>NW_026991712.1:159422408-160825408 GCF_029215605.1 Mirounga angustirostris
CAACTGACTTTTGATCCTGTGTCTGTTAACGCGTCTGCCAGGCAGATGTGTGTGGGATGGTTTCGCTTTCCAATCTGCGCATCCTGTTAGGCAGCTTGATCATCTGTTCGTGTTTGTTGGCTACTCGGGTCTCTCTTTTCTGTGACTTGCCTATTCATTGCCTATTCTAGTCTTTGCCTGTTTTTCTGTTGGGCGTTCTTTTTCTTACTGATGTGTAAGTATCATGTACACACACGTGCATCTATATTAGGATTATCAAGCCTTTCTTTGTTAGGTATATTACACTTAACTTCTCCCAGCCTGTGGCTTATATTTTAATGTTATTTATGGGGTCTTCATTTGGTACAGCAGATTTTTTTAAGTTATGGTAAAGCATATATATAATATATATAAAACAGAATCTGCCATTTCAGTCATTTTTAAGTGTACAGCTCAGGGGCATTAGGTACATTCACAGTGTCCAAACCAGCATCAGGTGTAGCAGCTTCTAATTTGGATTCAGGCCACTTCATCAGCCCTTAGGACTGAAGCACAGAGCTATTCTCCCATCCCATATTTTCTTCTAATTTTTTTTTTCAGGTTTTGTTTTGATTCTCATGTTTTTCATCTACCTGGGGTTTTCGATGCTTGAGTCTGTTTCTGGGCTGCTATTCTGTTCCATTCATTTATTTGTCTGTCTCTACCCCATGCGTGCTCTGCTTTGGTTACTGCAGCAACTTTTACACAGCTCTTCAAGTCTTGGCTGGTCTTGAACTTTTACTGTTTCATCTGGAGTTTAAAATTAGTTTGTAAAATAAAATGAAATTAAATAAAATATATAAAATAAAATTAGAATAATAAAATAATAAATAAAATATAATAAAATAAAAATATAATAAAATATAAAAATAATAAATAAGATATAGTAAAATATAATAATAAAATAAAATAAAAAATATAAAATAAGTTTGTCAGATTCTACCAGAAATCATCTTGTGATTTAGGTTAGAATGCCTTAGGGGTTGGCCGGCACCTCAGCACGTCGGCTTCCGCATTTCCTTTCCTCCCGGTCAGGCTCTGGTTCGTCTCCCGCTAGGACTTGGAACAGCGTCTCCCCGCGCAGACGGTGCCGGCGGCGGCGGCTGGATTTAGAGCGAGGGGCAGGAGGGACAGAATAGACGGCGGCCGGTCCGACAGCACTCGGGTTTGTGGAATTTGTGCCAGGAGTGGACACCTTAGTGAGCTTTACAGTTGATGCTTAGTTTTCACGACAACCCTGGCAGGATCCGGCTCCGAGAGGCGAGGCCCCGCGATCCCGGGCCGGGGCTGCGGGCTGCGGAGCTGGTGCTGTCGGCGTCCCGCGCGGTCAGCAGGCCGGTGGTATGTGTAGTGGTTAAGAGCAGGGCTTGGGGCCCGGACTGGCTGCCAGGCCGTTCGGGCTCTGTTCCTCCCGGCAGTGTGACCGTGGGCAAGCCATTCATCACTCTGGGTCTGGTTGCCTCATTCGGAAACAGGAGGCTAATAATAGTGCCTTCCCGATGGAATTCTTGTCAGGATTAAATAGGTTAATGTATGTAAAGTGCTTAGAGTAGGCCCAGTAAGTGCTGTGCACAGGTTTCTGTTATTCTCTCGAAGCCGCAGTGGCTAGAACAGGCCTCGGGCGCCTGGGTGGCTCAGTCGGTTAAGCGACTGCCTTCCGCTCAGGTCATGATCCTGGAGTCCCTGGATCGAGTCCCGCATCGGGCTCCCTGCTCGGCAGGGAGTCTGCTTCTCCCTCTGACCCTCTCCCCTCTCATGCTCTCTCTCTATCTCATTCTCTCTCTCAAATAAATAAATAAAATCTTAAAAAAAAAAAATTAGAACAGGCCTCAGGGGTAAAGGGTACAGTTTCTGGGTTGCTGACTGCCTCTTGAATGGGCCGCGTTGGAAAGAGTGTGGACTTGGGCAGATTTAGGCTCCTATCTTACCTTGTCTATGACTGTGTAGTTTTTTTTTTTTAAGATTTTATTTATTTATTTATTTCAAGTGTGTATGCACAAGCAAGCAGGGGGAGGGGCAGAGGAAGAGAGAGAAAATCCCAAGCAGGCTGCCCACTGAGCGTGAAGCCCAATGCAGGACTCGATCCCACAACCCTGAGGTCACGACCTGAGCTGAAACCAGGAGTTGGTTGCTTAACCACCTGAGCCACTGATGACACGACTGTGTAGTTTTTGTTTTTTTAAAGATTTTATTTATTTGACTGAGAGAGAGAGAGAGCACACAAACAGGGGGAGCAGCGGAGGGAGAGAGAGACACAGACTCTGCCGAGCAGGGAGCCCGATATGGGGCTCGATCCCAAGACCCTGAGATCATGACCTGAGCTGAAGGCAGACGCTTAACTGACTGAGCCACCCAGGCGCCCGTCGACTGTGTAGTTTTGAGAGCGTTACTTAACGTCTGAAACTGGCCCTTCCCTGGTGACAAGGACAGAATAGTACAGACCCATGTTTCTTCTCTGTCTGCCTCCCCAGCACTTCCAGCTTGTGCTCATCCTCAGGTCCTTCCCCTTAGCCGCCCCGTGTGCACCGGGCTTCTCACAAAACAAAATGCCCTTCATTTCTTCCTGTGGCCCCTTCTTAGCTCTGTTTCCTTTTCACACAGAAAGGTGACCCACGACTACTGCTTTCGTTGGTTCTTTCATTTTCAGCCGTTGGGCTCCCTGCTGTAATTCTGGGTCACCAGAACCTCGTCCGGCAAGATCCAAAGACCTTTGTATTTATTCACTGAACATTTTTTGAAGAAACTTGGATGGCCACCTGTGTGAACATGTGTGCGCCCAGCGCTCACCACTTGGGAGCGTTTGACACTGTTGACCACCCACCCCCGAAGCTTCTTCCCTTGTTCTCCTAACCATCCTGCCTTCCTTTCTGCTCACTCCCTCAGTACCAGCCGACTTCTTTCATAGCTTGTCTGGCACCCCTGCTTTGGTCCCTTCCGCTCGGCAGAGCCTCCCTGCTGGGCGTCTGCGGGGCGTCTGCGGGGCGCCAGAGCGTCGCCGCTCAGGGAGCTTGTAGTCCTTGAGGGGAGGACCAGGGAGCCAGCTCGCCCCCGGTGAGCGACAGCAGGGCTGGAACAAAAGGACAAGACCAGTGCCAATGTCAGTCTTCTTTAAACGGTCAGAGTTCGTCACCTTTTGACACAATCAGTGAAACTAAATACTGAAATCTTTCACGTCCATTTGTAAACAGATGACAGACCTGTGACTGCCGACAGGCTGACTGCGGCCTCTTTTGACCTCAGTCGCACCTGCCCCAGGCATGAGGAGCGCGGACATCTCTGCCGTAGCTGGTTCCACTGGGCTTCTGTACCATCCTGCCCTGTTGGGTGGAGCTTTCTGGACCACCGCCTCTGGGCACCTCTTCCACTCAGGCTGGGGAGCTCCTGTTGTCCAGATGTTTCTTCTTTCCCCTGCCAGCATGGGATAGAGGGTCCCACCCGTGTTCCGACTCCTCCTTTCCCCAGAGGTCCGTGCTCCGCTTTCTCGTAGTGGAAATGCTGCTGTGTGGATGCAGGAGCCCCGTGGAAGCACCTGCCGGGAGGACTCGGGAAGGGCTCCGTGTGGATGGGGAAGGGCTCCGTGTGGATGGGGAAGGGCCCCGAGGGAAGGCAGGGGAGGGGAGGGAGAGCAGAGAGACTGGAGAGAAAGGAGAAGCATGTGAACACCTGTCTGAAATAATAGTGTAAACGCCAAATCCCCACCTTTTGTCCTTAGAAACTGCATGACATACCAAAATCCTGAAAACCAGTGTCATCACTCAACGATAGGAAAAATGCTTTGCGATTGAAGGGGTAGACCTCCGTCCCAGGCTGAAGGTGGCCAGATGGATGGAGAGAGGGATGGCTGGATGCGGAGGCGGTGATATCTGAGCTGAGCCTTGCAGGATGAATAGGAAGAGGCGGAGGGGGAAAGGAGGTGGGGTTGTGGGCGGGGACAGCATGTGCCACCGTGACCCGGAGGCGGAAGTGTGACAAGGCTCAGGGCCATGGGGAAACTGAGACTGATGGCGTCCTTTCCCCAAATCTGTGGGACTCTGTGCTGTGCTGCATAGAACTGTCATGCCTCCGGCGTGTCGTTAAGGAACTTTTTCGTAAGTGGAAGTCTTGTCTGCCCTATTTAAGGGCAAGGCCTGGGGCTTGGCGGCCCTGGAGTTTTGTCCTTTTGAAGTCTCCTAGTGCACAGTGTGCTGTGCACAGGGCGTGCCCCCGGCGTGCTGACTGACACGCGCTCGGTCACCTACATTCATTCCTCCTCCTCCCTGCAGCCTGGTGCAAGCGGAATACTGGCACGACCCCATCAAGGAGGACATGTACCGCAACCACAGCATCTTCTTGGCAGATATTAATCAGGAGAGGGTAAGCACCCATCCCAGGCTGCCCTCGCCGTGCATTCGTGTTGCTTTCGGGGCGTCACAAACAGATCAGCTCTGACTGTTTACCCAGAATATCCTGGACAGACCCTGGGAAACAGAAGTTCTGTTGTGGGGAGCAGTGCTTACGAGTTTCAGTTCCTTTTAGGAAGGCTGAAATTCATTTGGCTTTCTTCCCGTAGGTCCTTTTCCTTTCCTTGTGTTGAAGAAGCAGGGTAAGCTCAGTAGGTTGCTGGCTGGCTTAAGTGGAACGTCACAGCTGCTGTCTTACAGAAGGAAGCCTTCCTAGTGGGTCCCTTGGAGGGTCAGATTTTCTCAGAAGTGAGATTTACTTAGAAGAGAGACTGCAGAGGGGACCGAGTATGTCCCAGGCACGAACTTGGCTTGTGAGATTCTGGTAAACTCAGTGGCTCAATTTATACTGGGCCTATCTGGAGGTTTTTGGTTTTGTTTTTTAAAACGAAACTTGAGGGGTGCTGGGGAAAGAAACAGAAGAGTATAGCAGAACCGCCAGAACGTGTGGTTTCTCCTTTTGCTTTGGCTCTCTCTGGGTAGTTGCTTTTAACCTATGTGACGGATGCCTATGGAATGCGGTGACGGACTGTGGTTGGTAGGGGCATTGCCAGTCAGATAGGATGGTAAGAAAAGGCTGTAGAAGGTATATTCTGGGCCGGAAGCTGGAAAAGCAGCCCATTATCATGGGGAGGAAATATGGTGGCCCAGGGTTGGGGAGGCCAGAGCACTGGAAGGCTTTAACATCCCTGCTGGAACCTGATGATATTGTCCCTGAAATACTACTGGCCTTTCCTCCAGGGTGTCAATGAGTCCTACAAGAAGAACCTGATGGCCTTGAAGAAGTTTGTGATGGTGAAATTTCTCAATGATTCCATTGTGGACCCTGTGGACTCTGAGGTGAGGTGCTGCATTGGCAGGCCATGCCACACCAGGAGACTGAAGGAGTAAATGGCATTAAAATACAGCTGCCTGCTTGGGAGAAACCTTCAGGCCCTTCCACCACCTTTTGTGTAGAGCAGGGCTTCTTCACCCGAGGTTTACAAATGGGACACTGGGGGCCACCCCCCCACCACCCGAAATTGTTTGCAAGATTATGTAGTGGCATTCTCTGAGGAAAGATCTATAACTTTTATCACATTTTCTAAGAGACCTTTGTGACCCAAACCATCAGCCCAAAGTCTGTAAATCCCTGAGGTTGGCATTCAAGGTCTGCCTTGACCTATCTTTTCAACCTAATCTTCCTTCATTACCTACTTCATATACTCTAGGATCAAGTGTTGAAATGCCCCAGACTTGGCATGTGTTTTTACTCTTACGTGCCTTTGTTCATGCCTTTCAGTCTCTTAGAGTGCCCTTCCCTGGGCTTCTCCACCTGACAAGCTCCAGGTCGTCTGTCAAGGCCAAGCTCAAGTGCCACTTCTTCCATCCAGGATGCCATCCCTATTCCAAGCAGACTTTGCTCCCTCTTTTGCCCTCTTTTGCAGAATCATCACATTATGTCAGGCCACCAGGGACTAGCAGATGGCAGCCTTCTGGCCAGATCCAGCCCACCGTCTGCTTTTGCAGGGCCCATGAACCATTTTTTAATGGATAGAAAAAGTCAAAAGCATATCTGATGACAAAAGTTATATAAATGGAAATTTCAGGGTCCATAAGTGAAATTTCATTGGAATAGAGCCATATTCATTTTTACTTTTTCTTAAAGCCATATTCATTTTTTATATAGTTTATGGTTGCTTTTGTTTAGAATGGCAGCATTGGGTAGTTGCACTCATGTGGACTTTAAAGCCTAAGATATTTTGTATCTGGCCTTTACAGAAAAGTTTGCTGATCCCTGTGCTGTTTGTTGTTTCTGTGTTTAGAGCCGTAGAAAACAGGGACCACAATATATGTCTTCAAATGTCGGACTTAGCACAAAGATTTTCACAGCGTAGGTGCTCAATAATTGTAGGAAACAGGAATTCTGCGCAGTTGGAAAGCTCTTTGGAAAGATGAACTCATCCCTCAGGATCTACCGTTAAAAAGAGATGACTCAAGACGTACTCTATTTTTACTCTTTGCTACAGCTTTGTGATACCGTTTGTTGGTAGTCTTAGCTACTAGCCAGTATGTGCTGTGTGTCTGATCTTCGTTCTCCCTCCTCTCCTGCAGTGGTTCGGATTTTATAGAAGTGGCCAAGCCAAGGAAACCATCCCCTTGCAGGAGTCCACTCTGTACACACAGGTAACCGGAGAGGAGAGAGTCCTGTCTTTTTCAGCTCCTGGTTCCCGAAGCTGCTAGGTTCTTTGGTGATACAGCCTGTCTTGTACATCCCAGAGCAAGTAGGTGCTCAGAGGCCCCTGACTTGGTCTGATACGGGTGAGACCTGTCAGGGTGCTGATCGTGACGCCAGCGTATCAGGCGCTGATTTACAGAAATGTACATCCTGAAGGATGAAGGACCTGTACCTCATGGTTTTCAAGTATGTATGAAGGTCACCTCATCTCCAGTTTCTGCCTTCTGATAAAAAGGTTTAGAACTGGCTTCCTTTGCTGACGTGCAGACTGCACATCCAAGAAGCCCCCGTGCATCGTGAAAACACAGGAGAGGTGTTAACTTTAAAGCTCAAACAGATGTGAAGTCCTGTTTTTAAATTAGAGCACTGATGAGGGGAGCTCCTCTTGCAGGAGCCTGGAGGAAGCGCTGTAGGCCCTGTTTCTCAAGCAGAGGTTGCACCATTTCACTACCTCTAGTTCTGGGGCCTTCCACACTCTACAGAATGTGTATTGGAGCTGGACCCTCCCAAAAAGGCACAAGTACTATGTGCACCACTTGCCTTCTACTAGAATTCTTTTTTTTTTTTTTTTTTAAAGATTTATTTATTTGAGAGAGAGAATGAGATAGCGAGAGCATGAGAGGGGGGAGGGTCAGAGGGAGAAGCAGACTCCCTGCTGAGCAGGGAGCCCGATGCGGGACTCGATCCCGGGACTCCAGGATCATGACCTGAGCCGGAGGCAGTCGCTTAACCAACTGAGCCACCCAGGCGCCCGCCTTCTGCTAGAATTCTGAGTAATTTCGCAGGCCGGTTGTCTCCTCTCTTGGCTTTCCTCCTGCGTTTGGTGGCCCAGGTTGGGTGAGATCGAAGGGAAGGGAAGCTAGGGTCCATTGAGTTTTGGAAATTACAACGAAGAACTTCCCTCTTGTGGAAGACTGATGGTAGCTACAGCAGAAGCCGCACTCCAGCTCCGTCAGCTGCTCATCCTCTCAGCCGTATTTGTTCTGTGGCACTGTGGGTAATGCCATTCTCAGCTGCAGGATATGAAAAGTGGCTGGGGTGTGTTATCGAAGGGTTAGATAGGTTTTAAGCTAACATTTTTCTGTCTTTGCCTCAGTCTCACCTGACCTTTTGAGGCAGTTTTGTCCGTGGCTTGCGCACCCACACAGGTGGTCCTCCAGAAGCTTTAGGAAACTTTTCAGAAAGCTGAATATAGAACTCTGTAGATGACAGTCTCAATTACGTATGTTTTGAATGCTCAGGAAGAAAACTGGGAGATATCCTTTTTGGCACTTTCAACAATACACCTAAATTTTACTACTACTCAGGGAAAAGACTACACTTGGAGCACGTATCTCAAACATTGTATTTCTTTACTTTTTAACTATAAAACTTTTCATAAAGCCTCTGAATTATGGTCTCTCTCTCTGCAGGACCGCCTGGGGCTAAAGGAAATGGACAGTGCAGGACAGCTAGTGTTCCTGGCTGTGGAGGGGGACCATCTGCAACTGTCTCAAGCGTGGTTTTATGCCCATATCATACCCTTCCTGGAGTGAAACCCTTGTAGGCTGCACCAGAGCCCAGGGAGCCCCTAGCGCTTTTCAGCCAGTAGACCGTTCCCTTCATGCCTAAGCCTGAGCTCACATCCAGCTTGCAACCAATCCTTCCCTCTAGTTATCACCTAACATGCCCTGCTCAGAAAGATCTAAGATTCGAATCTTATCCTTTGCCTCATCCTATCAGCATATGGTGTTGAATGCAAGTTTAATTAGTTAATAACTGTGCATGGAGATTATTTTACAACCCCTCGATGTGGTCAGGCTGTCTCAGGACAGTCTGCTGCAGATCAGTGTCAGACCTGTGCCCAGAAGAGGCTGAAGCTAAAGCAATTAAGAGTCTAAGGGCAGACACCTTCTTCAGGAAAGCCTAGCCACATTTCAAGCCAAGAGGCAGCCAGCATCCAGGCTTGAGGTGACCATAGATGCTTCTCAGTTTTGCTGGTGGAGATTCAACCAGTGCTTGTGGAGTATTGTCTAGTGTCTGCATAATTCCTTGAGGCTACCCTCTTTTCTCAGTATGTTGTCTCCTGTGGTGTCTTAGCATTGACCTGTTCTGCTGGGCCACCATCTTGTCTCAGCAAGCACTCTTTTGTCTCTTTCAGGTAGTGATCAATCAGTTGCTTTGTCACAAAAGGGGGGGAAGTAGCACCCAACTGGATTACTTAAGGTGGCAGGGGGTGGGGAATAGAGTACATCTCGCTTAACTTAGGGGAGTGAAGAAAAACGTACAAGCGGACAGAACACTGTATGTCAACTCTACTTCAGCTGAACAATGTACAAGCAGAAGTGAGTGAGGACGCGGCTGGTCCCTTCCACTCCATCCTTGACTGACTTGTCCCTTTCTCAGTGTGGCCAGTGGTCTGCATTCTAGAGTCACTCTGCTGCTGGTGTTAGCAGACAATGGGAGGAAGAATGGGAAGAGATCAGGCTTTCTAACTCCCATCTCAAAAAACCATATTTACAGTACACTCTAAACTATTTCTGATGTATCTGATGAAAAAAAGGATTATTTGCTCAGAAAGCTTGGGGAATATTGCATACCCCTTTTCTCCTGTTGGAGATCAACTCACATTAGACTACTAAGGACTGAGAATTCCTGTTACAATAAAAAAACTAACCTTTAGCTACTGTTTTCCCACACTATGTGAGCATGGACATCTTAGCCCCCCACTCCTCCACCCTGAGAAAACCTATCAACACTTTCTGGAAGGCGGTTGTGCAGAATGCCAGTGTGAGAGACAACAGCTGTGCAGAGGGAAGCACCTTGTTAGTGCTGCTAAGTTTACCCTTTATGATTTTTCTCTCCCCTCTCTCAAGCCTTATTTCTCAACTAGAAGATGAGGATTAAGGGTTAACAGGTGGGGGGAATGTGAAAAAAATTTTATGATATTGTCTAAAATAAAGAATAGTTTCTTATCCTTGGTGTCCTTTTCCTTCTCAGTATTCTTACATACATCTCAGGGCACCTGGCTGGCTCAGTTGGTAGAGCATTTGACTCTTGATCTCGGGATTCTGGGTTTTGAGCCCCACAGTGAGGCAGAGTTTACTTCAAAAAATATTCTTACATCTCTGTACAATAAACATCATAGGTAGATAGTAAGCAAGTTTGGTATTAATTTTATTCTATTTTCTGTATAACTTTAAGTACATAAAGGTTTATTTCCACAGGCCTCAGGAAATGGGTAGAAGTCACAGGACAATCTCTCTTCCCACCAAAAAAATTTGCATATTTTGGTAAGTGTCCTAGAGAGAAAAACTGTAATTTACATTAGCAGTGCTGTGCAAGATTCTTACATAAGACCTAAAACCAGGCTACGGTGGAGATTTTCATCCTTTGTTCAGGTGCCCAGACAGAAACCAAAAGCAGTTGAGCATGACGGGGCAGAGGAGGCAGTGAAGGTGGAGGACAGGCACCTAGCACGGAAGGAGGAAGGAATTCCAGATTCCTTGGAATGGTGTGTTTTCCTTTTTTTTTTTTTTTTTCTTAAGTCGTCTCTATAGGAAGGTGCTGGGCAGGGATCCCAGTGAAAGGAAGGGGCCAAGACTCCTTAAACTGGCCTGGGTGCGGGGCACTGCCGCAGCCGCTCACACAGGAAAACCTACTCTCGCAGGTTCAGGCAGACCCAGGACGGAACGCAGAATGAAAGGAATGCTTATGGGAAACAATTTTGCTTGGAATGCTAGCTGGCCAAGTTTCAGCCTTTGGTCCGGTGCAACCCCTGCCTCACTTGTCAACAGTGAAAAATTAGTTTGGTTAGAAGAATCAGCTAGAATCACACCAGCCTCTGCTAACTTCATGCTCATTGTTAGAAAAAGATGAACTTGTGTGAACATTCTGATCTGTTAATCCTTGGGGACTGCTTTATTCTTCCCAAAAGGTTGTTTGTTGGTCAAATAGCTCACAAAGGCTGAAAGCTAAAAACACACCAGTCCTGGTGTGCGGTTCCTTAAGAATGGACTGGCGGTGTGGTTGAGCCGATAGGGAAAAGCCGCACCTTCCTGCAGAAGATCAACTGACCTGCTCTCCCGCCCCAAATCTCAGCCTGAGGTATATTTCAGTGAAGGCAGGTAGCTGTGCTTCTCAAGGCAGAGAAGCAGTTTAAGAGCAGACAGGTAGAGGAAATCTAGAAAAGAACCGTCTTGATACAGATTTATCCCATGGTGTGAGGGAGAGGGCAAAGAACCCAGTGGCACTTCGCTTATCCAGCAATTTCTGTCACTGTGGTGACCAACTTCTGCCCATTCCACAGGGTCTTGAACTGCTCAGGGACTGGGAATTCATTCTGCAAATAAAAAAACCACATTTCAGTCCAAGCTACAAAATAAACTGGGGTTAAATCTTACACTTTTCTCCCAACGATTGCTTCTGCTAAACTCCTGGAGCAAGTAGAATGTCTGAGAGCGAGACCAGATGTAGCAGCCTGGCTATGTAACTGGCAGCACATGTCGTACTACCTCCCTCCCCTGCCACTGACATAACGAAGGAGCCCTGCGGTGGAGGAATAAGGAAAGGCCCCAGGGCCAGAGAGGCAGAAGTGTGAGTCTGTTTCCTACTGTTCCTGGATCAGCAATTTTGGACAGACAGACCTGGGAGGTGCAGGTAAGGACGTATATGGCTGCATGGCGCCAGTCCTATAGGGGGCTAGGACCCAATCCCATTCCTTGTTACTACCCTGAGCGTCTGCTCAACCTAAGAAAGGAAAGCCACTTCAAGAGACTATCTCACACTCAACGGGTGTTTGAGCTGTGTACTGCTAGGATGGACCCACTCGGTGCAGAATGGCCATGAACTAGCTTTCTCCAATGCAAGAAATCTTCAGTCCCTCCTGTTTTTAGATCATACCACCAAAGATCAAGGAACTTACAAAGTCACCGCCTTCTGTAGGAATGAGGACATTCATCTCAGAAGATTTGGCACTGACTATCTCGCAATCCAGGGAATTCTTGCTCAGGTAAACGTGGCAGCCGTCTGTTTTATTGATGGAAATGGTTGGCACTTTACCCATTACCTGCAGAGGAAACCAAGAAGCTGAGTCCCAATGGCCGAGGAAAGCAACAGTAAATTTCAGGAAAAAGCTTTCCCTGTTTCATGTGATTCAACAACTACATGAAAAGCTCACAGGTACACAGCAGATACTGGATACTAGAGTTGGGTTGGGAATGGGTGCTCACTATAAGAGCCAACTCCTTTTCTGCCACCAAAGCAGCTCAGCTTACAGACTCAGTAGAATCAAATTCCCACCACAGCAACATCTGTGGGTCAGCCATGTCTTTCAATTAATTCCTCAGGGACCAAAGGAAGGAGCCAAGATATCAAGTTACCTGAACTTTGACATCCCTACTATTGATTATCTCCACAATGCCCACCACGTCATCGAACACCAGACCGAGTTTCTTACAGTTATCTAGAAGAAAGGGAGCAGATCAACAGTATAACTTTTTCACGAGGCTTGAACTCACGACCCCGAGATCAAGACCTGAGCTGAGATCAAGAGTTGGACACTTAACTGAGCCACCCAGGCGCCCCATCAACAGTATAACTTTAAAGGAAGCTACTGTAATAAATTTAAGAATCTTTAGGAATAGGGTAGGTATGGTTCCAGCCCTCTCAGACTCTAGGACAATGACAAAAACTCACCTACTGTAATGGAGTTTATTTTGCCCTTGATTTGCAATGTCGTGTTGACACACTTGTATATGTAAGCCACCTGTTTCAGCTCTGTGTCATCAATCACCAGGTTGGGAACGTTCTCCTGATTTTCCTGTTAAAGAGATACCCCTTTCAGGAATCTCATCACTAATACACACTAGCCCCGAAAACAAGCTGTCCCAAACTTTTGTTCTTGTAATCTTAAGCCAGAACCCTGCACTCATTTGGCTGTGCTCCGTTTAAATCCTGTCCCCACTTCTTGCTTCCCGAGTCCTGGCATTTTTAACTCACCACTCGCCACTTCTTGCCCTCCAGTTCAAGTACAGCCGGCTCCTTCTTTGTGGTTGGTTTGGGGGATGGACTGACTCCTGGTTTAGGTGCAGAGAATGGTTTGGGGCCACTTCGTACTGGGCTACTCTGAGCCTTCAGGGCAGGGTTCTTGTGAGTCTTCATGTCATCAGATACATGTTTCAGGGCTGTAGGAACAACAGCTACCTTGTGCCTGACCCTCATACCACGGCTTTGGGCTGAGGCAATTACCAACTTCTGCTCTCAGTTTTAACAAAAACTTTGAAGCCAAAAGCCAAGGCCTTTGGGATGTTCTCTCACAAGCAGTTTTGGAGAAATGCTTTTAGAATTTCCCTTCTACCCTATGGTTCAAATATACAGTTCCATTAAAAACCAAAACAAAACATGGAATGTGTATGAAAGGAATGGGTATGTGAATGCACAGAAAAAGATCCTGAAAGACACATACCAAATATATATTCACAAAATATGTACAGTTTTTAAAGCAACAGAAGAAAAAGTAATACATGATAGTAAAGAAAATTTGGTAAAAGGAAAGAAACCTCACCCACAGCTGACCTACCATGTCCCCTACTCAGTGTTTGCATTTGAAATCTCATTCTACATGTTTTCCTACTGATAGAAGTTTTGTATTTGGTTATAATCATACACACTGTTAACAAGTTTGGTTTAACCAGTTAACACTTAAAAATTTTCTCATGTTAACCTACAGTTTCTAAAAATGTCTTTTTTCTTTCTTTTTAAGGAAAAGATTCCATAATCACCTGCTGCAGGCTGATAGACTTCTTGCTTTTGAATATGCCCCAATCTAAATAACCAATACTGACTGGCCCTTTCAGCTCCACCACTCCTTGTGGCTGTGGTATAAATACTAGATTTCTTCTTCAACACTGCATGGTTCACTGTAGAAAAAGACTAAATGGCTGCATAATATCTCATTAGGAGGCCATACCACAGTTAACCATTTCTCTTACTGCTGGATATCTAGGTTGTTATACCATTTTTAGCTACTACAAAAAATACTATATAATACTTGTTCTTTATTTTAGATATTTTTATAGGCAGATTCCTAGAAGAGGGCTGTGTAATGTAGTCTTCTACCTGTGTATAGGGTGTCTACTTCTTCTGTACCAACATTGGTAAATCTTATGCAAAATTTCCACGACTAATAAACATCCTCTGAGGTAGTTAACCACCCCCTCCCCCCCGACACACACACACACACACACACACAATGACTTCCCAAAGAGACCGTGTGGTAACACCAAAAAGGCTCTAGGGTAAACTGCCAGCACCATGCCTTGGTACAACAGGGTACTCTATATATGCCACTTAATATTAAATAACTTTCCTATGGGGCAGAAGGGTTCCCTCAACTGTAATCACCCATTTCAGTTTCCATTTAAGCCAGCTTTGAGGTCCCTTTGGGCAACCTGAAGGACAGTGACCCCAAATGAAATCTCCCATACACAAACCAGGGTTATGGTTTATAGATTGTCACGTCTCTAGCTGGTAAGATCTGGCCCAAACAACTTACTGTACCAACTCTTCTTGCCAAAATATTCACTTACCATGTGTGATTCTCTCTCCCTGATTAATCTGCGCAAACAGTGCTGAGCGGGAAGCAGACTCATCTGAGCCTGAACTGGTGGGGACTGGTGGGGGAGGTGGGCCTGGTGGGGGAGGAGGAGGACCTGATCCAGCAGAGGGTCCAGATGGCAATCCACTCAGTTCTTTTGCCACAGGCCCCTGGAATAATAAAGGCAGGTAACACAGCCATCCTCTCTTCCCCTCTGTACCCTTCCCAGTAGGGTCTACATGTATTCATGGACATGGGGTACCCACTGTAGCCCTTGATGCTTTGATTCATGCTCCCTATCCACACTCAACTTGGCTTTATTCCCTCTTACCCTTTCCCAAGGATCCAACCCAGCTCCACTTTTCAACTTTCCCATCGTTCCTTGGGCCTCTACTTAATTCCAGCTCTAAGCCAGCTCTGTACATCAACTTAGTGTGTCACCAGTACCTCAGCCTCAACAAGGCCAAGACTGTACAATCACTCCCTTGTTTCTATTTAAGTAAAAGACGTTGCCATCCAAGCTCGACTGTTCAATTTTCTGGAGTCTTCCAACCCCCTCAATTCCGTCAAATCTTTCCATTATCTTGGTTATAGCTTCTGCAAGTTCTTCTGTACCAGCCCCTAGCACCATGAGAGCACTTCCACAGTCTGAGCACGAGCCCTTATCCCTAACCTATAAACTGAGACTCCCTTAAGGACAAGTCTGATCATTATCACTCTCTTGCTCAAATACCTATGACAGGTACTTATCACCTATTATTAAGTCTAAAAGTCATAATCAACCCTCCTTTCCAGCCTTTTCTCCCAAAAATCTGACTCTCTCCTTACTGAAGCCAGAGATGACCAATCTCTACATTTACTCTACATGTTACACGTACTCTGTTTAAGCTATGCTGTTTGCTAGCATCCCCATTTCTCCCACTTCTCACTGTTCTATACTTGAAAAAAGTCTCAGATCAGAGTACACCTGTTCAAAATACTCTCTCTTCCGGTGAGACTCACACTCCCTTTTACTCTGTAGTCTATATCTTTAGTATAGCATTTAGCTTGGTGATGTGACTTAGGATTTTTGTTTTTAAGCTTCTGGAGGGTTGGGATAATGTAACTCATTCTTCTGGCTGCCCTCTAGCCCAACCACAGTCTCTGACCCATGTGTACTGAAACTGAATTTTATAACTGAGTATTTCTCTGATCCTTGCTTTCTGTACTCTTTTCTTTTTTCCCTTTTTTTTCTCTCCCCTTTTTCTTTCTACTCTCCACTGAAAAGACTAGCATTCCTTCTTGGACCTTGGTAGCAACAAAGTGTAAGAAACTTATGGACCCCATCCTAAAGGGATAGAGGGAGGGAGGAAGACTCACTAACCGTTTTGCTCCAGGCCAGTCCGGTGGTATGGAAATCCTTAATGTAAGCCTGTAGCTCTGTCCATATACTCAAGTACGCTTTGACCCAATCCACATGCTTCTTATCGCTGGGAGAATTAAAGAAGAACTCATCACAGATGGCCAGGGTACATTACAATAGTGATTCCAGAACCCCTCCTATCTGTGAGCTGGTATTCTCCTGGCTGTGGTGTGGCTCTGCTCTATGGCAGCTTTTCTATCATAACTGAGCTTTACGGGGCGCCTGCGTGGCTCAGTTGGTTAAGCATCTGCCTTTGGCTCAGGTCATGATCTCAGGGTCCTGGAATCGAGCCCCACATCAGGCTCTCTGCTCAGCAGGGAGTCTGCTTCTCCCTCTCACCCTCCCTCTGTGCTCTCCCTCTCTATCAAATAAATAAAATCTTTAAAAAAAATAACCGAGCTTTACTATTCTTTTTTAACCTATTCTATTACCCTAATTAGACTAAAGTCCATTAGGATAGGGACTGCTGATCATATCTCTTCCTTTCTAGTATAGCAGTATTCCTCAAACTTTTTTAAGTATAGCAAAACCGTTTTTTCTAAGTAGACCTTGGGCAGAACATAATATACAAAACTAATGAAAGCAGACATTCTGTGCATGAAGCTGTGGTGGAGAGAAGGTTCCTCGGGCATCACTGTGGAACTCCAGGACTTCAAGAAACTCAACTGCCTTATAGCACAGTGCCTTATGTCAAAATGTGCCCCTCCCACCAAAAATTTAAAACTTCCCTGGAGGAAATAATCATCATTAGATTATAGAAAGAGCACTGCACTATAGTTCAAGTCTCCCCTCTTCTTATATATTAGCTGGAAGACTTTCTGGCTATTTAGCATAAGAGCTAATTTGCTCAACTGTAAAGTGTGGAGTTTAATGGTGGGGTAAATCAAAACACTGCAACGCTTAACTCCAGGTTGCTGGAAAGATCAAGGAAGTACCTGGTGTTCTGAAACTATTTCACACACATGAAGGCTACTCCTTCAGAGTAGTTACTCAACAAATGATTGATGGAAGAAAGGAAGGGTTTGGGTAATTATGCAGATGAGTGATAGCTGCCTGCAGTTACTCCAGCTCAAAACTAACAATGGAGAAGTCTGTTAGGACTGGTGAACATATGTGGTTAGACATACAATGACCCCCCACGCCTCTTACTTGATACCTGTGCTTTGCCAAAACAGCCCTCCTCTCACTTTACCTAGTAAACTTCCTTGTAAATCTTACTGAACCTTTTGTTATGGGGCCAGTTAGAAATTCTCAACAAAGGAACAAAATCCACCTTGTCTAAACAGGCAAATTGAAGGGCATTCGCTAGGACGCCTGGGTGGCTCAGTCAGTTAAGCGTCTGCCTTCGGCTCAGGTCAGGATCCCAGGGTCCTGGGATCAAGCCCCGCATCAGGCTCCCTGCTCAGCGGGGAGCCTGCTTCTCCCTTTGCCCCTCCCCCCTGCTTGTGCTCCCTCTCTGACAAATAAATAAATAAAATCTTAAAAAAAAATAAAGGGCATTCGTCCATTTTACCTCTAGCAAAACTTCCTAAACCTGAAAGGGTAAAGGATTAGAAGACTAAAAGGGGCTCTACAAACCCTAGAGAAAAAGCAGAAGTGAAAGCAGAAACACTTCCTGCTTGCAAATGCAGCTTCTATGAGCCAGTATGTCAAACTTTCCAGAAAGCAGCCCTGGGGTACAGAACCAACACAACAGCCTTAACCCCAAAGTGCTACTCCAGCAAGTAACCAGCTGGCTTGTCCCTGACCCCTTGAGAAAAGGCTGGACTTACACATCTTTGTACTCCTTGAGGACTCGGTTTGTATAAAACATGGCAGCATCATTCATTTCTTTCACATAGGGACCAGGCTTGGGAGCCTACAGAAAGAGAAGCTGTCAGTGACTCAGAGCTTCTCCAGCCATATCTCCTTACCACTTTCATTCCATCCCTTCCCTCCCATGAAAGCTGCACTGCTCACCATAGCCACCCAACCCAGGGCCTGGATACTTTCGCTGACAGCTGACAAGTGATTGAACAACTTGCTGCCTCGGTTCTTCTCCCGGAAGGTTACCACTTCTTGGATCTGCTCTGAGATGGGTGCCAACAAATCGGAAAGCTTATTCTAGGGAAAGATGCAGGAAAAGATTCAGGTTAGTCTTTCTGCAAAAGCTTTATGTGTTGGTCAACTCTGATTCTGCAGGCAAGAATTCTTCATGGCCTATAATGAACACTCAAACTTTGTATTCATCCTGCACAGATTCATATGGCTAAAATATTGCTCATCATCTCACTCTCCTCAGGCTAGATTTGGTGGTTCTTCAGGATCAGGACCCATACTCCAGCTACACCACAAAATTCTACCATTTCAGACACTTGTCTCTTTTCTGTCCCACTTATAAGAGATACTAGCTCATTTCCGAGCCTTTACTCATGATGGTCTCTTCTTTTTCCATCTACCCAAATGTTCCTCAGGCTTCATGAGGAACAGCCCTCCAGCACCAGCCACACTGGCCCCTTATAGCAGCTACTGTCCGCATAACCAATCCCGGTACCTTATCACACGTCAGCACAACTATTAATGGACCCATGTGAGTATGTTTTTCAATATTTCTCATTAATTTTTCAAAGACAAGGACTTTGTCTCAACCCTCTTTTATAATCCTTATAGTCCTCAATACATTGCTAGCCATACAGCAGCTGCTGAGCAGAGATCTGCTGAATCAAATGCAATTAGGGGGCTTGGCATTTGAACAGGCAGCTTAGCAAAATGGATGAATCTTGTGTTTCCATGTTTTATCCTTTCAGATTTATCCTTCCAGCTCAGTTTCCTGAACATCTCAATTCTCAGATCTTAGCATGAAAACAGTCTAAAGCAGGAGTCGGTAAACTTTCTCTAAAGAGCCACACAGTAAATATTTCAGTCTCTGCAGGACATATGGTCTCTGCTGCAATTTCTCAACTCTGCCATTATACTACATAAAGCACCAACAGACAATAGTTGAAAGAATGGGCATGGCTGTGTTCCAAAAATCTTTCATTTACAAAAGAGATGGCAGGCCAGATTTGGCCTGGAGACTGTAGTTTATCAACACTTAGTCTAAAGCATGGGAAATATTAACAGTGTCTCAGCTGCCTGATCTGTTGGGAAAAGTGTGAGTTTGGAGAAAAGGTTTAGACAAAATACGTTAACCATTCAAGACAGATTAAGAATTAGAGTCTAATATATTTAATATTATCTTATACTATTTTTACATTATTTAGGCATGCTAAGGGTCCAGGGGTTTTAATAGAGCATTAACAGAAAGCCTTATTTTATTAACCCTCTGCCTAGGAAAGTCAGATGCAGAAAGAACAAATAGAATAAAAGTAAGATCTTTGGCTCTGAGAAAAATCTACATTTTTTCTAACTGATTTTCATAACTTGGCAGCATAAAATTTTGAGGCGGGAGTAAACTTAAAGGGAGCTCCCAACCACAGAAGGATGAGGGGAGAAGCAATACTTTAGGGGTTTTAGGATCTCCACAGCAGCATTACTAAAGCCCAGTCACAGTGAAGCAAGAGAACCACTCTCTACGACCCAAACGGCTTAGGGGACAATATGATGAATTTGGCCTCAGCCGAGAGGTTAAAAAAGGTTGTCTACTGAAGGAAAAAGTAAGGTCCAGGAGTAAACTACGGTCCTAAGTAAAATGACAGGAAAAAAAAAACAAACCCAGTAGAGTCCAATAAATACTCAATGGCACATTCTCATGCACTTTAAGTCTGACTACTTCTGGGACTTGGTGTGAACATACATGAGCCTGGAAAATCTATTTTAGCATGTTATGATACTTAGCAGAAACTTCTCAACTTGCCCTGAGCATCAAACCACAAGGAGACCAACTAGCAGTGAACTTACGCCTCCGGGCTGCTGACACTGAGAGGCTGTAACCAAGAGAGCTCGCTCCAACTTCAGACCTGTGTGGACCATTTCCGCCTGCCAGAAAGAAGAATCACTTATCAGTGACACATTACAACTGCAGAGGGTCCTGAGAAGAATAACCGGAAACCTCCACTTTCATGTACTCTGGTAGCAACCCAGGCACGTCCTGTTGCTTTCCTCAGGTACTCTGGATTCCAGGGAGTGACAACAGAATTGCATATAGCACTGTTCCTGCTGGAACTCATCAGGGATACATATCCAGGAAATGAGGATAATCAGGGTGAGCCTTAGATGAAATCAGTTAGCCAATGTACATGCGGTGCGGTATGAAGCGCACTGAAAAATCCCTCCTGTCTCTCACCACCAAAAGGGCTCTTTTCTCAAAAACTTGAGGCAGAAGGAAAGGCAAAGGCCAAATTTATGCCTAAATTCTCAAGGTATTTACTCCTTTAGGTTAAAGCTATTTCTAAAACGCTGGGTCATAACCCATTCAGATTAAAAAAAAAAAAAAAAGCGCAGTACAAGTAGGAGAAGCACCGCTTAGTGAAACTTATGACCAGTTACAAATACATATTTCTTTTTTTATTTCTATTTTTAATTTTTTTTTAAAGATTTTATTTATTTACTTGTCAGAGAGAGAGAGAGAACACAAGCAGGGGGAGCGGCAGGCAGAGGGAGAAGAAGGTTCCCCGCGGAGCAGGGAGCCTGATGCTGGATTTGATCCCAGGACCCCGGGATCATGACCTGAGCCGAAGGCAGACACTAAACCGAGACACCCAGGCGTCCCATACAAATACATATTTCTTATTTATAGTCATGGTCAAAAGAGTTTAAGAAACATGAGGCTATAAGCACTATCTAAATACAAAAATTCAAATAAGATAACCTATTTTTTCTAGATTTGCGTTTTTAGAACATACAAGTGATACATGTTTTTAAATCTTTGCAAATGTTACACTGTATAAAGTAAAAATGCAAACCTCACTCTTGTATCTAAGTCCCAGTCCTACTCAGTAGAGCTACACCACTGCCAACAGATGGTACATGAAAGGCTCAAAATAGTAATCTTCCAAAGATCAAGCAACCAGTCTTGCTGAAGGGTCAGGAAGATCCTAAACATGGTTATTGCTTACAGAGGAGCACTCAGAGGACTAGCAGAAAGATTTTGGGTCCCAAAGAGAGATTCAGAATATATATCTGAGTGTGGGGGTGGTGACGATGGAGGTGGCAGCACATGAAGCGAGGTGGGTGGAGAGGCACCTGTCATTGCCTACTTCACATTCTCGCTGTGAACTAAGTGTGAAAATAACTCACATTAGCATAACTAATAACTATCATGCATAGTTTTATAAATGCGAAGTCATGACTATGACTCCTTTGAATAAGCTACCCTAGGCTTGGTTATATAACATGTTGGGATCAGAATGGTAGAACGTTCTCACTATAAAGATGAACCAAGCCATATTTTATTTTATTTTTTTAACAGATCTTATTTATTTATTGTACACATGTGGGGGGAGGGGAGGAGGGGGAGAAAGACTCTCAAGAAGCTCCTCACTGAGCATGAAGCCTAATGCGGGGCTCGATCCCACAACCCTGAGATCATGACCTGAGCCGAAATCAACTGACTGAGTCACCCAGGCACCCCCCAAGCCATATTTTATGCACCAAGCAAGTTATCAGTATAAAAGAAGCCCACGCAGAAAATGTGATAAAAGCAGAGGGCCTGGAAAAATCTGAGGAGCTGTTCCAGTGCCTGGAGTGAGCTCCTCAATGAAGGTAAAAGAGAAGGAGCCAGGAGCCTCTCAAGGGGCTCTTAAACCAAGGAGTAGGATTTGAAGACAGCCACCAGTCCTTAAAAGAGGGAAAAAGGGGCAAACATCCTTACATGTTTCTGCACATCTCCCCCAATCTCTTTACTGATCTTCAGGTACTCTGCCACAGGACCGGCAAGCAGTGAGTCAAATGCTTGCACATATGGAGCTGCTCCTGCTAAAGACAGACATACCACAAAGAATCAGTCATGCACCAGAAAGATGATTTGTTAAAAAGCACTTCCACATGAAAGTGGAGAGGCAAAGTAATACAGTAAACAGAATACTGGAACATGAGTCCAGTACCACCACTAACTGACTGTGTGACCCTAAGTTCCTTTTCCTCTCTGAGCTTAATTTTCTTTATCTATAAAATGAAAATTAAAAAAAAAAAGATCCCCTGAGCTCCCTTTTAGCTCTAACATTGTATGATTAATTTGGTGCATATGCAAAACAGGCTAATTTGCCAATCATTTGGACAGAGGAAATTTTAATATCACTTGTCACTCAACTTACACTAGAGTGGTTTTGCTAAAGAAAGAACAGGAAGTATCACACAAGCAGGAAGTTCTTATGTTAAAATAACCACAGGCCTCCCTGCATAAGTCACTTCCTCCCTTATCTGTTCACAGGCGATGAACTTAGATTATTAAGCATTTTGGGAAGTTAACTCCAAAGAAGAGAATACACTGTTGATAGAAAGCTTTCAGGCCAAGACGCTGTGTCTTCATTCCAAGTATTCTGCTGCACTGTATACTGCTTACCTTTCGGAGCACTGTCTCCATGACAGTGCATGTCAGAGGCATGGGATACTGCCTCCAGGCGGCCCACTGCCCTCTCCAATCTTTCTACCAGATTTTGCATGTCAGCCATAATGTACCACCTGCTGAAAGAGATCATATATCACTTGTTGTTTTAATAGTACATAGCACCTAAGGAAAAAAGACACAATACTTGTGGGGTGAGGAGGATGCTAAATCTGAAGAACAGAAGAAGTTAATAAAACAAGATGAAAAATAGACTAACATATTTGCAAAATCATAAAGACTTCATTAAACAAGGGAGCTACCCCGAAAAAGGTGTTCACTGAAAGCAAACGTTAACTCATTCGAATACTTACTAAATATTTCTATGACACCACGAAATATTTGTGCCCGAATATTTAATATATAGAATTTATAAATTTAATATAGAATTTATAAAGTACAGTCACATATATTATCTCAGTTTGTGCCTCCCAACAACTATTCAGGAATGGAAGGTTAATTACTACACCCTGTAGAGAGAGGAAACTTAATTACAGTGAAGTTAAATGACTTGCCTACAGTCACACAGCTAATTAATAGGAAAGCCAGCACTCAAATTTAAGTCTTCTAGCTCTAAGTTCAGTGTTTTTTCCTACAACATCCTGCTGCCAACATATGGAATGCCCCAAACCAAGATGAGTAGGATATTTATTCTGCCCTCAATAATTTACAGTCTAATAGTGGGTACTTGACATGTACACTAACAACTACAAACAAATAGAAAAAAAATGTTAAGGTGATATAAGAATGTTGCAGATAGAGTAACAGAATTTCAGGAAGAAGAACATATCAGCTGAAAGAATCAGGTAAGGATAGTATGGACATGCTGCCATTGAGCCAGGCTTCACAAATGAGGATGGTATGATCTGGACTTGCAGTAGGAAGACAGACACATCCAGAAGAGCTTTTTTCAGATCTTTCACAAGTACTAATTTATCTGAAATTAGTCTCACTCAATGTCTAAATCCTAAAGAAATTAAGCTCTACCAGAGAAAGGAACTTCTCTGGCTTGTTCCCTATTATACTCTACCATCTAGACCACTATTTGGCAAGTAGAAGGTGTTTTATTTACGAAGTTAATGAACCTGAAGCAGAGCATCCCAAAACTCCAGAAGGGCAACTGTTCTGAAAGTTGCCCATACTATATACATAAATAATCATTAAATGTTTTCAAGACACACCCACATGAAATGTTTGAGGTGATAAGTGATATCATAAAAATAAGTCAGTGAAAGTTCAGTCAAAGCCTTGGCTTGGGAGAGATTCCACTTCAAAACATTAATTAGTTCAGGTAACTGAAGCTAAATGAGCTCAACACCCTTGAAACTGCCTAAAATGACCATAGCAATTACAATTTCCTCAAAGATGACATTTCAGAAGATCTCAACCACACTGTCCTCCCAGCAGAGGAGACAGCTTGCAAGACAAAGTAAGGAAGACAATATGTATAGTTTTTAATTTTTAAAAAGATTTTATTTATTTATTTGAGAGAGAGAGAGAAAGAGAGCATGAGAGGGGGTGGGGAGGAAGGAACAGAGGGAGAAGCAGCAGCAGACTCTGGTGAGCAGGGAGCCCGACATGGGGCTTGATCCCAGAACCCCCGAGATCATGACCTGAGCCGAAGGCAGACGTTTAACTGACTGAGTCACCCAGGCGCCCCAAGGAAGACAATATAATCCCTGTCCATTCTTTTCTGTGTATAGGCTTTGGTCTCTTTGGGCCTAGTGACTTGCCAGAGAATGTTCTTGTTTGTTTTTTGTTTTTATCATAGAAAAAAATTTATCTGTTAACAGTATCTTTCACTGCCATGACATCTGAACAGGCTTTCAACTTTTTAAGACTGACCTTAATACAGCAACATTAGAGGAGATAAAATTTACATTTTTAAATAAGGATAGTAAAAAGAAAAATTTAATGCTACATTCGAATATCCACGAAAAAAACTTAACTAGTTTAAATACTTTTGATTTTATTAAAGAAAGTATAAAATATCAATTTCTACATTTTTAAACACTATTATTTTAAGAATCACTTATTTCTTTATACTGCCAGCATGTTTCCCATACTTCCACATATCTTGACATCTCAAGAATGTTTTGTTTTGACTTATTTAAGTAATCTCTACACCCAATGTGGGGCTCAAACTCACAACCCTGAGGATCAAGAGTCACATGCTCTTCTGAGTCAGCCAGGCACCCCAAGAATGTCATTTAAAAGAGAATCAGAGAAAAAAGTGAAAATGTGAACCAAATAAACCTTTTCATTCCCTGGCCTGGAGAAGTAACAGAAGGCTCCAAGTCTCTGCTCTTCTCACAAATGAAATAGACTAGAAGCAACCAATATATATATTCTCCCTTACGTTATGCCACCATCACCTGAGTACCCAAATTACTGACTGTTCTGGATACCGTCCAGGGACAGATTCACATATAATCCACCACAGTCTATAAATCCCAGGGTAAAAGGCAAGGAATTCAGTAAACTCCCAAGCTATCTTCCATTAATAAATACCACCCATTCCAGGGGCACCTGGCTGACTCAGTCAGTGGAACGTGTAACTCTTGATCTCAGGGTTGTGAATTCGAGCCCCATGTTGGGTGCAGAGATTACTTAAAAATAAAATCTTTTTTCCCCTTCTTTTTTTTTTTTTTTTTTAAGAGAGAGAGGATGTGTTCCCAAGTGGTGGGGGGGGGGGGGGCAGGAGGCAGAGGGAGAGAGAGAATCCCAAGCAGGTTCCAAGGTTCCATGCCCAGCGCAGAGCCTGATGCAGGGATCGATCTCATGACCCTGAGATCATAACCTGAGCCAAAATCAAGAATCAGATGCTTAACCAAATAAGCCACCCAGGCACCCTGTTAAAAATAAAATAAAATTTAAAAAAAGGATACCACCCATTCTGTTATAAAACACATTCCTTCATATACAATGGATACTATAGGCTGAGGCTATTGTTAACATGGAAAACAGTACAAGTGTCTCTAATGGCTGCCAGGGTTGGTGAACACTTACCTATCTTAAAAGCTTCATGAGATTTTAGATCCTTTTTTTCTGTACTTCACTTGGGACTTGTAAGCTTTCATTGGTAAACAAGCCACAGTTCTGCTGTCTTAACTTAAACAGAATGTAAAAGGGTAATACAGCTATCATTTACAGGTAATCTCATTCTACCATTAACCAAACAGGAGAACAGTACTTAGGTTTTTTGTTTTTGGTAGAGGCAGGGTGAAATGTGAGATGCTATAGGAAAGAATATCCAGAACTGAAGGGATCAAAAGACACGCCTTGTCTCATTCTCCATCACCATACACATATTCACTCTTCAGGTGGTCATGTCCACTCCCAAGTCTTCAACTAGCATTATCACAGTACCATCCAGCCTGCTTCCAGAGTGGCACCACAACAACCATCTAGAGACCAATGACTCCCAGAATAGCATATCCAGCTCAAGCCATCCTTCTGGAATTTATAATTTTAGATCCAGCTTCCTTCTAGACATCCCTACCTGGATGTCCAGAAAACATCTCAAACTGAAGTATCCAAAACAGAACTCATCGTCTTCCCACACCTCCCACCCCCAGTGTCTCGAAGTCCAGCACTATCAATCACCTGATTGACCAAGTTAGTAACCCAGAACTATGAGGCAACAAAGTATAGTGGTTAAGAGCATGGTCTTTAGAGAAGTCAGATAGTTTGGGGGTTTGAGTAACAGTACTCATTGGCACTGTTACTATGAGTGTTATCAAATTTTCTGAGCCTCAGCTTCCTTATTTGTATAATGGAGACAACAGTACAAAATCCAAAGGGCTGAAGTCAGAATAAAGGAGAAATACACTTGACCCTTGAACAACACAGGTTTGAACTGCGCAGATCCTTTTACATATGAATTTTGTACAGTACAGTACTGTAAATGTATTTTCTCTTCCTTTGATTTTCTTTTTTTTTAAAGATTTTATTTATTTGACAGAAAGAGACACGTGAGAGGGAACACAAGCAGGGGGAGTGGGAGAGGGAGAAGCAGGCTTCCCATGGAGCAGGGAGCCCGATGTGGGGCTCGATCCCAGGACCCTGGGATCATGACCTGAGCTGAAGGCAGCTGCTTAACGACTGAGCCACCCAGGTGCCCCCTCCTTTGATTTTCTTAACAATATTTTCTTTTCTCTAGCTTATTGTAAGAATACAGTATATAATATATATAACATACAAAATATGTGTTCATCAACTATTTATGTTATCATTAAGGTTTTCAATCAACAGGTATGCTATCAGTAAATTTGGGGGGAGTCAAAAGTTATATGCTGATTTTCAATTGCACTGGGGGGTCAGCACTCCTGACCCCCATGTTGTTCAAGGGTCAACTGTGCATGTAGCAGTACTGGATCAGTGCTGAAAAACAGCAAGGACTCCCTAAGTGTTAACTAAATTATATTGTTCCTTACTCCCCCAAATCTAGTCAGTCATCAAAATCCACAGGCTATATCTTGCTTATCTCCTGAATAGATGCCCCTTGCCTTCATCCTGATTGTCAAAAATCAGGTCTTCATGACTTTGCCTAGATTACTCCAATAACCTCCTTGCCAGTCTCTCCCAATTACAGTAATACAACTTCTTGTTTATCCATTCTCCATACTACCACCATAATCTTTCTCAAAGGCAAATGTAATTATGATAGTCTTTTTACTTAATATCATTCAGTAGTCTCCCAGGGCATTCAGAGTAAAGTCCAGATAAGGGTTTCCATAATCTAGTCCTGCTTCATCTCCTACTACTCTCTTCCAGTTTTACCTCTTGCCACATCCTTCCTAAACACACTGCAGCAAGCCAGGACTGCCTGCATTCTCCAGAAAGAATCATGCTTTCTCACTTCTGACCCTTCATGCTATCTACTCTGCTTGGTTGTTGTTCTGTCTCCTAGCTCCTATTTGCCTTTTAAGACTTAGCTAAAGTGTTACCTTCTCTAGGAAGCTTGTCCAGGTATGCTTTTCCTTCTCAATCTGCCTCCTCTCTAGAACTCCTACTGCCTTTTAAGATTCAGCTAAGGTACCACCTCCCCAAGAAGCATTTCCAGTTTGTGCTCCCATTACATTGTGCACTTATTGGGCGCCTGGGTGGTTCAGTTGTTAAACGTCTGCCTTCGGCTCGGGTCATGAACCCGGGGTCCTAGGATCGAGTCCCACATCAGGCTCCCTCCTGCAGGGCGAGGGAAGCCAGCTTCTCCCTCTCCCACTCCCGCTGCTTGTGTTCCTGCTCTTGCTATCTCTGTCTCTGTCAAATAAATAAAATCTTAAAAAAAAAAAAAAAGCCACACACACACAGAACATTGTGCACTTCTCTCTACCACACATTTAATATAATTGTTTAGAATCATTTATTTAATAGTTAATAGGCAACTAGCCACCCTAAGGGAGGAACCATGTCTTTGTAATTCCAGTAGTAGCAGTAGGCACCATAAATATAGTAGGCTAATAAGGGTCCTTTACCCTCTCCCCTCAAAACAAGTCTGGCTGTCTCTTCTCTCTGGCAAATCTGGGGAGATTTTTTCCCCCAGGATCTTACAAATATCCCCATCTGTCAAATAAATGCTACCTTCTTGGGCACAAATCACAATGATAAAGAGATCTTCAAACCAAGTACCGTAAAGAAAATAACCTTATTAGTCATATAATATTAAAAATATTCCCTGTAGTTGTAAGTGCTTTACATCATCAATCTGTTGCTTTTTTTTTTTTTTTTAAAGATTTTATTTATTTATTTGAGAGAGAGAGAATGAGAGAGAGCACATGAGAGGGGTTGGGGTCAGAGGGAGAAGCAGACTCCCCACTGAGCAGGGAGCCTGATGTGGGACTCGATCCACGGACTCCAGGACCATGACCTGAGCCGAAGGCAGTCGCTTAACCAACTGAGCCACCCAGGCACCCTGTTGCTTCTTTTGAGACTTAAAATATTATGGGGTCTGTTAAGAAGATACTGATCCCCACCTTTAGAATGAAAAAACTCACAGAAGTTAAAAAGCCTGCCAGATATGGAACAACCAGTGGGTAGAGAACCTAGACTCCGAGCACAAATGTTCTGAATCCTAGTCTGAGGCTCTTTCCACCACTCCACATAACTTTTAAGCAATTAAGTGACTATGTGGTTCATCACAGTATCCAGCCCCTACTACTTGCTGAGCACAGCACTATGGGTTCAAGGCCTCTTCATGGTGTCTTTAGTTACATTACTAGCAGCTTTTAATTTCTCTGCTTTCAATTTTCTCCATGGAGGCCAATATTTCTTCATAGGCTAGATGACACTATTTGGAAGGCAAATGTTTAAAATAAGGCTTTTCCACAAGAATTTAGAAGTGCCAGAGTAGAAAACTACAGCTCTGCCTGATCTTGTTGTCATTTCTGATTGACAACAGCCAAGAACCAAGTGTTAAGCCTCCATAAATGAATGTACAGATTCCCAACTATCTAAGTGTTCATCATAAAACGTTCAAAAAGAGAGGCAGTTCTAATTACAGAAGTCTAAGGAAAAAAACTAGGATTCAGGGGACCAAGCTTTGAGTCCCAACTCTGCCATGTATTCACTGTATAACCACAGGGCAGTCATTTAATAATGGATCCTCACTTAGCACACAGAGATGGAAGGATTGAAGGAGATGAGTTAGTTTGGGAGCCTTAAAATGCAGTTCAAATGTAAAATGTTATCCCTGCATGCAGTGTGCTAGAAGACAGGTTCCAGGAGGATGGGAATTTATCCATTCTCCTCCTCCGACCCAGCCCCCCCAATACGCAGCACCTAGAACAACCTGGCACACAGAAGATGATCATAAAATCAAAGTGCTTAGCACTGTATTTAGCAGCTACTAAAAACACAGAAGACATATGGCCCCTGCCCTCCAGAAACTTTCATTCTAATTGGGAAGACCAACACAAATGAAAATGCCAATGGAATAAATAATGATGACTACATTTTTTAAAGTTCTATTAGAGATTAGGAAGAAAACTTGTCCTAATTCCACGCAGATTATGAGAAGTTATAGTATCAGCCTATATACTAGAGCTTTTTCTTTGCAGAATGTGTATGGTTCTGAATGATACAGTATAAATGACTATATGCTCTGAGAGGTGAGAAGAAATCAGTGAGGACTGGAGATAGTCTGGTGTAAGGAGGAAAGTGGGGCATCTTGATGGAAAAAGTAAAAGAAAAAGGGAAGACACTCCAGAGCAATCAGAAGCAAGGAGGAGAGAATACAAAGGCTATGTACATAAAGTGTGAGTAGGTTAACCCACACAGAGCATCAAGTGTCATGAAAAATAAGGCTGGATAAACAAGCCAGACTAGGTTATGAAGGGCATTGAAAGCCAGGCAGTATTTGAATCTGATGTTGTGATAAATGTGAAGCTGTTTAAGCATTTTGAGTAAAGGAATAATATAATGAAAGCAAAATTTTTACAGATACTGTCTGATAAACAGAATGCGATTTGGAATGGGGAAGATACTAAGGTCTAGGTCAGGTTGAACTAGGAAGCTATTAGGGTCTAAGTTAGGTTGAAATGCTGCTGTTCACCAAACTGTAAAGTAAGAGGGCTGCTGAAAAAATAATTTTTTTTAAAAAAAAGATTGTATTTATTTATTTATTTGAGAGAGAATGAGAGAGAGAGCACGAGGGGAGGAGGGTCAGAGGGAGAAGCAGACTCCCTGCTGAACAGGGAGCCCGATGTGGGACTCAGGATCATGACCTGAGCCGAAGGCAGTCGCTTAACCAACTGAGCCACCCAGGCACCCCTGAAAAAATAATTTTTTTATATTTCAAAGGAAAATAAAACACATTTAGTGTCCAGCCCGATATAGAAACCAAAAGAAAAGAATCAATTAACCTACAAATAATCAGTTTAAGGTAACTAAGTGACCAGCACCTGAATTAAGTGGGACTATAAAAGAATGGTAAAATAGTTTTCCTGTCCCAAGGGAATTAGCAAGAGAAACAAAGCTGCCTTCCCTTGAATCACTGGCCCTCAGGATTAGGAGGGATTCTAGAAATCATCTTGTAAAACACCATCTGATGCTAGAACAATCCCTTCAACATCCTCAGCAATTAGGTAACCGCTGTTCAAACACCTTCAGTGTAGAGAACCAGAGACTTCTGGAGGCAGCCCATTCCATTCAGACAGCTCAAAGTATTTAAAAGTTCTTCCTTATACGGAGGCAAAATCTGCTTCCCTGCAACTTCCACCCACTGATCTTGGTACTGCCCCTGGAGGTCATACAAAACAAGTGTGCATTAAACTCAGAACAAGTACTAACTGTGTGGTACTAACTATTGAGTACTGTAGCACTCAGAGAAGGGAGGCAAAGATGACTCAAATTGCAAATCCAGTGATTTAAGAGAATGATGACACTATAGGCAGAAACAGGTTTCTGGCACGTATTAGGGCAAGAAGATGAGGTCAGTTTGGGATCAGCAGAGTCTGAAGAGGAGATGAAGCTTCTAGGTGGACAAGTATTTAGAAATAAAGCTTGGGAAGGATCAAGGCTGGAGACTTTACAAGTTATCGGCAAAGAAATATCACAAAGTCATGAGAATGGATAAGCTCTTGGAGGGATATCACGCAGAGCAAAAAGAAAACTATGGGGTTGATTCTCCAGCAATTTTTTTTGTGGTCTGAAACCAAGAAAAATCAGAAATGGCTAGTGACTCCTGACAAAGCTGCTTCACAGTCTCATCGTTCCAACAATTCAAACAATCCAATTCCTTCCGCCTACTCAAGGAAGTTGTTCAGAAGTAAATGGAACCGGATTTACTCCTAAAGTTCTTGTCTCATCTCACCAGGCAATTAAGCCAGTGGTCTACTTGAATTGGAAGCTGCTGTGCTTAAAATATTTTCTACTTTGTCTGTTGCTGTTCCTCTAAGTCATACCCTTAAGTAAAACTGAAAAGCAGCTATACAAGTCTGCTCGTACACGATGATAGCGCAACTATGATAACCCAACTGATCTGCTTCAAAATGCTTCATTTGGCCTTGACTTTTTAATTCTGTTCCTGAGATGGCATCCTAAGAAAATAATACGAATGTGGGAAAAGTTATAGGCAGAAGATGTTCCCTGCAATGTTAACTTAGACTTCTACTGGGGCGCCTGGGTGGTTCCGCTGGTTAAGCATCTGACTCTTGATTTCAGCTCAGGTCTTGAACTCAGGGTTGTGAGTTCAAGCCCTGTATTGGGCTCCATGCTGGGTGTGGAGCCTACTTTATTTATTTACTTATTTGAGAGTGAGAGCAAGTGCACAAGGGGCAAGAGACAGAGGGAGAGGGAGAGAATCTCAAGCAGACTCTGTGCCAAGCATGGAACCCGATGTAGGGCTTGATCCCACAACCCTGGGATCATGGCCTGAGCCGAAATCAAGAGTCAGATGCTCAAATAACTGAGCCGCCTAGATGCCCCGTGGAGCCTACTTTAAAAACAAACAAAAAAACAAAAGAAACCTTAGACTTCTACTTACAGGGGAATAGCTAAATGCACTGTGGAAAAAGACTTGAAGAGAACACAAAATCTACAATATTTGTCACATTAGACGTGATGGGGTTTTGGACAATTTACCCATTTATCCAAACCTTCTTTAACATAGCTAGATAATTTCTTTATACTAAAACTAAAACAAAACCCAGCTTCACTTGGATATCTCTCCTAAGGTACCAGGAAGCTATAAGGCATTAGTTAGTTCTGCTCCTAACAATATAGAATTAGAGCCTAGTTCTCATTACTAGGCTCTAGTATGTCACAAAGCCAAACCTAGACATGCTAACAGGAGACATTTATGAATTGGTTGTTTTAACCTAGAAACCAAAGAATAGATACCACTTTGCCCCAGTAAAGATGCCATCAAATCTAACCCAAATCAGGAGCCACTGTTCTTCCCCAAGCATTTGGTTTCACTGAGGGAACCAATGACATTTAGTGTCTGAGTCACTGCCATCTGAGGTTTAGATTAAAAGAGAAAGGCCTATCTTCTAGGGAGGGAAAGAATCCAATCCAGTATCAGCACCTGTCTCCGGTTCTGTTCCCTATCTGAAATTCCAGGAGTAAAGGTAGTTAGAATGTGTAAGATGAAGTCAGACTTAGGAACTAGCTGTTTCAATGGTCAGGGCAAATAAACAACTTTTTGTGGCCATGGGTTCCCCTCTCTCTCTTATATTTAAGGAATGTTATGAAGATTAACTGCATAAGAGCATTCAGCAGGCATCTTTTACTTGTACAAGGAAAAAGTCCATTGGCTGATTTCAGCTGTGTAGCTGCATAAAGATAGATCCAAGGATGCCGTTTGTCCCTAGCCATGATTCAGCTACAGCTAGAGATATGAAAAAATATGTGACTGTTAAGTCTATAATTAAACTTAAGTATAGGAATTTTAAATGACCTCTGCAGGAAAAAACCAAAAAACAAAAAAAGCAAGCTCACTCCTTCCATGAAACATTTCAGCTATATTTTCCAGTCAAATGGAAAAGTTTAACACTGCAGGTCTGGTAATACAAGGCAAACAAAGCTTTATTATAGCTAAGGAATATTTTTAGAGTTTTGATTCTTTTTATAAAGTTTACATAATGGCATATCAAAAAAGAAATAGTTTCATGGTGAATGCTGTAGTTGCATTAATTTAAAGATGATTCAACTCTAACAATTTAATCAATCAAAATAAACAGAGTACCGGGCGCCTGGGTGGCTCAGTTGGTTAAGCGACTGCCTTCGGCTCAGGTCATGATCCTGGAGTCCCTGGATCGAGTCCCGCATCGGGCTCCCTGCTCAGCAGGGAGTCTGCTTCTCCCTCTGACCCTCCCCCCCTCTCATGTGCTCTCTCTCTCTCTAATAAATAAATAAAATCTTTAAAAAAAATAAAAATAAAAATAAACAGAGTACCAACATCATAAACTATAAGCAATTTAAAATAAATGGTAATCCCTTTTCACTAAACCAAGCTGTCTAAATGCAGGCACCATGAGCATAACAGGAATTTATATATCCAGTACAAGGGATATATAAATCTGCTGACTTGCACTGTCAACTAACCCAAAGCTTTCTTCTAGTGAGTGCCTAATCAGAGGCACTCTATCAAGATCACATCCTCTGAGGAAAACCAAAAAGGCAAGTCCTTCAAGTACCACCCAGAAATTCCTTGAATAAACAATAATTCTTGATGCCTCAATGAAAAATGATTCATTTACTACAGGATACCCAGTGCTTATCATAAATGTGCATACATTGTACTAAGCATGGCCATGAAGCCTGCCATAGAAAATTTAGTTGGAGAGATAAGACACTGCACAACATAGTTATGATACTTTCCAAAATGGTGGTTCTCAATCAGGGGCAATTCTGTCCTCCAGGAGACATTGGGCAATGTCTGGAGACATTTTTGGTAGGCACAACTGAGCAAGTGCTACTGGTATCTGATGGGTAGAAGCCAGGGATACTGCTAAAAACCTACAATGTACAGGTAGGACAACCCCACAATGAAGAACCATCCAGCCTAAATGTCAATTGTGCCAAAGTTTCTAAGAAACCCTGTTCTAGTATAATAAGGAGCAAAAGGGAAGCGAAAGAGGTATAAATAAAATGCTAATGTAGTAGTTTAGGACTTTGTAAATTAGAATGTCAATCTGCATCATCTAATGAAAATTAAGGTAAGAGTCCGATTGTGGAGAATTTTGTAAACTGGACAATGGGGTTTAGATTTGATTCTTTAGGAATATGAAGCCAGGTCAGGATAAGAAGACGAAAATGGTTCTTTTTAAAAGATTAGCCTGGTTATGGTAGAGAAGGTGAAATTTAAGTATGAAAGCCAGGTTAATAGAAAGTAAAAAAAGAAACTGATGATGACAATTCAAAGGGATAATCACCAGGACTGGGTAAGATATAGCTTGAGGATCCTCAGATTTCAAATCTCAGAATTAAATTTCCAACCAGAGGGTTCAACCTCCAATGACACTTTGCATTTGCTCATTTAAGTAAAATGCATCTTTGACTCACAATGCTTCACAGAAAACTGAAAGGAGGAAGTCACTTTTTAAAGGCTTAGTCCCTGGTTAAAAATCATTGCAACGTATGTATGTATAACCAAGAAAAGGGGTGAGAAAAAAGATTGCTCCTCAAATTGGAAACCAAGTATTTTACAAATTAAACAGCTAACTTAACAATACCACCACTTTTGGTTTGCATAACAGGTTGTACTTGACAAAGTACTTTCACTGATACCATTTTATTTAAACTCCTCTCAGACATAAATTATGTCCACCTGATTGATGAAGTATTTCTAGTGAAGAAAAAGGTGGGAAATTCCTACAGAAATTATTTTATGCTGGATCAACACAACTCAAACAATAAGCAAACTGCCAACCACAGAACAAAACCCAAACACATTCAAACAAAGCATCAAAAGCCCGTCCCAACTTGGCAGCCATCTATCTACCTCTTTTTCTGGTCTGGTCTTTTGCTGCAAACTCCAGGCAAACTCCAATACTTCACTGAATGTAAGCCCTTTCCTGCCTCCACACCTTTGCTCTTGGTTTCCTCTAGCTGGGATACCTTATCAGACACCTTTGCCTGGATGTGTTGCAAACACCTCGAATAAAATATGTCCAAAATTCATTTTCTTTCCATGCTACCTCCCCAACTTACCCCTCTCCTCTCACATTACTTACCTTAGTGAATGGTACCACCCAGTTCCCTAAGCCAGAAAGCGAGGCATTCATCCTAGACTACTCCTATTTCTTCATGTCCATAAACAATTAGCCTCTAATTCAATGGATTCCATCTTTGAAATACTGCTCAAATGTGATCCCTCCTCTCCTTCCCACTGTCACTGTCTTAGTTCAAGCCGTGACTGTGGCAAAAGCTTCCCAACACTGGTCTACTTCATGATCATGTCCCTTCCAACTTGACAAACTAAACTTACTTTTTTTTTTATTATTTTTATTTAAAGATTTTTATTTATTTATTTGACAGAGAGAGAGATAGCGAGAGCAGGAACACAAGCAGGGGGAGTGGGAGCGGGAGAAGCAGGCTTCCTGCCGAGCAGGGAGCCCGATGTGGGACTCGATCCCAGGACCCTGGGATCATGACCTGAGCCGAAGGCAGACGCTTAACGACTGAGCCACCCAGGCGCCCCTTGACAAACTAAACTTTCTAAAACATAAATCTGACCACATCATTTTCCTACATAAAACCCTTCAAAGCATCCTCACAAGCTTTCTAAGATCCACATTATTCAGCATGATTTACAAGGTCCTTCATATTTGACCCACCACTTCCCACTTCCTTCACGTCTCTATGCATTACTGAAATTTCAGTCACACTGAACTAGCCATGGTCTTTCACATGTCCAGATCTCCATGTCCTTGCACTCTTTGCCTGTAAATCCCTTTTCCAGATTCACCATATGGCTAAATAAGTCCTGCTAGACTTATCCTCCATTTTCTCCTCAAAGCGTAGATACCCGGCTCAGGTATTCCTCCTCTATTCTTGCATAGCCCTGTGCTCACACAGTGCATTATGACGGTAAGCCATCCCCGACCCACCCCCCACCCCCCATGGTAACAACTGTATTCCTAGCCACCAGGGCCAAATGCCTCATTTAATATGTGCCTCAAACATATTAAGGGCTCAATGAATGAGTGGTGAATGATGAATGTGCTGGGCTGTCCTGTTTTTCACTTGAACAGGGATCCCTACAAAGAGCTTCAACTAACACAGTTCTGATAGTAACCCCTGCCTTAAAAGGTTCTCATCCTCTCTTCATCAAGCTTATTGCTATTTATTCTTCAAAATTCACCTTAAATTCTGCTCTGCAGAAGGGATTTTCCTGAACCCCAAGTTATATACTTCCATAGTACCCTGTTCTTTCCTAACACTCATCACATTTATAGTTACTTCTTTTTATTTTTTTTAATTTTTTTAATTTTTATTTATTTATTTGACAGAGACAGAGATAGCGAGAGCAGGAACACAAGCAGCAGGAGTGGGAGAGGGAGAAGCAGGCTTTCCCCCGAGGAGGGAGTCCGATGTGGGACTCGATCCCAGGACCCTGGGATCATGACCTGAGCTGAAGGCAGACGCTTAACGACTGAGCCACCCAGGCGCCCTATAATTACTTCTTAAACGTCCCTGCAAAAGCTCTATGTGGGTAGGGTCTGGCTTGTTTTGTTTCAAAACTGCATTCCCTGGATATGGCAGTGCCTGACTGAATAAACAGAATTTGTTACACTGAATTTAATCCTGTGAGGTAAGCAGAGATCTCCACTTAAAAGCTGAGAAAAATAAAGCTCAAGGAAGTTAAATAATGCATCTATGGCTACAGATACTTAGCAGTGGGGCCAGACCAAACCTGAACCATCTGATTTCAGGTCCAGAAGTATGCAATACCTTCAATAAAGTTAACTAAGCCTTTCAGAATAGGAGCAAAGGACCTGGAGGAATGAGAGGCTACCTGACTGCAAATACAAAGACCTGTCCCACTCTCTTTGAAAAACTCCCCAGGCATTCCAAACAGATTGCATTAAACAAAAAACCAAACAAAACCAAAAAAACACGCAGCGGGTGGTCTTTAACCTGCAGCGCCCGCGAGACGACACCAACTGGAAGATCACTCAAGAGGTAGAGAGAGGTTCCTGGGAAATAGTCGTCGGAAGGAACTGGAACTGATGATCTAAGGAATTGAGGTCTTGATTCCAATTATTTCCCTCACTCGCTATAAGAGCATAGACCAGCCTCTTCGTCCCGGGGATCAATTTACCCATCCGTGCAATGGGGACGAAATGGGGGGGGGATAGACTCTAAGGTGTCGCTGGTTCCTTAGGAATGCCTACGTCTGGGCACCTTAGGAATCAGGCCCCGCTGAGGCTGACAGCCAGGACTGCGAAATCCAGCGGAGGGGCCTCCCCACAGGAGCCCGGCTCAGTTGGTCACCCTAGCCCCACCTCAAGAGACCGCGCCCAGGATCCCGGGTCGGCCTGACGGCCTCCGCTCCGGCCCCTTCAGTAGGGCTCGCCACGCGCGCGAAGGCCGGAAGGGCCATTCATAACACCAGGGGCCGGTGGGCCGCGGAGTGGACCCCAGTCCCTACCCGGCCGCGTACCCTCACCTCAGAGTTCCGCCTCACCTCCCGACTGCGATCAGCCGCTCTCCACTTCCGGCAAGAACCGCCCAGCAATCTTCGCGCGACCCACTTCCGGGCCCTTACTGGGCGCGGCACCCCCACCGGAAATGGACGGCCGCTGAAACGCCGCGGTGGAGGAGAGACCGGGAAGGAAGTCTGGCCGCCCCGCTCGTGGCTCCGCCCCCTATTCTCCATGCCCGGAAGGGAGAATCCTCACTAGACCCGAGGGCACATGGGAGAGAGTTCCGCCCCCAAAGCGAAAGCGGCCGGGGGAGCGCGCTCAAGGGTAGGCCACGCCTCTCCGCCAGAGTCGTCCGGGCCAATGAAGGGCCGAAATTACCGGCTAAGCTCCACCTCCGGAGAAGGAAGACAGGTGAGTGGTTAATTAGTGCTCCTATCACTGTGTCCTCAATGGCCGAGGCCGGTGCCTTATCCTCGCAGTAGGAAAGGGGACTTGGAGGGACTGGGAGGCAGGATTCTGAGGGCGAGAATCCCGGACAATCGTCCGTTCTCCAAGGAGATTGAAGCTAAGCTCCGCCTCTTTGGGCATGCGTACCTCAGTTTCCCCGTTTGTGACGTGGGGAGGCCGTTGGTCTGGACAGTGTTCTGGGGGTACCTGCCGAGGCTGGCGTGGCGGCGGAGGGGGTGGGTCGGTGGGGGCGCGTGGGCCCAGCCCTGGGTTTCTGGGCGTGTCCGCCATCGCCCCGCTCGCTCTTCCTCCGGGCTGGGAAGGTGGAGGCTCGCCCCACTTCCTGTTTGTTCCGTGTGCTCTGTGACCATAGATGGTCAGGTCTGGGGCCGCGCGGAAGCCTCCGCCCCGCGGTTTTGGAGTCCTTCCTCCCCGCGTGCTGGGTGTGGTCGCCGAGAATAAGACGAGCGGAATTAGAGAACATCCTGCTCCGCTCCGCTCCGCTCCGCTCAAACCCGGCTTGTGAGGCCGCCTCGCCGGGAGCGGGGCGTGCCCTGCCGCCTGCCACTTAGTCCGGGGGACGTTCTTCTCGGCGGCTACAGCCGGGGGTGGGGCGGGGGTGGGGGAGACTCGCTTCCGTGCTCCCCCGGCCTGGGATCAGCTTTGTTTCCTCAAGGCTCACACTTTCCAACCGGTGATTATCCTCCCACAAAGATTTATTTCCAGAAAAATTGGCGAGTGCTACTGTCCCCACTCCTTCAGCTAAACTTCTGTGACAGCTCCAAGCTTCAAGTTGAATGCAGGCGTTATATGCCAAAGTCACTCATTCAACAAATACAGTTCTTATAATAACAGCTACCATTTACTGCGTGCTGACAACGTGCCAGGCCTGTGCTGAATGCTTCAGAACATTTTCATGTAATCCTAATAGGAACGCTCTGTGGTAGGTACCATTATGGCCTCCAGTTTTCAAAATGAATAAGCTGAATTACTTGCCAAAGTCACAGAGTAACTTGGAACTTTGAAGGGAACACACTTATCTGATGAAATCCCATGAATTTAACCCCTACCATAGACCATACCAAAATAACATTTGCCACAGTTTCGAGACGGTGATGCCTCTGGATAGGGAGACATCCTGGGTTCCATTCCTGGCTTGGGCACTTTACTAGGGGTTAGATTGGCCAGGTTACCTGACTTGGCTGAACCTGGGCCTCTTTTTTAATTTTATGACTTCCAATATGTTAAAAAAAAAATGACTACATGACAAAATATGGTACAAAAAATGTATATTTTAAATATTTACATTGAACAAAAACACTGTGTCTCTCTCACACACACACATACAACACAAAAACTTTAACTTTATTCAAACATAACATCAAATGGTTATATTTGAGTGCTTTATGTATGTGAAGCCTATGGCAAATATCCTCCCTCGCCATCATTGTAAGCAGCTCTACATTTAGCCCTAAATATCTTTCTGAATTTAGAGACAGGAAATACTTAGACATGCATCCCAGGGGAAGGGGAAAGAGAGAAGGAAACAGGAAGGAGAAGAAAGAAAGGAAGAAAATGGGGATAATGATTTGTGGGGTTGAAATGAGAAACAGAAGCAATAACCTATATGAAACCACACTGTTAAGTGATTCTTCGTAAAGAGTGCACACATGAGTGAGTCACAACCCTGGCCCCCAAGGAACTTTTCATCTTTTAAGGAGTCTAAGCACAAGTACTTCTAACTCCAGTGGGAGGCAGTTTAAGAGCAGTATCTACCACTTTTATTTATTCATTTATTTATACACTGAAAAAAAAAATACTGAGTTCTTCCTCTGTGCTAGGCACCATGCTACTTTGCACAAGGCACAAGGAAGAGTATGTGAATGGACAAGTCAGACTCTCACTGCCCTCATGGAGCTTACAATCTATTGGGGAACAGGTATTGCCATCTGGGGCAGTCATCAGAAGTGCTGACTATTGGCTTCTAGCTTTTCCCTCCTCACTGATCTTGCCCAGTTTCTTATCCATGGTGGGCTCTCATCAGACACATGTCCAATGAGTACCTGGAATTCAGAATAGTCATTTCCTGGGCTGTGATGGGTGGGGAGAACATTGAAGAGCAAACATGAGTAAACAGTAGTGGAGGTGGACCCAGTGACTAGCTGAGGTGAGAGGATCCTATAGGAGATGAGGATGAAGAGAAAGAGGTTGAGCAACCCGTGCCAGACAGGAGAGGTAACACCTTAATGTGAAAGCAAGGAGGAGCTGGTCAGATTACATTTTAGAAATACAACTCTAACTGCAGGGTAGAGCATGGGCTTCTGCGGGGGGGGGGGGGGGGGGGGGCGGGACAAAGAGGCAGGGGGATCTGTTAGAAGACAGGTACAAAGGTAGCAAGGGTCTGAATCGAGGCTGTGACATGGGGATGCAGCAGAGATGCCATTGTTATAAAGGGCATCGTAAGGAGGAAGATGACAAGGAGAAAGACAAATGGCAGGGGGATGATCTAAATATGAACCTCCAGGTTAGATCTAGTTCCCCAGGTATATACTCCCATTGAATACTATGTTTCCCTTCCTGGCAGGTATCACAGCCTAATTGAATAATTATCTGTACACTTGTCTTTTAATGTTTCTTTCCCTGTAAGTAACTTGAGGTTAGAGTCTTTGCCTCTCTGGCACAAAATTGATACTCAATAGATATTTATGGGAAAATGTGACTAACTGAAAAGGGTGAGAGGGGCTAAGGTGGCTCTGAGACTTGGAGCATGGGTGAATAGAAGGCGGCAAGAAGACTGGATCAGGGCTTGGGGGTTTTGAGCCTCAGACTTCAAAATCATCCAGCCTGGGAAGAGAAAGGAATGCAGTGAATCATTTTGCAAGCAGAATTGCCAACAGAGATTTGATTGATTATCACAAAATTCCCTTCTTCATGTGTTTTGCCACTTTCGTATTTTGCCTGGATTTCAGCACATTCTAAACCTGCAGAATTGCTTTGTCTCTGAGGGTGCCACCCAAGATTCTTCCTTATCTCTCTGAGTTTCAGACACAGAAGTCTGGCGGTTCATCTGGAGCATTTCCCAGCCTGGCTCAGAGGATTGCCTGTATCTGTGCAGCCTGGCTCAGAGCCTGTCTGTATTTGGGCAGATCCTGTATCCCCCTGCCAGAAGGGATTGATAACAGACAACAATCTCTGTGAGCCCATATTTCTTCCTCTCCTAGAATAGGGTCCCAAGTCTCCAGCCTGAGTTAGGGTCTCAGGTCCAAAAATTACAAATCAACAAAAGAAATATTGGCAATATAATATAGTGGTTAAGATCTGGCTTTGATGGGGCGCCTGGGTGGCTCAGATGGTTAAGCGTCTGCCTTCGGCTCAGGTCATGATCCCAGGGTCCTGGGATCGAGTCCCGCATCGGGCTCCCTGCTCCTTGGGAGCCTGCCTCTCCCTCTGCTTCTCTCTCTCTCTGTCTCTCATGAATAAATAAATAAAATCTTTAAAAAAAAAAAAAAAGATCTGGCTTTGATGTCACTCAGACCTGAACTTGAATCCCACTCTGCCACTTACTGTTTGATCTGGGTCTAGTCAGTTAACCTCAAAGAAGGATATTAATACTCATCTTGAATGGTTGATATGAAGATTAGGAGAGAATTTATAAAACATCTGGCTCACAGTAAATATGAATGAGAAGTAACAATTATTACTCAATACATATAGTCTATTGCCTGTGTTCCTGGTGAAGGCCACCAGAAAGCAAAACAAGGTCTGGATGGTTCTACCAGAGCCATTGCTGTTACTGCCCCATCACCAGAAAGTTTCCCCACAGTGTCTGCTTCTTTACATTGCTACCTTTTGATCCAAAGTCTGGACCTGTGCCCTTGGCTGCAAGTACGACTAGATAAATCAATTAAGAATATGAATGCTGGGGCGCCTGGGTGGCTCAGTTGGTTAAGGGGCTGCCTTCGGCTCAGGTCATGATCTTCCCTCTACCCCTCCGCCCTGCTTGTGATCTCTTGCGTGTGCATGCTCTTTCTCTCTCAAATAAATAAATAAAATACTTTCTTAAAGAAAGGAATATGAATGTTTTGGCTGTAGACAACAGGACACATGAGTTTGGTGACTTTTTTCTTAAGTATATTTTTCCCAAGAAGAATAGAGGTAGGCAATTTTACTGGCTCAGTAAAATCAGCTGATACCTCTGTGATTCAGTTAGACTTATCCTTAGAGTTGCAAGTTGGCTGTCATAGCCCAAGCCATCACATCATGTTTAAGGAAAGAGGAAAAAGGAAGAGGAAGGTACAGCATCTGAAATTGGAAAGCTAGTTTTCTGAGGAACTCCACAAAGCATACCCTGCTTTCTATCTCATAGCCAGAACCAACAGTCAACAAACATTTCAGCTTCCTGGTCCCTCAAAGAGACACTTCCAAGGTGCACATTTCACAGTGTTTTTGAGGGTCCCCAGAAGGACCAAGCCCCAGCTGCCCACAGCAGTAACCCACTCATTAATGAGTCCTTTACTGGCTTTTCTCCCTATTCCAGAGTCATTTATCTCATGGAACCCATACTAAAGAGAATGGGATTAGCTGGCTCTGCAACCCTAAGAAAGTGATAGCATTGTCGGCTTTGATGCTGTAAGGGGCACTCTCTGTCTGGGATGTTACCCAAATATATAAAAGGGTTGCAGATGCTGAGTGTCCAGTAGGAATGATAGATGTCCACTATAATAAATGCCGGGAATGGCCCAACATCAACATATACTCTTCTTTCTATACTTACACTTCAAAAATGAAACAAAACTCCTCAGTAAAACAACACCTTTTATAACCTAAATTGTCATCACCGTACTCACCCCTCTACCCTCCCCCCAAAAAGGAATTGACAAAACTCTCATCAGTTACTTCATCCAGCTCCAAGTCCAAGATATCCAAATAATGTGTGTCTTCTGCTAGTTCCATAATGATGCTTCCTCAGTGTTCCTCAGCCTATGGACTGATCTTTAAAGTCAACCACCACAACATAGTACATCCTATATATGTTGCGGGGGAAAGGAGAAGAAAATTAGATACAATATGTAACTACTGAACTGACATGGCAAGAAACATTTCTATAGCAATCACAAGGTCTTAGTTGATGGTTTTGACTTCATGACTTTACATATCCATTACCCATTCCACATTCTCTGTCTTCAACCAGCACTTCAGTTCATCAGGGTCACAGCGACTGGACAAGAAAGAGGGCATGAAGGCATGCTGCAGTCTTCAAGGATCTGATCAAGAAGTGGCATATATTACTTCCACTACATTGCGTGAACTAGAATATAATCACATAGCTTGTAGTTGGGGCTGTGAGGTTTTTCTTCTTCCTTTTTTTTTTTTTTAAGTTAAGCCCATCGTGGGGCTTGAACTCAGGACGCTGAGATCAAGATCTGAGCTGAGATCAAGAGTCAGATGCTTAACCAACTGAGCCATCCATGCGGCCCAGGACTATGAGTTTTCTATAGGTGACTCAGACCTTCTCTCCTAAGGGATTGGAGGTCTTGCCTGTCCTGCCTGTAAAATATTCCCATAACATTCTGCACTAAACATGGCAGGAGTAGGAGGACCGCTAAGGATCCCCTGAATTATATCCCTAATCCTCCCTTCCTATAGTATAGTGACAGTTCTCCTTTGCCTTGATAATAGGCTCATTCACCCGAGCCAACCATCATAATCCAAGACATGCATGTAAAGTTTAACAATAGGCTCTCCAAGCCCAGATTTGTAGCATTTGCCAATTTCTGTAGTATAAATACTCCCACCGTGGCCAGTTTTTAACTAACAATATGTCACTGAATATAGAGTTGAGAAAAAGGCACTGTGGTATATGGAATAATGGCTCTCCAAAGATGACCACATCCTAATCTCTGGGACCTGTGAATATACTATCTTACATGGCAAAGGGACTTGGCAGATTTGATGAAATTAAGGATATTGAGATGGAGAGATTATCCAGGTAGGCCCAATGCAATCAACATGGAACCTTATCAGGAAAGGAAGTCAGCGTTAGAAAGAGATGTTACAAGAAAGCAGAAGTCTTAGTTATACGACCAAGGAATATAGGCAGCCTCCAGAAGCTGGAAAAGTTAGGCAACCAATTTTCCTCAGAGCTTCTGGTAGGAACACCTGGGCTCACACCTTGATTTTAGCCCCAGAAGACACACTTCCGATTTCTGATCTTCCGAACTCTAACAAATTTGTGTGCAGCTACTAAACCTGTGGTAATTTTTTATAGCAACAGTAGGAAACTGACACAAGCACCCAGTCAACTCCTGCAAACCTGTATGAGCTGCCTCTAGAACACCAAGTTAACTTTTTTCTTTTTTATCTCTTACCTAGTGACGAGACAAGCCCAAATTGGCAAATGGCAGCCTTACTGTGCAGTCCAGTGGAAGTATTCCCATGTCCTCTGGTGGGAGCATGCCTCCCTTGGGTAATAGAACTTGTGAAGAGCCATGGTCAGAATCACAGAGACATGAAGATCAACATTTAAGAGTCAGTTAGATAGGACAGAATTACCACTCCATATTTACCCTCTTTTCCTGCGTTCCATCTATTTTGTTCTACGTGAAAGGCTACTGCACATTTGCTTACCGGTGCACAATTTACAGCGCTTCCTATAGAACTTCAGTCTTGTAAGGTGTTGTCCCTTACTTATGGCCATGGACTGGGCACCTTTTGTACCCATTGGTGCACCTTTCTACTCCAGCCTTTGCTGTGGCTACCAGGTGCTTGCAGGTGTGACCTAACAGCCCATGGCTTCCACTGCTTTCTCCAAGTATCTTGCTTTCTGCCCCAGGGCTTCTTTCATGGAATTCACCTCGTGGGTTGTCTGTGGGAACTTGCACTGTGATTTTGATACATGTGTCAACCTAAAAGTGCCAACTTGAGAGTTCGAAGGAGTTAACCAGCAACTGGGAAACCCTTGACCAATGAAGGACAGGAGCCAGTGCATAAATATTCCCTCTTCCTTCCCTGGTTGGACAATTATGAGGCACATTCTACAGTGCTGCAGAGTATTTCCAGCAGAATCGACATCCACATGCCCAAAGCAGTGACCTTCTGGATCAGTCGTCCTTGGATTGGCTTTCCTGGTTTGCCTGTTTTACCCTTCCTACTCTCTGACTCCTGTTCCTTGGGATCACTCCTAAAAATAAACTACCTGTTTGCACGCCCTTGTCTCAGACTCTGCTTTTGGGGGAAATTAAGTCTAAAAGATTTGGTAGTAGAAGTGACCCAAGAGAGACACCTGGGTGGCTTAGTCGTTAAGCATCTGCCTTCGGCTCGGGTCATGATCCCAGGGTCCTGGAATCGAGCCCCTCATCGGGCTCCTTCCTCAGCGGGAAGCCTGCTTCTCCCTCTACCACTCCCCTGCTTGTGTTCCAGCTCTCACTGTGTCTCTCTCTGTCAAATAAATAAATAAAACCTTAAAAAAAAAAAAAAAGAAGTGACCCAAGAAAGCAGATTCTCAGCATAGGATTCTAGAACTGGATCAGACCTCAATGAGCACCCCATTCTTGGTGATTCATGCAGTAGTGATAACCCTTGACAATGCAGTAGCCTCATAATTACTAAAATTCTCACCAGTGGCATACTGTAATAAGGTGTATAAGAAAGGTGAAGCATTGACTTAAGAGACAGAGGTAACATTTGAATGGCTTGTGGCAATAGTATTATAAGGATTATGGTGTCAGCTGGCTTTAGTTAATGGCTTTTGAAGTCTGGGGAAAAAAGTTAACAGGTTAGCTAGCAACATGAATATCTATATCTATAGCTATATATCTATATATTTCAACCTTGGCTTGAGTGTTACACTGAACTGAAGTTACTCACTTCTTCTTCATCAGTCATTTCTTTCTGTCCCTTTCCCTAACTTCTCTGCTGCATGTGACAGTTCCTAAAAGTTCATTCTTAGGTTCTCTATTCCTTATTCTTTCCACTGATGAATTACCCTTGTCTCATGTCTTTAGTTATTATTTAGTTTCATTTCAGTGTCTCTCTGGTGTGTCTGCCATCCTTTTTTTTTTTTTATAAAGATTTTATTTATTTATTTGAGACAGAGAGAATGAGAGAGAGCATGAGAGGGAGGAGGGTCAGAGGGAGAAGCAGACCCCCTGCCGAGCAGGGAGCCCGATGCGGGACTCCAGGATCATGACCTGAGCCGAAGGCAGTCGCTTAACCAACTGAGCCACCCAGACGCCCTGTCTGCCATCCTTTTATTTAGCTTTAGGTTCTTGAACATCTTGCTTCAAATGTGCTAAATGACATTGGACAGTGAGTGTGTCAGTAAATTGCCACAAGATGGCAGCCTTGCTAATTTTGGCTTCAAGTTGGAGGGAGTAGGAGTGACTTCTAAAAAGAGTTTAATCTTATTTATTTAACATTTGTTGAAAGCCTGCTCAATACCTGGTCTTTTAATATATTAGTATTGGGTTTTAAAAAAATTCACGAAAGTTAAGTATAATCCCCTTTGCAGATGAGAAAACTGAGTTGAAAATGGTTAACTTGCGCAAAGTCAGGACCTAGATTTGAAACCAGTTTTCTGACTCCAAACCCCATTCTCTTTCCATTACGTAAGTGAATCTCAAGCTACAACAGTATTATTTAGGGGTTTTTGTTTTTGTTTTCGTTTTAATTACAAGTAACCGAAAACCAACTTGAGCTAGTTTAACAACAACACAATAAAGCTTTTAGGAATGCCTCATGGAAGCCTAAAAGGAAACGATGTCTTGGCTTTAAAAGAGAGAATAGAGCTAGGAATTGGAAAGCCTTCAAGACTCAGAGGAGGAAGGACAGAAAAATGGGGGAGGGGAAGAGAAAGGGAAAGCTGGGGTGGCCTAAGAGATTAAACTCTGCCCCATTCCTCATTCAACTAGAATAGTCCCATTTTTAATGCATTTTACCTATTGGGGCCCTGATGTCAGGTTCTGTTTGAAAAATAAGGATTATAGGGGTGCCTGGGTGGCTCAGTTGTTAAGTGTCTGCCTTCAGCTCAGGTCACGGTCCCAGGGTCCTGGGATCGAGCCCCATATCGGGCTCCCTCCTTGGAAGGGAGTCTGCTTCTCCCTCTCCCACTCCCCCTGCTTGTCTTCCCTCTCTCACTGTGTCTCTCTCTGTCAAATAAATAAAATCTTAAAAAAAAAAGAAAGAAAAAGAAGGTTTGGATATATTAGACAGTGCTTTTAAACCACTGGTGTAATGTATGAAGCCATTCCCATATTACTGGACATTTAGGGCTGTTGAGGTTTTCCTAATTTTTCACTCTAGTAAGTAAAATTGTGATGCATATTCTTTCATATTGTCCTGGACAGTGCATGAAGCCATCTAGTACTTCCGTTTCTCCTGACCTTTACAACTTCCCTTAAGGGAGGAAAGGGGTGAGGAGTGTAGCCTTAGGCAATTCTAGCCTGTGCCCAAAGGCCAGTGCTATTTGGGCCTTCCCTGATGGTCAGCCAGTCCAGAAATACGTAGCGCGCATCTAACTACATGCCAGGTACTACTGAGCACTGTGGACGCAATGGTGAATAAAATAGGTACAGCCTCTCATCATGGAGCCTAGTAGGGAAGACGGACATGAAACAGATAGTCCACTAAATAATTACAAGAATCTGAAGCAAAGTGCTGTGTCAGAGAAGTTCAGAAGGTTAAGGAAATACACAACACAGTGAGATGACCTAATCTCGGGGGAGAGGGGGCATTAGGGCAGGCTGCCCTGAGGAAATGTTATTTAATCTGAGACTTGCGAGATCGAGCCCCATGTCCAGTTCCACACTGAGGGTGGAGCCTGCTTAAGATTCTCTCTCCTTCTCCTTCTGCCCTTCCCTGCTCGCACATGTGCGCTCTCTCTCTCTCTCAAAAAAAAGGAAAATGGAAGGTACACAACAGAGCCAATATAAAATCCTACAAGCATATGTTGATTAGAGTTTAGTCCAACTGCCTGAGACTCATTCTTGTTCACTGTGGTTTTTGGCTCCAGTGTCTGGGCTCTTGATTCCACCCTCTGAATCATCCTTTCTTTCTCATAAGAAAATTCAGTTAGCAACTGGGTAGCCTCAAGGCCCTTCCAGCCCTCTGCCATGCAGTTCCAAAGCCAATGCCAATGTTTTAGGCTTTTGTTATGGCAACATCCATACCAAACTGTTTCATTATTGCTACATAGTGAATCACCCCCCAAATTTAGAAGCTGTATAAATTGGAGTCCTCTCAGAAGCAGATGACAAGGATGGAATCAGAAGTCCAAGGAGGCAATGCCTGTGAAAGATAAAGATGAGAGGAAGTAGGAGTAGACAGGGAGAATCTTCAGACCATGATGTGGGACCTACACCTGTAACAGAAAGACTGGGTAGAAAATGCTTCAGAGTTGCATTTTCTGAAGCGGGGCAGAGAAGCTCTGAAGAAGACTTGGCCAGACTTATTTCCCATTACAGCCCCACAAGAGGGAGAAATGGCCCAGCTTCAGTATGCCCACTGGGCTTAGTCATCAGCTGGGACTAATCCAGGGAGAGTGTGCCTTGGCATGAATGTCGTGGCAAATCCCAACAGTATGACAGTTGGCAGATGTCAGCTACCTAAGCTCTTCACAGCAGTTCTTTTCTAAAAGGTATATCTAAGAGCTCATGCACACAGTCCGTCCCTTGCACTGCTCAGGATCCAATCTTCCACACATCTTTGGAAAGCAGCTCCTCCTTCCAGGCCTCTCTTATTGAAGGAAAACTTAGAAGAGGGAGGTTAATGGTAGGAACTATAGCTCCCATTGCTGCAAATGGTTGAATTGTCTCTTTTTTTTTAAATTAATTTAGAGACTCTTATTGTATATTACAGGTATTAATCCCTTTTCAATTCCATATATTGCAAACATTTTTCCAATTCATCCTTTGACTTTGTTATCTTTTCCGTTATTAAAAAAATGGATTTTGCCGAGGTCAAATAAACCTAACTTTTCCTTTTTTAACCTTTAAACTTTAATGCACCCAGAATTTATTTCTGAATGTAGTGAGTTTGGGAGTCCCATCTTACTTTCTTTCTGGTGGTTGGCTAATTGTGCCAGTGCCATTTATTAATTTTACTAAATAAACCACACATTCCTCACTGAATTAAAATACCATTTTGTCATTCCTAAAATCTTCATGTACACATGTCTGAACTCAGTCTATTTTTATGCTAACATTTACTTTTTCATAATCAGTATTTTATTATTTTTTTGATGATCAGAACACAGACACTATGAACAATTTGTACATAATTCTAAGTATTGAAAATCAAAGTTACATGGCTGTAATAATTTTTTTTATGGCTGTAATAACTTTCTGAACAACTTTGCAATGTTCTAGCTTAAAAATTGCAATCGATTTGTTCATAAAAAGAGAATATCAAATACCAGTATCTTAAAATACTGATGAACTATTAGGTGTAAAACTCCACATATTTATAGTTAAAATCAAGCATAATGCCTATACCATAAAATTTTCGAATACTTCATATCCCATTAACAAAGAATGAAAAAACTAGATCATACCATGCAAAAGATGTCACAGATGGCATACAATTATGACAGTTGTTTTGTTTTGTTTTAAGGTTTGATTTAATATATTTTTATTTAGAAAACTTTACCCAATATTAGAGAGTATATATTTTCATCAAGCATTTCCATGGAGCTTTTGTAAATATTGTCCGTACTCTAGACCATGCTCTACCTTTGTTGAAAACAAGTCTCAAATACCAAAGAATCAGTATTTTACTTACCACATTGTGTGTCTACCTCATAATTGGAGGACAATAATAGCAACACCTTAAAATATTCTGTATGTTTGGAAATATTAAAACATACTGCTAAACTGTTCAAATAAGACAGCATATAGGAAATCAGAAAATACTTAGAGCTGACTTAAAAAATACAATATATTGGATGCCTGGGTGACTCAGTCGGTTAAATGTCTGCCTTCGGCTCAGGTCATGATCCCAGGGTCCTGGGATCAAGTCCTGCATCGGACTCCCTGTTCAGTGGGGAGTCTGCTTCTCCCTCTGCCCCTCTCCCTGCTTGTGATCTCTCTCTCTTTCTCTCTCTCAAATAAATAAATAAATAAATAAAATCTTTAAAAAAAATACGATATATTAGGGGCACCTGGGTGGCTCAGTCGTTAAGTGTCTGCCTTCAGCTCAGGTCATGGTCCCAGGGTCCTGGGATCGAGCCCCGCATCGGGCTCCCAGCTCAGCGGGAAGCCTGCTTCTCCCTCTCCCACTCCCCCAGCTTGTGTTCCCTCTCTCGCTGCGTCTCTCTCTGTCAAATAAATAAATAAAATCTTTAAAAAAAGAATACGATATATTAAAACTTATGGAATGTGCTTAATGCATAGCCTGAGTGCTCATATTAGAAGATAAACCAATTACTTAAAAAGCTGAGCGTCGGGGTGCTTGGCTGGTTCAATTCGTAGAACATGCAACTGACTCTTGATCTTGGGGTGGTGTGTAGAGATTGCTTAAAAATAAAATCTTAAAAAAATTTTTTTAAATAAATAAAAAGCTAAGTGTTAAATTCAAGAAGTTAGAGAACAGCAGAACTGATCCAAAAAAATAGAAGTAATGAGATATAAAAATAAGAGGAGAAACTAAATAAATAGAAAACAAATACATATGATTAAAAAAAGGTTGGCAGGACACCTGGGTGGCTCAGTCGTTAAGTGTCTGCCTTCGGCTCAGGTCATGATCCCAGGATCCTGGGATCGAGTGCCACATCGGGCTCCTTGCTCAGCTGGGAGTCTGCTTCTCCCTGTTCCCCTCCCCCAGCTTGTACTTGTCCTTGTTCTCTCTCTCTCTCTCTCTCTCTCAAAAATAAATAAATAAAATCTTTAAAAAATAAAAATAAAAAGATAAAAAAAGATTGGCAGAGGCAAAAGCTGATTCTTTGAGAAAAGTCATAAAAGAGACAAAACTCTAGTGAAATGATGAAGAGAAGGAACAAAAAAATTTTAAGTAAAAAAGAAGACATACTACAGATAAAACAGAGACTGATGGAGTAACATATTTAAAAACTATTTACCAAAACAAAACAAAACAACAACAACAAAAAACTATTTACCACAGCTCACCCTCTAGCCAACATACCTCACATCCATCAAATATGCAAAATACATTCAACCTCCTGCCAGGACATTCTCATCACATTATGGTGTCAGCTCAACGTACAGGACCTCATCCTCTAAATGAGGTCGAGTTGTAGATGAGACTCTTCAGATGTGGTTCCTCTTGATCTGGAGATATGTGAAATGAGTAAATCAAGTTGTCTGCAACACAAACATAGTATACATTGGTGTTATGGGGTTAGGATAATGCAAAAAACATTTAAAGAGGTGGGGAAGGATAGGAAAAAGTCAGTGTTTTGTAGTAATTCTGAAACCCATGCAATTCTGAAACCCCCAAACCCCATGAATATGTTTCTATTTACTTGATTGTGACTCAGTCCTGCTTCCTGGGAATGATTCTTTTTTTTTTTTTTAAGATTTTATTTATTTATTTGAGACAGAGAGAATGAGAGAGAGAGCACATGAGAGGGGGGAGGGTCAGAGGGAGAAGCAGGCTCCCCGCTGAGCAGGGAGCCCGATGCGGGACTCGATCCCGGGACTCCAGGATCATGACCTGAGCTGAAAGCAGTCGCTTAACCAACTGAGCCACCCAGGCGCCCCCCTGGGAATGATTCTTTGTGGCTCTGAGCTGCTTTGTGGATTCGTGATTCTTCACTTTGAGTCATCCTTCCTTTCTTTTTTTTTAAAAGACTTTATTCATTTGAGAGAGAGAGGGAAAGAGCATAAGCAGGAGGGAGGGGCAGAGGGAGAGGGAGAAACAGACTTCCTGCTGAGCAGGGAGCCTGATGCAGGCTCATCCGACGATCCTGGGATCATGACCTGAGCCAAAGGCAGATGCTTAACCCACTGAGTCATCCAGGCGCCCCTCATCCTTCCTTTCTCATAAGAAGTGGCTCATATTCCACTGGGTGATGTATGGAATTGTTGAGTCACCATATTGTACACCTGAAATTAACATAACACTGTACACTAACTATACTGGAATTAAAACTTTAAAAAGGAAATGGCTCATATTTGCTGCTGTGTAGACTTCACAGACTGCTTCTTACCCATAGAAAGTTGGGAGTTTCCAGGGCTCTTTTCATTTTGAACTGTCCTTTTCACTTGAAGCCGGTGGTGTTTCCACAATGTAGTTCTCTTACATTTTATGTTTTTGTGAAGCTCCTTTCTACCTTGGTCTGAGATTCAGTATACTAAAGGAAAAACACCCTTAAGATTTTTTTTGTTAAAGGTTTATTTTATTTATTTTAGAGAGAGAGTGCACATGCACTCTGGGGGAGGGGCAAAGGGAGACAATCTCAAGCAGACTCCTTGCTGAGCCCAGACCTGTCATGGAGCTCAATCCCACAACCTGGAGATCATGACCTGGGCCAAAATCAAGAGTCGGACTCTCAACCAACTGAAACACCCAGGTGCCCCAACACCCTTAAGATTCTTAAAAGTTCTCTTGTCTAGTAAGAAAAAGAGTAAGAGGGATTTTATTTATTTATTTATTTTTAAAATATTTATTTAAGTAATTTCTACACCTAACGTGGGACTCAAACTCACAACTTCAAGACCAAGAATCGTGCACTTCTCTGACTGAGCCAGCCAGGTGCCCCAGTAAGAGGTATTTTAACATTCTTAGAGGCCACTTCATTTACTTGAGAGGATCTATGAAATGTGCACTTAAAACTTCCTAAAATCTTAACAAAAATTCTTAAAACTGCACTCTCGACTCCATCTTTATCTTAAGAGTATTCTTCCTTTGAGAAACTTTTGATGGCTAGAAAGACTGTCCTGAGCCCCTCACATACCCTCTAAACTCTTTGAAGCTAAACAGTTCCCTTTTTAGCTTATCTCTCTCTTCCTGTACCTTATCATAGACAGCTAAAAGAAACCAGTTGGCACTTAGAACATTCTGCCTAGAGATCTCCTTAGCCAAATTCACCCATACATTAAGTGTACTTTTTATTTTGTGTTTTATCACAGATGACATTCTTATTTATTTATTTATTTGTTTGTTTGTTTGTTTATTTGGGGAGCGAGTGAGTGAGCACGTGGGGGGTGGGGGGATGGATGGGAAGAGGGAGAGGGAGAGAGAGAATCTCAGATCTCAGGCAGGCCATGCTCAGCAGCAGAACCTGATGCAGGGCTTGATCTCATGACCCTGAGATCATGACCTGAGCCGAAACTAAGAGTCAGACACAACCTACTGAGCCACCCAGGAGCCCCCAAGTGACATTGTTCTGAGTGTTTTACTACTGCATTACAGGAGTTGCCTTTCTCCCACCTCCAATGACAATTTCCTTTCTTGCCTTCAAATATCACTAACAGTCTCCTTGAGGCCCTGCCAGCTTCCAGCCACTACTGGTCCCAAGCCATTGCCACATGGTTTAGGTTTTTGTCACAGCAGCATAATACTTCTAGTATCAATTTCTGTCCTAGTTATCTATTAGTTCATAAGAAACCACATCAAAACTTACTAATTAAAACAACAACTTATTATCCCTTATGCTTTGGTGGGTTGACTGAGCTCAGTTGGGCAGTCCTCATTTGGGGTGTCTCATATGATTACCCTCAGATAGTAGGTGGGACTGGAGCCATCTGAAGCCTTGACTGGGCTGGATATCCAAGCTGACTCATTCACATAACTGGAAGTGGATGCTGGCTTTCTGCTGGGAGCTTAGTTGGGTCTGTCAATCAAAGTGACTACAGGTAGCCCATACACAGGGTTTGGGATTCTCACACTATGATGTCTGGGTTCTGAGAGGGACTATCTTAAGAAAAAACATTCTAAGATTCCAGATGAAAGCTACAGTGTTTCTTATGATCGGAGGAAGTCCCAGAACAGTACTTCCTCTACATTCTACTGATTAAGCAAGTCAGCATTCTGTTGATTAAGTGAGTCATTAAGTCCATTCCAGGTTCAAGGGGAGGGATAATGCCAGAGAGGCAATGAATCATGTTCATCCCTGGAGACTATCTACAAAATCAACTTTTGTAACCTAAGGGCAGGGAGAAAAAATTTTTAACTCTGAAAAGTGCAACTTGAATGGATTAGATTATATTAAAATCAAAACCTTTGGTTCAGTGAAGGACTGTGTGGGCAAAGTGAAAAGACAGATGACAAAATGAGAAAAGATACTTTCAATGTCTAATGCCAGTAAGAGATTTTTATCTAAGAGCAGAGTTCAGCAAACTCTTTCCATAAACAATCAAACAGTGAATATTTTAGCCTGATTTTGTGATCCATTTGTTCTCTGACACAATTTTTCAACTCTACTGTTGTAGCTGGGAAGCGGCCACAGGCAGAAAGTGAATGGGTGTGACTCTGTTCTAATAAAATTTTATTTACCAAAACTGGAAGTGGGCCAGTTTGGGTCTGTGAGCCATAGTTTGCTGATCCCTGATCTAGAAAAGACAACGAACTCCTGTATATCAACAAGAAAAATACAGCAACTCCAATTTTAAAAATAGAAAGGGATATAAGTAGGCAATACACAGCAGAGGAAAATCAGAAGAGTAATAAGCATATGAAGAGATATTTAAACTAAATTATAATCAGAGAAATATAAATTAACAATGAGATATTACTTTACATCTAATCAGACAGCAAAAATTAGGGAGATAATGGTGAGCTTTGTTGAGGAAATAGGGACTCTTCATGATGGGAATAAAGACAGGTGCAGGGGCACCTGGGTGGCTCAGTCTGTCAGATAAATAAATAAAATCTTAAAAAGAAAAAAAGACAGGTGCAACTATTCTAGAGTACAATATGGTGGCACATAGTTTAATAGTGTATGTGTATACCTAATGACTCAGCAAATCTGCTCCCAAGTCTGTATCTCAATGAAATTCCCACACAAGTCCTTAAGGAGTCATGAACTAGAATGTTCATTGCAGCATTACTTGTGGTGCAGAAGAGTGGAGACCATCTGAATTTCTGTCATCTGAAGAGTAAATACATAAAATGTAGTGAATGTACACCAGAGAGTACTATATAGCAGTTGGGAGCAATGAGTTAGATACACAGTGCTGGTTTTAACAAGTCAGAATAAGTTATAAACACAAACCACTTATGCAAATGTAAAATATATAGGCACAAAACAATATCTGTTTTGCAAGAACACAAACACGAAGCTATATATCAAACACAAACAAAAATTACAGTGGTTGTCTATGGAGTAGGAAAGGAAGTGATTATGGAATGAAAGGGAATATATAGAGAGAGAACATTGCATGCACCAATGATGATAATGTGCCATGAAATGAGGAAAATGATTAACTGCATCTGAGGTTAAAATAAAAATAACAGATAATATAAAATGCCAGAGTGTCAGTTTTTCTTTTGAAGGAGTAAAGAAGGCAACTCCAAAGGAAGATGAACCTCAACAAAAACTGTGAACCTCCCCATTCAGTTCTCTTTACTTGGGATTAGCCACACACAGGCTAGCATGTGAAAGAGTGTGCTGGGTAGCCAGCATGAAAAACATCTGAACAATAGTGTGCAATGTCTGTTTGAGGTTACCAAGGTTTGAATTCGTGTATTCCAAATTCTGAATGTGTATTGATGACAGCGAAAGAAGTGTAGGTTATATCTGAATCCACCTACCCATGCATAGTATCCAATATCCATAGTATGATTCCATTTTCATTAAAAAATACCATTGTAGGGATGCCTGGTTGGCTCAGTCAGTAGAGCATGCAACTCTTGATCTTGGGGTTGTAAGTCGAGCCCCACATTGAGTGCAGAGATTATTTAAAAAAAATAAAATCATAAAAAATGTACTGTTATATATTAATACATATATACATACAAAAAAAGTTGGAGGACTTTGCTCTAAACTGTTGACAGAGGTACCCATGGGGTGGGTGTGTCAGAGATTGGTCAATAATTCATTAAATCTCTTTCCTCTTCCTTCTAGACACCCATTAGCTTATATCTCTCAGCCACCCTTGCAGATAGGAATGAACACGTGCCTGAGATCTGGTCAATAGAATTGACAATTCTCCATGCTCTTTCTCCTTCTATGGCTACTTTGGAAGGTCTGTGTTCAATATGCAGACACAAGATGAAAGGAGCCTGGGCCCCTGAATCATTGTTTAGAAGAGAGCAGTTTAATGATCAGAAGGAAAAAATATTTTTTATTTTATTAGGCATCTGAGATCTCAGGGTTTGTTAAACTGCTGGTATACCTTAACTCATACAGCAGTATTTAGGAATCTTTAACTTTCTATATTATACATTTAGGTATTGTTTGCATTTTGTAGAACTTTCTTTTTTATTATTTTTTTCTTTTCTTTCTTTTTTTTAAACCAGTAAAAATGGGTTTATTTGGGAATAGCAGAGAATTAGAATCCAGGACAAACAAGCTACAGCAAAAATCATAGGCAACTTCTTATAATGCATTTATAATTAGCCTTCTATCCAATATATATTTTTTAAATTAATGTTTCATAATTTATAATCAACTCTTTTTCCTTGTTCTCTGAGTAATTCCTTCTTTTTTTTTTTTTTAAGATTTTTATTTATTTATTTGACAGAGAGAGACACAGCGAGAGAGGGAACACAAGCAGGGGGAGTGGGAGAGGGAGAAGAAGGCTTCCCGTGGAGCAGGGAGCCCGATGTGGGGCTCGATCCCAGGACTCTGGGATCACGACCCGAGCCGAAGGCAGACCCTTAACGACTGAGCCACCGAGGCGCCCCTCTGAGTAATTCCTTCTTAACATTTTTGTAGTAAACGCAAAGTTGAATGGTGTTACTGGATGGCTGATTGTCCAAGGTGTAGAAGTATAGAAGTCAGCTTGCTATCCTTTTTGGTTCTCTTTCTTTCTTTTTTTAAAAAAAAGATTTATTTATTTATTTGAGAGAGAGCCCATGTGCCTGGGGGGAGGGGCAGAAGGAGATGGGGAGAGAATCCCAAGCTGACTCCTTGCTGAGCACAGAACCTGATGCAGGGCTAGATCCCAGGACCCTGAGATCACAACCTGAGGCGAAACCAATAGTCAGATGCCACCCAGGTGCCCCTCTTTTTCATTTTCTTAATTAAGATATAATTTACACACTATAAAATTCACCCTTCTAAGTATACAAAATTCAGTAGTTTTTTTTTTTTTTTAAAGATTTTATTTATTTATTTGACAGAGAGAGACAGCGAGAGAGGGAACACAAGCAGGGGGAGTGGGAGAGGGAGAAGCAGGCTTCCCCGCAGAGCAGGGGGCCCGATGTGGGGCTCTATCCCAGGACCCTGGGATCATGACCTAAGCCAAAAGCAGATGCTTAACGACTGAGCCACCCAGGTGCCCCCAAATTCAGTAATTTTTAATGTATTTATCAGGCCTTGCAACCGTCACCACATATCCAGAACATTTCCCTCACCTCAAAAAGAAGCCCCATGCCCTTTAGCAGTCATCATTCCCCATGGCCCCCACCCAGCATCTGACAACCACTGATCTACTTTCTGTCTCTATGAATTTTCCCATTCTGTGCATTTCATATAAATGGAATCTACAATATGTGACCTTTTGTGTCTGGCTTCTTTCACTAAGCACAATATTTTCAAGGTCTATCTATGTTGCATCATATATTACTACTTTACTCATTTTATGTGTGAATACTATTTCATTTATGGATATACCATATTTTGTTTACTTATTCATCAGTTGATGGACATTTGAGTTGTTTCCACTTTCTGACTTATGAATAGTGATGCTATGTACAAGTTTTTGTATGAACATATGTTTTTTCAATTTCCTGGGGTATATACCTGGGAGTAAAATTTCTGGGTCATACGGCAACTCTATGTGTAACTTTTTGAGCAACTGATAAACTATTTTCAGCAGTAGCTGTATCATTTTGTATTCCCACCAACAATGTATCAGGGTTCCAATTTCTCAACATTCTCTCTAACGCTTGTTATTGTCTGTCTTTGATTATGGCAATCCTAGTGGGTATAAAGTGGTATTTCATTGTGGTTTCAATTTGCATTTCCCTAATGATTAATTTCTTTCTATTTTAATGTGTGTGTGTGTGTGTGTGTGTGTGGTGATGTGAAATTACTTTGCTATAGTGATAAGGTATTTGTGGATTATATGTTAAAGAAAACATAAAACAGAGAGTTGGTTCTATTCTCTCCCATGTTTTTCATTCATCTCTTCTCCCCCACAACAAACAAAAAGACAATAAATTCATTTTAACTTCTTTATGTAGCAAGGTGGCTAGGTGGGATACAGTTTGGGAGTCAGTGCTTCTCATAAGTGAAATTCATTAATACCCTTCTCTCCACCTCCACATATCTATTTAAAGCTTAGTCAGCTCAGGCTGCCTTGACAAAATACCATAGACAGGTGGCTTGAAAAACAGAAATTAATTTTCTCACAGTTCTGGAGGCTGAAACGTCTAAGTTGAAGGTGCCAACTGATTCGGTTTCCGTTGAGACTCTCTTCTTGGCTTGCAGACAGCCACCTTCTTGCTATGTCCTCACATGGCCTTTCCTCAGTGCATGCTCTTCGGGAGGGAGAGGGGGAGAGAGAGAGAGAAGAGAGAGAGAAAGAGATGATGCGAGTACTCTGGTGTCTCTTCTTATAAGGACCCTAATCCTAACAGGTCAGGAGAGCCATCCTCCTGACCTCATTTAACCTTAATTGTTTCCTTAAATGTTCTATCTCCAAATACAGCCACACTAGGGGTTTAGGGCTTCAACATATGAATGGGGAGCAGGGAACACAAACATTCAGTATATCCATTGATTTCTTAAGAACCTCCCGAGAAGGGGCGCCTGGGTGGCTCAGTCGGGTTAGCGTCTGCCTTCGGCTCAGGTCATGGTCCCAGGGTCCTGGGATCGAGCCCCACATCAGGCTCCCTGCTCAGTGGGGAGCCTGCTTCTCTCTCTCCCTCTGCCTGCCACTCCCCCTGCTTGTGCTCACTCTCTCTCTGTCAAATTAATAAAATCTTAAAAAAAAAGAACCTCCCGAGAAACAGTGTTGATTTCTGTCCACTATTTGATTCAGACACATCTGAATGCCATCTGATGGATCGGTATGGCCCTGACTGACTGCAGGGAAGCTCAACTGTGCACTTGAGGAAAAATTCGAGAAGGGGGCTGCATGAGGCTGGCACAAAAAGCCAAATCCAGCAACAGGGACCACAAGAGGGGAGTACCAGGTAACTGCACTGTGCTACACCAAGGGCACCATTCATTTCATAATCTATGTGAGTGGCACTCCCTGGAGTTTCTTGGTAGTACAAAACCAATAAGGCTGTACCCTACGTGGTGGTTCTGAATATGATGTATCTGAAACTACTGGTACTCTTCCAGGAACCATTCCCATCCAGATATTATGGAGGTAGTCTGGGAGAAAATTGCTTTATGCATGTGTTGAAAAAGCTAGGTCACTAAATATCATCTCAGGGGGGGTTCTTTTTGCTATCTCTGGTACTTTTTCCGAGTTTAGAGTCCTTTTGCCATGGGTCCCTCCCAACTGAGCTTAATGCTAAGGGATTAACTACTAACTAAAGTCCTTTGTCTATAAGCAATGGAGACTAACTCTGGTTAACTTAAGGGGGAACATATAGGAACTTATTTTTTTTTTTTAAGATTTTATTTATTTATTTGAGAGAGAGAATGAGAGACAGAGAGTACGAGAGGGAAGAGGGTCAGAGGGAGAAGCAGACCCCCTGCTGAGCAGGGAGCCTGATGCGGGACTCGATCCCGGGACTCCAGGATCATGACCAGAGCCGAAGGCAGTCGCTTAACCAACTGAGCCACCCAGGCGCCCCCATATAGGAACTTATTGAAAGAAAATGTGAAAATTCACAAAATCAAAGGACAGTCTGGGGAACCAGGTATCAAGATATTCAGAAATCAGGGCAGTTCTGGATATGTAGTTAATAGAAAGCCTATTGAGGATGCTGCCCCAGAATGAATCAGCTCTAAGAGTTTTCTGTTCTTCCTGTCTCCCACTAAAATATTCTTCCAGAGAAAGCACTTCCCAGTGGCCTAGTTGGGAATTGATGCCATCCTCTGACTAGGGAAGGAAAGAGAACCATGACTGACAGCCCACCAAGCCAGCAAGCAGTGGGGGAGGAGACACTCTCCAAAAGAAGGAGCTAGAATGCTGATAGAGAAAAACAACAGATGTCCTTGCATTCCAACCACGGGTTGCCAAGCAACGTCCTCCCACTTTTTTTCATACCATACACAACTTTTTAAATGCCTCTGCCTGACATAATATAATTATCTCACAGGCAAGCAAAAAAACCCCACACTCAACTCCTTCCAAAAGGATACAACCCTGTCCAGTTATGGCATCCATTCCTTCCCTGGTTCTATCAAGATCCCCCTCCATACTTTGAAGCTTGTGGACAAAATGACGAATTTAAACATTGCCAATGAACACCATACACAATTCTAGGGGAAGGGAATAGGGAAGAGAAGGATAACTACTTTTAAATATATCTGACTTTCTGTATATTATTGGATGTAAATTGAAGAAGGAAAAACCCCATCTTCCTCCTGTGTTTCCCCTTTACTCTCATATGACTACCACACTCATAGCACTTCTGACACCAGGTGGGGGTTTTTTCTGCAACACTAGCTGAGCATCCTCCAATTTAACTCCATTCTGATGCTCTCTACCTGAAAACAGTGTCAGATCCCACAGGTTACAGGCTCAGTCCTATAAGACTGCCTCCCACCCTTACTTCAGATGCCAATTGCAAACTCAGGTTGTCACCTGTGCTTCTGACCAGCTGGCTGTAAATCAAAGGTTCCCATGATCCCCTCCTCAGGTTCAATTAATTTGCTAGAGAGGCTCAAAGGACTCAGGAAAACCATCTACTTGCTGTGTAATAGTTTATTATAAAAGGTGTGGTAAAGGACACAGATGAACATCCAGATGGAAGTGATATGTGGGGTAAGGTATATGGGAAGGAGCACAGGGCTTCCATGCCCCTCTGGGCATGCCTCCACATGTTCAGCAACCTGGATGCTCTCTGAACCCTACACTACTATTGGGATTTTTTAAAAAGATTTTATTTATTTATTTGACAGAGAGAGACACAGCGAAAGAGGGAACATAAGCAGGGGGAGTGGGAGAAGGAGAAGCAGGCTTCCCGCTGAGCAGGGAGCCCGATCCGTCCTGGGATCATGACCTGAGCTGAAAGCAGATGCCCAACCGACTGAGCCACCCAGGGCGCCCCAAATTCTAAGCTTCTAATCATGACTTGGTTTATCTGATGACCAGCTGCCAACCAGGAGCCCACCAGAGTCACCTCATTAGAACAAAAGATGCTACTACCACCCGGGAAATTCCAAGGGATTTAGGGACTTTGCATCAGGACTTGAGTTAAAGACAAAATGCTAGAACAAAAGATGTTCCTAGTGCTCTTATCACTGAGGAAATTAGGAGGGTTTTAGGAGTTCTGTGCCAGGAACCAGGGGCAGAGACAGATACATATATTCTATTATCTCACGAAGTTATACCTCAATAAAAGAGAAAAAATATACATGACACAGCAAGGAAGGAAATACAAGTACGGACAGCAGTTCTCACTTACGGAGCTGATTATGGTTTTTATGACTTCTCTCCTCCCCTGCCCATCTATATTCTCTTTCACTGGCCAGCACGCCATTGGTCTAGTGCTTTGCCAGGTGGGTTGTGGTAGACAGTCTTCAGGTAGCACCCAGTGGTTCTCAACTCAGGTGTTCATGCCCTTGTATAGTCCCCTGCCACACTGAATAGATCCTAGAATATTTTTAATTACTGGGATCAAGTCCTCCCCCAGGGTAGCTATATCATCTGCTCTTATGCTTACTACTCTGGTTTTCAGCTCTCTTTCCACTTTGGACGCTGAAGATTTCTCTTTCATCTTACCAATTCATTTACGAGTTTCCTTAAATTTTAGTCAGGATTTCTAAGTGTTTATAATATAAATGTTTTCAGTTTTTCTTATGTTTCAGATTGCTGAAGTTGGAAGTCCCTGTGTGTTTACTTTTCCATCTCCTCCACTAGACTGCAAGCTCCATAGGGACAGGGAGGATGTTTGGTTCATAATTATGTTCCCACAATCTAGCACTGTGCCTGGTCTATAATGGACATTTATTACATGTTTGTTAAAGGCATGAATGCAAGCAGGGAAGGAATGAATGCCATAACTGGACATGGGTTTCTCCTTTTGGAAGGCATTGAGTGCATTTTTTGTTTGCATGTGAGATTATTACATTCAGTAATTAATCAATTGATTAATGAGAAGGCACATAGAAGACTTTCCTCCTTTTTAAAAAAAAAAGATTTTATTTATTTATTTGACAGAGAGAGAGAGAGGCAGCTAGAGAGGGAACACAAGCAGGGGGAGTGGGAGAGGGAGAAGCAGGCTCCTGGCCAAGCAGGGAGCCCGATGCAAGGCTTAATCCCAGGACCCTGGATTCATGACCTGAGCCGAAGGCAGACACTTAACGACTGAGCCACCCAGGCGCCCCAAGACTTTCCTCCTTTAACAAGATTCTCTTTCAGAATTGTTTGTTGCTGATAATTAGACCTTGATACTTGCCTTTTAGATTACCAGTGTTTGGCCTGCAAACATGGTTGTCATTTGAGTTTTACTTCTTCTTACATTTATTTTTTATAAAACTTTGAAAATCTCTAGAGGAAGTGGAATTTGGTTATGCTGACCTAGTGTTAACACTGACAGACATAGACTTCTCCATGTCAGGCTAAAAGAAACAACATTTATTTATGTAAACAAATTTTGCATTGTTATTTGTAGAATCGTTCTTTAATGGATGGATATTTGAGTGATTGAAAATTTGTATTGTTTAGAAGAGTTGTCCCCTAGTCTGTAGAGTTTGACTTGGTCAATTACATGATCAAAAGAGAATTCTTGATTCTTTTTTTCCAAACCTGCACTTGCCCCATCTTTCCCTTTTCTGAAATTTTATCTAGTATTCAGGTCAAACCCTTAAGAAACAACTGTGAATCCTTTTTTCTTCCCATCTCTCAGCTCTCACACTCCAATTCATTAGCAGTCTTGTTGACTCTCTTCAAAAGATTTCAAGGGAGGCCTGTGTGGCTCAGTCAGTTAAGTCCAACTCTTGATCTCAGCTCAGGTCTTGATCTCAGGGTTGTGAATTCAAGCCCCGCATTAGGCTACATGCCTGTGGAGCCTACTTAAAAAAAAAAAAAATTAGAGAATCCAATCTCTTCTCTGAAGCCCTATCTACCAAGTCTAAAGTCCCATCATCTGTTACCTAGCATACTGTGATGGAGCCCTAACTCATCTGCCTGTTTTCACTCTTGTCCCCACTATCAGTTCTCCACTCAACAGCCAGATGGAACTTTTCCAAAATATAAATCAGATCCCATTATACATACATATATATATATATATATATATATATATATATATAATGGGCTAATGTAAAAGGTATCTGGAAAACTTAGCCTCTGTGTCATCCCTGGCTACACTGTAGATAGCTAGGGACCATTTCATAAAAATGATGTGATGTTCCATTCCTAGGAAATTAAAAAAAAAAAAAAAAAGGAGGGAGGTGTTGCTGCTATAGGAAGTTATAAATAGCAAATCTTGACCTAATCATCTTGGCTCTTGTCCACACTTCATTGAGCAGCCAGTGCAAACAACCTCTGAGCAATCAGCATGAGAATGTTGGAAAAATTGTCATAATAACCTGATGTTTTCCAGATAGATTCCTGCTGTTCTACTTGCTTCTCTCATTGCAAAGTTGACCTTTGATGAGCTAGTGAAAGGCTGGTTCCTATGATGACCCAGGGTTGCTGTGCTGATGTTATACCATCACTCAGCAGGAATGAATATGGTGGATTTTGATCCTTTTCAATGATGCCTTCCAGAAGGACCAATGGCCAGAAATACAGTGGGCAAAAAAAGGTTTTCTAAATCTCAGGTAGAGAGGCATACTTACCATGAAGCTGATAAAGCTTAAGATTTAGGACCCCTTCCTTGCATGAGACCCTTCCAAGGGTCTAATTTTGTATTCATACTTACATATTATTTTTCTTAAAAAGAACCCCACCTTTTGCAATCAAGTTTACAAGCCCTCTCCCCAGGTTTTGTGACAGCTACCAGAAAAAGGAGATTCAGGATGTTGATAACGAGGAACTGGGAGAAAAGAGCAGCAAATGCCATGTCCCTGGGACCTTCTATTTTGCTGACCCCCTGAGAAACCTTCTGAAATCTACTCATTCCAAGTCACTCAACATCCACACCCTTAACTCAACTTTAACTGCTTTTTGCCCTTCCAAAGAATCCTGGCAAATTGCCAACTGCATGGACCACCATGAGATCTTACTGAAAGAGATAATCCTAAATATCTTAACTATGAAACTATATGTCAGCTGAATCATCTCTTCTCCATGACCAGCAAGAGACCAGTTTGTAGTAGGTAGTTCCACTTGGGCCGCCTCTGTGCCATCCAATGTAAGAGCTGAGCTTCACCGAAGTCCTGGCAGGATGTATGTGAACTTCTTGGAACACAGTAGACTCTCTGACTTATTAAATAAACGGAACTAAGAGTGAGACCCTTTGCTGTGATCTCTGCCCCCAAGTCATGGATGATCAAAACACTCTGGATTTGCATTAACTTGGGTAGCTACATCTTGAGGCAAAATTGTACAAAATAACTGGACGAGTGGTAGTCCTTCCCAGGTGTTGCACCCTTCAGTTTCATCATCTCCAAAGTAGGACATTGAAGTCTTGCTGAGTTACATCTTTAATAATACTTTTTCAGTGTTTAAGAACCACCATTTTGAAAGCACCCCATAAAAACTATATGATCCTCAGACCCCACAAAACCTAACTGTATGTCTTCCATACTTCAGGGAGTGGCAAATCAAAAATTTCATTACTTTCTATTTATTTATTTATTTATTTATTTTTAAAGATTTTATTTATTTATTTGAGAGAGTGCATGAGAGAGAAAGAGAGAGAGAGAGCATGAGTGGGGAGGGAGGGGCAGACTCCCGCTGAGCAGGGAACCTGACTCGGGGCTTGATCCCAGAGCCCTGGGATCATGACCTGAGCTGAAGGCAAACACTTAACTGACTCAGCCATTCGGGTGCCCCTTATTACTTTCTATTTAAAGATCAAGTTAATTTAGGATCAATATATTCCTGACTATACTAGGTATGAGAATGTTCCACACTTCCCAGCAATGTGGAGGTCAAGGTAACAACTCAAGTTTTCAATCTGGCTAAAAAAATCACTTTGCTTTTAACTTTACTTAATATTCTATGCCTCCTATTTATTAAGTATCACATTGTCCAGGAGGTTCACCAGGAAACTGCATGGTCAGATAAAGCTAACATTTTTTTCCCCCTTATGTTCTTATAATTGTATCATATGAAATGGGATGATTATAAGAAAGATGGATTCCCCCCACCCAGAAAAGAAAGATGGATTCCAGGGTGCCTGGCTGGCTCAGTCAGTGGAGCGTGTGACTCTTGATCTTGGGATCATGAGTTCGAGCCCCATGTCGGGTGGAGAGATTACCTCAAAATAAAATCTTAAAAAAAAAAAAAAAAAGAAAGATGGATTCCATTAACTATAAGACCCCCACTGGATGGGTTTAGATATCCATATTGCATATTCAAAATTGAGGAGCACTAAATTGCTCTGCATAATAGAGGAAGACAAATCTGGAGTACAAAAGGCAATTCTAGAGGAAAGAGGAGATAGGAAAGGGAGAGAGATAGGAGCCAGCAAAATTCTGGAGCATTGGGTGTACAGGGGGTTAAATGTCACTGAGAATGGCAGGATAACTGAAAAGAATTTTCTTAATGAGTTTATTATTTTTTCATTTTGCAATCTTATTTCTATATTTATCCAGTAGCATAATTAATTGATCAACCAATTAATTTTTTAACTTCTCAATGTAGTTGCAAGCATATAAATTTGGCCAAAGGTTAAAAGCAAGAAAAACCAAACAAACAGAACTCCCTAGTCATGGGGCACTTGGGTGGCTCAGTCACCTCTCCCTTGTCTGGGAACTGTCCCCTTCCCAGGCCCACCTTCTGGTTACAGGGGTGGGTATGGTTGGGACTGCGTGGTCTCACTTTTCCGGCTGCAGCCAATGATAGAGATCTGACCTAAGCTGGGACTTGGTCCCTTTCCCAAGAATCTGGATTGGGACCGAGAGACTCCAGCCTTGCCTGAGATAATATCCTAAGCAGGAACAATTAAAAACTTGGAAGCTGGGGTGCCTGGGTTGCTCTGTCAGTTGAGCATCAGTCTCTTGGTTTTGGCTCAGCTCATGATCTCAGGGTCCTGAAATCAAGCCCCGCATCTGTCTCTGCACTCAGGGAGGAGTCTGCTTGAGATTCTCTCTCCTTCTTCCTCTGCCCCTCCCCTGCTCGCTTTCTCTCTCTCTCTCAAATAAATAAATAAATCTTGGGGCACCTGGGTGGCTCGGTCGTTAAGCATCTGCCTTCAGCTCAGGTCATGATCCCAGGATCCTGGGATTGAGCCCCGCATCGGACTCCCTGCTCTGCAGGAAGCCTGCTTCTCCCTCTTCCACTCCCCCTGCTTGTGATCCCTCTCTTGCTGTCTCTCTCTGTCAAATAAATAAAATCTTAAAAAAAAACAACTTTAAAATAAATAAATAATAAATAAGTAAATTTCTCTAGTCATTAAATTGACTTCTTTTAAGCACTATGTAAAGAAATAACTGAAGGGGCACCTGGGTGGCTCAGTTGGTTAAGCGACTGCCTTCGGCTCAGGTCACGATGCAGGATCCTGGGATCAAGCCCCGCATCGGGCTCCCTGCTCGGCTGGAAGCCTGCTTCTCCCTCTCCCACTCCCCCTGCTTGTGTTCCCTCTTACACTGTCTCTCTCTGTCAAATAAATAAAATCTTAAAAAAAAAAAAAGAAATAACTGAAAAGAATTTCAACATTGGAATTTTCCCTTATGCAAAGTTTAAGTGTACATCACTTCAGTGTAAACACTTCCTTCATCTTCTCCCTGCTCCCCAGCATCCCTAATCTTCTGTAACACCTACTACTCAAACAAATGCTTGACATGAGTAGTTTTTGTGATGCTTGGAACTCGGAGGGATAACATGAGGCTGTAATTCCTGGCAATTCACAGGATTCTTTAAAAAAAAAAATTTATTGTTATGTTAATCACCATACATTACATCATTAGTTTTAGATGTAGTGTTCCATGATTCATTGTTTGTGCATAACACCCAGTGCTCCATGCAGAACGTGCCCTCTTTAATACCCATCACCAGGCTAACCCATCCTCCCACCCACCTCCCCTCTAGAACCCTCAGTTTGTTTTTCAGAGTCCATCGTCTCTCATGGTTCGTCTCCCCCTCCGATTTCCCCACCTTCATTCTTCCCCTCCTGCTATCTTCTTCTTTTTTTTTTTCTAAACATATATTGCATTATTTGTTTCAGAGGTACAGATCTGAGATTCAACAGTCTTGCACAATTCACAGCACTTACCAGAGCACATACCCTCCCCAGTGTCTATCACCCAGTCACCCCATTCCTCCCACCCCCCCCACTCCAACAACCCTCAGTTTGTTTCCTGAGATTAAGAATTCCATATCAGTGAGGTCATATGATACATGTCTTTCTCTGTTTGACTTATTTCGCTCAGCATAATACCCTCCAGTTCCATCCACGTCATTGCAAATGGCAAGATCTCATTCCTTTTGATGGCTGCATAATATTCCATTGTATATATATACCACATCTTCTTTATCCATTCATCTGTCGATGGACATCTTAGCTCTTTCCACAGTTTGGCTATTGTGGACATTGCTGCTATAAACATCAGGGTGCACGTACCCCTTCGGATCCCTACATTTGTATCTTTGGGGTAAATACCCAGTAGTGTAATTTCTGGATCATATGGTAGCTCTATTTTCAACTTTTTGAGGAACCTCCATGCTGTTTTCCAGAGTGGCTGCACCAGCTTGCATTCCCACCAACAGTGTAGGAGGGTTCCCCTTTCTCCGCATCCCCGCCAACATCTGTCATTTCCTGACTTGTTAATTTTAGCCATTCTGACTGGTGAATTCACAGGATTCTTAAGGAGTCGGTGGATTTCCTCCAGAGGGTTTGGGATTGGAGGTTAGAAGCAATTCTAAGTAATTTCAGAAGGCAGGGATCTAGGCTACATATAAAACCTGTGTGCTTGGCCTTTCCTTTTCTCATCCCACCAGGTGTGTCTCAACATAGGGACAGTCCTAGGCATCAACCTTATTCGGTCTCCATTTGGGTCCACTCCTCTCAGTAGATGTTCCTCTCAGCCTACTAGTCTACAGGGAGGGCTGGCACTTAGGGCCACTGAGCATAGACTTAGAGATCATTCAGGGCATAAGGGACCCAGCCCATGCTCCACTCACCAAACCCTGCACACTGGCACAGAGCTGCATCCATTCGGAGAGGGGGCGCCATTTACTAACTCCCTCTAAGAGGCCTGTGGGATCGAGACTGCCCTGCAGCCACCACTGGAAGGAGAAACCGACCTCTCCCATAGCTATCCTGTATAACATTTCCTCACCTACCTTCCCCTGGAGGTTTGTACGGTTCTCCACTCTTGGGTTTCACTGATTGTTCCTGCCTTGGCTACCTCACTCCCTCTACCCCCATAATTTATTTTCAAAGCTGCCTCTCTCACAATGGAGTGAGGACTTCTATTTGCAATGCAGAACAGTTTTGTTTCTTTGATCCTTGGCCCTCCAAACTATGTTCTCTTAGGCCTGCTGGGAATAATGAGCAGGCCCATTGAAGAGTCAGGTACCTCTTCATAGCTTCTCCCTTTTCTACACAAAAACACAAAGGCCCTGCCAAAGCTTTGAAACTAAACCCTTAGACTCCTCCAGTCTGTGCTCATGCGCGTTACATAAAAAGGAGCCTGGTGAAAGAAAGAAGAGACAAAGAGTGTGGTTTTCTTTTTCTAGTCACAACTGTTTGCATTTTCTGATTTTTCTGCAATGAATACACAGAGGCTCAGGGAGGTTATATAACTTGCCTGAAGTCACGCAGCTAGTAAATGGGGGCCTGGAAGTCCATCCTGTCCCAGGAGTTCAGATTGCACAGAGGGCTCTTTCCACCACAGCCAAGCTGTCCCTGGAAGGTTGAGACTGGCTGCCAAGCCTGGAGAAGGAAGAGGTTTTCTCATAAGGAGAAAGACAAATTACTGTCCCTCTGCTGGCGAAAAATATGATATAGGATATAAATATGTCTACGGTCAAGAGAGCTGAAGTACCACCCCCTGAGGTGCTACCACCTTACCCCTACATGGGCAGCCCTATGTACTAAGTTGGTGCTACAATCGCGTCCTGATTCTAGCTAGGCTAATGGGTCTCTCTCTCTCGTGCACTCTCTCTCTCGCTCTTGGAAATCTGTAATTAGAATTGGGAGGTGTCTTGTTCAATCTGGGAAGGTCTCTTGAACAGAAAAGTATGCTTGAGTTGTGTGTTGGCCATCTTCTACTGGCTATGTGGAACAAAAAGCTGAACAATGGGGCGCCTGGGTGGCTCAGTTGGTTAAGCGACTGCCTTCGGCTCAGGTCATGATCCCAGAATCCTGGGATCAAGGCCTGCATTGGGCTCCCTGCTCGGCTGGAAGCCTGCTTCTCCCTCTCCCACTCCCCCTGCTTGTGTTCCCTCTCATGCTGTCTCTCTCTCTCCGTCAATTAAATAAATAAATTAAAAAAAAAAAAGCTGAACAATGATGTTGAGAGAGAGGAAGAATGACATATGTGAGGAAGAAATAGAAAGATTCCTAATGTCTTTAGTTCCTGGATCCAGTAAATTCCTACTTTGTTTAAGGAGTCCAAAGAACTTGAGACAGAGAGCACCGCAGCCCAAACCAGTCATTTCCAAACTATAAAAACTATAAATCAATTGTAATTTATCACATATTTCCATGTAACAAGAGGCCAATAGTTTAACAGCCAAAACCTCAACCAGGACACAGACTTCCTGTGTGACTGGGGCAAGTTTCTCAATATCCGATTTCCCAATTGTAAGATAGAAATAGTACCTTTCTCATATGATTTTTGTGATGATTAAATGAGTGGTTATATGAAAAGTCCTCAGAAATAATGACTGGAACATAGAGAACAGTATGTAAATGTTAGCTATTATTTGTCTTTGTTTTCTACTTCTCCTTTCTCCTATTTTTTTTTTAAAGATTTTATTTATTTATTTGACAGAGAGAGAGATAGAGCAGGAACACAAGCAGGGGGAGTGGGAGAGGGAGAAGAAGGCTTCCCGCAGAGCAGAGAGCCTGATGCGGGGCTCGATCCCAGGACGCTGGAATCATGACCTGAAGGCTGACGCTTAACAACTGAGCCACCCAGGCGCCCCACCTTTCTCCTATTTTATACATGGGGAAACTAAGACCCGGGAAGTCAAGGGTATTGCCCAAGGCTATGTTGCAATTAGACAGAAAGGCTGGGCCCAGAACTGAAGTCTTCTGATCCTAACTTCAATGTTTGGTCCATCACCCTAAATGTCCCACAAGCAACCACCTGTTACAGAGTTTCCTTGGGGAAAATGTTAGAACCCAAGCCCTGAGGGTATTATGAGATCTGATTAGGAAGCAGCTCCCTGCCTTTGCTCCTGGTTGGAGAGCAAGGCTACTCCAACTTGGCTTGCCCAGATGGGCCTCCATGCCTGCACAATTGAGGAAGAGGAGAAGGGTTTAGTAATGATAATGTAAGACCTTGAGAAATATTTTGCAAAGAATCCTGCAGCCGAAAATGTCTGCTAATATTTAGGAAATCAGGAAGTGTAGAATCACAAGGAACCAACAACAATGATCTCAGCTACCAGAGACACCAAAGTGGGTGATTCACAGGAGGATGCCTAAAGCTGTACCCCAAACCTCTGTCTGCTGTTTGCCAAAGCCCGAGGCCTGTTCACCACTGATAGAATAATAATGGCCTTTCCTTTCCTTCTGCCTTCCAAACTCGCATGAGCACCTCTTATTTTCAGGACACAACCTAGAACCCTGTTGTCAAGGGAATCTGGGAAATGTAGTTTTGAGGCTTCCAGCCCCCAAAATATAGGGGAAATCATAGAAGGTAGTGAGAATGGTGCTGAGCTGACAATATGGTAGGGTCCACCTTTTTGCTATTCAAATACATTCTTCTATCCATATTTAACTTTCAAACAACATTACTGTTCCCCTTAACATGATGCAACTATCCCTCATATAAATAAAGATATTCTTATGGCCTGAATTGTGTTCCCCCCAAATTCATATGTTGAAGCCCAACTCCCAGTACCTCAGAATGTGACTGTATTTGGAGATAGAGCCTTAAAAGAGACATTTAAGTGAAAATGAGGCATAAGTGTGGGCCTTCATCCAATCTGACTGGTGTCCTTATAAGAAGAGGAAATTTGGACGCACTGACACATTAGATGTCCCAATTTCCCTAACAACCTTGCAGGGTTTTGAGTAGAGGCTTGAGACAATCTAACTCACATTTTTAAAATGATCACACCAGCTGCCATGTTGCAGATAGAAAATAGGAAATGGGGTGGAAGCAGGGAGACCATTTTGGAGGCTGTTGTAACAGTTCAGAGAGGTGATGATGGCTTTGACCAAGGTGGTGTTGATGGTGCTGGTAATGGTAGTTAAAAGCGATCAGATTGGAAAATATTTTGAAGGCAGAGCCAACTGAATTGACTGGTGGAACATGAGAAAAAAAGGTGTCAGGGACGATTCGAATATTTTGGGCCTGAACAAATAGGAGATTTAAATGGCCACTTACTAAACTAAAATAAATCTGGGAGAGGGAAAGGGTGGGGGTACCTGTGTTGGGGAGTAGATTCAAGGTTTTAGTTTTGCATGTAAATTTTGAGATATCAGTTACTGATGTAAATAGAGACATCAAGTAGAAATTGAATTTACAAGTGTATATTCAGGAGCGAGGATAAGGCTGAATGAATAGTTTGGAAGGTATCAGTATATTTAAATCCGAGGGGCCAGAGGAGAGATCACCTAAGCCAATGATTTTCCACTGGGATGATCCACCCAGTAAAGAAAATTTTGAAAAATTGCCAGAACATTTTAGGGGTAGGGCAGGTGGCATGATAATTAAGGTAGGGACCACTACAAGGCTTTTGTGTGTGGGACCAGGGCTCCTAGGCGTCCTGCAATGCACAGGACAATCCTGCACAACAGAAATTGTCCCACATTCCACATAATTTTCAAATGTCCTATCAGACATTCATTTGATGGAAATTATATTTATTTTTTATCTCAGCCCAGAGGCTAAATCTATTTTCTACATGTATGGTTTTAATATATACTGAGTTTCCCAGGAACACCACTTCCATGTAATTAATTGATGGAAGAGGGGGCTTTGTTTTGTTCAGAAAATCAACCACAAAGCTGCTCTCTGTATTCGAGATGCTAGTCCAGTTCTCCTGGATTGGTCTGCATGCGCAGCTTTGGCAGGCACAGTGATTCTAGGAATGGCTGCAAGCATCTGATGATTACATGAGGGCTTCTGGTGAAGTTGTTCATAATTTGCGCATGTTCAAATATATAACACTTTTATGCATTAGTTTCCTCATTTCTCCCTATAATACAGGGAGTTAAGTTCATTATTTTGAAACTATGTGTGTAGGGTGCCTGGGGGCTCAGTCGTTAAGCGTCTGCCTTGGGCTCAGGTCAAGATCCCAGGGTCCTGAGATCGAGCCCTGCATCAGGCTCCCTGCTCACCGGGAAGCCTACTTCTCCCTCTCCCACTCCCCCTGCTTGTATTCCCTCTCTCACTCTCTCTCTGTCAAATAAATAAATAAAATCTTGAAAGAAAAGAAAGAAAGAAAGAAAGAGAAAGAAAGAAAGAAAGAAAGAAAGAAAGAAAGAAAGAAAGAAAGAAAGAAAGAAAGGAAAGAAAGGAAAGAGAAAGAAAGAAAGAAAGAAAGAAAGAAAGAAAGAAAGAAAGAAAGAAAGAAAGAAAGAAAGAAAGAAAGAAAGAAAAGAAACATGTGTGTTAGTTTGGTGTGAAGGGTATTCTCCATTTGCCACTCCAGACCTGATCCACTTTCTGCTCTTCTGTTGCTTGCTTCCTGGCCCAGGAGGCAGACTTTAATGAATGGTATCAATCAGCTCCGTTGCCCAGTGGCTTCCCGTTGAGTTCAGCCAAAGGGAAATACTACTCCCTCATCTTGGCCCTTCAGACCTAGGGATGGCAGACAAATCCCTCCAGTGCTTCCTCATTCCTTGCTGGTTCCCTTAACTCTGTCCACATCTTTTTCAATAATCCCTTCATTAAACTGGCTTCAGTTGGACTCAGCTTGAGTGTGCCATCTGTTTCCCACCAGCCCCTAGCTAAGACACTAGTTACATTATTTCTGAATTTCATTTTAGGACAGTAAAGGGCAAATTACAAAAGATTTGTTAATAAAAGGGAGTAAATCCAGAATGTGGAACATTCTTGAGGACAATTGAGCTGGCTTCTGCAGTAAGTCAGCAGAATGAAAAATAAAGGGAAGGGGGAGGATTGCTAGAGATTAAAAGGATTGAAAGGGCACAACAACAAAATGTGTTGACCTTGTTTGGATCCAAATTTGGACAAACCCAGTATAATAAGGCATATCTGAAACATGAAGGAAAGTGTAATTATGTGCTGGATTTTAATGATACCAAAGAATGATTTTAAATTTTGTTAAGTATGGTCACGGCATCATGGTTAAGTGAGAAAATAGCCCATGTCTTTAAGAAATGCACTGAAGTATGTAGGAGTGAAATGGCATGGTGTGAGGGATTTACTTTAAAATACTTCGGCAAGGGGGCGCCTGGGTGGCTCAGTTGTTAGGCGTCTGCCTTTGGCTCAGGTCATGGTCCCAGGGTCCTGGGATCGAGCCCCGCATTGAGCCCCGCATCGGGCTCCCAGCTCAGCGGGAAGCCTGCTTCTGCCTCTCCCACTCCCCCTGCTTGTGTTCCCTTTCTGGCTGTGTCTGTCAAATACATAAATAAAATCTTTAAATAAATAAATAAATAAAATACTTCTGCAAGGAAAAAGGAAAAAGAGAAAGAGGGATAGATAAAGCATCTGGGGGAATGGGGGATAGATAAAGCAAATTCAATATTATTAAATGCTGAATCCAGGTAATAGATATATGGGGATGCATTGTACTGTCCTCTCTACATTTGTTTGTATGTTTGACATTCTTTATGGTAAACCATTTTGAAACTAAATTAGATTAAATTAAAAAGGGACATTTTGTCTAATACGGGGCATCAACCAAGGCAGGAAGTGAAGACAAGGGAAGAGATTTGGATTGAAACAGGAGTATATCCAGGCAAGATCTATAAAGGAGGAAAAGGAAAGAAAGTAATGATAATGATGAGACCATGACCCTAAGGTAAATAGACAAGGTGAAGGGTAACAAAAAGGTAGTAAGGTCAATGGGCTGGATGTACTGAAGAAGTTGAAAAGTTACTGGATTCAGAATACCAAAGAGAGTGAGCCACAATATAAGTGGTGATGGTCAAAGAATGGAGTGCTTAAAAATAGTCAAAGTACTGGGGCTCCTGTGTCGCTCAATCGGTTAAGTGTCTGACTCTTGATTTTGGCTCAGGTCATGATCTCAGGGTCCTGGGATCGAGCCCCACGTCAGGCTCCCTGCTCAGCAGGAAGAAGCCTGCTTCTCCCTCTCCCTCTGCTTGCTGCTCCCCACTGCTTGTGCTCTCTCTCTCAAACAAATAAAATCTTAAAAAAAAAAAAAAAAGAATGCAACTAGGAAAGGCATAGACTGACAAATCATATCCAGAACATACAAAGAACTCCCACAAATCAATACCAAAAAACCCCATTCAATTAAAAAATAAACAAAAGAGGGATGCCTGGGTGGCTCAGTTGGTTGAGCTTCTGCCTTCGGCTCAGGTCATGATCCCGGGGTTCTGGGATTGAGCCCTGCATTGGGCTCCCTGCTTAGCGGGGAGCCTGCTTCTCCCTCTGCTTGCTGCTGCTCATGCTCTCTCTCAAATAAATAAATAAAATCTTTTTAAAAAATAATAAAAAATGAACAAAAGATATAAACAAGCGTTTCACAAAAGAACACATTCAAATGGCCAATAAACATATGAAAGAATGCTTAAAATAATATAAAAAAAAAATAAAATAATAGGGGCGCCTGGGTGGCTCAGTTGGTTAAGTGACTGCCTTCGGCTCAGGTCATGATCCCAGGATCCTGGGATCAAGCCCCGCATCGGGCTCCCTGCTTGGTGGGAAGCCTGCTTCTCCCTCTCCCACTCCCACTCCCCCTGCTTGTGTTCCTGCTCTCGCTCTCTCTCTCTCTGTCAAATAAATACAATCTTTAAAAAAAAAAAAAGAGTGTTGGTCCTTAAGAAACTGACAATTTGGTGCGAAAACAAAAAATAACTCTGAGCCGGGAATGAAACCTGGATTCTGATGGAGTCCAGGGCAGGCTGGCCCCCAAATATGCTACTTTGGGATACTGATTATTTTGAATTAAAGTTATTTAAGAAACAGCCAGTGCAAAAAGGACACTCTGACCCTCCTTTGTGCCCGTGAAAGCAGGAAATAAATCTCTTATGTGAAAGATTACCAGGAGGTGAAGAGACATCCTTATCACCAGAGATGGGAATTCAGGGCCAAAACCTATATAAACACACCTTGTTACTTTTACTAATTTACTACCAAGCCCAAATTCTGTTTAAAATTCCTTTCTAACTGAAGCTCCCAAACATAAGTTTTCTTTGAGGACAAAGTTCTTCACAGATTTGTGTTTCTTTGTCTAAAAGGTATAAAAGCTGTCTGCTTTGGTCACTTCTCTGAGATTCATATTTCTATGAGCTCCCATAAGTATGAATTAAATTTGTTTTTCTCTTGTTAATCTCGCTCATGTCAATTTAATTCTTAGACCAGCCAAACGAACCTTGAAGGATAGAGTAAAATTCCAATAATTCCATCTTGCTTCTGCTTCTGGCTGGCTGTGTGACCTTGTGCAACTCCTTTGCCATCTCTGAGCCTGGGGGCCAGGCTGGGTGGTTCCCCTGCCTTCCTCTGTAAAGACATCGTTTGAGGCTGCATGGGAGTCCTAAAGTGGAAGGTACTGGGATGAGTGACTGCTGTGACTGTATTGGGAGTCAGAGAGATTCCAGGCCTCATTCCCCATCTCTTAAACTACTGTTAAAGCAGACAGTCCTGCCCCTCCCTGCTTCTCTGGCCCTAGGTCACCTGCAGGACATCCCAGACTCTCCCACAAGCTATCCAGCCTATGTTAGATCACCTAGGGGTAGGGTCCCAGTCCGCCCACCCTAGGCCAATTGCAGCAGGATCTCTGCCAGACAGAAGGCAATTTCCTGGATGATGAGCAATCAGAGCTCACTCTGGGCTTGGCCTCTTTAGGGCGTGGGCCTCACCCCGGAAAGGGCCTTAGGCCACAGCAATCAGGAACTTCCTTGATTGCCCTGGAGATGTGAGGCCCACCCAGCTCTGCTCAGCTACCCTGGAGGAAAAGGGGAAAGTCTGGATGTAATACCCAGGCCTAAACCTTCCCTCACGCTCTATATCCTCTAGCGTTGCTGCTGCTTTCTTCTTCCCTCCCTGTCCTGCCTCCCTCCCTGGGGTTACAAATAAATATGAACAAGTAGGCAAATTTGCAAATACAGAATCTTCAAATAATAAGGATCAACTATATGTTGTCCTGGGGGAGCCTGGAGGAACCTCTGACTCAGCTGGAAGAGTCAGGGAAGACTTGCAAAGAGATGCTACTTTGGCTATTCCTGTAATACAGAAAGGTCCAGACAGGGGGATTGTGACCACATACTAAGTCATGTGATTTGACAAAGGACTATTTCTTTCCTATTCATTCGTAGGTATTTTGTTGCTCTCATAAATGTGGTCTTCTCTTTCATCATATCTTCTAACTCAGCACTGAACAATAGAACTTTCTGTAATGATGGACTTGGTTTATAACTACACTAATACAGTAGCCACTAATCACATGTGGCTATTGAGACGTAAAGTGTGACTAGGATGATTGAGAAACTGAATTTTAAATTTTACTTAATTTTAGCTATTTTAAATTTAAATTCAAATAGCCCCATGGTTATCATGTTGAAAAATGCAGTTTTAACTGATTGCAATTTGTATGTATAAAGGATATTATTTTTATATATTAATTTCATACCCATTTTCTTACTGAATGTTGTTTATGGCAGTTTTTCAGTTAATTCTAGTGGGTTCTCTTGGAATACAAACATGTTATTAACAAGTAAAGATAATTTTATCTACTCTTTTCCAATTTTTATTTCTTTTTCTTGTCTAATTGCATCAGCTAGTACCTCCAATTAAAGGTTATATAGTAATATTGATGAAAGTGTGTATTCTTGTTCCTGACCTAATGGGATTTCTAAGTGTGTTTTTTTCCTTTTTATATATATAAAATGATACCAACAGGTGACAAATGAATTGTTCTGTCCCCCTAGCTTTCTCTTCCTCCTGTGCTCCCTGTGCTATTGGGTTGAGGTGCTGCTGTTTTCCAAGTTAGGAATCTAGCCCTCACCTTCATTTTCCTCTCCCTCTCCTCTCCCTTCCCTTTTTCTCCCCTTCTCCCTCCTTCCCTCTCTCCATTATCCAGGCCAACCAGCTGCCAAATCTATCTTCTTTCCATTTCCACTGCCACCACCACCTGGTACTTTTCATTGCCTAGAAACATTAGAAGAGGGGCGCCTGGGTGGCTCAGCTGGTTGAACATCCAACTCTTGATTTCAGCTCAGGTCATGATCTCAGGGTCACTGGATCAGGCTCTGTGCTCAGTGGGGAGTCTGCTTCTCTCCTTCTCCCTCTCCCTTTGTCCCTCCCCTTCATGTGCACATGCACACATGCGCTCTCTCTCGCTCTCTCTCAAGAGGAAGGAAGGAAGGAAGGGAGAGAGGGAGGGTAGGAGGGAGGGAGGGAAGTTAGATTAGAAGAGCATCCACTACGTTAGTCACCTTTTTTCCACTTTCACTTCCTTCAGTCCTTTCCCCACAAAGCAGATGATATGGTCTTTCTAAACTCTTGACCTATCAGATGGCTTCCCTACTTAAAACTTTTCGATTGGCTTTTTGGCTCTTCTCAAAATAAGATGCAGACTTTTACTGTGGGCTACAAGGCCTGGATGGTTTAGTTCCTGTAGACCTCTCCAAATTCACCTCATACCACCTGCTGATTCCTCTATGTACAGTGCTTTCCCCCAAGCCCCTTGAATGTCTGCTAATTCTCCTTCTTCGTGATTCAAATCAAAAGGCATTTTCTCAGAACATTCTTTCCTGAGCACTCAATTTAAAGCCTAGCTGGCTCAGTTGGTAGAGCATGTGACTCTGGATCTTGGGGTTGTGAGTTTGAGCACCATGTTGGGTGTAGAGATTATTTAAAAATAAAATCTTTTAAAAAAATAAAGTCTCCACACCAATTCCCTCTATAACATCACCCTGCTTCTTTCATTGTGCTTATTATAATCCAAAATTACTTATATGCCCATTTATTTGTCACTGGTCCTCACTGAGCATGTAAGCTCTATTTTATTCACCACTCTATCCTCAGAGGCTAGCCAGTGCATGACACATGTAGGCCCAATACAAATATTTGTTCCATAAATGGATAGCCAACCTCATATGCTCAAGGACAAATCTGGAATTCCTTCTTTGCAATGTTGAAAGGTATTGCTCCTTTCTTCCAGCAGGTGGAGCCAAAGCCACACCTGTTCTGTAGCAGGAGTTGGGGTGGAGTGTGTGATTGGCATGGCTGAGGACTGCAGGACAGAGTCAAGAGGGAGGCAGAGTTTTTTGTAGTAATGTTGGATCCAAGCATAGAGGAAGTCAAGATGGCACTTCTCCCAAAGGATGGGTAGGTATGAGCTGTCTAGAAGGCACATGGAGTCACCGGTGACCAAATGAGTTTCTGGGATCCCAGGTTGTTTTTCTACCTACCCCCCGCCCCACCACCATATCATCCCCCACGAAATCAGCAGGGGATCTTCGAGGAGAACAATTTTCTGTGAGCATAAAACTGAAGAGAAGGTTTTCCATTCCAAATCCCCATTGTACAGTTGGGGGAAACTGAGGACAAGAGAGAAGCATCATGTTGGGTCAGTGCCTGTTGGGTGTAGCTCACAAAACCTTCTTGTTATAGCTCATGTTTAAAAACTCAGCCCCAACCCACCCCACCATGCCTGGCCCTGGGCTCAATATGGGAAGCTACAGTAGAGGGGGCATGGACTCTCGAGAGCTGCCCCAAAGAACAGGGGAGAAAGAATGGCTTTAGAGAGGCATTCTGGAACCAAGGCATATTGGATCAGTGTCTGCCAGATGGACCAGGGGCCAGAGGTACATTCCAGGGCTGGGCAGGTGGACTGTGGGGCTGGGGAGATCAGCAGGGGTCTCAGACTTCCTCCTGAAGACAATGGGGACTCATAGAAGGGCTTCTAAATACTTTGGTTATCTTGGAGAATTTGCAGAAGGAATGTGAGGAGATCAAATCAAAGACAGAGACCAGGGCGCCTGGGTGGCTCAGTTGGTTAAGTGACTGCCTTTGGCTCAGGTCATGATCCTGGAGTCCCGGGATCGAGTCCCAGGATCAAGTACTGCATCAGGGCTCCCTCTGACCCTCTTCCTCTCATGCTCTCTCTCTCATTCTCTCTCAAATAAACAAATAAAATCTTTAGAAAAAGAGAGAGAGAGAGAGAGAGACCAGCGAGGATGCTGGTATAATCATCTAGGTGAGAGACCTGGTAAGTAATTGCAGGGATGGGCAAGAAGCAAGCTTGAGTGGTTTAGGAAATTTAAAATAACTTTTATTTTTTAAAGACAGGTTTTGGTGTTTATTGGAGTAGAGGGAGGGGGAGTTAGGAGTGGGTCTCTGCAAACATTATCTGAGTTCTTGAGCATTCTGGCTACGAAAGCCAGTCCAGAGCCCAGGGCTCCTGCCTTGCCCAGGCAGCCTGACCCTGAGATGGCAGCTCTAAAGGGAGTGGGACCTGGCTTGGTGGTGACAAGACTATCGGTTCACATATTAGCCTAAAGTAGTGGGTAAGAGCACTGGTCCTGTAGCCAGACAGCCCGGGTTCAAACATCAGCTCCTCCACTTACTGTCTGATGATCTTGGACAAGTTACTTTTCTGTGCCTCAGTTTCCTTATCTGTAAAATGGGGGTAATAATGTACTTACCTCATAGGGGAATTATGCATATAACCATGCCGGTTAGTTAACACTTGATCAATTTATGAAAGTGCCTTGGCAGAACTTCAGGGCAAAAATGGAGCCTTCCCCAGCCACCCTGAAAATGGAGCCCTAGACCCAAAGTAACAACCAAGCCTGAAGGGTCTATGCACTTCTCTTCTCTGGGCTTCATTTATCCATGCATAGAATAGAGAAGTTGGACCCGTAGCCCTGATCCTACCAGCTTTGCTTTCCCAATATCTGGAGCTTGGCCTAAGTGTGTGAGACCCAGTGATGCACTGGGGCAAGCTCCTACCAGTTTGTGAGAGCCAACTGTTCAATTTTCGGGAAACTGGCCTTAGAACAACCATTGGTAACTTGAAATTGGCTATAGAAGAAGCAATTACGCCATGCAAATGGACAAGTGCTATAAACTAGGGCTTCCCCCAGCAACCTCCTCCCCGCCAACAGTGGTTTTTCACCAGCACACCAGTGCTGAGACCCCTCCTCAACTCACACACAAAGCCACCCAGCCAGGTACCTTCTCACCTTCCAACACCATCATTAACAGCTATGGGGAAAGAATCGCAGGTCCCTAGGACCTCACACAGCCCCAGTCACACAGCGTGTGTGCCAGGGGCGCATGCTCAAGCATGCCTGGGGCAGTACGCACAGCATGCATGCCTGGGCAGAGCAGCCGGCTGTCTGACAGGCAGTGGGGTCACTCAGATACAGGGGAGCGAAGGATGGGATGGGATTCCAGTTAGGCAACTCTTGGCCACGTGACCCTCTCTATACTGGAGCTCAGTTTACTCATCTTTAAATTTTTTTTTTTTAAAGATTTTATTTATTTATTTGAGAGAGAGAGAGAGAATGAGAGAGAGAACATGAGAGGGGGCAGGGTCAGAGGGAGAAGCAGACTCCCTGCCGAGCAGGGAGCCCGATGTGGGGCTCGATCCTGGGACTCCAGGATCGTGACCTGAGCCGAAGGCAGTCGTTTAACCAACTGAGCCACCCAGGCACCCCGTAGTTTACTCATCTTTAAAGTGGAATAGTCCCGGGGCGCTCGGGTGACTCAGTCGGTTAAGCGCCCAGCTCTTGATCTCAGCTCAGGTCTTGATCTCAGGGTCGTGAGTTCAAGCCCCACGCTGGGCATGGAGCCTACTTTAAAAAAATAATAAAGACAAAAAAAAAAAAAAGAAAGTGGAATAGTCCCGATATAGCAAGACGGTTTCAAGGATTAAATTTGAGAACCAGCAAAGTGAAGGTAAAGCCTCCACACCATGCCTGGTACAGATAGGTGTTTAGTAAACGTTAGCTGATGCTGTTATCACACCTCCAGACACCCTCTTGCTCCCCAGGGCCCCTGCAGCTTCATGTCCCTGTCTTGGCACCGAAGGGCTCAGTGAGTGGCTGAGGGTAAAGACAGAAACAAGCACCTCTGGTTTCCAGCTTTTATGAAAATTAATAACATTAATAGCTCACAGACACATACATACACATACATTGCTATATACATGGTCATTAAGTTATTAATTAGTCTCTGTATAAAAAGTTTCTATATTAGTGTTCTAGGCTAGGCCCCATCAGTCCATGGCATATTCACAGTAGCAGCCCCGGGGCTTGGCCCCGTGGGCAGGCAGATGTGAGGCAGGAGGCTGCGTGAACAGCCCTCCCCACGGCAGGCACAGGAAGTGTCCTGGGCCACTTACTCTCGAGTCTTTGGCTCCCTTCAGGACACCTGGAGACCAGCTACTCAGCGAACAGGCAAGCAGGCCCTGATCTCTCCTGTGGTCTGGGACCCAGGTCCTGTGGATGGTGGCTTTGGGCAACACGGACGGCCCTAGAGGATGCTGGCCAGCTCCGTAGAGTCTGTGTCAGAACAGCCAGAGCTGCTGGCCTCCTCCCTGCAAGAGCCAGAGGACACAGGCTGGAGGAGGCGTCCTCACCCCTCCCCTTCCCCAGCTGCCTTGGTCCTCCGAGGACCTTGGCCCTACAGTCTTAGCCAGCCAGCTGTCAGGTGAGTCTAAACGACAGGAAGTAGACAGTTTGCTCACTCCTACTCTCAACGCAGAAACTGCCGGTAGCTCTGTTTGAAGTTCTTGCTGCCCACAGGGCACCAGAAGCCCTGGGACTACGCTTTGACCTGGGCTCGCTGATGAACTGGCATGATTCACTTCACCGTGCCCTCTGGTCTCCAGAAAGGCAGCCTCAGGCCCCACCTGAGGTCCTGCATGCCAAGAGAGCTGTGAAGAATGCAGGCTGTGGAGTGAAAACGCCAGGGCTCAAACCCCAGTTCTACTCCTTCTCAGAGGGCCCGATTACTCTTCCTGGTTAAGGCTCAGAGTGGGGATCGGGATCTCCCGACACCTAGGGGTGTCAAGGGACTGCAGGAGATCATGAATGCGCAGTCCCTGAAGTGTATAAATGCCGTGAGGGCAGGGATTCGGTCTGTTTCATTCACTAGAGCAATGCCTGGCACCTAGTGGGTTTCCAGTAAGTATCTGCTGAAAGAATAAATGCAAAACCACCCAGCACCCTGCCTGGCATGCAGCTAAGTATCAGAGCGAAGTCAGCTGCCCTTAGGGCGGAGGCTTCAAGGGAAGCTGTGCAGGAGGTAAGTCAGGCCTTGGCCACAAGGGGCAGGGGCTGAGGGTTTAGCTAGGATGATGCCCCCTCCTCTGCCTCCCCGCTCTCACCTCAGAGCCTGCAGGGCCTTCTTGTTCTGCCGCCGCTTCTCCTCATCGATGGGGTACAGCTTGAAGAGCAGCAGGCCTAGCAGGATAAGGGCTATGGGAGCTATAGTCACCAGCATCTTCAGGGTGAACTTGACACGTTCCGGCTGTGAGCAGCCACGGGTCTGGTACCCGGCAAAGCTGTGGGACCCAGGGAGCAGGAGGGTGGTGAGGGCGGGGCACCTGGGGCTTGGCCCTGCCCAGCGCTGCTCCAGGACCCCACCGCACTCACTCAAGACTGAGGGTGGAGATGCCCAGGGAGACTCCAGAGGCGAACTTGGTGAAGAAGACATAGAAGGAGAAGAAGATAGGCTCAGTTCCATGAGACTGGGGCTGCTTCAGGTGGAAGTCGTCGATGACATCCGGCAGCATGGACCTGCAGCAGGGTGGCGATCCTGAGGACTCACCCACCCAGCACTCCAGGGTCCCCACTAGCCCATATGGCACCTCTGTGGTGTCAGTAAGAAGAGGTGGCCCTCTGGGACTTTTGTATCCCCAGGGCACACAGCTCTGTGAAGCCATGGCAACTTCATAGTGGTGAGGAGGCCGGCCCCCTCCTCTGAGATGGAGCCCCATTCAACTTGGCGAATAGAACACAGACCAGATTTAAGCCCCCCATCTCGCACCTTGGTTAGGTCTTCTCGCACAGTTCACAACCTCTACAACTGTACAGGAGAGACCTGTCCCATCCCCAACCTGGACCCATAGAATGGTCTGCAGGAGAAGCCCCTGCAGAATTCCCTGCAAGGAGCTTCAGAGGTAGGGGGTAGGGGGCTGGCGGACAGAGCCAGGTGGGCCGGTACGCACTTACCAGGGTAGTAAGAAGGCCGCTGCCACACTGATGCCGGCTGCCACAGCTACCACGTAGGTGACAATCAGGTTACTCTCCATGAAGGCCACCAAGATGAGAAATGGCACTGCTGACTAGTGGAGGGGTGGGCACAGGAAGATGAGTCAGCCTGGGGACTTCGACCAGCAAACCCCAACTAAGCCCAGGCCCCACCCCTTCAGCCCCACTCACTGAGATCCCAATGTATACCGCCGTCTTCTTGCCAAATCGGGTTAGGAACCACTGCCAGACGGGAATGGTGAACGTGGCCGAGAGCTGGGGATGCACAGTCGGGAGTGAGGGAAGTGGGTTAGTCATAAACCCCTGCTGCCCTTCCCAGGACCTCAAAGATATTCCTAGCCTTGCCTGCGGGCAGCCAGATGATACCCTCTGGGCACTGAGGAAGCTGACAGGCCCCTTTGACGGCTCTCCAGGGTAGCTGAGTGCTAGTCCCAGTCTTATCTCCTACCTTCTCTGAGCCACAGCTGAGCACAAAGTGTCCAAGTTCCTGGCCTCCACGCCTTGGCCTCTGCTATGTTCTTTACTGGAATATCTTGCCCCAAATCTTTCACAGTCTTGCCTAAGCAATTGTGCGTCAGATCCACCCAGTGATTCTGAGTCTCCTCCCACATCCCTCCTAACCTTAGCCAGTCTGGGAAACATCCTCTGACTATCTAAAGAACCATCTCAAAGCCCAGGCTGCCTACCCACCCTCGGGGCCCCACACACACCATGATGGCCAGGAGCAGATTCTGGAATTCGTTTCGGAAGCCCAAGGTGTAGGTGCAAAACAAGGCGAAGTTCCCCTCCACCAGCTGGAGGATGGGCAGGGTAGGGGGAAGGAAATGCAAGGAAAGAAGTGATGTCAGAGCCCAGGCTTCCCCATGCTCCCAGGACCTCTGCTCACCCTGCCCCCATTCCACCTGTCCCTCAGGCTTCGTCACATCCCTGTCCTTGTTTTACCCCACCCCTCTTGCACCCGCCCTACTCTCAAGGCTGAGCACGTCAGGCCCCCCCCCCCACTCACCATAAAAGCCAGGGAGGTGAAGAGGAAGCCAGCAATAAGCTTGACGTATGGGCCATGGCTCATGACCAGCCGGAGGCCCCGAAAAAAGGACATCGGCTCAGCCTGCTGAGTCTCATAGGGTTCTGGGGGCCAGAGAAGACAGTGAGGAAGGAGCAGAGGCTGCTCCCAAAGCCTGAGTGAGGCCCAGGCAGAGGGACAAAGCCATGTGGTGCTGGGGCCTACAGTGCTCCCCGGGGACCCCTCACCTCTCTGCTCCCGCACGCCCAGGGTCAGGATGACAGCACAGACGACGTAGATGGAGGCAATGACTCCTGCTGCCAGCAGGTATGCATTTTGCTACAAAGGAGATAAAAGTGACAGTCAGTCTGATCTCATCCCAGCTCTCAGCAGCTCCACTCAATGGACCAGTCCCTTCTCTGGGGCCTCACTGTCTCCACCTGTGAAATGGGAGAATCATCCTGGGCCGGCTGCCACTTCCCACGGCTGGGCAAAGTCCAGAGGAACAGAATGTTAAGAAGCCAGGCTGTGGAGGGTGAGAGCCCATAGTTCGCATCTCCCCAAATCTAGTTAAGTCACTAGTTCTGTGACCCTGGCCAAATTATTTAGCCTCTCTATGAGTCAGTTTCCTTATCTGAAAAGTGGGCATATTAACAGTTTGTAGATCAAATGCCCAACACTTAATAAACATGGACGATGCTGAGGATGACTGCAAACCACCCCATCGTGCCCCATCTCCCTAAATCTCTGCATAGCCAAGGGCCTCACCGTTTCTTTGAGTGAGGTGATGCTCTGTGTCCGATTGGCACCTTCTGTAGCCAGTGAAGAGTCCTTGGGGTCCTGGAGGCAAGGCGTATCCACTTGGCCCACGATTTGCCCCTGGATCGCTGTGCCCAGCACTGTGCCCAGTACCTCCACAGTCATCCCTGAACAGTAAAAAGGTCCTTTGGAGGGGCCTCATAGCTTGTCGGCCTCCAGGGAGGAAGGCCAGGTGGGTAGAGGCCCCAGGTGATGGCAGTTGTTCCAGGTGGGTAGATATCCAGTGGTGGGGCAGATGCACCTTGGCCTGCACTTACAGCCTTGCTCGCTGTGACCTCTGGCTAGCCCCTGCACCTCTCTGTTCTCACCAGAGCAATAAAGGGATCAAGTTATTTTTGAGATGGTTTTACATCCATTCCCAGCAAGGGAAGAAATGTGGCAGGAGGGTCAGGGAACAATCCCCATGATCCCTGGGGGATGGATCAGTGGGCTGGAGAGACACTTACGATATGCAGTGGCAGAATCCCGCTCACTCTGCTCTGTGCTGATGAACATCGTGAGAGCTGAGTAGGGAACGTGGAAACACTGGCATGGAAGAGAGGCCCTCGGCCAGTCAGACGATGGACAAGCAGATGTGGCTTCTGGCACCAACCCTACAGGCCCCGGGAACTGCCCTCATTCCTCCCCCCAGACACCAAGGGGAGGCACCCACACTCACCGTGACCAGTGTTTCAAACAGGCAATAGAAAAGCAGGTACCACAGGGCCTGGCCCTGTGGGAAGTCAGGCACGAACCAGATGAGGAAGTAAGCAATGATGGCCAGGGGTGTGGAGAAGATGATCCTGGGGAAGGGGGGAGGGTCTGAGTGGGGGCTGGATGTCAAAACCCCAAGTTCTGGGGTCAGCCTGGACTGCTCTGTAGTCCCACAGGGTGCCTGCCGGGAAGGAAATTCTTCTCCCTGAATCCACCCACCCCAGGGTCTCTGGGAGAGGCTGATGGCCAAGCCAGAAGCGCAGACTGCAACAGGGCCCCTGGACTGAAATCCTGAGCACGGAGCATGAGGTCAGATGTGGAGGATTGCCTAGTCTCCCCAGTGGAGAGGGCTCCAGAGGCAGGGGCTTCCTATGGGCTGGGGGAACTGCGAATGGCACTGAAACCTCGGGTGGTAGGGCAGGGAGGTGGGAAGAAGGTGCAACCCCAACATTGGTGTTCTTACATGTGCACACACATCCCTCGTGAGCACACATATACACACACTGTGGGCACACACACACGGGTTGGGAAGGCCAACTCCAGGCGAAGGACCAGGCCTAGTGAAATCACTCTAAGGGAGGGTAAATGTCTGCCTTCCCACTGGTGTATCCCACACCACTGCAAAAGTGGTTAGACCTCAGGACGGACTGACTTCATGTCATCAGTATAAAAAGGCAGCAGAGAGCAGGGGCTAAGAGGAAGGCCTTTGGAACCATTCTTCAGGAATCCAATTCTGGCTCTACCAATAACTATAAATAACTTGGACTTGAGCAAGTTATTTAACTTCTCAGAGGCTCATTTTCTCATCCATAAAAAGAAAATAGTAATAGCACCTAATTACATTCAACCTTCACTCAAGAAATATTCAAGTGCGAATATGGGCTAAGCAAAGCACTATTCTTATGACTTAGGATGGATCAGTGAATGAAAGAGACAAAAGTTATTGCCCGGTGGAACTTGTATTCTAGTTGGCAAATGAAAAATAAACATAATGTAAAAGTTATATACGTATTATTCAGGCTTAAAAGGGAATGAAAGTCTGACACATGCTACAACACAAATGAACCTTGAAGACATTATGCTAAGTGAAATAAGTCCGTCACAAAAGGACAAGTATTGCACGATCCCGCCTACAAGAGACCTACAGTAGTCAAATTCAGAGATAAAAAGTAGAATGGTGGTTACCAGGCGCTGTGGGGAGGGAGGTACAGGGAGTTATTTTTTCTGGGTACAGAGTTTCAGTTTGGGAAGATGAAAAAGTTCTGGAGATGGATGGTAGTGGTGGTAGTACAACGAGAATATGCTGAATGACACTAAACTGTACAGTTAAAAATGGCTCAAATGGCGGGGTGCCTGGGTGACTCAAGTCAATTAGCAGCTGACTCTTCATTTCGGCTCAGGTCATGATCTCGGGGTCCTGGGATCGAGCCCCTTGCCAGGCTCCGTGCTCAGCGGTGAGTCTGCTTCAGGATTCTCCCTCTCCTTCTGCCCCTCCCCCTGCTCGCTCTCTCTCTCAAATAAATAAATACATCTTTCAGAAAAAATGGTTAAAATGGCAAAATTCACGTTATGTATATTTTACCACAATTTTTAAAAATTCTATACCGTTAGAAGGTGATTAAGTGCTACGGAGAAAAGAAAGCAGGCTAAAGGGGATTAGGAGTATGGGCCTACAACTGACAACAGAGTAGACAGGGAAGCCCTCGTTGAGAAGCTGACCTCTGTGCCAAGACTTGACAGAGAGGAGGCACTTGGCCTTGCAGTTGTCTGAGGCAAAGGGTGCTGGGCACGAATAGTCAGCACAGAGGTGCTCAGGCAGGTCTGAGGAGTAGCAAGGAGGCCATTGGGGCTGGAGTGGAGTGAGCAGAGGGGATGGGATTAGGAGACGGGGTTGGAGGACACGGAGTACCAGGTCATGTAAGGCCTTGCAGGCCACGGGAAGGACTTTGGTTCCATTTCATAGAGTGGAAGTAGTTTTGAGACTTTAATAAAGTTGTTATTAAAATGTAGAACGGTGCTTGGGACCCAGTAAGTGCTTGCTGTGACTATCACACTAGGAAAGCTCAGCAGGAGAGTACAGGTCCTCAGCGAGGGAATCAGACCCCAGGCCCAGCCCTGCTGCATCCCCGCCCGCCCACGTGACCCTGGGGATACCCTGCCTCTCACCAGGTGGCCTCGGGAACTCCAGGGAAAGTGTCTGTCAAAGTCTTCCTGGTCTGAAGGGTGGATTTTAAGTGCTGGCTGAGGGCAAGGGCTGCTCTGAGGTCTGGAAGGATAGTGGGCCACGGGGCTGATAAACCTGAAAGGCCCAGCCTCTTCCCACACTAAAAGAAGGTGCCAGGTCCCAGGCCTGAGGGACCTAGGTCCTTACTGTGGTAGGGACAGGAAGGAGGTCCCATACCCTGCATGGCAGCCCCTCAGTCCACTGAGTGATCCAGTGGGCACTCAGACACAGGGGTGGAGGTTACCATTCGAGAGGTATCACCAGGAATTATCACCCAGACAGGTGAGGACATGTACACAGACACCGTGTTAAGACAAAAGGCAGCCTGAAGGGCCCTCAGCAACTTCACCGAACTGGCTGCCACACCTGCCCAGCGTGAGGCCCTCAGATCCTACTTCCCACAGGGAGGGCCTCCTCGGCTCTCCCTCTCTGCCCCCCTCCCTCCTGCCCGAATCCACGTGTCTCCTCAGAGAACAAGGGCTCCTTCCGTCAGCCTTCGTCAAACACTCCTCTCCTCTCCGCTGAGAAACCGAATGTGACTGGAAGTAACCCAGCTGGGTCAGCCTTCGTCAAACACTCCTCTCCTCTCCGCTGAGAAACCGAATGTGACTGGAAGTAACCCAGCTGCTGTGGCCACCGCAAAGGCCTGTCCTAAGTAGCTGCCTCCCATTGGCTATGCCTCATGAGGAGATGTGGCAGCAAAGCCCCACCTCCTACCGGCTGCCAGGGACTCAGGTGAGGGGCGGGGGGGGGGGCGGCCAGCCTGCCTCCTACCTGGGCAGCCTGTCCAGGTAAGGCAGGCTCTCCTGCCTTCCTGCCACCGCCCCCCTCTCCTCCTTCCTACCTCCCGCCCCCCCCCGCCCCCTGCCATGAAGCCTGGATCAAAGGCCCCAATTTGGGCCTTAGCCAGAGGCTGGCGGGATTGTGGCGGGAGGGGGGCCTCGTGGGAAAGGAAGTTGTGGGGGTGGGGTGGGGGCTGTGGGAAGAGCTTTGAAGGCCGGAGACCAGGTATGGGCACCCCTGGGGCAGGAAGGCGCCCACTTGAGCCTGGATGGGCTGGAGATGAAAGGGGTATGTCCACCCCCCTCCCCCCACCAAGCAGGATGTCCTGGAGGGAACCAGAGCTCCAGCCTGTTAGCCTGTCCCGTGTGTCTGCCTTTGCTGTCTGATCTATGGTGTACTACCTCCCCCAACCTTGCCCTGTAGCCTGAGGCTGAGTAGTGCAGGCTCTGTATCAAGGGAAAAGGTAGTTTATATTATCCAAGGGGCCAGAGGTTATGGGTCTGCTATCCCATTCTGGGCATTACCCTCCAGCCTTGCCCCAACAGGAGCTACTCTGAAGGGGTGCCAAATTATATATTACTTAGTATGTGCCTAGCACTGTTCTAAGTACTTCACATATAAAAAATATGTGATCTTCACGTTAACCAAAGTGATAGGCATAATTATTATCTCCACTTTGCAGATGAAGAAACTTGAGGCTCAGAGATGTTAAGTGACTTGCCCAGGGCTGCACAGCTGGGGGTGGTGAAACTGAGGCAGGCTGGTTTCAGAGTTTAACCTCTCAACCACTATGCAGCCGCTATCTCTGCCACTATGGGAAATGACTGTGTGGGAGACGTTAGAATTCCAGCTTCACTGAAGGGAATGGGCCTCGGGGAGGAATGGGGGGGGTGCCCGGAGTAGGGGACGCTGCTCAGTCTAGCAGTTTGGCCAGCCTGGGAATGAATTGGCAGGGCATCCCAGTGCCCATGCCTGGGGCAGCTGAGGCCTCAGACAGGGTTTCGACACTTGGGTTTTTTTGTCATTTCTTCTCTTCACCCCACAGTCTGTGACAAGCCAGATGGAAGGATCAAGAGTTAGTAGACATGCCAAATGCCCTGCCTTCTGCCACCTCAAAGGAGTCTCTTCTACTCACCAGGGCATGAGGCGGCCCAGGCGGGTCCAGGAAGATTTGCTAATGCAGAAGCCCACCAGGGGGTCTGTGAAGGCGTCCCAAGCTCGGCCCACAAATAGGATGATGGAGGCAGAGAAAGGGTCCACCTGGAATGGGAAACAGGTAGAAGATGACCCCTTCATCCTTCTACTCACCTCAACCCTCAATGGTAGGCAAAAGCAGGGGCCCCCTCCCCATCTCATCCAGGCCCCTGGGATTGTGCGCTGCTCTCATCCAGGCCTTAAGCATCTTCACTTGCCTGTTAATGGTGATAGTAACAGTTCTCTGATAGCAGTCAGTAGCAGCGTGTGCCTTAGACATTTTCCCAGATCTGCTCCCTTATGTCCTCCCTTCCACTGCCCTTGAAAACACTCCCACCCATTAGAATGAATCCAGAATCCTTTCCTTGCTTCGCTCTCATAGCCCTGAGCTCCAACCACCTGATATCAGAATGAGCATTTGCTGGGTGACCACAGTGGGCCTCAATTTCCCCATCTGTATAATGGGAGTTATGATCCCTCTCTTATAGAACCGGAGTTAAAAATCCCTGTCTTGCAGGTCAAGCTCTATCTTGGGTGTGGAAAAAGGAATCTTTAGATGCTTTTAGAAAGTGGCCTGTCACTATCCAGTCAAGCTATTCCCCTCTCCACAAACCTTTTAGGCCAAAAGAGACGGCTTCTTTGGAAGAGAAGACTCTTCCTTATATCCGTCAAGGCTCTACTATTGCTTTTGCTCCAGGGAGCAGGGAAGCTAGTGGCCTCTCCCACGCTGTAGCTACCCCAATCCGACTTGCCCTACCCTCCCACTCCTGACAACAGTTCTACGCTTGGATTGCAGGTTCTTCATATTTGCACCTCACTTAGGGGACCCAGCCCATGGGATTTGTTCCAAAACTAGCTGCTTGAATGAAGTTATTTGTCCTTTATGGGGCTTAGTGTTCCCCACCTAGAAATGGATACAACTAAGACGGTTTGCTTGCGGAGTCAGATGTTACATAGAAAAGACAGCCGGTGCAGTGTGTGAGCCCCCAAAGCCATGGCTGTTTAGCTTCCCATTCTCCCATCCAGGCAAGGTGAATTCTCAGGATGCCAGGCTCCTGGCCGAAGCTTCTCAAAACAGAGCAGAACCCTGGTTCACCCTAAGTACCTCTCCTAGTCAAAGACCCCATACACTGGGCACCTAACCTGAGCCCGGCACTTGGGGGCCCCTCTGCCCACTGACATGCCTCTGCTTCTTAGGTGAAGGTGAGCTGTGCCTTGTCTATAAGCCTGGCAATATCTAGCCACCCCTGAGTGGGGCCAGCTGACTGTTGTCCAGTGGGGACATGGTGTGCCAGTCTCTTCTTAAAACAAGTGTCACTAGCAGGCTCCATTCTCCCTCATGCCATCACCTACCCCTCCAGGTTCTGTTGCTCTTGCCAGGCAAGGAGAAGTTGCCTGACCTTGCCAGCTGAGACTCCTGGAGCGGATAGATTCCCCTGCTGGATACTTTCCAAAGCCTTCTTATTTCTCCATCCACTGCCAACTCTGAGAGGCAGCAAAGTAAGGATTCCATTCCCATTTCACAGATGAGACAGTCCCTAGTCCGCCCCACCTCAGGATGCTGGAGGAGCCCTGGCAGGCTCATCCCACTTACCTGAGCCACATCCAACAGGTAGATCTGCAGGAAGAACCCCAGGGCACAGCCTGTCACCTGGTAGGGGGCCCCCCCAACTGCATAGCAAAGCTTGTTGCAAATGGACAACTGTTGTTTCTTCTTGGGTTCCTTCTGGGAAGAAGAGGAAGGGGTGAAAAAAGACCCAAGATCCTGGCCTCCATCCTAAAATGTTCCAGAGGCAGGACCATCCCTCCAGCCAACTTTGCCAGGAGGAACAAGTCTGCCTTGCCCGTTCCCACCCATGGAGAGCTCACTTCCCACAAGAAAAGGAAGGTAAAAGTATTCTCTATCTTAGGAACCTGGAAAAGGGGAATCCATATGGAGGACATTGCCCCTAAGCCACCCCATCTCCAGATTCTGAGTTAATTTGGCAGCCCACCATCCCTAAAAGACTCCCCCCAGGGTCTCAGCCATGCTCTTTTCAAGTTGGAGTGGGAGCGTGCTCCAGCAGTGGACCTGTCCCCACCCAGCACCAGCCGCCACAACCTGAAAATCCTCTTGCTGCCAAGAGCCGCCTAAGCCCAGCCCCTGCGCCCGCCCTAGTTCAGAGGCCAGGACCCACCTGCCTACTGGGTGAAGACTCTAGAGAGCTGTAAGGGCCCAGCCCAGCTGGCTGCGGGCACAGCTGTTCCTTCATCTGTCCCTGAGCCACCCTGGCCCCTGTAGGCAGCCAGAGCTTCAGGCCAGCCCAGGAGCTGTCCTACCCTCCCTCTTGCTATATTCCCCATCTCCAGCTCCTAGGGAATCTTGGAGAGGGGAGGAAAGGCCTCTGGGTGCCGGGGCCCCATCTAGGTGGAGCACTAGGAAGATTGAGATTGCCCTGGGGGGAAAGTGGAGATTACTCAGATGTGGTAGCCCCAGAACTGCTCACCCTGGCTCCTTGCAGGGACCGGTTAATAAAACGAAAAGGAAAAGTCAGATATGTGTTGCCTGGGATCCACTCCCCCTGGAGCCTCCCGATTTCATTAGGTTCTTCATTAGGTCCAAGAGAACTGGGGATGGGGTTGAAGGTCAAGACGCGCAAAGCACCTCGGGCGCCAACACCCACACTCACACAAACGCCTCGGAAGTAGCTCTGGTTCTTATGAATGAACCTGAGCGGCCCTCACCGCAGAGCTGAGGCGCGAGCGTGGGCCTGTGGGGTGGGGAGTAGGGGGCTGAGAGATGGGGAACTAACAGGGTTTTCCCAGATCTCTGGGGTCTGCCTTGCTTCCAGGGTGTCAAACCGAAGCCACTCGTCACAGAAGAACGGAAACCCGCTCAGCAGAGCCGGGGCACCACGTGAAGCTTCTGGCAGGGCAGCTCCGTAGAGACGCGGGGTGCGGGTGAGCAAAAGGGGGCGCCGGTGCCTACGAACCTTCTCCATCAGCCCCCGTCCCCAGGGCACCCCCGGGCCTCCCCTGCAGCGGGGCCCGCCTGTCCCCGGCTAGCCCAACGCGTCCCGGAACCAAGCCTCTCCCTCGACGTCCCCAACTCAGCTCGCCCTCACCTCCCCCCGCCCTCCGCCCGGGGGTGGCGGGGCCGGGCCCTCACCTTCACCTGGGCCGGCCGTTCAGCGGCTGGGAGGATGCCGGTGGGCAGCAGCCCCGCCGCGGAGCCGCTCTCCGCGCCCTCTCCTTTGGCCATGACCCGCGGGCCACGCCGCCGGGGGCCGGGACGCCGGGATGCTCCTCTGCTCCGCGGGCCTCCGCTCGGGCCCGGGCTCCCGTCGCGCCCACCGCCGCCACGGCCGCCGCGCGCCACTAAACCCGGCCGGCGGCTGAGGCTCACACTCCCCTGCACGCCCCCTCGCGCCTCTTAAAGGCTCGGCCCTGCGCTCTCCGATCCAATCCCCGGGCCGGCTGGCCCGCCGCAGCCAATCTCCGCGGCCGCGCGCCCGCCCTCCCGCCGGGCCGAGCCGCCCAGCCGCTCTGCCACTGAGCCACGTTCTCAAAAGCCGGCATCCGGCCGCGCGGCCTCTTCCCAGCCGCGGGAGAAGACCGGGACACCCACCTGACACGCGCGAGGAAACTGAGGCCTAAGGCTGGAAGGGAGCTGCCCGAGGTCCCCCAGAGTGAGTTCTCCCTGAGCCTTGCCTACAGCCCCCGACTTCTGACCCCCACGCCTAGGAACAGCTAGGGGCTGGGAAGCCCACCTACCCCTTTAAGATCAGGAGTCAGGTCGAGTCTCCCTCTCCTCCAAACCTGGTTGGAGGATGGAGCGCTGACACTTTCAGTATTGATGTCCCTCTTTCATCCCCCAAGACGGACCATTCCCTCTTTCCAACACTGGCTTCTCTGGGGCTCTGGGCGAAGGGGAGGGGGGAGGGAGATGAGGCTACGCAGCCGCTGCCCCTGCTGGCAGGGGGCTCCCGAGTCATGGGGAGGAGACAGGACCAGGACCACTAGCACACGATGATGATAACAGTGGCCTTTTATGGAGAGCTTCCTCCATGCTTGACATGCTCTCATTCAGTCCTCTCGGCAACGACGTGAGCGTGGGACTATCATCCCCATTTTATAGCTGAGGAAATGCAAACTCAGAGAAGTGAACCAGCTGTTATGTGGCAGAGTCAGACCTGGCAGGTTTTGCCCCTTTCCAGAGCCTTCTCTCTTAACAGCCCTGCTCTGTCCCTCTCAACAAAAATTACCAGAAGGCTAACTGGGGTATGTATGTCTCCCCAACAAAAAAGCCCTGGGAGATCCAGGGCTGACGTGGCACTCTGGGTTGAAATAATCAAGGAAAGGTTTGAGAAAGAGAGGACTGAGTAATCTGGTCCTTGAAAGAAGATGGACATTAGTCTGGAACAGACAGACGCCAGACACAGATCCAGAAAACATGCTTTTCTACCACCTCCGGGTGCCTTATGCCCGCATCACCCCAGGCTTCCCAGACACTCAAGAGGTCAGGTGGGGGCCCATTTGCTCTACTTAGTGAAGGGGCTGCTGGAATTCTCAAAGGCCACTCACCCCTGTTCCTGCGATTGCTCAGCTTCAGGCTCCTTTTTTTCTTTCTTGAGATCTCTGATTGCAGGGAGGAGAGATGAGCTCTGGCTACCCCAGGATGGCCACAGCAAGCTTCCTCATATGCCCTAGCAGCTCCCATCTTGGCACACAGCTCTTGGTCACTGCTGAGCAGAGAGAGCCAAAGCGAAGCAGCTGAATACCGTGCAGAGGGCACAGACTGGCCCCCATGGCTACACCACAAGCCGTGTGACACTCTTCTGTCTCTTCCCTTCTCTGGGTTTGAGTCAGCTGCGGTGGACTCCGTGATCCCACCAGCCCTAAAATCTTCACTCCTGTAGCATCACGCCGTATCACAAGTGATTTCGATCCCCCCACCCCCGACCGTGAACTCCAGGAAGACAGGAACCACATCTCTTTCACTGCTGTCCCCCTGAACTAGCTGGGACCTGACTCAGTAGGAACCTAATAAATATGTGCTCAGTGATGCATGCTCTTTCTTCCTCCGGTACAAGGACAAGAGGACCCCATTCGGAAAAGCCCCAGCCTCCTCCATTTACTAGCTGTGTGGCTGGTCCCTAGCAGCTCAGTTACCCTCCCCGTATGTAAAGTGGAGATATTAATGGTGACTACCTGGTAGGGTTGTTTTGGGTATGAAACAAGAAAATGCACAGGAAGTGCTTAGTGCAAGTACCTGGAGCTGAAACTGTGCTGGTCCCCCTCCTGGCCCGATTCCAGCCTGTCAGTGTAGCAATGCAAGATTCCAGATATGGCCTGACCACGCCAGCACAATAGGCCTATTATTTCCCCCAGTGTGGACGCGACACACTGTTAATGCAGCCTAAGACTGCTGGGCTCCAGAGCCTTTCTCTCCCATGATTAGTTCCCATCAGGTTGTGATCAACTAAATCATTCAGATCCCTTTCACCAGAGCTGGGGTCAAGTCAGGTCTCTCCCCATCCTCTGCTTCGTGTGAATGTCTTGAAGCTCACAGGACAATGTCATCTTGCTTTATTCCAGCCTGGAGAAATTGTTCTGAATGCTGGTTCTGTTGCTCACTGTTCTCTTTCTCTGTCTAAGTTTAGGCCCAGGGTGCTCCTTGCAACTTCGACTCCACCATCCATACTGTTGATAGGAACAGAGCCCCATAATATAACTCCAGAGACCCTCATTCACCGGTCATAGAAGCAGAGCACTGCCAGTACAAAAGCTCCCAATTATTGAGCTCCCGCTGTATGCCGGGCGAGCATGATGCTAAGTGCTTTGTATATGCCATCTCATTTACTCCTCACAACACCACTGGGGAGGGTAGTTTTTATTCCCCCCCCCCCGCCCCGTTTTATAAATGATGAAGCTGAGGCTAAGAGAGGGGAAGCAGGGACTAGTTTTATAAACCCAGAGTGAGGTCCCCTTTTCTGATGATGAGTGTGGTTATAAACTCGGCACTGAGAGATGTCCTCCAATCCCGACCACATGTCTCCATTGGCCCTCTTGGCCATTCTCCTTCCTTCCCCTTTACCCCCACACCACCAGGCCTGGAGTCCAAGGGGCTGTGTTGAGGCTCTAGTCCAGGACGGGCAGAGGGCTCTATTCGCCTCAGGAGCCTGGAGCAGAGACCTGGGCCCATTCTTCCTAGCAACATTCTTTCCATGTAGGACAGCAGTGAGGACAAGGGCTTCTCCCTGAAGGGCAGAGAGACACCCCCCTCCCCCCCATAGGACTATCCTCCCAGTCATCCTTGACCCCTTCTGAGTCTAGCGCGACCTCACAGCCTTGGGCAAATGAACTTCAGAGCCATCCCTACACCTCGCCTTGTTGCTCTCTGCCTGCCTATGTCCTCACAGGCACCATGCCCAGCCTGGTAGGCTTCTTTGTATGCCTTTGCATAGTCCCCTGAGGACCTGTGGGGGAGGCAAGCAGGTTCCCAGAGCTTCTTGGGATGCAGAGCAGCAGAGTTAAGTGCAAAGATCCCAGAGACAGGTTACCTGGCTTCGTATCTCTACCATTACAGTTTACTCTTGGGCAAATTACCAAATCTCTGAGCCTCACTTTCCCCAACTGTCAAATGGTGACAATTGTACCTATCTAATAGGGTTGGCATGAAGATTAAGTGGGGTGCTTAAAACAGTGCTTGGCACAGAGTGAGCACTTGAAAAGGGTGATGATGATGATGATGATGATGATGATGATTACCCTTATTAGTACCCTTGGCAAAACCTCACCAAGTAAGGCCGCTTAAGTCAGAGGGGAGAAATTTTGCTGTTAATAGCTAAGGGCTAGATTTATGTCTGATTACACAAGGTGGTATGTCTAGCACAACCGGATGCTGTCAGGACATGATCACCAGGCAGAGCTGTTGAGGTCTCGATGCTAAGTGTAGGAGTTGTCAAGTGTGATAGCTTGTAGTTTGTTATCCCATGGAAGATCTCTGCCATGCCTCACTGTCAGGCTCACCACCCTGACTTCTGGAAAAAAGAATTCAGCCCATACTTTAAAATATACTTAGCTTGAGAGCCACCAGGAAATTTACATTCTGGATGGTGGTGCTCTGAGGCCAGGGAATGGTTAGAGGTAAGGACTGGGCAGGCCCTGGAGCAAGCATTTCCTGGAACAGCTGCTGTGATGGGGATGCCCCAGGCTGCTCTCCATGTAGCTTTTGTCCTATGGGGAGGAGGCAGGGCAGAAAGTAGGAAGGAGGGACTTGATGGTCCCAAGAGAGGCTCTTTGGGGAGGAAGTGTCTGAGGGCCCTTGAAGTCACCAGGGAGGCTGCTAGTTCCTGCCTGGAGGTTGGTTGGGCAATTGTAGGACAGGAGAGGCCCCAAGACTGATTCATCTGACCGCAAGAGGCTATAGACCACTCCCCAGGGAGGTCCCCTATCCTGGGCTTCGGGACTAGGTTAGGTGATGGGTCTGACTTCTGAGCCTCAGTTGTCAGGGGATGAGGGGGACGGAGAGTGCCCAGAGATTCCCTGGGACACCTGTTCCCTCCCCAAACCAACCAGCCAGTATCCCTATATCTTCTCATCCTAAACTCCCCCAAGTTCTAGATTCTTCCCAGAAGAGAGAGACCTCCCTACTCTCCAGGAAGACTCTGCTGAGGAGAGGTAAGAATGATGGAGTGGAAGAAGCTGAGTAGTCCAGAGAGCCTTTCTGAGCTAGATGTCTCAGAGAGCTACACCATCGGAGGCCATGGTGTAGTTCAGAGTCAGCCCCAATGGTTGGATCAATCTACCAGGTAGCCTCAGGATCCACAAGATCTGGCAAAGTGCTCTCTGAGCAGGAGCTTAGAGTGTGGCCCCAGAAGAAGGGGTCAGGGCTGAAGCCTGAGCAATACCTCTCCCTTCCTTGCTGGCCAGGACTCTGCCCTGGCTCTCCATGTGCTCACACCATGTTCCTGCATGGAGGCCCTGCCTTGGTTTGCTGGCCTTGACCCTCCCAGAGTAAGATTTTCAGAGTAAGAGACTTGCTGGACTAAGGCCAGCATGGCAGAAGCAGAGCCTGCCTTGGGAAACTCTAAGACCCTGCCCTCTAGGCCTCCTTTAACCCATCTGCACAAAAAAGCAGGTTTGACAACCTAGCACCAAGTAATGGCTGCTTCTGCATCCATTATGGCCTTTGGAGAACTGGCTGTTGGTGACTACCTTCAGCCTCCTGGTAACCATGATCTCATGCTATTAAGGAGCAAGAGAACAACAGAGTTGGGGCCGTTAAAGAGTGTGGCCTGGAGTCAGTCTTGTCAGGGTTTGAATACAGTTCTGTCTCTAGCTAGTTCTGTGACTTTAGGCAGGTCACTTCTCTGAACTTCATGTAGTTGATCAGTAATAATAGCTCACAGTGTTATCCTGAGGATCAGGCGAGACAAAAAGTGTGTATGCAAAACTAACCTTACAGTTGGCTCTTAGCATATGTTAATTTCTTTCCTTGGTCCATTTACTCTTGATTGGCAAGATGTCTTTGCTTAAGAGGCAGGGGGAAAACATTTCTGTTCTGGGTTTAAAACTTAAAATATGAGGTTAAAAAAATTTTTTTAATGTTACTTATACTGGAATTAAAAATATAAATAAATAAATAAAAATTTTTTGAAAACTTAAAGGAGCACCTAGTTGGCTCAGTCAGGGGAGCATATAACTCTTGATCTCAGGGTTGTGAGTTCCAGGCCCACGTTGGGTGCAGAGATTGCTTTAAAATAAAAACTTTTAAAAAATAATAAATAGGGGAACCTGGGTGGCTCAGTATGTTAAGCGTCTGACTTGGGTGGTGATCTTGGGGTCCTGGGATTGGCCCTAGGTCAGATCGGGCTCCCCGCTCAGCAGCGAGGGGGCAGGGGGTAGTCTGTTTATACCTCTCCCTCTGCTCCTCCTCCCGATCATGCGCTCTCTCTCTCTCTAATAAATAAATAAAATCTTAAAAAAAATTTTTTTTAATTAAAAATAAATAAAAACTTAAAACATGAGGGCCTTAAAATTTTTTAAAGATTTTATTTATTTATTTGAGAGAGAGAGAGAGTGAGCAGGAGGAGGAGCAGAGGGAGAAGGAGAAAGAGAGAATCTCCAGCAGACTCCTTGCAGTCTCGGGACTCAATCCCAGGACCCTGAGATCATGACCTGAGCAGAAACCATGAGTCAGATGCTTAACCAACTGAGCCACCCAGGTGCCCCCATTTTTTTTTTTTAAGATTTTATTTATTTGAGAGAGAGAGAGCATGCGCACACTCTATCAAGGGGAAGAGCAGAGGGAGAGGGACAAGCAGACCCTGTGCTGAGCATGGAGCCCAACACGGGGCTTGATCCCATGATCCTGAGGTCAAGACCCAAGCCAAAATCAAGAGTCGGTCGCTCAACAGACTGAGACACCCAGGTGCCCCAGGGCCTTAAATTTTTTTTTTAATTTAGGGGCACCTGGCTGGGTCAGTTGGTAGAGCAAGCAACTCTTGGTCTTAAGGTCGTGAGTTCGAGCCCCACATGTGGTAATTTACTTAAAATTAAAACAAACAAACACAATTTTTAAAAAATAAAAGCTACTTGGAGGAGGTATAAAGGTGGCCTTGTCAGTGGTTCACTGGCCTACTCTGGGCCCACCCAGCAACACAGAGGTGAATAAGGCGTGGATGATCTTGTCCTTTGAGGAAGTCACAGCTAATCAGGGAGACAAACATATGCAGACTAAGTTACACAATGTGGCAAAGGCCTAATAGACATCTGTCAGAGTGCACAGACATGAGAATACCAGATTCTGTTTGAGGGATGGAAGTCTGGGAAGCCTTCACAGAGGAGGTGATGATGGAGTCAAACCCTGAAGGATGAGTAAGAGTTCCTGAGATAGGAAACGGCATGCCAGGCAAAGGGAACAGCACAGCTGGAAGAGTGATGGAGGATGGTGGGTGTAGTAACAATGAGCCGGGGCTGGGCATTTGCTGGATGGGAAATTGGTATTTCCCTGAAGCTGAGAACATGGAAAGAGGCCTTGCATCCTCGTCCTGAAGGCAGTGGGGAGCCATTACAAGGATTCTGAGCAGAGGAGCAAAATGACCATATCTGTACTTTATAAAGATGGCACTACCATTTGCCATCTCCTGGACTGTTGCAACAGTGCCCTAACTGGGCCCCTCTAATCCAATCTTCAATGACAGACAAAAACAAATCCGACCATTTCATCCCCCTGTTTAAAGTCTATTTATTATATGTGTTCAATAAATATTTGATGAATGAAAGATTAAATGAATGAAGGGGCTATCTGCAATAGGCACTTCTTCTATGTTTCTGGGTCTGTGGGTCTAAACAAAACACTTTCTGATTTCCTTTCTGGGAGAGTAAGACCAGAGAAGAGAAGGGTCTTACTCAAAGTCACATAACGAGTCAACAGCAGTGGGACTGCTTCCCATCCCATTGGGATTCCGAGGGGTAGTCCTTACAAAGAAAGCCCCAGGCTATGTTTTGCCTGGTATCTGAGTCCCCAGGATGGACCTTCTAGACCAGGGCCTCCTAGCCCACCGAACACTCCCCCATCACCACACAAACACCAGATCCTTGTCCCCTCCTGCCAGGACTAGGGTTGAAATCTGGAATTCCTCCTCCTCACCTTGCAGCCTTGATCTCTCCCTTTAGGCCTGCCACCAGGAGGAACATCAATGGTCTGCTAGGCTGGGTGTGGGATTCTAGGCCCCCCATAACTATTAGGCTGGGCTTTGCCTCCTGGAGCTAAGATGGGTCTGTGTTGGGTTCTAGGCTTTTGGGTAGCTTCTGAGCTGGACTCTGGGCTGCTCTGTGCTCTAGACTTTGGACTTAACTCTAGTCTGAATTCTGGGCTCTGAGCTTCAGGCCCCCTGGCTCTGGGTTCTAAGCTGTGAACTGGGTTAAAGGCTCAGGACTTGGTTCTCATTTCGGAGATCTGGTCTTTGGCTCTGGCTGGACTTTGGGTCTGAACTGAGGAACTGAATTATGTTCTAGGCTTGGTGGTCTGAATTCTGGGTTCTGGGCTTCAGTGCTGCATTCCGAGCTGAACTTTGGACCTGGGCTGGGCTTGTTTAGGCTCTGGGTTCCAGGCTTGGAACTGGACTTTGGGGCTGTGCTGAGCTGTATTCTAAATCCTAGGCAGTAAACTATGATCTCTACTCTGAACTCCAGGCTCTGGGCTTATGTTGGGTGGGAGCAAGAGGCCACCAAAGGGAAAGTAGTAAATTCTTAAGCCTCTCTGCTCACCCTGCTCCTCTCTGGAGACTCTCAGCTTTGCTCCCTTCTCATAATAGACAGGGCCAAAGTGAAGGTGGTAGTAGCCCTCCATGAGCTTTCCAAGGACTTCCCTGGCCATCAGTAAGAAATGAGAGGTGAAGGGTGGGGTCGGTGGCATGTGGGAGTGTCCTCACCTGGCCGTGAGCCATCCTGCTTGCTATCAAGGACCTTCCCACAGAACAGAGAGCAGTGAGGATGCACAGGCACAGCTCGCAGCCCGGCTCCCCGTGGGAAAGCAGGCCACCACTGGGGCTGGGACTGACGGAGGGGCTCCCACCCCCCCACCTTTCCTACCCCATTCCCAAGATTTCGCCCCACCCTCTGTTCCAGCCAGGAGTTGGGCTTGAAGCTCTCAGCCCCCAGAAGAGGTCATTCCCATTCCCTAAACCATTACTCAAAGCCCTGACCCTTACCCTGACTGCCTTGTCCCTCGCAGTGGACTGCTCTACATTTTATTCCCCTTCTGGGAAGTTCCTCTTCCTCCCACGTCTGCTCTGGAGCCTTCCACCCTGCAGGACTCCTCCCTAGCCCCACTGCTGAATATGCTCACTCCACGAGGCTGCCATGAAGGCAAAGCCCACATCCATGTGACAGACTTTACGGAAGGGGCAGGAATTCCTGTGGGTAGAAGAAATCATTTTAAATTATACATGTCGCATGACTGCCCAAGGGAAAAACAGCCAAAACCTGTTAACAGGATGTCCCCTCGTGAGTACACTCGGTTCCTAACTTTATTCTCTTGTCTCAGATCTTCCTTCCCTTACACCCACTGAAAGAGACCACATTTTCAGTTCTCCCCTGGGCAAAATCTCCATCAGTCTCTGTTCAGGAAACCTCACCCCCTAAGCCACATGGGATAGGATCAACAGGATAAGAAACACTTAACAGAACACTTCCCAGAGTCTGAGTTATTCGGTCTAAAAGAATATTACAGCAGGAACATGGAGGGGCCTTCACCAAAACAGCCCAGGATGGGCTTGGAAATTTTGACTCTTAGTGTCCTGTCTCTTTAAAATCTTTCCACTAGTGAGAAGTGACGAGCTATGCCTCCTCCTCATTGTTCAGATTTGGCCTTTTGGGGTGAGTAGTAATGGCAGGAGAGTGGTTAAATGCAGATCAAATACATAAACACTCCTACAAAACTCAAGTGTTTATTTTCAACAACAATATAGTCTAAATCTGTGTTGAGGAGGAGAAACACTTTCCTAAGGGCCCCATAATCTGGTCCCTGCCCTTGGTAGAGGTAACTCAAATTAAGCTTTGGAGCAACGTCAGACCCTCTGGGTACCTTATCTTGCTTCAGGCCGTGACGCAGCATAACAATGGGTCTGGCAAAGAGCATCAATGTAAACTAGACCCTTTTGGATGTATAATGCCCTTGTGAGAGCTTTGAAAAGATACCTTTCTTCAGTTTGGGCCAGATAAAAATCATGGGAGGTGGAGGGCTAGAATTCTTCCCACACTGAGAAGAGCAATCCAGAAGTGTGGGGCATTGGGTCTTCCCATATATGCTCATTCTTTTTTTTTTTTCCTTAAAGATTTTATTTATTTATTTGACAGAGACAGAGATAGCGAGAACAAGAACACAAGCAGCAGGAGTGGGAGAGGGAGAGCAGGCTTCCCGCCGAGGAGGGAGCCCGATGTGGGACTCGATCCCAGGACTCCAGGATCATGACCTGAGCCGAAGGCAGACGCTTAACGACTGAGCCACCCAGGCGCCCTATACTCATTCTTTACATCAGCCCCTGTCCCCCACTCTGACCACTGCATCCTCCCTTAGAGCTCTGTTTGTCCATCCTGGGAAAGCCTCTATCTGAAACACACAGGGCATGCTCTGTTCTTGACATGTTTCATGTCTTTTCATTCTGTCTCCCCGGCCAGATTGGGAACCCCAGGATACAGGGATGAGGCCAGGATACCTTCGTTCAGATGACCATTCTCTGAACCCTGACTCGGTGTCAGGCAGAGTCCTTGAGGAGTTCAGAGTCTAGAGACAGATCAACAGGTAAATACATAATTACAGTAAAAGTCTGATAAAAAAAATTATGCTAGAGGTAAGCAGAGGAGTGATAGGGGCACAGCTGTCACGTTGCACAATACCAGGGGTCTGTATGACGGGTCCCTCGCTGGAGTTATGCAACGAGACAGCTCTGGTCATGTGCAAGCCCCGAGGCAGCATCTAACCCAGCACTGGAAGCCTCAGCAAGTCCCTTAAGGATATGAGCTATTAGCTGAGGCTCGAAGGGCAAGTTTGCCAGGCAGATGGGGAGTAAAGAGCACTTCAGGCAGAGCAAACAGCATGTGTGAGGCCAAAGGGGGTAAGGGAACATGGTAAGTGTTAGGAAATATCAGGAAATACGTTTTGGCTGAAGCCCTGGGTGCATGTGTAGGAATGCCTAGAGCTTGTTTGTTAAGTGAGTTAATGAATGCAAGAAAGACTATAATAGCAAAAATCATAATCACCTGCATTTGTTAACCACTCGCTCTATGCCAAGCACTGTGCTAGGTGGTTTACGTGAACTCTCTAATTTTAACTTCACAAAAACCCCATGAGGTAAGTTCCTTATTAACCTGCCGTCTGCGGATAAGGAAACCAAGGCCCAGAGAAGTTAGTTAACTTGCTTAAGGTCAGAGAGCTAGTGAATGGCAGAGCCAGGATGGAATCCTGGATGTCCTGGACTCTAAAACCCTGAGCCCTTGACCACTGCTTCCCACAACGCTAGTGCCCTTAACTTTGGGCAGAGCTGGCCTTGACACAGACCCAGGTGGGCTTTTCTCAGCCTCATTCTAGGGCTTCTCCTCCGCAACGTGACCTTAGATGTTAGAGCTCTGAGGACCGCTTCCTTTAACCCTCTTTTCTCTTTAACTCTTCCTCTCCCACCCCATCAGTGACCACATTTATACTCATAACTCCCCGATCTACAGCTTCACCCAATCTGGATGCCTGAATGTGTATTTCACACAGCTAATACAACTGACATTTTTTGGTTTATTAGGCACCATGCTTGATAGATGACATGGACCCTACCCTCATGAGCTTATAGTCCGGTAAGCAGATCGAACTAGGCAATTGGAATGGAATGTGTTGGCAGAGAGAGCTGATACCAGGAAAGTGTATCAGTTAGGCCTGGGTTTGGCCATTGGTGATGGAAAGTGCAAATCACAGCCACATCACCTGGAAATAACCAGTCCAGAGCTGATATGTTGGCTCCCTCATCATCAGAGCCCAGTGCTTTCCGTTTTATTGCTCAGTCATCCTCTGCCATCCTTAACACGATGCTTCTTTCTCATTGGCCAGCATGGCTGCTCAAGCTCTAGTCCTCACGTTTGCATTCCAGTCAGTTGGAAGGAGGAAGGTGTGAAAAACAGCACACTATTTATAACAGTTCCCATAACTTGCACAAAATACTTCTGTCTATAAGCTGTTGACCAGCACTTAGTCACAGAGTCATACCTCGCTGTAAGGAATTCGGGGAAATATGGTTTTTATTCCAGGCCCCGCTACGTGCCCAGCTGAAAATCAGGGTTTTATGACTAAGGGCAAGCAGAATAATAGATAGTAGTTTCAGCCTCAGAAAGTACCCCAAAGAGCTGACACTTGAATTTTGAGGGATGAATCAGAGTTAGCCCAGTGGAATAGCACGTTTTAGGCTGTGGGCTGCAAAGTGCATTCTTGGAAATGCAAATGGTTCACGGTGTCTCCAGCATGGTGTGCATCTTGGGGAGTAATGGAAGATACAGACAAGATCACATTATCTAAGGAGTCATTTTGAGGGGGTGCAGAGTCATGGCCCATTCTGAGGAAAGAGACACACCTGGAGGTGGGGCAGGAAGGAGTCAACCTGTGTTAAATTTAGGTTTCTCCAGAGATTAATAGCCTACGTGTGGCTTGGCTTTAGAAGTCCCTTAACTTGGGGCGCCTGGGTGGCTCAGATGGTTGAGCGTCTGCCTTCGGCTCGGGTCGTGATCCCAGGGTCCTGGGATCGAGCCCCGCGTCGGGCTCCTGGCTCAGCGGGGAGCCTGCTTCTCCCTCTCCCTCTGCCTCTCTCCCTGCTCGTGCTCTCTCTCTCTCTGTATCTCTGTGTCTCAAGTGAATAAATAAAACCTTAAAAAAAAAAAAAAGAAGTCCCCTAACTTTCCTTCTCCAGCCCAGAGTTCCAAGAGATGCCAATTTGCAATTGCGACACACCGTGCCACAAATACATCCATACCTACATATTCACTCACCTACATGTCACACCCAGACCTCCCATTGATGTCGGTTCCTGTGTTTGGGGGGGTGGGCGGGCAGGGTTCTCTTATCTTTAGGAACCTGTGCCTCGTGAACTTTGAAGGACAGAGATTCGGCAGGAAGGCCCTGGAAGTTCTGGAGTGAGGCTACAGTACTGAGGTAATCATTTAGGAGCAGTCAGTGGCCGCAAGGCCATTGGCCTCACGAGCCTCCACTGCTGGTCAAAGGCAGAGCATTGTCCACATGAACTACCAGCTGTAACATCCTCCCCAGACACATCACCAGGACTTCCAAAGGTTGTGTTTATTTCCCTGGTTTTTTTTTTTTTTTTTTTTTTTTTTTTTTTTTTCAGACATCAGGGCAAGATAGTCAGCGGGGTATGGAGCGTCTGGCTCTCTGGAGAATAGACCCAACCCCCTTGCCTCTGCCCCTACTGCCCTTCTCTGCTCTTGCAGCAAGTAGACAATGACCCTGGCCGGGCCACCTCAGAGAGTTCAGCAGGGAATCCTAAGGACACCAATATCTCCCCACTGCCTAACCGAGCTCTCCAGTTCACACTCTCCCCCTGTTCCCCTTCACACAAGACACACACATCAAATACAGACACACCAACACACATTGCTCAGACCATGGACCCAGATCTACCTCTACTGCCCCACGTACAGTTATTCACACGCAGAAGTCACATACGCACACTGAGTACGTGCTGCGTGTAGACACGGCCCTCCAGCTGCCCACATCACTTACAGCCCCACACCCACTGCTACAGACCTACACCTGGGACACGTGGCATTCTAACATGTCTACACTTAGCATACATCCATCCCTACACATTCACTTACCTATTTACACATCACACCCAGACCCCCATTGATGTTGGTTCCTATGTGTGAGGTACAGTGCCCCCCAGGTTCCCTTATCCATAGGAACCCTGGCCTTCTGAGCTTTGGTGGAAGGGAAAAGGAAGGGAGGGGAGAAGGGGAGAAGGAAGCACCCCTACCTCCCCAATCCAAATACATATACTCAGTCCACAGTGAAGGAGGAAGACCAGCCTTTCCCCCAGTACCCTATGGACCCATGTTTGTCCCTGACGTCAGGGACACGGAGTTCTGGGCAGGGGATCCAGTATGGTGCACTCACTCTGCCCCCACTGCCCAAGATGCCCTGGGGACAACAGTCCCAGCCAGAAGCCTGGAAGCAAGGCTGGGCCAGGCCCACCAATGTCACAGCGGCGGGACAACCCTTGTGCAATGGGCACCGTGGAATGTGCAGGGTGCCTACAGGAGCTGACCCAGTGGATCTGGGGAAACAGCAGAGAGGAAAGGCCCTGGCGGTTACTGACATCCACTCAGTGCCAGGCACCCTGTCCAGACCTCCACAGCATTGTCTCCTATCATTTGCACATCGTCTGTTGTCCCACTTTATAGACAAGAGAATCAGGGCCCAAGATGGTGCTCGAAGCCTCCCAGCCAGTAAGTGGTAGGGTCTTGCCTGGAACCTGGGACTATATATCCCTACAGCACCAGGGCTCTGAGGTGGGGCTGGGATGCCGCCGCAAGGCAGCTCTAGGGCAGGGGTAATCCCAGAAGCAGATGGGCCACATGGGGCTCTGTTCTGGTCTTTTCCCTGTCTCTCTCCCTCCTTCTCACTGGAGGTACAGATACCCCCTGCTTTTCCAAAGTTTGCATTAAACACCATTTTGCTTTTACAAAAGACCTACATTAGTACCTGCTTTTGCTAACCGAAGAAATCCGAAGAGGATTTTCACTTTTTTAAAGATGGCGAATGGTGAAAAGAGCGCTCAGTGCTTGTTTTGCATCAAGCTGACAACCAGAGTGGCCCCGCCAAGCTCCTTCCCCAGGAAGGCTGCTCAGCAGCTGAGCATCACGCCACCAGAGATTTGAACTGTGGCCGTAAGCATCTGTGCTTTCTCGCGATTTATTTTGCACATACATTAGCAAGATGTGTCCTAAAGTAAGCATATCAGAAAAGCCTAACAGAGGCTTTTTTGGGGGGTCTGGGAATGCTGAAGAATTTTTCCATATCAATTAATGGCAATTGCTTCTTTATGCCATCTCAGCTTACGAAAAATTTCGCCATCTCAGCTTACGAAAAATTTCGTAGGAATGCAAGAGAAACCTGTAACCGAGGTGGGAGACTTCAGCCCAGGAAAGTGGAGCTGGGGATCGGGAAGGTAGGAAACATGGGGCGGCTTGCTGGCTGGCTTGGTTGGTAGAGCATGCAACTCTTGATCTCGGGGTCGTGAGTTTGAGCCCCACGTTGGGAGTAGAGTTTACTTAAAAAAAAATTTTTTTTTTTTAAAAAGGGCAGTAGGAAACAGAGGAGGTCAGACTTGTGTTTGAGAAGAGCCCTTTGGCTGCTGGTGTGGGCGAGGGCCTCGAGGTGGGAATGGGAGAACTGGAAGGCAGGGAGACCAAGGAGGAAGCTGATGTCATAGCCAGGGCAGGAGACTGTGAGGCCCCAGCTGCGCAGTCACTCCAGGACTGGAGAGAAGGGGACAGATGCTAGATCCCTGGAGAGGGTATGATTGACAGGATTTGGTGATCACTTTTTGATTGAGTGTGAGGGAGAGGGTGAAGCCTAGGAGGACACCCAGGGCAGAGCTCATGTGTCGGGGAGGTTGAGAGACCATTGCAGCGGTGGGGTCCCCCCAGGAGAAACAAAAGGGACAGAGCCTGTGTTCTAGCCTGTCCTCCCAACTTGGCTTCTCACCAACTGCATAACCCTGGCCTGTTACATATGCCTTCTGAGCCTCAGTTTTTTTCTTCTGTAGAATGGGGAAATTTTTATTTCCTTCATATAGTTTTTATGAAGATTAGGCAAAACATGTATGATGGTATCTGGCACAATTCATTTTTCAAAGTTCAGCCATGCCCCAGCTCAGATCTCTGGCTCCCAAGAAAGATCGTTGGCCTCTATCAGTGACAATCGCAATACTTTGTGGTCACAAGGGGTGACTTAGCCTGACCTACAAGTATCCTATCATGTGGCAGGCAGCTCAAGGTACCTCCAGTTTCCCAATTGCCGTGCAGCTGAAAAGAATGTCCTGGGTGCCCTGTTTGCTTATTCTCCAGCCAGTGGCGCCTAGCTGCGCTCCTCCTCTGAACTCTTCTTCCCAATAGTGTCCCAGAGGCCCACCAAGTGAGTCTGGGGGAAGAATGGAACTCCTGGAGGACCTTAGATGTCCTGAACCAGACTGGGGTCTTGCCCCACTTCGCCCTCTATTGGGCTACAGCAGGTTCCGGTCAGACTCCCCCCTCCCCACCTATTCCTCAGTCCACCTGTGCAGGGAGGTCTTGAGGAGGGGTCCAGTCCCTCAGGACAGAGGCAAAGGCCACCCAGGGAGGCACCTGGACCCTGCACAGTCTCCCAGGCTCCTCTTCTTTTCCTTTAACACCCTTCCAATCAGGATGCCTGGGTGGCTCAGTCAATTAACCATCTGCCTTCAGCTCAGGTCATGATCCCAGGGTCCTGGGATCAAGCCCCGCATCGGGCTCCCCGCTCAGCAGAGAGCCTGCTTCTCTCTCTCTCTCTGCTGCTCCCTGCACCCTCCCCCTTGTGCTCACTCTCTCTCTCTATCTCAAATAAATAAAATCTTAAACAAAACCTAACATCCTTCTAATCCCTTAAATGTCCTTAATCCCTTAATGTTAACAGGTCCTCAGGGGCCATCCTGGGCCTCCTGCTTTCCCCACATACCCACAGGCCCCCTGTGTCACCCTCTTTCTGCTGAGCACCAGACCCCCTATATCCCACTGATCTGATGACAGACCCAGACTCTCAGACCCCACGTGGCTAAAATGGAGTCCTCTGGACCCTCAGGTCAGTGAATGGGTCTTCCTCGCACCCATTCTCCCAGGCCTTGTCTCCTCTTTCGCCTCTGCATCCCACATCCTATCAGTTCTATTCTCTAAATACCTTTCACCTATCTGCTCCTCCTCTCCTCTCTGCCCTACTTCCTGCTAAGGTGTCTACATCTTGCACACCATCACTTCTGGCCTCTAGCCTAGCTGGGAAAACTCAAAGACCCACAGATCTTTTCCTTGATTCAGGGGCATAAACTGCTTCATTCTGACATGTTTGAGAAATCTTTTAGAAGAAGAACATGTTCCAGAAGGCAACATTTTAAAATCAGACAATCAACAATCACAGCTTAAGTACAATATCTGCCTTTCAAAATAAACTTGTCTTGCAGACCTTTGCAACAGGGGGATTGCCTAAGAGATTTTTTTTTTTTCCTGGTACAATAATTAACACCACTTTGAAAAAGGCATACAAAAATACAGTAAAAAAATGAGACTGCCTCTAGCATAATACAATAACAGCTTATGAAACACAAGCTTCCAAAGGGGAAAAAAAAGAAAGAAAGAAAGAAAAAGAAACACAAGCTTCTCAGACCTTCAGTCTTTTTAAAAGAAACCAAAATCTGAGTTTTAGATAAAATCTCACAATTTTAAATGTTAGCAATCAGTTTTTAAAAAAATTTTAAAACCGGGGCGCCTGAGTGGCTCAGTCGGTTAAGCGTCTGCCTTCGGCTCAGGTCATGATCCCGGGGTCCTGGGATCGAGTCCCGCTTGGCGCTCCTTGCTCCGCGGGAAGCCTGCTTCTCCCTCTCCCACTCCCCCTGCTTGTGTTCCCTCTCTGACTGTGTCTCTCTGTCAAAAAAATAAATAAAATCTTTAAAAAAAAGATTTTTTTTTAAGATTATTTATTTATTTATTTGAGACAGAATGAGAGAGAGAGAGCACATGAGAGGGGGGAGGGTCAGAGGCAGAAGCAGGCTCCCTGCTGAGCAGGGAGCCCGATATGGGACTCGATCCAGGGACTCGATCCAGGGACTCCAGGATCATGACCTGAGCCGAAGGCAGTCGCTTAACCAACTGAGCCACCCAGGCACCCCCCCAAAAAAATTTTTTTAAACCAGCGTTCAACCTCCAGTATGCAGCTTTGGGCCGTTCTAAGTGTGTCCTCCACACGGCTCTTGAAATGATCTTTTGCAATAATAAAAACTACTTAAAAAAAAATAATAACTACACTTGGGCGCCTGGCTAGCTCAGTGGGAAGATTACGTGACTCTTGATCTCCGGGTCGGGAGTTCTAGCCCCACGTTGGGTGTGCAGATTACTTAAAAATAAAATCTTAAAAAAAAAAAAAAATCCTACACTTAACGAATGCTTACCAGTCCCAGACTGGTTCCAAATGCTTCACATGCAACTCATTTAATCCAACACTCCACACGCTGAGGCCCAGAGGGGCCAAGTAATTTGCTTAAGTTACACAGCTAGTGAGTGAAGGAGCCAGGATTCCAGCCCAGCCATCTGACCGCAGAGCCACGAACTGGGAGGGTCCTTGGGATCACAGACTGTTTTTGCGTTCCAGCTCCTACCTCGGCTTAATAACTGATGGATGCATATATAAGTGAATGAACGTGCAGCTCTAGTCCCCTCTGCCCAGTTGCTACCTGCCTGACAGCCGGCGGGCCTGCCCCAGCAGCCGACGCCCAGAACGCGCGCCGGGGGTCCCAGGCGGGCCAGCGGGGAGCGGGGCTCGCACAATGCAGGTGCTGGCCGCTCCCTCCCTTCCGGCGCTTTGAGGCTCCGGGACAGCCCCGGCCGCCGCTTCCTGCGCACAGCCCGGGGCCTTGGACGTCCGGCTGCGGGCCCTCCCGCCCCCGAAGGCCCAGCCCTGGAGTCGGGGTGGGCGGGGCGGGGCGGGTACGGAGGAGGCACCCTTGCCTGGCACCCGGTGTTTGGCGTCCAGGCCCGAGGGCTGGTTTCCAGTCTCCCAGTCCACTTCCCGGCTGTGCGCTTGGGGCAAGTCGGTCAGCGGTACCACCACGGATGTGTCGCCTCCTGGCCCTGCCCTGCCCGCCCGGCCTCCTTGACACACAGAGCATCAAGGTGGTCAGGCACTCAGAGCCAATTTAAATTCAGCCCCCACCCCAATTCGTCTGCAAGTCTGAAACAATAGCTAGAAACAATAGCTTCTACATCATGGAACACCTTCGAGGTGACTGAATCACCGGCTGAGAGCTTTGCATGGGCAGTCTCATGTAATCTTAAGGGCCAAGCATGATGATTATTCTTATCCCTATTTCACAAGTTAGGAGACTGAAGACCAGATGGGTTAAGTGCCGTTCTCAGGTCAGGTGGCTGGGGGGTGGCAGACCCCAGATCTGCCTGATTCTAGTATCCCTAGGTTTGGGGCTGCAGTGTTCTGCCTAGCTGTTCCAACATTTCCGCCCAGGGACTTGCACCAGTCCTGGGGATAGGGACCCGGGTGGGTGCTTCCCTGGCCCTCATGCTTTCCAGTGCTGAATGATCTAGAACTCCACTTCATTTCTATGCAGACAGAAAGGCATGCCTGAGCACATAAGCACAAACAGGTTTTCGGTGGCGAAAACCTGGGCTGAGACTGGGTGAGGACCTCTGGGCCAAGCCACCGTAACAACACAACGCTTTCGGCGGGCGTACTCCTCAACAACCTCTGCCTGCTGAAACTGGGTGCTTCATCCGTGGGGACATCTCTGAGTGTGTCTGTGTTGGCAAGACCGCGCGAAAAGCCCATCTCCTCCCCCGCAAGACCTGATGTGGGAGAGGCTGAGGCAGTGATATCCTGGTAAATATTTAGCAACTAGTTGGCACGGGCTGGGGGGAAGCCCCGATTTGTAGCATTTGCAGGTTTCCGCGGAGCAAATATCCCACCATGGCCAATTTCAAGCTACCACAGTTGGACCTGGACAGCAGCATACAATAGCAGATCTAACAAAGAGGTGATAGTAAAATAAGTAGGGAAAGATGAGTGTGGAGTCTTTACTACCTTTGTTTTTAATGTAATTTAAGTGTCAATTTATAGAGTTCAATTTTTAATGACCGTGTTTCACAACCAGCTCATCCACTTCCTGAAAATGCAACAGTTGGATCTCAGGGAGCTGATACATCAACACTGTGCCAGGGTCACCCAGGTTCCCAGGCTAGCAGCTCCATCTCTAGCCTGGGTTTCCCTCTAGTGGACAGAAGAGTCATTCCAGGTGATTCTCTCGCTCCACCTGTGTGTCCAGAGCTCAGCACCCAGAGGGAGTGGATGAGGCTGGTTATCCTTCATGGGAAAAGTTTCTTAATGAGCGTCCGAATGGTTTCAAAATTGTCCTCAGGCACGAGACACTTGGCGGTCCTCCTCTCTGAGGGGCAGTGCCGGGGTGGTGGGGGCGGCCTCTGGGCTTCACCATTATTTAATCTCTAAGAGCTTCTTGAAAGTTCCATCTCATCCCCCAGGTGGCAGCTCAGGCTGGCTACACTAGCCCTTCAAGTTTGGGGCACACTTTCCATCAGGTCTATGTCTAAGGAGACAAACTGCTTTTCCTCTTTGCATTAGGGATTAAATTTTCACACAAATTATAGGCCACTGGGGAAACACTGATGGGGACCTTTGATATGTGTTGCGCACATGAGAAAGTGGAGTCACTTAGATGTAGAGCTGGGGCTCAGGACTCCCTCTCTTGTATTATGCTTGGACTCTCTTCTTCCAGAATGATCTTTCCAAAGCATAGATATATCTGTCACTCTTCCACTCACAAATCTCCTATAATTCTTCATTGCTCATTATCTTCAGCCCACACTCCTTAGACAGGCACGCAAGGCCTTGGTTGAGACCCCATCCATATTGTTTCCCTTAAATTGCCAAAGAAGGAAACAGAAGAAAACTGACATTTAAAAAATTCTCTTCTGGGCCATGCACTTTGCTAAACACTGCAAATACAGGTTTCTCCTGCTATCTGAAAGGAGAGAGTTCCCATGAAATCTTTCGTAAGCCCAACCAGCATAAAGTGAAAGTAATCCCCACGTTCTGAAAGTTCACATTATGCTCTTTGCTTTTTTTAAAAAAAAAAAAGGATTTTATTTATTTATTTGACAGAGAGAGACACAGCGAGAGAGGGAACACAAGCAGGGGGAGTGGGAGAGGGAGAAGCAGGCTCCTGGCAGAGCAGGGAGCCTGATGCAGGGCTCGATCTCAGGACTCTGGGATCATGCCCCGAGCTGAAGGCAGATGCTTAACGACTGAGCCACCCAGGCGCCCCTTATGCTCTTTGCTTTTATGAAAGACTTATATTAGTACAGTAGAGGCTTGTTATTTGAAAACAAAATCCTTGGGGTGCCTGGGTGGCTCAGTGGGTTAAGTGTCTGCCTTCAGCTCAGGTCATGATCTCAGGGTCCTGGGATCGAGGCCTGCATCAGGCTCCCTGCTCAGTGGGGAGCCTGCTTCTTCCTCTCCCTCTGGCCCTCCCTGCTGCTTGCATTCTCTCTCTCTCTCTCAAATAAATAAATAGAATCTTTAAAAAAACAACAACAATGGGGCGCCTGGGTGGCTCAGTTGATTAAGCAACTGCCTTCGGCTCAGGTCATGGTCCTGGAGTCCCAGGATCGAGCCCTGCATCGGGCTTCCTGATCAGCAGAGATGCTGCTTCTCCCTCTGACCCTATCCCCTCTCATGCTCTCTCTCTCTCTCATTCTCTCAAATAAATACACAAAATCTTTAAAAACAATAACAACAACAACAACAAGGGGCGCCTGGGTGTCTCAGTAGGTTGGGCATCTGTCTGCCTTTGGCTCAGGTCTTGGTCCCAGAGTCCTGGGATTGAGCCCCACGTCCAACTCCCTGCTCAAAAGGGAGCCTGCTTCGCCCTCTCCTTCCTGTTCCTGCTCTATTTTACTATCTCTGTCCTTCTCTCTCCAATAAATAAATAAAATCTCAAAACAACAAAAACAACAACAAAACAAAATCTCCAGAACCTTTTTCTCACCACACTCAAAACAAGGCCACATTCCTTAGGGTTCTAAGAACAGGACTGCTTTTCAGTGAAACTCAAGCAGAGGTAATAGAGCCACAGACAAGGGATAAGAAACCAGATTTTTATCTGATTAAATTCTTCTGGTGTTGGCGCCAGAGTCCTTCCTCTCCCTTCCTTCCCCCTTCCTTCTCCCCAACTCTCCCTTCTCATCCTCTCTCACCTTTATCTCCTTAACTTCCACTGGAATTCTAGACATCTTTAAGGCTCAGATCAAATTTCCTTTCTCCAGAAAACCCTCTCAGAGCATCTGGCTCAGGAATCTGCCTAATGAAAGTGAGAGTTGTTGCAGTTTGAAAGGAAGAGGAGATTTCTGGCTGAAACTTCATTCGACTCAGTCCTGAAAATCCACAAATGGCAGTGAGTTGGGGAAAAAAACTATAAACTCACAAGGGAAGGGAATGAATGACTGTTTGATGGTCACAGGGTTTCCTTTGGGGGTGATGAAAATGTTCTAGAATTAGTGGTGATGGTTGCACATACAAAAAAAGAAAGAAACAAATGGGAGAACCTGGACCCCTGCCTCACACCATGTACAAAAATTAACTCAAATGGATCAAAGACCTAAATGTAAGAGCTAAAACTATAAAACTCTTGGAAGAAAACAGGAGTAAATCTACATGACCTTGCACTTAGCAATGGATTCTTACATATGATGCCAAAAAGCACAGCAACAAAAGAGAAAATAGATTAATTTCGTCAAATGAAAAACTTTTGTGCTTTAGAAGACACTGTGAAGAAAATGAAAAGACAATTGCAGGATGGGAGAAAATATTTGCAAATCATGTATCTGATAAGGGTCTGGAATCCAAGACTATATAAAGACCTCTTACAACTCAATGACAAAAAAGACCAGCAACCTGATTTAAAAATGTGCAAAGGGGGGAGCGTGGGTGGCTCAGTCGGTTGTTAAGCTTCTGACTCTTGATTTCAGCTCAGGTCATGATCTCAGGGTCATGAGATCAAACCCCACATTGGGCTCTGCGCTGGGCATGGAGCCTGCTTGAAATTATCTTTTCCTCTTTTCCTCCCCCCATCCCCTGCTTCCTCTCTCTCTTAAAAAAAAGAAATGGGCGGGGCTCCTGGGTGGCTCAGTCATTAAGCGTCTGCCTTTGGCTCAGGTCATGATCGCAGGGTCCTGGGACCGAGCCCCATCGGGCTCTCTGCTCAGCGGGAAGCCTGCTTCTCCCTCCTCCACTCCTCCTGCTTGTGTTCCCTCTCTCGCTGTGTCTCTCTCTGTCAAATAAATAAATAAAATCTTAAAAAAAAAAAAAAGAAATGGGCAAAGGATTTGAATAGACATTTTGGAAAGAAGATATGCTAATGGCCAATAAACACATGCAAAGATGCTCAATATTATTAGTTGTTAGAGGAATGCAAATCAAAACCACAATGAATACCACTTCCCACCCACAAGATGGCTATAATAATAATAACTGAGGGGCGCCTGGGTGGCTCAGTTGTTAAGTGTCTGCCTTTGGCTCAGGTCATGATCCCAGGGTCCTGGGACCGAGCCCCGCATCGGGCTCCCTGCTCCCCGGGAAGCCTGCTTCTCCCTCTCCCACTCCCCCTGCTTGTGTTCCCTCTCTCACTGTGTCTCTCTCTGTCAAATAAATAAATAAAATCTTTAAAAATAATAATAGTAATAATAACTGAAACTAACAAGTGTTGGCAAGGATGGGGAAAAATTGTCATCCTCATACATTACCAGCGGGAATGTAAAATGTTGCAGCCACTGTGGAAAACAGTTTGGCAGTTCCTCAAAAAGTTAAACATAAAGTTGCCTTATGACCCAGCAATTCCACTACTGGAATATACCCAAGAGGGGCGCCTGGGGGGCTCAGTCAGTTAAGCTTTCAACTCTTGATTTTGGCTCAGGTCATGATCTCAGGGTCATGGGATCAAGCCCCGCATTGGGCTCTGTGCTCAGTAGGAAGTCTGCTTGGGATTCTCTCCCTCTTCCTCTGCCCCTCTCCCCCGCTCACATGTGCACTCTCTCTCTCAAAATAAATAAATAAATACAATCTTTTAAGAAACGGAAATTAAAAATATGTAATAGTCAAAAAATTTTTTAAATCAATAGAAGGATTGGAAGTTGAGGAAACCTCCCAAAAAGTCAAAAGAAACACACAGAGGTAGAAAATGAGAGAGAAGATAAGAAAAGGCTAGCAGGAGTTTCAGAAAGAGAAAAGAAAATAGTGGAGGGGGGAAATTTTTCAAAAATATAATTACAGAAAAAAAATATATATGTAAAATTACAGAGTGAATTAAAAAGCTTAAAAAGCTTAGGGCATGGGGCGCCTGGGCGGCTCAGTTGTTAAGCATCTGCCTTCGGCTCAGGTTGTGATCCCGGGGTCCTGGGATCGGGCTCCCTGCTCGGCGGGAAGCCTGCTTCTCCCTCTCCCACTCCCCCTGCTTGTGTTCCCTCTCTCACTGTGTCTCTCTCTGTCAAATAAATAAATAAAATCTTAAAAATAAAAAAAAAAGCTTAGGGCAAGGAATGCAAAAAGATCCTGCAATGCAATTCTGACACTAACTGTTCAGTTAGGCCAAACTTCACAGGTTAAAGGCACAGTCCTCCATAAGACTGACGTCACTTCTGGGGCGTCTGGGTGGCTCAGTCGTTAAGCGTCTGCCTTCAGCTCAGGTCATAGTCCCAGGGTCCTGGGACGGCGCCCCGCATCAGGCTCCCTGCTCAGTGGGAAGCCTGCTTCTCTCCTTCTCCCCCTGCTTGTGTTCCCTCCCTTGCTATGTCTCTGTCAAATAAATAAAATCTTTTTTTTTTTTAAAGATTTTATTTATTTATTTGACAGAGAGAGAGAGTTAGGGAGAGCAGGAACACAAGCGGGAGAGTGGGAGAGGGAGAAGCAGGCTTCCCGCCGAGCAGGGAGACCGATGTGGGGCTCCATCCCAGGTCCCTGGGACCATGACCTGAGCCGAAGGCAGACGCTTAACGACTGAGCCACCCAGGCGCCCCCAAATAAATAAAATCTTTAAAAAAAAAAAAAAGACTGCCCTCACTTCAGACACCAGGTGCAAGCTCAGGGTTTCTCAGGCCACCAACACTTATAACCAACTGGCTACAAATTCATGTGTTCCCACTACCCCTTCAGGTTTGATAATTCACTAGAACAACTCACAGATCTCAGGAAAATGCTGTACTAATGGTTACAGATTTATTATGGCAAAAAGGATACAAATCAGGACCAGCAAAAAGAAGAGACACATAGGGCATGATCTTGGAGGGTCCCAAACATGAAACTTCCAGTGTCTTCTTCCTGTGGAGTCAGAATGTATCACCCTCCCAACACATGTATGTGTAATAACACATACAGAGCATTGTTAACCAGGAAAGTTCACCTGAACTTCAGTGTCTAGTTTTTATTGGGCTTTCATTAGGTAAACAGGACTGATTGAATCATTGTTCATGTCAATCTCCAGTCCACTTTCCCCTTCCCAGAGGTCAGACTGATATCACATGACCCAAAGCCCCAACCCTCTAATTACATGGTTGGCCTTTCTTGCTTGGTCAATCCCTATCTTGGGTCTCTTAACTGTCTGGCTACCCAGCTTATCTAACATATCTTAAATTATCTAGAAGCCCACCATGAGTAATCCATTAGCATAAACTATCAGGGCCCATTATGAATAATAAACAAAGTCCTATTGCTTGGCAAATTCCAGGGATATAGAGGCTACCTCCCAGGGACTGGAGACAAGGGCCAATCAAATTCTTTATTATACAACAGTCCCACACCAAGGCATATCAATGAAAAAATTCAGAATGTCAGAGACAAAGAATGTACCCTAAAAGCTTCCAGAGAGAGAAACAGGTCACTTAAATGATATCAACCTTGGGTGACTGGCTGGCTCAGCCAGAAGAGCATGTGGTCATAGTCCCAGGGTCCTGGGACTTGATCTTGGGTTTGTGAGTTCGAGCCCCATACTAGGTGTAGAAATTACTTAAAAATAAATAAACTTCAAATGATATCAACCTCAATGACAACATTGGTTGCCAAGAAACAGGAAAGCAATACCTTCAAATTTTTGAGGGAAAATTAATTCTAATCTGGTATTCTATACCCAACCGTACTATCAACCAAAGATGAAGGTATAATAAAGACAATTTCAGAAATGCAAAGTCTCAGACATTTTACTTCCCAAGGACCTTTTCTCAGGCAGCTGCCGAAGGGTGTGCCCCAACAGTGTGAGGAAGTAAATCAAGAAAGAAAAAGCAATGAGTTCCAGAAAACAGGGGAGCTGACATAGGAGAGAAGCAAAGGGAATTTTCAGGATGATGGTGAAGGGAAGTTGCTGAACAACAATTGTGAAGCAGACCTAGACTCAATCAAGAAATTCAGATTAGAACAGGAAGATAAAGGGTTCCAAGGAGTATGTTTCCAAGAAAAAAATGGAACTGATAGACTGATTACTTGCTTGATGGATTTGACCGCATGGAGTGATCTTTGTAGCTCAGGTGGGAATGTGTAGGGTTAAATTCATCATATATAAATAGAAATCTACACAAAAGAAGAAAAATGAAACTCTCTAACTCTGAAAAAAATTGTGCAAGAAGGGAAATGTAGTCAGAGTGCTCCATCGTCATATAGTCAAAATACTGTAAATATTTAATATTTAAAAATCTAACTGGGAGAATAGGGGAAGGCCAAGTATGTGGGGGTGAGAAGGGAAATATAAGAGCTACATCTTCTATTGTAGAATATCAATAGGAATTTAAAAATTAGGAGAAATAGATTATATTGGTCAAAATATGGAAATAAATATTAGGGACAAAAAACAGCTAAAAGGATAGTTGCCTTTGGGGACTGAGAATCAGGGGTGGTGAGGGCAGGGCAGAAGACAACCTTTTTTTTTTTTTTTTGTAACCTTGTCATACACTTAGCTGATTTTTTAAAACCATGTACATGTATTATTTTGATTTAAAATGTTTTAAGAAAAATAAAAGAAAGTGAAAAAATTGAATGTTCCTAAGGTAGCATTTGTTATCTTAGGGAATTCATATCACCATCCTGGGTCCAGCTATCACCTCAGAGAACAAAGCTGTTAGCCCTAAAATCAGCAGCATCTCTATGGAACAGACACACATTAACCAGGCTCATGAGACTGATATGTCAAAATCAGATGCCAATTCATTAATTTATAAGGGGAAACAAGGCTTTGAAGCAGACTAGATCTTCTCGTTCACTGATGAGTGCATTCTCTCCCTGTGGGCGGATCTACCTAGGGAATAGAGTGATTTTCAGCAGGTTGCTTGGTGATCCAAAGCACAAGTGAAGTGGGGGGTGAGTTGAGTGGTTTCAAAGAATGAGGCCTCCATCTCCCTTGTTCCTGGACAAGCATCTTTGTCCCACTAGGATAGACACTCTAGTAATTGCCTTGACAACTCTTACTGCTCTCTGCTTCATTGGCTATCTAGATTCCTCCGAACTGGCACCTTCTATCTTTAAGCTGCTTTAATGCCTTTATTCAGGAGGCACCTGGGTGGCTCAGTCGGTTAAGTACCTGCAGCTCAGGTCATGATCTTGGGGTCCTGGGATCAAGCCCCTATCAGCCCCTTATTGGGCTCCCTGCTCAGCAGGGAGTCGGCTTCTCCCTCTCCCTCTGCACCTCCCCCCATCCCTGCTTGCTCTCTCTCTCTCCAATAAATAAATAAAATCTTAAAAAAAAAAACCTTTATTCAGGTTACAGTCTAGACGGGGCCTGACAGATACTCTGTCTCCATCAGGTAGGTTGGCACATCTCTACTTTACAACAGTAGAAGCTTATGTCCAGTCAAACAGACAACACATTTACAAAGCACCCATGATGTGCTAGGCTCTACTCTAAGCCCTGGAGTTATGAGTGGCCAACAAGACTGACATTTGTCTCCGCCCTCATTAAGCTTACAGTCTGGTAAGGAAGACAGACATTAAACAAAGCATATAGCTTTCGGCCACTGTGAAGCTGGAAAGGCAAGATTCTAGCCCGGACAGGGATGTCGGATCTCATTGTCCTCCTCCTCTTCGACCTTTCCCCGAAGCCTCTCAATAAAATGGTTTGATTCCTGCCCCCCTAAAAAAGTGTGCAAAGTGAAGGAGCAGCCCTTGTCTCAGAGACAATTTCCTTTATCCTAGTTTTTGAGGGGGGGTCACCTCGTGGGTGCCCCCAGGTATCACCTATTACAATGAATCATAGGGAAGGGCTGTTGAGTAGGACTTTCATCTAGATAGAGAAAGAACACCCATTTTCCAAGCATAGAATCCCAACCTTCTGTGGATTCTATATCCCAAATCCTTCCAATAAAGTTATTTTATTCTTAAGTTTATCTAGGGTTGTTTTCTGTCATGTAGAACCAAGAATCCTGACTGGTACAGCACCCATCTCAGACATCTGTGGACCAGAGAGCAAGTTGACAAAAGGCAGTTCCAAACCCTCTGCCTTAGGACTGCAACCAAACCTGGGACCTTTCTGATCTGCACCTTCATTCAGAACAAAGCAGGGCACACAGGCTGTCTCAATAAAATCTAGTTGGCTAAGTCACTAAGTCCACAAATATCTGCCAGAAGCTGTTCTAGGGACTGAGGCTACAAAGCTAGTAAGAACTAGTTGCTGCCTTCAAAGGTGTCCCACGTGCATTTTAGACCCAATATATTCAAAACTGAGGGTGTCATCTTCCCTGCCTTTTCTCCCAACCCATACATCAACTCACACTTTGTGTATGCTCCAACCACAGTGAATTGCTTGCACTTCTCACTTCCCTCTGCTGAGATGTCAACAGTGAGTACTTTGGTGTTCTTAGACCACAGGAGTGGGAGGAAAAGAGACAGCAGGCAATCTGGCTGCTGATTGTAGACAGCGACCAGACCTTGAATGCCACATAGAACATTCTAGATGTATGTATGTATGTATGTGTTCTAGATGTATGTATTGGTTGCTAACCCAAATTACTTTACTTGGCCTAAATAGAATGACCATATAGTTTAGCTTTTCTTTTCCCACGAAAGGCACAGAAGATGGATGACATTTCAGAGGGCTTATATGTCCATCATTTTGGCCATAGATGCAACTGCAAGCAATGGTCCCATTTTACAGATGAGCAAACAGAGGCTTCAAGTGACTTGGCCCCACAGCTAGCAAATAGCAAAGCAAAAGCTTGAATGAAGCTTCTTGACTCCAAATCCCCATTTTCTTTCCTCTAGTAATATAGCTCCTACAGGGCTGTTTTGTGTGTGGTGCGAGGGAAGGGAGATTCAGCCCAGACCTAGACACTGGGAAAAAGTTCTCCTCCTTACCACCAGTGCACCAGGGGCTAAGTCTGTTTTACTTGCCTGTCTTCTTGGCCTAGTACCTTCCCTACTCTATCGTCTTAAAGAAAGCCTCACAATACCCCTGTAAGGTAAGTATTACCATCCCTTTATTTTATAGATGAAACTGAAGCTCAGAAAGGTTAAGTTTCACGCTCCAAAGTCCAGAATCTTCCTACCTCGCCTCTCTGACGTCCAGATTTGGACCACTGCGGTAAAGAAACTGGCCAACAGGTGATAAAGAGGATACCCGGGACCAGCCCCACTTCCGGGCTGAGGGCCGCCAGGTGGCGCGGTGGAGGTGCGCCAGTCCCCCCACCTACACCCCGACCGCGGGGCAGAAGCACCTGAAACAAGCCCGCCAAGCGGGCTCAAGGGGCGGGGCAGGGGGTAGCCCTATTCCCTAGCCCGGAGTGGGCAAGGAGTGCGGCCTTAGTTTGCGTGCTGGGGACGGCCCAAGCCTAGCTGAAGAGTCACGCCTCCACTAGACGACCCTCGAACTGTGTCAGCTCGCTGCCTGCCCTGCACGACCCAGCGTGCCATTCATTTTGGGGGGGCGTCCAGGGAATAGAGTAGAGCCGCAGAGAGCAGCCAGGAGGGGTGGGGCGGAGACTCCACCGCCCCCACCTGTCGGCGGCGGGGGCGGGGGGCGGGGTCTGTCCCGTAGGGTCCGCCCCCGGCCCCAGAGCCCCGGGCGCGCGACGAGATATAAGGCAGCTGGAAACAATGCGCCTGCATCTCGCGCTCCCGCGCCGATCCCGGGAGCGTCCGGCTGTCGTGCGCGAGCGAGGGCGGGGACGCGCGCGAAGGGGGGCGCGCTCTTGAGTGCGGGCCGCGCGCTCGGTGGCGCGCATGTGCCTGTGTGCGGGCTGCCGGGCTGCCCCGAGCCGGCGGGGAGCCGGTCCGCTCCAGGTGGCGGGCTGCGGGAGCGAGGTGAGGCTACGGGCCGCCGGGGGGCGGGCTGCAGGCTGCCTCCGGGGCACCACGCGCCCCCGCCCGGCCCGGCCGGGCCCTGGGAGCTGCGCTCCGGGCGGCGCTGGCAAAGTTTGCTTTGAACTCGCTCCCCGCAGCCGAGTCCGCGCGCTGTGAGCCGCTTCCCTGGGCACGCCGACCCAGGGCTGGGCTTCCCGGGACGCGAGGGAAGGGCGCGGGCTGCCAGCCGGGAGGTTGGGGAGGGACGAGAGCCTGGCAGCTGTGCTGTGCTGGGGGACCTGGGGACGCCTCCTTCCCCGGCCCGCACCCCATCAGCCAGTCCCCTTCCCTCCCGCAGGGAGCGGACATGGACTTCGACTCGTACCAGCACTATTTCTACGACTATGACTGCGGGGAAGATTTCTACCGCTCCACGGCGCCCAGTGAGGACATCTGGAAGAAATTCGAGCTGGTGCCGTCGCCCCCCACGTCGCCGCTCTGGGGCTCGGGTCCAGGCGCCGGGGACTCAGCCCCCGGAATTGGTCCCCCGGAGCCTTGGCCCGGAGGGGGAGCCGGGGAAGAGGCGGAATCCCGGGGCCATTCGAAAGCCTGGGGCAGGAACTACGCCTCCATCATCCGCCGTGACTGCATGTGGAGCGGCTTCTCCGCCCGGGAACGACTAGAGAGAGCGGTGAGCGACCGGCTCGCCGCCGGCGCACCCCGGGGGAACCCGCCCAAGGCGCCCGCCGCCCCAGACTGCGCTCCCAGCCTCGAAGCCGGCAACCCGGCTCCCGCTGTCCCCGGTCCGCTGGGCGAGCCCAAGACCCAGGCCTGCTCGGGGTCCGAGAGCCCAAGCGACTCGGGTAAGGACCGCCCCGGGCCATCCAAGAGGGGGGCACCCAAAGGGTGGCCAAAACTCTGCCGCTGTCTGAGGTCTGGCATTGGGTCCTCGCAAGCCCTTCGGCCACCTCCCCCTTTCTCTGGCTGAAGCTGCCGGTGTAGCCCCCGGCGGTGTCTGTCTGGCACGTGGGTGTGTTAGTAAACAGTTTGAAGAAGTGGCGTGGGAGCCAGCGTCCTTTTGATGATGATTGAAGCCCCAAGGGACAAGGGAGACAGGGTGAGGCTTAGCGCTTAGAGTGGACAATACTAGGATTGGACTGTGGGGGATTTCTTCCTCCGGAGGCTGGAAGGGGTCCCTTAAAGGTGACTCCAGGCTTGAAGTTTTTTGTTGCTGCCACTTTCCCTGGAGAAACTCACACTCCCCTAGGGAGAGAGGAAGCTGAGGAGCCTTTTGTGCAAAGCCAAAGCCTTCACCCTTTAAAAAATCTAGTTTCCTGTCTGCTTTACTTTAAAATGCCAATAATGCCCTCCCCTTGCACCCCTCCCACCCTTTACCATTTGTGCCCCACACAATCACTCACCAGACGGGCAGCAGAGCAATGAATGCTCCCCATTAACAGATGGAAAAACTGAGGCTTAGAAATAGGAAATCACTAGAACTGAGCCCCATCTTCTTTTGCCCAACCGTCCATTGCAACCAGGCACTTTCTTGATGTTTCCAGCGTCTTCATGGTAGCTTATCCCGGAAGGGCTACACCTTGGTTTGTTGCTTTGGTCTGAGTTGGGAAGATGTTCCTCTAGCTCCCTCCTAATTTCACCTGTAGGCTCTGTGTAGCTGCTTCCTTGCATTCAACAAATGTTCTTTGGCCCCTGCTTGGTACCAAGCTCTGAGCTAGGTGCTGGGGTCACAGATGGAACCAGCTTCCTCCTCCACCCTTGGATGCAAATTTAAACCTCACTAAGGGCAGACTTTGAGCATCCTGTGCCACCAAACTACGATATTCTTAGCCTAGCCTCTTAGACCTCTAACCAGGAGAGAGACTGGAGAGGGTGCTTCTATAGGGTGCCAACTGACTAGCATCAGGTAAATCCGGACCTAGAAAACTCGCAGTAGCCTTTAAAAAGAATAACTTTTACATGACCGATTGAGAGGGAACTGGGGAGTGGGTATGGAAGTTGTCATACACTTGAGGGGAAAAATAAGGATAACAAGAAATTAAAAGTCAATTTTTTTTTGGTCCACTGTGTTAAGGTCATTTTTAACCTGCTTGCTTTCAACACCAAGAGCTCATGTTTGTTTAATGGCTGGAATGGGAGTTTTGAGATCAAGAAACCAATAAAGATGTATCTCTACAAAAGCTGATGGAGTGGTAGAGTGGAAAGCGCATTGTCTGGGGAGTTTGGAGATCTTAGTTTGAGATCCAGAACATTACAAAGGTGATATGCGGACATGGCTGATCTGGATCTCAGTTTCTCCTGCACACGAGAGGGTTGGACTTGATTGTCCAGCTGAGGCCATTTCCTTGTCTGGGTAGAGTTAGACCATCTCTGAAAAGAATGGTGTCTTACATTATTTCTTCGTTAGGCAGAACCTTACCAGCTATGAGGTTTAACACTGAAATATTAAAGGTTTGGGATGTGGGGAAGCCTCCTGAATCATTTTCTGACTTGCCCTTTAACCTGAACCTGTTTGCAAGCTCCTGGTTCACTCACAGGCCACATGGCCCAGAACAAAATGCAACAGATTGCAAACAATAAAGAGGGGGGGGTGGGGAGAGTGACTGACGGCAAGGCTCAGCCAATACGGGCTAGGGGCTGGGTCAAACAGCATTCCAAACACAGCTTAGCCAGCCAATCACAGGCTTTGTGGCCAGGAGGGCTGAATGGTCAGGTTTTATTAATGGAGAAATAATGCGATTGTCCACACAATGGAAGCCTTCCTGACAAAGGGGCTCAAGCATCCTGATACTCAAAAGAGGCCGAGAACTGAGCTCTTCTGTTGTCAGGCTGAAATGCATTAAGGTGGCCCTCTATGTGGGGGCTGCAAAATGCGTGAAGCAGGAAGGAGGTCCCCTATTTGCACCTCTCCGTGGTTGGGTAGCCTAAGAGACCTGTGAGCCAGGGAATGACGGGGGCATTTCCAGGCGCCTCCAGGTCCCTGGTGTTTTGGCCCTTGTATTGGGACAGTCTGTTGCTGCTCAGTTCCCTGTCCCCCGCACAGGTCGCTTGGAAATGTTTGCTTGTACCTTCTGAAGTTCCAGCAGCTTTTGCCGACAGGCGAATACAAATCCAACCCTCTTCTGGTCCAGGGAAGGGGGTGGGGCAGGCGACCTATAAAATGATGGATGTCTAGAAACCCATTGAAACCAGGAGCAAAATGCTCCTCAGGGAAACCCGTTCCCTCCCCCTGTGGGTGAGGAGGGATGGGTTGTAGCCCTCCCTTCTCAGAATCTTCAGCTGAAAAGGATGGCAGAATTGAGAGGTGGAGGAATAATAGGATTTATAACTTGTGAAAAGTAACAATTCCCCAAGTGCAGACTGTGCTGGGCAGGAACAAAGGGCAGCTCTGCCCACAGACCCCTCATTTACAATTCTGATGGGGCATGAAAGAGCCCGACCGGGGAAGATCTTTATAGCTAAACTTTGTCCCAGGGCCGATAGCTCTTTCTCTCCATCCCCTCGGTGGGGGAGGGGAGCGCCTGGGCAGACTGGGGGCTGTTGGCTTGGGTCTGCCTTTTGTTCTTATCTAAGCCTTGCTGTGCAAAAGGAAATTGGAGAATATTTTCCTTCTTGCTTATTTCCCCTTCTTTCCTTCACGCTGCCCTTACCCCCTTACAAATGAACCAGTTGTCTTTCTCCTCACTTCAATCTGTTTATATCTAAATGGGGAAAATGTCAGCTCCTTTCCCAAGCCCCAGCGTCAGGTCTGTGTGTGTGTGTGTGTGTGTGTGTGTGTTTCTCATGGGGTGTGTTTCTTCTCTGGATCTCTCTTCTTGGACAGAGGGTGAAGAAATTGACGTCGTGACAGTGGAGAAGAGACAGTCCCTGGGTGTACGGAAGCCGGTCACCATCACGGTGCGGGCAGACCCTTTGGACCCCTGCATGAAACATTTCCACATCTCCATCCATCAGCAACAGCACAACTACGCTGCCCGTTTTCCTCCAGAAAGCTGTTCCCAAGGAGGGGCTCCAGAGAGAGGTCCCCAAGAAGAGGCTCTGAAGAGAGATGCCCCAGAGGAAAAGGAAGAAGAGGCAGATGAAGAGATTGTGAGTCCCCCACCTGTAGAAAGTGATGCTCCCCAGTCCTGCCACCCCAAACCTGTCAGTTCCGACACCGAGGATGTGACCAAGAGGAAGAACCACAACTTCCTGGAGCGCAAACGGCGGAATGACCTCCGTTCTAGGTTCTTGGCCCTGAGGGACCAGGTACCCACCCTGGCCAGCTGCTCCAAGGCCCCCAAAGTGGTGATCCTGAGCAAGGCCTTGGAGTACTTGCAAGCCCTCGTGGGGGCCGAGAAGAGGATGGCCACGGAGAAAAGGCAGCTCCGATGCCGGCAGCAGCAACTGCAGAAGAGAATTGCATACCTCAGCGGCTACTAAGTGACCAAAAAGCCTGACTGCTCCGTCTTACAGAGACTCGAGTTTATTTTTTCACCTTCCTTCTCCCCCTTGGTAATTTGCACATTTTGGTGACGGTGGGACCGGCGGAACAGTACATTCCAGAATGCAGTGCAGCCGGTGCCCACACTCTAAGGGCTTGCGTTCTTGGAAACCTTGAAAGCCAGCTCTCCCTCCTCCCTGACTCACAGGAGCACTGGGTTTTCTCTGCGCCTTTGGCTTCTCAGGCAGGCAGCTGACTGAGGAGACCTGGGGTCTGCCTAGCTCACTAGCTCAGAAGAAAAGCCTGACAGATGCTATGCAACAGGTGGTGGACGTTGTCGGGGGGCTGCAGCCGGCATGAAATCTCACACTCCGGATGAGCTTCGGGCTGGGAAAGGATGCTCCCACTGGTGTCTCTGGGGTGATGCTGGGACAGCTGGGCCTGGACGCTCTCCCTGAGGCTCTTCTTTCCAGGAGACACACGAGCTGTCTTGGGTGAAGACAGGCTCACAGACTTGATCAACATGGACCATTACCTCACTGTCAGACACTTTACAGTAGCTGAGGAGTTGGAAACCTTAAATATATATATATATATATATATATATATAAATAAAACAATGTTAGCACCCCTCCTCCCACTCTAAATGCTACGACCTTGAGAACATTTAAAGAGCTTGGCCTCTAGATTCTTTGTCTCAAAGCCCTCTGGGCCCTATCCTCTGAGGGAAAAACCATTCTGTCCCCACAAGGGACTTTTTTGTTTCCTTCTGCCTTTGTTCTGCAATGGGCTCTACAGCACCCCTTTCCCACAGGTCAGAACTATTTCCCCAAGACCCTGGGAAATGGGTCCTAGCCTGCGGCCTGGGAAAGGCTTGGAGTCCTGGCTGTGAACGTGTTATCTGCCCAGGTGTTTTCCATCTTGGAATCTTTACTCGAGGCAGATGTCAGGCACCTCGGGAGGGAGAACTCTACCACTTCCTCTTTCCCACTTCCCTCTCATCTCAGTCCCTGACTGGTAAGTTTGAAGTTCTACTAGAACCATGCAAACTGTCCTTCTAGTGCAACTCCAAGGAGCTAGCTTGCTGGCTCTGCAGCCACCCTTGGGCCCCTTGCCAGCCTGACATGAGTCAGATCTCTTTCCCAGCGTCTGGGCCTTACCGAAGTTCTTGCTAGGAGAGCTGCTGGGACTCATCCAGTGCTCCAGAAGGTGGACTAGTTTCCTGGTGGGTTTTAAAGGAGCTTCCAGGAACTCTGCTTAGCCGACCATGGATTTTGCCCCAGGTGAACTTGGTACCTCCAAGTGGATTCCAGGTGTAGCCTCCAGTCTGGAAAAGCATCCAACCCAACAGGTGTCCTGTGGGCAAACTCAGGAGCCCCTAAGCCTGGCCCAGAAGAAAGATCAGCCCCTCCAGAATCCTGCCCAGGGCAGCAGGTGCCTACTGGCTGTGGTTTGGAAAGTGGGGGAGGGGAGGATGGTAGAACATTCTCTGTGGCTCTGCAAAGCCAGCTGCTGCTTCCAAACTTATTATGCACAATGGTCTGTTTCTGAGGTTGCTTCATGGCCTCAGAGAACCCCAATGGAAGTTTGGGAAAAAACCTCTCTACCTTCTTGAATATGGTTTTCGGGAGCCAACTGACTTCTGGAACTGTCTTTGGAGAACAGGTGGGATGTAGGTTACTGATGTATCACCTGAATAGCTTGTGTTTTATAAGCTGCTGTTGGGTATTAAGCTGGGAGCAGTGGTTTGTTTTATTTGTTTTTTTTTTTAATACTGTATTTTTGTATGCCTTTTGCAAAGTGGTGTTAATTGTTTTTGTACAAGAAAAAAAAAAACAACTCTTGGGCAATTCTCCTGTTGCAAGAGTCAGATTTATTTTGAAAGGCAAGTTTACCTGAAATTTTGTATTTAGTTGTGATTATCGATTGCCTGATTTTAAAATGTTGCCTTCTGGGACTTCTGCTAATAAAAGATTTCTCAAACATGTCAGAGTGGGGGCACCTTATGCCAACCAAGTCCCCCTGAGCCAAGGAAAACAATTTTAGGGTAACCACCAGTGATCTAGAGGGTTGCATTTCTCCAACCATGTTGCTAACCAGGTCATTCCACTTTGGGTTCCTGAGATGCCATTTCAGACATGTCTAAACAACGTCGGTGCAGTGCTTGGTGTACTTAGTGAACGTGAAATTCTCTTGTGAATTGCAAGGAGTGCTGAATTTGTACTTTAGAAGGTTTGAAATCCCAGTTCCACTACCTAACTTGTTCTGTGCCTTTTAGCTTTACCTCTGTGACCCTTAGTCTCCTAATCTGTAAAATGGGGATAAATACTAGTGCACAGGGGGTTGGCAGGTATTAATGAAGTAGTAGACTTTAAGCCCCCTTTTTTTTTTTTTTTAAGATTTATTTATGTATGGGGGTGGGGTGGGGCAGAGGGAGAGGGAGAGAGAAACCCAAGCAGACTGCACTGAGCCCCGAGCCCGACGAGGGGCTCGATCTCAAGACCCTGAGATCAGGGCTCTGAGATCATGCATGACCTGAGCCGAAACCAAGATTCGGATGTTTAACCCACTGCACCACTCAGGCGCCCCTAAGCCACTTTCTAGAGTATAAAACCTTATATTCTTTAAGGTGGTACCGTTCTTACCTTGGTGATCCGATGACTTCGCAGGATGTCTTAAAAATTCTCTACAGTTTTGTGATGTAATGTGATTTTTTTTTTCCTTTTCCCTCAATTAATGAAAGAAAATGAAGGCTCCCCTTCCCTCTCCCATCACTCTCATAAACTTGCCATAAATGGAAGAAAGGAAAATTGAATAATCACCATTCCTTAACCGACTGAGCCACCCAGGCGCCCTGTAATAACCATTCAGCCATCAGCCATTCCTGATAGAACACTGCCTATACGAAAGCACTCTGCTCCCTCTTACGTAGGACACCACAACCAACTACTTGCCGGGGCCAGGGAGGAGGGAGACCGAGGTTCTCAGAGTGAAAATACAACTGCCCAAAGTGACCGGGCTAGTAAGTAAATGAATTGGGATGGAAACTTGCTTTGCCTATCTCCACAGCCTGAGGTCTTAATCACTGCATAATAACGACAGCGTGTTTTGTTAGCAAGGGGTGTGTGGGGGAGGTAAATATGGAATTCCATCACTTAACTGCTTGATGGAATTGTCTCTCCTTGGGGCCATTGTGCCTGCCACTTATTGGGATGAGCTAGAGCAAATGTTCCATGACTAGTCACTGTGCCGCATTTGTGGGCTGGGTGGCTTAGTTTTGCCCCAGAGAGCCCCCCACCCCCACTCCAGGTCTGGGAAAGGCCAACAGTTGCTGTTGGGAAAGGCCATGAGCATCATGGTGGAGGGAAGCCAATTTGCCTCAGTTAATCCTTCCTTACAGCTCTCTCCTGGCTGGTATTGCCTACCTGCTCTCCCTCTCTTATATAGCCTGAGTAGAGTCAAAAAGCTCTTATAAATTCCTCACATTTGCAAAGTGCCCCTCATCACAATGTGTAAGTATGCAACCTCTGCCACAGAGTACCGGAGCCCAGAGCAGATTCTGGCTCAAGGTCACAACAAAATCAGAATCCCAAACCCAGTCTCCTGTCAGGTAAACTTTCTACCCCATCCCCACTGCCTCCAAGTCACCAAACCTAGTTTGTAAGTAGTTGTTTGATAAAAATAGGCTTGCATTGTTGGGACTCTCTTCTTAGAACTGCAGTTCCCTCTTTCAGTTCTAGTCACTCTGCTCCCAGTATACTCATCCTGCTTCTTTGATGCCATTTATCAAGAGACTAATTTGTAGGACTTCTCTCCCTTTCCTGGCCTTGAAAGAATTCATGGGTCCTTGGTAAAATAGTAGAGACTCCTACTTACGGGGACTGGTGTTAGTTGTTTTACATATCTTAATTCTTACAATAACCTAGAGAACAGGGTGGCATCAGCCCCATTTCACAGATGAGCAACCTGAAGCTCAGACACATTGAAATCATTTGTCCAAGCCCACACAGCTAGGACCAGCCGTCTGTCTCCAAGCCTCAGCTCCTCTGAGTCCAACTCTGCTGAGAAAGGAGTGGGAATAAAGCCATCTCCTGGGGGGAAGGGAGGGTGTTTCTGGAATGTGAAGTATTTTAAGCTCCTTCCTAGCTCATTTCTACAAACTCCTACCTCTATCTTTGTCTGAAAATAGCCAGGAGTTTATTCCTGGATTTCAGAGAACAATTTCTACAAATTAGGTTTGACTGAGTAGTACACCTAAGGGACTGTGCACCCAACTTGAGGACACACATGTGGACAATAAGGGGCAGCTGAGAAGCCACACTTAGTGTAGAAAAGAAAGGTCACCCTCCCTGTTAGACAATAAAAGGCTAACACGTGTGCTAATTCCCGCCCTTGTGGGAAGCTATTTTGGGGGGGACTGAGACAGGTTGAACTATCTTAGATATGCTGAATTGGTCTAAAGTGCTCCGGGGTTAGGATATTCCAGAATATTCACTTTAGAAGGAGGAGGGGAGGATGGGGATGGCTTGTTGCTTTGGAAGGTGATAGGAGGGAGTGAGAAGGAGTTTCCTTTCTGAGGATAAGGATAGCCAGTTGGAAGATAATTGATGAGTGGGTGACTGGGGAGGGGTGGAGGGGAGGTGTCTAAATGTGTCAGCTGAAGCTCCGCTGGGGTGTGAGCATTTCTACTTTAAGCCCGGTGGGCAGCTCTTGTTAATGTCTTTATTTGGAACTGCTGCCAAAGGGATCAACTGTATTAATGTTACCATTCTTTGGGCCAGGAAATGTAAATATGTTCTTAAAGTCTCTAATCAGGTGAGTTATTAAATAATTAGACTCAGTGCCAGGGGCCCAGTAGGTGCCCAGGAAGTGTTGAATCGCCTTTAAACTTGTAGGAAGCAGTACGGCTGAGTGGTCTCCCACACCCAACAGATCTGAGTTCCAAATCTGCCTCTGCATTTTCCAGCTGTACCTTTGCCACCACCTTGGGTAAATTATTAGCTTCTCCCTGAAACAGGTCTAAATAATAGCACCCACTTCACGGGGTTGTTGTGAGCAATAGTAAGTGCTCAGTAAATGATGAGTGTTTTTCAAACCATTTAGCAAGCCACACCTAGAATATAGATTAGTCATATTTGAAAGCGATGGAAGAGATTGGTAAAATAAGGGATCTTCCCAGAAGGAGTACTTAAAGTAATCTGGAGTGCACAGACTGATGCCTCAAGAGGAAATAGGTCATTAGGGAAAGAGTAGCCAGGGTTTGGGAGCTTGAGCTAGGCACAGGGGAAAGTGAGGCACAAGACCTGAGCTTCTGGCTGGTCCACAGCATCCCACGACCCACGGCAGGCAAGAGCTGTGAGTCTGGGATGCTGTGGCACCTATGGGCCCTCCCTGTGTCCTTACTGGGCACTGCAGTATCTTTGGACTGAGCTGGAGTCAATTGACCCCATTTCACCAGTTAACCCCTCGAATGCCTGTTTTGTTCAGGTAGTGACTCTCAAACTCGAGCGTGTGTTAAGAACCTACTCCCTGCCCCGACCTGATGCACTAGGTCAGAGCTAGGAATCTACGCTGCTGACAAGCAAACGGGAAGGTGGAATCCTGAGGTCACACTTAGAAGAACGTTGGAATGAGGAATGTGGAGATTTAAAAAAAAAAAAAAAAGTAGCCACAGAAGGTGGTGTAGATGGCATAGTATGATGGTTAAGAACGGGGATTTGGAGTTACTACCTGTGTGATGTTGGGCAAATCCCTTAATCTCCCTGAGTCCTAGAAATTTCCTTCTTCACTGAAATGGATATAATATTAATACCTACCTCACAGGACTGTTGTAAAGATTCAACAGGTAATTATATGTAAAAGACTTCGAACAGTGCCCGCCACAGAGTGAGAGCAGTGATCTATGAAGCTAGGCTCCTTGTGGAAGTTCATGAGCGTGTGAACATGATCACAAGATAAGGCAATATCCATCTCAGACGAGGGCTACAAGCGTCAGAAGGGGAAGAGAGCACTCTGTTTGGAGTCATCAAGAAAGTTCTTGGTGGAGATACTGTGACTATAACTGGAACTGGAAGTCCCTGCAGCATGTAACCGAGTGAAGAGGATGGTGTTCTAGGTGGAGGGAATAGTTTGGGGGGAAGAGGGGATTGGGAAGGTTGTATGGAGTCTGGGGAATGGGGAAAAATCTGGTTTGATGTGCTGGCTGGGTGGTCACATTTTTACAAAACCAGAGTTGTGCTGGATTTCTAAAAGGACCCTTTTGATAGCCAACATCCTCAGTGATTCTTTGAAATAGGGAAGTCAGGGTAAGAAACTGATTGTGGTTTGGGACACCATGAGGTTTGAGGTGATGGGGTCATATGAAATAGAGCACCCAACAGGAAGTCGAGGATGTGATACTAAAGCTTTAGGAAGGGGTTTGCAAGGAAGGTACAGATTTGAGACTCATCAGGATATAAAGATGATGAAGGCCCGACCTTCCAAGCCATGAGAAAGAGAACGGGCCAGAGATACAGAGGAGAGGGCTTGAAAGAGTCATGAGCTCAGGACTGGAAAGGAGCATCTTTTTCCCTTTTGCACTTTTCCCACTCTGATCTTCCAGCCCTCGGGGCTTCACTGTGGGTGTGCAGGCCCTCTTAGACAGCTGCAGAAGACTGGAAGTGAGCTCCCTCTGAGAACATTCTGGTGAGCTCTGGAGAAAACCCTATTAACTTAACTTTAGGTATAACATAACCCCTATAACATGGTGAGCTCCACTCTCTTGTGAGGGGAACCTCACTTGTTTTGAGCAATTCCGAGCTCCCAAATTTGAATCGACAATTCGCCAATGGAAACAGCAACCAATGAAAACTACTGTGATTACTCACAGGCACTCTACTGGGTTGTATTTTGTCCCCCACCAATCTCATGTCTATCCAGAACTCATGAATGTGACCTTGTTTGGAAATAGGGTGTCTACAGATGTAATCAAGTTAAGATGATGTCATAGTGGATTAAGGTGGTCTCTAATTCAAGGATTGGTGTCCTAGGGAGGGAGAAATGTAGACAGAGACACACGCAGAGAAGAAGGCCATATGAAGACAGACGCAGGATTGGAGTCATGCTGCCACAAACCAAGGAATGCCAGAAGCTAGAAGTTAGAAGAGGCAAAGAAGGATTCTTCCCTAGAGGGAGGCTTCGGACCATGGCCCTGCCACCCCTTGATTTTGGGCTTCTGGGGTCCAGAACTGTGAAAGAATACATTTCTGTTGTTTTGAGCCACACAGTTTGTGGTAATGTTATGGCAGCCCTAGGAGACTAATACAGGCACCAAGTTTATCATGAAATAATCCCACAAGATATATTTTTTATTTGGGATACCTAATTAGTACGGGGTCAGGCTGAAAAGGCACCTAGGGTTATAGAAAAAGCTAGTGTTTGTCTTCAACTCAACTTTCTTCTCTGGCCTTGGAAACAGAGGCTTCAGACCTCCCATGGCATGTTCCTCCTTCTGTCCTATCACAGCATCCTCTAGATTTCCATGTTGAACATTTGAGCTTTCTGGCTGCTTCCCTTTGAATGGCCTTTCCACTCTAATGGCTTCACCTTTAGCCTCTTGCCTATGCTTCTTCTTTTTTCTAAAAAAAAAAAAAAAAATGTTTAAGTAAATCATTTAAAATATACAGAGGACGGGGCACCTGGGTGGCTTAGTTGGTTAAGCGACTGCCTTCAGCTCAGGTCATGATCCCGGAGTCCTGGGATCGAGCCCCACATCGGGTTCCCGGCTCAGTGGGGAGCCTGCTTCTCCCTCTGACCCTCTCCCCTCTCACGCTGTTTCTCTCTTGCTCACTCTCTAATAAATAAATAAATAAAATCTAAAAAAATAAAAAATAAAAAAATAAAATAAAATATACAGAGGACAGGAAAGAATATAATGAACAGTAGTGGGTCATCACCCAGATATCCCCTCTACCTCTCCACACTTCCTCCTCTCTCCTTTTTTGCCATGTTCCCATGCCCATCCCACCCTGTATACAGCATTCAGGTTTCTAAAGAAAGTGAGGCAGGTGCAGAGGTTGCCCAGCCGGACTATACATCTGTCCTACAGACAGACACTGTACAACACACGCACACACTGGGGATGATGATTAGGTGGCTGGCTGTGGACTTTCAGAAGGGGAGGCAAAGAATTATTACCCTCCAAGTAATCTGAATGTCCTTAGTTCCTTATTCTTGTAGTTTAGATATGTTCTGGACTGAAGCCATCCCAGCATTTTTGCCTTTTCAACTAGAATTTCTTTACCCTCAAATAATCTGTAAGCAGTGGAGTATGGGAAGCGAGCTTCTGCAACCTCCACCTCTAGATATACAATATGCTTTAAGTGAAAGACTCCCTTTCCTCTTGAGTTATCTTTCAGAATAGATTGAGCTACTTCCCATCTGGCCTCAGAGAAGGGGGAGAGGGGTCAGGGCTAATACCTGGGCATGACTACAAATAGCTTTCTTTTCTTTTTTCTTTTTTTTTAAATTGATTTATTTATTTTAGAGAGGGGGGGAGGAGCAGAGGGAGACGGAGAGAGAGAGAATCTCTAGCAGACTCCCTGCTGAGCAAGGAGCCCGACTCAGGACTCGATCCCACAACCCTGAGATCATGGCCTGAGCAGAAATCAAAAACTGGTCACTCAACCGACTGAGCCACCCAGGAGCCCCCAAATAGCTTTCTCAGCAATCTTTTGTCACCTCTTGTCTCCTTATTACTGTGTAAATCTTCCCATTAGAGGATTTTATATTGTCTTTAAAATAAATTCTTATTAATTCTTGGACATAGACTTCAATTTCTCAATTTTCCCTTGAACTTAAACACTCCAATGAGGGTTTCAAGTTACAGATTATCTTGAAGGAATTATTCTTAGTATAATTTGGAGTTCAGAAGATCATTAGGGAGACAAACAGGTACAAATGAAACAGCCTAAAGGTATTTTAAAAACATGTTCCTGTTCTCTTTTGGTAGGACTGGTAGAATTAAAACAAATGGAAATGGTATGATGTTTTTCTCACTTCTCCTGATTTGTTTTGGACCATGGGCTCTGTTCTGATTTAGGAGTCTTTCCTGCTCAGCATTTCAGTGATAATTCTCCCCATGGTCTATAGGATCCCTGTTCTCTTTGTTTCTATAGCAACAGTCCCGTGTTGCTTGGCTAGAAGCAATTTTCTGCTGCTGTGGTGAAGCCCCATTTTTTCATTCCTTTCTCCCCAGTTGCCTTGGTAACCAGCTTCTCCCTCTTTGGGTCTCTCAGTGGTAAATTCCACTCCCCTCTTTTTTTCTCTCTCTAGTAACAGTCACCTGGTCATGACTTGGACAATGCTTTCCCATCTGTGAGTGGGCATACTCTGTCATGGTCAGATTGTCATCATGAAATTAGCCTCCCTTTTGCTTTATTTGCATCATTTCTCCTGCCTGCCATCTTTCTAGTGGTTGTCATGGTAACCGTACCCTCCGAAAGTCTCCAGGCAAAGGCTCTACAGTTAACAACCATCATGTGAGAGTGTCTGCCAATATATGGCCACACATCGCGATTTTAAAACCAGCCCCAGGCGGGTACCACAAATTGGAGAGAACAGGTTTTTGATCAAAGCAGACTGGATTGAGAAAAGGAGGTACAGGGTACCCTGGGTTCTGATGTTCTCCAAACAATACAAGTGCCTACAAGGTTTAGGCTGGGTCTGCAAAGAGTGGCCATTATGCCAGCAGTGATCCAAGTGATTGAGAAATGTATTGGCAGTTATTCCAGGCAGGCCTATCGTATGCTCTAAACTTCCAGGGGTAATTCCTTGGGCCCAAGGGATCCGGGTGATATGACCTGAGAGCTAGGCAGAGCCAAGTAACCTCAGGGAGAAAGAAATTAACTCTTAAATTGTCTAACAAGGGGTTAGTAGAATATATATTTAGGTACTTTTACACAGTACTGAAAATTTCTCTGCTCTTAAGCTGCTGCTCTTAACTTTTTTTTTTTTAAGATTTTATTTATTTATTTGACAATGAGAGAGGGAACACAAGCAGGGGGAGTGGGAGAGGGAGAAGCAGGTTTCCCGCGGAGCAGGGAGCCCGATGCGGGGCTCGATATGGGGCTCGATGCGGGGCTCGATGCGGGGCTCGATGCGGGGCTCGATGCGGGGCTCGATCCCAGGACCCTGGGATCATGACATGAGCCGAAGGCAGATGCTTAACGACTGAGCCACCCAGGCGCCCCTGCTCTTAACTCTTTAGTGAGGCAGATGGGGTGTTACCATTATAATAATACAAAGCGTTAAACAAATGGTGGTTGTTTGTGCTAGGATATTGTAGCAGGTACTTTTTGGATATAACTTCAATTTATCCTTATGACAATCCTGAGAGGTATTTCATGATAAAACTGAGGCTAAGAGGTAAAGTTAATTGTGTGAGGTCAGGCAACAGCTAAGTAGCAGAGCTGGGATTTGAACCCAGGTCTCTCTGATTTCAAAGCCCTTTTTTCTTTCTTTCTTTCTTTTTTTTTTTTAGATTTTATTTTATTTATTTGAGACAGAGAGAGAGAGAGAGAGAACCTGAGTGGGGGGGAGAGGGGCAGAGGGAGAAGAAGAGTGAGAAGCAGACTCCCCACTGGGCAGGGAACCTGTTTGTGGGGTTCAATCCCAGGACCCCAGGATCATGACCTGAGTTAAAGGCAGACGCTTACCGACTGAGCCACCAAGGCACCCTAAAGCCCTTTCTTAAAGGTTGTGGGGTTTCCTGAATTTCGGTCATCTGGTCTGCACTTTAATCTGAGGGTTACTACTCCTTTATCCTTTCTGCCTTCCTTATTTTTCCTTCATATTTTGTGGGTTGTTTACTTGCTTTTCTCTGTTCTCAACCTATTTCTTGCATCCCTTCACCAAAGAGATGGAAAATTTTGTCCTGCTTTCTGATTGTGCCTGGGTTTCCGTTTTGGGATAAAAATGTTAGAGCAGTCGCCCTTGCCTGAGAACTGGGCAGATCTGATCATGGAGAACACCACACATTTAGCTCACTGTCTCCAGCACTAGATAGGCAAACCATTCTCCTCTCCATTTAACAATTATTGGGTGTCTGTTCTGTATCAGGCACTGTGCTAGGCACTGGAGACACAGCAATGACCTAGGCAGAATCTGTTCCTTGCTTTTATGGAACTAACAGCCTGGAATGGAAGTCAGGCAATACACAAGAAATCAGTATATATTTTTATATTGTAATTAGTGGTATGAAGAAAAGAACTGAGTGCCATGAAAGAAAGAATAACGGGGATAGACTTCAGATAGGACTGCCATCCCTCATTTAAGGGAGGAGATAGTTTTAAAAAATCGATCTCTTTAATAAATTGATTATCAGTTGTTAAAAAAACAAAAAGGAGAAAGGAGATCGTCGAGGCTCTGACACCAGCTAGTTGATGGCAGTCACGTCGGGAGCCTCTCAAGCTTGGAAACCATCGCTTCGCCCCTCCCCCCATCCTCCTCACGGAGCCCCAGGTATGCGCAGGCGCACCGACGGTTGCCATGGGGACAGCTGCTCCCGCGCAAGCGCAGATATCTTCAAAATGGCGGCGGCGGCGGCTGCACGAGCAGTTTTTGTGGGCTCCGGGCTCCGGGCCCTGCCACGAACACTGCCTCTTGTAGTGATTCTCGGGGCCACGGGCACTGGCAAATCCACCCTGGCGTTGCAGCTAGGCCAACGGCTCGGTGGCGAAATCGTCAGCGCTGACTCCATGCAGGTATGATAGTGCGGCTGGCCCCGGGCCTGCGAAACCCAGAGGCCGCCTGCGGGCCTCTGGCCGAGTGGATGCCCTGTCGCATGGTGGTAGTGATTGAACCCCGAGGCTTGTGGGGCGGAGTGGGTCGGTGAAGGGAACCCATAATTACTAGATGCCCACCATGTGCCAGACATAATGTCAGGCGATTGATTCCGTTTCCTCATCTCATTTACTTCTCACGACGTTGCTGTTGGTAGATACCATCTCCATTGACACTTGAGGGAATTCACCTAGGGAGACGAAACGGCTTTCTCCGTGTCACATAGCGAATAAGTGAAGGAGATGGCATTTGAACCTATAGGGTTGACAGGCGTCCAATAAATACCTGTTGAATGAAAATTATTGCAGAGCTTTTGCTATTTAGAGTCAGCGACACCGGTATAAATCGGTTACCATCTATGAGTAGCTCCCGAGGGAATGGAACAGGGTGGATATTCAGGAGACCTGCATTCTAGGTCCGAATCTGCCGTCGGCCACGTGAGCTTAATGTATCTGTAAAGTGGAAAAAATGCCACCTACCTCACAGGGCTGTAGTGCTTAATAAGTGAGAGCGTGAGTTTTAGAATGAAGAGCAGGGTCCTGGAGAAGGCCAGGGCCAGGCACCTGGTAAATGTTATGTTTAAGTTGAGATTTTTAACTCCCTACTGGCTGATGGGAGTCAGGAGGCTTTGTCCTCTTCCTTGAGTTAGAGGGAAGCCGAGGAGTGTAATACACCTGGCACCTGGGTGCATTTGGGCTCGGGTTGAGAGTGGGTGACATTTTGGGTAAATCTGTGATGGAGGAATTATAAACACTATTTATTGAAGATAATTTTCAGTTAATGAGTTTTTACAGAGTAAATGAGTTTTTACAGAGTAAATGAGGCACTGAGTCTGGCACCTACCTGATGGGTACTCAGCAAGGAAGAGCATTCCTTCTCACCGTTGCACCCCATAAATCTCTGGGCATGGTTTCTACCTTTATTAGTTCATTTGGAGTGACATGACCATCAACACACATGAAATGATTAGGATAATTCAACAAATGTTGGTTTGCAACCTCTATTTTGTGTCAGCTTCGAGAGACAGACTTTACCTCAAATCCCAGCCCTGTCTTTTCTAAGATGTGTGACTTCAGCCTGACCTCTTTGTGCCTTTGTTTCTTCTGTAAAACAGGAAGAAGAATATCAATAACACAACATAATTGTGATGATTGATGTGATAAAGTATGTAAAGCACTTAATACAATGTATGGTGCATAGTGCTAAAAATATGATGGGTGCTATTTTCTGCAAGGCCCTTTTGGAGAGAGAACATCATAATCCCTGTCCTCAGGGAGTTTTAGTCCAGCTAAACATGAAATAAAGCAGTTAGAAAGTGTTTGAACTGTAATATTAATGATGCTCTTTGCAAGGTGGATGGGGTAGGGAGGAGAGAAACTACAAGTGTTAGATTTTATACTAAACCATACAATTTCTGAAAAGGGAGAAATCAATGAAGACTGGTATAGTCATGGAAAGCTCTCTGAAAAGGGACTTGAAAGGTGAAGTTTGGATAGATAAGAAAGAAGAAAAGGTATGTCAAAGAAGGAACGTGAATCAAGGTTTAGAAGGTGAACTGAGCATAGTGTTATGTAGGACAATGAAAGGAGGATGTTCATTAGGTATTGTAGATATTGTGGATGGAATGGGGAATGAGTAACATGATGAAGGCAGTGTGTAAGAAGCATTCATTTGTGAACAGTATGCATGATGAATTGGATTTGGGGGTGGGTGTTAGGAATGCAGGGGAAAGGAAAGATGTAACTTTTTTTTTTTTAAAGATATATTTATTTGAGAGAGAGAGCGTGCTTGAGTGAGCCAGGGGAGGGATAGAGGGAGAGGGAGAGAATCTCAAGCAGATTCCTTTCTGAGTGCAGAGCTCACCATGGGGCTTGATCCCGGGACCCTGAGATAATGATCTGAGATGAAATCAAGAGTTGGACGCTTAACTGACTGAGCTTACTCAGGCGCCCCAAGATGTAACGTTTTTGAAGGTATTATCATGTTAAAGTGAGTTGGTCACTGATTGCTCAAAGAAGAAGAATGCACATAATATGACTCAGGATTCAGGTTTGTATGCCTGGGAGAGTATGGTGAGCCTGAAGTCAGGAAGATTTGGCAGGGCACAGGGGGAGTAGCAACAGGACATCCAAGGGGAAAGTCTATGGATGGGTGGAGAGTGCAGCAGGTATGACCCCACTTCAGGACTCTTGTACTTATTAGCCTCTGCCTGGTGGCACTTCTTCCTCTATTTAACCGTGTGGCTTGCTTTCTCTCTACATTCACGTCTTTACTAAGATGTCACCTTACTGAAGCCTTCTCTGATCATCCCATTTAAAATAACACACCACTGGTTCCCTGTTCCCCATCTTTCTCATATAGTAAACATTAGTCTTTGTCAGGGGAATGTTCCCAGTAAATCATCTTAATTTTACATCTGTTTGTTTGTTTGTTTGTTTTTAGATTTTATTTATTTATTTATTTGAGAGAGAGTGCACCATCATGAGTGGGGGGAGGGGCAAAGGGAGAGGGCGAAGCAGACTCCCACTGAGCAGAAGGCCTGACATGGGGCCCCATCCCAGGACCCTGGGATCATGACCTGAGCCGAAGGGAGATGCTTAATTGACTGAGACACCCAGGCGCCCCAATTTTACATCTATTTTTAAGTAAGTTAGTGGGTTCTGGCCATGAGTGTTGTATATAGCTCTGTAATAGCTATTATCCATTTCTCAGAAGTGTTTTTTTTTTTTTTAAGATTTTATTTATTTTTTTGACAGAGAGAGACATAGCGAGAGCAGGAACACAAGCAGGGGGAGCGGAAGAGGGAGAAGCAGGCTTCCCTGCCGAGCAGGGAGCCCGATGTGGGACTTGATCCCAGGACTCTGGGATCATGACCTGAGCCGAAGGCAGACGCTTAACGACTGGGCCACCCAGGCGCCCTCTCAGAAGTGTTTCTTTACTCATAGCTGTGTACCATAAGGTTGAGGTTGCCAGAGGTCTTGTTGGGTGTAAAATAGATCATGTCAGTGTGCCTCATATAGTGCTGATGATATGGTAGACCTTAGTATTTGATGAAGTATTTGTTGACTTGCCTTATTAAAACAGCACATCTTTTTTTAAAATTTTATTTTATTATGTTAGTCATCATACATTACATCATTAGTTTTTGATGTAGTGTTCCATGATCATTGTTTGTGTATAACACCCAGTGCTCCATGCAATATGTGCTCTCCTTAATACCCATCACCGGCCACCCCCCCTCCCCTCTAAAACCCTCAGTTTGTTTCTCAGAGTCCATAATCTCTCATGGTTCGTCCTCCCCTCTGATTTTCCCCCCTTCATTTTTCCCTTCCTACTATCTTTTTTTTTTTTTAACGTAAAATATATTTGTTTCAGAGGTACAGGTCTGTGATTCGTCAGTGTTAGACAATTCACAGCGCTCGCCATAGCACATACCCTCCCCAATGTCTATCACCCAGCCACCCCATCCCTCCCACACCCCACCACTCCAGCAACCCTCAGTTTGTTTCCTGAGATTAAGAGTCTCTTATGTTTGTCTCCCTCTCTGGTTTCATCTTGTTTCATTTTTTCCTCCCTTCCCGTATGCTCTTCTGTCTTGTTTCTTAAATTCCTCATATCAGTGAGATCATATGATACTTGTCTTTCTCTGATTGACTTATTTCACTTAGCATAATACCTTGTAGTTCCATCCACATCGTTGCAAATGGCAAGATTTCGTGTTTTTTGTTTGTTTTTTTTGTTTTTTGATGGCTGCATAATATTCCATTGTATATATACACCACATCTTCTTTATCCATTCATCTGTTGTTGGACATCTTGGCTCTTTCCATAGTTTGGCTACTGTGGGCATTGCTGCTATAAACATTGGGGTGCACATACCCCTTCGGATCACTACATTTGTATCTTTGGGGTAAATACCCAGTAATGCAATTGCTGGGCCATAGGGTAGCTCTATTTTCAACCTTTTGAGGAACCTCCATACTGTTTTCCAGAGTGGCTGCACCAGCTTGCACTCCCACCAACAGTGTAGGAGGGTTCCCCTTTCAGAAACCGCATCCTTGCCAACATCTGTTGTTTCCTGATTTGCTAATTTTAGCCATTCTCATTGGTGTGAGGTGGTATCTCCTTGAGGTTTTGATTTGTATTTCCCTGATGCCAAGTGATGTTGAACACTTTTTCATGTGTCTTAAAACGGCACATCTTGATCCATTCAGATTTTTCCTGTGGTTATATAAGTAACTAGGATATGAGACTTAAATTTCTTTCATCCTAGGGATGCCATGAGTGTTAATTAATGTATGAAAACACTTGAAGATTATTGAGCTTTCTGAACTGGCTGTAGGTTGTGTTTAGTTTTGATTATATCATGGATATTTGTAACATTTCCTCTTGGTCCCCATTGGAAGACTTTGACCTTTGATTTTACTTTTCAGTCCAAATAATGATATAAAGTATCTCTGCCCCATTTACGTGGCTATACACAGTTCTTCATTTCTGCCTTTGCTTACATGCCCCTGTTACCTGTTCCCCTTGTTTTCTACCCAGTGGAGGGAGATGGTACTTTTCAATGACTTGATGTTGACTCAAAATTTTTGGTAAGCATGTGAACAAAATGACATTTAAAAAAAGAATTGAAGTATAGTTGATACACATGTCACATTAGTTTCAGGTGTACAAAATGACATTCTTAAAAAAAAATGGCATTCTTAATGTTGGATTACCAGCTCCTTGAAAGAACATTTTCAATTTCAAATAAGTACACAGGCAGAATGATAGTAACTTAAATTTGTATAGCAAATTTTATAAAATACTTACAGATGCTTTTTATTCTCGCTATAACCTTGTAAGGTAGATATTGTCATTTCACAGGTCAAGGAAACAGGCTTTGCAGTAAGGTCTTAACAGTAAGTAACAAACCTGGACTTGAACATAGGTATTTACTTTCCATGCCCGCTGCCTTGTCCACACAAAGCCATACCCTTTAGATGAGGCAGGAGCAGTGGTCCTCAGTCATTAGAGAGTATTTCTTAACTTGTGCCACTCTTCTTTCTCAGGAGTGTGCTACATTTTGATCAGAATTTAAAATGTATTTTAGGGGGCACCTGGGTGGCTCAGTCAGTTAAGCGTCTGCCTTCAGCTCAGATCATGATCCCAGGGTCCTGGGATCGAGCCCCACATCGGGCTCCCTGCTCAGCGGGAAACCTGCTTCTCCCTCTCCCACTCCCCCTGCTTGTGTTCCTTCTCTCACTGTGTCTCTCTCTGTCAAATAAATAAATAAATAAAAATCTTAAAAAAAAAATGTATTTTAGGATTCATATTGTGATAGTGTGAATTCGTAGTGATGTCTGTCCAGTGGAGTGTTGAGCTTAGTGGTGGCCACATGATGTGTTGCTTAAGGGGATAAAACTTGCTGCAACTAAGAGATATAATTTAATGTCAGTAATTTAATGATACCTGGAGAGAATGTTTGCTGAAACCAAGGGGAACACTTGCCCTTGTGGATAGCCTAGATGGAGCAGTAAACTTTGTTGTACAGCCACACAGACCAAAGGGTGACCAAATGGAAAGTGTGATAATTAGAAAGTTCTTTCAAGGTTCCAAGTTGATCTTTTAAAAAACAAATATTTGCATTTTAATAATCCCTTTTGGAATGATGTCCAGAATTTTGCATTTCAGAAGTGTACTAGTAATTCAAAAAGGATTGCAAAATAACATCTTAAAACTTAAATTGTTTTGCACCTAATACTTACTTTGTCATCCCTTTGTCCTACCTTAACTGTAGGGCCATCACTTTGTGCTACCTTAACTGTAGGGTGATCCCCCTTGGGGCAGTTCCCATCCAGGGAAAGTGATTATTTTGTAAACATTGAATAAGTAAGTGCTTTAAGTATTGAGGTATTTAAGTCTTTGAGGGAAAATCACAATGGAGTGTTAAGGGTGGTATATCTAGCATGATAATATTGTCATGGAGCCTGATAATGACTTGTCTCTTTAGCCATGTAGCATCTGAAGATCCTGCCTGGCTTCTTGCTTCCCATTCTCACGTACTTAATTTGTTGAGTGGGACGTCAGAAACACTCTCTGAGGAATTACTTGCTTAGGGCCTCCTGCTGGGCTCTACTTTGGATTTCTGCGTGGCAGGTGTGACAAAAATGAGAAACAATATTTGTGCTTAATTTCCTGAGTTTTCCAAACCCCAATTTCACAAATTATAGAAACTAAATATTGTTAGCAGTAAGAGTCTACATTTAAGGAGGGACAGGTAATGCAATCCCTGTTTTCCAGGATGGAAAAACTGAGGCCCAGAATATTAAAGAGCACACTAGAGATCGCAGTGCAAGACACTGGTACACCTGGGAATTGGATCTGGGTCTTCTGACTCCTGTGTAGTGTCTGATATATTGCAGGAAGATGATACTGAAGGTCTTCCTTTCAGTCTGAGTCTTTTTCTTGGCATGTAAATTCAAGGTACAATGCACTGCCTTCAGTCACTGGATGTAACATTGTACTGAGAAACATGAAGGCACTTGCCAAAAGATGTACAATGACTGCCTGGAAATACAGACTGCCAACTATATGCCAAGAGAAAAATAAACAAAGTGTTCTATTTGGGTTTATAGAGAGGAAGTATCTCTAATGCCTTAGTTCTTCAAGTCCTGTGGAGAAGCAGTAGTCATACATAGGAGCACAGTTCCCTTTGTGTTTGTCCAAACCTACAAGAGGAGAAGCAAATGATTTTTGGCAGCCTGACTAGTGAGCAGGCTATGTGTCATGTAATAGACGCGGAGTTCTCCGTTCTTTTTGTTTGCTTCGGGACATAATTTAGGGGCAGTGTTTTTTGTTTTTGTTTTTTTTTAACCGAAGGACTGTTTGTCTGATAGTGCTCAAGAAGATGTGGGATGCATGGGGGAGGGATATGAAAGAGAGATGGGAGAGTGGATCACAGTGGCTTAGTAGGACATGAAATAAAAGTCACAAAAACCTGTTAACCAGGAGAGATGGGAGCTATCTTGGAGGCTGTTTGCCATGACTGACAGAGGTGGTCTTTAAAAAAAGAAAAAACCGAGCCTGACAAGAGGCTAAGAAGGAAATCTCAAAATTTTTGACTCATCTAAAAAATCTGAATGAGTTTCTAGATCCCTTAGATCACCTCCATTGTGACTGAGTTTAGTTTTCCTTTGCCTACAGTATTAAACCTGGGTGGGTTGTTCATATACTGTATATTCACTTTTTTGCAGCTGTGGGAAGAACTCTGGAATCAAACATCCTATGTTACGTAGGGAAAGAGAAGTTACCACTGGCCAAATGAGAAACCATAGGAGAGCACAGATGGGACTTGCAGGTTCCGATCTGTGAGGATGAAGTGCTGCCCTGATGCTTCAGTGCCTGGGGCAGGGTGTTGAAACAGCTCTTCAAAGGGAATGTATATTCAAGGGGTAAAAGTTATTTGGGGTAAATAGGAATTCACCTATATGATTTGTATGTTCTTGTATGTGGCTTAGCCAAGTTGGTTTTGATTTCTTGTATAGTTGGAATTCTTCAGATAAATTTGAGTAAGACTGGGGTCCTGTTTGCTTCCTTGCTTACCTTTGGGACCCTAGTTCTGAGCTAGAGCTTCACTGCTCCTTCCTCATTGTGTCATCCAGAGTTCAAGGTCTTACCACAATACCATGAATCATCATCATCATCATCACAACGTAGAAAACAATAATAGTGTATATGCCAGGTACTGTTCTAAAAGTTTGACATATATTATCTTATTTAATCTCCTTACCACAGCCTTGTGAGGTAGGCACCATTATTATCTCAGCCCTACAGAAAATTACTTTCTTGAACCCTCATCTCTGTGCTTTTCTATGTTTTTTCCTCCACCTCTTCTTATTTATCCATCCTGTATCCCATTCTTTTTTTTTTTAAGATTTTATCCATTTATTTGAGAGAGAGCACAAGCAGGAGGAGCAGCAGAGGGAGAGGGAGAAGCAGACTTCCCACTGAGCAGGGAGCCCGATGTGGGGCTCAGTCTCAGGACCCCGAGATCATGACCTGAGCCGAAGGCAGCCGCCTAACCGACTGAGCCACCAAGGCGCCCCCTGCATAGCATTCTTTTCCTCTGTACCACAGTATACATTTTATCAGGCAGAGGAGGAAGACTTTTCCTGACAAAAGAATAGCATGAGCAAAATAAAGGAAGAATAGAAGTGTATGGTCTGTTTTCAAGGAGTGACCAGCAATTATCTGGCATAGAGGATACTTGAGGGACAGTAGTAGGAGGTGAAACTAAAAATATGGGACCCTGTGAACAAATTGTAGAGGACCTTGAAAGGCAAATGCCAGGAGGTGTGGGGTTTTAAACATGGAAGTGATAGTAAATCTGTTTCATTGGGTAACTCTGGTGGCTAAGTGGAGAGTGGGTTAGAGAGGGATAAACAGCTTAGGATTCCGATACATTAGCCTGGATAAGAGGGGCTGGCATTGGACTGTGGCTAGGGAGAAGAGGTAACCATTTTGACATTTTGGAGACAGAATCAGTAGGATTTTGGTTATTGAACTGGAAGTATTATGAGAAAAAATGATGGAGAACAAAGCCTTTTTGTATTTAGAAAAAAGAGATACGCTTCCTGAAAAAAATCCAAATTGGGCGCCTGGGTGGCTCAGTTCGTTAAGCGACTGCCTTCAGCTCAGGTCATGATCCTGGAGTCCCTGGATCGAGTCCCGCATCGGGCTCCCTGCTCGGCAGGGAGTCTGCTTCTCCCTCTGACCCTCCTCCCTCTCATGCTCTCTGTCTCTCATTCTCTCTCTCTCAAATAAATAAATAAAATCTTAAAAAAAAAAAAAATCCAAATTAACACAGAAAAGTACAAAGGAAATATCACCATAGTCTTAGCATCCAGAGGTAACCATTTTAACGTGTTGGTGCACATCCTTTCAGATATTTGTGTATTTATGCACATGTGTTTATGTGTTCTTTCCCCCCGATTTTATTGTGGTAAAATACACATAAAATTTACCACCTTAACCTTTGTTTTTTAAAGTAAATTCTATGCCCAGTGTTAAGCTCAAATTCTGGCCCTGAGATCAGGAGTCACATGCTGCATCAACTGAGTCGGCCAGGCACCTCCATCTTAACCATTTTTAAGTGTACAGCTCAGTGGTATTAAATACATTCATAATGCTGTGTAACCATCATCATCATCTATCTCCGTAACTCTTTTCATCTTGTAAAACTGAAACTCTCTACTCATTAAACAATACCTCCCCATTCCTCCTTTCTCCCAACCCTTGGTAACCACCATTCTACTTTATATGTCTATGATTTTGACTGCTCTTAAGTACCTCACATAAGTGGAATCAAAAATATCTGTCTCTTTTGTGACTGGCTTATTTCACTTAGCATAATGTCCTCAAGGTTCATCCATGTGTATATGTTTTTACATAAATTGACTTGTACATTTCATATTCTTCTGTATCCTGCTTGCCCCTCCCCCCCAAAATGTTATGGGTATCTTTATGTGTTAATGTATGTTACTGTACATCAGTGGTCTCAATCTGGGGTCATTTTGGCCCCCCCCAGGGGACATTTGCAATTTTTGGAGACATTTTTGGTTATAACAACTGGGGAGGTGGATTCCTGACATCTAGTGGGTAGAGACCACGAGTGCTGCTAAAGATCCTACTATGCATAAAACAGCTCCTCACAACAAAGAATTATCTGGCCCAAAATATCAGTATATTGTACCAAGGTTAAGAAACTCTGTTCTACATTATTCTTGTTTGTTAAATTTTGAAGTAATTATAGATATACACAAGAGTTTCAAAGATAGTGCAGAGGGTTCTTGTATACCCTTTACCCAACTTTTCCTACAATTAGCATCTTAAATCATCTTGGTACATTTCCAAAATTAAGAAATTGACATAGTTGTAATACTGTTAACTGTAGACTTTATTTGGATTTCACCAGTTTTTCTACTAATATCTTCTGTTTTTGGGATCCCATCTAGGGTCCCACATTGCCTTTAGTCATCATGTCTCCTTCGGCTCCTCCAATCTGTAATAGTTTCTCAGGTTCTTCCAGTCTGTGACTTTGATACTTTTGAAGGGTACTACTGGTCAGCTCTTCTGTAGAATGCTTCTCAATTTGGGTTTTCTGATGGTTTCTCATGATGACACTAGCATTACAGATTTGGGGAAAGCATACCGCAGAGGTGAAGTACCCTTCTCATTACATTATATCAGGGTATGATGGCAACATGACTTATTTCTGGTGATGGTAACCTTGATCATTTAGTTTGGGATGTATCTGCCAGATTTTGCCATTGTGCAGTCCCTTATTATACTCTATTTGTTAGAAATGAGTTGCGGGGCGCCTGGGTGGCTCAGTCGTTAAGCGTCTGCCTTCGGCTCAGGTCATGATCCCAGGGTCCTGGGATCGAGTCCCACATCGGGCTCCCTGCTCGGCGGGAAGCCTGCTTTTCCCTCTCCCACTCCCCCTGCTTGTGTTCCTGCTCTCGCTGTCTCTCTCTGTCAAATAAAAAAAAAAAAAAAAAAAAAAAAAAGAAATGAGTTGCTAAGTTCAGCCCACATTGAAGGGGAGGAGATTTAAGCTAGGAAACATACATATGTACACTATTCCATGTATACACAAATATCTATGTTTTTGTCTGTATCTGCATATATATGAAAATAAACATGGGCTTATACGGATATTTCTGACTCTACTCTGGCACCACAAGGTTCATTGTAGTGTTCCTTCCCTTGCCTATTTGTGACTTCTTTCTCAGAGGGTAAGAAATTTGGTTCTCATTGTCTATAACATATTTACCGATTTGTACAACCTGTATAATAGTTTCAGTAGTTACTTATGTGAGAAACAAATTTACCAATTAGGTATGATGTTTGTGTGCAGTTCTTTTTGTTCATTTTAGCCTTATAGTATCTAGTCATAGTGATGTTTTACACAGTTATTGAGTAAACTCCTTTTTTTCCCTTCCACTGTCCTTCAGTGAGGTTATGCTATACATTTGTAATACAGGTAGATTCATTTGTTGCAGTCTGCATTCTATCCTGGGTTCCCCAGACATTCTGGTTATTTTTTTTTTTTTTAAAGATTTTATTATTTATTTGAGAGAGAGCATGAGAGGGAAGAGGGTCAGAGGGAGAAGCAGACTCCCCGCTGAGCAGGGAGCCCGATGCGGGACTCGATCCAGTGACTCCAGGATCATGACCTGAGCCGAAGGCAGTTGCTTAACCAACTGAGCCACCCAGGCGCCCACATTCTGGTTATTTTTTTAAGAATTGTATACAGTAAAGTATATTCTTTGTTGAGTACAGTTTTATTGGTTTTGACAAATACAGTCAGGTATCCACCTTTACAGTACCATCCTGAACAGTTCCATCACTCTAAAAATTGCCTTGCATGGCCTCTGTAGTCAGCTCTTCTACCTACCTCAACTTTCAACAACCACTGATTTGTTTTCTATCCCCATGGTTTTGCCTTTTCCACAGTGTAATGTACTTGGAGTCATACAATATGCAGCCTAAGTGACTTTTTCCCTTAGCAGAATACATTTTATTATTTATTTTTATTTATTATTATTTTTAAAGATTTTATTTATTTATTTGACACAGAGAGAGAGCACAAGCCGGGGGAGCCGCAGGAAGAGGAAGAGGGAGAAGCAGGCTCCCTGCTGAGCAAGGAGCCTGATGCAGGACTCATCCCAGGACCCTGGGATCATGACCTGAGCCAAAGGCAGATGCCCAACCAACTGAGCCACCCAGGCGCCCTGCAGAGTACATTTTAAATTTTCTCCCATGTTGTTGCATGAGTCCGTTACTCTTTATTGCTGAGTGTCATTCCATTGTATGAATGTACCCTAGTATGTCCATTCACCTTTGAGAGGACATCTGGGTTTCCAGTTTTTAGCACTTACTTGGTGCTATTATAGACATTCGTGTGCCAGTGGTTTAACTTTAAAAATTATAAAGTTTTTTCCAAAATGGCTATGCCATTTTGCATTCCAACCAGCAGTGAATAAGAATTTCTGTTCTTCTGTATTCTCTCCAGGATTTGTTTTTGTTTTTGTTTTTTAATTTTAGCAATTCTAATTGGTGTGTACTGGTATCTCATGGTGGTCAATTTACATTTCCCTAAAGGCTAATGATGTTGAGCATCTTTTCATATGCTTATTTGCCATCTGTGTATCTAAAGTGTCTGTCAGATCTTTTGGGGGTCTGTTTGTCTTACTGACTTTTAAGAGTTCTTTATATATCCTGGGTACAAATCCTTTATCAGATATGTTATTTGCAAATATTTTCTCCTGCTTTGTGGCTTAGTTTTTCATTTTCTTCACAATGTCTTTCACAGAAGTCTTAAATTTTTCATAAAGTCCAGTTTATCTTTTTTTAAATGGATTGTATCTTTGATTTCCTATCCTAAAATTGCCAAACCCAAAGTGATGCAGATTTTCTCACCATTTTTTTAAAGACGTTTTATTTAAAAAAGAAAAGTTTTCTAGTTTTGCATTTTACATTTAGGTCTGTGAGCTATTTTGAAAAAAATTTTGTATAAAGTGTGGGATATTATGGATGTCCAGTTGTGCCAGCACTGTTTTTGAAAGGCTATGCTTTCTCCATTAAATTGCCTTTGTATTTTTGTCAAAAGCCAGTTTATATTTGTGCAGGTCTATTTCTGGGCTGCATTCTGTTCCATTGATCTATGTGTCTATTCTTTTGCCAATATTGCATTGTCTTGATTACTGTGGCTTTATAATAAGTCTTGAAATTGGGTAGTGTAAGCTCTCCAACTTTCTACTTTGTTGTTTTTAATCTCTGTGTAGTCTATTTTATAGGTGTATCGTAATTAGCTAGGTTTCTACCGAAGGACATTTAGAGGGTTGTTTTTTGCTATAATAAATGATGCTGAGATGAACATCTTCACACATACATCTTTTTGGATTGTGTGATTCTCTCTTTAGGATAAATTCCGAGAATGGGAATACTGGATGAGAAGATGCACACATTATCTTTTTTCCCCCCTTCTTCCAATTTTCTAAGATTATTAGAGGTTATACTTACATTATTTTTCTTATTGAGGTGAAATTCACGTAACATCAGCCATTTTATTTTATTTATTTATTTTTTTAAAGATTTTATTTATTTATTTGATTGAGAGCGAGCACAAGTAGGCAGAGTGGCAGACAGAGGGAGAGGAGAAGCAGGCTCCCTGTTGAGCAGAGAGCCCCATGCGGGGCTGATCCCAGGACCCTGGGATCATGACCTGAGCCGAAGATGCTTAACTGACTGAGCCATCTAGGTGCCCCAACATCAGCCATTTTATTTATTTATTTTTTAAAAGATTTTATTTATTTATTTGACAGAGAGAGAGAGAGTGCACAAGCAGGAGGAGTGGCAGGCAGAGGCAGAGGGAGAAGCAGGCTCCCTGCAGAGCAGGGGGAGCCTGATGTGGGACTCGATCCCAGGACCCTGGGATCATGACCTGAGCTGAAGGCAGACGCTTAACCAACTGAGCCACCCAGGCACCCAACATCAGCCATTTTAAAGTGAATGATTCAGGGCACCTGGGTGGCTCAGTTGGTTAAGCGACTGCCTTCGGCTCAGGTCATGATCCTGGAGTCCCTGGATCGAGTCCCGCATCCGGCTCCCTGCTTGGCAGGGAGTCTGCTTCTCCCTCTGACCCTCCCCCCTCTCATGTGCTCTCTCTCATTCTCTCTCTCTCAAATAAATAAATAAAATCTTAGAAAAAAAAATAAAGTGAATGATTCAGGGGCATCTGGCTGATTTAATCAGAACATGTGACTCTTGATCTCAGGGTTATAAGTTAGAGCCCCATGTTGGGTGTAGAGATTACTTAAAAATAAAACGATTCAGTGTCATTTAGTATATTCATGGTGGTGTACAGCCACCACCTCTGTCTAGTTCCAAAATATTTCCACCACCCCCCAAAAAAACCCCATACCCATTAAGCATCTATTCTGCATTTCCCTAAGCAGTTACTCGCCCCACCCCCAAGCCCCTGGCAATCACATCTGCTTTCTGTCTCTAGAGATTTTACCTATTCTGGATATTTCCTATAAATGGGATCATATAATCTGTGACCTTTGTGTCTGGCTTCTCTCACTTATACTTGTAGCATGTGTTGATACTTTATTCCTTTTTATGGTTGAATAATTTTTCATTGTATGAATAGATCACATTTGTCCCATCTGTTGATGGGCATTAGTACTTTAGGCTGTTATGAATAGTGTTGCTGTGAACATGTACACACTTGTTTTCACTTATTTTGGGTATATATGTAGGAGTAGAATTTCTGGGCCATATGATAATTCTGTGTCTAACTTTTTGAGGAATGCCAAACTGGTTTACTTAATGGCTAAACTATTTTAGATTCCCACCAGCAATGTATAAGGGTACCAGTTTCTCTACCTCTTCTCCAATATGTTATTCCCCCCCCCTTTTTTTTAATATAGCTATCCCACTGGGTGTAAAAGTGGTATCACTTTGTAGTTTTGTTTTTTTTTTTAAGATTTTATTTATTTATTTGACAGAGAGAGACAGCGAGAGAGGGAACACAAGCAGGAGAAGTGGGAGAGGGAGAAGCAGGCTTCCCGCTGAGCAGGGAGCCTGATGTGGGGCTCGATCTCAGGACCCTGGGATCATGACCTGAGCCGAAGGCAGACGCTTAACGACTGAGCCACCCAGGCGCCCCAATATCAAGCACTTATATAGTGCTTACCATTTGCCTACCACTATTCTAAATATTTTACTTATATTAAATCTGATCTTCAGAATAACCCAGTGAGGAGTGTAGGTGCTATTATTATCCCCATTTTATAGATTAGGAAACCTGAGGCAAAGAAAAATTAGATACTTAAATAATCTGCAACATACGAAGTTGGGTAGTAGAGCCAGAATTTGAACCTAGGCATTCTGGCTCCATTTTACTCTACTGCCTCTCCCTAACTTAGACATAGACCTCCAAATAATACATACTCTATCATAGGGATCTTAAAATAAAATCACTGAAACCCTCAAAAGTGGGCCAATCTTGAGGCTGTAAAGGTGACACAGAGAGGAACTTTATTATTATTTTAAAAGATTTTATTTATTTGACAGAGAGAGACACAGCGAGAGAGGGAACACAAGCAGGGGGAGGATCAGAGGGAGAAGCAGGCTTCCCACGGAGCAGGGATCCCGATGAGGGACTTGATCCCAGGACCCTGGGATCATGACCTGAGCTGAAGGCAGACGCTTAACGACTGAGCCACCCAGGTGCCCCCCAGAGAGGAACTTTATTATTAATTTTATTTTTTCAAAAGTCCCCTTTTGTTTCTGTCCCAGCATTATAGTCACATGACATTGTCTTTGTGTGTATTTTTAGCTTTCTATCATATTTACTCTTCAGAACCGTGAAGGGGTTCAGTGTATGGAAGCGGTCTTCTCAGTTTCTGAAATTTAATTTCACCTTAGTAAGAATTCATTACTTCAAGCAAACAAACAGACCAAAGTCAAATGGGAATAAAAATTCTACTGGTAAGAGGCAGCAGAAACAACTTGTTATAGGCAGAGCATCCAGGCTTTAGTTGTGTCTCTGCTGCCAGTCAATTATATGTCCAGGGAAGCTCTCTGAGCCTCCATATTCTCAAGTATAAAATTTCAGGTGATCGGACTGGGTGCATGATCTCTGAATTTCCTTATGTCCATGCTTCGCCAGGGCTTGCAGGTGGACCTCAAAGCAGCCATGGTAGAGGCTCTCCATTGCAGTTTCTCATGCTTTAACTTAAAAGTACGTGCCAATTTTGCATTCTCTGCCCTTATCTGTCTGTATTTATTTGGATGTAAAAATGTTTCAAATTCTTTTTATCATTTAGTAAGATTGATGCCCTCGAAGAATGCATAGTAAACTTGTTATATATGCACCTCTCAGTTTGAGAAGCATGGCCTTCTATTAAGATTCTAGTCCTCTTTCCTTTTTTTTTTTTTTTTTAAGATTTTAAGTAATCTTCACACCGTACGTGGGGCTTGAACTTACAACCCCGAGATCAAGAGTCGCATGCTCCACCAACTGAGCCAGCCAGGCACACCCCCCTTTTCTCTTAAATAGGGATAGCCATTGGAAGAAAAGTCATGATCTGCACTACAATCTCTAAGCCGCTCCTCTCATCAGGCTGACTGAATGCATCAGGTACAGGTTCTCTTGCTTTCTGAGCATCTTAATCTGTCTGATTTAGTCAGCATGTCTGCAGTTGAACTTCTGCCAAACAAAGCTAAAAGGAGTAGTTGCCTGCCATGATGCTCCTGCAACTAACTCATTCTTTCTTAATAAAGTGTAAAATTTTTAAAAAGTCATCCTTTTATTAAGAAAGAAAAATTAGGCAAGAGATTGACCTTTTCCCTACTTTTCCACATCTCTTCAGTTGAATAATCAAATACAAATTGAAATTCCTTTAATCAAAAAGGAAAATCAGCTTTCTGCTAATTGCCAACATCCTTTAAAAAAATAATTTTTCCTTTTACCCTTCTATGCCAAGATTCTTTTTTTCTGAAGTTTGGACTATTAGAATTAAAGGTGTTAGAAATGAGGAACTTGAGGTTCCAGGAAAGAAATCTGACTTCCCAAAGTCACAGAGCTGATTTGCATAGAATGGAGATTAGGAACATGGTGGGAAAGAACAATATGAAGTCAGAAGACATGGATTCAAAGTTTGCCTCTGCCACTAACTTGCTGTGTGACTTTGGGCAGGTTACCTAACATATCTAAGTTTTCATTTCCTCATTGGTAAAATGGAGGCCAACATAACTTCATAGGGTATGAAATTTTTAACATAGGATTTAGCACTCTACCTCAGGCACAGAGTATTTATTGAGTAAACTCCATGTATCATTAGGTACTGTGTTAGGTGTTGGGGCTAGGGATAAAATACCCAATTTCTTCCCTTGGAACTTAGAGTCTAATGGAGATAGAACTTACTGTATGTGACTTTAAAATATTTCTGTGATAAAGGTAAATGCAGGGTACTGTGGGGGCACAGAGGAGAAGCACACATGGGGTAGGAATGAGGAGTGATCTCAAGGCAGGCTTTCATCAGGAGGTGATGCTAAAGAGTTTGGGGCTGGATGAGATCAGATTTTCATTTTAGAAAGCTCCCCGGCTGCAGCGTGGACATAAATTGGAGGGGTTATACTGTAAAGGTAGGAAGATCAATGAGGAAGCTGATGGAATGAACAGTCTAGTTGGGAAATCATGAAGCCTTTAGTTGGTGTAATGACAGTGAAGTGACGATGGTGAGCTTTGAGATCATTTTAGGAACTAGTATGGATAAAAGTTGAGAGATTGGAAATGTGGGGAGAGAGAGGGATACAGAGATACTAGGATCACTTCAAGGTTTTTGGTTTGATTATCTCATGGTTCACTCAAGTATAGCTGGAAAGATAAGGAGTTCAATTTTGGACATCGCAGATTACAGGTATCTGGAGTGATGATGATGCTGATAAGGATGATAGCTAACATTTATTGACTGCTTCCTATAGGGCAGGCCCTATTCCATATGCTTTGCATGTATCATTTAATTCTCACCATAACCCTTTGAGGTGGGTTTAAGATGACCCTCACTTTTATAAATAAGAAATCTGAGGCACAGAGAAGTTAAATAACTTGCCCAAGGTTACATAGCTAATAAGTAGTGGAGCCAGCACTTAAATCCAGGCAACCTGGCTCCAGAGTCTTTACTGTTCACAACTTCACTATATTAAATGCCTCTCATTGATGATGAAAATGTCCAGTAGGCAGTTAAATATACAGGTCTGGCATCAATATAGAACTAGATTGTAGATATGGATTTTGGGAGTTAGCACAAAAATGGTTATAGAAGCCATGAGTGTCAGACAGTTCATAGTATAGAAATGCCAGGTAGATACCATAGAGATGGACATTTCTCAATATTGTTGCCATGACAGATATTGCTAATACATCAGTGGTTGGCTTTAGTAGGGAAACTGAGGAAGGGCCAGTGAGATAGGAAGAAAAACTAGAGAGATTGCTGCCATTGAAACTCCAAAGGAGAATGAATTACAGAGAGAGACGAGTAGTATGAGATTATTGGTTTTTCCATTAAACATGTTTTGAAAGCTTAGTAGAAAAGTGTTAATATTTGGCAGTCAGGGTTCATTAGTGATCTCAGAGAGTGAGCTATCCATAGAGCAATGGGTAGCAGCCAGCAGAGAAGGTAGGTGATTGTATTGATTCATAAGCCGTAATTGTGGTTTTCAAAGCAGATGTAATCCATAGAGGCAAGGAAGTGATTGAAGGACTTCAGTATCTAATTTGGATTGGGAAGGAAATGAAGTCAAAAGGGGGAAGGAAAGAAAACAAACAAGTTGGGGGGGCAGATTTTCCTCATGCTTGTAGACAGCAGTGTTGGGCAATCATAGCCAACCTGCACTCAGACAGAGCTCCATGATCTGCCCAGTGCCCAGGATCTTGGTGATTAACACATTCAGTAGGACCACCCTCCAGCATGACAACCATAAAGTGATGGAGCCTTACGTGAGTGGATCCTTAGCGGTACACTTAAAGATTTGGGGGAGTTTCTCCAAGGTAGAATTTCTTTGGATTAGGGTTTCTCAACCTCAGGACTGTTGACATTTTGGGGCCAGATAATTTTTTGTTGTGTGTGTGTATGTGGTGGTGGTGGTGGGGGGGAGTTGTCCTTGCATCGTAGGATGTTTAGCAGCATCCCTGACCTCCACCCACTAGATACCAGCAGCACCTCCACCCTTGCAATTGTGACAGCCAAAAATGTTTCTAGACATTGCCAAATGTCCCCTGGTGGACAGTTCACTTCTGGTTGATAACACAGCTCTAGATTCTGCTGTTGATAACCACAGCTCTAGATTTACTGTTGTAAATTTCACTCACTTTGATTAGCGCCTCTGAGCACTTTAGCTCTGTTGGTTTGGAGAGTTCGGGTTATTTCAGTTTTGTGACCTTTTCCCAAAACCTTTTCAGTCTGGAAATAAACTCTCAATAGAGGTGAGACAGAAGCATATTTCCTTCTAGTACCCAGTTAAATACCTAGAACATTAAATGTTTAGTGCTTATGAGATTTAAAGAAGATAGTTACAGTCAAACTTTATTATCTCTCAGAAACTTTTATATCATTTATCTCTTTATAGTACAGTTATTTGTATCTGTGTCTCTTGCTAGCCTGGACTCCTAGAGGACAGGGACCCTTTATTAATCTTTGAATGCCTAACATCTTGCAGAGTACCTGGCACATAGTAGACTCTCAGTAAATGTTTGCTGAGGTAAGTCAGTCATGTTGATAATTCTAAGTAGGTTAAACCTGTAATTTTTCAGAGTATTTCAGTTGTCAGACCTCACAAAGAGGTCAGAGTTCCCTTACTATTGACAAAATCTGATTTGTGCAGAGAGAAGCATTTTATCCAGTCATTTCTGTGTACACAGATCACAGGTGTCCTCTGGGAGAATAGGAAATGGAACAGAGTGACATGCTGCCTCTAGAAGATAAAACAGATCCTTTAAGCTCTTCCTACCACCCAGGGCTGACCATTTTATAAGTGGAGTCACACTGAAACTATAATCGAAGCTGGAAAATATAAGGCAATCAGCTGCAAACCTAACTTACTCTGGTAGGATGATATTTTCTGGGCAGGTAATAAAATAAGCCCAGTTGTGGGATTTACAATATAAATACCTGTATGGACCAAATGTGACATTTACAGAATTGATTGGTTTCTAAATTTGTTTAGATATTTATCCTTAGTGCAAATGTGTAAAATGTATTGTATTTTTACTTTTTGGCTGGGTGGTATGATTTTAATTGATAAATAATGTATATCATAAAATGCGTAATTCATGGGGCTCCTTGCCTGCTTAATTCATGGAATGTACGACTCTTGTTCTTGGGGATATAGGTTCAAGCCCCATGTTGGGTGTAGAGATTACTTAAAAATAAAATCTAAAAAAATCCATAATTCATAACTGTACAGTTCAGTAAGTTATCAAAAAAGTGAAAATACCTGTGTAATCAAAACTCAGTTCAAGGAATAGAACATTACCAGTTCCTCTCAATAATTTTGAAAGTTATGATATGATCCAGCAATTCCACTTCTGGGTATATATTGAAAAGAATTGCAAAATTCAAGGGATGCCTGGGTGGCTCAGTCCATTGAGCGTCTGCCTTCTGCTCAGGTCATGATCCCAGCAACTTGGAATCGAGTCCAGCATCGGGCTCCCGGCTCAGGTGGGCAGTCTGCTTCTCCCTCTCCCTCTCCTGCTCCCCCTGCTCATGTGTTCTTTCTCCCTCTCAAATAAATAAATAAAACCTCTTAAAAAATTTAAAAAGAAAAAGAATTGAAAAATTCAACAAATTTTTGAAAATTTCATTTCATTGCTAATATTCACTGGTTTCTCATTGTATCAAAAGTCTGTGATCCAAGTCTTTTGTTATGGTAAACCATACATGGTAAAATATACATGACATAAAATTTACTATTTTACCATACATTAAGCACATTCACATTGTTCTGCAGCAGTCATTACCCTCCATCTCCAGAACTTTTTTCATCTTCCCAAACTGGAATTCTGTACGTTTTATACTAATTCCCCATTCTTCTCTGCCCCAGCCCCTGGCAACCACCATTCTACTTTCTGTCTTTGAATTTGACTACTTTAGTTATGTTAGTAGAATCATACAATATTTGTCTTTTTGTTACTGGGTTATTTCACTTAGCATGATATCTTCAAGGTTCTTCTATAGTATGTGTCAGAATTTCCTTCCTTTTTAAGGCTGAATAATATTCCATTATATGTATACAGCACATTTTGTTTATCCATTCGTTCATGATGGATATGGATTGCTTCCACCTTTTGGCTTCTGTGAATAATGCTGCTATAAACATGGGTGTATAAGTATCTGTTCAACTCCCTGCTTTCAGTTCTTTTGGGTATGTACCCAGAAGTGGAGTTGCTGGATCATATGGTAATTCTCTCTCTCTCTCTATATATATATGTATGTATATATATATAAATTATTTATTCGTGAGAGACAGAGAGAGAGGCAGAGGCAGAAGGAGAAGCAGGTTCCCCGCGGAGCAGGGAGCCTGACGCGGGACTCCATCCAAGGACCCCGGGACCACGACCCAAGCCGAAGGCAGATGCTCAACTGACTGGGCCACCCAGGCGCCCCTATTTTTTATATTTTTATGGGGCTTGAACTCACAACCTTGATATCAAGAGTCACATGCTCTACAGACTGAGCCCACCAGGCACCCCACTATTTTTTGTGTTTTGATGAATCATCATACTGTTTTCAATCCATAGCTGTGTCATTTTATATTCCCACCAACAATGCACGGGGGTTCTAATGTCTCTACATCTGCACCAACATTTATTATTTTCTGCTTTTTGACAGTAGACATCTTAGTGGGTGTGAAGTGCATCCAAATTTTCTAAAAGAAACTTTTTGTTAGGGAAATTTCCCAACATATAAAAAAATAAGAGCGAATGCCAGTTGAACTGCTGTGTGTCTCACCTCACTTCAGTAGTTAGGAACACTTGGCCAATCTTAGTTCAGTTAGTCTGACCTTCCTACCCCATTATTGGAACATGAATCCCAGTCTTCATATACTTTTTTTTCCTATTTTTTTTTTTTTAAGATTTTATTTATTTATTTGACAGAGAGAGACACAGCGAGAGAGGGAACACAAGCAGGGGGAGTGGGAGAGGGAGAAGCAGGCTCCCCGCAGAGCAGGGAGCCCGATGCAGGACTCGATCCCAGGACCCTGGGATCATGACCTGAGCTGAAGGCAGTCGCTTAACCAACTGAGCCACCCAGGTGCCCCTTTTCCCTATTGTTAAAAGCAGAAAATAAACATAAAAAAAAATTTTTTTTAAAGATTTTATTTATGTATTTGACAGAGAGAGACACAGTGAGAGAGGGAACACAAGCAGGGGGAGTGAGAGAGGGAGAAGCAGGCTTCCTGACAAGCAGGGAGCCCGATGTGGGGCTCGATCCCGGGACCCTGGGATCATGACCTGAGCTGAAGGCAGACACTTAACCAACTGAGCCATCCAGGCGCCCAGAACACACAATTACTAACTCCTTTCCCTCCTTTAGTTTTCTTAATTTGTGCAGAAGACTGCCGTGTGCAGTATATGCTACGGCACTTTATAATGTCAGAAGGACATCTTGTTCAAGATACACAAAAAAGAACACCCTATGATTTAAGATTCCATCAGTATTCAGGTGTGAGAATGCAAGTCTGTTGTCAGGTACAGATTAAATGAGTTAAAGGCAGAGCTGGTTCTTTCCCTATGGCTCTTTATATTTCTTTGTACTTATTTTACTAATTAACAATTTTCTTTTACTTGAAGATAGCTTATATGCTTGTTGGGTAAATAACCTCAGTAGTTAAGAGCACAGAAGCTTCAGAGTGATAATGACACTAAACTTATTTCCCGTTCTCCTTGCCTTGTGATACTAGTAGTGGTCGTAATATAGGTAGTTATGTAATGACCCTGTATAGCATATGCAGTGTGTTAGGCAAAAACCAAGTGCCTTGCATGTACTAACTCACTTAATCCACACAACAACCCCATGAGATAGATACTATTATCCTCATTTTACTGATTAGGGATTGAGGCAGAGAGAGGTTAGTAACTGACTACTCCATGAGTACAAATAACTGGTAAGCAGCAGAGCTAGGAATTGATCTGAGGCAGCCTGGCGCCAGTGTCCTTCCTCCCAACCATTATACTGTACTGTACTTAATCGACACTCATGTAAGTAAAGGGAAATGTGAGATAAAAAATGCTTTTAACATCTTTGTGGGCTCTATGGAACTTATTATTTGTTCATTCAGTGTTCCCTGTAGAATCAGTGATTACAGAGAGAACATTTAATCTCAAAGCATTCATCCCTGTTTTCAAACTAGTATTTTCAGATCTGTTCTCCATCTGAGACCTTGCATTTAGAAAAAGTACATTTGAACTTTTTAGTTGAATTGGCAGATCAAGAGCTTACAGACAGGATATTGCCTTTTAGTATTTAGACTGTATGTGCTGACCCCCTGAAGCAGTAATTTGGTTAGATCACAATGTTTCCATTAGAGTACAGCAGTGTTAGGGGTTCTAACTTCAAAGTGTATACGTGTGTGTTTTATATGTATCTTTGTAAATAGGCCACTTCTCTACAAATGGAACCAAGATTCTAAAAATCTTTCAGAGCCATTTAAATCCAAGAAATATCTAAGCATTTGAAGTAGAACTATGAGCAATGCAAAATGTTACCTTTCTGGAGACTTGTGATAAGTAAAACAACCTGCCCATTTTTAAATGCTTAAAGAACCTAAAGAACCTCCAGTTAATTTTGCAGAATTAGTTCTCACTTGGGCATTGATTTACATACACTTTTTATCTTGAAGTCTAAGCTAATAGCCATTATTTGATAAGAAAGCCAGTGTTCTGTTTTCTTCTACTTCCTTTGTCTTATGTTTTGGTAGGTCTGCTGTGCTCTGAACACATATGCTTAGAACACATCTACTCTAAAAAAAAAGAAGAAGAAGAAGAAGAACACATCTATTCTGGTGCTTTGGGTCAGTCACATGTTTGGCTGGAGGGCAAGTGTGCCTTTTATGGAGGCAGGTGACTTTCTCATGTTAATTTTCTTTCCCCTAGGTTTATGAAGGCCTGGACATCATCACCAACAAGGTTTCTGCCCAAGAGCAGAGAATATGCCAGCACCACATGATCAGCTTTGTGGATCCTCTCGTGACAAATTACACAGTTGTGGACTTCAGGAACAAGGCAACTGCTCTGATATCCTTAGTAAAGACAGCAACTAGGCTTGGTGGGTATAAGGCAGTCCAAGCCAAGAAAGAAGTTTTTGTTTCATTGACAATTTCTTCTAAGCAAGGGCACCCAAGACTTAACAACCAATAGGTAGCACCCCCATCAGAACTATATGGATCAAAAGATATAGTGCCCTTGCTTCTCAGAGTCTTGTCAGACTGCAGCATCAGCCATCCCTTGGGCACTTACTAGAAATGCTGAATTTGGGCCTCACTCAAGAACTAATGAATCAGAATCTACATTTCACAAGAGTCCCAGGTGATTCATATGCATATTAAAATTTGAGAAGCTGTTTTAGTGGAGAGAACACTGATTTAGGAACTAGAAAATCTGTGTTCTAGTCCCAGAACTGCCTCTTTGGACCAAGTGAATTTTATTGGGTAGAGCATTACCCAGCTCAGTTTCAGTTTCCCACCCTTTAAATGGGGATACAAAATCAATTTATAAATACGGAGTTAGAGTTAGAATTTAATAGGGATTGTTGGGTGAGGGAGGACTGCAAAAACAATTTTTTTTCTGTGATCAGCGATCTTTGATTGATTAAGTAGGCTCTACGCCCAGCATGGAGCCCAACATGGGGCTTAAACTCACAACCCTGAAATCAAGACATGAGCTGAGATCAAGTCAGATGCTTAACTGACTGAGCCACCCAGGTGCCCCTTGTTTGTTTGTTTGTTTGTTTATTTTAAAGATTTTATTTATTTATTTGAGACAGAGAGAATGAGAGACAGAGAGCATGAGAGGGTGGAGGATCAGAGGGAGAAGCAGACTCCCTGCTGAGCAGGGAGCCCGATGCGGGACTCGATCCCAGGACTCCAGGATCATGACCCAAGCCGAAGGCAGTCGCTTAACCAACTGAGCCACCCAGGCGCCCCCCCCTTGTTTATTTTTTAAAATTATAATTCTAGTATAGTTAACATATAGTGTTATATTAGTTTCAACACCAGTACATTTTGAAAAAAGAATAATGTAAGGGGGACTGTCCTTATATTTTAATTGTCCAGACTTCCAGATGGGGTGCCTGGCTGGCTCAGTGGGTAGAGCATGCAACTCTTGATCTCCGGGTTGTGAGTTCAAGCCTCATGTTGGGTATAGAGATTGCTTTAAAAAATTTGGACTACCAGATATTAAAACATAAGGAAAATTCATAATAATTATAATAGTATGGAACTTATACTAGACAAACTTATGACACAGAATGGAAAACTCAGATACAAATTAAAATGGCTGTATATATTTACCTTATGATCAAGGTGGCATTTAAAACGACAGAGAAATAATGCAGTAGTTAATATTCTTGGGACAGCTAATTTTTTTGGAAAAAAATAAAATTATGACCTCATTATGTATGACATAAATTGCAGATGGATTTCAGAGTTAAATACATGTATTTTTAAAACTTTAAAACAAATGGGATAATATATGATTGAGTAGTTATGTGATTTTAGAGTAGGGAAGGACTTTGTAGATACATAGTTTCTAAAAAAGTTATCTTAATGGATTTTTTAAACTCAAATTTTTCCTTTATTTTACTGTGTTAAATACACACAAAATTTACCACTTAACCATTTTTTAAGTGTACAGTTCAGTTGTATCAAATACATTCACATTGTGGTGCAACCATCACCACCATCCATCCCCATAACCTTCTGATTTGTTTTTGTTTTTAAAGATTTATTTATTGAGAGAGAGAGAGAGCACGAGTGGGAGGGGCAGAGGGAGAGGTAGAGAGAATCCCAAACAGACTCCATGTACTCTATGGGGCTTGATCCCAGGACCCTGAGATCATGACCTAAGCCGAAACCAAGAGTCGGATGCTCAACTGACTGTACACCTAGGCAACCCCCCCTTTTTTTTTAAGGAAAGTAGCTAGCTTTGAGTATGTACGAATTAAGAATTTGTGTCAGCAAGAAGGTATATCAACCAGAACTAGGTATCCACCCTAGAGTAAGCTTGCCATGCGTATGAGATAGGTGGTAGATCTCATTCATAGCAGCATTGCTCTTAATGGCAAAAACATAAACACCTGAATTCTTACTTACAGAAGAATGTATAAAATTTGCTTTGTTCATATAAGTACTTTTCAGCAGTGAAATGAATAAATTATAGCTACATGCAGCAATGTGGAAGAATCTCAGAAACAATGTAAAATGTGAGAAATTATAGACATTCATACCATATACATTCATACCATTTATTATAAAAGTTAAAAAGCAAGCAAAACTAATCAATGTATTTTTTAGGGGGTTACATATACCTAAGGAATTAGGTAAAGGAAAGCAAGGGAATGATAACAAGAAAAACCAAACAATTCAGGATAGCAAATCTCAGGTTTCCCCACAGAGAGGGGAAGTAGGGGGTTGGGATAGGAATGAATACACAGGAAGCTTCAAAAGAATTGATAACACTCCTTTTCTTACACTGGCTTCATGAGTATATGTTTATTATAAGGCTTCATAATTTACGTATGTTCTTTTGTATGTATTGAATATTTTATAATTTAAAAAAATTAGCCCACTATAAACAAAATTAAAAAACACACTGCAAGCCAGAGGAAAAAAATATTTGTAACATAGAAAAGGCAAATGGTTAATATCCTTAATATATAAAGAACTCATATGAATCAATATGAAAAATACTTAAAGGGCCTGAGTAGTAATTCACAAAGGAAGAAATCTAAATGATGGTAAACATGAAGACGGGTTTACCCTTGCTGTTAAGGCCATGCAAATCAAAATAATGAAATCATATTTTTTTGCCTATCAAATAGGCAGAGATTAAAATGCAGATAATTCTTACCCTACCTGCTTTACGAGACAGTTGTATCAGGTGAGATAATGTATATGAAAGCCCTTGGCAAATTAGAACATATCACCAAATGTATGTTGTTGCTTTAAGACAGTTTGGTTGTTCAGAAAAAGCTGATAGAAAATAGAGTTTTCAGAGGGCAGTAGGGATGACTTAATCACATCATTTACAGGATTAGAGATTTCTGAGTTTAGGTATGAACCCAAAATCAGAACTGAAAGTACCTTAAGAAGTATCCAGTTAACCTTCTTGATTTGACAGGCTAAGTAAGGTATTAGATAACAGAGGCCCAGAGAGAAGGGTTTTGTCCAGGATCACAGTTGTTTCATGGCTTGGGCAAACAAGTTAAACCTTTTCCCACCAAATATCTCCTATCCCATCTCCTTCCCTGTTTTCCACTCTCTCTCTTTTTGGCATCTCACCATTTTCCCCTTCCCTTTTTACTTCCCTTGCTTCCTTTCCCTTTGTCAATCATAGTATATATTTGAATTTTTATTACATTTACTGTAATTGTATGCTCCCTATACTTAATAGGGGGAATATAGTATTTCTCTTTTTTAAAAAACCAGTAGAGGGGGGTTGCCTGGGTGGCTCAGTTGATTAAAAGTGTGCCTTTGGCTTACGTCATGGTCCCAGAATCCCGGGATGGAGCCCCGCATCGGGCTTTCTGCTCAGCGAGGAGTCTGCTTCTCCCTCTGCCCCTCACCCTGCTCTCCCTCGCTCTCCCTCTCTCGATCTCTCTCTCAAATAAATAAATAAAATCTTGGGTGCCTGGGTGGCTCAGTTGGTTAAGCGACTGCCTTCGGCTCAGGTCATGATCCTGGAGTCCCTGGATCGAGTCCCGCATCAGGCTCCCTGCTCAGCAGGGAACCTGCTTCTCCCTCTGACCCTCCCCCCTCTCATGTGCTCTCTCTCTCATTCTCTCTGTCTCAAACAAATAAATAAATATATATTTTTTTAAAGATTTATTTATTTATTTATTTATTTATTTGAGAGAGAGAGAGAGAGAATGAGAGAGAGAGAACTCATGAGAGGGGATAGGGTCAGAGGACGAAGCAGACTCCCTGCCGAGCAGGGAGCCTGATGCGGGACTCGATCCAGGGACTCCAGGATCATGACCTGAGCCGAAGGCAGTCGCTTAACCAACTGAGCCACCCAGGCGCCCAATAAATAAAATCTTAAAAAAAAAAAAACAAATAGAGAAACAGTGTTTCTTCTTTAAGATCCTTGATTGGTAATAGCTTTCTTACCACCCCACCCCAACCTCTTGGGTTCGTGTGCTTCTGGTAGAAAAGAGGTCATCTATCTCTGTGCCCACAGACAGGCTAGCAAGGAGAAGAAGTGTGTAAATGAGTCTTTGTCTAGGTTGAAAGTCTCTTTTTATCAATTATCTTCAGAAGCAAAGCCCTTCATAAAGCAGATAATTATCTGTTCAACAGGGATTCTAAAGAGAAGAATTCAAAGTAGCAGGGATATAAAAACAATAGTGGCTCAAGTAAATTCAGTACTTATTCAATTGAAAGCAAATATTTCAGGCATCATGGTAGGGGATTTATATGCCTTGTCACATTTAATGCTCCTTAGAATTCAGGAGAATTTTACAGGTGAGAAAACTGAAGCTCAGGCTGAGTAACTTATCAGAGAGTTGGAGCTGGTAATTGAGATCTATTTGTCTTTGGAACCTGTGCTTCTCAGTTTATCTGGCAAAGTCTCAAATGGGGCTGAAATGTGCAGTACTACCACATAATGGTGGGGACTGACTGAGTCTAAGAACCATGGCATAGAGAAACCAGCTTGTATTTTATCTTAGAAGGCAGTCACACAATGGACATCACCTTGGTGGCTTCCTGAGCAGCTGACACTTGGTTCTCTGAGAGCCCTTGGGCTTGTGCTGGTTAAACTGATTTGGAATACCAAGCAAGCTTTGAATTTTAGCAGCAAGGCCTAGAAATTTCTAGAACTGGAAGGAATTACCATCATGCATCTGTATCTGGTTTATGCAAGTCCCTCCAGAACTAATAGGAAATGCTTCTGAGAACTCATGGGAAACAGTGAAGACTGATTATCAGTTCATCTTGGTTTCCACCCTTTCTCCTCTGTTCTCCAGTTGAGTAAATGAGTGTGGTTTCTTGCTAATACCTCCTTCCCAAGTGAGTCAGGATGCTCTTCTTGATATTAAATATTGTGATGTCTTTCTTAACATTCCACATTGAAGATATATTTGCCCGAGACAAAATTCCTATTGTCGTGGGAGGAACCAATTATTACATTGAGTCTCTGCTCTGGAAAGTTCTTGTCAATACTAAGGTATGTTTAGTTCACTTATAAGTCACTGAGGAAATGGGTTCCTCTTTCTTGCCAGCTAATTTTAGTGGGAGGAAGGTTGACTCTTGTCTGTTTCTTAAACTCAGCAACTGTAATTTTCTTATTTAATATTCTGAAGCAAATGCCACCTCCATATGTGAAGTGTGCTCCTCCAGGGTGGCCTGAGGGCAGGGGCCGTGTGTGGGAAAAATGCTCCTCTGTGAATTAATTAGCAACTCCATGTGAGTTAACAGTTCATCAGCCTGACTCAGCATTTCTTGGCTATTACAGTCTGTACATTAGTGAGATGTCCAACACTAACCTTTCTTATGGAGACGCTATTACATAGGGGGAGACTTTGCAAACTGTAATGTGTGGGCAGTCCTGGTCCACACTGGTCACTTGCTGAGAAGACTGGACTTCTGGAGATGTTAATACAGATGTGTTAGCCCTGGTTCCTGTTTGTACTTCTGACAAGGAAGCAGGTACCTGAGTCCTTCCCTGAGCAGTAAGTCCTCCTTTGTGTGCTGTGGCCTCCCAGCACTGCCACAGTGTATTGGAATTTTCTGAGGTCTCTCTCTCACTATATGGCAAGACCTTCTGATTTCTCTCTGTTCTGTATTTCTAACTCCTAGCAAAGTGCCTGGCATATACACTGTTGCAATGCTTGTTGAACTATTGAATTAAATTTACTTCTAAACCTTTTAATAGCCCCAGGAGGTGGGCACTGAGAAGGTGATTGACCGGAAAGTAGAGCTTGAAAAGGAGGATGGCCATGTACTCCACAAACGCCTAAGCCAAGTGGACCCAGAAATGGCTGCCAAGTTGCACCCCCATGACAAGCGCAAAGTGGCCAGGTAAGAAAGCCTGGGCCCACTGAGCCTGAGTCCCTCTGGAGTTGGGCAGTCAGTTCTTCAGTGTGCCTAGGTAATGAGAGGGGTTTCCTAATAGCAGTTGGTGCAGATTGGTGTATTCCCAGCACGCAGGTTGCAAGGCCCTGAGGTACTGCCTCAGTCCACCTCCCTCAATAAATAATTGCACCCAACTTTGTTGTTATTTTAAAATGTATAATACAATAGAGTTTTCCCTAGGGCCTAGGTAATTGCGCTTCATTTCCTATTTGATCTTTGCGTGTACAACAGTTTTCATATAAATTTTTTCTGGCATGCAATTGGCTTACATTGTGATTTGAGTTTCATAATTGACGGCGCAATGCTGAGTTCTGCCCCAGCAGCTTTCCCAGGGGGAGGCAGATTTTATAAACTGTCTCATAGACCAACTCACCTTCACATATGGAGGCTTTCTTGAAGGGAAGACAGAGGTGGTGAATGAACTCATAAGGTCATGTTTTCTTAGGTTGTTTTGAAATTGCAGCCTCGTGTGTTAAGTTTATTCTTCTGCAGTGTTGGGAGTGATACCATATCTAGCAGAGTAGAGGATCTAATAAAGGACGGTTGATTACACAGATTAAATATTATAGCACCATCTGGTATTGACAGGGATTATAAAGTATTCCACGCAAATGAATGTTCTAGATCAGTGTTTCTTAATCATTTTTCATTATCTCCCACCAACCCACACACACCCAGAGACTTTTTAGAAACTTTTTTCCTAATTGTGCCTCCCTCCCTCCCTGTCCTTCATGAAATTTAGTACTAAAGAATAATATTTCTTTGGGTATGGTTGCCCCTTGGAGTGTCATACACCATTGTAATGTCTAAGTTTTTTTGCCTCCTTGAGAGCAGTATCATCTCAGGTGATAATGCACATTCTAGATAAATGAAATTTATACTTTCAGTATCCAAACATTTTATTTTAAAACATTTTAATAGAGATCTTTCAAAAATTTTTCGAAAATAGGAACATTAATGATGAACATTCATTTTTATGTTGTTTTATGGTGTAATTCTAGATTTGGTCTTTATTATCCTCTCTTTATTGATGAGTTTTTTCTTATCAACCTGTCCTCATTTTGCTACTTCTAAACTAGTAATGAGTCAAGAATTGTGTCTTGGTAAGAGGAGGTGGACTGAGGCAGTACCTCAGGGCCTTGCAACCTGCGTGCTGGGAATACACCAATCTGCACCAACTGCTATTAGCAGCAAGGCCCTCTCATTACCTAGGAATGTGGAAGGAGGTCTGATTCCCCTGGATTGGCTGGGTGGAGGCTGCATCACTTAGTAAGCTTCTAAGCAAGAGTTCTAGAGTCTCTTCTTTAGAGAGGACTGGAGGACTTTGTTCATGTTTCTTTTCTTTTTTTTTTTTAAAGGTTTTTAATTATTCATTTGAGAGAAAGAGAGAGCACAAGCAGGGGACGGGGGTGGGGGGGGTGCTGAGGGAGAAGCAGACTCCCCGCAGAACAGGGAACCTGATGCAGGGCTTGATCCCAGGACCCCGGGATCATGACCTGAGCTGAAGGCAGACGCTTAACTGACTGAGCCACCCAGGCGTCCCTCATCTTTCTTTTAGTTTGAGACTGTATCCCAACCTCCAGATAATTGAGATTATGTATTACCACAATTTTTCCTCACAGGTCCTCTTTGAGTGATCAGTGGTACGGAAAGACAAGGGGTCTCTACTCTTGTGTTAGGATTTCAGGAAGTAGAATTGGGTCAGGGAGGGAAAGATCACTTTCAATCTGATAAGTTGCAGTCACCCAGAGTGGTGGAGTGTAGATTTGAGAGTTACATTACCTAGGGCTGCATAACTAATAGAGGCAGACAGAGCCGAGGGTGGCTGAAGAATAAGTATGTGAGTTCTTTCTGCAGTGATCTTTGTGCTAGTAGAGTACCAAATCAGTCAGAAGTGTTCTTCCTTAATTCTAGACCTATGTAAAAAAAAAGTTGATGAGCTGGATATACAACATACTTTTGTACTGTGGGAAAGGCGTTCCAGCGAGACTGGACTTGCTGGCTTGTAACAGTCTCCCAAATAAGCTCTTTTACTGCTTACCTGAAGGTGAGTGAGTCCCATTCTATTTGTGTGGAAGAAGCCTGCTGTTTCTGAACCTGAGTTTAGAAAAATTAATATATGTTTAGAAGAATAGTATTATTCTTACTTTACCTAAAATTTTCTTTGGGACTGTTTTCTGAGTAGCTATAGGATTGGAGTAACCCCAGACCTTCATGGCTTCAGGAGCTTATACAGTGAAAATGAGAAAGAGGTGTTCTATAATAAATAGCCTCTCTCCTTGTTTCATTTGAGAATATTTTCTAATGGTTTTTATGGGTGTGCCCCCCCCCCCGCCCCTTTAAATGACTTAGGAGCTTGCAAGTGTTTGAAGAAACGGGAATCTCTCATAGTGAATTTCTTCATCGTCAACATGCAGAGGAAGGTGGTGGTCCCCTTGGAGGCCCTCTGAAGTTCCCTAACCTTTGCATCCTCTGGCTTCATGCTGACCAGACAGGTAAAAGTCCTTTGATGCCTTAGAATACATCTGAGATAGAGCCTGCCCAGAACCATGAGTGGCTCATAATAAGCACTAAATAAGTGTTAGCTTTTAATTTTATAATTACTATTATTCATTAACTTAGTAAGGCACAGTGCCTTTCCCCTAGGTATCTGTCTGGAAGGGGAAGAAGGGTGGCCCTGGCACTAGGGTAAGATACCAAGGATGGGATAAGAGGGAGATGGGGTGGGAGGGTAAGAGACTGCCATCCAGGGAAGGTCTCAAGAGAAAGAGAAGGAAGGCTCTGTGGAAGGAGGTCTGATTCCCTGGATTGGCTGGGTGGAGGCTGCATCACTGATTATTCCAGAAGCAGCAGGCCTGAAATGGGTATGATGGTTAGTTAGCTAGCCTGATTATGTTGTGTTTTTTTTGTAAAGTATGATAATGCCCTGTGATAGTGCTAACTTCTTCATCCAGCTAACATTCAGTAAGCATTCAATGAAGTGCCAAGTATGCTGCATAGTTACTTGGATTTCAGAGATGAATGTGAGACTTTGCCTGGTTTTTAGGAGCTCCCGGTCTAGAGCAGCAAACAAATATAGATACTACATTGTGATAAATGCTGTGCTGGAAAGTAGTGCTGTGAGGCCACAGAAAAGGGATACCCATTTTTTTTTTTTTAAAGATTTTATTTATTTATTTGACAGAGAGAGACACAGCAAGAGAGGGAACACAAGCAGGGGGAGTGGGAGAGGGAGAAGCAGGCTTCCCGCCCAGCAGGGAGCCTGATGTGGGGCTTGATCTCACGACCCTGGGATCATGACCTGAGCCGAAGGCAGACACTTAACGACTGAGCCACTCAGGCGCCCCGGGATACCCATTTTTAAGGGTAACCTATGAGCTAGGTCTGTATATGAACGATTAAGAACTCGGTCTCTGAGCCAAACCATCTGGATTCATCTTCCTGCTCCACCATCTTCTAGCTATGTGAGTTTCAAGGCAAGTTAGTTAACCTTCCGGGGCGCCTGGGTGGCTCAGTTGGTTGGCGACTGCCTTCAGCTCAGGTCATGATCCTGGAGTCCCGGGATCGAGTCCCGCATCGGGCTCCCTGCTCGGCGAGGAGTCTGCTTCTCCCTCTGACCCTCTTCCCTACTCATGCTCTCTCTATCATTCTCTCTCTCTCTCAATAAATAAATAAAAATCTTAAAAAAAAAAAAAGTTAACCTTCCAGTGCCCCAATTTTCTCTTCTGTAAATTGGAATTAATGATAATAATAATAATATGTATATGTATTGAGGATTAGATGAATTACAACATACAAAGTGCTCAGAATGTGCATAACATGTGGTGAGTCCTTAATAAATACAAACTTTTTAGGAAGTTAGGATAAAAGGTTACTGTTACTGCAGGCTGAGAAGTAGCAATGGCAGATAATGTAGAGCATGGTTGAAATGGTGAAAATTTGTTGTTAAAATAAATCTCAGGTACAAGTTTATAGAGAAAGGTAATTTTTTAAATGAAATTTTTGTGACTAAAAACATATTACAATTCAGCATAAAATAATGGAATCTGATTCATAATAAAGCTGACCACCACCTTTGGTCATAATCAGGTTTGGCCATCACATCTGAATGATTATGACCCCTGACTCTTTGCTCCTTTGTCTGGCTCAATAGTTCAAGATGTACCTAGGATGGCTTTGGATTGAAGTTCCTTGTTCCTATCCAAGGTGTCATCTGAAAGTTCTTTTTTTTTTAAAGATTTTATTCATTTATTTGACAGAGACACAGTGAGAGAGGGAACACAAGCAGGGGGAGTGGGAGTGGGAGAAGCAGGCCTCCCGCCGAGCAGGGAGCCCTATGTGGGGCTCGATCCCAGGACACTGGGACCACGACCCGAGCCGAAGGCAGACAGACGCCTAACGACCGAGCCACCCAGGCGCCCCTGAAAGTACTTAAATGTAAAAGAACACTAAGAATAACAAATATAATGGAAAAAAGTAAAAAGGATAATCCAGGGGTCTCTCAGCTACCTGTAAAGTAAACAGTGAATATACATTCCATAATAAAATATTTGTCCTTCCTAATAGTCGTAATTGTAAGCTTTCTCTTTATATAATAAGACGTGCTTCATTTTGGCTGTTTTTATTGAAGTGCAGTCTTAAGTATGACAAATATAATATGAATTATTCTATAATCTTTGGACTCTGAACCCTTTCTTCCATTTGAACAACTGTTCTTCTTGTGGCAGCCTGTCCATTCATCATGTAAGTGTCTAGTGGGCACCTATGACAGGCTTGCTGGTTGATGGGCTAATGTGATTGAAGTTCTAGATGAGCGCTTGGATAAGAGGGTGGATGACATGCTTGCTGCTGGGCTCTTGGATGAACTAAGAGATTTTCACAGACGCTATAATCAGAAGAAAGTTGCAGAAAATAGGTGAGGATTTGGCCATTTCTTTGACCTACTCTCCCTTCCTTGCTTATGATCAAAAGATCATAAATGTAGTACTGGCTTTGGATCTACTTGTTTATTAGCCTTGTCCTTGTCCTTGGCATTGGCAAGGCTTGTTGGAAGGAGGTCTGGTGTACTTGTTACAGTTGCACTTTTCTAATCTCAGACATTCCCAGGAGTTAATTTTCAAGGGAACTAACCAGGGAGCTGGTGGGTGGTGGAGGAAGTTTAGAGAGGCAGTAACTGCTCTGGATCTCAGTTTCTCATCTGTGAGATGAAATGGCCCAGCTAGATCTTCTCTAAGGCCCCTGCTAGCTCTCAGATGCAATGGCTCATCTGCTGATGCTCTCCTGTTCCCAGCCAGGACTATCAACATGGTATCTTCCAATCCATTGGCTTCAAGGAATTTCACGAGTACCTGGTCACTGAGGGAAAATGCACACCAGAGACTAGTAACCAGCTCCTAAAGAAAGGTGTGAATTCCTCCATCTAACCTATACTTGCACATTCTTGGGTGGCAGAGTACCCCGCTGGTATGGTCTGAGAAAGAGTTGAGGCCAGAAGAACCCCAAATGGCCTTCAACTCAGAATTAAGATTTTTGTCTACCAAGTGTACTCCAGTGTGCTGCTATGGTTGATTTTCTCCTCTGCTGGGCTAGGGGGGCTTGCCTTTTGGCTTGGTCAGAACTTGGTTCTTAGATCTACCTTGTCTTTTAGGTATTGAGTCTCTGAAACAAGTGACTAAAAGATATGCCCGGAAACAAAACCGATGGGTTAAAAACCGTTTTTTGAGCAGTAAGTCTTATGTTTTTCCTTATCTCCTGGGTCTGTTTCCAGTAGAATATAGATGTCCTTAGCTCCCCCAGAAAAGGAACTTTAGTTTCTGGACCTGTCCTAAGCTTTGGGGACCTGATCTGGGAGAGGGTCTACTGCATAAATGACTATGCAGGGAAGCTTCTTTGTAATGTCTTAGAAAACAAATGGAATCTTTTCAGTCAGGAGTTGAACACGTGGGTGCTGGCTGCAGACAGGTAAGAGCATACTAGCAACATCTTCGCAGAGTCGGTGCTCAGGGTTCACTTTAGCTTCAGATTTTGTGCCTGAAGTGCAGTCAGATTTCTGTAGGGAGGTTTTCCTAATTAAAATGGTTCTTGGGCGTCTGGCTGGCTCAGTTGGAAGAGCATGTGACTCTTGATCTCGGGGGTTGTGAGTTTGGGCCCCATGTTGGGTGTGGAGATTAATAAAAAAAAAGAAAGAAAATGGTTCTTAGGCCAGATGAACAGTGTAAAAAGTCAAACCTACACCAGTTCTCCCAGCATTGCCTTCACATTCAGGTGCATGGTGCTTCTGAGCGCTGCAGCTTTGCCTTCAACTGAACAGCACTTTTAAGAAAAGGGAAGGAAATTCTCCTTCATTTGACCTTGTTCTGTGTCTTTGACACTAGATTTGGTGCTGTACATGTATTACTGAGCCTGCAAGGTAGGTGTTATTCTTTTATTTTTGCAGATAAGGCAATGGAGATTTCAAGAAGTTAAGTATCTTGCCAAAAATCTGACAGCTGAATAAGCAGTATTGAATGCAGGCCTGACCCCCCCTCCCCCCTTGTACTTTATAGTGCTTTTCTTGTTTCCTGTAGCTATCACTTTAGCTAGACAGCATTGATATTGGGCCTCTGGTGAGAAATTGTGTGGTTATGAGCTAAAAGGAGATTAATTTAAAGGAGATTAAGTGAAACACCAACTTTATCTTATAGGCACTTTTTAAATAGTCCTGTTTGCCTTTTGCCGTTAGACTTCTGCTTTCAGTTAAAGATAAGGACAGCTGAGGCCTCCACTCTGCTCTTCAGGGTCTCTGAACAGGAACACCTCGATCCATGTTGTTGACCACTGATTGCTGAAGTTCTCTCTCCCGTGCTCGCTCTCTGCCAGAGCTCTCTGGGGTAGTTCTGGCACCAAGGGGCTCTTTATACTTCCTTCTACTTACCCTGCTTTCTCTGCATGTCCTGTCAGAGTTCTTGGCTTCAGCTAAAATCGAAATTGAATTGCATCGACTGAAATTCACTACTACAGATTTCTAATGCAGCTTCTCTTCTCCCCAGGGCTAACAATTAGTCTGTAACAAAAGATGTTTTTTGTAATGATTCGAAACTTCCTCCTGTTGTAAAGCCACAATAACTCCCCCATCTCTGAGTCAGGAGGGATTGATGGCACACAGTGCATCATCTGCCCATTCCTCATTCATGTGTATGCCGGCTCAGTTCTGGTGCTAGAGTGAAAGGCACAGCTGCCTTGTAAACCAGGACCCGTGTGTGATTGGCCAGGGCTAGTCTGCTGGGACATGGCTCTGGCAAGAAGCCAGAGGGACTTCCCCGCCCCAACTTGGCCTTGGACCCATGCCAGAAATAGCAGCTGGGAGCCGAGAACTTGTTGAAAGGTGCTTAGACAGGGCACAGAAGCCCAACAAAGGGCTCAGAGGGGAAGGGAAAATATAGAGTGGCCTGGAAACAGGTGCAGAGCTTAGCCAAGGCCAGGTGTGCTGTGGATGCTGCCTACACCCTCCCAGTCTCACCTTTCCGTGTGGTGGCAGGTGCAGCCCAATCCATTTTATGAAGAATCTTACTTGTGGTTGGCACAATCAAAAGGCCAGCACCTGCCAGCCGTTGGCATCCTAAGGACTTTGATGTTTTTGTCCATGGGGAGATGCTCTTTGCCTTTAGGCAACTGACTTGACCTAGCTGTGGAAGGCAATTTAGTGTGTCCATAGACAGGGGAAGCTACCGGGAGAGACTAAACAGGGTTGGCTGCAATGGACAGAATGCCTGTGGCTGTACTCTAGGCTATCTCCAGTCACCTCTCCATTCAGAAGTATTTACCAAAGGGTGTTTCTTGAATACGCCTCTAGATCTGTTTCCTAAAAAAAGGGGCTCAACTAGTTCAATTTCAAGGCTTCTTTCTAGTTCTCAGATTTAGTGGCTCATTGATTGATATTCTTCTGTTCCCAGTCCCTGAATATCCGTATGGTATCAACAAGTTTCATGAATGCCATACTGCTGAAGGGATATATACAAACCTGAGACTAGTGTCTGCTCCTAAAGAAAGCTGTGAACTCTTTTGCCACAAGAGCAACATCACTGTAAGATGATAGGCAACTTAAAACAGGCATTTACTTCAAGCTGTTAATTTATTTACTCCTATGATATGCTATCTTCATATTGTAGCCCATGTGGTAGTCACTAGAGCTGTTACTCTCTTCTTTTTTTCTGACTGATCTGGAAGATCTTGTCTCTAGAAGTCTCTGGATTATACAGCTAGACTTGTTGGCTACAGATCAGTGAACCTTCTAGGTCATTCTTGGATTGTATGTAGTTGTTTGGTTCATATTTCTAGTTAGAATGAATGGCATGATCAGAATGTTTATTCCTTTGGCCCCCATATATTTCCTTTGAGGATTTTGGAGTCCTGGGAGCAGAATTGATTGGGTCTTGGAGGATGACTTCTCACAACTTCTCTTTGTCATCATTAGGACCTGGTCCCAGTGTCCCCCCAGTATATGGCTTAGAAGTATCTGATGTCTCGAAGTGGGAAGAGTCTGTTCTTGAACCTGCTCTTGAAATCGTGCAAAGTTTCATCCAGGTGATTATTAATCATAGTACTGCGTATTGTCTGGCTTTCAGAGAGCTTTCTTTAGCCGGCATCGTTGTTGGTAGGGAACCAGGCTTTCTTTTCCATGGAATAGAGCAGAAGAGCTGGCTGCTTTTAGATCCCTGGAGGCTGTGTTTCTACTTTCACATTTAGAAAGGTTGTTGCTAAAATCTGTCCGTAGTCCACCTGTTCTCTGGGATGAGAAAAAGGAATCTTGGGAAAATCCCAGTCTCCTTATTAATATCAGAGAATGAGATCCAAATCTCTTTGAGTTGATTGCTTCTCTCCCATCCTCCCCCCCCCCCCCCCGCCCCGTTCTTTCAGGGCCACAAGCCTGCAGCTGCTCCAGTAAAGATGCCATACAATGAAATGGAGAACAAGAGAAGTTACCACATGTGTGACCTCTGTGATCGAATCATCATTGGGGACCGTGAATGGACAGGTAGAATCTGGGGAAGGGCATGGAGAAATCTGTAAGGGTGGCTCACAGTGACTTCGTGAAATTTAAGGTCTTCAGTAGGTTGAATGCTGGAGTCTGCTTTTATTTTTTTTTTTTTTAAACATTTTATTTATTTTTTGACAGAGACAGTGAGAGGGGGAACACAAGCAGGGGGAGTGGGAGAGGGAGAAGCAGGCTTCCCGCTGAGCAGGGAGCCTGATGCGGGGCTCGATCCCAGGACCCTGGGATCATGACCTGAGCCGAGGGCAGACGCGTAACGACTGAGCCACCCAGGCACCCCTAAAGTAGATATTTTATACTGAGAGGTCTGCAGTTAACTTTCCGGAGCTCCTTTGATTTTCCTGATCCTACCCTCTAGCAGTTTCTTGGCCTTTCATGTTTAGAATGCAGTGCAGGTGAGGTGGGATTGTAAGGGATACCAGCCAACTCACCCAAGACACCAAAGAAGCAGAAACAGCTGGGAGGGTGGGAGGAAGTGCAGTTACTCCTCCCGAGTACATTCTTTGAAAGTGGGGTCTCTTTCATAATTTTTAAGGTAATATGTTGAAATGGTGGTGATTGCTAAAGCTGTGATGAAAAGTGTTAAAAGAAGTTGTGAAAGCAGGGGCACTGGGTGGCTCAGTAGGTTAAGCGTCCGACTCTTGGTTTCAGCTCAGGTCATGATCTCAGTGTTGTGGGAAGGAGCCCCCCATTGAACCCTGCGCTAAACACCCTCCCCGCCCCCTCCCCCATGCATGCGCACACACTCTCTCTTTCAAATAAATAAATCTTAAAAAAAACAAAAGAAGCTTGAAAGCAAGACTGTCAGACTTGTATAAAAAAGGTGGCCAAAGGGTGATGTCTTTTTTAAAGGCACTCCTGAGCAACCAGCATGGGCCCTGACCTAATTCTCTCTTTCGCTTTAGAGCCTGGATTTGCCTCTACTACAGTCATACTGAACTCCCCTGTCAGATTCTTGTAGTCCTCTAGTCAAAGCCCAAAAAGGGCCAGGGCCTCCCAAGTCTTGAGTTTACATTGGATTTGGAAACTTGTTTAAGGCTCACTCCTTTTGCGCACAGTAAGGCTTGTAGGGACCCAGTGGCTGGAATCCTGTTCAGAGTACTGCCTTGCATGGGATTTTCCTAGAAATAGCATTTTCTCCCCATACAAACCAATAGAATGATTAGTTCTGTTAACTGGTAACGCTGGCAAAATGAACTCCATTGTCAGAGACTGGGGATGGCTGTGATTTGCCCAAGCAGCAGAAGAAGCCTCGATTGTCATTGGTTTATAATGATGAAAGGGGAAGAGAAAGAGAGTGTCTGATTGTTTTTTTCTAAAAGAAACTTAGTGGTTCGATTTGTCGAATGTCCTTCAGGGATAGCCTTAAAGAAACAACATTTGTGAGCCTTTGTGAGCTTAGCTTGTGTGAACCCTTCTGTAGTGCCATCTGTCAAGTCCTTGCTCCCATCTCCTGCTGCCATGGAGAGCCAGGCCAGAAGCCCTTTTTTGCCTTAGGCTCTAGCTGGAAAATAAAGCTGACTTTTTTCCCCCAAGTAAACTTTTCTTTGACTTCTAACCTCTTCCTTACTTGTTTTTTGCTTTGAAACCCTTAAAATGATGTTTTTAATAGATATCAAAGATCATTTAATCTAGTCGTCTATCTCATTAGAGGCTTCCAAAGAAAATTTCCTTGAAAAAGAATAAGTAAAAAGAAGCTAGTATGAGTTAGAGGGTGGGAACAGTCTTTGGGGTGAGAGGTCAGAAGTTGGTATCAGGCAGGGGCGCCTGGGTGGCTCAGTCATTTGTGTCTGCCTTCAGCTCAGGTCATGATCCCAGGGTCCTGGGATTGAGCCCTGGATTGGGCTTCCTGCTCGGCGGGAAGCCTGCTTCTCCTCTCCCACTCCCCCTGCTTGTGTTCCCTCTCTCGCTGTGTCTCTCTCTGTCAAATAAATAAATAAAATCTTTAAAAAAAAAAAATTAGTATCAGGCAACAGTGGCCTTTCAGCTTTATGGCTTCTGTGGACCCTCAAAAAGGATCGACAGAGAAGAATGCTTCCTGTTATCTCCCTGGAGCATTGTGTGCTTGGAGAATGTGAACCTTGTGGGTTAGTCATTCAGATGGCTTGTCTAACCCAGGCAGAGGGATGTCAGATCAGCAGGGGCAACCTGTGTGAGCTGGGAAGAAGTGCAAGGACAGCTCTAGGTCTCATGTGGGACAGAGCATCTGTCCTGCAATACAGACAAGGATTTGGATTTATAACTTTTTAGCTGAGTGAGTTGAAAGGTAATCTATCTGTAACAAGAAGCCCCGTACTGGAAAATTGAGTCTAGAGCCTTGATTCTGGAAAATTTGGTCTCTTTTTGAACTATAGGTGAGCTGAAGAATTTACCTGCTGTGTGTCCTTGGACAAAATCGAAGTCCTCGGTGAACTTCAGTTTCCTCCTCTATAAAATGAGCTGAATAATACTGTCCTGCAAGATGGCTCTGAGGATTAGTATATAAAGCACCCAGCAGGGTACACTTAATGCATGGTAGCTTGCTGGCCATATAACTTTGCCTTCCCTTAACAATGCTAAGCAGCTATACCAGTACATGTTGATCCTGTTATTGTTAAAGAAAAGGATTGTGTAGTTAATTTTGTATGCTTCTAGGATTGATTTCTAGAAAGTTCTAATGAGTTGTTTTTGTTTTGTTTTGTCTTAGCACATATAAAATCCAAATCCCACTTGCACCAACTGAAGAAGAGAAGAAGATTGGACTTGGATGTTGTAGCTACCGTAGAAAATCAGAGTATTTCTCCAGACCGTGACAAAGAGCTTAAAGAGAAAGGATCCCCAGGGCAGAATGAGAAAGAGCTGAAATCTGGTGTTTAAAGAGACATGTCCAGTAGCCTTTGCACAGGTAGGGACCCAGTTCAGGAGGGAGGGTTATGTGTGTATCCCCCTCTGGACTGAGGAATGCTATGCAGAAAGCCCCCACCATTTTCTTTCTTTGGTGGTATAGTTTTAAAGTCTCGTGTTCTCTGTCATGGGAACAGCAGGCCTTGTTAGCTCCTTGTTTGGTTCATGTGCCTGGTAATGATGATTTGGGGAAGGGATTTTTTTTCTTTCAACCTTAAAGGTTCTATATTTGAAAGAGGCACAGATTGCACTTTTTAATACTTGAGGATCTTTTTGGTAATGAATACCTGAATTTCCTATATCCCTTAAAAAAAAGTTTTATGTCCCTGACTCTGGCTAAAAATATCTCATTTTCAGATACTTTTATAAAAGATGACTGAAGTATTGTGAGCCACAAATCAGGAGTTCTGGATTTGGGTGAATGACAGGAAAGGCCCAGCCCCAGTGAGATGATTAAGTGACCTCAACCAAATCTTGGAATTCCACTGAGAAGGAGAGAAGGAGGTGGTCATGATGTGGCACTTGAAGACGAGACTTTAACATTTGTTGAGGTCCTCCTGTGTAATAATTACTATCACTGCTATCTTTCTACTGAGTTAGGAGTCTATATTTTTATTAAAAGTTAAATAAAGAAAAAGTTTCCAAGAGTCTCTTTAGTCCTTAAAAAATGTATATTCCGTGTCTAGTTTATACACAGTAGGCTCTGTTATCAACATACATAATAGCTTTGGGGCATCTGGGTGGCTCAGTCGGTTAAGCATCCTACTCTTGATCTCAGCTCAGGTCTTGATCTCAGGGTCGTGAGTTCAGGTCCTGCGCTGGGCTCCACACTGGGCTTGGAGCCTACTTAAAAAAAACAAACAAACCATGAAACAAAACAAAAACATGTTAGCCTTTTCTCAAACTTGACATTCTTCATATGATACTGTCTAGTCATTATTTAGCAAATGTTTATTGAGCACTTACTATATTCCTGGAAGACATAGAGGGTGTTTGGAGATGTGTGATTTCCAGCAATGTTGAGTATATGTATTTAGCATAAAATTAAGCATTTTTGTGTTTACAGTTCAGCATTAATTACATTCATAGTGCTATGCAACTATCACCTCTATTTCCAAAACTTTTTCATCACCCCAAATGGGGTGTATCTATTAAGCCATAACCTTACTCAAGTAATACTTTATTTGTTCAGAATTTACTAGATGACAGGCTAGAGGGAAAAACAGAGATAAAATGAGATGTCATTCTTGTTTTCAGGGAGCTTTGTTCATACTGTACAAACAGCCAGTCTAGGGAAGAGAATATCTAAAGGCCGTAAGAGGTATGTAGAATTGTACTTTGGAGGGGAGGGAAGGGGGAGGGAAGAGGATTATGGAAGAAGGAGCATTTCTGCTGGACTTTAAAAAGCAGTTCTTGGGGCGCCTGGGTGGCTCAGTCGTTAAGCGTCTGCCTTCGGCTCAGGTCCTGATCTGGGATCGAGCCCCGCATCGGGCTCCCTGCTTCTAACATTTTTTAAAAGTTTTATTTTTTTGTTTACATAGTTCAGAATTTGTTTACATAGTTCAAAAATCAAAATGATATCAAGGACATTCATTAAGGGGTGCCTGGGTGGCTCTCTTGCTCTCTCTCTGAAATAAATAAAATCTTTATTTTTAAAAAAAATGTTATGTATTTGAGGGGCGCCTGGGTGGCTTAGTCGTTAAGTGTCTGCCTTCGGCTCAGGTCATGATCCCGGGGTCCTGGGATCGAGCCCCGCGTCGGGCTCCCTGCTCGGCGGGAAGCCTGCTTCTCCCTCCTCCACTCCACCGGCTTGTGTTCCCTCTCTCACTGTCTCTCTCTCTCTGTCAAATAAATAAATAAATAAAATCTTTTAAAAAAAAAATGTTATGTATTTGAGACAGAAAGCACAAGCAGGGGGCGGCGGGGGTGGGGGCAGAGGGAGAAGCAGACTCCCCACCCAGCAGGGAGCCTGACGTGGGGCTCCATCCCAGGACCCTGAGAGATCATGACCTGAGCGGAAGGCAGACACCCAACCAACTGAGCCGCCCGGGTGCCCCTAAATAAAATCTTTAAAAAAAAAAAAAAAAGACATTCTTTGAGAAATCTCGCTCCCATCTCTATCCACTTCTCCCCAAATAGATACTTACTAGTTTTTTCTCTCTCTCTCAAGAGTGTTTTAATGCAAAAATGAACAAATAGAAATATATATTCTTTCCCCCTCCCCCCCTTACCCAAAAGAGCATTTAGCACGTACTATCTTCATCTGTCACCTCTCCTGTTAGCAGCATCTGGGTGTGCATGGATTTCTCCTGCCACCTCTGTCAGGTCTCTTGTTTTGGGCGTTAACCATTTACTCTAGATTCCCCAGTTAACTCCAGCAGGGTTCACTTACCTTATATACTGAACTTCATTCAGATGCTAGGGTTTAGGCCAAAAACCAGTCTCTGACAAATTCTTAAGCTATGGCCAGCCCATTCATTCAGCCAGCAGATACCTCAGAACTTACCATGTGCTTGGTGCTTTGCTAGACTCAGAGGATACAGTGGTGATCGAGAAAGTCCACACTGATTAAATAATTACAGAATTATAGCTGTAATAAGGCTGCAAAGAAATCACACTTGCTATAAGAGCAAGTAATCCGAGGACCTGCCGCCACCCCCCCACCCCCCCCCCCCGAGTGTGTGAGAGTGTGCATGTGTTGGGGGAAGGCACGCAACATGGCACAGCATGATGCTAGGGCAGGAGTTTGGAGCCAGGTCTGTAGATAGGGTACCATGTTACCTGAAGGCTAAGGTTCTCAACATGACTTCAGTGGCTTCTCCTCCCTCCTTCCCCACTCTGGGGGATATCCTGGACCTCTTGAGTTTTATTGAGCTTTACCCAATTTTAACGACTTTGAATTTCAAAAATAAAGATTTTCTAAGTCAATGAAGAAATTATCTTTGTATCCGCCGCATGTTGTTCTTTACATGAAACATAATAGAGTTTTCCCAATCAGTTTTACATTAACTACTTCAGGAGCTAACAGAGCAGAAAGTCACACGTTCCCAGTGGAAGTGAGGATGAATATTTAACTGTGAGTCAAACAGGACCAAGCGCTTTATATACTTTCTCTTCTCACGTAGTCCTGGGAGGGAGATGCTGTTTCTCTTCCCCTTAACCAGTGGGCAGAGGGGCTCCGCATGGGAGGACAGCTGGTGAGCTGCAGCGCAGGCGCTGAGGCTCTATTAAGCTGGCTGTAATTTTAGGGGGAGCCTTAGTCTCTCAAATGCTCTTCACTCAAGTCACTGGATATATTTTAAAGCTTTAAAAAAAGTTTCAACGGGGAAGCAGGAAAAACTAGTTTTAATAATCCTACCTCAAAAAACCTTTAATCCTTTCATCTGAACTCCCTGGAGCAGCAACTTCTCGTTGAACTCACTACTATCTCTATGGCAATTGGAAATCAGGAGTTTCCTGAAAGAAAGAAATCCAAATGCCTAATATTTATGAAGTACCTACGAAATTTAAGGCACTGTGGTTGTGCCCACTGCCCCATTCTTAGAAACTGTAAAGTCAACAAGATGAAATTCCTTCACCATGAGCAGGGAGCCTAGGGAAGAGGAACACTCACTAGAAATCAGCTTGGTGCCCCAGTCTGAGGCCCTGCACTGAGGTAGATCTCCCCTTCTCCGCCTGCTGCCTTCTGAATGACCTCGCTGTTGAGTGTAGGGAAGGGAAGTAGTTCTTCCTAGTGATTGTGGTAAATGTAGAGATGAAAGGATCCTTAGCACCTTCTTGGGCAGATGGGGAAACTGAGGCCCCAAAACGTGGATATTCCATAGCCATAGAGCAGGTTGTGGCAAAGCCAGGACCAACCTCTGCTTCCCTCTGTTACTACTACTAAATATCTCATTCCAGATCTCATTTGAGAGCTGGAAAGGACCACGGAGACCAGCTCTGGGCTATTTGTTCAGCCTGGAGGGAGGATGAAGAGTGCCATTTTGTACCATCTGGCCTCAGCTAATCCCTAGACAAGCCGAGCCCTTTGGTCCAGGTGTTCAGAGTCTCCAGTCTACAGCAGTGCTCTCTAAATGGCTTTGGTAATTAATTCCAGCACTTAGCAAGCTATTTGGTCCATCTACCTCTGTCAGTAAAAAATTTTTTGCTCCAGTTTTATTGAGATAAAGTCGACATAGAAAGTAAAAATCCTAACTAGCTTTACAATTCTTGTAGTTCAAGCAATGCTGTTTTTAAGTGGGTAGGAAATACTTCGACTCTGAAAATCAGAGAGCAGGATTCTTAGTCTTTAAAATATTTTGCTTGATTTTTAGGGCTAAGCAGGAAAACTGTTCATCTATAGTCTAGGTACATGGTTTGATCCTTTGTAACCCTCAGTAACTGTAGCCTCAGTTCCTACAAAGAGATTTTTCTGCTTAAAACACAACATTAAAAACACCACCAACAAAAAAGCGCTAGAAGGCAAGCTTTTATGAAGGCAGTAACCTGTCTATATATCCCCAACATCTAGAAAATCAAGTGTTTGTTGAAATAATTACGTGAAAGCATAAAAGCTAAGTGGGTCTCTACATAAATGATCTGTTTTAACTATTAAATAACTTCAACCAGCATGAAGAAATCATGAGATAGTAGCCACAGGAAGGAATTTCGTATTTATCACCTGCTTGGGCAGTTAGGGCTATTTTCTAAAAAGATGGCTAACTGGTCACTTGTAAAGCTATTCAGCATACGTATAAAGGAAGCTGCATGGTTGTATTAGTTAGGATGAAAGGCTAAGCTGCTGTAACAAAGAGGCTCAACAGTACAGTGGCTTAAGGAACAAAGTAGTTTGTTTCTTTCTCACATAACAACTCTGAGGGGGAGTCAACATTTCTGAAGTGAGTGGTCCAGCTCAGTGGGGCAGCTGTGCTCTAAGCAGTTATTCAGGGACACAGACTGGTTCCTTATATCATGGTGCTTTTCCATCCTCGGGGCGGGGGGGGGGGGGGCATTGTCATTTTATCATCTGCATGAGTGAAGCTGGGTCATCACTGGGTCCAGCCAGTGGGAAGGGGAAACAGCCAGAGGAGACACCCAGACTTTCAAGGCCTGGACCCTGCAGTGGTACACATACCTTGCACTTTCCATTGGCAAGAATTTAGTCATATGGCCATCCACACCTACCTGCAAAGGAGGCTAAGACATGTAGTCGAGCCATGTGCCAAGAAAAAATGGGAGAACAGATTTTGGTGGGCAACTTGCAGTCTCCACTAAATACTTGTATCATGGAAAGAGCACTGGACTCCAGGCTGGTGTAACTAATTAGCTCTGATATCTTGCTAGGGGCAAATCTATTTCCCCATCTGTGAAATCAATGAGCTGTATGAGCTGACTGCGGAAATACTTCAAAAAGTAAAGCTGGACAAAATCTTGGCTGGTGAGATTTTTAAAGATGGGTTTAAAAAAGTATCATAAGGAATGTGAGACTGTGGGAGCCATAGGGCCAAAATGGTGGGGAGGAACCCTAGGTATTTTGGTGGCGTTGTGGAATCACTGAACTAAGGGCTGTAACTACGTACCTGCAGACTTATGTTTATGTGAAAAACAAACAAACAACCCAAACTGCTATTTGTACTTGCAGCTGAACACTTTCCTATCTAGTATACTGTCTCTGTGACCTTGGGAAAATTGCTCAGGCAGCCTGAGTTTCCTTATATATAAAATGGAGTTCTTGTGTCCATTCCAGGGGCCAGTGTAAGGATTAAATGAGGTCCTTTTGAAAACAGCATAGTTGTTGCCATTTGCTGGCAATGCAGTGCCTAATAAACGGTAGGTATAAATTGGATTTATTTGCTTCATGTGGAAAAATTGTTAATGCCATTGAAGTGTTGGTTTATGGTGTAGTGTCAGTTCCCAGAAATTATCAGGTCAAGCTCTGACTTAAAACTGATTAGTTTGGTGGTCCACAATGCTAATGGCCCAAAACAGTGCCTCATGCATTATCTACCACCTATTAGATGTTGTTATTGTTTTGTTTTGTTTTGTTTTAATTTTTTTTTTTTAAGATTTTTTTTTTTTATTCATGAGAGAGCGAGAGAGAAAGGCAGAAGGAGAAACAGGCTCCCAAGGAGCAGGGAGCCTGATGCGGGACTCGATCCCAGGACCCTGAGATCATGACCTGAGCCGAAGGCAGACGCTTAACCATCTGAGCCACCCAGGCGCCCTTAAATTTTTTTTTTTAAGTAAACTCTATACCCAGTGTGGAGCTTGAACTCAGGACCCTGAGATCAAGAGTCCAATGCTCCACTGAATGAACCAGCTAGGGCCCCTATTGTTTTTAATGCATATGATTTCTTCATGGCTTAGCTCATTTGTTTAAACTGTTTTCTTCATCTGAAATGCTTTCTCCTACTTTTTACCTAGTGAGCTCCTATATATCCTTGAAGGCCCAAATCTGATGTCCTCTCCTTAGACAGAGCTTCACTGGCACTCTAAGGAGGCTTAGTATCTCCTTCCTATGTGTTTCCGTAGCAGTTTTTTGTTTTTGTTTTTAAGTAATCTTTGGCCAATGTGGGGCTTGAACTCAACGGTCCCAAGATCAAGTCCAGCCAGGTGCCCCTCCACAGCAGTTTATAAGTAACATTAGGATGTACTTACATAGCAGTATGTGCCAGGCAGGTTTTCAGTACTTTATATATGATAACTCATTTGGTCCTCACAACAGCTCTGTGAAGTAATATCATCGTTGTTGTTAGTCCTATTTTTCAATTGAGGAAACTGAGTGGAAGAGTTAAGTGATTTTCCTGAACGTGAACTGGGGTTTGAAACTAGGCGGGTGACTCCGAAGTCTGTGTTCTTACTCACCATCTTCTTCTGCCTCATTATTCTGCTACAGCACATATCACCTATAACTATCTCTGGCTCCAGCTGGAGTGGAAATTCTGTCGAGATGTCAGTCCTATTTTGAGACAAATGGAGGACATACATTGGGCATCCAACAGATACTGAGGCTAGTTCCTGCAAGGCATGACTCTGTGTCTAAACATAAACATGGCTGCTTTTCATTGAGTGCTTGCCATGTGTCAGGCAGGCCTTGTGTGTTAAACACATGCATACCTTATAATGATTCCTTTAAACAAATGGACAAGGTAACTTACTATCCCCCCTTTATAAACAGGCATATATATTCAGAGTGCTTACTGGTGACTGGCACATAGTTGACACACAGATATTTGCTGAGTACTAGAAAGAAAGTTCTGTGAGGGCAGGGGTTTTTGTACATTGTTAATGGCTTTATCCCTGGCACCTGCTGGGGGCCTGCACCTTGCAAGGCACTCACTAGATATTTGTTGAGCTCGGATTGGAAGCCAGTTTGGGCTGACTCCAAACCCATGCTCTAACCGTTACGCTACTTCATTAAGGGCATTTCTTTAGGCTTTTTAAATATACAAATTATTTATATCCCAACTACTCGTAAGAAGGAATCAAGAAAAAGCAAAAAGGTTTCCCGAAGAACTAACCCTTTTACCAACATGTTTATTTTAGTTAAGATTCATGGTTACTAATGAAATAAGCCAAACCCTGGGACGCCTGGGTGGCTTAGTTGGTTAAGCGTCCAACTCTTTTTTTTTTTTTTTTTAAAGATTTTATTTATTTATTTGAGAGAGAGAGAATGAGAGAGAGCACATGAGAAGGGGGAGGGTCAGAGGGAGAAGCAGACTCCCTGCCGAGCAGGGAGCCCGATGCGGGACTCGATCCAGGGACTCCAGGATCATGACCTGAGCCGAAGGCAGTCGCCCAACCAACTGAGCCACCCAGGCGCCCCAAGCGTCCAACTCTTGATCTCAGCTCAGATCTTGATCTCAGGGTCGTGAGATTGAGCTCCACATTGGGGCACCCAGCTTGGAGCCTACTTTAATTTTTTTTTTTAATTTTATTTATTTATTTGAGAGAGAGAGAATGAGAGAAAGCACATGAGAGGGGGGAGGGTCAGAGGGAGAAGCAGACTCCCCGCCGAGCAGGGAGCCCGATGCAGGACTCAATCCAGGGACTCCAGGACCATGACCTGAGCCGAAGGCAGTCGCTCAACCAACTGAGCCACTCAGGCGCCCTGGAGCCTACTTTAAAAAAAAATGAAATAAGCCAAACTCTGAAGCAAAAAGGTGAATTTATGATAGGGTTACTTAGGTGTCCCAGTAGATTCAAGCACGGAAAAGCCCCAGGCACAACCAGGACTACCTAATATGATGCTGTGGAGACGCCTCTCTCTTCTCTCATTGCAAACAGGCTTTTTCTACATGGTGGGAGACAAGGCTGCCAGTAGCACCTAAGCTCTACTTCTTAGAGCTTATACATCAGAGAGATTGTGCTGATTCTTTCTCTAAAGTTCGAAAGTGCCGGGATATCTTACACCCATTAGGATGGCTCCTATCAAAACCCAGGAAATAACAGATGTGGATGAAGATGTGGAGAAATTGAAACCCTTGTGCAATGTTGGTGGGAATGCAAAATGGTACAGCTGCTATGGAAAACAGTATGGTGCTTCCTCAAGAAATCAAAAATAGAATTGCCGAATGATCCAGCAGTTAACCACTTCTGGGTGTGTACCCAAAAGAACTGAAAAGCAGGGTCCTTTTTTTTTTTTTAAAGATTTATTTATTTGACAGAGAGTGAGAGAGGGAACACAAGCAGGGGGAGTGGGAGAGGGAGAAGCAGGCTTCGCGCTGAGCACAGAGCCCAGTGCGGGGCTCGATCCCAGGACCCTGGGATCATGACCTGAGCCAAAGGCAGACGCTTAACGACTGAGCCACCCAGGCACCCCGAAAAGCAGGGTCTTGAAGAGATTTTTGTACACCCATGTTCATAGCAGCATTATTCACAGTAGCCAAAAAAATGGAAATAACCCTCAAGTGTCCATGAACAGATAAATGGATAAACAAAATATGGTATATACATACAATGGAATGTTATTCAGCCTTAAGAAGGAAGGAAATTCTGACACATGGTCCAACATGGATGAACCTTGAGGATATTATGCTAAAAAAAATAAGCCAGTCACAAAAAGGACAAATAATATACGATTCCACTTACATGAGAGATCTAAAGTAGTCAAATTCATAGAGATAGAAAGTAGAATGGTGGCTGCCAAGGCCTGGAGAGTGGAGGAAATGGGGAATTGTTTAATGGTTATAGAGTTTCAAGTTTGCAAGACAAAAAAGTTCTGGAGATAAGTTGTGCAATAGTGTGAAATGCTCAACACTACTGAACTATACACTTGAAAATGGTTTAAGATCATAGGTTTTAGGGGCACGTTGGTGGCTCAGTCGGTTAAGTGTCCAACTCTTGGTTTCAGCTCAGGTCACGATCTCTGGGTCCTGGAGTCAAGCCCTGCATGGGACTCCATGCGAAGCAGAGAGTCTATTTGAGATTCTCTCGCTCTCCCTCTGCCCCTTCCCCTACTCTTTCTCTCTCAAATAAAGTCTTTTTAAAAATCATAAATTTTATGTTATGTATATTTTACCACAATTTGAAAAAAAGAGTCCCAGGAAAGGGATTCATTAGCCTCGATTGGGTCTGGTGCTTATCAACCAGGCTAGGGATGGAGTTTTGAAAGAATAGGGCAGCTCCCATGGAAACCAAATGGATGGAGTGGAGGTGGAGTGATTCCCAGAAGTAGCGTGTGTGAGTTGGGAGGGGAGGGCAACTGGACAGAAGCAGTGGGTATCCACCGCTGAGTTCCTGCCTTCTAGTCAACAAGACACTTGTCTTTCTAGCAGCAGCTGATTTGTGCTAACTCCACCTGGGTAGCACTTGCCGTCGTATTCATCATCAGACATGTCATGGTCACTCCTTACATATTTATAGCTTAGTACAGTTTTAACAAAGTTACGTATCTCCTTCGTCCTTGCCAAAAATCTTTCAAGTAGGTTCTGCAAGTGAAACAGACTCCTACTATTTAAGTGACTTAATGTAGAGTAGGGGTCAGTTCAGTTGTAGGGGACTAAAAGCCAATGTGAATTAATTTAGGTAGAAAGAAAGATCTGCTGGCTCATGGGATCCAAGGACACGTTGAACAACCAAGCCCCACTGAGGAGCAGGTAGGATGCAGGTGGGCATCGGGAGGAGCTGCCGTCAGGGACTCCACACAACCAGCACTGTGTCCACCCCTTTCTCTTCTCTGCCTGCTGACTTCGCTTTTTTCTCCAATGCCAACAAGTTTTCCTCACATGGTCACTGGAAGCTTCCACACCTCACATCTTAGAGCTTTGCCCCCCTGCAAAGGACACCTGACTCGCAAGCTTAACAATCCCAAGGAAGGAGGAAGGACTGCTCGTAGAGCTGAATTCCGTTCTTGCCCTGGGATTAAGCAGGAGTCAGTCACCTATGAATATAGCTACTGCCCGTAGAAATATATGACTAGTGGGGCTCCTGGCTGGCTCAGTCAGTAAAACACACGACTCATGATCTCAGGGTTGTAAGTTTGAGCCCCATGTCAGGAGTAGAGATTACTTAAAAATCTTAAAAAACAAAAAACAAAACACAACAAAAAAACCTGTATGATTAGAAAGAATGGGGCTGGGGGAAACACAGTTTTTAAGAAAAGGGTGGGTGTGGGATTAATGCTGATAGACCAAACAATAGGTGTCGCCCAACCGAGACCCAGGGCAAGCAAGTGGCATATTAGGAGATGCCCAGGTCTGAATATAGTCCTGGGCACACGCTAACTACTGAGTACTTCCCACACAAAAGGAGGGCCCTATCTGTGCAAGGCCCCAGAACAATGCATTCTCAGGTGTGAGGCTGGATCAGCCTCTGAGTCACCAGACGTGGGGTGAAGTGAGACTTAAAGAAAACCGTTTAGACCTATGCCTTCTGCCTGAGCTTCCTTGTTAATATCAGGGGATTGAGGGATGAAGACCTTTATATAACTTATTTTTGTGAATTCAGAAATGCCTCTGTGTCCTCCTAGATGTGCCTAATGAGGTAGTGTTGCATGAAAACAGTGGTTTCTCGACAGCAGGCGGAAGGGCCAGCCCACACTCTCCAGCCTCCCGCAGAATCTTCACATGCTTTTAGAAACTACGTTCTTGATACTGACACTCATGGCTTTCCGTTGTTTTAAATGTCAGCATGAAAGGGTGCACAGAATTCAGCAGTCATCTGGTTCAGTTGTTTTCAAACTAGCTTTGGCTATGGATCCTTTATCCCCCCCAAGTAAAACCTTACCAAAACTCCCAACACATAATATAGATCGAAGCAGAGTGGCTTGGGGTCTTGGTGGGTCATAGAGGCCTCTGGACACTCTGATTCAAGTCTCTTCACACTTTGAAAATCACTGATCTAGATTAGCCATTTTATTTTGCGGATGGAGAAATGAAGGCCCAGAAAGGTTAAGGGGGTCACCCACAAGAGCACCAACGGTGGCAGAGCTGACTGGCGCCCTGGTCTCCTAGCTCGGGAGTCAGGCTCTTTCTACCGTATCATGCTGCTTTTAGCTATTTTGAAAGAGCACTCCAACCAAGTAGTTGTGTTTTACTTCAGGTGCACAATACTTTGTTCAGGTGCAGGAAATGGACTAACACGAAGGCAAGTAGAGGACTTTGGGCGCCTAATCTAATAAACAGATAAGAGCTTTATAATTAGGAACTTTTGTTTGTTATTTTATTCAACAGACTTAACAAGTGCTTACTATTCACCATTCCAGGTGCTAGAGATGTATCAGTGAACAAGACAATCCCTGTCCTCAGAGAGATCGAGTCTTCCATGCTGTTTCGAGGGATGTGATAAATACTGTTGTAGAGATGTTCAGGAAACATGAATGATTGTACCTGACCCAGTTCAGAGGCATCTGGGAAGGCTTTCTGAGGAAATGGCATCTAAGAAAACACCAGAAAAAGTAACGGGAGTGAGCCAGGTAGGAGAGTGTAGGAAAAAAAGCCTGGAGAATTCTGTAGGAACCAGGTCATAGAAGGGCCTGTAAACCTTCAACCGCAAGATAACAACATCACATGTATTTACTGGAGAGATGATTCTGGTGCAGTTCGGAGAATGAATTGGCTGGAGACAGCCAAGAGGCAGGGGGATGGTAAAGTAGAGCAGGTAGAACTCACAGGACTTGATGGTTGGTTAAATATGGGTGGTGAAGGAGAGGGAAGGGGTCAGGAGGAAGGCTTTCTCACCCAAGCAATTGACTGATGGTGGTTCCTTTGGTCAAGATGGAGAGCACCGGAGGAAGAACAGGATTGGGCCCAGGGCAGAGGATGAGTTCACTTTGGGACTTGAGATGGAAGTGTCTGCAGAGAAGCCTAATGGAAAGTTGTGAGGAACTGGATATTCAGGTTGAGCCCAGTGAGCACTCTGGGCTGGAGATAGAGATCTCGAAGTCATCAGGTTTGGTGGTATTTGAAGCTGTGGAAGATGAGATCACTGGGTGTGTAGTGAAAAGAGAAAGGTCTAGAACAGAGCTTGCAGAATAGCGACAATTGAAGAAGGGGAGCTTGTATCAGAAATGGAGGTGTAGTGAGAGAGCAGGGAGAAACCAGGAGGCTGGGGTCACGGAGGCCGAGTGGAAAGAGCTTTGAGAGGGGAGTAGTCAGCAGGGAAGAATGTGTAGAGAAGCCATGTCTGATAAGGAATAAGAAGCATTCAGTGGCTTTTAGTGATGAGGACATCATGGTAACCTTGGTAAGAGAAGGCTCAGCCCATGGTTAGAACATGGAAGCCACATCTCCGTGGTTTGAAGTGAATGGGAGGAGAGTGGCCGGTGATAGTGAGGGTTGTCTGCTCCTTAAGTAATGAATGGAAGGAGAGAGGGTGGCTGCTAGTGGTTTAGGGTTGAAGGAAGTTGTTTTCCTTTTGCATGCTTAAGGATCTCAGGATAGTGAGTTCGAGCCCCATAGTGGGTGTAGACATTACTTAAAAAAAAAAAAAAAAAGAAAAAGATCTTAAATAAGTAAGTAAATAAATAAATAAAATAGATTTGGGGGAATGTCTATACCAATACAACAGAGCTCCTTCTTGATGCTCCTGCAGCTGGAGGTAGGGTGACCCACTCGGCCAGTTCGTCTGGGACTTTCCTGGTGTTATCATTGAAAGCCCCATGTCCTGGGAAACCCCCTCACTCTGGGCAAACCAGGATGCTCCATAAGGATAAATAAGAAATATTCTGCGGTTGCCGAGAGCATGCTCTATCATTTCTCTGAAGATTTAGAGGAGCTACCTACCTTCGAAGAAGACCTATTGCAAGGAACAGAAGAAAAGGTAGGAAGGTAGGCGGTACCTGATTGATATTCCAGTCAACTTCAAAAAGTACACCATGAATTTAGAGACCGCAATCCTGCAAATGGAATAATCTGAGATAAAGAGGGAGGAGGAGATTACAACTGTGGCTCTTGAATTAAAAACTGAATGGAAGCATGCCAGCTTGAGCGCAGTAGGTCTACTAAATACAGGAAACGGACTTCAGATGATCTTCCAGAACACAGATGAAATCAATGAAGGTAGGAAAATAAAAGACGAGATCTGGAGGGCAGAACAATGAAAGGAATTTTAAGAATTCAAATGAATGTAAAAGCTTAAAATTTTTTTTATTTAAAAATTTAAAAATAAAATAAAAATATTTCAAAAATAAATAAAAATTTAAAATAGAGGGGCACCTGGGTGGCTCAGTTGGTTAAGCGACTGCCTTCGGCTCAGGTCATGATCCTGGAGTCCCAGGATCGAGTCCCGCATCGGGCTCCCTGCTCGGCAGGGAGTCTGCTTCTCCCTCTGACCCTCCCCCCCTCTCATGTGCTCTCTGTCTCTCTCATTCTCTCTGTCTCAAATAAATAAATAAAATCTTAAAAAAAAAAAATTTAAAATAGAATTCAAATGAATGGACTGATGATAAATGAAAAGGCATTGAGTGCTTATTCTGTGACAAGCACTTTGTAAGCCCTTCACATGTGTGAACACTTACTGCTCAACACCGTGGGTACTATTATCCTCCCCATTTTGCATATGGGGAGACCGATGCACAGGTAGGTTCAACACTTGCGCAAGTTGGGGCGCCTGGGTGGCTCAGTCGTTAAGCGTCTGCCTTCAGCTCAGGTCATGATCCCGGAGTCCTGGGATTGAGCCCCGCATCGGGCTCTCTGCTCAGCGGGAAGCCTGCTTCTTCCCCTCCCACTCCCCCTGCTTGTGTTCCTGCTCTTGCTATCTCTCTCTCTGTCAAATAAATAAAATCTTTAAAAACAACAACAACAACAACAAACACTTGTGCAAGTTTACACGGGTAGGAAGTGAGGGAGCTGGTGAACCCAGGCAGTCCAGCTTCAAAGCCTTCACTCTATAAAGCACTGAGCCGCAGGCCTACAAGGCCAAACCAAGTGATTCAGGGTTTTTTTGGTATTTCCTCTGAGTGCCGGCCGAGTTCTGCTGCTGGGAAAATATCAAAGACCAAGACAGTAGATCCCTGCTCAAATAGAGCTTGCATTCTACTACACTACACTAGTAAACAATTAAGAGAATGTCAGTAAGTGTTAAGTCCTATGAAGAAAAAACTGAAAAACAAGGTAGTCACTAATTATGTGTGTGTTGAGGTAGGTGTTACTACTTTAGGTGGGATGACCAGGGAAGATCCTCTGAAGAGATGACATCACCTGAGTCGAGAATGATGTGGAGTCAGCCTTGGAGCAAGAGGTAACAGCAAGTGCAAAGGTCCTGAGGTGGGATTGCATTTGGCATATTCGGAGACTAGTAAGAAGGCCATTGTACCTGTAGCAGAGTGAATCAGAGGGCCATGTGTAAAAGAGAAATAGCTAGGGGCTAGATCAGGTAAGGCCTGATGGGCCACAGTAAGAATTTGAGATTTTATTCTAATTGTAACTGAAGGAATTGAAGAGGGTTTTCTGTTGTTGTTATGTTTTAGGTTTTGGATTTTGTTTTGTTTTGTCTGTTTTTAGCAGGGGAAGAATATAATTGCCTGATGGGCATGTTAAAAGATTAATCTAGCTGCTATGCGAAGAATAGACTGTAAGGTGATAAAGATGTGGAATGAGGAAGCAGGAAAAAGTTTAACGGATGTTCTGGCTGGAAGCAGGGCCTAGAGCTCAGAAGTTTTCGGTAAGTTAATGGTTAATGCTAGCTGTCTCTCTGCCCTGGGGCATCCCCTCCCCAGTTTATCTAATCTCAGTCACTAACTTACTGAGAAATAAGGAAAAAAAAGATCAGAGACCCAAATACCCTTAGCAGGCAGCAATAACCCAGTGGAGGACCCAAGGCTGGGCCAATCAGACTCCTGAGAATTTCAAACTGCAACTCCGTTTTTGCTGGGTACCCTTAAACACGGACATGTAATGTTTGGGCACATACACAAAATAAATATTTGTTGTATGAATGGATGCATGGCCAAAAAGATCTGCAGAGGAGAAAGGATGCAGGTGTACGAGGGAAGAGAAGTTCCTGCTGACTCACTCCCCAGTTCCCGGTTTGGTTCATGGTTTCTCATCGTCCTGAGGCCTAAGGTGCTTCCTTGGGTTCCTGGGGACCTTGTTTCCTTAATAAAACAGGTTTTATTTTTGCCTCTGTGGATTTCTTTTATGTGCAACTCAAGGACCCCCAGTCCAAGGTGAGCAGGTCGTTAAAGCTTCTGTCCTTCATGGCCGCATTGGTCACATATGTGGCGAGCACGCACCCCTGTGTCTCAGGGCCTCACCCGCTCAGGGCTCAGTTGCCTATTTCTGTTTTTTCTAGTTTTATGGGCCTGTAGTATTATCTTAAGGTAATTGAATTTGCTTTTATTGTATTCACTGGTAAGACCCAACATTTTCCTGAGATAACTTCATATTCATATTGTTTGCTTATTAAGGTCTTTCTGACTGGACACCAGTGTTACAGTTAATGTAGTTATTCAGTTATTCAGATGCTAAATGTGTATCTGGGTGTTTGGTTTTGGCCTACGTGGTTTCCCTTTCCTTTTTATAGTCTACGGAGGATAAGATACAAATTAATCCATTCACCAAGCAGCCTCTGAATTCCCACTATATATGTATATACGTAAGATGAGTATGTCAGGGTACCCTCCCCCCCCCTTCTTTTGCCCACCCTCTAGAAGTTGGTTTCCCTGGCCCTCCTCTCTCTCAGGCCACAAGCCCTCCCTGAATGATCTCATCTGCTCCCAGGCCTTAGCTCACACCCGTTCTGCAGGATGAGCAGGTTTTTCTTTTTTTAACTGATATGTGATTTCTACCCCATGCACTTTGTATTCAGTGTTTCAATGTTTAGTTTGACCCATGGAAAACTCCACTGAGATATTTCTGTCACTGTCGGAAACACCTTGGTGCTGTCCACAGTGTACCTTGAGTTAAACAGGCTTATCCACTAAACTGTATCTTCAAGTGGACAGTGGGACAGGGGGGCCCTCCAGGGGCCAATGGAGCTCACCCAGAAGCAACTCAGCAGAGCGGACCTGCTTGGACCTTTGCCCCGTGGCTGCCCTGCAAGGCTCTGGCGGCCATGAGGACACATGGGGCACCTCTTTGGAAGAGTCCATTTGGCTTCTCCTATCTGGAGTCAGTTTACCACCCAGTCCAAACTGGGGTGTGAGGAGGATGTGAGGACAGGTGTGTCAGTGCTCAACAACCGCATTTAGGAGAGACTTTCTTCTTCTTCTTTTTTTTTTTTTTTTGTCAGAGAGAGAGCACAAGCAGGGGAAGTGGCAGGCAGAGGGAGCGGCAGACTCCCCGCTAAGCAGGGAGCCTGACTTGGGACTCGATCCCAGGACCCTGGGGTCATGACCTGAGCAAAAGGCAGATGCTTAACCGACTGAGCCACCCAGGCATCTCTAGGAGAGACTTTCAACACCACAGCACAGGGTATGAGCTGGAAAAGGAAACTCACGTCTGTGACTGCAAGGGTCGCCCTAAAAGTGTCGGACCAAAGCCTGTGCACTCAGGTGGCTGTTAGCTCTGTCCGAGGCTCCGGACCTTCCTCCTGGACGTCTCCCCAGGCCATCCCATGGGCACTTTAAACATACGTTCCAGACTGAACATGCCACCCTTCTTCCACTATTCCGCAAACTGCCCTTTCCTTGCTAGTCTCAATTCTGACTGTAACGCTCTCGCCACCAGCCCCATTACCCAAGCCAAGATCCTGACTGTCATCCTCCACCCTTTCTGTGACCCTTCCCTTTCCTTCTTTTGGAACTGTGGAGCAAGGCAGCAGGGCCCCCAGTGACCACTGAGCTCAATGCAAACGGGCTCATAAAGTGACCCACCTCTAAATAGCCATAGGCCCTCACTGACCAGTTACAACCGGGCGCAGTTCCTAAGATCACCAAAAAGGGAAAAGTCCCCTATGTCCTCATACTCCTTCACTCCGCCCTATAACTGCGGCCCCTCGCCACTGCCTCATGGCGAACAGTCTCTCCTCTGCCAGCCTGTCCACTGCTTCCTTGTGGTGTATTCAATAAACTTCTCTTCTGTTCTGCGTTGGGTGAATTCTGTCACCATCTGTGCGGCTGGCCTCCACCCAATCAGGGCCCCCCACATTTGGTGGCCCCCATCCAATCGGGACACCCCACAGTAATTACATAAAAACCAACAGGTTTTATCATCTGTATTTATTTCCTACTGCTGATAAAATAAATAACTACAAACTTACTGGCTTAAAACAACACAAATTTATTATCTGACAATTTGAAATGAGTTTTACGAGGCTAAAATCAAGGTGTTAGCAGGGCTGGTTCCTTCTGGAACTTCTAAAGGAAAATCCGTTCCTTGTCTCAGCCTCTAGGGGCCACCCACATTCCTGGGCTGCACCACCTCATCTCTCCCTTCCTCTCACTTGCCTTCTTTCCACTCCTCTGATTTCTCCTTCTCTAACAGGGACCCTTGAGATCGACATAGGGCCCATCCAGATAGCCAAGGTAATCCCTATAAGGTGACATTCACAGGCTCCAGGCATTAGGAGGTGGATGTCTTACACACCATCCTTACCCACCCAGCATTCCTGGAACCCATGGGTTCCAACTGTCGCTCTTCAGAGCACATTGTCTCTCATCTAGGTTGTTAAAACCTCCTCCTAGTTGATGGGCTCTTGATGCATGACCCAAATTGTGCAGTGGGTTCTCTGCTTCTGGTCCTGCCCCCACTCCAATCCATTATGCTTTTCTTTTTTTTTATTAAAGATTTTATTCATCCATTTGACAGACAGAGACAGTGAGAGAGGGAACACAAGCAGGGGGATTGGGAGAGGGAGAGGCCGGCTCCCCGCAGAGCAGGGAGCCTGATGCGGGGCTCGATCCCAGGACCCTGGGATCATGACCTAAGCCGAAGGCAGACACTTAATGACTGAGCCACCCAGGCACCCTTATGCTTTTTTTTTTTTTTAAAGACTTTATTTATTTGAGAGAGAGAGAGAGAGCGCATGAGCCAGGGCGGGGGGGGGAGGGGAGGGGGAGGAGCATAGGGAGAGGGACAAGTAGACGCCACGCTGAGTGGGGAACCTGATGTGGGCCTCGATCTCATGATCCTGAGATCATGACCTGAGCCAAAATCAAGAATCAGACACTCAACCGACTAAGCCACCCAGGCGTCCCTAATCCATTATGCTTCTAATTGCATCTTGTTTGTCTCTCTCTTAGTTAAAAGTTTATATGGACTCCCCTTTACTCTCAGGATAAAGTCACAGCTCCTGAGATGGTATGCGAGGTCTTCTGTGGTCTTTCTTCGGCTCACTCTTTCAGCCAAATCTCCTACAAACCATTACAAAGCTACTTGGAATTTCTCAAGACAGAACAGTGTGGATTATAGAGCTTCTGAAGCCATACTCCTCAGCTGCGAATCCCAGCTCTACCACTTGCCAATATGAATTCTTCTGCCAGTAACATAACAGCTCTGGGCCTCAGTTTCATCTTTTTAAAACTTTGACCCTTAAAGATTGTTGTGATGATTAAATTGATTACATTAATTAAATTTCTTTAAGTACTTATTAGAGGGGCACCTGATTGGCTCTGTTGGAAGAGCATCCAACTCTTGATCTTGGGGTTGTGAGTTCAAGCCCCATGTTGGGTGTAGAGATTTTTTTTTAATGAAATATATATATTTTGGGGGGGTGAGATTTTATTTATTTATCTATTTAGAGAGTGCACAAGCAGGGAGAGGGGCAGAGGGAGAGAGAGAATCCTCAAGCAGAGTCCCTGCTGAGCACAGAGCCAGATGCGGGGATCTGACATGGGGCTTGATCCCACGACCCTAAGATCGTGACCTGAGTCGAAATCAAGAGTTGGACACTCAACCAACTGAGCCACCCAGGTGTCCCTAAAATAAAATCTTAAAAAAAAAAAAAAAGTACTTATTAGAACAGTGCTTGGCGGGGCGCCTGGGTGGCTCAGTCGTTAAGCGTCTGCCTTCGGCTCAGGTCATGATCCCAGGGTCCTGGGATTGAACCCTGCATCGGGCTCCCTGCTCAGCAGGAAGCCTGCTTCTCCCTCTCCCACTCCCCCTGCTTCTGTTCTCTCTCTCGCTATGTCTCTCTCTGTCAAATAAATAAACAAAATCTTTAAAAAAAAAAAAAAGAACAGTGCTTGGCACAGTTTCCTCCATCATTCCATGTTCTCAGCCCTATTGATGCTGTCTGGAATGCTCTGCCCAGGACCCTCTTTCCCTGGAAATTCTTACCCATCCCTTCAAGGCTGCCCTCAGTATCAGCTCCTGGGCACAGGCCTCCCTGCTGTCTCCTCCCACCACATGCTGGCACTCTGGGAACTCTGTGACCTGAACCAGAGGCCCTATCACGTATTTACAATCATTTCATGACGTGTAAGAGGGAACATCCTGAAATACTAATATTTGTGTTTTTCTCTTCCACACTTCCTCGTATGTGACCCTCCCAGTCAGTTAGAGGCCGTTTTCAAGAATTAGTCCTTATAACAAGAAGGCAAGGAGAAAGGAAAAGATGATGTTTAGTTTTTCAACTTCCAAAGTACGGTTCGATGTGGACACCCACATGAGCAGTTTTGAAAGCCAAGCAGTGGGCTTTATGGAGAGGAGAGACTTTGAGAACCCAGAGGCGTGGTCCTGAAGGCAGCAGGGTGTCCTGTGTACGCCTTGGTCGTGGACTAAACCAGCGAAGTGCCTGGCCCATCCTGCTCACGGGAAGGCTGGGGAGGGGTCACCTAGGTAGCGAATGGGGACAGGAGTTGAACTTGGAGATCAGCGAGGAGCAGAGTCCGCACCAACTGACTGCCCAGGGGCAGAGCCGGGGGGCGTGGTGGCCACCGTCCGTGGCCCCCTGGGTCAGCACTGCTGTCACCTGCTGTCACCTGCGCCGAGGGGCCAGTCACTGTTCTGCTCCTCACTTGCTGGTGAAGTCCTTCTCTTGTCAGCCGCCTGCAGTTGCCCTTGAGTCACTCAGCAGAAATGGGGCCCACCCATGCCATGCCCCACATGAGCCATTTGTGGGCCCTGCTTTTCATAACAGCTGAGGAACCTTGTAAGCCTCATAAAACAAGTAGCAAAATCCCCCTCCTTCTCTCTCTCTCTCTCTGTTTTTAGTAAGCTCTGTACCCAATGTCGGGCTCGAACTCACGACTGCAAGATCTGGAGTTGCATGCTCTACCGACCGAGTCAGCTATGTGCCCAGAAGGGTAGGATCTTGACACTGAGTATCAATGGTGTGGGAAAGAGAGTCCCCAGCACCTGAACTTGGGAGGAGCTGGACAATGAGGCTGACCTGTTTCATGTGACTGTATGCCTCTGGGGCATAGAGCGAGCCTCCCGGAGGGCAGCAAGCTTTGTTGGATTCCTCTCTCTGTCCCTAACACATGGCTGGTGCTTGGTAGATTTTTTTTTTTTTTTAAAGATTTTATTTGGGGCACCTGGGTGGCTCAGTCGGTGAAGCGTCTGCCTTCCGCTCAGGTCATGCTTCTCCCTCTCCCTCTGTGATCTGTCTTGCTTTCCCTCTCTCTCAAATAAATAAAATAATAAATCTCTCTCAATAAATAAATACATAATAAATCTCTCTCAAAAAATAAATACATAAACATAATATATAAATAAAATCCTTATTTATTTGAGAGAGAGAGAGAGAGCGCGTGCTCAAGAGAGCATGAGCAGGGGGAGAGGGAGAAGCAGGCTCCCCGCTGAGCAGGGAGCCTGACCTGGGGCTCGATCCCAGGACCCTGGGATCACGACCTGAGCCGAAGGCAGACGCTTAACGGACTGAGCTACCTAGGCACACCTTGGTAGATAGTTATTACATTGAAAGAATGAATGAAAATCATTGTGTAGTGAGGGAGACAGATACATAAACAAATAATTATAATACAACCTAAGTTCTGTGACAAAGGACTGCAGAAAGCACTGAATGAACAGAAGAGGGAAAGGTCCAGAGACATAGGGGATTTTCTTTTTTTTTTTTTTCTTTTTTTTTATTTGACAGAGACACAGTGAGAGAGGGAACACAAGCAGGGGGAGTGGGAGAGGGAGAAGCAGGCTTCCCACCGAGCAGGGAGCCCGATGCGGGGCTTGATCCCAGGACCCTGGGATCATGACCCGAGCCGAAGGCAGACGCTTAACGACTGAGCCACCCAGGTGCCCCGACATAGGGGATTTTCTGAGGCGACAGCAGGACTGGTGCACAAGTCTTGTGACCCTCACTCCAGAGCACCATTGGAGTGGAGAGATTCTCCTAGGAATCTCTGCCCATGGGACCCCTGGGTGGCTCAGTTGGTGAAACGGCTGCCTTTGGCTCAGGTCATGATCCCAGGGTCCTGGGATGGAGCCCTGAGTCGGGGTCCCTGCTCAGCAGTGAGTCTGCTTCTCCCTCTCCCTCTGTGATCTCTCACTTCCCTGCTCTCTCAGATAAATAAATAAATACATACATACATATTTGAGAGACAGAGAATGTGAGCAGGCAGTCCCCTTGGCCATAGTTGATGGACTCTTGCTACATGACCCAAATAGGGCAATAGGGCCTCACTTCACATGATTTTGCTGTTGCGATTCCGAGATGCCAGTCCATTTCTGCGGGGCCCCTGACCTGGAGACTGAGAGCTGGCCATGTTTGGCCATGTGTTCAGAGAAGTGGACAATGGTAAGGCTCAGAGAGAGAGGGAGCCAGCTTCCTGGCTGCTCAGTGACTTTTTTTTTTTTTTTTTTAAGATCTATTTATTTATTTGAAAGACAGTGAGCAGAGGGAGAGGGAGACATGGAGACTCCCCGCTGAGTGGGGAGCCTGACATGGGGCTTGATCCCAGGACCCTGAGATCATGACCTGAGCTGAAATCAAGAGTTGGATGCTTAACCGACTGAGCCAGCGAGGTGCCCCTGCCCAGTGGCTTTTAAGATCCTGGTTCTTGTTGCTGTTGAGGCCTGGTGGCCCCCTACCCTTTGGCTCCATTTGACACCTCTGAAAACTTGTATTAAATTCTTCTCTTGCTTAAGCTTGCCTGAGCGGTTTCTGTTGTCTGCAGCCAAGTGTCTTGACTAACATTATCCTCACTGATGTCATACCATGATCACAGCAAATACCTGGACTCTATTCTGAGAGCTTTACATGTAAGAACTTGTTAAACCCTCATAACATTCCTATGAGGTAGGTACAGCGATCACCCTTAGTTTTTAGATGAAGAAACTGAGGCACAGAGAGGTTCCATAACTTGCCATAGTCATACAGCTGGTAAGTGTTGGGATTCAAATCCAGACCGAGCCTATATCCAACATTGCAGTTTTACCGTATTTTGTCGAGCAAGTCTGTATTTTTATGTTTTTAACCTATTGTCCTAGAAGAATGTAGTGCTACATGCCAAACACATAAGAAGCCCTGGCTGAGTCCCTTTTCCTGAAATGAGACTGGGTGAGCCGGGAGGCCGGCCCCCTCTGTCTGCCCCATCGGTCCTGCCTCTTGCTTGCCGGGCCTGGCGGGGGAAGCGCGGGAAGGAGCGGCCGGGCCAGGGACAGGGCTTGGCGGCAAAGCTGCTTGTGGGGCGGGAGGCCAGAGCCGCGCCCTGGCACCTGGCAGGCAGCCCAGCCTCACCGTTGAGAAAATACCTGGAACAAAGGAGTCCTCCCGCCACGACTGGCCACCTCTCCTTGTGCCCACAGCTCCTTGGCTGAGGAATCTGACCTCCGGGCCAGGCCAGGTCAGGTCCTTACGTGGCCTCAGGAGGCTGCAGTGAGGCTTCAGGGCCCCGCCGGGAACACCTTCCTGGCTGCCCCTGGGTTAGGGGGTGGGCGTTCCAGAGGCTTCCGGGCTGATTCCCACCCAGGGGCTCTGCTGGGCTGCCCGAACTTCCCCTTGGGGCCACCCTCCCCCATGGTGTCCAGGGCAGGTGGCTTTAGAGCGCTGCGCCTGGAATCCCCCAGCCAGGAGGACAGTCTCATGGCAATGGCTTGGCAGGTGCCGAGTGGACGGATGTGTGTCTCTGCTGAACCAGGGGCCCCGTAAGGGAATTTGGGCATTATCAACAGCAAGCATTTGGGGGAGCAAATCTGGACTAGAGGCCTGGGAGAATGAAAAGCAAAGACTGAGACCCCGAGCGTAGTGGTATGGTTCTCCCGGGACAACTCTTTTTTTTTTTAAGTAATCTCTACACCCACCGTGGGGCTCGAACTCACAGCCCCGAGATCAAGAGTCGCTTGCTCCACCGACTGAGCCAGCCAGGCGCCTCCTACTCGTTGGACTCTTGAGCGAAGCATAGCAGGTCCTCAGAGGTCAGGGCTGGCCTCCTGAAGGGGTGGCCAGCCTATGACCAGCTCCTTCGCCTTCCTTCCCCCCTTCTCGTGAGCAAGACCAGAGGGGCATGGATCTGGACAAGAGACCGCCTCACTTCAGCTCTTCTGTTCAAAGAGGGACGGGCCCCGGAGCCCCAGGCCCAACTCCCAGCCCCAGGCCAGCCTTAAGCCTCCCCCGCAACCCTAGGCAGTAGTGACTGCTGTCGTCAGGGCCCCTTCCAGCCCATGTGGTGCCCTATGATGGTTCAGAAAAAGAGACTGTTTCCTGCAGGTGGACACCACCCTCCTCCAGGGCCCCCAGCCGTGCTAAGTGGAGCTGGACTTCAGCCCGCCCTTGCTTCGCATCTCTGTGAGTTGGTGCAGACCCAACCTATGCTGCCATTTGCAGGGCGATCCCCAAGCTGTGACCCTGGACCCCTGATTCCCAGGCTAAATCCTATCCCCCTGGCTGGGATCTTCCCTGGGCTGGGCAGAAGGAGGTCATTTCTGAGGTGGCTTCTCTTCAGCGGCACAAACCCACTTTAGAAACGGGGCAGGGACTCAGGAGGGGTTCCCTAGAAGCAACTCCCAATAACCACGGGCGGGAGGCTTCTTCCCAGGCAGGACCCTCTGGCCTTGGGGTAGCCCCTGGACGAGGGAGCTGTGGGTATAACCTTGAGGCTAGTCTCGGCAGAATGCTGTCCAGTTCATGCTCTGTCCTGCAATGTGTAATTCTGTATGGAAGGAACACAGGCCCTGGTCAGGCAGGCGTGGCACGGAGCTGCACCCTCCAACCTGGCTTTCTGTTCCCCTGGGCCCACACTCAGTGCCCAGACCCAGGGAGCCTGAAGGCTCTGGGCCCAGGGCATGGCACCCTGCGCCCAGCACAGGACCAGGCTCACAGAGCGTCCTGCACACTCAGTCAGATGAATGAATGAGTAATAGCCCAAAGAAAGAGGCCTTCCCGAGGCAAGTGTGGGCGCCAGGGCCTGGAGTCCCTGGATCCCCGGCTCTGGACCCTTGCCCTCACTTCCTCTTCTGTAGAACAGGCCTCAGAGACACCTGCTTCCCTTGGTTGCCAGGCGACCTGCTATTCATAATGAAATAGGAACAACAACAGTCACAGAGCCACCTCACTTCTTGAGAACTTCCTCTGGGTCAAGTGCTTTGCATGAATCGTCACAATAGTCCTGTGAGGGAGGTGCTGTCCCCACGTTCCAAGGAACTCGGGAATGACTCCGTGACGATGAGCCTTGCTCAGGAAAGGGCAGCTGTATCCCTTCTGTGTGCAGCCACGGGTGTCTGTGGAGTCCCCAGCTGGGGTCAGAGCCCCGGCCAGCGTCCGGAATCCGGGCCACCGTGTCTGCCCCCAGGTGCTGAGGGTCACCTGCGTCTAGGGCAGGGGTCCAAGCTGCTGGGAGGCTGGAGTCTTGGGCTCTGGTGCCACTTCTGCTCCTGATCGGCTCTGCCCCCCTCCCCGCCGGGTGGGTCCCTACCCTTCCCTGGCCTCAGTTTATCCCATTGTAAAGTGAGAAAGAGGGGTCAGATCCCTTGATCACCAAGGTCTCTGACCACAAAGGAAGGCAAAGGGAAGTTCAGGAAAACATGGAGCCTGTGTCTGAATTCCTGGCTTCTCTCTGCCCCCTGGTGGACGCCAGCAGCCTAGCACCCGGGGGAAAAACTTGCTTTGTGACCTCTTCCAAGGAGCCCAGGCCTGGGAGCCCCAGTCCCCATCTGTTAAATGGGAATAGTAAGAGTACCTACCTCTTTGGACTGCTGTGAGGCTGCAAAGATATAATACATGAGAAGTGCTTGGGCAGAAGCGAGGGCTGCCAGGGCTGTGGAGGGAGCAGCGGACCAGGGTCCTGGAGCCTGTATGGAAAGCGGGGCCTGGGGCGAGGGTGGGGGTGGGGAGCCGATGAGGGGGAGGCCTTCAGCAGTCCTCCAGGCCACTCCGGGAAACTGAGATCAGGATCAGGGGAAATAAATTTCTTAGGGTTATATTAAGCATTCAGAAGTTCAACACATTTTTAAAAATATTTTATTTATTTGAGAGAGAGCATGAGGGAGAAAAAGAGCAGGAGAGAGAGAGCCGGAGCAATAAAGACAGAGAGCACAAGCAGGGGAAGGCAGAGGGGCAGAGAGAAGCAGACACCCCCCTGAGCAGAGAGCCCATCGTGGGGCTCGATCCCAGGACCCCAAGATCATGACCTGAACTGAAGGCAGATGCTTAACCGACTGAGCCACCCAGGCATCCCAACACATTTTTATTCTATTCAGTGTTTTGGCTAGGTAATACATTCACAACATCCAAGAAACCATATATGGAATGATAAGTATTTGATTTTATTAGTTTCTTATGCAGCCTTTTGATGTGAATAAATAGAACCAATGTAAATATGCATTCTTATTCATTCACATCCCTTTTTACTCAAAGGAGGGCATCCAGTGTTCTGTATCTTACCTGTTTTACTTAACAGTGTATTTTGTAGCTTAATCAATCCGTAGAGAGCTTCCTTGTTCTTTTTTTCTTCAGCTGTCTAGTATTCCATAGTGGGCACATACCATTGTTTGTTTATTTAGCCAGTTCCTTCCTTATTAAGGGGCACTTGGGTTTTTGCTATCACAAACAATACTGTAATGAATAATCTTCCCTTTCCAGGGCTGATGATTAGGCAGGGGTATCAAAGGCATGGCTGTCTCAGTTGTTAAAATATTGAAATACTTTCCCAGTGCTTGGTAAATAGTACAATTGCAACTGTAACAATTGATAAACTTAATTAAGGTTGTGAATTCTGTTATAAACTCTTAAGTTCAAGCTATGGCTGTGGGACGTCAGGGCTCGTTCAGTGGACCACCTGCCATACATTCATCTAGACGGTTAGAAACATGAGGGCCAGCTGGACTTCCCCCTAAGCTGGAGGATCCGTGGGACTGCCTGACTGCAGGACCACACTGAGCATTCGTTACAGAACACTCTGTATCTTAGAAGAGTCACCAGTTTATCATTGTTCTCTAGTTATGTAGCTGCTGGTGCTGCTCTTAAATATTTGTTTCCACGGGGCTTTTTACTGGTTCGTTTTCATTCTTGTTAAGTAGGAGGAATGCAGTGCTTTGATATTTGAAAATTTAAGATTTATAATAAAATATTAGAAATAAACAGAGATGAGAAAATTTGGTGTTCTTAAGATTTCTTTTAACTATCGTAAACATGAATCTTGGGGCTCCTGGGTGGTTCAGTCGTTAAGCATCTGCCTTCGGCTCAGGTCATGATCCCTGGGTCCTGGGATCGAGCCCCGCATCGGGCTCCCTGCTCAGCGGGGAGCCTGCTTCTCCCTCTGCCTGCTGCTCCCCCTGCTTGTGCACTCCATCTCTCTGACAAATAAATAAAATCTTTAAAAAAAAAAGGCTGCCTTCTCCTTTAAAAAAAAAAAGAAAAATAATCAGCACAAAGTAAGACAAATAATTTATATTTCTAGAATAAAAAATAAATGTACAAACTTGTACTTCAGGTTATGATGAACTGGGTAATTTTAATCAATTGTATTCCTGAGAACAACTAGAAATGCTGAACAAAATCACTTAAAAGTCCTACTTTAATAGTGATGGGTTTTAGATGTGTCCGTTTAGTCCTTAATACTCTTTTCAAGAGGTAGAGCCCAATTCCCCTCCCCTTGCATGTGAATTGGACCTCATGACTCATTTCTGATAAAAAGAATAAAGTGGACATGACAGTGAGCAGCCAGATCATTAAAGAGATTGTGGGATTACTCAGTCTGGGATAAGCCAACTGCCATGTCATGAGGACACCTAGGCATCCATATGGAGAGGTCTACAAGGTGAAGACACTGAGGCCTCCTGCCAACAAGCAGCACTATCTTGCCAGGTGTGAGTGCACCATCTTGGAAGTGGGTCCTCCAGCCCCAGTCAAGCTTTCAGATGAACACAGTCCTCCCAGCTGACAGCTTTACTGCAACCTCATGAAGCCAGAACGACCCAGTGAAGCCACTTCTGGACCCTGACTCTCAGAAACTGTGTAAGATAATAAACATTTATTATTTTCAGATGCTAAGTTTAGTAGTAATTTGTTATTTGGCAATAGATAAATCACATAAAGCCAGTGGAGTGCTCACAAGTTAGTGAAGAATTACCAACCAGGTCAAGACCCTTGGGAGTTTAAAGGCTCAGAGAGGTGAGCCTTATGTTTGAGGCTGAGAGAGGGCAGCCGGGAGGCTCAATAGTACTTCCACAAACTAGCAGGGCAAGTGGGACAGGACTTGGAGTTGAGGACCATCAAGAAGAGTTCCTTAGTGAACTCTCCTGGCTTTGAGTTATGGCCCTGAGAGGCTAAACTCTAGGAGTAAGTGAGGATGAATGGGGGGTAGATAGATCTTCACAAAGAATGCACTGCAGCTCTGTACCATCACAGTCCCTGAAATTGTATTAAGATGATCCCAGGTTGCAAGTCCCTCGGGTGCTGGGCAGAAGCAAAGTAAGTCCTCTCTGGACTCAACGCTCAGCCTGAAATGTTTCCACAAAGAACTTTGCAAATACAATGCCCAGCACATTCATGCAACTAGCACATGAATAGTTAACATGAACAAAACAAAGCAAATAGAATCAATAGACAAGAAAAATGAACCCTCAGAGGTTTTAGATATTGGAATTATAGACATAGACCTTTAAATAACTTTCTACATTAAAAAATATAAAAGGTGGGGCGCCTGGGTGGCATAGTCGGTTAAGCAACTGACTCTTGGTTTCAGTTCAGGTCCTGATCTTGGGGTCCTGGGATGGAGCCTGTGTAGGACTCCATGCTGAGTGCAGAGTCTGCTTGGGACTTTCTCTCCCTCTCCTTCTGCCCCTTCCCCTGCACGCTTTCTCTTTCTCTCTCAAATAAATAAAGCTTAAAAAAAAAAAAGGCAAGTTTGAATTTCAGTGGAGAACTGAAAACCATAAAAAGAACCAAAGGCAGGCGCCTGGGTGGCTCAGTCTGTTGAGCAACTGACTCTCAGTTTCAGCTCGGGTCTTGATCTTGGAGTTGGGGGGTTGAGCATCCCCGTCAGGCTCTGTGCTCAGGGTGGAGTCTGCTTGGGATTCTTTCTCCCTCTCCCTCTGCCCTCCCCGCCCCCGCCTCCCCCCCCACCCCCCGCTCATACATGTACTCTCTCTCTCTACATAAGTAAATAAAATCTTAAAAAAAGAAAAAAGAACCAAAAGGAAAGTGGTATGGGTTGAGTTGTGTCCTCCAAAAGGATATGTTGAAGTCCTAACCCCTGAGCACCTCAGAATGGGACCTTATTTGGAAATAGGGTCATTGTAGATAGAATTAGTTAAGTTCAGATGAGGTCATACTGGAGTAGCGTGGGCCCCTAGTCCAGTACCGCTGGCATCCTTAAACAAGAGGATGTGAAGACACACCAGAAGAGAAGGCCATGTGATGACCGAGGCAGAGATTGGAGTGATGTATCTACAAGCCAAGGTCTCCTGGACCTGCTTAGTCACCTTTGTGATAAGCTACAGAGACCACTCAGTATTGGGTAGTTTAGTTTAGCTCAAGAAGGATATAAGGGGCTCTCGGGGGCCTGTGGCGGCCTGCCTTTCCAACAATCCATTCTGCAGCCTACGTGTTCGTAAGTGAATTAGAATCTTCTCATGACTATGCCATCCTATCAGAAACTCAGATTAGACATACTGACTGGGCCCGGGGACAAATCCATTCAGTTTGTCTCATATAACTCTTTTTTTTTTTTTTAAAGATTTTTATTTATTTATTCATGAGAGACAGAGAGAGAGAGAGAGAGGCAGAGGGAGAAGCAGGCTCCCAAGGAGCAGAGAGCCCGATGCGGGACTCGATCCCAGGACCCCGGGATCATGACCTGAGCCGAAGGCAGACGCTTAACCATCTGAGCCACCCAGGCGCCCTGTCTCATATAACTCTTGATTAGACTATTAGGAATAGAACCCCAGTCAACAGCATGAGGCAGTATTGACCTCATTCTTGCACCTCAGGATCAGCCAAATGAACAAGTCCCAGGGGGACACTAGTAGGAATTATTTCAGATGACCTTCTAGCTTCCCTTCTTGTGGTGTGGATGGACTGCTATGCTTGAACTGTGCTCTTAGTCCAAGTAGAACAGGAGGTGTTGACGACCACGCATGCTCCTTTCTGTTCGTTCGGGATGTAGTGTAAAGCCAGACCCTTATCTACTGCAGCCAGCAAGAGAGTTTAGACCGACCTGCTAATCTGGGACTTGTGCCATCTCTTTGGCCATGGTAGCCAAAGTGAAGGGAAGGCTTCTTATCCTTGTGTCTGGAGCATGGTCTCTGTGGGGAGATACCAAGACTCATACAGCTATATGGAACCAGGAGTCAGTGTCTGCTCCAGGCAGGACTACCCTCTTTACCTGGGGACCGGACAAGGGAAACATGACCCAAGGGGCAGTGTATTTGTTAACAATTACAGAAGATGATAGGTAAACCAGAAAGCAACCCCCATCTCTAATGGAAATTCCATGACCCGGCCTTCCCCCCTCCCAACATATGTCCCTTGGGGTGACATAGTGGGCCAATTTGGAAGCTATGCAGGCAGTGGGCTGCACCATAGCTGATCCTCTATGACTAGCTGTAGTAACTGCTCACTGTCAGGGAGTAATGAACCTTGAAGTTTGACATCTTTGGCAAGGACATGCAGATGCTGAGGGACCATGGCAGACCGCCTGTCCAACGGAAAGACATTCTGTGAGGAGGTTTAGCCCACATGTGCTTGTATTCCCAGGGTGGAGAGCAGGAATGGGACAGAAGCAATACTTTGGCGAGAACGGACAATAGTTTTCCAAAACGGATAAAAATCATCAAGACACAGTTAAACATCAAGCCACATTCAAGACGCCTTTCAAATTCTGTATTACTTTGCTGCCATAACAGCAGTACCACAGACAGGGAGGGCGTAAACAAGAACGTATTTTCTCACCGCTTTGGAGACTGGACGTCCAAGACGAAGATGTCAGCAGGTTTGGTTTCCGCCGAGGCCTCTCCCCATGGCTCAAAGATGCTATCTTCTGGCTGTGTCCTCAGATGGCCTTTTCTGCCCACATGTGAGCATCCCGGGTAGCTCTCTTCTTATAAGCTCATCAGTCATATTGGATGAGAGCCCCAGGCTTATCACCTCATTTGATTTTAATCGCCTCCTTAAAGACCCTGTCTTCAAATAGAGTCACACTGGGGGTTAGGACTTTAACATAAGAATTTGTTGGAGGGACACATTCATTCCATAACAAACTCCAAACACTATAAAAAGAAATCACTAGGGCGTCTGGGTGGCTCAATTGGTTAATCGGCGTACTCCTGATTTCGGCTCGTGGTGATCCCCACTTGGGTCGTGATCTCAGGATCTTGGAGTCAAGCCCCCGTGGGGCTCCGTGCTCAGTGGGGGGTCAGCTTGGGGTTCTCTCTCCCCCTCTTCCTCTGCCCCTCCCCTACGCATGCTCTCTCTCTCCAAAATAAATAAATAAATCTTTTAAAAAAAGAAAAAAGAAAACAAAGCATGTGGGGCACCTGGCTGGCTCAGTTGGAAGACCATGTAACTCTTGATCTCGGGGTTGTGAGTTCGAACCCCACATTGGGTGTAGAGATTACCTAAAAATAAAATCTTAAAAAAAAATAAATACAAAGAAAAGCACACTTATGCTCATCAGGGTAAAGCAGCTGAAAACCAAAGACAAAATCTGTTGTTTTTTTTTAAGATTTTATTTATTTGACAGAGAGAGACACAGCAAGAGAGGGAACACAAGCAGGGGGAGTGGGAGAGGGAGAAGCCGGCTCCCTGTGGAGCAGGGAGCCTGATGCGGGGCTCGATCCCAGGACCCTGGGATCAGGACCTGAGCCGAAGGCAGACGCCCAACCACTGAGCCACCCAGGTGCCCCCCAAAGACAAAATCTTAATTTATCTATCTATCTATCTATCTATCTATCTATCTATCTATCTATCTATTCCTTCCTATATCCTTGATCTTCCATTGGAGGGATGTATATATCTCTCTCAAAAGACAAACCAAAAAACAAAAGATATAATATATATCTTCCAGAGAGAGAGAGAGAAGGAGACTGGGAATGATAGGCAAATGGATAATCTGAGTGAAGGGTATATAGATGGTCTCTGTACAATTTTCACAACTTTTATGCACGTTTGAAATTATTTCAGACTAAAACGTTTATAAAAAAAAATGAAAGGATGAGAAAAGATCTATCACGCCAATATCAACCAAAGAAATCTGTTATGGCTAATCAATATCAGAAAAAGAATTTAAGGCAAAAAATAGTATTAGTGATAAAGAAGAACACTTCATAGTAAAAAATTCAATTCACCAGAAAGATAAAAAAGTCTAAATTTATATTCTCTGATAACATAACCTCAAAATATTTATAGGAAAAATTGGCAGAATGTGAATAAGAAATAGACACAATTAAAATTACAGTGGAAAATTTTGACATACATCTCAGTAATGGATAGGATAAAGCAGACAAAAATAAGAAAAAATTTTCTTTTGAGAGTACAAGTCACACTAGGATGATCAATTTAACGGACATGGCATTGGAAGAGTTTAATGTCAAATCATGGCTCAGACAAGGTTATCATTAGCTAGTGACGACTGCATTATACAAACGATATGCCAACAGTTTCTAAAAACCAACATAGCATAGGATTTGGAAATCATTAGAATAATTTGGTGAGTAGATTAGCACCCACAATTTGCATCACTTGTTAGATGCAACTTATATGTTGCATCATATAAGTATAATTTAGATAAATTAGAGAATAAACGGAAATATTTAAAAATTATTATATAATTACAAAATTATTGATATGCATACACGTACACATACCTATACATTTTAGTGATCATATCTACTTACATATTTTTTTTTGAAGATTTTGTTTATTTATTTGACAGAAAGAGAGACAGCGAGAGAGGGGACACAAGCAGGGGGAGTGGGAGAGGGAGAAGCAGGCTTCCTGCCGAGCAGGGAGCCTGATGCGGGGCTCGATCCCAGGACCCTGGGATCATGACCTGAGCCAAAGGCAGACGCCCAACCACTGAGCCACCCAGGTGCCCCCCACTTACGTATTTTGAATATCACCTTTGTACATATGTCATTTCTTAGTACAGAGATATATCTATACAATAAGTTCTCAGAAAAGGGATTGCTGGGTCAGAGTGTAAATGCATTTGAAATTTTGGTTGATGTTGTTAAATTGCCCTCCATAGGGACTGTACTATGTTTGCACTCCCATCAGGAAGTTATGAGTGCCTGTTTCCTCACAGCCTCACCATCAGTCTGTGTTGTCAAACTTTTAAATTTTTGGGTGCCTGGGTGGGGATCCTGCTTCTCCCTCTACCCCTGCCGCGCCTCCCTACTCGTGTTCTCTCTCTCTGTAAAATAAATAAATAAAATCTTTAAAAAAATGTTTTAACTGTTTGCTCTTTTTTTTTTAAGATTTTATTTATTTATTCATAAGAAAGAGAGGCAGGCTCCCCACTGAGCAGGGAGCCCGATGCAGGACTCGATCCCAGGACCCTTGGATCATGACCTGAGCCGAAGGCAGACACTTAACCATCTGAGCCACCCAGGCACCCTGTTTGCTCTTTTGATAGGTGAGAAATTTTAGCTCTGTGTAATTTAAATTTGTACTTCTTTATAATGAGTGAAATTGGCATATTTCAAAATATGTAGTGGTTGTTTTCATCTTCTGTTTTGTGAACTGTGTGTTGATGAGGACCATGTGAAGCAATTTTTTGTTTGTTTTTACTCTTCAGAGCCATGGGCAGGTGTCAAAGGGTTACTTGTTGGGAACAAATATATGTAGATTTGCATTGAATTGAATTTATTTTAATTTATTTTTAAGTAATCTCTACACCCAACATGGGGCTTGAACTTACAACCCCAAGATCAAGAGTCACAGGCTCCACCGCTCCACCACCGAGCAAATCCCACAGATTTGCATTTTAAAACAAGCACTTCTGCAACTACCTGCTGATTTTTCTCCCTCCACACTGTCTCACTTCCCTCCAGTGAATAGTGTGAAGTTCCTGAGAGGCCAGCAGGGGTGGAATTCTGAGCACAGAAGGAGTGTCCTTGGACAGGAGGGAGGGTGGGAGGGTCAGGCAGCTGTGTGATAACTTCTGTTTTCTGTCAGGGAGAACATTAGGTCATCTGCTGAGAGGGAGGGAGTAAAAGGGAAGATAGAAGTCTGAGAAAAGTGTATCTAAACAACCGAACCCAGAAGGGTTTAGCAACACTGAAGTTGGTGACTGTGAATTTATGGTGTCCCCTATGCCCCGTGGTTTATGCTCTTCAGTGATGCTTGCCACCTGGATGCAGACATGAAGGAGGTGGATCGTTGGGCTCATCTAGAGTTTGGTGTTTTGTTTTTTTTTTTTTTAAGATTTTATTTATTTATTTGAGAGAGAATGAGAGACAGAGAGCACGAGAGGGAAGAGGGAGCCCGATGTGGGACTCGATCCCGGGACTCCAGGATCATGACCTGAGCCGAAGGCAGTCGCTTAACCAACTGAGCCACCCAGGCGCCCCGAGTTTGGGGTTTTGATAGGGGTAGTGGAAGGCAGTGGAGTTCAGAATGTTTGCAAGGAAGTGATCGAAATGATGGAACATGACATTGACATTGGTTGAAGTACAAAAAGAAGGCAGATCAGAGTTGGTGGGTAGGGAGAAGTTGGAGTGTTCTGTGGATCGGAGACCTTGAGGAGGTCCAAGAAGAGGAGGGGCTTGACTGGTGGAGCAAGCAAGTTGGAAAGACATGAGTCTGGGCTACAGTGATCCTGGGCTTTGACAGGGTGCACAGGGTTGTCCCGGACATCAGGGGTGCCGTGAAGTGCAGAAGGAGGTCACTGGGGTGGAGGAGATAAGGAACGAGAAGCCAGGGGGAGTGGAGTCATGGACAATGGTCCTGTGCCTTTCTCTGTAGGCAGGCACTTCTCAGAGGATCTTGGTGGCACTTGTGTGGGGAGTTTGTAGAACAAGATTTCACATTGGGTTTACATTAGAATCTTTTACAGAAGCCATTCATTTCAAGCCGTTATCAGGGAACACAGATGGAGCATTCACAAAAATAGAGCATGTATTTTAAGGTCATAAAGGAAGTCTCAACAAATTCTAAAGGATTAATGTCATATAGTCTATGTTTCTCATGATTCAGTGAAATTACAAATTATAATAGGTTTATATCCTTGGGAACTATTGTATTGACAACTTTTGGTAGAAAAGGAAAGCATAAAGAAATCTGAGAAGTATTTAGCTCTGAATAATAATGACAAAAACCACATGGCAAAGTTTGTGAGACCCAGCTAAAGCAACAGTTAGAGGCAAATTTGTATCTTTAAATATGTTTATTAGGAAACAGTACAGGTATAAAAATAAACAAGCCCCCAAGAGACATGAAAACATACATCCACACAAACACTTGTAAGCAAATGTTCATAGCAACAACTGTTTAAAATAGTTCCCAAATAGAATACAAATGCTCATCAACTGGTGAATGGATAAACAAAACATGGTATGTCCATACAAGGGAATATTATTTGGCAATAAAAAAAGAACAAAGCACTGCTCATGCTACAACATAGATGAATCTCAAAAACATTATGTTAAGTGAGTGAAAGAAAGCAGACACAAAATACTTTGCATTGTATGATTGCATTTTTGTGAAGTGTCCAGAAAAAGCAAATCTATAAAAAAAGAAAGTAGATTATTGGTTGCCTGGGGCTGGGAGTGGAATTAGGGATAAACTGCAAATGGGTATGACATTTCTTACTTTTGGCAGTGATGGAAATATTCTAAAATTATATTGTGGTGGTGGTTGCACAACTCTATAACTATACTAAAGATCATTCAATTGTACACTTAAATCAGGTGAATTTTATGGTGTGGAAATTACACCTCAATCAAGTATTAAAAATAAACAAGGCAAGCATTCAATTTAAGATGGTAAAAAATGAGCAATGAAGCAACCCTCTAAAAACAGGAAGGAAGGGGGCGCCTGAATGGCTCAGATAGTTAAGCGTCTGCCTTCAGCTCAGGTCATGATCCCAGGGTCCTGGGATCAAGCCCCACGTCGGGCTCCTGACTCAGCAGGGAGTCTGCTTCTTCCTCTCCCTCTCCCTCTGCCTCTCCCACTGCTCATGCTCTCTCTCCCTCTGTGTCTCTGTGTCTCAAATGAATAAATAAAATCTTAAAAAAAAATAAAAAAATAATTAAAAAAAATAAAAACAGGAAGGAAGGGGGCCCCTGGCCGCCTTGGAGGTTGTGAGTTCGAGCCCCATGTTGGGTGTAGAGATTACTTAAACATTTAAAAAATAAATAAAAACAAAAACAGGAAGGAAGAAAACAATAAAAAAAATCAGAAACCAAGGAAAGAAAACAAACAAAAGAAGGAAAAATAAATTTGGTGTTTTGAAAAAAATTTGATAAAATATAAAAGTAAAATATATAAAAAATATATCCATGTATATAATAAAATATATGTAAAATAATATCCAGAGGTGGGTTAATTATCACAATGAATTCACCTACAGCTTAAGTAAACAACTTCAGTTTCCAATAACAAACAAGTCTTATAAGCTTGTAGGCATCGTGTTCTTCATCGATGACAGGACTTGCCATCTCAATTGCAGGATCTGGCTTCTGTTGATTGACTAGGTTGTACGCGCCTCTGCCCAAGCACTTCTCATGTATTATGTCTTTGCAGCCTCACAGCAGTCCAAAGAGGTAGGTACTCTTACTATTCCCATTTAACAGATGGGGACTGGGGCTCCCAGGCCTGGGCTCCTTGGAAGAGGTCACAAAGCAAGTTTTTCCCCCGGGTGCTAGGCTGCTGGCGTCCACCAGGGGGCAGAGAGAAGCCAGGAATTCAGACACAGGCTCCATGTTTTCCTGAACTTCCCTTTGCCTTCCTTTGTGGTCAGAGACCTTGGTGATCAAGGGATCTGACCCCTCTTTCTCACTTTACAATGGGATAAACTGAGGCCAGGGAAGGGTAGGGACCCACCCGGCGGGGAGGGGGGCAGAGCCGATCAGGAGCAGAAGTGGCACCAGAGCCCAAGACTCCAGCCTCCCAGCAGCTTGGACCCCTGCCCTAGACGCAGGTGACCCTCAGCACCTGGGGGCAGACACGGTGGCCCGGATTCCGGACGCTGGCCGGGGCTCTGACCCCAGCTGGGGACTCCACAGACACCCGTGGCTGCACACAGAAGGGATACAGCTGCCCTTTCCTGAGCAAGGCTCATCGTCACGGAGTCATTCCCGAGTTCCTTGGAACGTGGGGACAGCACCTCCCTCACAGGACTATTGTGACGATTCATGCAAAGCACTTGACCCAGAGGAAGTTCTCAAGAAGTGAGGTGGCTCTGTGACTGTTGTTGTTCCTATTTCATTATGAATAGCAGGTCGCCTGGCAACCAAGGGAAGCAGGTGTCTCTGAGGCCTGTTCTACAGAAGGAGAAGTGAGGGCGAGGGTCCAGAGCCGGGGATCCTGGGACTCTAGGCCCTGGGCCCTGGGGTGAATGAGGGGCAGCTGTCAGGTCATGACCACAGTGCTCTTGTTGGGTACATTCATGATCCCGTCCTGCCCACAAGAAGTCAGAGGTTGAGAGGTTAAGTGTCACACGGCTGGTGTGGAGCTTTGATAGGAACGCCTGTCTGTTGGATTCCAGATCCTGTGTTCTAAACTGCTTCCTTGGCCTCAACCCCTACCCTCTACTGTGGGAGAGAATGATCAGGACAGGCGTTCCATAATTAGCGTGTGTCTGTGGGCCTGGTCCTTGGACTGTAAGATGCCAGAGGTACTCTGTCCCTGCCCCTTGCACTCTGCTTGCTCCACTCTAGAGTGTGGTTTGGGTAAAAATGTCTAGATATTACTTTCAGTCACTTTTTATTTTTATTTTTTTTTATTATTTTTTTTTCAGTCACTTTTTAAATTGTGGTAAATCTATATATATAACATTGGGACCCCTGGGTGGCTCAGTCGGTTAAGTGGCTGCCTTCGGCTCAGGTCATGATCCCAGGGTCCTGGGATAGAGTCCCACATCAGGCTCCCTGCTCCGCGGGGAGCCTGCTTCTCCCCCTGCTTGTGCTCTCAATCTCTCTCTCTCTGGCAAAAAAAAATATACATATATATATATATATATATATATATATATAACATTACAATTACCATTTTAATGATTTTTAGGGATATAGTTCAGTGGCATTAAGTATGTTCACACTGTGGTGCAATCATCACTACCATCCGTCTCCTGAATTTTCTCACCATCCCAAAATGAAACTCTGTGCCTATTAAAAAAATAACTCTTCATCCCTCCCCCTCCCCTGCCAGCCCCTCACAACCACCCTTCTACCTTCTGTCTCTGAATTTAACTACACCAGGTATCTCATTTAAGTGGAATCATACAATCTTTCCCCTTCTGTGTCTGGCTTCTTTCACTTAGCATAAATATCCTCCAGGTTCATCCATGTTGTAGCATGTGTCAGAGTTTCCTTCCTTTTTAAACTGAATAATATTCCATTGTATGTATATTCCACATTTTGTTTATCCATTCATCTGTTGATGGATATTTGGATTGTTTCCATCTCTCGGCTATTGTGAATAATACTGCTGTGGACATTGGCGTACAAATATCTCTTCACCTCCTTGCCTTCAATTCTTTGGCATATATGACCAGTAGTGGAACAGCTGGATGTTACGGAAATTGTGTTTAGCTCTTTGAGGAACCACCATATTGTGCCTGCCATAGCAGCTGCCCACTTATATTCCCACTGGCAGCACACCCGGGCTCCAATTTCTCCACATCCTCACCAACACTGGTGATTTTCTGTTTTGTTTTGTTTGTTTTATAATGGTATCTTTTGGTTTTGCTTCTGTTCTTTTTTTTATAATAAACATCCTAATGGATGTAAAGTATCTCATTGTGGCTTTGATTTGCATTTTCCTAACGATTAGGAATATTGAAAATTTTTTAAAGACCCATTTTATTTTATTTATTTTTTAAAGTAAGCTCTACACCCAACATGGGGCTTGAACTGACGACCCTGTGATCAAGAGTTGCACACTCCACCAGCTGAGCCAGCCAGGCACCCCTGAACATCTTTTCATGTGCTTATTGGTCATCTCTACATCTTCTTTGGATAAATATTTATTTAAGTCCTTTCCCATTTCTAAATGGGTTGTCTGTATTATTGTTGTTGAGATGTAAAAGTTCTTTATATATTCTGGATATTGTTAGATATATGATTTGCAAATATTTTCTCCCATTCTATACATGGTATTTTTTTTTTTTAAGATTTTATTTGTTTGTTTGATTCTGCTGAATCAAACTAATTTGGGTAAATTCACTGTGACTGATGCAGAATCCCAGCAATACACACAGAGCGAGGCAACGTCTTTCCGACGAACAGAGACAACGGGCTCGTGTAGACTTCCCTTCTCGGCTGGATGGGAGCATGCGCAGGAGGCCTGCAGAGGCCGAGGATCCAATGGCTCTGCCTCCCTGCGGTGCCCCTCCCGCCCCTCACCTTATGGGCGTCGATGAGGTTCATGACGAGGTCGAGGTCCCCGTGCACGGGCTGGTCCTCGGCCAGCTACGGATCCACCTTGTACAGCCAGTCGACCAAGGCCTGCAAAGCATCCATGAATTGGCCGGAGAACAACAGGGCCTCCTCCAACTTGTGCTGCCTGAGAAAAGCACACAAACCTCACTGTTTTTAGAGATCCCTTTTTTTTGGCTGGCTCAGTCCTGACTGCTGAATGGAATACTGCTTGAACTCTAGAGAGAGAGGGGGCCCTCCATGCTGGGCTGGTTTGAAATAGAGTAAAAAGTTGGGCGCCTGCGTGGCTCAGTGGGTTAAGCAGCTGCCTTCCGGTGGGGTCATGATCCCGGGGTCCTGGGATTGAGTCCTACGTGGGGCTTCTTCCCCGTTCTGTGGGGAGCCTGCTTCTCCCTCTCCCTCTGCCTGCCTCTCTGCCCCTGCTTGTGCTCTCTCTCTGTCAAATAAATAAATAAAATCTTAAAAAAAAAAAAGAAAAGAAAAGAAATAGAGTAAAAAGTCATCAAGATGACACCCAAAGCACAGGCAACAAAAGAAAAAATAGATCAATTGGACTTTTGGACTTCATCAAAATTTAAAACTTTTGTGCATCAAAGGACACTATCGATCGAGCAAGAAGACCACGGATAGGGGCTCCTGAGTGGCTCAGTCGTTGGGCATCTGCCTTCGGCTCAGGTCATGATCCCAGGGCCCTGGGATCGAGTCCCACATTGGGCTCCCTGCTCCACGGGAAGCCTGCTTCTCCCTCTCCTGCTCCCCCTGCTTGTGTTCCCTCTCTCGCTATGTCTCTCTCTGTCAAACAAATAAATAAAATCTTAAAAAAAAAAAAGACCATGTATAGAATGGGAGAAAATATTTGCAAATCATATATCCAACAATATCCAGAATATATAAAGAACTTTTACATCTCAACAACAATAATACAGACAACCCATTTAGAAATGGGAAAGGACTTAAATAAATATTTATCCAAAGAAGATGTAGAGATGACCAATAAGCACATGAAAAGATGTTCAGGGGTGCCTGGCTGGCTCAGCTGGTGGAGTGTGCAACTCTTGATCACAGGGTCGTCAGTTCAAGCCCCATGTTGGGTGTAGAGCTTACTTTAAAAAATAAATAAAATAAAATGGGTCTTTAAAAAATTTTCAATATTCCTAATCGTTAGGAAAATGCAAATGCAAATGATTTGACAGATTTGGCAATGTGTAAATTTCACCTTGAGAGGTTCCCCCACCCCACCCCCACCCATGCCCTGTCCTTTCATCCATTGGGTGACATCCTTAATTTGGGTCACAGATGGGTTTAATTTCAGGTGGAAATTTCAAACATACCCATTTTCACTGACTCCCCAAATAAATGTGAGAACTTTTTAACCACTTTGAACCATCCACGTCAGTATTTAGGGTAGCCTGAGCCTGTCATTGTGAGCTGCATAATGTCCTCCTGTTTCAGCAGGATGGATTCTGATGTGGGGGCACTATCTCGGCTAATATTCTTTATCTTTTTTTTTTTTTAAGATTTTATTCACCTATTTGGCAGAGAGAGAGAAAACAGGGGGAGCGGCAGGCAGAGGCAGAAGCAGGCTCCCCACAGAGCGGGGTGCCCGATGTGGGACTCGATCCCAGGACCCCGGGATCATGACCTGAGCCAAAGGCAGACCCTTAACCAACTGAGCCACCCAGGCGCCCTCTTTATCTTTTTTTCTAAGGTTTTATTTTTCTTTAATCTCTACACCCAACATGGGGCTTGAACTCAAAACACTGAGATCAAGAGTCGCCAGCCAGGCGCCCCAATATTCTTTATCTTGAGACTAGTTTTCCTGATATTAATAAGCTACTCCAGCCTTCTCTTTTATTTGCATAACATGTTGTTTTTCCATCCATTTACTTTCAACCTGTATTGTTATATTTACAGTGCATCTCCTAGAGACAGCTTGTCCTTTGCTCTTTTGCTATTTTTTTCTCTCTCTTTTAAGTCATCTGACAATCTTTGACATAATTGGAGCATTTAGTCCATTAATAGGAGGTGACCTGACCCACTGGCTGGAGATTCCCCACAAAGACAGGAACTGTGTCATTATGTTTGTTTGTTCTTGGCATGTAAGCACACCTTGGGAACACGATGTGCTGGCTTTTCCCAGCCTCCTAGATGCAGCCAGGCAGAAAGGTGAGGGAGGCACACTCTCGGCCCCTTAGCAGTCATTTAATGAGGCAGGATAGTGCACTTAGCCCTTGGCATCCTCTGTGTCTGACACAGTCATGACATAGGAGCTCTGGAGAGGATCCTGTGATAGGATTAAACAGGTCCTCAGATCACAAAATGCAAAGGTTGAATGTGTTGGCGGAACATTGAATAATCTCCATTCCTGTAGTATCTTTCTTATGGAAAACTGTTCTGCTCTTTTTTTTTTTTTTTAGATTTTATTTATTTATTTGACAGAGCACAGGTGCAGGTGAACAGAAATGTCTGCAACAGGACAGGTGAAGGGACCACAGGTAGCTCCGCATGACTGCAGCAAAGGTACACCACTGGTGGCTAGATAAGACTATAAAGAGGAGACACCACCAGGGACCCAGTGTTGGAGGCCAGACCACTGAGTGCTGGGCACTTGATCACATGATCACATCATGCCCTCCTGGTCCCCAAGATGTGTCCTTCAACCCCCCAGCCCCCAAACGTGGCCAAGTGCATTTGGAAGACAATGAATTAAAGCTAAGTAGTTTCTTCACTGCAGGACTTCCCAGAGCTTACTGCCAGTTACAGGAAGGCTCCCCTGGGGGAAGGGAGAAATGTAGTGTGCAGCCTTTACCAAAGTCCTTTTCGTAGGAACCCCCTCACAAACCTCAGTTTGGATAATCCTGCTGTAAGAAACGAAAGGCCATGGGAGGATTTTGAGCCATTTACAGATATCACATTTTCATTTAGAGATTCATTCTGGGGAATGAGGAGTGTGGGAGGGATGGGGAATGAGAAACAAGGAGACCAGTCGAAAGGAAGCCTGTTAGAGCCCTGCAGGATGGAGAAGACCCTCCAGAAGCACATAGGAGAAGGGCACGGAAAGGCTCAGAGGATTCAAGAAGCATCAGAAGGTAGAATCAATAGACTGAACTGCCTTTGGAGGGAGGAACACACATTGGCTCCCAGGTTTCAGGCTTCGTCCATGTCTGATCCCTTTTGGATATAACTCCTGGTTTTAGGAGAGGGTCTGTGCAGGGCATACATTTGGAGTTAGGCATGACCATGTAACGGCAATGAAGTCTCAGGTGGGTGAGCTCATCATCACCAGGTTCAAAGTCCAAGAGGGAGAACAGGACTGTGGACAGAAGCAGGGGAACATCAGTGTTTAAGAATGGGCAGAAAGGAGTAATTGAGGAAGGAAAGAAACAGGAGAGCAGGTGTCCTGGGAGCCGAGGGAGGAGAGAGTTTCAAGAACAGAGCAGTTAGTAATCCCCCGACGTGCAAATTACAACAGCAGAGAGGTGTATTTACTTGTCGGATCAGCAGAGATATACTGATTCATGTGTTTAACAATAATACCTGGTAGTGGCAAAGGTGAAAGAAAATGGGCACCGTCATACGATTTGGGTAACAGACAATATGTAGCAAAAACCTTATAAACCAAGTATGCCCTTTGATCCAAATATTCTATCTCTAGAAACTTATCCTAAGGAAATCATCATGGAGGGTGATGAACAAGATTGTTCATAACAGCATTGCATGTAATATTAAAAAAGAAACGTATTATTCAATTACATGGACTGGTTAAATACATTAGGATAGTCATATCATAAAAAATCATGAAACCAATAAAATACTATATGTGAAATAAATAATGGCATGGTGAAATATTGCAATAAATTATGAAATCAATAAGGCAAGCATGGTTATGGGTTTTTTTGTACTAAAAATATACAGATGTATATAAGAAAAAGACCTACCACATATTAACCAGTATTTCTCTCAGGAATATGGGTTTGGGTGATTTTTGTTCTCCTTTTTACCTCTCTATATTTTCAAAAGTTTCTACAATAAGCAAGTTATTTTTTTAGTCCTTTGAATAGTGTAATAATAATATTTTAATAATAACAACAGCTAACATTTACTGACTACTTGCCATAGGCCAGTCACTGTGCTAAGTGCTCAGTCTACAACCCCACCGTCGTGACCCCATTCACAGGTGAGCAACAGCCTGAGAGGTTCAGAAACTGCCCAAGGTCACGGCGCACCAGGTGGCTGGGGAAAGCCCTTGTTTGACACCACTTTCTCCAAGAGACCTTCCCACCTCAGTTCCCTTCCAGTTTCTGAGTTCTAGGACTCCACTCACATCCCCACCCCCACGTCCCAGCTCCTTGTCCTCTGCCCTTCCAGGCGCTTTGCCAGCCCTGGGGTTCGGAGCGCAGCTTCGGTTCTGCCTTCTGTACAGACTGTGTTCACTTGACTATCACCCCGGTTGGGGGCCCAGGCCACTAGGGGGCAGGGACTGGTTGGCTTCATCTCTCGTTCAGGGCAGAGGATGGAGCGGCCCATGGTGGTTGCTGTTGAACTGAGTTGTGGGCTGACACCCTTTGGAATGGCTAAAACCTGATGTTTAGGTTTATGGGAATGTGAGGCCCATTGTTTAAAGAACACAGCTATCTCTGCTCACCCTAAATGGAGATAAATGGTTTCTGCTCTAAGAATCAGCCCACACTGGGCTGCTTACAGTCTAGCTGGAAGCCCAGTGTTGTACAATACACAACCTGAGGATTACAGGCTAGACCTGAGGCTCCAGATGATGTGGTGTGGACTCCAAGGGGAGTACAGAGGGATGCCCAGAGAAGGACAGTGAAGAGGACAGGAGATTGAGACCCTGAACAAGCCTGACACGGGGATGCCCCCTTGACTCTGCCCCTGCCTCTCTATGCAGTCACCAAGCCCGGGGGATGCAGCCTCCTCAACTGCTTTCTCCTCCACCCTCCACCCTGTCACCAAAAAGGATCATGGTCATTGTCCACCCGCCCTCATTACTGTACCTGCCTCCCACTGTGGGCCCTGACTCTAATCTTCGTCCCTCCAATCCGTATTTGCCCCTGCAGCAGACTCTGTCTTGGGCATCTTCAGTGGCTAAGCTGCAACATCTTTAAGGGGCTTATAAACAGTGTAGAAATTCACCCGTTGGGTAAAAGGCAGACTAAGCATGGGCCCAAGACACCAACAAATGATTGTTTCTTTGTTTATTAATTTATGTACAGTAGGCTCCACACCCAATATGGGGCTTGAACTCAGGACCCTAAGATTAAGAGTTGCATGCTCTACCGACTGAGCCAGCCAGGTGCCCCAACAAATGACTGTTTAGATTTAAAATTTGATGTAAAAGTTCTGATATTTTTTGGTTTGTTTTAAAGATTTATTTACTTGAGAGAGAGTGAGCGAGCGAGCGAGAGAGAGCATGAGCAGGGGTTAGAGGCAGAGGGAAGGGGAGAAGCAGACTCTCCCGCTGAGAAGGGAGACTGACTCCTGGCTAGATCCCAGGACCCTGGGATCACGACCTGAGCCAAAGGCAGACACTTAACCAACTGAGACACCCGGGTGCCCCAAAGTTCTGATATTTCTAAAAGATTTTTTTTTTTAAAGATTTTATTTATTTGACAGAGAGAGACACAGCAAGAGAGGGAACACAAGCAGGGGGAGTGGGAGAGGGAGAAGAAGGCTTCCCACGGAGCAGGGAGCCCCATGCGGGGCTCGATCCCAGGACCCTGGGATCAGGAACTGAGCCGAAGGCAGACATTTAACTGAGCCACCAGGCGCCCCTAAAAAACTTTTTGAACTAATCGCTACACCCAACATGGGGCTTGAACTCACAAGCCGGGATCAAGAGTCCCACACTCTACCAACTGAGCCAGCTAAGCACTCCAGTTTTGATACTTTTTAAAAGTTTAAGTGATCATGAAGAATTCTTAATTTTGGTGGACTTCTTAATTTATTTTGAAATTTAATCGCGAACCCACACTGGGGCCCCATAACCATCTGTTGTCCAGGGCCCTCATCTAGTCTTCCTGCAAGGTCCTTTGGGTCCAACCTTTGCCAGGCCCTCAGCCTTACCCTCACCCAGGCCATTGCCCCCCAGGTTGTCCAGGTTCCACTGAACTCACCTGCCCAAGCCTAGCTCCACTGTTCTGTGACAGGGGAAGTCCTTAACCTCTGCGCGCCTCAGTTTCCTCGTCTGTCAAAAGAAGGGGTTGAAATGGCGTCTACCCTGTATGTGCGAGCATTAAAGCGGTGACGCAGAGCACGCATGGCACAAGCTAAGTGCGGAGTGCTACCTGCACTACGCTCCCTGGAGTCGCACGACACCAGCAGTTTCCTCTGCCTGGTACATTCTTCTCCCACTGACCTTTCCTGTCATCCCAGGCCCATTCCTTCCAGCCTTCCGAGCTCAGTCTAGGTGTCACTTCCTCCCAGCGCAGCGCCTCAGCCGTAAATGAATAAATGCAGCGAGAGGGCGCCCAGGAAGGGCGGAGTGTGCGGAAGGGGGCTGAGTCAATGGAGGGGTTTCCGTGCAGAGCCTTCTCTTGCAAGCCCTTGGGGGCCCTGACAATTAAGACGCGCAAAGGGAGCTTCCCGGGCCCTCCGGAAGGGCCGCAGAGCTCCTTGGCCCGGCTGGAGGCCTGTGCGCATCTCCCGTGCGCGGCGGGATCAGCGCCGGGGGCCGCAGGCCGCACAGCGAGAGCTTGCGGTGACGATGCGGTCGCGGGAACATCGGGCAGTGTGGGGAGCCCGCCTGGGGCGCGGGCCGCGAGCACGCGGGAGCCAGGTGTGTGGGCGCCCGGGAGCAGAGACTGAGCAGGTGTCGGGGAAGGAGAAGCCCCCAACAGCGCGTGCAAGGGGACAGCGGGGAAGGCGCTGGGTGGCCAGGGAGGAACTGCGGAGGCGGCGGCTGGCGGAGGAACGCGTCCCACTCTCCGGGCGCGACTGGCACCTGCGGTGCCCCCCTACCTCTAGACCCTACTGAGGCCTTTCAGGTCCCGGAGCGACACAATGCGCACCAGGCGGGACTGCCGGGTGGCTCCCAGGTGGGACGGAGACTCCGGATCCCCGCCCGGGCGAGACGGTTCGAGGACGCGCCCCGCGCAGTGCAGGTCCCCGACTTCCCCAGACAGCGCCGCTACCCTGGGGTCCCCAGGCCGAGGCCCCTCGCTCGCCCGACGACGCCCCCAGTGGCTGGGAGAGGAGCCTAGCACGACTCCGAAGTTCCGACGGCTGGACAGGGACCCCTCACCCGGCCGTCCAGCACCCAACAGCGGCTCACATCTCGGGGTCGCCAGCACCCGCGACACCAACCGAGATCCCCAGCCCCTTCCCGCGGCGTCGGTTCCGCGGCCTTGGCCCCGCCCCGCGCCCCCATTGGTCGAAGCCGGAAGGGGCGGGGCCCGACGGCGGCGCGCGGGCCCCACGGGCGGCGGAGGCGGGGCGCGCGGCGCAGACGGCAGGTCCCACTGAGGAGACGCCCGCGGGTCCGCGCCGCCTGCAGCGCGGACGGGAACTTGCCCGCCGCCCCTGCCTCCGAGCCGGCCTCGGCAGCAGCGGCCTGACGGCACGGCGGCCACAGACAGATTGGCCGCCTGTCCCCGGGCCCCGAAGGAGCTCCTACCGCGAGGCGCCGGAGGCCTCGTCGACGCCGCCGGGAGCCCAGCAGGTGCGGCGCGGGAGACGCGCTGAGACAGCGCCGCGGCCCCGGCGAGCCCGCCCGAGCCGCCGACCGCGAGCCTCGGCCGCCGCTCGCCGTCGGGGCGGCCCCGGCCCCGGCTCGGCCGCGGAGCGGATGCGCGCCCGCTGAGCGCCCGCCCGGCCCGCCATGGCCGCGCGTCCCGGGCCGCTGTGGCTCGTGGGCCTGGCGCTGTGCGCGCTGAGCGGCGGCGGCCCCGGCCCGCGCCCCCCGGCCGGCTGCCCGGCCCGCCGCCTGGGCCCGCGCGAGCGCCGCGACATGCAGCGCGAGATCCTGGCGGTGCTGGGGCTGCCCGGGCGGCCCCGGCCCCGCGCGCCGCCCGCCGCCGCCCGACTGCCCGCGTCGGCGCCGCTCTTCATGCTGGACCTGTACCACGCCATGGCCGCCGCCGACGACGAGGACGGCGGCCCCCCGGAGCGGCCCCCGGGCCGCGCCGACCTGGTCATGAGCTTCGTCAACATGGGTGAGTGCGGCCGCCGGCTGGGCGTCCGGGGCGCCGGTGACCGTGCGGCCTCGGTGCGGACGGGCCCCCGGGCCCCAGCACGGGCGGCAGGGGCCCGTGCACCAGCTTGGCCAGTGTGCGCCCCTGCGGCGAACAGGTGCCCCCTGGTCGTGGCCACGCCCCCACAGAGGGGTGGGACGTGTGGAGCTCAGGGCCACCAAGTCCAAGGACTGTGGGCCTCGTGGGTTGGGCGACCGGCAGGGGCAGAGGCGCGAATGTGAGTCGCAGGGATGTGCGCATTCGTCCCGCTCCCGAACACACCCAAGGGTAGGGATCATCATCTCATGTCGGGTGGACCGGGCAGTGCCAGGAAGACCGTCTGGTCCTGGGGAGACAGATGAGTAAACAGGACCGGATGCTGTCACAGTGATAAGGGCGGTACTGGAGAGAGGGACAAAGTTCAGTGTGGAAAGCCCCGGTCACATCATCAAAGTGACCGGAGCTGAGAACCCAGGTGTCGTGAGTGCACAGCTGCCTGTTCCCTGGCCAGAGCCCCAATTCCTGTAGGTGAGGGTGTGGCTGTCAGGGCAGCGGGCGGGGCAGGAGTAGACTCCGAGCTCAGTGGGGCAGTCCCTGATCTTGTCACCCTGGGCCTAGCACCTGGGACATGGCTGGCATGCAGTGAGTGTCCAGGCCCGTGGAAGGACCCAGTACGCCGCTTGGACCCTCGTCATTCTTCCACACAAAGCCCAGCCTTTCCTTTCTGCAGAATTTTTTTCTCCAAGTCGTGGAGCCGTTTGTGGTTAGAGTACTCAAAGATGTCTTTCCCATTACTAAATGCTCTTTAATCTAGTCGTGAATGTCCCCTATCTGCTTTGCTTCCTGTCTGTGGCCAGTGAGGGCCAGGGGTCTGGGCTGGAGCAGACACCAGACTGGATCTGGGCATTCAAGGACTGCCGCTCAGGCTGAGGTGGGGACAGGACCCTTGCCAAGGCCACCAGCATCCCTTCACCTACAGCCTTACCCCTCCGCACAACCCTGGGAACAGAAATGATGCTCCTCCCCATCTCCCAGATGAGGACAGTGAAGCTCAGAGAGACAGTGTCATGCCCAGGATAGCACAGCCTCTCCCTGGCCCAATCAGGACAGGCTCAGGTTGTTTGGCCCTACATCCAGTCCTCAAGGAGGTGGTATTGCTACTGTCAGGAGGGCAGGCTTTCAGGGTGGAGAGAGCTTCCAGAGGGGTTTAGGCAGAGAAACCCAGGGGATGGAGCAACAGCAGGTTTTCTGGGGGTTTTCAGCCATTTGCTTCCTCTACTAGGGCAGGGGGAGTGGACAGCCAAGGAGACCTCTGTCCCCCACACCCCACAGCTGGTGGGTGGCTGAGGTGGGGAGTGAGCAGCAGGAAGTGGCTGTTAACCTCTGCTGAGAGCCGGGTGCCAGGCATAGGACTTGGTCAGTGGGTTCTGAATGCCACCTTCCTGGTTAAGGGCAGGGTGGGAGACTCAGGACAAAAGAGACCATGTGTGGAACTGAGGCTAGAGCCCTGTCCTCAGGACAAGCTGACCTGGGGCTCACAACCAAGAGGGGTTGTGGACACAGTCATCCTGAGAATGTCCCTAAGGGCAACATCCATTAGAGTGAGTCACTGCCCAGCCAATGTCCTGCTTCCCCAGCATCCCCTGGGTCAAGGCGTGCACAGCCTTGGTGGGAGCTATTGTGAATCCAGCAGCACCCTTAGCTCAGACAAGTCTGATTTCTCTCCTGCCTCTGCTGGGTGACCTTAGGCAAATCCCTTGCCTTCTTGGAGTCACAGATCCTTCCTTGTAAAATGGGGCTCGTAGAGATCAATGCATCGTCAAGGTTATTATGTCATTGGTTGATAGATGGGAGGAGCAGAAAGTCAGCCTTCTTGTAGGTGCACCTGGCCTGGTCCTGCCGACCCCAGTCCCTCCCAGCAGCTGCCCAGCCTTGGCTGGGTGTGTTGGGAATGTCCCACACTTCTTATGTGCAACCCAGAAACAGATTTTAAAAGCCAACCAAAAGTTGTCTATACCAATTTCTAGTATTTATTTATTTTTAATTTTTTAAAAAGATTATTTGTCAGAGAGAGAGAGCACGAGCACAAGCAAGGGGAACAGCAGGCAGAGGGAGAAGCAGGCTCCCGGCTGAGCAGGGAGCCCCATGTGGGACTCGATCCTAGGATCCGGGGTTCATGACCTGAGCGGAAGGCAGCCGCTTAACCAACTGAGCCACCCAGGCGTCCCTTTACCTATTTTTAGAATAAAAACTAGCACTTGAAGTTCTATAGCCTGAAGAGTCTTTGTTTCATCCATCTAGTAACATGTAAGCTCTTTTACCAGCCCCCTTTTCATGGGCTCAGAGAGGTTAAATGGCCAGCCCAGGGCCACACAGCACATCCATGACATCATCCAGGGCCTGTGGATTCCAGATGTCAGCTTCTTCCCACGTTGTCTGTGCGTGTTTCATTAAGATCTAAGGCCTCGGACGCTGTGGGATTAACAGGCAGATCTTTGTTCGGCGGAAGCCCAGTCTGTGGGCGGGCCCAGCCAGCTGTCAGAAGGGCCTTCTTTATTCTGATGTGCTAATTGCACTAGTAGAACTCTTTCAGTTTGAGTGGTTTTAACTGGTAATTACCTAGGCTGTGGGGGCGGGGGGTGGGGAGTTAGACACCTAGCAGGATTCTTTGCTTGTTTGGAGGCCCAGGCCCCAGGCCCTTGAACCACCACGGAGTCTAATGGTAGAGTCGCTGAGCTATCCACGCCCACGCCCGGGCTCTGGTACCTGTGTCTCCTGCTCCACCTCTCCTACTGGCCTCATCTGGCTCCCGAGAAGCCAGACCTGGTGCCTGCCAGGCCCCTGACCCCCCACGGCAGCCGGTGGGACCCAGAGGCCGCGGGCCTGTCACAGGTCTCCGGCCCGCCGGTCAGGCCTCTGTGCCCCAGCAGATGCTTGAGGAAGCCCGTGTCATGGCTGACGGTGTCTGTAGGGAGGCCGGGGCTGTGGTCAGAGCTGGGGCCCCTGCCTGGCCTGTCAGTCTCAGACTGCATGCTCTTGGCTCCCCTTGGTCAGGACGCGGGAATGGGGGCCGGTACCCATGTGGAGCAGACGGGGTCTGTCCTGGGTGTTCCTGTGCTCAGAGAGGAGAGCCCTGAGCTGGGAGGCAACACTCACGTTCTTATACTGCCTGGACCCGCCATGGATTCCTTCCTGTCCGGAGTCACCTCCCTTCCCTCCCTGGGCCTCTGTTTTCTCGTCCAGTCCACAGCGATGTGTCAGAAAACGAGGGGCCTCTCAGCCCTGACCCCGTGGCCCTGTGTTGGGGACAGCTCCTCACAGCACCAGCCCCTGCCCTGGGCTGGAGCGTGGGTCTGACTGGCTGTACTTCGGGTACCTCGGGCACCTCGGGCCGGCCCAGCCAGTGGTGAGGGAGGAATGAGGCAGGAAGGGCGAGCTCTGCGTATTCCTCCTGGTCCTTCTCCACCTTGAGTCAGAGGGACAGCAGGTGCCGTGTTCCCGGTTCAGAAACGGAGGCACAAACAGCCCTGAAGGCAGAGGTCTAGCCAGAAATGCACGGAGCCGTCTTCACTGTTATCCCGACCCTTCTCTGACCAGACTTACTCCCGAGCCTCGGGCAGCCGAGGACGGGGCTATTGAGCTGAGGTGTTGGACTGGGGAGCGGCAGGGCTTAGTGGAAATGAGGGACCTGGTGCACGTCCTCCTCAGCCCTGTGACCTTGAAGGGGCAATGCTTGGTCTCCATGACCCCAGGGTGACTTTCGTTCTTTTTTTTTTTTCTCTATTTAAAAAGAATTTTTTTTGTTTTTAAAGAGTTTATTTGTCAGAGAGAGCGAGTGAGCACAAGCAGGGAGAGCGGCAGGCAGAGCGGGCAGAAGGAGAAGCAGGCTCCCCGCTGAGCAAGGAGCTGATGTGGGGCTCCATCCCAGGACCCTGGGATCATGACCTGAGCCGAAGGCAGACACTCAACGGACTGAGCCATCCAGGTGTCCCTCTTCGGTTCTTTACTAGGGAATTCTTTCACTTTTCATGAATTCGCTCAACAAATAGTTTTGTGGTAGCTGCTCCGTGCCAGGCACGGTCCTAGTTACTGGGATGTGCCAGTGAGCCTAACCAAGTCCCTCCTCGTGGAACCGGCCTTCTGGGGGGAACAAATAGTAAATGCGTAAACCACAGAGATGGTTGTCGAGTGGTCTAGACGGTGACACCCCCTATCTGGAAGCCAGGAGCAGAGGGACAAGGGGAGGGCAGAGCGGACCTAGGTGGGGGGTTCTGACCTGGGACTCAGACAGAATCTGCATCTTGATGCCGCCGCCTGCTGTGAGTGTGATCCGGGCCTTCCAGGTCACCTCCAGGAGCCACAGTTTCTTCCTCTGTAAAATGGAGGCACTCAGGGTACCCACCCAGCGGGGCTGTTCAGGGACCGTGTGAGATGGTTCCTGGTGAGGAGCACGTGCCCAGAACCTCTAGGTCTGTGCCTTCATTTGCATCACAGTTATGGTCACATCTGTGTTTTGAAAAGAGGAGAGTGAAGCTCAGAGAAGTTAGGTGATTTTCCCAAGGCCACCCAGCAGGTTCGCTCCCTGTCTCCTCTGCTCTTCTATATAGAAGCTGCCTCTCCACTCAGGTGAGGGCCTGGCCCATCATTAGGTGCATTAAGTGTTGCTGAATTGGACGGTCTTGATTGTATGTTGTAAACTGAGAATCTCATTTTAAAAATATCTTTATTTGGGGATTTTATAGAACTCATGAATGTTCATTGTAAAAAATTCATATCGTATAGATTCATTGTAGAATTTCATTATAGAAAATCAGACCATATGTTCAGAAACATATAATATGGAAGCCCCTTGTAACCCTCTCTCCATTTCAGAGAAAACCAGCATTTTAATCCTTTGGTGTAGTCTCCCCAGCCAGCCCTGACATTTTATCAATACAGATACTAATATTTTATTATTATTATTGTTATTTTTAAAAAAGATTTTATTTATTTATTTGACATAGAGAGACACAGCAAGAGAGGAAACACAAGCAGGGGGAGTGGGAGAAGGAGAAGCAGAGCAGGGAGCCCGATGCGGGGCTCGATCCCAGGAGTCTGGGATCACGACCTGAACCAAAGGCAGACGCTTAACGACTGAGCCACCCAGGCACCCTTATTATTTTTTTTTTGCAAAATGGGACATAAATGCCTACTGTCTTGCTACTTCATCTTTCATTTAACAGTAAATCCTTTGTCCATCTTAAAAGCTATTGTGACCATATGCCCAAAGGTGGCATCTCTTATTAAAAATTAATTTAGCTTTATTGATGTATAATTGACATATAAAATTATTAGATATCTACAGTGTACTATGTGGTGACCTGATACACATAGGCATTGTTACAGGATTCTCCCCAGCTAGTTAATTACCACATCCATCACCTCACAGATTTCAGTTATGCACTACTGTGTTATCACTCTAGTCCTTATATTTTACATTAGGTCCTCAGACCTTATTCATCTTATAGCTGAAAGTTTGTACCCTTTTACCAATCTCCTGCTACATCCCCACCCCCCAGCCCCTGGCACCTATGGCACCTGCTTTTCTACTCTCTATCTCTATGATTCTGACTTTTTTTTTTTTTTAAGATTTCACTTAGCATAGCATGATTTCACCATGCAGTATTTGTCGTTCTGTCTGACTTATTTCACTTTGCATAATGCCCTCAAAGTCCAGCCCATGTTGTGACAAATGACACGATTGCCTTCTTTTTCACGACTGAATAATACTCTATCATATGTACATACTGCATCTTTTTTGTCCACGTATCTGTTGATGGACACTTAGATTGTTTCCATATTGTGGCTGTTGTGAATAATGTGCAGTGAACATGGGAGTGCAGAGATCTCTTCGGGATCCTGTTTTTATTTCCTTTGGATCTATTCTCAGAAGTATGCTCGCTGGATCATATGGTAGTTCTGTTTTCAGTTTTTCAAGGAACCTCCATAATGATTTCCACAGTGGCAGCACCAATTTACATTCTTACCAACAGTGGATAAGTGTACCCTTTTCTCCACATCCTCACCAACACTTGTTATCTCTTGTCTTCTTGATGATAGCCATTCTACAGGTGTGAGGTATAGCTTATTGTGGTTTTGATTTGCATGTCTCTGATGATGAGTGATGTTGAGCACCTTTTCATCTGTCTGTTGGCCATTTGTATGTCTTCTTTGGAAGAATGTCTATTAAGTTCCTCTGCCCATTTTTAAAGATTTTTTAAAAATTTATTTATTTGAGAGAGAGCACAAGCAGGGGGAGTGGCAGGCAGAGGGCAAGGGAGAAGCAGACTCCCCACCGAGCAGGGACTCCATCCCCTGACCCTGGGATCATGGCCTGAGCCAAAGGCAGATGTTTAACTGACTGAGCCACCCAGGCGCCCCTCTCTGCCCATTTTTAAATTGGATTTTTTTTTTTTTTTTTTTTTGCTATTGAGTTGTATGAGTTCCTTATCTATTTTGGATATTAGCTCCTTATCGGATATGTGGTTTGTAAATATTGTCTTCATTTCACAGGTCACTTTTGCATTTTGTTGGTTTTCAAAGGTTTCTCTTTCCAAGAGTTGAAGGTGGTTCTCCTTTCTCTAAAACCCTTTCGGTCCACCAGGATGGTGTCCCCTGTGAATCCCTGATAACTGCCTCCTTCCCCACATCCATCCCCTCAGTGTTTTCTTACCCTTCGGGGGTAAATAACTACTACCACCCCCAGCTGGCAGGGGAGGAAATGGAGTCTCAGGGAGTATAAGTGACTGGCCCCGTTCCTGGGTCCCCAGATCCACAGGGGCAGATGTGAAAAGTGGATCACAGCAGTGAGGAGGCTCGGCCCTGCAGCTGGGAGGCCAGAGTGGTGGGTTATTTTGGAGGAGGACACACCGGGTTTCGATGCTGGGCTGCCGCTCGAGAGCTGTGAGATGTTGAACAGGTTACTAAGAGTCCCCACAGCTCAGTTTCCTCACCTTTAACATCGGGATAATGTACCTGTGTCGTATTGCAACACTTAAATAGGTTAAGGCATTTAAACACTTAGCAGGTGCCTGGCAGTGCTCAGTAAGAGCAGCCGGCCTTACGCGGGAAGGGCCTGCTGTGTCGATCCGCATCCTCTCTGCCCAGCCTGACCACCGACTTCGGGACCTGCAGCTGAGTGGGAAGGAGCACCATTTCAGCATCGGGCTGCCTGGGTTCAGATCCCCGTTCTGCCGCTTGCCGTTTGTGGTGGCTGCTGTGGTGTTCCCCACGTCTTCTCTTCAGGAGTGAGCCACCTGGGGGATGGGCTGCTGAATGCCGAGCCCTTCTCTAGGTGCCCATCAGCTAGTGCACAGGAGCTGCTCACGCCAGGTTAGCCACACTCCTTGGCAGCACCCCACATTTAACGACTGGTTTATGGGGGTATAAGCGTCCAGCCCCCTTGTCTCAAGGAGGGACAGCTCTGAATGGCCCCCAGCCCCAGAGCTCCCTGTGCAGGTGGAATGGGCTGAAGACTTTGTGGGGTCGCATCACTGTTCAGCTGCACTCAGTCCTGCTCCCTCCATTCCCTACAGAGAGTACTCTCCACCAAACCTCCTGACTCAGAGACTTTTGCTCAGGAAGCCTGACCTAAGATACGATTTTTTATATGATTTTTGTGTAAATTATGTAATGCTCTGTGCCTTGGTTTCCTCATCTGTAAAATGGGAGAGATAATAGTTCCTGTCTCATAGGATTGCTGTATTAAATGAGTGCTAAAGCAGTGCCTGGTAAATGCTCCATAAATGTTAGCTTTGTCTGTTTTTAGCCCAAGGCCAGCTAGTTAGTAACAAGACCAGAAGTAAAACCCGGTAATTTCCTTCAGCTGCTGGCTCTGTGCCCTGAGCAGCGACCTTTTATTCTGAGCAGCCAAGGGCTCTGGATACAGTAGGGGTTCTGGGGAAGCCGAAGACCACAAGACCTGGGTACGGAGAAAGGTGGATTGCTGGGTCTGTGGCCATTCCTTAACAAACACTACTAGGAACCCACTGTGTGCTGTTCCCCTTCCTAGTTATCCTGAGGCCTATTCCAAAGTACAGCCCCAGCCCAAGTTCTGCTCATTATAGTGGGAAAGATAGGCCCAACTCTGAGAACTCAGTGTAAATTATGGCAAAGCAGGAGGAATGGCCACTCACCCATTCGACAAACAGGAGGAGGACGGTTCAGTATAGCAGAAGACAGACGAGGTCTTCCTCTCATTTTGTGGGAGACAAACAAGGCCAGAAGAAGAGGAGGAAGGGGCTCCTGGATGGAGGACTGAGAAGCCTTGGCAGGAGGTAATATTCATGCTGGACCTTGAAGAAGGGTAGAATTTGGTCAGAAGGAGGTGGGAGGAGATGTTTAGGCGGAGGGGAGGCACAGAGGTGAAAAAGCTCTCGGCGTGTGTTGGAACTCCAGTGCCTCAAGTGAAAATCCACTCAAGACACTTCCCTGCTCTGATTCCTTCTGTGTGTCCCTTCATGCCAGCATTCAAGTTCCTCGAGTCTTGTACTCCGTGTCCAGTGTTCAAGTCCAGCTGAACCACATGGTGTTCCCTTGACATGTCCCCAGTGTGGTGAGGCTGTGAATGAGGGGAAAATACACACTTTGGAGTCAGACATACCTAGACTCTCATCCCACCTTGGGTGCTCCTGTGAACTCATGGAAATCAGTTACCTTCCCTAATCATCCGTGTTTTCATCTATAAAATGGGGTGAATAATGCCTCTTCCACTGAGTTGTTGTGTCTTCCAGCCTGGTTCTCAGTGATCCTGCCTCCTGGTATTCATGCCCTTGTGTAGGTCCCTTCCACACTGTGCCAGTGCTGTTCTGTGTGACCAATAGAACATGACAGTAGTGATGATATGTCACTTCTGAGATTAGGTTTTAAAAGACTGCAGCTTCCATCTTGGGTCCTACACCCGGCCACTCTCCACACCACTGCCAGACTGCTAATTCCGGGGTAAGTCATGCTGTGAATGCCATGAGCTACCCCAGGGAGAGGCCAACATAGTGAGGAACAGAAGCCTGCCACCAGCAGCCACATAAGTGAGCTTAGAAGTAGATTTGTTCATCCCAGTGAGCAACTTGACTCTCACCTCATGAGGGACCCTGAGCCATACCGACCCCGCTGAGTGCCTAGATTCGTGACCCTCAGAAATATGTGAAATAATAAATGTGTCTTGTTCTAAGCTGCTACATTAGGGTTACTGTGTTACAAATAGCAATAGATGACTAATAGAGTTAGGTAAGCATTAATAAATGGTGTGTGTAACATGCCCAGTGTGATGCCTGACACAGTTTGGTGCTTAAAAAATGGGAGCTGGCACGTTATTTCCCACCCCTGTACCTTTGCCTCGAATACTCTCTTCCATTTCTGCTTATCAAAATTCTCCCACCACTTTCAAATATATTTTCTAGAAAAGTGTTCTCTGACCCCTTCTCCCCATGGCACCCTCCACGATTAGAGCCCTCATCCCCCATCCAATGTATTTCTCTTATGATTTGAGTCACTTTCTGCCTGCCTCATTCAGAGCCATGTCTTGCCCCTCTTTCTCCTGCTCCCTGAGAAACCATGAACGACCTGAGAACAGGGGCCAGATCTGACTCTTCCTGGCATCCCCCCTCCCACTGTGCTCCCCAGGCCCTGTGTGGCAGGTGCACAGGGCAGACCAGCAAAGTGAAGGGAGGAGGAACACAGCGGGGAGGCAGGGGCTGAGAGCAGGGGCGGGGGCCTGGGCCTGGTCAGCTGGGGCAGAGCAGGGCCTGCCCTCCCTGTCTTTGTGGAGGCCCACCATGGGTGAGCATCTCCCTGGAGGCTTCCCTGGGACCTCTAGTCCTCCCAGGGCCCTGCCTGGAGGAAGATGGCTTCAGCAGGCATTCTGAAGGGGGGGGGCATTGATAGGAGAACCTCATTAACAGGTGACCCCCCCATCCCAATATCGCCACCTAGAGGGAATCTAGGGCCACTCATGTCACACCATCAAGTCTAAAGGTCCACTGAAAGGGCCCTAACCTGACACGTGACCCCTGGCAAGTCTTTGCCCCTCTGAGCCTCAGTTTCCCCATCTATTCAGGTTTGCCCTGAAGGCCTTTCTGCTCTGACCAAAGAATGTGCCCACCCCTGCCCACTCATGGGGGCTCCTCCAGTGCTGAGGCCCAGGACAGGGAGGTACACCCAATCCACCTCCTCATGGGAACCCATTCCCCACAGGAGAGAGGGATGTGTCACTGTGACCACATCTTTCTGGAAAACTCCCACCGTTCAGTTCTTTCCCCGGAATTGCACTGGGGAATCATATCCTTGCTCAATCTCCTTGGATCTATTTTTGGCCTTGACCGACTTGATGTGGTGGAGTGTGCGGGTGTTCCCTTTTAATTTGGGGTCTAGAGCCATCTGAGGCCTGGACTGGCAATCATGAGTGCAGAGCCATTTATGGAAGCAGCTCTTGAAAAAAGTCAGTAATGAAAACCAACTAAAAATACCTTAGAAATGAAGCCTTGGCCTCCTCTGGGCAGCACTGAGATTTCTGGGTGGGAGGGAGAAGCCCTTCAGATGCAGAATTGGTAGGTGATCGTTTTTGTAGCTCCTCCCTGGGCACACACCAGCCATGGAGACCGGGGTCTTGCTTTAGGTCTGAAGGGGGCCCCTCAGCCTTGTCACTAGCAGGACTAGCTGGATGGGACCAGTGCCTCTGCCTCTGGGATGTTGGGGAGCCTGCCCTCCACCTCAGCAGCCTGGCCGTGAAAGGGGGCCAGTCCCACAGCAAAGTGAAAATGTGAGGGCTTCTGGTGGAGACCCGCTGTGCTGTGGAAGCCACTCCCAGACCAGCAGGCTGCCCCACTGTCCTGGGGAGCTTGGGAAGAACCTGCAGACACATCCCCTCTCTGGGCGCCCAGAACAAAAGGAGCTCAACAACAGTCCACTGAGAGCCTCCTGTTTCTGCCCCGCATGGTACGGTCCTGTCCTCAATTGCTCACCATCCAGAGGGGCACACTAACCAGAGATGGGGACCCCTGGGACAGGAGAAAGGGAGAGGCCAGCAGGTGAGAGCTGGACTAAGAGGAAAGTAGCCTTTAGATATGGTGGGATGGGGGCAACTCAGGAGAGGGTGCTTTGGGAGGGCGTCCGGAGGAGGGGAGAGGCGTTTGCAGCCAAAAGGCCCAGGAGGCCATGAGGTTGGGCCTGGCCAGCTCAGGGGGAACTGGAACCAGTGCTTGGGCTCCTCCTGGGGGCCCTACGGGGCTGGGAAAGGGTTTGAGGGCAGACAGAAGATTCTATTCTCTTAATAGCCACTCTGGGTGGCTTACTTTTGGTCAGAAACAAGACAGATTTAGGTCTTCTGAGTGATTCTAAATTTTGTCCAGGGCACAAAAATAGCCAAAGCTTTTGTTGGTGTAGGACTGGTGGACTCAGGGTGTGGCATCTGGAGATTTAGCCTGTGAGTGGTGCAGGGCCTCAGAGACAGAAAGGTAGAATGTGGATGGTGGTCACTGAAGGTGGAGGCCACCACCTCCCCACAGTGGGCCTTTCCCAAACATGGGATCTGGAGGTTGGTTTATAGGACAGGAGGAGAAGGCTGAGAGTCCTATTAGCACACGTTGGTGATTCACGATTGTTTCTTGTTCCGGAAGCCACATTATGGTGATTCAGAAAGTAAATTCGTTTGCTTCTTCCCCAGACAGAAGGTGGTTCAGTATTTGATTGTTTTTGGCAGCTTTTATAATTATGTAGAAAATAAATATTTAGAAGTGCCTATTGAGCCAGGTGTAGCTTTCTTTGTCTGTTACCTATGCCCAGTGAATACTTTGTGTGGGGCCCTTCATATTTTGCCAGTGTATCTTTGGGGTTGTTGTGTTAAAGAGTAAGTTCATATGTAATTTTGCGAGGGTACTGCAAAAGGATATTGCCAAATTCCTTTCCAACACATTCCTACCAGTGATGTGGGAGAATGTTCTTGTTTGCTCTCACCTATTTCTCAAAGGCCATACTGAGCACCCTATAAAGTACCCTCTCCCCTATTACTTTTGAGCCCATAACCCTCCATATTCCACTCTCAGTGTAAACAGCATCCCTGTCTTACTTGTTTTGTTGGTGGTAGTGTTCATATTGTGTCTCCCTCATTAGACCATAAACTCCATCAGAACAGTCTCAGATATAGTAAGAACTTAATATATTTGTTTATAAATTGAACTTGATAAACTAATGAAAATTAAATGAGCAAAGTAATACATTTATTTAGAAAAAGATCATTCCAAATCTCCCCATGGCTTTGAAATTTCTGACATGGCCTTCTGAGGGCATCACATCTTGGCACAATGTAGGGAGATTGCAAGTCAGGCTCCTCCAGAACTCATGTTGAATGGCTACTCCTCCCAGTCCATTGCCTGGCTGTTTACAAAGCCCTTCCATGGCCCTGTGAGGAAAGCTGGACCGCACCCTGACTCCCCAGAGGAGATGAGGCCGAGGTAAGTACGTACCTGGTTGGTGCAGGGTCTGGCCTGACCACTGCCACAGCTCCCTGTGCTGCCCTGAGCTGCCTTTTTGGCTAAAGTAGGCTTGGCCTTCACTTGGTTAACAAGGAGGACATAGAGGTGCCAGAAAATGCTTTCCCAGAACATCAACTTTTAGAACATCTTTCTCCTAACTCAGAGCAACAACCACTGAAAAGAGGGCAAATCTTTAGGTTACCTCTTCCATCCTCCCAAAACTGACCTCAGATGAAGGAGCTTTCTTTACTCAGTTCCACACTGCAGGAAATATCACTAATTTCTGATGAAAAGCATCACTTTCCTAACAGTGTCTCACCTTCTAGTGCTTGCCTGGAACAGCAGGGTGGGCAGTTTGCTGTGCTGAGCTACTGGGTGGTTCATCGAGTTCACACCCACAGGGGGAAAGCTGGGACCCGGGGTCAGTTCAGGTGCACAGGGCTCTCCTGAACCGCACGCACGTGGGCCCCCCAGGTCAGCAAGGGAGGGAGGCCGCAGAGCGTGGTCCTCCCGTGGAGATGGCGGGTTCGTGGGTTGTTCCCTCGGCCCCCAGATCGGACAGGAAATCAGCGGCAGGCCTGCAGGCAGAGATTGCCCGCGGCCCCACGACCGGCCCGTCAGCCCCGCAGCCTTGGGAGCAGATCCGTGTGTGCGGATCCGTGTTCGATGCCCTCAGCCACCCTTCTTCACGCCCTGGGCCAAACCCTGTCACAGCCACCAGCCTAGACCTATGGCGTCCTGCACGTCCGGGATTCTTACACGGCCACGGAACAGAGGTGGTCTGTGCGGCCCCTGAATCCACAGAAATTGTCACCAAAGCTGTGCGTGTGGGAGTGGGAGTGTGTCTGTAGGGAGGAGGGGACGTGTGTGTCAGTATTCATGGCACGCGTCCCCGGGTGCGGGGACAGAGCCCGCTCCACACGATCCCTGCGCGTGCGCGGGAGGACACGGCTCCCCCTGGCGACGCTGCCTCCCAAGCAGCCTGGCTCCCGGCTGCGCATGCGCTGCGTGTCCGGCGCCTGGTCGGCGCGTGGACGTTCTATTTCTCCCGCGCGGTCTGGGGAGGAAAAGCCCACCTCCTGTGAGCGTGTGTGTCCACCGGCCCCACCCAGCCCAGCTGTTGGCCTGTCCCTCGCTGGACCCGGTCCCCACTGCGAGGACAGGAAGCGCTCCCCACATCCGCCTCCGCCACCAGCCTGGTGACTTGTGGTCACTGAGCCCAGTAGCCAGAGAGGGTTTTTAAAAAGACTCACAGACATGTAATTAAAATCTCAGTGTTGGGTTTTGGGGAAGGTGCTGGGCGGCTCCTGCCCCTGTTTTCGGAAACACAGATTTGCGGCGTTTGAAAGTGACAGGAGGCTAAAGTGAGACAGTACTAAATATACTGTTCTGGGCGTTTCCGGGCAGCGGGGGAAATGTGGGATTGATCGGCCACCCCAGCCTCCTGCCCAGACAGACCAGCCCGGCCACCGGCCCGCCTCGGCTCCCCCTCCAGCCTGTGCATCACCTTCCCCTCCGCCTGTCTTCCATCCCCCAAAAACCACATCGTACCTCTGCTGCCCAGAACCCTGAACCCCACTGGCCAGAGGCACAGCCCACGCTCCTAGGCCGGAATTCCACCCTCCAGAGTCAGACCACAGCCAGACTCACCGCCAGTCCCCCACAGCGCTGATCTGTGGACGCCCCCGCACTGCACACCTGTGCCTCCGAGGTCCCCTCTGCCTGGAATGTCTTCCCCGCCACCTTCTCCCCCCCGCCCCAGAGGACTCTGTCCCCTCCTTCAAGGCCAGTTCAGGTGGCACCTCCCCTGGGAAGCCTGCTCAGATCGCACCCCATCACGGGATTGTCCAGCTTCCCTGGGACCTGACCAGGTGTCACCAGGCGCTGTCACTGCTACCTTGCTCCCTCTTATTCCTTTCCAAGTCTCCCTCTGACCTCCTTGCTCCTTCACCTTGTCCCCAAACAGGACCTGCCATCCTTTCACCTTTTGCTGTCTTTATGGCTGTTGTTTCCCCTGCCTGTGCCGTCTGTTCCTCAGCCCTAGGCCTTTGTTCAGGCTGGCCCTTCCTCTGCAGTGTCCTCCCTTGACGTGGGGGCACATCCACTCTCACCCCTTGAGGCCGAGCCCCAGTGTCAGCTGCAAACGCTTCCTCTCCCCCAGGCTCCTGAGCAGACACATCGGCAGACTCTGGACAGCTCTGGCCTCAGACTGTACTCGGTTCTGCCCCTGCCCGCCCCCATGGCCCGTTTCTGCCTTGGGTCTGATGTCAGTCTTCCCAGAGGAGGGACCTGCCCTCTGCCTCATCTTTAGGTCCCAGAGCCAGCAGGGGATGGGTGGGGCAGGCTGGGTTTGGGGCTTGGGGGCCAGAAGTGGAGGCTGCTCTTGCCGGCACCACGGTGTGCCGGGCCCTGTGCCGGACACAGCACATGGCCCCGCCGCGCCCTCTCAGCACGCAGGAGACAGAGCCTGGGCGCAAGCCCCTTTGCAGAGGATGGAGCCGTCCCCACCCAGGTGCCTTGGCCCCCAGCTCCCCCCAGTTCTGCCCAGAGCATAAGTGACCGGCAGCCCCACTCTGTCTTGCAGTGGAGCGTGACTGCACCCTGGGCCACCAGGAGCCCCACTGGAAGGAGTTCCGCTTCGACCTGACCCAGATCCCGGAGGACGAGGCAGTCACGGCCGCCGAGTTCCGGATTTACAAGCTGGCCAGCGCCCACCTGCTCAACAGGACCCTGCACGTCAGCATGTTCCAGGTGGTCAGGGAGCAGTCCAACAGGTGCCTGCCCTGCACCCCACCCCCCGAGGAAGCCTGGCCGGGGAGGGGACACTTCCCAGAGGACAGAAGGGGAGCTCCCTGGGGAGCACACCCTCAGAGGCAGAAGGATACTTGGCCGAGGCCTCGTGTCACTGTGGGGAGAGGCCCAGCATCGGTTCTGCCTCACTCCCTGCCCTGCTGTCCTGGCTGTGGGACCTTGGGCGGGTCACTGAGCCCCCGAGCCTCAGTTTCCACATCTGTACTGGGCACAGTAACACCTTCGTACAGTAGATACAGTGAGAGAAGGCACGCGGTGCGCCCAGGCTGAGCCAGGCGGGGTAGGTGCCCCACGCGTGCTCCCCCAGGCGGGCACTGGAAACAAAGGCAGCTGTGCCGGCCCTCAGTTAATTGTTTTTTCGTGTCCACAGGGAGTCTGACTTGTTCTTTTTGGATCTTCAGACGCTCCGAGCTGGGGACGAGGGCTGGCTGGTGCTGGACGTGACAACGGCCAGTGACCGCTTGTTGTTGAGCCGGAACAAGGACCTGGGGCTCCGCCTCTATGTGGAGACTGAAGACGGTAAGGCTCAGGGTTGCGCAGCAGGCCTTCTCCTGGGGGCTCCTCCACGCTGCTGGCGCAGAGCCAGCAGCAGCCCCCTCATTTGGTCCTAGAGGCCTGGCCTCGCTCAGCCGAGGGGCTGGGGCGATAATCCCCTACCTACTTTGGGGGCTCAGCAGGGTGCAGAGGGTGAGGTTCCCACAGCGGGAGGCCCCCTACCACAGCGGTCTCCCTCCTCTCCTTTTGCAGAACCAACATTTCAGTCACTAAGAGGGAGTCCGCATTGTCCCTCCCCAAGAGCAGCTGTGTATGTGGGGTGTTTCTGTACTGGGCAGGGCCAAGGGGAGATGGTTACACCCTCAGACTCAGATCAGAGAGGGAGGCCTGGGTTTGAATCCCAGCTCGGCAGCACTCTAACCCAGTGACCTTGGCAGGATACTTACCTTCTAAGTCTCAGTGTCCTCCTCTGTAGAATGAGGATTCACACCTTCATTCATTCCCCAGGTAGCTGGGGGAGAGCCTCCTTTATCGTAGGCAGTGGGGAGGGAGAGGCCGAAGGTGGGCACAGGATGGGTGGATCTGAGCTCCAGCCAGGGGCCGCCGTGGCTGGAGCTGGGTGGGCCGGGGCGAGGTGGGCGAGGAGACTGAGAGCTGCAGGCCACACTCTGAGGTGAACCCGGGCCCGGTGTCGGAGTGTTGAGGGTAGCTCCCTGTACTACACAGCAACGGAGGATGTCAGGATCGGAGTCAGGTTTTTAGAAAAGAGCCCTCTTAAAAAAAAAAAAAAAAAAGAGCCCTCTGAGCCACCCCCTCGAGGAGGGCAACACTCACCCCTGGTGTGACCACACGTAGTGACTTAGGCTCCCCAAAAGTACAGTGGAAATGGGGTGGGAGAGGTACCTTCACGGAGGAGAGAGCTGACCGCACGACCTCAGCAGGTGATCAAGGCTCATACAAATGTCCTGTACATGGTGCGTCACCGTGGACATGATGGGGTGGGAAGGACCCTTCATCACGTCATCTTCCCCCCAAAACCCAGAACCCCATCTAACCGTGAGAAAACATCAGACAAACCCAAATTGAAGGACATGCTACAGAATGCCTGACAAGACTTCTCAAAACTGTCCAGGTCATCAAATACAAAGAAAGTCTGAGATACTGTAACAGCCCAGTGGAGCCTAAGCAGTTGTAACAACGGAATGTGGGATCCGGGACGGGACCCTGGAGGAGAAAAAGGACATTGGGGAAGACCCGTAAGATCCGAATACATCTGTTTAGTTTATCATCAGACACCAGTGTTGGTTCATTAGTTGTGACAAGTGCCCGGCGCTCACTTCAGTGTTAACATTTCCCGGGGAAACTGGCCCTGGGTGTCTGGGAACTCTCTGTACTGTCCTTGCAGTTTTTCTGTAAATGTCAACTATTGTAAAATAAAACTTAGCATATGTATCCAACGAAGGTTGTGCCCCCTGACATCAGCAGGGACAGTGGTCGCGAGAGCGAAGTCAGAGAGGCCCGGGAGCCACACAGCCTGCAGGGAGGAGTGGGGAGGTGCTTGTTGATAGCAAGCAGCAGAAATGGAGAAAAGCGGGTAGAGGAGGAATCATGGAAAACGTGGATTGAGCCAGTGGCCATTTTTTTTTTTTTTAAGATTTTATTTATTTATTTGACAGAGAGCAAGAGAGGGAACACAAGCAGCAGGAATGGGAGAGGGACAAGCAGGCTTCCCACTGAGCAGGGAGCCCAATGCAGGGCTTGATGCAGGGCTTGATCCCAGGACCCTGGGATCATGCTCTGAGCAGAAGGCAGATGCTTAACGACTGAGCCACCCAGGCGCCCCGAGCTAGTGGCCATTTTTAATAGAACCTTTTTTTTTCCTGCCCGAGTAAAAGTAGAGGAGGGGCAGACTTGAGCGAGCAAGCCAAGGGTCCTTTTTTGGCCACAATGTTATTGAGAGCCCTGGTTGACGTCCAGATGGAATGTCAGCTCGGACAGGTGAGTGCTGGGGCGCAGGTGTGTGAAGCGCTGACATCTAAGTGTCTTCAGAGCCATGGGACCTGAGCAGGTCACCCAGGCAGGAGGTGTCAATGGAGAAGGAAGGGGACGACCTAGAACCCTGGGGCCTTCTATATGGAAAAGGCTGCACAGAAGGGGTTTTGCAGAGGATCTATCCTTCCCACCCATGGGGTTCGGGGCTGGAGACGGTGGCCTTCCGGCCAACCCCTGCGTCCAGGGTCGGTCTTCCCCTCAGTGACGCCGCCACGGGGCTTCTGTGGGCACTGCTCCTTCCCCATCTGGTCACAAGGTTTGGGTCCCCTGGGCCGGGAGGTGTGGCGCTTCTGGAGCCCCTCGGAGTGTGGAGAGGCCAGGCTGTGGGGGGCACCTGGTCCCCACGTCACGGCCCCACATGCCCTCCCTGCTCTGGACACGGTGGCTACAGCAGTCTGTCCCCACCGGGTCCGATGCCCGGAGGCAGAGCGCACGATGGCGGCCCTCCGGCGCCTGGCGATGGTGCTTGGGCGCTGCGTCCCCGCCGGCCATTCGGGGCCCACGCTGGCCGAGGCCCAGGGCGGTGTGCGCGGCCTGGCCACCAACGCTCGTGCCTGTGCCAAATTCTACACGGATCCCATGGAGGCCGTGAAAGATATCTCTGACAGGGCCAAGATCGTGGTCGGCGGCTTTGGGCTCTGCGGGATTCCAGAGAACCTGATAAAGGCGCTGCTGGAGACGCACGTCAAGGACTTGACCGTGGTCAGCAGCAACGTGGGGGTGGACGACTTCGGGCTGGGCCTTTTACTGGAGACCAAGCAGATCCCCCGCATCATTGGCTCCCACGTGGGGGGAACATGCTGTGCGGGCACCACTACCTGTCTGGCGAGCTGGAGCCGGAGCTGCTGCCCCAGGGCACCCTGGCCGAACGCATCTGTGCGGGGGCGCCAGGGTGCCCTCGTTCTACACGCCCACGGCCTACAGGACCCTGGCGGAGGAGGGAGGCACCGGCGGCCGACGGCCACATGGTCATCATGAGCCAGCCCCGAGAGGTGAGGAGTTTCAGGGGGACCACTATCTTCTGGAGCAGGCCATCTCGGCCCGTTTTGCTTTGGTGAAAGGGTGGAAGGCCGACCGCGCAGGAAACGTCATCTTCAGAAGAAGCGCCAGGAATTTCAACGTTCCCATGTGCAAAGCAGCAGAAACCTCAGTGGGGGAGGTTGAAGACATTGTGGATGTGGAGACGTTTGCCCCCAAAGACATCCACATTCCTAACATTGATGTGGACCCTGTAATCCAGAGGGAAAGATATGAGAAAAGAATTGAGTGTCTAACCGTGCAGAGGAAGGTGAAAAAGCCAAGTCTGTGGGTGACCTCAAGGCCCGGATCATCACACGGGCAGCTCTTGAATTTGAGGATGGCATGTACACTGATTTGGGCATAGGATCCCCTCTCCTGGCCAGCAACTACATCAGCCCCAATATAACTGTTTATCTTCATAGTGAAAATGGGATCCTGGGCTTGGGTCTGTTTCCATTAAAAGAGGAGGTGGACGCAGATCTCATCAATGTGGGCAAGCAGACGGTCACCGTTTTCCCCGGGGGCTGTTTTTTCTCCCGCGATGACTCATCTGCCATAATTCGAGGGGGACACCTCCACCTCATCATGATGGGAGCCATGGAGGTTTCCCAGTACGGTGACCTGGCTAACTGGATGATCCCGGAAAGAAAGTGAAAGGCACGGGGGGAGCCATGGATTTGGTGTCCAGCATCAAGACCAGAGTGATGGTCACCATGCAACACTGCACCAAGGACAAGGAACCCAAAATTGTGGAGAAATGCACCATGCCACTGACCTGGAAGTGCTGTGTAGACCGAATCATCCCTGAGAAGGCCGGTTCGATGATGTGCACAAGTGAGGCCTGACACGGATGGAGCTCTGCCGATGGAGAACGACGTCAAAAAGAGCACGGGCAGCCCCCCTTTGCCGTATCACCTGACCCTCAGACCCACACAGCCCGTGGCAGCCTGAGCCAGGAAGGAAGCCCTGGTCCCAGAGGGTGGGTTTCATTGGAACCCATAGGAAGTGTGATCACCTCTGTCCGAGGTGCTGGCCGCCTGACCAGCTTTCCTACCGCCAGACAGACTATTCTCTCAAGAGGGATATGGCTTTAATTAAAAACCAAAGGGGAATGTAGCCGTTTATCTTCTGTGTTCTGTGTGTCCTGAGATCGGTCTGGTACCATCATCGGGCATGCAGACACCCTCTTCTGTGCTGTTTACATGAAATTCTGTGCAGATCGGATGAGCCCACAGGACAGCTTTCACGGAAGGGGCTTCCCTCGTGAATGAGCCACGAAATGTGGGAGGAAGGTGTGACCACCCCGTACACCCAAGGCTCCACTTTGCCAGCACCGTGAAAAATATACAAGCCAAACATGCACCGTGACCGGAGGAATGCTGCCTGCCTGAGCTTGTCTTCCTGCAGCCCCTCTGGCTTTTCCTCTGGGGCCTTCCATCTTGGGGCTAAATTCTGTAGCCTCCCCTCTTCCTCCCTGCACGGCCTCCTTCTCATGGCTAAACAGATGTGTCTGGAAGGGCAGCGAGGCTGTCTAGCTGGGCCAGAGCACTGGTAACGCAGTGACAGGCGGGGAGAGAGGCTCCTCTGTAGATAAACAGGCCCCCGTGCGCTGTCAAAGGCGGCAGCTTGTGGTAGGAGGGGTTCTAGAAACCAAGACGGACTTAATGGGTTTTCTCCTCTTCAGACATGGGTTCCTGTGTCCCCCAGGACACTCAGGCCCTTTCTGCCTGTCGTGGAGCCCTAGACTGGCCTGTTGTCTCTACTCTCTTAGAATACAGGAGAAGCTGTGAGGTGTTTCATCCTGAACCCACAGTCTCACAGCCTTAAAAGAACAAAATGAGTTCCTGTGTGTACATGCGTGCACACGTGCCCGTGCATCCATGTGCGTGTCCGAATGTGTGCGTGTGTGTGATGGTAAAAACAAAGCCTGACACGGAGCACGACGCACGTTCTCAGTGTAGCTCTCGAGGGGCACACAACCATCAGGAGCACGTGGGCAGGAACTGGAGATTCTAGCTGTGAAGGAAGGCCTTTCAGAAGAAGCCTCCTTGGGGCCTCGCCCTGAAGGAAGGGCCGGATCCTGGAACGGAGGGATGGAGACACCGCTCCCTGAGGGGGCAGCCTGGGGTTTGGGGGTAAGTGGCCAGGGACCATGACCAGGTTGGGGGTGGAATGGAAGGTCATCAAGTGGATGGATAGCGGGGTACCTTCTGGGGCTTCTGGGGAGTGGCCCTGATTGGCCCTGGTGTCAGTTCCCAGTGTGGGGCAGGCAGAGCTTCCAGGAGCAGAGAGTGAGAGGTGTGTCAGACGGTAGGAAGAAGGAGGAGGGTCGAGTTCCTCCTTCTCACGGGATGCAGTAACCTAGCCAGAGGGACAAAGGCAGACTGGTCCACAGCTGGGACTCTCTGAGGGTTCAGCCACGCACCCTGATTGTCCTTCAGTGTGGCACCAGCGTCACACCCATGGCCGCAGGCTGAGGTGGGGCCGGGTCTGTGGGGAGGAGTCAGGTGGCGCCCAGAGCAGGAGGAGGCCTGGGGGGGAGGTGGGAATGATCTTGGCCTGGCCCAGCTGGGTGGGGGTGTGTTAGGCCTTGACCACCTGCCCTGGGACAGGATGCAGCAGGTGAGCTGCCAAGACCTCTGGGCGCTGATGGAGCAGGCTGAGAAGTGGGGTGAGGCTGGAGGTTTCATGGGTCCCCCCTAGCCCAGAGAAGCAGCATGTTCCATCCGGGGCAAAGGGGAAAGGCCACAGCGTGGCCCACATTCTCAAGGCATGGCTGCACATACTCCATCAGGTGCAAAGGGGACAGCATGCCTGCCGGCAACCCAGAGGGTCAGGTATAGAGCCAGGGACCCTGGGCCCCAGAGATGCCCACCTCTGCCTTTCTAGAAAGCAGCCTTCCAGAGCCGGGCAGCCTAGGGCCCCACCCCCTAGACCGCTCGGGCCTTCCCTGCAGCCCCTTCTCTCTGCTCCCGGGAGACCCCAGGAAGACCCTTGATCAGACAGGTGCACAAGGAGAGCGAACAGTGAACACAGCCTCGGGCGACAGATCGCCCTCCCTGGCTCCTCGGTGGACAGTTCTCTCCGGGGAACAGGGGCAGGACAGCGGCACCTGCAGGGGTGGAGGGCTGCCCAGCCCAGGGTCATGGAGTTGCACTCCAGTGCTGTGTGGACGACAGTCACCCTCTTGCTCCCATCCACTCTGTGCTCCTCGTGGCCTCACTGGCCTTGCCCCTCTGCCCACAGGGCTTGTATGTGTCTTGTGGCTCAGTGTCCTCATGGTTCTGCTGCTTCCTCATGACTGACTTGCTATGACCCAGACTCTCCCGAGTGGCTTCTCTCTGGGCTCCTTCCAGGGTCTGCTCCTGCAGCTGACGACCTCCTGTCCCAGCAGGATCGTTGCCCAGTGGAGCCTCCGATGGGTCCAGTGCATTTGTGTGTGGCAGGTGATGTCATAGGTCAGAGTTTAGTCTCCGGATTCGTCGTTCAGGCACCTTGGCCCAAGGACACGGGCCTACAGCACAGCTCTTTAAGGGCTGACCTTTACCAGCTGCGCAGGACTGTGGGTGGGGCGGGCAGTGCCCTTGACCTGTGGTGTGTCCCAGTGAATCATAGTAGACCCGCTAATGGAGCAAACATAGGTATTTGTACATGTGGGCGTCTGTATACTGTATGATAAACCCATGTGTTTCTATACACGCGTGTGCGTGCGTGTGTCAGGGTGGCCACACTGAGGGGACATGGACACGGAAGGGGGACAGTTGGCTCTGTGTGTTACGAAACATAAAATTGAGTTACTAATCCTCTCCGTCGTTTAAGAAAATTCCACAGGAAGAGAACATGAAGGGGTCTGGAGTGTTCTCGCCTTTACAGTGAAAGCCAGGAAATAACCGACGTGTTTAAAGTGAAGCTAATACCTAAATACTATGCGGTGTTTTCTCAAAGGAATTTTATACGTTTGAAATGCTCATAGTGGAGGCATTTTAACAGCAGTGAACATGTTTATGTGAAAAAGTTGGAAAAAATACAGACACTTATGGTCACCATTGTGTAAAACTTCAATTGACATGAAAATATTCCAGAAAAATGAAAATGCTGTGTTAGAGCGTGGAGAGATTTCTGAGTGATGTTTTTTTTTTTTTTTTCCCTCAAACGTTACAGTTGCTATTGTATTACTTTGACAGTTAAAAAATCAGGAGGCCTGGAGCCTGGGTGGCTCAGTTGTTTGAACGGCCCATTCTTGGTTTCGGCCCAGGTCATGATCTCAAGGTCATGGGATCGAGCCCTGCGTCAGTCTCTGCACTCAATGTGGAGTCTGCTTGAGATTCTCTCTCCATCACCCTCTGCCCCTCCCTCCCCTCAAATAAATAAATAAATAAATCTTTAAAAAATCAGGAGGTCATTTAGAAATACAAAGAGGTACAGGAAGTTAGTTTTACTGGTGGACTCGACATTTCCAGGGATCATGAGTGTGTTTCCCAAGACATCCTCATCTTTAAGCAGCTTCGGGGTCAAATCCCATTTTCACAGGCGCTCCTCTTCCTAGCCAGAGGCCCCCATGTTTCCCTGCCGATGGCCTTTTCTCTCTTTTTTGACCCACAAACCTGGAGTTAACGTCTTAAGTGAATAAGAACTTGGGGTCTGGAATTAGACGTGGACTGAACCCCAGCTCTGGGACTTTGGCCGGATGTCTCTGCCCCGCTGCCACCGGTGTCCTGTTTGGGCATCAGAGGACACTTTGGGCCTGCTCTTGGCAGTGGCGGGCAGAACAAGCCCTTGCTACATCCTGGCGGCTGCTCCCATCCGCTGGGGCACGATCCATCGAGTCCCCCGAAAGTATGGGGTGGGCGGGAGACCTTGGGCCTTGGAGCTGTGAGACGGGGGTGGGAACCACAGTTCTGTGGGCCCCTGGCAGTGTGGCTCCGAAGTTTCTCCGTGAAGCGTGTGGTCCAGGTTACTGTGGAGACGCACGAGGTCACGAGTGGGAGTCGCTCGAACCTGTAAAGGGCTTCAAGGATGGCAGTGTTCACAATTGTCACGAATGACGACCGTGTGTTGGCGAGGCCCCCCTCCTCCCGTCTCCCTCGGACCATCTCCCTCGGGTCTTCAGATGAGGAGACTGAGACCCTCTGCCTCCGTGCACAGGGGCCCGCACAGGCTCGGGCAGAAGGGTCCCTGCTGTCCCCCGTGCCCAGCCCCTGCGCGCGAGTGACCGCCCTCTCTCCTCTCTCTGTCCCAGGGCACAGCGTGGATCCTGGCCTGGCCGGTCTGCTGGGGCGACGGGCGCCGCGCTCCAAGCAGCCTTTCCTGGTCACTTTTTTCAGGGCGAGCCCCAGTCCCATCCGAGCCCCTCGGGCAGCCAGGCCCCTGAAGAGGAGGCCGCCGAAGAAAACCAACGAGCTGCCGCACGCGAACAGACTCCCAGGGATCTTTGGTGAGGTCCGGGGCGGGCCTGGGGTTGGGCCCGAGAACAGCTCCGGGGACAGAACCATCCGGGGCGTCTTCAAGCCTGTGCTCACCCTCAGCACTTTCCTGACACCCTCCTTTGCCTCGTGTGCCCTGAGGAACAGCCACTGCCCTCTCCGTCCCTGCCACCCAGAAGCGCCTTCTCGGCCCTCCCCTGGCTCACCAGGGCTTTTTCCAGAAGCCTCTGTCAGCATCAGGTGCCCCTTCCTCGAGGCACTGGTGCCTCTCAGGTCTCCCCTGGGGACCGAGGATCCACAGTTGTTTATGTGAGGGTCTCCCCACCAGACTGAGCCCCTCAGGATCAGGGGTGGGCCTGCCCTGCCCTCCTGCCCTCCATTCCTCCACGGTGAGTCAGCCCTTGGGCCTCCGTGGAGCCACTCAATCCGGTGGAATGGGTGTAGCAGGAGAGGTGGGGTGAGGTCAGGAGGTGTCTCTGCAGAAAGGGAGGAGCCACCTGATGGCCCACGGTCCCCTGGCTGTGTACTGGAGCATCGGGGGCCACAGGCTGGAAGTCGGGAGGCTGGGAGGGCAGGGTTACTCTGTAGCTTTCGGGAGCCACCTGGAGCCATCGACGTTTCTCTAGCTGGGTCATGGCACCAGCAGAGCTGCAGGATGGGCTTTATGACACCAGATGCATTAGTTTCACTTCATACATTTGTTCAACACATGTGCCCAGTGGGGTGGGTCCCCGCCCTGGGAACTCCCTGGGGTAGCTGCCTGAGCAGGAACCCCAGAAAAGACCTGCTTCTGTCCCTGCAGATGATGTTCACGGTGCCGATGGGCGGCACGTTTGCCGGCGGCATGAGCTCTACGTCAGCTTCCAGGACCTTGGCTGGCTGGTAATTTCTGACTCTCCTCCTTCTTAAATAACAGGCCCCACCCGGAGGTTCTAAGTGTAGCTCCAGGAGGAGGTAGAATTATGGGTAACTTTCACTTTCATGCATTAGGTTCTTCTGTGTTTTCTGAAGGGAGAATGTCTTTTCCTGTGAGAAGGTGCTTTTTGGTAACAACCATGAAAACAGGATAGTCTGAATCCTCAGCCCTAACACGTCACATCTGCAACAGGAGGCTGGGCGGGCAGTGCGCGTGCGCATCTGCTGGGCCTGCGGCTCTAGGAGACGTGGGCAGTGGGGGCAGGTGGGGAGGACGTGGCCCAGTGCCGACTGCCCATGAGGGGGACAGAGCTGTGCCCGGCCCTGCCTGCTGAGGGTCTCCCGGCGGTGCCCGGCCTCTTGGGGAACCTGCCTGGAGGGACCCTGGGGGGCTGACTGGCCTGGGGTTGGGGGAGGGGGTGTCTGGATGGGACTCACCTTCTCCCATTACCCCCCCAGGACTGGGTCATTGCCCCCCAAGGCTACTCGGCCTATTACTGTGAGGGGGAGTGTTCCTTCCCGCTGGACTCGTGCATGAACGCCACCAACCACGCCATCCTGCAGTCCCTGGTCAGTACTGCGTCCGTCGGTCCGGGCCCACGGGGAGAGGGGCTGGGCACAGCCAGGGGCACGGAAGCCCCTGCTGGGGGGTCGGGGGCTCTCTCTGCCCAGAACCTGCCCTGGACGTGTAGACTCCTATGCGCCTGAGCCCACTATTCCCGACCTCCCCTGGCCGCTGGTGCGCACCCCCCTCTGGGCACTGCACACGCACGTGCAAGGCCTTCGCGGACAGTATGTGGGTGCCCAGACTGACAGGACTCGCTCGCGGTCAGACACACGGCACACACGTGGCGGACGTGCGTGCCTCCCGCGGCCTGTGTGCTCTGAGCACACGCACAGCGCGCGCGCGGGCGCGCTCGGCTCCCGGGACGCGGACGGCCGTGGGGCGAGGGACGCGCATGTGCGTTCAGCCGCCCGCCGCGTGTGCGCGGGGCGGGGCGCAGGTGTGCGGGGCTGAGCCGCTGGGCTTCGGCCTCCGTTCGGCTCACCTCGCCGTTGGCGGTCCTTCCTGGCTCTCTCGCCCTTTGTGCTTTCCCCAGAGGGTATGGCTCCCCGTGCTGCGGCTGGGGGACCTTCAAATGCTGAAAAATTGCTTAGTGTTTTAAATGTTTATTGATTCTGGGGCGCCTGGGTGGCTCAGTCGTTAAGCGTCTGCCTTCGGCTCAGGTCATGATCCCAGGATCCTGGGATCGAGTCCCGCATCGGGCTCCCTGCTTGGCAGGAAGCCTGCTTCTCCCGCTCCCACTCCCCCTGCTTGTGTTCCTGCTCTCGCTCTCTCTGTCAAATAAATAAATAAAATCTTTAAAAAAAAAAAAAAAAGCATAAGCCCCTTCAAAAAAAAAAAAAGGTTTATTGATTCTAGGGTTGAGATTTTTTTCTAGAACATTTAGGTAGAATCTACTCCTATGTTAATCTAGTAATAGGTTAAGTGATGCCTCTGAACAAGAGTAAACATATCACCAACAGCAACTTTGACCTTGTGGTAACACTGCCTTTCTCAGATCAAGTGGGATTTGCTGCCCCCAGGAGCCCCTTTCCTGGGAGAAGCTCAGGAGTGATGAGATGCCTGTGCTTCCTCTGGCCCAGGAGGGCGTGTGGACTGATGGTCACAGCTGCAGCTCCCACGTCAGGATGGCTGGGTGGGCTTGGGCTGCAGGGCAGTACAGGGAGGCCAGGAAGGTGACGCTGGGGTTGGGCAGGGGCCGGCTCGTAGGGCCTTAGGGTCCCACCTAAGGTGCCAGGTGGGTGGATTGATTTCCAAGGAAACTGAGAAGCCGGTGTAGAGTTTTAGCAATACTAGGTCAATGATCTGACTTACCCTATAAGTATCTGCCTGGCTGCATTGCGCAGATGGATGGGGCCGAGTGAGGGGCTGCTGAGGTCCCCTGACAAGGGGTCGGGGCACCTGGTGGAGGGCGGCGGCCGGGTTGCTCGTGGGTGTGGATGCGGGGTGGAAGGAACCCAGGAGGCTGCAGGCGAGGGCCACGTGAAGACGGGGATGGGGTGCCTTGTCTGGGGGCAGAGTCGTTGCCGGGGGATGTGGTGGAGGGGGGGAAACAGCAGTTCTGCACCAGCTGCATCGTAAGTTTGAGGCCCAATTAGACTTCAAGCGGGGTCACCGGTGGGAAACCGAACCGACAGGTCTGAGGTCAGAGGATCGGCCAGACCGAAGCTCTGTGAGAGAGTGGCATGTGGCCGAGCTTCGAGTCCTGAGAACAGATGAGCTTCTCTGGGGAGACCGCAGACACCGGAGGGGTGGCTAGGCCTGGGAGGCCAGGGCAGTGATGGGGGTCTTGGGGTGTCCTGGGGGCCAAGAGAAGGAAGCATTTCCCTCTGGGCTCACCGCCCCCCCCCCCCAGCCCTTCTCCATGTAGCAGCCAGGGGTCCCACTAAAGCACAACTGAGCACCTTGTTCTCAGCTGAGAAACTTGCCTTGCCTCCCGTCGTTCCTCAGATGAAGGCTGAGCCCTTGGCCTGGGACACAGGGTCCCTCATGAGCCGCCCTGCCGACCTCGCCAGCGTCCCCACTCACCCCAGCGCCCTTACTTCCCTGTGCAGGCTCAGTGCCAGGATGGGCTGACCTTCCCACCTTTCTGCCTTTGCACTTGCTGTTCCCTCCACCTGGAGGGCCTCCTCCTCTGCCTCGGGCCCAGCCACCACCTGCTCACCTGCATGCCTCATGTCTGTGGCCCTTCCCTGCCAGGGGCAGTCACCATGCTCATGCTCCCAGTGCTGAGGGCCTGTTTGCTGTGCCACCGCCCATGGGTCCTTTTTGTCTACTGCAATGTCCCCCGTCTCCCCTTCCCTCCCCATGGAGTCTGTGAGAGCAGCGACCGTGTCTGGGACATTTCTGTGCCCCGTCCTGCCAGGGCTGGTGCAAGGCACGTGTCCTAGATACGTTTGTGTTGGAAATGAGAAAAGAACCATTATACCCATTTGGCAGAGGAGAAAATGAGGCCCACAGATGCGTGATTTGTACCCAAAGATGCACAGCCAGTAAGTGACCCTCCAATTTGGTCTCCCAGGAGCTCAAAGACAAGCTGAATGGAATGGCACATTAGCCTCCGCAGGTCATTCTGTTTGGTGCCAGATAGGGTAAAAGGCCTTCTTTCTGTCACTCAGCTGACAAAGCTCTCCTGTGGGGGGAGTCTCAGAAAGGCCGCACCCCTGTGGTGCCTGACTTCTCCCCAGCACCCCAATGTAGGAAAGGCCCTCCCTGGTTTCCAGCCATGTAGAGCCCCATGGTCCGGTGCAGGTGGGTGGTGTCCCCCGGTTTCTTTCACGTGGGCCCACGAACACCAAGCCTCGCCCCCACACGTGGAACTGGGGAAGCTGGGGGCAGCAGCACCCACGTCCCCGCCTGGCTGGACATCTGCATGGAGGCCTCAGCCTCCCCCTGGGCCTCTGAGAGGCTGTGGGGCCCCAGCTACCCATTGTCCTTCCAGCAGGCCAGCTCAGAGCTGGGGCAGCAGGGACAAGGCAGGGCCCTGGGGGGCGGGGGCCAGGCTGCCAGACAGGCTCCCCCACCAGCCAGTTTCGTCTGGTCCCGCTCGGCAGCCTCCGAGAGGGCCAGGAGTCCCGGGCTGCAGGGCAGCCACCACCCCCAGGTTCGGTAGGCTTCCTCTTCTCTCCTGCCTCCCCCCACCTCGGCCTCCTCCATGTTGGGGGCCCGGACCATGAGTCACGGGTAGTGCAGCCCCTCCTGCCACCACTCGGGAGAACTATTTTTAGTGGGCTGAGAACAGGCTGCTCCCTCAGGCAGGCTCTTTGCTGGCAGTCAGGCGGTTAGGAGGGTCGCAGGTCCCCACACCCGGTCCCTGGCCCGCCGCAGACAGCCCCATGACACGGCACCACGCGCGGTCTCTGTGCCCTCGTTCTCGGTCTGCCCAGAACAGGAGCTGCCTTAGAGCTCGTTACCAGGGCTGGGAAGTGCTCTGAGGAATAACAGCTTCAGACACCCCAAGGGTGGACCTAGGGTTCTAGGCTTTGTCCGGTTCTGTGAACGTTCACCGGCCCACATTTGGGAGGGGAGACAGACCGCAAATGGCTAACGGGGACAAGAGATGACCAGGGACATCCCAGAAGCACAGAGAGGAGCGGAGGGGACCGCGGAGGGGACCCCGGAGGGCTCCTGGGCACACCGTGTGCTGGGGCGTCCCGTCTGGGGGCAGTGGGGCGGGGCAGGGGGGCAGGGGGATGGGGTGGCGCGGGTCTCCGCGGGAGCACCTGCCAGGGGCTGCAGGTGGAGGATGGAGCAGGTGGGGGTTCCAGGGGAAGGCCACGTGTTCACGCCTCTGCCCCCGCCCCCGCCAGGTGCACCTGATGAAGCCAGATGCGGTCCCCAAGGCGTGCTGCGCCCCCACCAAGCTGAGCGCCACCTCCGTGCTCTACTACGACAGCAGCAACAACGTCATCCTGCGCAAGCACCGCAACATGGTGGTCAGGGCCTGCGGCTGCCACTGAGGCCCTGCCCCCGCCGCTGCTCCCCCCCACCAACCCCGGGTCAGGCCCCTCTCCAGAGGCAGGAAACCCTCCAACCCAGCCTGACCTCAGACGGGTTGGCCCTCGGAGATCAACATATCTATGCTCCTCTCTCCTTCCTGCCAGGGCTGGATCTTCTCCAGGCCCCTCCTCCCCCTTCCCTGCCTGAGGTTTGTGACAGTCTTTTGGCCTCCAGGCCTGGTGGTCTAAGTCATCAAGCAGGTTCTCTCCCAGCCTCCTCCTCCAGAATCATGTGCTGACCAACATTTTGGGTTTGGAACAAAAGTCGTGTCTGAGGATCTATCCATGTCCATTGCTGGCCCAGGCTTGGGGTAATATGGACTGAACTGAGAGGCACCTAGGGCCCAAAATGGCTCCCTCGGGCTCTTTGCTGTCCATTTGAGGGCGTGGATATGTGTACACAGGGTCTGGTCCACCTTCGGTTGCCTGCCCCTCCCAGGCATTTTCTGGGTACTTTTGTTGGAATGTGAACTTGCCCTCGTTGTGTCGTCGTGGATCTGAATTATCAACCTGCTGGTAGGCATGTGGGTCAACTCAAGAACAAGCTGAATGAACAACATGATGTAGGGCCAAGGCCAATGCAGCTGTCCCCCTCCATCTTCCCCCCATCTTCCTGCCTTGATCTGCCTCTGCTGTCTGGGGGAGAGGACAGGGCATGGACATTTGGCCGTTGTAGAAACAAAAAATTTGGAAGGCTTCACTCGCCTGTCACCACGTTGAACCATGAGGAGCTCAGCTCCATGGAAAAGTTATCTTTTTATTGAGCCTAGCATGGTGGATACATTGGGTGGCCCAGGATGACAGTGCTCAGCACAGATGACATCATTTCCCTTTCCCTTTGGCATGGCAAACATTAATCATCCATCTTGATATTTTTTCCTTCCAAATCTGTATAGAATTTCAAAATGATCTGTATTAGAACTCCATGCCGCCATAGCCAAGAGATCAGAGCTGACATGTGAAGTGAAAACTGTTTGCCATCTTCTGCCATGCTAAGGAGCAATCCACTTCACCCACAGCGGTGCCTCTGTGACCCCAGGCAGCCTGTGGCTGGGCCTAGGGCCTCCCAGCACCTGCTCGTGTCCAGAACTTGTCAGAAACAGGCTGTCATAATCTGCATCGCCCTGTGAGCCCGAGACAAGGTCCCTGTCCCAGGGGAGTGACAGGCAGTAATCAGGCCGGCCCGGGGTGGGGAGGGTCCTGGAAACTGCCACAGGCCACTGGAACGTTTGATTTCTGACTCGCTAAGCCGGTAAGTTACCTGCTGGGGCAGACAGAGTCCCGCTGCCCAAACCCTGAAATACTGTGTCGTTCAAAGCCGCTTGGGGACCCAACCCCCGTGTGCCCCAGGATGCGCCCCTCAGCAGTCACTCGGCACCCCGAGGAGGGGCCCCGGGACAGCAGGTGGGACAGTGGGTGTGGACGCTGGGGCCCTGCTGTAGGACAGCGGCGCCTCCGCAGGGACCGGGAAGGGACTCTGGAGCGAGCGCGGAGGGAGAGACCCTCCCCGGGTACACGGAAGATGGGCCCAGACTGTCTGCAAGGTGGAGAATTCCCCATTAGTGCAGGGATCTGAACTCTGGCGTAGGAGACTGGATTTGTAGATGGCTTCCCTGTCTGGGCCTCATTTTCCATCCATACCTGAAAGCAATGAGCTTTTCGGGTCTCCAAAGGGCCTCCTGCCAGGAATCGTTCTGCCAGCCCTTTTTCACACTGCGCCCAGATCCAGCCTTGGCACCCCAAACTCGGTTGAGGTGGCAGTGACAGGTCAGAGTTGGTATGTAACAGGGAACCTGTTTGCCATTCTAGTCCTTTGACACTTCTGTCTTCCTAACATCAAGGACTGTCTTTTGGGCAAATATAAATTTAACATTAGCCAGTGATTTTAACAGTTTTTAACTTTACCTGTACCTGTGGTGCCCAGCCAGCAGCCTGGCACAATTAGGGTGCACCAGGAATGTCTGTCAAATCACTGCCAAGGCTTATAGACTGGGAGCACACCTCACCTGTCAGGCTGAGCACGGCACGGATGCCGGGAGGCCGTAACCTTCCTTTTGCATGCCCGACACCTGAAAAATAAGCCTTTGCCTGCCTACCTGGCTCAGACTTCCGCAACCTTTGCCATCCACGCAGTCACTGAATGAGATCGCGTAGAAAAAGACCTGAGCAGTGAAACAACTGTGAATGGATACAAGGCCCATGCATTTTATCCCGTTTATTGCATGATATTGCACGCACTTGCTGCATGCGTTGTATTCCCAGTTACCAGTTTGCTGAGCCACGCACCGCAGCTGCAGGGAGCAGCCCAGATGCCACCGTTTCCCTTTCTCTCGCTCAGGGCATGGCTTGTTTATCTGGTTGCATGGGACCGGAAGGATAAATACGGGCGGCTGGTCAGACCCGACAGCGACCACGAGTCAGTGACTTGCCAGGAAGGGAGGGCATGTGGGAAAGGGCTGATGACAAATGCACAGCAGTCAGCCTTGGTTTGGGCAGTGCGAGGCTGGCCTCAAGGCCAAGCAGCACATTAGTGTTCACGGTTTTCTAAGGTGGGAAAGTGACCCGTTCTGGAAAAATCCCTAAGAAATAGGAAAGCAGCATAGCAAGAGGGATTTTGAAGTCAAATGGGTTTGAACCTTGGTTTTTCTTCTGTGGAGCAGGACATTGGTTCTTTCCTTCCAAGCTATTACAAAGATCAGATATGGACATTCACATGTAGGACAATGTCTGCCAAATAAACACTTAGCAACAGGTGCCTGTTGGCGTTATTACAAAAGAATTTGCTGATCTGCTTAGTCCCTTCCGTGCTTGTCCACTAAACCTCCTTCCAGGAAGTGTTCTGTAGGTGACGGGAGTATTTATTTCAGAGCTGAGCTTTTTCCTGAAAAATCTACACCCTGCAATCCATGGAGGGAGAACGTTGTATTCTCACCTGCTTTCAAGGCCTAAGGAAAGTGCCTGGTTATGGCCAGGGCTGTGAAGCTTTCCCTGTGTTCCCAGAGGCAAGGGGATCCCACCAGCCTGCTGAAGGTACAAAGCTTGACCCACCCTCTTAAAAAATGGGTTTTTCATTTATTACAAAAATAATGCAGTTTTGGAGGAAAAACTGGAAAAATACAACTGAAATCGCCATAGTTGTATGACTCAGATAAACACACTTAATATTTTGGTGAATTTATTTCTCGGCCTTTATCTTAGGATATACACATATAGATGTTATATATCATAGATATTTTTACAAAATTAGGATCATACTTATATAAATTGCTTTGAAATATGCTTTTCCCACTTTATTATGCAGTAAAAATTTTCCTGTTAATAAATATTTTTTGAAAACATGGCTTTCTAGGTTTTTAACCCCCGAAGCCTGCGAGACTCAGTGTTCACAACTAAAAAGTAGGTCCCTAATGCCTTCCTGGGAGGGCTGCTGCAGGCTGTTGTGACTGGGGCCTAGAGCTCGCAGCGCCTGAATCCGACAGGGGGCTCCAGCAGCCGCAGGCCTGACCTCAGGGCCACAGGCTGAAGGAGTCCGCGCACCGGCAAAACCAGCCCTGTTTGCCGTAACAGAGCAACACGCACATGGACCAGGAGGCCCGAGGCAGGCACTCCGTCCTCGGGCCACAGCAAAGGCCACATGGCACACGCCGGTTCACTTCCAACAGTGCCGTCTTGGCACGCACCAGAGGTTTGGTGCTGTGATAGCTGAACCAGGCAGCCGGGCCGCTGCTCCCGGGCTCTGGGCCTGGCTTCCTTGGGTCTCCCCAAAGGGTCCAGGCTAATTATAGGGACCATGACCGTGTCTTCCCCCAGGGCCTTGGGCCCCCTGCCTTAGACTGAGGCTAGAGCCCAGTAAACCTCCCAGGACCCCATTAAACTAGGGGGAGGCAGGCCGAGCTTCCTGTCCCAGCTCTGCCATATTCTGGGTGACTCTGCAGCATGTCACCCGGGCCGTGGTTTCCCTCTGTATAGGGTTCTGCTGTGGATACGGTGATAACACCTGTGGACACTCTGGAGAGCACCGGGAGGGGCAGTGAGCCCAGTGGGTGCTACCAGGGAAGAACAGAAAGTAACAAAGTTATTGTCACAGAAGTCAGGCCCCTCTTGGGAGGTGGCCATGCTACACCCTTTATACGCCTCCTTTCCTGGTGACTGACCTGTGATGGCCAGAGTCTGCCCTCAGAGTGGGGGCCTGTGCTTTGAGGGAAGGTCTCTTTTGGGAGCTCCACGGGGTCAAGGGTAACCATGTGGTGATACATCCTAGCCTCAAGGAGACAGAAACTCTGAGCAGGAGCTCAGCCAAGGGCTGGGAGTCCGCTGGATACACAGAAGCCAGAGGTAGGGCCAGAATGACATCATCCCTCACAGGAGTGCTCCCAGGTCACCAGGGCCAGGAGGCATCTGGCTTGTCCAGATCTCAAGATGAAAAAGCCCAACTCGGTGGATTCTGAATGGTCCTGGTAACCCAACCACAGAGAGGTGTCTAGTGGCCATGGGGCTCAGTCCCTGCTCAGGGCCTTCAGCAGGTGAGGGATTCTTGAAAACCACCTGGCTGAGCAGTATGTGCAGAGGGAATAGAGAGAGGAGCCAGCCTGACTTGAGCAGTGGCCGCATTAGAAGGACCAAGCTCAGCACGGGGTGGGACCATGTGTTTCAGCCATCAGCAAACTTGTCCTACAAAGGTTCAAGCAGTCAATATTTTAGGCTCTGAGGCTGTGTTGGTTCATTTTGTGTCAACTTGGCTAGGCCACGATAGCCAGTTTTTGGTCAAACACCAGTCTAGATGTTGCTGAGAAGGTACTTTTCAGATGTGATTAATGTCTAAAGCAGCAGACTGGAAGTAGCGCAGATTACCCTGAACAATGTGGGTGGGCCTCATCCAATCAGTGGAAGGCTGTTAAGACAGAGAAGACTGAGACTGCACGAGGGAGGAGGAATTCTGCCTCCAGACAGCCTTCGGACCCGAACTGCACCATCAACTCTTCCCTGGGTCTCCAGCCAGCTGGCCCTACAGAATTCCGACTTGCTAGCCCCCACAATCACGGAGCCAAGTCCTTAAAATAAATCTTCCTCTATATACATATCTACACCCAGCCTCCTGGTTCTGTTTCTCTGGAGAGCCCTAACATTGGGACCACACAGTATCTGTCCCCGCAGAAGCAGCCACAGAGAATATGTAAATGGATGGATGTGGCTGTCTTCCAGTAACTTTTTACTCAACAGAAAAGCAGCAGGTTGGATTAGGCCCGCAGAGCCGGGTGGCCTCCTGCCTCTGGACAAGTAAGCCCAGTACCCGGCACAGAGAGGCGCTCTGAGGTATAAAACAGCGTTTACAGATCCTGTAGACTGGGGGCGCCTGGCTGGCTCAGTCAGCAGAGCATGCGACTCTTGATCTCAGGGTCAGGAGTTCGAGCCCCACACTGGGCGTAGAACTTCCTTAAAAAAAATTCTGTAGAACAAATATGAAGAAACAAACAAACGAATCGTTGCGAGTGATAAAGTACCCCCGCTGCCTCAAAGACTAGCCGGCAGGAGTTCTGGAGTGGAAGGCGGCAGAAGACAGACTTCTTTGATATTTTTGATTTCCACTGTCCTGACCGTGGTTTGACAAGGGTACCTGGCTTGAAGATACACCACCTGGCACTTCAGGGAATCCACCCAAGGGAGGAAAGAAAAGCTATGCCCTATCCCTCTGCCAGCCTAATTCAGCAGAGATGCAATCTCGGACAACTCCTAGGAACTAGCTGGACTTGCAGTACAAGAACTCGGGTTTATTTTACCAGAAGCGATGTCCAGGAGCCCCGCTGGTGGGCCCAGGAGAAGCCGTGGCAGCAAAGGCCTGGAAAAGGCCATGCACCGCCCGTCCACAGTGGGGACCCCTGCGAGCTCCCGGGCCCACGGCCACACCTGGGAGAGCCAGAGGGAGCCCGGGCCGAGTCTGCAGAAGAGCTGCTCCAAGCTGACCCCCAAGAAGGGCCACGACACACACCCCTGCTTGCCACAAAGGGGACAGACGCCCTCACATGCTGGTTCCCAGGCTGACGGCTCCTGGATAGGCAGGGGCGGTGCGGAGACAGCGTGTGTGGACTCACACGTACTCCCCGCAGTCGGCGATGATCACCTTCTGCTTTGGCTTCCCGTCCTTGCTGCCCTGGGCCTTTGTGGGGGCAGAGGAGGAAGAGGGTGGGAAGTAAGGAGCGGCTCGGGGACACCCTCCCCAGGTGCCCGCCCCCGCCTGAGCAGAAGCAGCCCTCCCCGGGAGCCGCCGCGGCCCCCGTCCAGCTCTCCCACAGGGCTGCGCACCCAGGGCCCGGGCAGCCGCCCACCTCAATCTGCCGCAGGACATCCAGGCCTTCCGTGACCTCCCCAAACACCACGTGCTTGCCGTCCAGCCAGTCCGTCTTGTCACACGTCAGGAAGAACTGAGAGCCGTTGGTGTTTGGGCCGGAGTTGGCCATGGAGAGCAGGCCTGGGGGAAAGAAGGAGCACGTCAGCCCCTCCTGCCGGCTCCCGGCCCCCAGAGGGACGTCTGCGCAGGAGACTGAGCCGGGGAGATGCTGCCGGAAGCCGGCCCGGGATGCGGGCCGAGCACTGGCCACTGGCAAGATGGATGCTGTTGGCACCTGCGACAGGAGTGGCTTCAGTGCCAGGCTGGGGCTCGAGGTCTGGCGGAAGAGGGACAGACAGAACAGAAGGCAGGGCAGTCTACACAACTTTTCCTTACCAGGGGGTGAGAGGCATGGATGACAGCTCACAAGTCAAAGGATGATTTTTTTTTTTTTTTAAAGATCGATACCGCACAGTTTTACGCCACTGGGCTGATCCAGCAGAGAACGCAGCCACGAGGCAGCAGGGGGACAGCTACAGAAGCCACGCTCCTAGGTGGGAGAGAGGGGATGGGGTCCGGGCCACGAGCAGAGGGGCCGGCCGCAGGGAGACAGCTCCTGCCCGTCCTCGGAGGGAAGGCAGAGTGGGCACGTGGCGGGGGACCCAGGGGACCACGCATCAGCTTGGAGGGCGATGTGGAGGCTTCGGGAGGGAGGGAGCGAGCAACCGTCGTCTCGGACGGGGACAGAGCACGGTTAACTGAGGGGCTCTAGTAACGCTGCCAGGCCCCTGAAGAAGTGTAGTCCTAAATTTCAAGATGACCACTCAGCACAGAGCTTTCTCTAGTCGCGGGGGGACTGACCACTCACAGAGGGGTACGTCTGACAGGACGGGGCAGCGGGGCTGAGGGACTCAGCTCACCAAGGCAGGCCCCAGAACCCAAGCTAGACCCCAGGGGGTGTGTGGGGGTAGTGGGGGGAGTGGATGGAAGCCGCTTCCCCGACTCCCGCCAGGCCGAGCGGCCGCTGGGTCACTCGCTGGCTCGCCTGCAGACCCGAGCCCTGCCCCCCCGTACCCGCCACCGCATCCCATCGGCTCCCACCTGGTCCCGTGTGTTTGAGGATAAAGTTCTCATCGTCGAACTTCTTCCCGTAGATGGACTTGCCCCCCGTGCCGTTGTGGTTCGTGAAATCGCCGCCCTGGCACATGAACTGGGGGATGATGCGGTGGAAGCTACTTCCCTTAAAGCCGAAGCCCTTCTCGTGGGTGCACAGGCATCGGAAATTCTCTGGCATGGAGAAAGGAAAAGGTGCGGAGGTCAGAAAACAAAACAGAGCCGTTCCTCGGGCCGTGGGTATGCTCTGCCTCGCGTGCCACGGGAGACGAGGAAGGGAGCCACCGAAGCTGCGAGCGAGATGCCAGGAGCCGTGGAGCCCCATGGACAGGCCCGACCGAGCTGCTTCGACCACGTGAAGACGGGCTCTGGGATGGGCCGCACAGTGGGCGTGCGGGCCGGGATCGGGATGCAGGGCTGGGAGCTGGTGGGCCGCATTGGGAAAACCGTGAGGCCGTGCAGGGTGGCAGCACCTCTGGCAAATTGGTGGCCATCGGGATGGGCATCCGATACTGGTCAGGACAGTGGTTGCCCACGAGCTACCCCCTCCCGTCACTCCTAGCCCATGTACTCTAATAACACAAAAGTCTTTGAGCAAACAACAAAACAAAAACAACCCCCCCCAAAAAAACAAAAAAACCCAAAACCTCTGTAGCTGGAATCTGATAAACTGTCTTTGTTTAGTGTTTGTATTTTCAATGAAAAATATGCCATGTATTCCAAACCTTTGTGATCCTCACACTGTGAAGGACTAGAGGGACTCTGGTTAAGAAGGAAAACTGAACACCTGCATTCCAGCTCTGCTCCACTCTAAATGGAGGGCAACTGATTTTTTTTTTTTTTTTAAAGAAAAACCAAACAGGATCTTAGAAGAAAACACGGGCAAATCTTCATGACTCTGGATTTGGTAACAGTTTCTTAAATATGACACCCAAAGCACAGATAACAAAAAAGAAAAAATAAATAACCTCATCAAAACTAAAAACCTTTGGGCATCAGAGGACACTCAACAGACAAGGTAACCCACAGAACAGGAGAAAGTATTTGCCAATCTTATCTGGTGAGAGTTCAATATCCAGAATATTTAATGAACTCCTGCAACTCGGTAACAGAAAGACGAACAACCCAGTTGATAAATAGGTAAAGATTTGAACAGACATTTCTCCAAAGATCCACAAATGACCCATAAGCACACAAAATGATGTTCAACACCATTGGTCATTAGGGAAATGCAAATCAAAACCACAATTAGATACCGCTTCATACCCACTAGGATGGCCATCATCAACAGAAAATAATGAGTGTTGGCAGGAATATGAAGAAACTGAGACCCTCATACACTGGAGGTGGGAATGTAATGTGCAGCCACTGTAGAAAAGAGCTTGGCAATTTCTCAAAAAGGTAAACACAGAATTGCCAGGTCAGTACATTTCCACCCCTAGGTATGTACACAAAAGAGCTGACAAAAGGCGTTAAAACACATATTTGTACACGAATGTCCACAGCAGCATTATTCACAATAGCCAGAAAGTGGAAACAATGCTCGTATCCATCAACAAATGAACGAACAGCATGTCACATATCCAGACGATGGGATATTATTCAGCCATAAAAAAGGGATGGAGGGCGCCTGGGTGGCTGAGTTGGTGGGCGACTGCCTTCGGCTCGGGTCATGATCCTGGAGTCCCGGGATCGAGTCCCACATCGGGCTCCCTGCTTGGCAGTGAGTCTGTTTCTCCCTCTGACCCTCCCCCATCTCATGCTCTCTCTCTCATTCTCTCTCTCTCAAATGAATAAATAAAATCTTTAAAAAAAAAAAAAAGGGATGGAATCCCAACAGATACTATAACACGGATGAACCTTGAAACATGCTAAGTCAAAAAAGCCAGTTACAAAGGAAAGGCCACATATTGTATGATTCTATTTCTAGGACATGTCTAGAACAGGCAAATCCAGAGATGGCGAGTAGATTAGAGGCCACCAGGGGCGGAAGGGAGACAATGAGGAGTGCGTTAATGGGGTCCACAGTTCGGTATGGGGTGAACACATTTTGAAGACAGCAGGGATGGTTGTACAGCATTGTAAATGCAATCAATACCACTGAACTATACATTTAAAAATGGTTAAAAAGTGGGGTGCCTGGGTGGCTCAGTCGTTAAGCATCTGCTTTCGGCTCAGGTCATGATCCCAGGGTCCTGGGATCGAGCCCCGCATCGGGCTCCCTGCTCAGTGGGGAACCTGCTTCTCCCTCTCCCTCTGCCTGCCTCTCTGCCTGCTTGTGCTGTCAAATAAATAAATAAAATCTTAAAAAAAAAAAAAAAAAGGTTAAAAAGGCCAAAAAAAAGAGAGCAAAAGAGAGGGGACACAACAGCAACATAAAAGTTTTGAAAGCTAGAAAACAGACAAATCATAGGCGATGTAGCAGACTTGAGAAAGCTGAATCTCGGCAGCTACACCCCGATGCTTACAGCAGCATCATCAACAATAGCCAAATTATGGAAGGAGCCCAGATGTCCAACTGATGCATGGATAAAGAAGATGTGGTATATATATACAATGGACTATCACTCATTCATAGAAAGGAATGAAATCTTGCATTTGCAATGATGTGGATGGAACTAGAGGGTATTATGCTAAGCGGAACAAATCAGTCAGAGAAAGACAAATACCACATGATTTCACTCATATGTGGAATTTAAAAAACAAAACAGATGAGCAAAGGGGAAAGAAAAAAAAAAAAGGAAGCAAACCATAAGTGATGAATCACTAAATTCTACTCCCGAAACTACTATTATACTGTATGTTAACTAACTAGAATTTAAATAAAAACTTCAAACATTTAAGACAAAAAAAAAAGAAAAGAAAGCTGAATCTTAAGCTGGTAGAGCTGAGAAGAAACTCACTTTATGTTGCAGAAATGCCAAAAGCTCAGGTACAAGGTGAAGGTAGTTCTAAAAACAGTAAAGTTGGTTGAAAGCCTATTTAAGAAAATAGCCAACCCCCAGATCCTCCCCTGACCCCCACGGGCAGCCGGCTGGAGGTCTGCTCTCTGGTAGGTTAAAGCAGAGGTCTCTGGACTGGGATATACTAGACATAGCCAGGGGCTGAGGTACCGTAATGACAAACAGATTAAGTGAAAGTTTATATACTGCCCCCATCTCCCGCCGCCGCCACGATGGCTAATACCTGGATGCAGAGCCTCCAGCAGGAGGCTAGACTCTTCTCGGGGGACTCCAAGCTGTCCAAGAGAAGGGAAGTCAGGGAAACGGACATCTGGGGTCTGACAGAGAAAAGACCCCAACTGAATCACCCCACCGTGGAAGCCACAGCCAGCAAGCCTTACCATGGCTTAGGTGAGGAAGGCATCTAATGTGAAAAGCAAAGACCAAAACAAACAGACCAAACACAAAGCAAAACATAATTAACTCAGGAAAAAGTGATTTGAGACATAAACTATAGGAAGAAAAAACTTTAGTAATGTCCCTGGAAAGATGAAATGATATTACCTCTGGGAAATAAGCAGAGAGTGTTATAGAAAAAGAACACTTAGGAAGGTTCCAGAAAGAAGAGAGAAATCAGAGGGGACAAAAGTGAAGAAATAATTGAAAGAAATTTTCCCAACCAGAGGATAAAACACTGTCCTGTGGGTGTGGTACACAGAGTAATGGCCCCCTAAAGACATCCTTGCCATTGCAGATGTGATTAGGGTTATGGATTGACCTCGAGATGGGGAAAGCAGCCCCAATTATCCAGATGGGCCTAATATAATCATGAGCCTGTGACAGAATTTTTCCCAGCTAAGGTTAGAAAGAGAGATTCAAAATGTGGGAGGGACTGGATCCACCACTGTTGGCTCTGAAGGTGGAGGAAAAGGGGGGCTGCGAGCCTCCAGAAGCTGGGGATAGCCCTCAGCTGACAGCAGCAGGGAAATGGGGTACCTCAGTCCTACAGATACAGGGAACTGAATTCTGCCGACGACGTGAGTATCCCTGGAAACATCCTCCCCTAGAGCTTCCAGCAGGGAAGGCAGTGACCCGGCCACCATCTTCATTGTAGCCTACAGGACTTCTGGCCTACAGAATGGGAGATAATAAATTTGTGTTGTCATAAGCCACTAAGTTTGTGGTAATCTGTGACAACAGCAAGAGAAAATGAATACAGCGAAGCCCACTGAATATCCAGATCATGTAAGGTCTGTCCAAAGGCATATGGTTTCAGGACACAGGACAGATACCCTGCAAGCCTCTATCTAGGGAGGGCTGGGAATAGCTCTTAAACATCTGGCTAGTGTCACTGAGTAAATGAACTTTAATTTTATTTAATTTAAATTTCAATAGTCACATATGGTGAGTGGCTACTATACTGGACAGCTCAGGACTAGACAGAAAAGAAGTTTTATATAAAGGATCAAGAATCAGAATGCCATTAGACTTCTCTAGAATTCTATACCCTAACTATCCATCAAGTGGGAAGGTACATATATTTAGTCTTCACTCTCAAAAAACTGACTTCCCAAGTTCTTTGCTGCAGAAGCTACAGAAGGATGTCTTCTACTAAAATGAGGGAAAGCACCAAAAAAGAAGACAACAGAGAGTCCAACCTAAGAGGCGAACACAAGAGACCCTACGACACTTGCTGTGCAGTGGGCCTGGAAAGCCGTGGTCCAGGCTGGAGAGAGTCAGAGGCTCCAAAGAGGAACTTCTACAGGAGAGCGAAACTGACAGAATATCTGGGGTGTGTGAACATGATGAAAGATTTACACAGGCAGCAGAATTAGGGGGAGCATCAGGAATAAATGCACAGAAGGCTAAGCTTGTATGAAAACAAGACAATTACAAATCCCAGGAAAGCAAAATGCTGTGCGTGAAAGGAGGTTACCCTAGTATGATGCTTACGTAGTCAGAATAACCTATGGCCAAACAAACTTATGGTAACTCTATGAGTAAGATGAAGGGGCAGCGAAAGGGATTTAAAAAGCTGATTCCTTATCTCCTAAAGTGGGAAGCCAACAGATGTCTAAAACAAAAAAGCCAGGAAATAACAACGTAAATCTCTTATCTACCAAAAGGGAGATAAAAACCGAAAGAACCAGCTGAGAGTTGAAACTGGCTGCCTCCGAGGAGCGCTGTGGGGCGCCGAGGCCAGGGGCCAGTGCTGGGGGCCAAGGGGCTGCTGTTTTTCAAAACAAGCTTTGTGAAATTAACTTTGTAAACTATATGCCTACATAATAAAATTTAGGTTAAAAAAAAAGAAAAGAGGGCGCCTGGGTGGCTCAGTCGTTAAGCGTCTGCCTTCGGCTCAGGTCACGGTCCCAGGGTCCTGGGATCGAGCCCCACATCGGGCTCCCTGCTCTGCGGGGAACCTGCTTCTCCCTCTCCCACTCCCCCTGCTTGGGTTCCCTCTCTCGCTGTGTCTCTCTCTGTCAAATAAATAAATAAAATCTTAAAGAAAATTGTCATCTTAAAAAAAAAAAAAAGAAAGAAAAGAATAAGAAGTCAATATTTACACTAGACAGACTCAAGAAACTGTTAGTTAACAGCAGTTACTTCTGGAGAGTAAAACTGGACGTGGGGCGGGAATATGGATGTTTTCTACTTACTGCCTTCAGTATTGTTCAAATATGTGTGTACAGTTCTTTTGGGTTTTGTTTGTTTAACCACGAATACGTGTTTACTTACATTAAAAAAACAAACAAACAAACACCCTCTTATTATTAAAAAATAGCAAAGCAGCACCTATAAAGCTTCAAAAGTGCCTGGTCGGACTCAATCTGTTACTAGATCCCAGGATCTGAGATGCCTCAAATCCACTCAGGTCAGCGGTTGTCAAGAGCACAGGAGCGGAGGCAGTGAGAACTGGGGAAGGCCCACCGCTCAGCCCCCCGCACCCCGCCCCGGCAGCCCCGGCATCTGGCCCACAGCCCGCTCACCCGCTGTCATGGGAACAACGTCGGAACGCAGCAACATCCGGATGCGGCCGGCCGGCTTGTTCCCGATCTTGATGTCCATGTACACCTGAGGATTCGACCGGGCCTTTTTTGCCGTGGGCTCTCCCTGGGCGCAGAAGAAATGTCAGGTTGGGGAGCACTAGACTCCGCAAGTCGGAGAGCGAGTATTCTGCATACACATCAAGAACCCAAGGGCAGCGAGCGGGCCGCAGCAAGGTGCTGCCAGCCGGAGCCCCAGGGCCGGGACCCCGAGCACCGGCTAAATAACTGCCCCCCCCAACTGACCCCGCAGGCTCGGGACCGCGTCCCACTTGCCCTTAGACGCCAGCTCGCTGCACCCTGGCCTGTGGTCCCAGAACCCCAGCTCCCTGGCCCGCAGTGCGCGCCTCTCCGCACCCGCAAAGCCACCTCACGCCAGCCAGACGGACAGCACATCCTCCTCTACGCTCGGCCCTGCGCACCCCCAGGCTGGCTACAAGGGAAGCCAGGAGGGCAGCCCTCTGGCATGCTCAGAAGGCAGTGGGGGAAGGGGGGGCCTGTTTTCTACCCCGAGGAGACATCTGCAGGCATCACATGTGTTCCAAAGAGAAAAGTCAAATGTTCACAACTGGTCTGGGGTTCAGTTTAGCCGACGTGTGCGCAGACCCAGCGCTGGAGGACCCTCTGGCTGTCATCTGCCACCAGCCTCAGCAACCACGCACAGAGTGCCTGCCACGGGCAGGGGGCTGCTCTCCCCGTTGACATATGTAGCTCATCAACTCTTTACAACCATCCTGAGCATGAAGCCGTACCACTATTTATCCGCATTTTATTTTATTTTTTTAAAGATTTTATTTATTTATTTGACAGAGACACAGCGAGAGAGGGAACACAAGCAGGGGGAGTGGGAAAGGGAGAAGCAGGCTTCCCGAGGAGCAGGGAGCCCGATGCGGGGCTCAGTCCCAGGACCCTGGGATCACGACCTGAGCCAAAGGCAGACGCTTAACGACTGAGCCACCCAGGCGCCCCTTATCCGCATTTTGTAAGTGGGGCAATGGAGGTACAGTGAAGTGCACTCATTTGTCCAAACAAGAGGGCGGTAAGGGGTGAAGCTGGAATTTAAACCTAAATCATCCCACCCCACCCCCGAGCCCATGCTCTTAACCACATTCCTCCACCACACTTTTTAGTTAATAAGATGCTGAATACAAGGCCCCTAACCTCACAGAATCCCTGCCTAGAAAGGGACAGGCAATAAACACTTGAGCAGCCTGCACAAAAGCAAGGACAGACAGGGAAACAGACTGGGTTTCCAGAGGGTGGAAGTGAGACGGCCAGGTGTGGGGACAGGAGCTGGGGAGCACCCCCCCAACTTTATCCCTTCGGATGGGTGATGGGAGCCACTGAAAAGTTCTCAGCAGGGCGCTGGATGGCTCAGTTGGTTAAGCGACTGCCTTCGGCTCAGGTCATGATCCTGGAGTCCCGGGATCGAGTCCCACATCGGGCTCCCTGCTGAGCTTCTCCCTCTGACCCTCCCCCCTCTAATGTGTTCTCTCTCATTCTCTCTCTCAAATAAATTAAAAAAAAAAAAAAATCTTTAAGAAAAGTTCTCAGCAGGAGTCAGGGCATCAGTCTGTGCCTTTAGCAGATCATTCCTAGCTGGCCTGATTAAGGACTAGAGAGCAGTGCACTGGAGACTAGTTAGGAAGCTTCGGCAAGTATGTGCAGGAGAAGAGGCTGCTGGGGGCAGTGGGACAAACGGGGGAGGGGGACTCAGGAAGGTTTGAGAGGAAAACTCAGCAGCATGTGATGTGCTGGCTGTTTTACAGAAGGCATCTCTGTGAAGGCCATGTGTGTGCTCTGCTTTGCAACCAAATTTCTGGCTTGAGTCAGTGTGTGTGCGGATGGGTGGTGGCAAATCAACAAGACGAAGAACAAGATTAGAGAGAGGAGGGCACCCATTCTGGGCAACTCGAAGCTGCCTGTGACACTTGCGGCCGAAATGTGCGCAGCCTGGCCCTAGGAACAGAGGCCAGGAGAGGCTGCAAAAAACCCGTGACTGCTAGTGTTTCAGCCAAGAGGAGAAGGGGAGAGGGAGAGGGATGCCCTGAGCCAAGAAAGAAATCCAGAGAACAACACTCACAGGGAGCGGTGGGAAAGCCCAAGGAGCCAGCCAGAGAGGGATGCCCAGAGTCAGGAGAGAGTTGCCAGCAGGCTGCTCCTGGCGAGGGAGAGCCTCGAACCTGCGTGCAGACTGAGGGAAGGTGCCACCACCCCGGCCCGCCTCCCCTGCATCGGGGCGGGGATAGGGAGACCATGAGCCTGTGCAAAGCGCTCCAGTGAAGGAGGGACTGGGCAGGAGGGATGAAGAGGAGCACCCACTCGCCTCCCTCACCTCAGGCAATCCCAACCCAGGACTGGGCAGAACTGGGCAGAGTGGAACAGCTCATTACACAGAGCACAAAGGTGAGAGAGAGACCCAGAGCTTCTCTTTCACTCACTCAATACCACCTTTACCACAATACTAAGACTTTGGTTTTCATTCTCTCTGCTTCTGTATATGTACTTGCAAATTTCCACAAAAACATAACATTAAAAAAAATAAATAAATAAAATAAAGGCTCCTGTGGAAAGTGCCAGCCCCTCGAGGGGAAGCGCATGCCTTCGATCTCACCTCCTGGGTTTCTACTTTGGGAGGCTCTGACCCTTCTTCCTCTTTATTCTCTTCAAGAGTCTTCCCAGAAAACTTCTTCAGCCAGTCATCATCTGACCACACTGAAAGGAAAAGAATCGAACAAATGCTAAGAAATGCAAGCTTCTCGGCCAACTGCTCGCTAGCTGCTTTGGTCAGCAAAGTGGAACACACTCCGTGGCCCTCTGAGCCAGAGGCTTTGCTGAGGGAACTCCCAAGTATAACGTTTCCACTGGGAATGTCAGTCCTGATGTCCAGCTCTTACAAGGCTAAGTAAAAAAACTGTGCCAAGACGGAAGGTGTTGCCTTGCCAGTTCCAGCCCTGGACGGGAGCATCTCAGGAACCAATGCTGAGGAAACTGGGAAAGAGAAGCGAGCAGGCAGGGTTTCTCTCATAATGCAAACAATTTCTCTGAGAAGCTCAAACTCTTTTTCATTCCCTACAATGGTGGCTCATGCCCTCTGCCAACATGAATCATTCTCTACTCCTCTGCATCCACAGCGGCAATCAGCACCTTTTCCAAGTAAATTGGGATAAAAATGCAGCAACTAAGGCCACATTGGAGGACATAACAGGGAACCTGTGGTTGCCCCCACTCACCTGGCCTGGACGAGCCCTCCTTAATCCTCATTGGTTTTGCCAAATTGACACGAATTGTCCGTCCAAAGAGCTCAGATTCATTCTGTAAAGATTGAACACCCAGCTGCTTTAACTCTGTCAGGTTAAGAGAGTCAGACAGCTTTGCGTTTGGTTTTGATACACCCGAGACACGCTCATGATTTGTTCTCCCTTAACCCGTGAGCCCCTAACAGCAAGCTCTGTGCCCGCCACACAGCAGCCCACGGGTTGCAGGCAATCTCCCCCCACCACACACCTCCTTTCTTTCATACTAGCAAAAACCTGTGCTCCTGAAAGTGACTCCAGGTCCAGAGTACCCTGGGATTACAAGGATACAAGCAGTTTCCAAGTACTTGAGTTCACCTTCAAAAGTCAAGATCTGCTTTAAAATGGTGAGAAATGATCTCTGGGGGCTGAAGATGTTCAGGTAACAGAACAGGAATAAAGAACTTTATCCTCCAAAGATAATTGGTACCAGGAACGGTCACTTCACATAAATCCATTTAGAGCAGTGAAGAAAACGTCACAGTAAAAAGTGAAGGGAAAAAAAAAAGGAATGGGACTTTATTGTGATGAAACTAAAAATAAGGGAAATAAATTTATTATAACTTTCAGGTTTACGTACTAATTTGTAGAGCAAAGATGTAACAGGTGCTGGTTAATGTGCAGTGTTTTTTCCAACAAAATTCTATCAATAGTATGATATGACATCATTGCACTTCCTATCTGATGTGAAAATCACAAAGATCTCAAAGAGGACACAAATACTCCAGCGTTTCATCATTACTCCCAAAGACCTCTCCAGGATATTTAAATCATTGGCATCAGTAGCATACCCTGCCACTATCCTTACTGGAAATTTCTCCTCACTTGTAATTGCTCTGAAGCTTCAGGATATTCTGCCCCTTCTGCAAAATATGCTATTTCACTGTGCAATCAATTTACATAGTGTTTGCAATTTATTATCCTAGACATGGGGCAGCCAGTGAGAGACTGGCCTATAACAAGGGTTTGAATGTATATCACTGTTAAACGGGGAAGGACCAGTTCGAGTAAGGACCAGTCTTAAAAGTGATCGATTCACAGTGAATCTTTTCACACGCTGACAGCTTTTGCTTCCCCGTGCAACCTTGTAACTTGGCAGTTCGGCAAACCAACAGATGCACAAGGACCCTCCGCACCACCCAAAAGCAACTTCGGTAAGAATGAAGAGTCTCAGCCATACCATGTTGTCAATAGCTGCTGCAGCATCCTGCCGAAAAAAGACAAGGTCAAGTTTAGCTTCTTGTGGTGTCTAAACATATACTCAGCAACAGAAAAACAAAGTAAAACAAAACAAAAGAGGGAAAAGTCACATCTATACCTCTTGCCGAGGCTGTATGTGTCTCTAACAAAGAGTGCTTCCTGGCTGAGTTCAGAGCTGGTGGTGCGGCAATCTGCCATCTCCAGGAAGGCATAAGAAATATTCACCAGCACTGCCAGGCAAGAAGCCTCAGCGAGCAGAGCTACAGGAGCTCGGCAGAGTAAGAGGGGCACATCTATGCTGTTGACAGTCTAGAATTTGATTAACTGAGGGAAGTTTTCCATCAAGCAGCATGTCCTGTCTCTATGGAAGCATCAGCAAGAGGCCTAGAAACCTAACCAAATGGAGTCCAGCTGCCTTTGTAACCAGTAACAACACTCAAATAAGCCAAAGACTAAACACAGGTCACACAGAATTTTCTCACCTCTGCCAACTCAAATTCAACAAAAGCAAATCCTCGGTGCTTTTCTGAAAAAAAGGGGAAAACAAAAACAAGTAATTACCATGGGGGGCAACAGGAAGAAACATGGTCACAAGGAAAGTGAAGTCAATCACATACCATATCCGGACACTAGAAATTCTACCCAATCACTATTTTGTAAGAAGCAAGCTCCTTCTTCAATTCTTCCCAGTTTTTAAACAACATTTCAAGCAATATTGAATTTTGTCTTTTAGAAAACATAGCTAAATAATGAACTATACTTTTGATCTTTCAGGCAGTCAGTTCTTCTACCAAAGCCAAATTAAAACCTTAACCTCTGCATACAAGGCAAGTTATTTAACTTCTCAATTATTGATCCCACATTTTGAGCATCAGCTATGCATAAAGCACGAATCCTAAGACATGAATTAGGATGCTCACTCTTTATCCTCAGAAAAATGCTGATCTAACTAGAAAGGCCAAGCACAACAGTGTTCATTTAATGAAACCAACTAACTTTAGAGAGCGAACATAACCTTACAGGCGTACCTCATTTTACTGCACTTTGCTTTCCTGCACCTCATAGATCTCACAGTTTTTTACAAACTGAAGGGAGCCCTGCATCAAGCAACTCTAATGGCACCAGTTTTCCAACAGCATTTGCTCACTTTATGTTTTGTGTCACATTTGGGTAATTCTCACAGTATTTCAAACTTTTTCATTACTATTATATTTGTTATGGTGATCTGTGATCAGTGTTTACAACTCGCTGAAAGCTCATAGAATGGTTAGCATTTTTTAGTAATAAAGCATTTTTTTTAAGGTTTTATTTATTTATTTGAGAGAGAGAGAGAAAGAGCATGAGGGGGGGGAGGGTCAGAGGGAGAAGCAGACTCCCCTCCGAGCAGGGAGCCCGATGTGGGACTCGATCCCGGGACTCCAAGATCATGACCTGAGCCGAAGGCAGTCGCTTAACCAACTGAGCCACCCAGGCGCCCAGTAATAAAGCATTTTTTAAAAGATTTTATTTATTTGAGAGAGTGTACATACAAGCGGGGGTAGGGCAGAGGGAGAGGGAGAAGCAGACTCCCTACTGAGCCGGAAGCCCAACTCGGGGCTCAATTCTAGGACCCTGAGATCATGACCTGGGACAAAGGCAGATGTTTAACCAACTGAGCCACCCAGGCGCCCCAACAATATAGTATTTTTTTAAAGATTTTATTTATTTGACAGAACAAGAGAACATAAGCAGGGGAGCGGGAGAGGGAGAAGCAGACTCCCCGCTGAGCAGGGAGCCCATTGCGGGGCTCAATCCCAGGACCCTGGGATCATGACCTGAGCTGAAGACAGACAGGTAACCAACTGAGCCACCCAGGCGCCCCTAAAGTATTTTATTTTTTTAAAGATTTTATTTATTTATTTGACAGAGAGAGAGAGACAGCGAGAGAGGGAACAGAAGCAGGGGGAGTGGGAGAGGGAGAAGCAGGCTTCCCACCAAGTAGGGAGCCCAATGTGGGGCTCGATCCCAGCATTCTGGGATCATGACCTGAGCTGAAGGCAGACGCTTAACGACTGAGACACCCAGGTGCCCCGCCCCTAAAGTATTTTTCAATTAAGGTTGTACATTATTTTTTTTAGACATAATGCTATTACACACCTAATAGACTGCAATATAGTTACCTAACTTCTATTTGCACTAAGAAACCAAAAATTTCATTTGACTTGTTTTATTGCGATATTCGTTTGGTTGTGGTGGTCTGGAGCCAAACCTGCAGTATCTCCAAAGTATGTCCATATTGTTTTTTTTTACAAATAAAGATCCCAGGCCCAGAGAGTTTAAAGACCTTGCTAATAATCAAGCAGGGTCAATGACAGATTTAGGCCTAAAACTCCAATCTTAAAAATGACAACTAACTGGGGCACCTGGATGGCTCAGTCGGTTAATCGCCCAACTCGTGATTTTGGCTCAGGTCATGATCTCATGGGTAGTGAGATCAGGCCCTGAGTGGGGCTCCTCCCTCAGCAGGGAGTCTGCTTGAGATTCTCTCCTTCTGACCCTGCCCCCACTCCTGTGCTCGGCGCTCTAAAATAAATAAATAAATCTTAAAAAAAAAATGACAACAAAGGCAAAATAGAAAAACTGCACTGTACCTGTGATACCAATTGAAGGAAATCTCCCCCAGGAGAGCAGAGGCCAAAGCCCCTTGGTTGGGGCTGAGCTTCCCTGCTGCCCTGATTAACATTACAGCTGCCAAGAAAGGAGCAGGGGCAGTGGGGTGCCCAGCAGGTAGTTTGAAACAACAGTCAGATCTCCATGTAGCTCAAAACCTATCTTCCTACTGGGCTATTGAAAATTCGGTATATCACACTCAACAGATGGGACCCTCTGCAAAGTTATGTTGCACATAACCACAAGCCTCAGAACATTCCTTCTGCATCAAGATCACTGTCCTGCTGCCCTCACGAGGCACCCTCTTGAACTTTCCTACATATCAACCATATTTACGATGTATATTTAGAATTTTTTCAAATTCTTTTCCTCTTAGGATTCCGAACATGACATGAAAAAGACTCACCTGTTTCATAATCCAGAGGAATCTGAATATCTGTGATGTCTCCAAAAGGGATAAAGGCGGCATGAAGAACTTTGTCGTCCACCTCCTCTGCCAACCCACCTGCAAAGATGCCAAGTGCCTTCTACCACTGTCCTCCATTCTCTTAAGCAGTTCCTGCAGCCCAGTTAGCATGTGATAGCCAAGGAGAGGGGCTGTTCCATCCAGTCCTTTGGGTACATAAGCGCGTTCTCATGTGCTCCGTCCCCCATAATTAAGAAACACACCTCTTCACCCTTCTTGCAGACGCTCATCTTAGCGCCAGCGTTACTGCAATAGCTTCTTAAACTGGCCTCCCTCTCCTCCACACAGCCAACTAGAGCGATCCTGGGAACATGCAGATTTTAACCCATCAGTTTAAAGGAGTTTAAACTTGCTTAAACCCCCTCAAAGACTTCCCACTGTCCTCAGGATAAAGTACAAACTCCCTAGCAGCGTATACAAGGCTCTATAACCTGGGCCCTGCCAATCATTTCAACCTCTTTCCTTTGCTTCCTCAATTCTCTGGGTTTCCCGCAAGATGACCCCTTTGCTCCATGTGTAAGGCTGTTTCACACCTTCGGGTTTTTGCTCTTGCTGCTCCCTTTCAGTAAACACAACTGCCCCCACTTTGGCTACAAAGCGCTCATCAAACTTCGCTATGGGGGTTATTCTCACTTCTACCGGGTTAGTCTGGGAACTCCCTCCTTTAAAGGGGCAGGGGCCAGGCAGAGCCACCGCTGCAGTCAGGGTCTGTAAAATGAAAGAGCGCGAAGATCTGGAGCCTCATAATATTCCTCTACCAATCCTCCCGGCCCAGCGGGTGAAGGGGTTCCCGTTAAAGCTCAGCCGGCTTGGAAGGGAGCCGGAAAGACCTCTACGTCTGGAGCTAACTCCCCGAAGCGAAGCAATACCGCCATCGATCCGGCCTATACAAAGGCTCGCCACCCTCCGCGACCGTAGACGCGTTCCTGCCCCACGTCGAGACCCACTCCGGGTCGGTCAGCCCCGATTCCGCCTAGTTCCGCGCCTGCTTACCCACGTACAGCACACGCTTGGTAGTGGCCATCTTGCTCCCGCGCTCACCCGCCGGAAGCCGGTGGTCAGCCCGCCCCCTTCCCTCGGCCCCGCCCCTCCGGCCCCGCCCCCGCGCCTAGGCGCTCGCAGACCCCGCCCCCGGCTGTCAGTCAGCGTCGGCGGCGGGGGGAGGTGCGGCGCGGTGAGTGAGCTGCGGCGCGGGGACCTGGTAGGTGCCCGCAGCTGTGGAAACCGGCCTGGGGCGAAAACGCCGGCTCCGCGACTAATAAACCGTCTGTGAACTACGGGCCACCCCGCCCCCACCCTCGTGCCCTTGGACAACCTGGCAGCTACAGATGGTTTTTACATTTTTAAATAGATGGGGAGAATTTTTTTTAACAAGAATATCTTGTCACACGTGAAAATTTATGAAATCCAATTTTCAGTGTTTATAAAGTTTTATTGGAACACAGTCATGCTCATCTCTTTTAGTATTGTCTGTGGCTGCTTTCACACTGCATGATCAGGAGACCTACCTGAAATACCTATCACCTGACTCTTTAGGAAAAAAGTTAGCAACTCTTGGAATAAACCAATACAAAAATCACAGATGGCCATTTGTGGTAGAAGATAATGGGGGCCACCTATTTTTCATAGAGCTGTGGGTTAAGAAAGGATTGGGTGGAATCCTGGAGACCAGGTTAATGCAGTTGACTAGGAAAGAGTTGGTGGCTTTTTCCCTTCAATCCACCCTCCAGCTTTTTCCTAGGGTGATCTTTCTTCAAAATAAACCTAAATTCTCCAGAGCTCCCTGCTTAAACACTGATGAATGCTGATAACAAGGCTCCTAGAGCCCTTGACAAGGGGCCATGGATGTGTCAAGTCAACCCCAACCTCCATATTAACTCTGGCCCTTACCACATGCCCTTTTCTCTCACCTCTGCCTCTGCTCATCTAGTTCTCTCCTTCCTCCATCAGGAGTTACCCGCCAGTCCTTGTCAGAGGTCCTAGTTAAGCTTCACTCACCCCCACCTCTGCAGACAGAGGCCACAACCCCCAAACCCAGCAGCCAACAGGAAAACACACCCGGTAACTGTAGTCTTTGTCTGTATTTGTCTGTCCCACTTTGACACCAAGGCCTGTGCCTAGTGTGTTCCCAGAGCCAAGCAGTAACTGACCTCACCAACCTCAGGCCAAACTAAGGAGATGCTCATAGAAATAAGGCTCTGAGATCTGATTATGGTATCTCCTTGGGTCCCTGGCACGATTCCAGACCAACAAGGTCACTCTAAAGGAGAATCTGACCAGGTATCCTTTAAAGTGGGTGTGGCATAGTGAAAAATATATATATATTTGATTTTGTCTCTAGTACCTGGCACAGTTACTCCTGAGCCCCTGCGCCTCAGCCACATAACAAATTGAGAAGTGTTTATTCCTGAAAACCTGGTGAACTTCAGGTAAGAACAGTGAGACTCTGCGGTGTTTTGCCTGGGGTTGCTCTCATGTCTTCCTTCTTCCCCTCCAGTTCAAGGAGCCTTAAGGCCATTGCGGCTCCAGTGGAGTGAGCCATGGGAGAGCAGTGAGAGGTGAAGCCAGAAAGACCACTGGGAGATCCGATCATGTAAGGCTTTGCAGGTGATTGTAAGAACTTTGACTTTTATTCTGAATTCAATGGGAAGACACCCCAGGTTTGCCCAGAGGAGTGACAAGACCTGATGTGCTTTAGCGGAACCATTCTGGCTTCTGTGGGGAGAGAGTGAGGTCAGTTAGCAAGCTATTACAAAAACTCAGTTGAGAGATGGTAATGTGGACTGGGGGGAATAGCAGTGGAGGTGGTGAAAAGTAGTGGGTGGGATTCTGGATATATTTTGAAAGTAGAGGGCAAAGAATGGGAGAGAGAGGTCATGCTATATGTTTGTTTGTTTTATACACTGCTGTGTTTTACTTTAGGAGTTTTGCAAATATTTTAACAAGTTTGGGCTAAATTTTCTTTTCTCATACTAGCATCCCAAATTTGTTTGGCATCCATTAATAGGCTCACGGTCTTTATCTGCAATTCTAAAGTTCAAAAAGTTGGGCGCCTGGGTGGCTCAGTTGGTTAAGCGAATGCCTTTGGCTCAGGTCATGATCCCAGGGTCCTGGGATCGAGTCCCACATCGGGCTCCTGGCTCAGCAGGAAGCCTGCTTCTCCCTCTCCCACTCCCCCTGCTTGTGTTCCTGCTCTCGCTGTCTCTGTCTCTGTCAAATAAATAAATAAAATCTTAAAAAAAAAAAAAGTTCAAAAAGTTCTGAGAACTAACAACAGGTGTTTTTTTTAGGGAGAGTACTTTTTCAGCGAGCTCCTTTGACAGCGAAACCTGATCTGATTTGAGGTGAGCCTATTTATAGTTTTTATTTATCCCACTTAGTATGCTATGCTGCAAAGATATTAACATATTTGATTGTCGGAACTGGTCCAGACTTTGCTGGAGGTGTTATACACAACTTATATACTACATTATCTTCCTGAACTCCCAAACCCCAAAGAATTTAAGTTAAAAGATTGCAGACTCAGTTTAGCCTTATAAAATGAATTCGCCAGCTTTCTTCTCTCTCTCTCTTTCTTTCTGTTGTTATTTGAAGTCGTTTGTATAAGAGAGGGGACAATTTCTTTCTTTGACGTGGGGGACCCTCATTTGTAAAGTTCTCTGGGTTTCGTGTGCTGTTGTTATTGTTTGATAGCGGGTAACTTACTTTTCATGCGAATCCCTTCTCTAGTGCCACGGTGCACAGCAGTACCCCCTCAGCCGGGCCTTGCTGATTCCGTTTGAAAAAGCCTGAACTTGCAATTCAAAGACATCAGAGACACTACAGGCCAGTGGTTATTGGGCCATTTGATTTGCAGAAACGACCGGCTTTTTTGCTGAACAGTTTGGGAAGAAAGGGGTTCTTTGGAATTGTATTTTGCTTTAATTATAGAGTGCAAATTTTAATCTTACCTCTAGAGGGCAGTCATGGACCACAAAAATGGTATGCTTTAAAAAAATGATATAAAATAGATTAAACTGAGTGCCCTTTTAGGTATGTATGTATTGTTTTTCCCACTTTACAGATGAGGAAACCGAGCCTTTAGGATAGCTAAGTAACTTAATTAGTTCATGGAAGTTGTAGGTGGCATAAGGTAAATCTGGATTTTAGCCTAGATCTATTGAGCACTGTAGTCCATGCTCTTAACAATACTAAATTCTTGGTCTCTCTCTCTCTCTCTCTCACCCCTTTCCCTTAGAAACAGTGTAACAAAGTGATTAAATATACCAACTCTGAGTCAACCTGCCTGACCAGGAAGGCTTGGCCCATATGAGCACCTGTAGGGAAACATGGCCTCAGGAAACCGATTCCCCTGAAAAATAAGCCACCTACCGTACCTACCAATGTCTGGTTCTATCACTGACCCGCTGTGGGACCAAGGGGGGCTACTTAACTGCTCTGTGGCTCAGGTTCCTCATGGTAAAAATGAGATGATAAGGAAATGCATGCTGAATCTTGAGTATCTACAGATAGGCTTACCTACTGCCTGACTCTGAGCCTATATTGCTAATAAAATGCAAGAAAGCATTGGTCGGGGCTCAAAACAACTGCTTCTTGGAGAACGAATCAGAATCAGCAAAAAGAAGAGCCTGGTGATGAACTTTTCCCACTTGTGATCTGTGCCTCTCAACTGTACTATTTGGACTCACCCTAATGACTTTTGGGGTTGATAAAGTTCCAAAAAGTCACAAATGGAATTGGGGCTCAGATCCATTACAAACTGAACAATCCTGTGCTGACAAGCTAAAGACTTGTTTAAACCAACAAACTCCCCCTCCTGCTGAAACCGGGGCTGTTGCCCTTAGAAGCTCACCCTTGCCATTGGACAGAGTCAGTTTTCACAGGGCCTGTTCAGCCCTTGTACATTACCTACCCCAAAGGAAACCTTTCCTGCATCCCGAGTTGTTTGCTAACACTTAATCTGAAGATGCAATCTCACATGGCCTAACTTCTCTACTGGATCAAGTTTCCCTGCTTTACCTGGCAATGCATTCAATTTAATGCTCACTACATATCAGTATTTATTTTTCCTTTTATTAGGGATAACAGTTCTTATCTGATCAGATTACTTTGACGATGAAATGAGCAAAGGCCTGTAGGGCCCTTAGAACAAAGCCTGAGGTGGTAAGACTCAGTGTTATTGCCATTAGTTCAACAAATATTTTTTTCAGTCTACGATGTCACACACTATGTATGTATCAGGAAGGGTCTGATCAGGAGGTAGAAACCACACTATTTATTTGAGCAGAGAGAATTTAATCTCAACGATTGTCACCTAGGTATAAAGTTATTGCCTGGTTAGCCGACAAGTCAAGAACAGAACAGTAAGATATCTTGGAGGCGGCAATTACTGGAAGCAATACCACCATCTGGGCTGGGAGAACAAAGGGAAGGTATTTAAATTTTTAAAACTCAAGCTTAGTGGAGAGGCCTTGCAGAGCTGAAACTGAGGTCTCTGAGGAGGGGTATTGTTCAGCTGTGGTTGGAGTTTCTGAGCGAAGCACAATAAGGCTGGTGTCCCAATGTTGGGAAAACCCCAAACTGGATTCAGCAAGCCCCACCAGAAGGATCTGCTGTGACCGTGGTGAAGAAGTGTTGCTGGATGATACAAGTTTGGGAAGTCCAAGGGAAGAAGCCAGTTCCTGCTTCCTTCAATCTTGCGCGTCCCTTGTACCACATGTTGACAGAGCCTATAGGGAGCAGAGATGTGATTGGCGGGCACCCTGCCCCAGTATCACAAGGCAGAGTATGGAAGGGTGGGTTGGAGCTAACAGACAACAGCTTAATGAATGGCAGCCTCCTTCCCTTTGGCTATTCAGCATCCCTACGCACACGTCTTCACGTATTTGAACTTCCACAAGACAACAAAAACAACTTTATCTTTCTATGTAACAAAATAAAACTGTCCTTCATACAAATGGAGACATCTCATCTTCTCCCCCAAAGGAGAAGATGCAAAGTTGCAGTAATGCTTGTATCCATTTTTGAGACATTCATACATCCCTTTCTTTCTTTCTTTTTTTTTAAAGATTTTATTTATTTATTTGACAGAGACAGAGACAGCGAGAGCAGGAACACAAGCAGGGGGAGTGGGAGAGGGAGAAGCAGGCTTCCCACTGAGCTGGGAGCCCGATGTGGGGCTCGATCCCAGGACCCTGGGATCATGACCTGAGCCGAAGGCATTCGCTTAACCAACTGAGCCACCCAGGTGCCCTCATACATCCCTTTCTAAGATATGTTAATTACTCCTCAAATTCGGTCATAATCCCAACTGAATATTCACGTGAGCTCATCATCTTCTCTCCATAAGCACTCTGGAGCACTCACAAGAATTCATGCCACACCATGGTGCTTGTAGTCATCATCACCACCATAATGACCAGGGGAAACAGTCACTTTGCCCCCTGGCACTTTCAATAGGCATTTCATCATGGTCGACCATGGGTGATAGTCTGATTAACTGTGAAGTCTTTGCCTGCCACCAATGCTATCATCCCACTGTCCACAGGCAAGGAGGTCAGCACTGAGTTCAACTCCAAGAACACAACCAAAGCAATGCCAAAAAAATCCCCTCCTGGCACACTGTCTCAGTCAGCCAGAGTCCAATCAGGAGACAGAAGCCCACCAATGATTTGAACAGAGAGAACTGAATATAAGGAATTGTTAACTAGGTATAAAGGTGTTAATGAGGTCACAAAAAAGGGCGATTAAAAAACCAAATACCACAGAGGTAGCAATTGCAGGAAGCAGCTACCACCCCCAGGGCTGAAGGAGCTCAGAGATGAGGGGTGAGTGATCCAAACTCGTGTGAGTTTGGGGGAGGACACAGCAGAGCTGAACACAAGCCTCTAAGGATGGGCACTGCTTGGAGGATGCTGGTGTCTCTGAATCTGGAAGAAGCTTCCATCAGGCTGAGACCCAGAACTTTTGGGGACAGGGCACTGGCTGGCCGGTGCTGGTATCTCTGAGACGGGCACAATGGGGCTGGCTTTGCAAGGGGTAGGAAATTGGACCCTGGACTCAGCTGCTATTGCAGAAAGGCGCTGCTGTTACTAGGGAGAGCGTTGCTGGAGTGACACAGAAAGTGTCAGGCATCTCGAGAGCCCATGGGAAGTTCACAGGGCACAGCACAATGGAGTTCGTTCTTCCACTCCTGTCCTTGCGTGCTCCCTGTCTCTCCAGGCACACCCCAGATACTGCAGATGCCCTTCCAGAGCACTGCAATAAAGCAAATATCCTAATAAAGCGAGTCCGATGAAGTTTTGGTTTCCCAGTGCATCTAAAAGTTAGTTTACACTGTACTGTGGTCTAAAAAAATGTACATACCTTCATTAAAAAATGCTTCATTGCTAAAAAATGTTAATCATCATTTAGCTTTCAGCGAGTCGTAATCACTGATCACAGATCACCATAACAAACATAGTCGTAATGAAAAAGTTTGAAATATTGGGAGAGTTAGCAAAATGTGACACAGAAACACGAAGTGAGCAAATGCTGTTGGAAAAATGGTGTCAATAGATTTGGTTGATGCAGAGTTGCCACATTTGTAAAAAAACAACACAATATCTGTGAAGCACAATAAAGCGAAGTGCAATAAAACAAGGTATGCCTATATTAATCATGCCTTTTTGTGTCCTTTTATTTGATGCTTTGGCACCTTGGGGTGCCACCTTACTGACTCTGGAGGGACTGCTTACATCATCGCCTTTAGAGATAGGGGGCTCCTGGCTGGCTCAGTTGGTTGAGTGTCCAGACTCTTGATTTTGGCTCAGGTCATGATCTCAGGGTCATAAGATTGAGCCCCATATCAGGCTCTGTATTCAGGGGGAGTCTGCTTGAGATTCTCTGCTTCCCCCTCCGCCCCTTCCCCTGCTCTCTCTCTCAAATAAATAAATAAAACCTTAAAAAAAATAAGAGTTAGCATACAATTTGAGCTAGAGCATGCCTTCCATATGCAAACCAACCACCTCCTCTAGGGAGCTCTCACACTCAGGGTCACAATTCACTTGCTCTGATCACCCCAGGGCCAGGTACCAGACAACGAAGGATAGCCCCGATACCCCAGAGCCCACTGAAATTATCCAAACTAGCCAATTCTGGACCCACTTACCCCGCCTTTCCTGTTCCTTCCAGTGGAAGCTGCAATCAGTCAATACTCTTCCCACATTTTCCCCTTACTCCCTCTCCCTCCTGACCCACCCTGGTGCTTCCCCACACAGCCCTGCATGGTGAGCTCTGCCTTCCTGTTTCTAGGGACTGTGAGTAAGGATCCTCCATGACAGTCATTTCTGCGTGTGCATGTCCCACCATATCTGATTAAACAAACCCCCCAGGTTCCCTTAGAGCATTCTGTGGCCGCCCCAGTGGCAGAGCCTGACAGGGAGCCAGCAAGCAAAGCAGAACGTGGGCTTCAGAGTCCCAGGTCCAGCCTCACAAAGCCCATATAGAAGTGGGGGTGGGGTTTGCAACCGAGAGATTATAGCCAAAGTACTGGCCACTGGCCAAGTTAGACAAGGTCCTTAGATTAAGGAGTTTCTAGACCCCAGCACAACTATTCACAATGAGAGTGCACTAGCAGAAAACTGTGCCTTTGAGACATGCCTCACCTGAGACCACCTCACAGGGAAGCCCAGCTGAGGGGGACGTCACGAAGAAGACGTCACAAAGTGACATCCAGCAAAACCCACAAGAAGTGAGAGCCGGGGAACTTCCGATACCCAGGCGTCACGTGGAGCAGAACATTCGGGCAGAGAGAAGAGTGAGGGTGAGGGCCTGAGACAGGGTGACGCCTGCCTTCAAGGAACGGCGAAAGAGACCGCGGGATATTAATTTTATGTGTCTACGTGGCCAGGCCGTGGTGCCCAGTGCTTTGGTCAAACTAGCTGTTGCTGTGAAGGCACTTTTCGGAGGGGATGGATGTTTCCATCAGGGGACTTTGCCCTCTGTCACGTGGGTGGGCCTCACGCAACCAGCTGAAGGCCTTAAGAGCAAAGACTGACATCCTCCCGAGGAAGAAGGGAATGCAGCCCCCACGCAGCAACACAGAACTCCAGTGGCGTTTTCAGCCTTCAGACCCAAGACCCCATCCACTCTTGCCTGAATCTCCAGCCTGCTGGCCTGCCCTGTGGAGTTCAGACTTGCCTGCCCCCACATGATGCAAATACATCTCTCTCCGCATAGACGGTGTGCATCCTCTTGGTCCCGTTTCTCTGAAATAGCCTGCCGAACGCAGGCCGGGGTCACAGAAGAGAGTGGGCGCCGTGGGCCGAGGGGAGGTGTGGGGCAGGGAGCCGATGGTGTGGGGCCTTGCGGCCAGGGGCGGCTGTGGCCTGTCCGTGGGCTGGGGCGTCATCAGAGGGTGCTGAGCGAAAGGGTGGCCTCGTCTGACTTGCATGTTCAAGGCCACTCTGGCCGCTGTGAGGAGATGAGACAGCAGGGCGAGGGCGGAGCCGCCCCCCCCCCCCCCAGGAGGCCCCTGCAGAGATGCGGGGGGACAGACAGACACATGCTGCTGGCCCAGACCGGAGGACAGAGGCGGTGCGGTGAGAAGTGGGTGAAGACAGGGCTGCGCTGACGGGATTTGCTGACGGACCGGGTGCGGGCTGTGAGGGAAAGAGGGGTCAAGGGCAACTCAGGGCTTTGAGACGGAGCGGCTAGAACACAGAGCTGTCATTTCCTGAGACCAGGAGGAGCTGGGGAGGAGGGCGTCAGGGAGGGGCTGGGAATCAGGAGTTTGGTTTTAGACATGCTAGTTCGGGATGCCTCTTAGAGATTTGGCCGCGGGGTGTCCACGTCTGGACTTCGGGGGGCTTGGGCGGCGATGTGCATTTGGCAGCTTGGAGGCCCCTGGCCCGAGACCACACAGGGAGGTGGGCGGCGCTTCCCCTGGGACTCGGGCCTGTGTGCTCCCCTGGGCATCTCCCCATGGGCTGTGCCCTGGAGCCCCTTCGGCCCTATGCGGGGGCACCTGGCCCGCCCCCCTGCGGCCCCCTGTGTCGCCCCCCTGCGCCGCCCCCCCCCGCGGCCCCCTGTGTCGCCCCCCTGCACCGCCCCCCCTGTGTCGCCCCCCTGCGCCGCCCCCCCTGCGGCCCCCTGTGTCGCCCCCCTGCGCCGCCCCCCCTGAGGCCCCCTGTGTCGCCCCCCTGCGCCGCCTCCCCTGAGGCCCCCTGTGCTGCCCCCCCTGCAGCCCCCTCCTGCGCCGCCCCCGCCAGTCTCCCAACAGAATCCCCCAGCGCCCGGCCAAGGCGGGGCGGGTGACACCCACACCTCCGCCCCGCTGTTCCCTGAACGGGGTCATCACACTGCGGGTCACGGTTTTCACAGAAAACAGGAACAAACCCCAAACCCGGTTACTTATTAACGCAGCCCTGAGTGGGCCAAGTGCCTCCTTTTTTTGTGTGTGTGTTGTTTTTTTTTTAAGATTTTGTTTATTATTATTCGAGAGAGAAAGAAAATGCCCAAGAGCAGGAGCACAAGTGGGGGCAGCGGAGGAGCAGAGGGGGAGGGAGAGGAAGGGGAAAGAATCTCAAATAGACTCTGCACTGCTTGGTGGAGCCTGATGCAGGGATCTATCTCACAACCCTGAGATCATGACCTGAACTGAAACCAAGAGTTGGACGCTTAACCGACTGAGCCACCCAGGCGCCCCATGACTTCATTTAATCTTAATTACCTCCTAAAGACCATATCTCCAAATACACTAGGGTTTAGAGCAACATATGAATTTTGGTGGGGGGGTGGGGGGTGGGGACACAATTCTGTCCATAGCGCACACCCCTGTGGAGATTATCATCTCATGAAGATCAACATTTCAATAGGATGATAAGTGCTCTCTGAGGATATGACTTGTGGGTTTGGATCTGAAGCATAAGAAATAGCCATTCAATGAGAAGGATGTTCCAGGAAAAGAGACGCACAAGTGCAAAGGCCCTGAGGTAGAAAAGAGTTTGGTATGTTTGGGGAACTGAAAGGACAGTTTTTACTTTTATTTTTTATTTTTTTTAAGATTTTATTTATTTAGTTGACAGAGAGAGAGAGCACAAGCAGGGGGAGTGGCAGGCAGAGGGAGAGGAAGAAGTAGGCTCCCTGCAAAGCCTGATGCAGGGCTCGATCCCAGGACCCTGGGATCATGAACTGAGCCGAAGGCAGATGCTTAACTGACTGAGCCACCCAGGCACCTCCAGTTTTTATTTTTAAAAGATCACTCTGGCTTCTTTGTGGAGAATAAACAATGTAGGAATAAGTGTGGAGGAGGATAGACCAATTCCGAGGCTCTTCCATCATCCAGGCACAAGATGATGGTGGTTGGAACTAGAACAGTAAAAGCAGAGATGGCAAGAAGTGGATTGATCTTGGCATATATCATTTGAAGCTCGATTTGTTGATTGATTAGAGTTTGGCAGTGTGAGAAGGAGGCGAAAAGCATGATTTTTGGATAACTGGCCTGAGCCACTAGGTGAAGAGTGGTGCCTTGGGTTGATGTGTAGATGTGTGCAGGTGGCCTCGGTCTGGTTGGGTTGATCAAGAGTTTCTAATCTGGATTTGTTTGATTTGAGATGTCTATTAGATATCCAACTGAAGAGGCTGCAGAAGTGGCCATGGTGAAGCCAGGAAGTTATAGGAAATTTGTATTACAGGAGTCAAATGAAGAAAGTGTCTCAAGGAGGAGTTTGTTCAACTGCATTGTTGAGGGGATTAAGAGGGGCAATAACATAGAATTAGTATTGGATTCGGTAAGGGGGAAGACATTTGTACCCTGGACTGCCTTTAGGTAGGAGATGAACACTCCTCCAAGGTCATGGGGACAGAAGAGATAGATCCAGATATGAGCTCTTTCATAAACTTAGTGATAGAAAGACAATGGAGTTTGCCCTCTACCTTAACAAAATGCCAACACAACTCATGAGTTGTGACCATTAGTCAGAAAGAGGCATATGAGATCATCAAAATTCCATCAAACACATGTTAGCTGATAGGAGCTGCAAGACCAACCTTTGACACAGTGACTATATAAAGGGCTCTTGTCACAGTGGGATGCTGAGCACAACCACCAGGGATGTTTGCAGCTCACCAGATCTCACCAGATGAAAACCTCTGGTCACCTGTAACTTCAGTAAATGAGCAGTGAGCAGAAATCGTTATTAGTCAAGGTAACGAGCATTAGCTGCTCTAACACACAGCTCCTAACTGTAGATGGCTTAGTAGCAAGTTATTTCTCATTCATGTCGCAGTCTGGGGCAGGGCGGCGAGGGCTTTGCTCTACACGGTCCCTCAGAAACCCAGACTTCTTCCACCTTTGGGCTTTCCCTTCTTCTAGGTCTTTGAAGTCCTGTTCGTTCAGCTGATAGGTGGAAAAGAGAAAAGATCATACAGGAAGTTTGTATGGGCCAGGCCTGGAAGAGTTGGTGTCATTTCCACTCATATTCCATTGGCCAGAGCTTTGTCCCATGTCTACACAACAGCCCTGGCTGAGGGCCTCACTGACATCAGGATCAAGCACCTGATGTGCGTGTGAAGATGGCTCCAGATGGCATTAGCCCTCAGTCTCCAATTTTCCCAGTTGAGGCCCCAGACGTTGAGGAACAGAGAGAAGCCACCCCCACCAACTATGTCCTTGAGGAAACCCTACAACTGCATAAACTCTAATCCCTTAATAAATTCCTTTTTCTGTATCGTTCATACTGTTTCTGCTTATCTGTTCTAGCCCTGACTCATGCAAACCATGAACTTCGGCCAAGCAGACTTGCCATTCCGAAAAGTTGAGCACCTTCAACTTTTAATGAAATTGGGTTACGTTTTGATCCAACATTTCTATTACTAGCAATTATTAATATCTTTTTGAATATTTCTCCCCCAGATCCAGAAGATTTTTCTTTGTGATATTTAAAAGAAACCTTTACCCAAACACCACTGTCTTTCTCCTGGATGTTCATCTTTAAATTGTTTCTGTAAGTTCTGGATCTTCCAAGGAAACATTAAAACCCTGCCCACCTACTACTTTTACAAGTATAATGCACCACCAGTAAAGCCGATGGAAATGGGGAACTATTTAGAGCTCCTAACACGTGAGTAATTCGAGGATAAAGATAAACTGATGATTCCGCTAGAGCGCAGAGCAATTTATAAAGAATGAGCAAGACGGCATGTGCTGTAGGCAGAGACGTGGGAGGAGTAGCAGAGAGAGCCCTGGGTGTTTCTCAGAGGTGGTTATTTTAGGAGGACATTTATCAATGTTCATGAGGGTATCCAATGAACTAATGAATCTATAACTTATATTTATATATAATTAACTTTACTACTTAGTGAGGTTCCTGTGTACCTTTTGCCAACTAGCATGTTACTTGGCAATATTTCCTCAACCGTCCCAGTTGTAACGGTGTGCACCTGCTCAGCAGCCCTGTTTAGCACCGTGCCTGCCACCATGGGGGATGTAGGTGGGGCAGAACTGGGTTATTTACTAAGAAATCTCTCCCCACTTGCAAATTCTCCTTTCAGAATTCACATCACAGAAGTGTTTTGTTTGTTCTTTCTAAATAGGAAGAACATTTCCCTGAAGCAGTCAAACCCTGTGTGCTCACCCTTTGCACATCTAATTTATTCCAGGGGTCTTTTCTTTCCCATCCAGCGCTCCTCACCCAAACACACCCACTACTCTGCTTTTACTTCTCCTCCTTTGGCCTCGAGTCTTCCTGAACCCAAAATAAATAAGATGGACAAGTCAGTAGTTCTCAAACTTCAGTGTACAGAGAATATAGATTCCCAGGAGTCACCCCAGAGTTTCCAATTTTGAGACGGTATGCTATTCTCTGGGTCACTTCAAGCTCTGCCCTTTCTTGCCTCCGGCTACCTCCCCACCTGCCAGATCCGGAGACAGATTCTCCAGCGCCATGTAACCAGGCTCCATCTGCAAATAGGGGGTAAGTGAGGCTGCAGAGCCAGCCCAGATCATATGACCTGGCCCCAGATGGCCCTCTAGTCTCAGCCAGAAACCAAACTAGAGCTTTCTCTAGGCATGGGGAAGCAGCTTCCATTTGTTGACTCCTTGCTCTGTGCCTGACACCGTGCTATGTGTACTTTTTCATGCATTGCCTCAGTTAATGCTGATAAATCCTGTGAGCCCAGGACCATTATTAATCCTGCTTACACCAAGTAATCAGCTAAGGGGAAGTCCCAGCAGGGAGTATAGGGCAGAGCTGGGATGGAATCAGACTTGTCCTGAGCCCTGCTCTTTCCCTTCCTACCTGCTCATCCCAGAGCAGGAGCTAGAACCAGGATCTGGAATTGACCCCTGAATTCAGTCTAGATAGCTACTGTCTACTGGGAAGAGGGAATACGTTTAGTGCTTCCTTTGTGGGTTGGCTACTGTTGGGTTCCCCGTCCCCAGCATCCCAAAGCACAGGAACCTACCCACTGAGCACCCAGATGCCCCTAATATCCAGAATGGGGAGTTAGGCTCCCAGTCACCTTCCATGGTATTGGTGTGGGGGGCCATGGGAAGAGGTGTAGAGACCCTTGTCCCAAGTTTTATCTGTCACCCCTCTCCATCTGTCTGCTGGCGCTCTAGCCAAGGACCAGGCTTCAACCACTCCAGCTCGGCCACCTCCACTTGCAGCCTCCTCCAACCCAGTCTCCCTAGAAGGCTGACTAACCCCGAACAATGTGATGCAGGCGGCTCACATAACTCACCACCAGCTACAAAACAGTCTGATGGCACTTGGGATAAAATACCAACTCCTGGCTATAGTCTGTTCTCTCAGCGAACTCCCTTCTCTTTCAGCTACAGAGGTCTTCTCTGAGCTCATGCGACGAGCCACCCTTCCTCACCAGAACATTCCTCCTCTTCTTTCCCCTGGCTGGCCACTGCCAATCCTTGACATGTCTTCTTCTTGGAGATGCTCCCCTAAACCTCCAATGCATTCAGTTTGGCGCCCCCTCATTTGATCACAGACCCTGTTCATTTCTCTCACGGTATATTGTGACAATGTGGGATTACATAGTTGTTGTTTTACTTTTTGTGTCTGTTGTTTTTGTTGGACCATGAACTGCAGGAGAGGAGTTGCCATGTTGGTCTTTGTAATGGTTAATTTCACACGTCAACTTGACTGGGCCATGGGGTGCCCAGGCATTACTCTGGGGTGTGCCCATGAAGGTGTTTCTGGATGAGATTAGCATTTGGATCAGTGGACTCAGTAAAGCAGACTGCCCTCCCCATTGTGGGTGGGCAGCATCCAACCCATTTAGGCCCTAATAGAACAAAAGGTGAGGGAGAATTTTCTCTCTCTGCCTGACCATTTCTGAGTTAGGACACTGGTCTCCTGCATTCTGGTGGGTGAAGACTAGAACTTACAGCATCAGCTCTCCTGAGTCCCCAGCCAGCTGACAGCAGATCTTGGGATTTCTTAGCCTCCACAAGTGCATAAACCATTCCTTACTACCTATCTATCTCTCTATCTATCATCTATCTATCTATCTATCTATCTATCTATCTATCTATCCATCTATCATCTCCTTTTGGTTTTGTTTCTTTTGAGAACCCAGACCAGTATAGACTCTTATATTTATATCCCCAGAGCTTAATACTTCATAGGCATCCAATAAATATGTATTCAGCGGATGAATGGTGAAAACTAAAAGAAGACAGACATAGGACTCGCATGATAAAGAAGGTCTAGGGTGGTGAGGGTGGAGAGAGCTGAGCCTCCCCAGCCACCCCCACCACCCCTGCTAAGCACAGGGTGTGCTTCACAAAGACTAGAAGTCTGTGTAAGAGGAGGAAACCTCTTGGCTACCACATCTGTTCCTTCTTCTTCCAATGTTTGCCTGATTTCCTTTCCTTTCATCCCAAAGGAGAAAGTGCCCCCATTTCCCTTTTCCAGATCATTCCACCAATCTTTGCCCTCAAAATCTTCCTTCCATTCCTTCTCCTCTTCCTCCTTGGCACCAAGGGCCTCCTGATCACATTCCTGTTCATTGGAAACATCTGAAGTCTATGACCACTGTTCAATGGCCTTTTTTTTTTTTTTTTGTCCCTTGTCATTTTCTGGCTCTATCTCTGGCCCTTTGATTATGTTTTCAGTGAAATGAGAGTAATAATAATAACTAAAATGTATTAATAGTGTATTTGCCAGACAATGTTTTGTTTTGTTTTTTGAGAGAGAGAGCACGCACAAGCGGGGGCAGGGGGAGGGGCAGAGGGAGAGGGAGAGAGAGAATCTTAAGCAGGCTCTATGCCCAGCGTGGAACCCAACACGGGGCTCGATCTCACAACCCTGAGATCATGACCTGAGCTGAAACCAAGAGTCTGATGCTTAACTGGCTGAGCCCCTGGCCAGACAATGTTCTAAGCACTTAAGAGGCATTGTCGGATTTAATCCTCACAACAGCCTCATAAAGTAGGTTCTAGTCTTATCCCAGTTTTACAAATGAGGAAACCAAAGATGTGACATGACTTGCCAAAGGTCACACAGTGAGTGAAATGATATAGACACCATTGCAACAAAGGTCCCGACTTTCCATCTCACTATCTCCTTGTGTGCCCTCCCTACACTTGCTAGGATAAAACACTGCAAGGAAAAGCCTTCTCCCCGCTGCCTGGCTCCTCCACCCATCTTCCTTTCAAAGGCCTCTGGAAAGTTTGGAGCCAGTCCAAAGCCCCTTCAGAATGAGCCCACAGTGCCCTCTGCTGGCCTCTGCCTCTCATTGCACCTCCTGTCTCTGACTTGAATGGCCTTTATTAGTTCTATCATTTGACTGAAAGTCATAGAAACCAGCTCTGGCTAACTTAGGGGGAAAAGGGTGTGGGCGTGAGTGAGGAGAGCAGAGGATGAACATTAGAAGAAGCATGGAGTAGCTCATGGATTCCAAGACAGGGTTGAACAACCAAGACAATTCACAGAAGGGCAGGCCTAGAACCACCCCCCCGCCCCCCGCCCCCCGCCCCACCACCATAGGAGACCATAGGAATTTCTCCCTAGAGCATCAATGTGCTTCTGCTTTAAAGACACTGAGGTTTCTGTGCCTCTCCGCCCAAAATTCCAAATTCCCAGGAAACAACATCTGACTGGCCCAAATTGAGGCAGGCGTTTTCCACAAGTGCAGACTGAGATTGCGGGGCCTCCATGGTGGTTCTTCCTCTTCTAACGGCCAGGCTGGCCCCTGAATGCCCTGGTGTGCTCCTGTATCCCCAAAGGCCGTTGGGAGTCTTAAGAGCTGCACAGGCGTGCTGGGATGTGTGTGCATGTAGGCGACCGGGCAGGCATTCCTTGGGCTCAGTGGCTGAGCCTCCCAGGGCCAGGGTAAGGGAGGAGCCGTGCCAGGGTTTGGCGATGGCAGACAGGAGAAGGAGGGAGGAGAAGGAGACAGGAGAAGCCGACCTGGATCAAGGGAGTTGATTCCTTTCAATGGGCCACTCACCCTACCCCAACCCTGAGCCCATCATCTCAGTCACTTTTGATTCTTGAAATTCAATTAAAGTTTCTGTTTTACATTTGACTCAAAGCTCTTCCTCAGCCTCTGCCTTATGAAGGGCAGACTTAAGGCTCCAGCAGCTGGAGGTGGGCGGGGAGGAGTGGGGGGGGGGTGCAGCTCTTAAGACACGCACTCCCTTCCTTGTGATTGCTTCTCTGGTGTGGGTTTTACGGTGGAGGGAGAAAGGAAAAAGCAGGCTCTCATGTGACTGCCCAGAGTGAGTTGGGGCAGGCCTCTTCCTGTGGGTCATAATTGCTACTCCCCTGCAAGAGGAACCACACATCGGTTGCTGTGCTTTCAGCATCCAACAACAACATCAAGTGACTTCAGACTTCCAGACTAGCATCAGCAAGAGTGTGAGCTCCTGGCTTCGAGAGGTGGTGGTCCTGGTGGTGGTGGTTCTGGTGGTGGTGGCAGCAGGGCCTCCGCTCGACTTAGCCATGCAGTGAGCAGGGGCTCTGGCTAGTATCATTTTCCCCTTTGCCCCTCCAGCCTAAGGGTGGTGGTGGCTTCCGCCAATTCAAAATCTCTGGGTCACCTCACTGTCTGCCTCCTCCACTCTCTCGTTCCCTTTCCCCTGGCTGGAGACCCCAGGGAATGGTGGAACCACACAGGAGATGGAAGCTTGGTCCCAAATCCCTGTAAGAGAGAGAGCCACCCATCCACCTGACCTTGACCCTAAGCTGTATATAAATGAGAAATAAACTTCTATTGCATTTGAGTTATTGTAGGCTGGGGTCTATCTGTTATAGCCACTTTGCCTTTGCCGCAACTAAATATGGCATGTTCACAGCCAGAGTTGACACATTTACGTGAATGTCAGGCACTTCGCTAAGCGCTCTATCCTCATGGGATCCTCACACAACAAGTACTTCTTTTTATTATTCCCATTGCAGACTAGGAAACTGAATTGCAGAGAGGTTAAGCAGCCCTTGTCCAAGGGCTGTCTTACTTGGAAGCCTTGCACTCGGATACAGATATAGATAGATATTTTACATACAAATACATAACATGTATATACAGACATTCTCTCTTCCCATTAGGTTTGTTTCTGCTCATCTCCACTCTCTCCCCTCCGTTTGCCACTGTACAAGGTTGCTGTGGGGACTGCATCAGTTGGGGCTTCTTTGCCCTCTGGCTTCCAGCTGGGTTTGGCCAATGGGAGACATAAGTAGGAGACCAATGGGACATGGGAGTAGAAGGAGGTCAAGGTATTTAATCCACCCACCCTCAGTCTCTCCATAAAAGGCCATGTGTTGGGGCGCCTGGGCGGCTCAGTTGGTTGAGCGTCTGCCTTCGGCTCGGGTCATGGTCCCAGGGTCCTGGGATCGAGCCCCACATCAGGCTCCCTGCTTGGCGGGAAGCCTGCTTCTCCCTCTCCCACTCCCCCCGCTTGTGTTCCCTCTCTTGCTATGTCTCTATCTTTCAAATAAATAAATAAAATCTTTAGAAAAAAAAAAAAAGGCCATGTGTTGGCAGGGCTGTGTTCCCTTACCGAAGGCCAAAACTCCCTCTAGAAGACTGTCTCCTAGAACAACAGCTCTGCTCCCTCCCCTTGGCCCTTGAGGCCTGGAGGTGGTAATGGCTCTCCACTGGCGGTGGCCCCAGGGCTTCATGATACCTGGTGGAGTTCTCTCAACCCCTGCCCATAACTGTGTAAATAGTTCCCTGGCTGACCTATCTTCAGCCATCTCTATGAGCGCCATCTCTTTCCTGCTGACACAGTATAGCTTGTATGTGTTTTTATAATTTAGGAACTTCTGCTGTTCTTGGTAAGAACACCTACCTTCCCTACTCTGGGGACACAAGCTTTGGAAGGCGTTGACCTTATCTAGGGGTAGGTAAGTTACTCAGCCCTGGCCAATCCAAGCACTGTATCCCCTGTTTTCAGTGACTGGTTCTGAGCTCAGCATGGATCCCAAACCAGGCCAGTGAGAACCAGCCCAGGATACTGGCTACCTGCACTGGGGAAGAGAAGCTCTCTTCTTTTCTCTGGCACTCCAGCCTGAGAGTGTGTGGGCCTAGAGATGCTGGCCGATACCTTGCCTTTATGAGGATTTCAGGATGAAGTCAATACAGAAGAGCAAAGCCAAGCCCTGGAAAGAGGTCCGATATTAAGCACACTGTTTAAGCCCCTGAATCAAGCCATCCCTAAAGTCCAATCTACTCCTGGGTTTTCTCTTCCTGCATTCTCTTTTTGCTTAACCCACTGTGGGCTGAATTCTCTGTCATGTGCAACCAAGGGTCATAACTGATAGAGAAATATGCCAAACTCATGTTTTCTGTAAGCAAGCAGAAATCACCCCTAGATAACTTAAGTTTAAAAAGAAAGAAAGGAAGGAAGGAAGGGAGGAGGGAAGAAAGAAAGAACGAAAAGAAAAGAAATTCTGGGGAGGGGTATAGAGCGGCTCACAGAAGCAAAGGAAAAGCAGAAAAATTAGGTCTTGGAAAGGATGTGTACCAGAGTCACCTCTGGGGATTCAGATAGGAGGAATGAGTAGACAGTCACCAGAGCACTGCCTTGGAATAAACCAGTGACAACCATCTAGAATGCTTGGGTCCCTTTACTCCAGATTCAGATGAGCTTGGGCAGGGGGTAGGGTGTCCATTTAGCCCTACTTAAGACTCATGCCCAATCCTTGTCCCCAGGAAGGCAGGACCCCTGGACTGATAATTCCACCAAGACTGTATACAGTTGGGGCTGTGTAATTCCCCAAAGCATAATCTAAACTCTTGTTCTAAGCATTTGGTGCATACTAACTCATTTTAATCCTCAGAGTAGCCCTTTGATGTAGGTACTCTTATTATTATCTTTATTTTACAGATGAGAAATTGACACATAGAGAGGTTAACTAACTAGCAGCTGGTAAGTGATAGAGTGGGGATGAAAACCTGGGTGGCCTGGCTCCACAGTCTGTATGTGTAACCCACTACACTATAGGGCTTCTCCAGAAGAAAGTGAATGAAGGGCGGACAAAAACACAAGGTCCCCTGCAGGTAATGCTCAAGGGAGGAATTACCGGGGAACTTCCACTCTCTCAGTATCATTTTTTTTAGCCACCATGTATTAACAGGAAGAGAAAAAAGATAACAGATTTCTATTTTGGAAATTAAAAAAAAAAACAACAACCAAAAAACACCTCCTGCTTAGCCAATAAGGGAGAGGGAAGGAGTCCAAAGCTGGTGATCTCACTCTCTCCCAGCCACAAAGACTGTGAAATATCTAGGACCCAGGGGAATTCTAGCTGTCACCAGGCTGCACTAGCCAAGGCTGAGGAAACCCAGGGAGTTAGGGAGGTGTTATCCATCATAAAGGCCTTGTCAGTACCCAACAGTGAATGCTAGCACTTTGGTGAAGCAAATTGAAGGGGCAAGCAGACCTCTGCCCTCATCAAAACCCTACTGGGGTTTCCTTCTGTGCCCCCTCTTGGGTCCTCCCACACAGGCACACTGTTCTAGGCAGCCTGCTCTGCCCACCTCACTCCGCAGGGGCAGGGCCCACTCCTTCAACAACATGGGACAGGCGTTGTCAAGGCTCCAAGCCTGAGAACAGCAAGGCCACAGCAAAAGTCCCAGAACTTAAATCTCATTCTTCTGGATCAACCTTTAGCTGCAGAAAGCGAAAACCCCAACTACCTCTTCCTAGGAACACAGGTCAGTCGGTGGTCAGTGTGGGTTCTGGAATCAGATCTGGATGGGAATCCCAATTCTGTTGCTAATGAGCTATATGACAATGGGCAAGTTGTCTAACCTCTCTGAGCCTCCGTCCACTGTCATGAAATAAAGTAATGCTACCAGGGCTGAAATTCAGTCCCCAGACTTGGTACAGCTGAACTGGTTGTGAAAACATCAAAATACTTCCAGATTGATTGTAAATAGAGAACCATAGGCCTTGGGCCCTCCCACTCCATCCCTAGCTTCTCTCCTGCCTATTCCCTTTGATCCAGTAGCTGAAGTGTTAACTCTTGGCAGAACAGAGACCTACTAAGTCTTTGGTCTAGCACTAAGGCCAGCATCCACTTTGATTGGTAATATTCATGTCTGAATGGATTGTTAGATATTTTTAATGGCCGTGGTCATCTGTGGGATTAAGTGAGATGATGCAAATAAAGGACTTGGCAGAGAGTTTAGTGCATAGCGAAGCAATTCAGTCAATGTCAGCTGTTGTTGCTTTAAACATTAAACCTAAAGGCAGAGGCAGGATCAAGATCAGGGTCTCAAGTCTTATGAGCAGGTGAAGATGGGTTAGGACTGGCGGCTCAGGAACAGTCACAGGGCCCGAGATGACTCATGGGTGAGACTGTATGGGTGGTCCTGCCTGGTTTAAAGAGCCAGAGCAGGACCAATATGTCCTGCCTCACCAACTGCCCCTTGCCTTCCTTGCTGGATCCCCTGCTGATTGCTGGGTGGGGAATGGAAAATCAGGAGCAGCCACACTCTGGCCCTCTTGCAGTTCACAGGAGCTTCTTTTTGTTTCCACAATCACCAGCTCTACTATTACAGCCGCTGTTGAAATCCCATGTCTTGACCACCTCAGAGTCAGAGAAGCTGCTCCCGAGAGGCTGAGCTTTGCCTGTCTCATGGCTTGGAGGATCAGAAAAGAATATTCTAATCCAGGGTCTCTGCTCTTAAGGACTTGAAAGATCTTAAAGAGAGGCAGTATTGTTTTCTGGCTAGGAGTGTGGGTTCTGGAGCCAGATTGTTTGGGTTCAAATCCCAGCCCTGCAGCTTTACTAGCTTTGTGAGCTTGGGCTAGTCACTTAAGTGCTCTAAGCCTCAGTTTCTTCATCTGTTAAATGGGAGTCATAATAGTACCCGCTTCACCGTGAACAGGGGGGAGTTCTTGCCTATCTCTAGGTCCCCAGGGCCCATAGCAGAGAAGGTGCTCAGGCAGTGACAGTGTCAGGGCTTTCAAACCCCTGTCCCTGTGAATCACCAACCAAGGGGCCAGGGATGTGCCAGCTAACTGGAGGCCCAGGTAGTGCTTGTCATCCCGTTAGGGCCCCAGAGAGAAGACAGCCTGAAGCCCGGAGAATGCGACAGCAAAACGGGTTCCAGAGGGAATGAGACGGTTCCTTAAAAAAAAAAGGATGTCCGCTTGTTCCTCCCCACGGAGCCTGGCCCGGGAATTTTGAGGGCCAGCCGGAGAAGCCTCGCCTCCACTCGTGGCTGGCCTGTCCTCATCCCCCATCCCCGGGCTCACCTCAACTTTTGCTCTTTCGGCAGAAGCCCGGCCTCTTCTCTCCTCCCCGCCCCCCCTTCAGCATCCCAGCTCCCATTCGACCAATCTCCAGACGCCCCGCCCCACTTTCAACAGATGCCTAGAAGTCCCTCCCCCGCACGTGGCCCAGTCGGAGAGATACCTGCTCCTGTCGCCCCCCCCCGGTTTGGAATAAAAGAGTTCCTTCCCGCCGCCTTGGGTCGGGAGCTCTCAGCTGCCAGAGCACCCAGGGCAGCAGGGCCGGGCTTTGGGGAGACCCCCAAGTGCAGGGAAGAGGTGTTCCCGGGGCCCTGAAACCTTCCAGACCCACTCAGTGTAAACCGCCACGGGTTTGTGTCAACATCCTCGGCCGGAGACTGGCGGCGGCTGGGGACCGGCTCCGTCTGCGAGACGGAAAGATGGAGGGGGGCGGGGAAAGTAGGGTCCATGGGGTAGGCAGAGGGACCTTCTGGAGGAAATCCCGAGAGGCCTCTTGGGGGTCCGTGAGCACTAAGCAAGGCCTGTCTGGAGAGGACCAGAATTAGGCGCTGCAGGGCGCGCACGACGAGCGTGGGGCCAGGTAGAGGTGGGGCGCTTCGCCGTCCGTGCTGCGCTCTCGACGCCCACCCGGCCCCCTCTCAAGCCCACGGCTGCAGCGCCAGTGGGTGTGTTGCGGGGGCGACGCGAAGGCGTGGGCGGCCGACCACGCCAGCTCTTCCCTACCCCACTCAGCTACTCCGCAGCTCCTCGTCGCCCTCCTCCAATTTCAGGTGGGACATGGAGGGGGTCACATCTTGTGACTCATCCCCTCTTCCATCCCCACACCCCGCTGGGGCCCTGGAAGGCAAGGCTTAGAGACTCGGCTGTGGCTCTCCCGTTTCCACAGCAACCGTGCGGTTGTTTTTGCGAATCCACTTCAGTCATCACTTTTCGCCCCAGACTGCGGCCCGGGGTCTGAACCCTAGGGTGGGGTACCGCTGGGGGCACAGCCCTCCCCCTTCCTCGCGACTCCGAGAAGGTCAGCGCGGGCGGGCGGGGCGCGCTCCGGCAGCCCGGCCTCACTGGCCATCCAGTCCCCACCTGAAACCCCGCCTGCCACTCCGCCCCAGCGGAGCCAATCAACGCCCGATCTGCTCGGGATGAGGCGGGGCTTATGCAAATCGTGTCCCCTCCGAGAGACATAGTGATACAAGAGCTGGGAGGCGGCTCCGGTGCGGACCTCGGAGAGCCTGGCCGCCAGCCCACGAGCCAGTCTCGGTCCCCGCGGCCCGCCGAGGCTCAGAGCCATCCAGCGACCCGGCGAGCGGCCTCAGGTAACGCGGGCGGGACCGGGCAGAGGCCCTTGTCCCCTCCCCCTCCATTCTCCTCTCCTGCCCCCCTCATTCATCCTTGACCCCTGGTTCCCCCCATAGGCGGCAGCATCTGGAGGGCCGCCCCTGGGCAGGGGACTCCCACCCCAGTCCAGGCCCCATGGGTCCCAGGGAAGGGGGCACAGCTGCCTCCTTACCCCCAGCTCAGGTAAGAACACCCACTGCTCTAGCCCCCCAACACACACACACACACCTGGGGGGTGTGGTGTTGCTGGTGCTTGAAGAGGCTCCAATCACCCTTCCCCTTTGGAGATGGGTAGTTTGTCCAGCATCATGGCAACCTCCCGCCTCCACAGATAGCCCCCACCCACCCACACCATCCGCCCCCGCCAGCAGCTCGCTGTGCACTTCACATCAAGGCCCCTGCCCCCAGAAACAGCTTCCACCTCCACAGAGAGCCTACTCCCACTTCACGTTGTCCCCTCAGACTATCCCCACCTCCCACCCCTCAAGCTGACAGAGCTCACAGCATTTCTAGAAGAGGAAAGAAGCGCCCCCCCTCCCCCAGTTCTCCTCCTCACACTCTCTCAACAGCAACACCACCCTCCATGGTCCCAGGGCTAGGCAGAGGCCCCATGTTTGGCCTCTTTCATCCTGGCTGGAGGATGAACCGGGGCACCACCCCCTAGCAGACCTGTCCGTCACTGCTGCTAAGGTCCCAGCCTTCCCCATTCCCCTCACGCCTCACAGGCACCAAGTCCTCTCATTCTACCTCTCAAACATCTCTAATGTGGGTCGTCTCTGGCCTTCTTGCGCCCAGTCGCTCCCGCTCTCCTGTCTTCCTGCTGTTCCACAAGGACCTGCCAAAGCTCCATGTGGACTGTGTCTCTCCTTCCCCTGGGGTGGCCTGAATCTGGAAGGCAGACGAGATGGGTTAAATCTTGCCTTTGCCTCAGCTGCTGTTTGCCTTTGGCCAAGTCACTTCCCTCTCTGATCCTTCATGAAATGGGGAAGGAGCAGGACAGAGGGGGGACTGGATGAGATGGTCTTGAACAGCCTTCCAGCCCTGACGTGCTCTGGTTCTGTGGCTGATTATGAGCAAATGGGACCATTCACTCTTGCCCTGAACCATTAGGACATTTCAGAGAAGAGGCCTGAGGGGCGTTAGTCCTCACCAAGGGGACATTGCTTGTTACTCAGGCCTCCCCCTCCCACACGCTCTCGAGGCCCAGGCCCCTTCTCAGCTGTTAGGAGTCCCTCCCAGACCACCGGTCCATGTGGCATGGACAGTTCCAAGGTGGAGGTGGCCACTAGGGCCCGCCTTTTGTTTATCATGCCCTGCTCCTCGTTAAGGAGAGGGAGAAGACCTGGCTGCTGCTGCTATGGTTGCTGCTCAGAGAAGAGCAAAGGGAGCGGAGGAAAGAGGAAATCTCCTGACCAGGGAGCTGTTGTCACCATGGCAACCGTCTCAGCACCAGCTCCTCTGAAGCTGGGTGAGGGTGTGGGATTATTGCCTCCCTCAATCCCTCCCACCCTCACTGCCACTTCCTCATGTGAAGCCCAGGACCCCGAGCTCTGCCTTCTGGAAGAAGCCTCTGAGCACAGAGGAGCAGTGCCATCTCCTTCACAGCTGGAGGGCAGCCCCCAAGAGCTGGGCAGAGAAGCCTGCCCAGGTTGAGCAGGGTCTCAGCTCCAACAGAACATGCCATGCCCCCAAGGCCTTTGCCTTGCTACTGCTGGGCTGTGGTTGGCCTTGGGCGCACGCTTCCTTTCCCGGGTCTGGGTTCCATGGTCTCTGAGATGGGTGCAATGGCAGGAGAACACGGATAAACAAAAGAGCCTGACGCCATTCCAAGGAGGAAGAAGGGGGCTCTGCCCCTCTCGTGGCATCCACCAAGGGACGTTCATTGAATATCTCTGTGTTCCAGACACGGCCTTTGGGTCTCTGCAGGTGGTTCTGTGCAGCCACGGAGGGGGGAACAGGACCACTGTGGGCAACTCCAAGAGGGCAAACCTCGGAACGATGGGAAAAGTGCTTTTCTCACTCTCTGAGCTGCCCTAAAGCTGACTTGGTTATACGGAGAGGGGATAAGCTCTTTGCCATTGAGGAAAAGGCTTGAAGGACATTTGTGGGCTTGGTCCAAGGTTAAATACAAAGATCTCTTCCAAATCAAGTTCCATTCTGGAATTCTAGAGCACCGGGTGAGGGTCAGAGAGTTCTAGAGTCTACACTTGTGGAGCTCAGTTCCACGGCCCTCAAATGCTGAATCCATGCTGTTAACTGTCCAGTGTCCAGGCCAGGAGAGGCTGATCATAAGGAAGTGGGCTTCAGTCAGGCCTGAAGGCTGAGGAGAGCTGCATCTGCCCAGATGGGAAGAAAGGATATTAAGGGAAGGCAGCTATGCAATAGGGACATAGGTCCTGGCTGTGTGAAGACTAACTGGAAAGCATGTAGTTGTGAAGGGAGCAGTGGGAGGTAAGGCTAGACAGGTGGGCACCTTGGTGCCAGATTCTAGAGGATTTTAGAGTGTGAGGGGCCTCGTGGGCATGTCCCCTTCTAGCCTATGTCGTACTTCTGGGCAAAACCAGAAATGGCATTGCTTCAGAACAGAGAAGTCAGAAGAAAGGCATTCCCTCTGAGGCAGCTGAGCCCACGGGCATGGCTTAGCATGCAGCACAGGATCTCAGCCCCTCAGCTGTGCCCCTGGCCCTGACTATGGGGAGAGGGAGGACATGGTAAAAGTTTCAGGAGAACAACAGGACTTGGTGCCAGTTGGACCTAGGGAAAAGGAACAGGGGAAACTAAAAGTAACTAAAATTGAATTTTGCCCCTGGGACGAGGGAGGGAAGGAAGGAAGGGCTGATGGAGAGGGAAGATGGCCACAGGTTGAGGGTGTCTGGTTGTAGATGAGCTGAGTCAGAAGAGCTGGGCCATCCCAAGAGATAGATATTTCCTAGATGTCAGATATGGTGGCCTGGAGCTCAGTAAGATGGTCCCACTGAGGCCAAGAGGGAGATCAGAACTAGGGTTTTCCCAAAAGGCAGGCAGGAGTGGGGAAGGTCTGTACTGGACAAGAGTAGCCATGATTTGGAGAGGGTGGTCCAGGCATGTGGCATGGATTCAGCCTGGGTGCCATCTGGACTCTTCCACTGACCTGCTGTGTAACTCTGAGCCAGTTTTCTCCATTCTCGGGGTTCCAGTTTCCACTAAAATAAGGGGATATCTTAAAAGGACTGCCAGCTTGACTGGCCATCTAAGAACAATAGAGGAAATGAAGAGAAATGAAGAAGGAGGCATAGTGTTCAGTGGGGCTGGGACCAAATTTGGGCTGGGAACAGGTATGGCCTCAGGAGATAGAGATTTGTGGGAAGGGAGCAGAGGACAGGGAGGAGGAAAAGGGCGAAGGCAAGAGCCACACAGACACCATGATACACACACACACACACACACACACACACGTGCTCTGACAGATCTGCAGTCTCATAAATTGACGTGCTCCTACCCACACCCAGCCCCTTACACAGACACTCAGGCATATCCCCCAGGAGGATGCCGGAGAGGCTTCACCTCCCCTACTGGACACCTCTCTCTCTGGGTTCTCTAGCTTCCTTGACTATACCCCGAGGCTTCAGTGTGCTTTGGACTTGGGGAGGGATCAACAGGGGATGTAGCCTGCCTTCTTCTGCCCATAGGTGTCCCAGAATCATCCTTGTGCCCAGGGTAGCTGTTTTGGACCCCACATTCCAGGTTCCTGAAGATGGCCTGCCTCTCCCCCACCCCGGCTTCTCCTGGGAGCATGGAGGATTCCTCATGCTCCGGGGGTGGTAGGTGGGGGAGGATGTTGCTACCCCAGCTGATGCTTGATCTTCCTCATGGCCCAGTGGAGGAGGCCCAGAGATATCCTGTAACTAACCTGAAGCCACGTAGCAAGGGAAGGGGCTTGGAAGAGACCAATATCAGATCTGGTTGTTCAGGGTGCTACTAGGAGTAAGGATTAAAAGCCACACTGGCATGCAGTGGGCTATGGACATGAAATTCCTTCTGCTAGACTGATGACTTCCTTTTCCAGAGTATCTTCATGACAGGCTACCCTGGGGTTGGGGTCTGGTGCCCTTCCAAAAAGACTCCAGACAGGTCAAAGTTACCTCCCGGGGCCATGTCCTAGGAAACTCAGGCCCTGGAGGGATATTCCTCCCATGGAGGTCAGATAAGAGTGTCCATCTTCAGGGCCTGGCAAGGCCTCACTCCTGATGCATCCTGGGGAGGTCCTATACCTCCCTCTGCAAAAACTGCCTCTGTCACAGGCTACATGAGGGGCTTCTATTCCAGTGGGGGACCGACTCTTCATCCTCCCCAAGCCTGCTTTTCCACACCACCACCTCCATCCATTCAGCCCCAGATCTAAGCATCTGTCTCAACTTTTTTGTCCCTCTCACCCCACATTCAGTCACCAAGCTCTGCTAGTGCCCCTCCTAACATGTCTCAATCCATCCACGTCATTCCACAGCCTCTGCCTTAGCGTCACCATCTCTCACCTGAACTATGCCGCACACCCTCTCTGCTCTCTACTTTCCCCCACCCAGGCCATCTTGCGCACTGTAGCCAAAGGAAAGATTCTAAAATACATTCCTTCTCTCTCATCCCAGCATCTAGTTCAGGACCTGCCACTGTAAGCATTCTGTGTTTGTGGACTGAATGCTATCTTCCTAGCCCGTGCTTTAAAATCCCTATGGGTATAGGCCAAGCTCCTTGGCATGGATTGAAGGCCCTTGACAATCAGCCAAATACCTCTTTGACCCAGTTATGAGTTATTGAAGTTTGGCCCGTATCTACTTTATCCTCGTCACTGGCACGGGACCTGGCACACACAGTCAGCCTCAGTAAATGCTCAGGGAATGAATGACTAATGAAAAGCAGGATGAGTCAGGGTCATCAATGCTATCAGCTAGGACTTCTATTTGTACAGAGGAAGGAGAGAGAGAAGCTTCCTGCTGGGATGGCCTGGAATGCCTTGAGGAAGAACTTGGGAGATGGTGCCAGGGGGACACACGAGGAACCTTCCTCAGGTCCCTGGGCATTGAAGAGCCTGCAGAGGCGGGTAGGGCCATGGGAGGAAAGCTCTAAATAGCAAGGAGAGGATTAAGACTCTATCCTAGGGGTGTGGGAAGCTCTGCCAGGTGTACACAGGAGAGGGGAGGATGAAGACTGACATTAGCCTGGGTCAGCGAGAAGATGGGGAGCTGAGACCTGGGGGTGGAGATCCTAGGTGCCAGGAAGGGAAACCTGCTGTGAGGAGAGGGGAGGGGCTGCTGTGGAGAGAAGAGGCCCTGCCATGGGGGAGTGTGATGGGGGAAGGGACCCCTCCCGTGTGTGGGGAGGGAGACAGGACCTCCTATGGGAAGGGGTGTGAAGAATAGGGCCTAGCTGTAGGAAGGTGGGCTTGTTGAGGATGGTGGTGACAGGAGGGGACCCACACTGCTGTGGAAGGAGGGATCTTGGTTGTGGGAATGTGGGGTTTGTTATGGGAGGGGTTGTTGTGGAGAAAGGGAACCCTGTCCTATGGGGACTTAGGGGACCGCTGGTGAGGTGAGGGCCTTTCCATGGACCAAACTGAGGGAGCCCATGTCCCCCAGGCCCTGCCATGGGGAAGACCAACAGCAAGCTGGCCCCGGAGGTGCTGGAGGACCTGGTTCAGAACACCGAGTTCAGCGAGCAGGAGCTGAAGCAGTGGTACAAGGGTTTCCTGAAGGACTGCCCCAGCGGCATCCTCAACCTGGAGGAATTCCAGCAGCTCTACATCAAGGTGGGCGGGCCGGGCGGCCGGGGGCGGGGCCAGGGAACTCCAGGGGGCGGGCCGGATGGGTGGGGGTGGGGCCAGGCCATCTAGGGGGTGGGCTGGACGGCCAGGGGCGGGGCCAAGCAATCGCGGAGGCGGGCAGAGACCGCAAGGCTGTGGCTTCGCCCCAATACCCCTTCCACGCCTCAGTTCTTTCCCTACGGCGACGCCTCCAAGTTTGCGCAGCACGCTTTCCGCACCTTCGACAAGAACGGCGACGGCACCATCGACTTCCGGGAGTTCATCTGTGCCCTTTCGGTCACCTCCCGCGGCAGCTTCGAGCAGAAACTCAACTGGGCCTTTGAGATGTACGACCTGGATGGCGACGGGCGCATCACGCGCCTGGAGATGCTGGAGATCATCGAGGTACGCGGGGTGGATGCGGGAGGCCAGGTTGTGCTGGGGTGATGCCCCTCCCGTCTTCGTGGCGGGTCCTCTCCAGCCCTCTCCAGGCACCCTACTGTCGGGCCTCAGGAGCGTCCTGGCTGCGCTCCACCTGTCCCCGCACCCCGCCTCCCAGGACCCAGTGGTTAACTAGCATTGGTTGGCTGCGCAGTGTAGGACAGGCCTCGTGCTAAGTGATTTACCCAGAAACCCTATGGGGTAGGTACTGACAGAAACCCCATTTTACGGAGGAGGAAACATATCAAGTGGTGGTTCATGACTCAAATCCAAGGACTCTGCCTCCAGAGCCTAAGTTTCTAACTCATTATATTTAAACAAGTATGTATGGCGTGCCTACCGTGTGCCAGGCCCTGTTCAAAGTTCTGCTTTATTAGGACACTCCTTCTGTAGCGAGAAGATTTTAAAACAGGAAAACAACCTGTGCTGGGGCGCCTGGGTGGCTCAGATGGTTAAGCGTCTGCCTTCGGCTCAGGTCATGATCCCGGGGTCCTGGGATCGAGCCCCGCATCGGGCTCCCTGCTTGGCGGGAAGCCTGCTTCTCCCTTTCCTTCTCCTGCTCCCCCTGCTTGTGCTCTCTCACTCTCTCTGTTAAATAAATAAATAAAATCTTAAAAAAAAAAAGAAAAGAAAAGAAAAGAAAACAACCTGTGCTATGTCAAGCAGTAAGTATTATGAAGATAAGCAAAGCAAAGTAAGGGGAGTGAGAGCGATGGAAGAGAGGTCTATGGGGTGAAATGTGAGCAGCAACCTGAATAAGGTGAGGGAGCTAATCATGTAAACGTCTGGGGGAAGAGTGTTCTATGCAGAGGGAGCAGTAAATACAAAGACACTGAGGTGGGATTGTGTTTGCAGTGTTCAAGGAGTAGCCAGGAGGCCAGAGTGGTATGAGAGAAGTGGATGAGGGGAAATCACTTAGCATCTCACAGTCTGGGGTAGAGATTTGACTTTATTCTGAGCGAGATGGGAAGCCATTTACAGCTCTCTATTCTCTGTGTGGAGAACAGACTAAGGGCACAGGAAGGCAGAAGCAGGGAGACCAGTTAGGATGCTTCCACTGCAGGCCAGTCAGGAGCTGATGGAAAACAGCAACGCTGGGAGAGCAGTGGAAGTGGTTGGAGACAAGACCTATTGCAATATTTGGGCTGACAAGATTTGCTGAAGGATTGGACATGAGGGAGAGTCTAGCATGGCATCAAGACTTTTGGTCCGAGCGACTAGAAGGATGAATTTGCTATTTACTGAGACAGGGAATGCTGAGGGAAGAGCAGGTTGGAGGTGAAGAGTTGGGTTGTGGACGTGTGTGGTATGAGATACCCATTCAGTCTTAATGACCATATATCACCTTCCACTATCCTCGCCATCTCCCATGTTCTCCCCGCCCATCCCCAACCCCCTTCATTCACCCCTGATCATCCCTGCCCGCTGTGAGTGTTCACAGTTCCTCCCTTGCCCCCCACCCCCACCAGGCTATCTACAAGATGGTGGGCACTGTGATCATGATGCGCATGAACCAGGATGGGCTCACGCCCCAGCAGCGTGTGGACAAGATCTTCAAGAAGATGGACCAGGATAAGGATGACCAAATTACGCTGGAGGAGTTCAAGGAGGCGGCCAAGAGTGACCCATCCATTGTGCTGCTACTGCAGTGTGACATGCAGAAGTAGAGGCTGGTGAGGGGCAGGGCCCCTGGCCAGGAGGGGCGTGGCCACCTCCCAACCTGATGACCTCTCAGGGGGAGGGGTACTCTAGCCTCACTTTCTGGCCCACCCACCCCTCTGCCCAAGCCCTTGCTCCCCTCAGTCGAGATCCTTGAGGGACCACCTCACCCTGGAAAAGAGACAGATCCTCAGGTATTCTGTGGTCTAGCCCCACCCCCAGTCTTGGCCCAGAACCAACATCCACTGGGCATAGAGGGTTGGCTTTTGCCCAAAGAGGCAGGATTGAGGAAGGGGGGCTGCGGGTCTGCTTTGAAATTCTGTTCTTCCTGGGATTACACTTTACAGGATGTGGTCTCACAGATCCCAGTTAAAGGGCCAAAGTGGGTCTGTCCTTTGCTGAGGACCTAAATTCCTTAAAGGTGGTCTCTGCCCTGCCCCCTCGACTCTACCTGGCCCCTCCGGCCCCAGCCTGTGGAGCGTTCATTCAGTCCTTTCTTCACCTAACGTTTGTTGAGCACCTGTTCAATGCCAGGCACCTCTGGGTGCTAAGGTCATGGTAGTTTACAAGACACATTCTGTGCCCTCTGGAAGCTCATATGGGAAGTGAGGCAAACTTCCAGTGGTCAGAGTCTCAGATGGGAACGTGGCACACAACTGAGCAGAGGGTGTGCTAAGGCCGGTTAGTTTGAAAGGAACCATTAAATCTTTCAGTTCACCTCCACCCAGAGCTGCAGAGGGATTAAATGAAAAGTATTTGGAAGTCTAGGAACCATTGTGAGTGGAAGGTTTAAGAAACACTGATATTTATGTAATACTTATTTTTTTAATACCCTTTAAAAGAGCTAAAGTCATTTTATTAGTTTAGGATATTAAGACATACTTTATATTACTTGGTTTCTTGTAAAATGATTAAATGAATATAGAAAATGCTAATTTTGTGGGTGGGGGGAGGGAGAGCTGAGAAAAAAAGAGGGAAAATACCAGCAAACTTACCAAATAACACTTTTTCTTGTCAGACTAAGTCCTGAGGTGTCACCATCAGCAGCTTCTGCTGCTTCCTTTTTAATGACTTTTTCAATTCAGTGAGCAGCTCTCTTATCATGCCCTAGCTCTGGTTGGATGCTGACTTTGGAAACAGAAAAAGACAAGGTTTGATAAGAGTGAGACAAGTGTATCTTCCACATCTTGGTAGTTCCTTTCTGGATTTGGTATTGTTTCAAGGATGGGCTTGTTCTTTCTGCTACAGAAACAGAAGGAGCTAGAAGAAGAGGACCACCCAGCCACTGTTTAGGTTGCCCGACTGCATTTATGGACCAAATGCCTAAAAATGTGCTGGGGACATGCTCCATTTGAAAGGCTCTTTCTAACCCCAACTCCTCAGTCTGCCAGGTAAATTCATCATCTTCCAGGTGTACTGGCTTTGCTTTCTGCTTTCTGCTTTTGGGTCAATGAGCTATACAGCTGCATGCTTTGACTGCCAGACAGTCTTGCTTCTTCAAGGCTTTCACTTTATTTTCACCTATACTTGTGATCAGAAATTAGCTTTGATGTGCAGTGACAGATTTCCTCTTGAGCTGCTGGTGAAAACAGTCTAGTACACAGGTGCTGTCAGCCCAGGGTAGGAACAGGGAATGATTGCTGAGTCAGCGGTGGGAGATTGTATCTCTGGGAAAGAGGAAAGGCATGCCCCTTCTGAGTGCTCACCTGTCTTCCCTCTCTGCAGGTGGAAACTCTTGGGGATGCTGACCTTTGGCCCCGAACTCTATTGGACCTTCCTTCTTGCTGCCCTTGGAGGTAGCAAGGCCACTTAGTTGCCACTCTCTTTTTGTCTTCTGCCTATGACTAGCCACGTGGTGAGGCTGGGAATTCACATCCTCAGGCAGTAACCAGCAGGTTTTTATCCAGTAATGCCTCAAGGAATGTTCCATTACTCTGAGGCACTGGTCATTAGGTGTATCTTGTGCTACTAGTCAGCACCACAGATACATTGATATCAGTCTGGCTCCGTGAGACTTCCAGTAGAGGCTTTTTACAAAGTGGGGTTCCCATCCCCCAAACGTTGAATCTAACCTAACTCACAATCACACAGAACTTCATGGCTTTCAAAGGCTTGACATCTACTCCATCTCATTCTATCCTCCAGCCTGGGGAAATAGAGATTTTTCATTCCCTTTCTCCAGTCTTGGGAAGTGAGGCACAGAAAGGGGGGATTCCCTTGTGCAAGGGCACGTGGTCAGGGGGTGAAACAGGCCAAGACTCGAACCCAAGGCTCTAAGAGGGTTTCTTCCTTCAGTTTCTTCCTCCTTGTCTCTCTGACTGAGTCATACAAAGTTGACTGTGGGGTAAGCTAAGTTAGTTTTGGTCTTTGACAAGCTTCCTGCTGAGAAGTTTCTGAGGTGGTGGTCTTCCAAAAAAGAAATAGGAGCTTGTTTGAACTTCCAACATTTTCAAGCATCTTGTTGTCTGCTTGTGGGCAGCTCTGCTAACAGGTCAGTGTCGTCCTGGGAAGCCTCTGACCCAGCACCCCGGAAGCATCTTGCACTATCTTTACCACCATATTCCTCCCTAAGAGAACTGTTTTTGTTTTTCTCCAGCTGGTGGGAAAGTCCTACCCGTGAGAGCATGTTTGATCATTCCAAGCTTTTGGACATATCCCATGGGCGATATTTGCCAGTTAGGCCAAAGATTCTCAGACAGCCCAGTGGTGTGAACACATAAAGCCAGGCTGGGAACTGAGACCACCATCTTGTTGATGGGAAGAGCCACAGGCAGCCCAGGCCTTGCTCCCACATGCTCCTGGATGTTCCAGGGACTGTGTGCTCAGGGGCTTCTGTGGTAGAGTATTGGCTCTGCCTTGAGAAGAGAGGCAGGCCTCCGATATCCTATGCCAGCTATGAGGGACTTGCCATAGAGCACAAGGTAAGGAGACATTGAAGTATGACTCGCAGAAACACAAAAATATACAGACAGTGACAACAGTGATGTATTCAAACTCTCCTTTTAAAGTTTTGTATCTTCTTGCAGCAAGTCTGAATTGAAAGGTTCCAGAATCTACCTCCTAACTGCATTCTGTCCTCCTTCATCCTTTTGGGCTAACTGATGAGCCCCTTATTTCTTATCTTTAAAAATCATCAACAAGGTCTACTTCAGATGGCTGCTCCAGTCCTTTGAACTATAGTCAGGGATATAAAACTTACCTTTAAATCAAAAGTTAAGAAAAAGGAAGCCCATAAGCAAAGGCACTGAATCATTTACTGACTGTTTCTAGAGGTGGAAGTTCATCCTGCTGCAGAGAGAGAGAGAAGGAGGCAAGGGAAGAGAAAGGAAAGAGAGAATGAGAGAACAAGCTGGGGTTTCCACACAGGGTAGTAAGCTGACACTGTAAATATTTTTACACAAAAATTTACTAAAGCAACAAATTTTCCTGAAGATCCACCCTGGGTGAGGTTTTGTTCTGACTTCAGAGATCACTGTGGAAGAAAGAATACATTTCTTACATATTTTATCATTTTTGAAAAAAAAAAAACCCTTCAAATCCTACAATTTCAAAGTCTCAGAAAAATATGGAATTTTCTTTCTGAAATTTTCAAGGTTTTCTTTTACCTTTGCCAGAAGGTGGGGCAGGACTGGGCCTCCCGGGGTGTTTGGCCCTTCCTGCTTTGTGGAGGCAGTGGGGGTGTGGAGGCCTGGGGGAAATGGGGAGTGGCAGAGGGAGACATCCCAACTCATTCTCTTGTGCGGCCCCCTATCCCCACCCCATGTGCTGCTCCCGGCTGTGGCCGCAGTGACTGTCCTCACTGTTCAACCCTGTGCTGTATAGTGTGTTTTTCACTGACCGTGAATAAAGGTGTGACCTTTATTGAGGGCTCTTGCTCTTCCCTAAGCTGAGGTAGGGCTGGGGTACGGGACAGGGAGAGAAGAGGCCTGGGGGGAGCTCAACGGGGGGGTACCTCAGTAACCTCCTTGGGGCTGAGGGCCTTGTTCTAGCAAGGACTCTGGTTATGTGGAACAGAGACCCACTCAAGCTAGTTCAAAGAAAGGGGTGAGCAGATTACAAGGGACCCTGAAGAGGGAAAATCAAGAATGGCTGGGCCTCAAAAGGACTGGAACTGGCAACAGGGCCTCTCCATTCTCCTCTCAGGGTCTCTCCTCCCCTTGGCAATATTTGCATCTGTGTTCTTTTCCTCGGTTTCTCTTCAGACTTACTTGGTTTCCCTGGAAAAGTGGCTGCATCTCCAACTCTGTATCAGGACTTCCCGGCAGCTGACAACTCCCCTCTGCGTCAGTTAGTTCCAGTTCTCAAGCAAAAGAATCTGATTGGTTGAGCTTGGCTTATGGTGGGAGCCCTTGGTCCATTCATCAATGGCCAGACCAGGTGCTGATGCGTGGGCCTGTGGGCAGAGCAGTTTCCCCAGAAGGGAGCTAATGGCAGGTTAACATTGGACTTAGTTTCTCCCTCTGTCCAGTAGAAGGCGTCATAGAGCCCAAACGAGTGGATAGTGGGGAGTGGAGAGAAAGGCCAAGAGTCAGGATTACAATTAGGCCATATGGTGCCCTTTGTGCAAATTAGGAAAAGACACCCCTTCTGGGTGTAAACAGCCTCCTAAGTACGCAGCTGGGCCAGTGGATGGCACCTTTGGCCTCATGAGAAAAGTATACCCCTTCTTCTGAATAAACACAGCCTTGTCATGCCATGGTGCACAGCTTGGCAAATGGAGCAGATCTTGGATTTCAGTCCCACCTGCCCTGCTGGTCAAGGGTGTTGTGTAGTGCGTAACCTCTTCCGCCATCCACGAGGAGACCAGCCCAGGCCCTGAGACCTCCTGGAATGGAGTTAGTGTTGATGTGTTATTCTTAGAATACCAACTCCCCCCCCCCCCCCCCCCGGCAATGGCCAGAGAGGCACTGTTTGTTGCAGGGAGTTGGGGGCAGTGGCAGCTGGAGGTGACTGCTTCCTCCTGAAACACTCAATTGCATTAACAAGAATTTTCCCAAGGACGCTTGGAGGGGGCCAGCTTCCTTGGCAGGAAGCAATTAGGACAGAGGAAGGAGGCTGACCTGGCCTCAGGGCAGCTATAAACCTCAGGAGGTGACTCAGGAGCCTGAGAACTTGGGGCTGCTGTTCCCAGCTGAAGCCTTACTGGGGGTGGCGGGGGAGAGTCTTGTTCCCTGCTTACTTAGGGTGCACAGGTCCAGGTCCTGGGTTACCATCTCCTGAAAGCTACCCTCCTGGTCTTCATCACCTCTAACCCAGGTTGGTCTGCCTCCTGCTTTCAGGCTTGCCCTCTGTGCCATCCAGCGGTCCCCAAGGAACCAGAGTGATCTTCCTAAAGTGCAAGTCTGACCGTTTCAACTCTCCGAAATCTCCCCTCCTCCTTCAGTGTGATAAGCTCCTTAAGAGTCCCTCAAGGCCCTGCAGGATCTGCCTGCCATGTGCTGACCTCCAAAGCCTATTCCTTCCTCACCTCCCCGTCCTTCACCCTGCATTTGAGCCACCCCGTATTGCCCTCCATTTCCCTAAGGCATCTCTCATGCTTCTGTGCTGGTACACAAGCCATCACCTCTCCATGGGTCACCCATTCTGTCTCAATGATGTCCTTCTGTGCGAAACCCTCCCAAGCCTCAAACAATTGACCCCTCATGTGGACACAGTCCATCATAGCTACCAAACAGCTTCCCATGTGATTCCCTGTCAGCTGAGCCAAGCACACTTTTAAGTCTCCAGTTTAAAAAAAAAAAAAAAAAGACAAGGAAATGAAGCCTCGGGGAATGGCAAGACTGCAACTTGAACTCGGGTCTTCTAACATCAAGGCTACTGCTTATTGTGCTTTCTTTGGTGGGGGAGGGAGGCAGGAGAAAGGTGAAGGGAGTATTCATGGAGTAGGTAGTTTCTGCCCCAGGTCTTGCTAAAGACCAGCCAACAGGACCAGGCATCCTGGGGCAGGGCTGCCCAGACGAGCAGTTTCAGGTGCCGTGATCCTGGAGTCATGTACAGAGGGGTGTGTTCCCAACTTATCCACCTGTAGAAGAGCTGAACCCTGAGGGGAAGCACTGGCCCAAGTTCAGCAATGCAGAGAGCCAGGGAATCCCTGCACCAAGCCAGTGGTCAGGGGGTGGTGGAGAAGACAGAGGCAATGGCCAGAAAACTAAGAGGGCGGAAAGAACAGTCTAGGATGGAGTTCTAATCCTTCCAAAGAGGGAGCTAGGGAAAGTTCTTAAAGGAACTGAACCTAGAGTCAGACAGGATCCTTAGGGGCTTACTCATGTCAGTGTGAGTAGGAGGACTACATTGGTCGAGATTTTTGGTTTCAAGGGAACAAAACCCAATTCAAACAAGCTCAAGCAAAAAGAGAGGCTTATTGGCTCCTGTAAATGGGAATTTGGGCACTGCTAGATCCAGAGGCTCAATGTTACACCCTCTCTCCCTCTCTGCTTCTGCTTCTCTAACTCTTTGACCTCACCGCCTACTCCAGATGGGCTCCTCCCACATTCTTTCAGCTGCCACAGGGAAAGATGGGTTCCCAGCTCACATTGCCCCAAATTAATAACCCCAGAGAAGAAAGAGCCAAATCTTCCAGCAACCCTAAATAAGAGTGCAGGACAGTGGCTCAGCAGAGGTCATAGGCTCATTCCTTGTTCAACTGCTGTGTCCAGGGAAATAAGGTTCTCTGATTGGTCAGGTCTAGTTCACATGTTTACTCCTGTGACCAGGGAGGCAGGGAGGTAGGGCCTGTTACTACAACTGACCTTTGAACAATGTGGGGTTTAGAGGCACTGACCACCCCTCGACCACTGAGCATTCAAAAACACACATATACCTTTGGACTCCCCCAAAACTTAATTACTAACAGCCTACTGTTGACGGGAATCCTTACTGACAACATAGTTGATGAACACAGATTTTATATGTTATCTGTATTATATACTGTATTCTTACAGTAAAGTAAGCTAGAAAAAAATGTTTTAAGAAAACCGTAAAGAAGAGAAAATACATTTATGGTACTATACGTATATTTATTGAATAATTTATTTCAATGTATTTATTGAAATATTTCAATTTCAATATATTTATTGAAAAAGTCTGCATTTAAGTGGACTCTCACACTTCAAACCCATCTTTTCCAAGGGTCAGCTGTAGAAGAAGAGGGTGGGAAATGTTGCTAGTCAGACAAAACCAATAGCCACCAACTTTTGGGGGGCATTTGTTAAAGTGATGTGGAGAATCTCACCGGGCTTTAGAGATGGACAGTATTGCCCAGCCTCCCCTGGGACTTGGGAAGCTGTCTGGACCAGAGGCAGCTCCCTGTCAAGGCAGCATGGTCTCTCTTTCAGGGGGTCTCTGCTGCCCTCTGCACATCTTTTCCCATTTTTCTCTGCTGATTGGCTCATTCTGCTTATAGAGTTTCTACCCCCTCTTAGCCTTATGTTGCACATAGCTGCAGCCTGCTGAGGCTCATCCAGGTCTCTGTGTCGAAGTCACATTGCCAAAGGGTAGGCATATTGGAGAGAGTTTGGGGCCATCTATGGAAACAATCTATCAAGTCTGGAGAAGGGCGAGTCTAAACATACTTACCCCAATCCTAAAAGTTTTTTATGATTTCCCCCTTCCTTCCACACAAGGTTTGGTTGGTTCCCCCCAGGACATGGTGGAGGCTGGGCATATCCCTCCATTCTGTACCCCCTTCCAGCCAGATGCCCTCCAGGCTACGCCAGTGTGTTCTCACGCTGCTCCCACCCATCTGTGCAGACGTGTAGGCTCACACAGAGATGCCCCTTGTCTGCTTCCTGACCTGTACCTTGGGACAGGTGACATTAGTGGCTGCACCCCGGACTCTGAACCAAGAGGGGACAGTGCGCTGGAACTCCAGGATGGTGGTCCAGTAGTCTTTGTTTCTCAAGCTCCTTTTCTACCCTTCCTCTCTTCGCCACTTCATAACCACCCCTAGTTCTGCAGATGGAACCTGTGAGCGCGAGCCCCCTACTGGAAGTCCAGGGGCCAGCAAGAACCTGGGTTCGCAGTGCTGGGTGACTCCCCGGTATGGGTCCCCGGCCAGGCTGAGGGGACCTGGTCTCGCCACTGACTTTAAAGGTCCTTCCGCCTTGGGGGGGAATAGTTGCCCAGCTGGGCCCTCTGTTGTGCGCCCGACTAGGAGCAGAGTCCTGCTCAAGGACGGAGCTGTCCATCCACCACCACCTCTCCCTCCGCAGAACGGACTAGGGTCTGCCAATCGGATTCCCAGGGCCCTGGCACCAGAGGGCAAAAAGGCGGGTTAGCTTTTGGCGGAAAGGAGGCTAGCTTTTCATTTTCTCCTTTGAGGATTACCATCCTGGGAAAAAAGTTGTCAGGCCTCTCCTCTCTCCGTGCCCTCGAGCACCAGCGAAGACCACGATCCCTGAAATCCCGAATCCGCCGCAGCCCGCAAGCCCAGCTTCAGGGCCCCTGCTCCTGGGAGCCCGAGAGGCCAAACCCTCGCTAGTTACCACCCCCCATCCCGGCATTCACTTGGGGACTCAGCTGCCCCCCAGGACACATCCAACATCAGCAGCCCGCCCGCAGCCGAGAGGGGGTTTATCAAGCCCCCGCCCCCGCCACCCCGCGGCGGCTCGCGCGCGCACACTCCCCGCCGCGGCCCGCCCCCTTCTCACGCCCGCGCCGCGCCTCCGCGCCGCAGTGCAGCCCCGCCAGCGCCGCGTCCCCGCCGCCGCCCGCTCCGGCCGGCAGGGTGGCCGCGGAGCATGGAACCCGCGGAGCTCCGGGAGCCCCGCGAGCCCGGGCGGGGGGCACAGACCGCGGCGGCCCCGTGCTGGGAGGAGACCAAGACTTTCTACGAAAACCTCACGCCCAAGAAGAAACCCAAATCGGTAACGGCAGGGCCTGGGTACGGAGAAGGGCAGGGGAAGGGTCACCGAGGGAGGGTCGTAAGCCCCCTGGAGAGGAATCCGTGGCAGCCCTCCGGGAGGGGACGCAGCTCCTCAGCACCAGAATGTGCCTGCCCGTTGGCACGGGCTTGCGTTTATTTTGGGAGCTCTGAGCAGGTGTTTCTCCCCCCCCCCCCCCCCCGCCCCCTGGGGCTCGGGTTCCACGCCAGGAGTCCCCCTCCCCCATGCTGTCCTCAGGGCCCAGCTCCTCCGCGAGCCGGCAGCCAGGGGCGCGCGGGCAGCACTTGTTGGCATAGCGGGTCTGCCGCGCCTGCCCAAGCGCCCCGGGCTCGGGTAACCTGACACTGGAAACCCGGCTCCTCGTTGTGCGCTCTGCTCCCTGCCATCTGGGCATCGGGCTCCGGACCCGAGCGTCTGCGTTCGGGCTCTGGCTCGCGGTCCTGCGCTGTGGGCTCCGGGTACTGCTCTGCCCGCGTCCTAAGGGAAGGGAGCTGCGCTGGAATCTTCTTCGCCCTGCGTTCAGGGCTCCCAACGCTCCGCCACAGCTGCGGGCTCTGCTCCCCTCGCAGCGGGCATCAACATCCCCGTGACCCCTGGGGTGGTCTCAGCTTTGGGACACTCACACAGAGGAGAGAGCTCCTCTTCCCATCGGACAGATTTCTGATGTCCCGGTTGTGCCCTGGGCCTTGCTCATTCCTGCTTCCCAGATCTCAGAGCTTGGGAAGGGGACTGAACGGAGGTTGACCCAGAGGCATCCTCCAAGCAGTCCCACCCTGACCTTAAAGCATCCTGCTGCTTCCCTCCAAGGGCCCTTCCCCAGGAGGCCCACCCTGTCAACAGTCATTCCCTGCAGTATCTCTAGGCCCTGCTCAGCAGTGCGGATTCAGAGATGAATTTGGCTGAGTCCCTGCCTCAGGAGCTCAGGGTGCACTGAGGGAGACCCTGGCCATGGTGAGTGCTCAGATGAAAGACCCTACATGGTCTCGAGAGTGTACAGGAGTGAGTGACTGCCCACTAAGGAAGGCTTTGCTCACATGGCGTTTGAGCTCACCTTAAAGCCTGAGTAGGCAGTATTTCCCAGGCAGATGGGGAAACAGGATGGGCAAAAGGCTTGGGGATGTCTTTGAAACTGAGTGGGAGAATGCAGAATCTTTGGGAGATACATGGGAGGGGTGCCAGAGACACATCCAGGGCCTTGAATGCCATACTCAGGAACCTGGGTATTCAGTGGAGTTAGGGGTTTTAAAACCAGGTTCCACTGGGGCCCCATGTTTCTGGAGATCTGCACACATGTGGATCTAATTTATTTTCTTTTTCCTTCCAGTTACCTCTTAAACAATTAAAAATGTGTAATAAAAACCTCAATTCACTCAAATGTGTTATGTGGCCATCTTAGCACCTTCAATACCACCAATAGATTAATTTATGCTGCAGGTTGATTAGTTGTTTTGTTTTGTTTTGTTTTTTAAGCAAACCTCAGGATAAAGCTTTCCCTGTGAACTGTTTACTAGAAGTTTATCTTGAGATTGCTGGCAATTATTGTTGCTGAGTATCTTGAGGCTTATAGTTTAACACAAAACAAAAATTTTTTGCCATTTGCAACCACTTGTTGATGGGACTCAGGACTTTATCATTACTGTGCACAAACCAACAAACACAGGAACAAATTAACTAGATGACGAAGTTTAAGTCTGCGCTGGCGGCCTAACCCCTAGTTTCAAATTTATCACCTACACACCTTGTGCTGTTGCCATTGGTTGACATTATAATAAATAATAAATAAATAAATATATAATAAATATATCATGTACATGTTATGATGTACATGTACATCAAATACATTTGAATCAAAAAGTAAACTAGTAAAATAAATTTATACTAATAAACTATAGTAATATCTGATTTACATACTGGGGTTCGGCCCAGGAGTTCATGGAAATAAAACATCAACCTACTTTTTTAAAAGTATGAAAACCATTTTTCAGCAGGATTTTCCAGCAGGGGATTAACTTGGTCCCATTTCATTTGAGCACCATCACTCTGGGGCTGCATGGGGGATGGATGGGAGACGGTGAGTCTGGCAGCAGGCAGACCAGTGAGGAGGTCCCTGGTCCCTGCCTGAGGAGGAAGCTTAACTAATGTCATGGCCATGGCCCAGGAGATGGACACTGGGGCTGGGGTGGTGAGTGGAGCTCACCAATACGTCTCCTGCTCAAGCACCATGGAGCCAAGGAGCTCAGTCCTAGTGGTCAGTCATGACCCCTGATGCCTCATGGTCCTCTGGGACGCAAGGGGCCTGGCGGCCTCCTGGCCCCTTCTCCTTCCTGTAATAGCCCCTCCTCCCACAGGCTATTTTGGGGGCTTTAGGCCTCTTGGGCCCCATCAGAGCGTGGTCTCATTCCCAGGAGCCTGAGTGAAATATTTAAGCCCTGAAGGCCCACAGGAGCCCCTCACCTCACGAGGTCAGAGGACTCCTCAGTCCAGACCTACCTTGTCCCACTCTCCTCCAGCAGTTCTTCCCCCAGTAAAACTGTTTACAATTAACAGCTTTTGGCTGTGTTCCTCTCTTGGGCCCAACAGGCAGAATCATGTCAGTCTAAATGAGAGCTCCTCAGGCAGGCTAGGCAGGGCTGGCTCTCCTCCATTATCCCCCCACCTGCCCCCCAGCACCAGTGGAAGGCAGAGAACTGGCAGGACCCTGGCTCCCTGGAGCCCATTGTTCCCAGGCTGAGTCCCCGGCCTAGGACAAGGGTCTCCCTGACCCAATTCCCAGTCTGGAATCGGGACTTCTTTTTGTGTTCTGGAGGAACTGTTTGTTCTTGGGTATGCCAAACAACACATGAAGGGTGGTATCCCCCTGCAACTAGGTCCAGAGGCGTCTCCAAGTGCTTGGCTTCTCTCCAGCTCTGGCCAGCCCTTTGCCTGTCCCTTCAGCTCTGAGCGAGCCTGGAAAGGCCACTCTTTCTGTTTCTCTCACAGCAGTTCATGCCCTCTGGGCCCTAAGACCCTCCCCTCCTGGTGCAGAGTCAGAGCAAGAAGAGCCGGCAGAGGGTCCTGTCCTGGGGACCTCCATTCTGAGGAGAAAGAGAGCCCTGCCCTTAGAAACCTCAGTCTGGGGGCATGGTTTCCCTCACCATTTCTCCCAAATCCATAAGGTGAGGGCTGCATGGGGCAAGTGTCCCAAGGAAGTGGCTGAAATAGAAGGGGTTGGGGGTCATCTGGAAGCTATCAAGGAAAGGCATATGGGGGGGGGTGCTGCTGTGTGGACAGAGGTCAGGTTAGAGGCCAGAGACTTGGGATCTTACCTACCTGGATCTTCTTGACTTTGCTGTGTGACCTAGAGTAATACTCTGTCCCTCTCTGAGTCTACTTGCCCATTTGGAAAAGAAGGAAGTGGAGACTCCTGGGGCCAAGACAGCTGGGATATCTTTCTTGTGATGGCCAGAGGTGGGATGGGTTGGGGTCTGAGTAGCTCAACCAGAGGGGACCCAGAATGCAGAAGTCTGGCAGGGACTGTGGGACAGCAAGTGAAGAGCGAGACCTTGGCCTGCTGCCTGGGCTGGAGTGGCTGGCTTGGGAACCTGCCTGAAGGGGCCAGGAGGGCAGCTGGCTCTCTGTCCTTGAAGGGGTGATGGGCCTGTCCCTGGGGCAGTAAACCCAGCAGGCTTCCTGTGTTTATAAGAGTGGTCTCCCCACTCCCCCAACCCTACCCACCCTTACCATCCCTGGCCAGCCCTCTATCACCCCTTCGCTTTTACTTTACATTCTTTCCTTGAAAGCTCACAGTTGCCGAGGGGGTTGGGAGGTACCCAACCCGTGATCACACGAACAGGGGTGGCTGGCAACTGGAACAGTACTTGGGTTGAGCCCCAGAGAAGAGGCACCTGTCCTGCTCGCCATTGCCTTTCCCTGACCCTGCTGGCCAGATATACCATCTTTGTTGGGGTAAAAGTCAAATGCAAACTGAGGCTGACGGCAGGTGCTTGGGGAACTCTTTGGTCTTCCGTTTACTACTTTGAGGTTTAAAGGTTCATTAGCCACTAGCCATTCATAGCTACTTAAATTTAAATTGATTGAAATTAAATACAATTAAAAATCCAGTTCCTCAGTCTCACTAAGTACATTTCAAGTGACTGAATGTATCTGTTATCACAGAAAGTTCTACTGGATAATGCTCTTCTAAAGGATGGCACAAATCTCTGTCTTAGGGATAGATCATAAGCTCCACAGGGGTGGGGATTGTGTCTCTATTGTTTCCTGCCATGTCCCCAGCACAGTGCCTGTCACGTGGTAATCACTCAATGTTGTCCACTGATTGGGTCCCAGGCTTGATTCCAGAGAGAAGCAGTGGAGTTGAGTACGTGGCCCGCAGTGCTCTCAGGAGCAGGCCAGAATTTGAGATCCATTTATGCATTTGTAAAAAATGCATCCAGATCCATTTGAGATCCAAGTCCCTACCAGGACCACTCCCAGGCAGAGCCCAGGGACCTGGCACAAAGAACCAGTAGGTGTTTGTAAAATTTGCATCAACCAAAAAAAATATTCTCGGAGCACCTACTGTGTGTCAAGCAATCTGAACAGATTAGGGTACTGCCCTGGAGTTTCCAGTTCATGTTAAATCCGTCATAGCAAATACTGTTTCTCACTGAAGTAGATTATGTGAGAGTTCAGAAGCATTACAAATTTACTGAGCACCTACTATGTGCTAGGCACAGTTTTAAGCACTATAGATACTCTAAATGAACAAGATAGTCCTGGCTTATGCTCCCTCAGAACTTAAGCCTGGTCCCTGCTTCCTCCCCAGAACTCTGTCTAGAAATAGAAATAGTTAAATAAGCAAATAGGGCCATGCTACATTTAACTAAAAAAGGAAATCTATGGGAGAGGTAGCAAGCCCATACTAGGAGTGAGGGAAGGCTTCCTGCAGGTGACATGTAGTTTGAGACCTGTAGGTTGGGGAGAAGTTAGCTGGATGAAAAGCCAAGGAAAGAGCAGATCAGGCAGTGGGCACCTCATGTGCAAAGGCTCATGGACAGACAGGAAAGTATGCTCAGACATGAGAAAGGTCAGACTGAGCAAAGTGGGATAGCAGAAAGGTGACAGTGCGGAGAGGTAGGTGTCTGTCTCCAAGAGCTTCTTACTCCATACTCAAGGCTGGGGAACAGCGTTTGAGAGGAGTGGGTACCACTGAAAGGGAGAGGAGCATCATCAGATGTGAACTTGAGAAACATCCCCTAACAACAAATTGGATGACCTGAGGTGGGAGATGGTGATGGACTGGACTTTGGCAGGGAAGGCACAAAGAAGTGGATTCTATAGAGTTGACAGGTTTTGGTGATTGATTGATGGATGGATGGCTGGATGTAGGGAGGGGAGTTGAGGACAGGGGAAGAGTTGAGGTTGACTTCTGGGCTCTGGCCTCAGTGTTGAGTCCATGTGGTGCTGAGCACTGAGATGAGGAGGTGGGTGGAAGACCAGGTTTGGAGGTGCAGGGAGTGGTGGGAATTCAGCCTTGGGTACGTTGAGTTTGAATGTCTGTTAGTCAACTGGGACAATTAGATGTATCAGTCTGGATCTCAGGAGAAAGATCTGGGCTGGAGATAAATTTTCTTATATAACTGCCATGTTTCTGAGCACCATTTCTTCCTAAGGAACATGTAGCTCTCATTTTATAATGGAAACCATCTGGAGACCATCTTGAGCATCAGTCATACTCTGGCTACATACACTGTATTCATTTTTCCATTGTGTCCAGATGGCCAACTAGACTGCAAACTCCCTGAGGGGATGTCCTCCCACCAGATCGTGCTCCTTGGTAGGGAGCCACCATCTCCCTCAGTTCCTGGCTGGGTCCTGCAAGGAGGGAGTCCTGACCCAGGTCTGCCCCTGCCCAAGGCACCCAGAGAGGCAGGCACGTGAGACCTGCTTCAGGGAGTGTGAGTAACAGCTTTCCTCCTGCGCCTCTGCAGCCCAAGCCTCAGAATGCTGTCACCATTGCTGTGTCCTCCCGAGCCTTGTTCCGCATGGACGAGGAGCAGCGCATTTACACGGAGCAGGGCGTGGAGGAGTATGTGCGCTACCAGCTGGAACATGAGAATGAGCCCTTCGGTCCCGGGCCAGCCTTCCCCTTCGTGAAGGTGGGTGCCATATAGTGCCTTTGTGGGAATTAGAAAAAGCACTCCTGGGGCGCCTGGGTGGCTCAGTCGTTAAGCATCTGCCTTCGGCTCAGGTCGTGGTCCCAGGGTCCTGGGATCAAGCCCCGCATTGGGCTCCCTGCTCAGCGGGAAGCCTGCTTCTCCCTCTCCCTCTCCCCCTGCTTGTGTTCCCTCTCTCTCTGTGTCTCTCTCTGTCGTAAATAAATTAAAAAATCTTTAAAAAAAAAAAAAAAAAAAAAGCACTCCTGGGTGTTTGAATAAGGAAAGGGGGCCCCCTCTAGGCAGATGCCGGCCCGCAGGAACACAGCTTGGCAAGGGGACAGAGCCATTGTGGGAAGAAGCCTCCCTGTCCTCAGTGCTAATGCAGCCCAACTCCGGGTCACTAGCTTGGTGAGTGGAGCTGGCCTGGATTTTGGCCCCCACTCACTCTGTACTGAGGTGCCCCTGTGCAGCAATCAACCAGCACGATGGCTGAGGTTAGGATGAGACAGTCCACGTCCACGGCCAGTCCCTGACCATCCCTCTCTGCCCCCATTAGATCCCAGCTCACTCCTCCCCAACACTGGCTACCAACTCCAGATGTCAGTCCCTGGGGGTCTGAGCAGGAGGGTCCCCTCTTCCATCCAGGCTCTGGAGGCTGTGAACAGGCGGCTGCGGGAGCTGTACCCCGATAGTGACGACATCTTTGACATCGTCCTTGTGACCAACAACCACGCTCAAGTGGGTGTCCGTCTGATCAACAGTATCAACCACTATGGTGAGCATCAGGGGCTTGGCCATGGGACACGACTACTAGACACTTGGGGTTGCGGGGGCGGGGGTCACATCTCTGCAGGGGGTAGGTAATACCAACTAGAACCTGAAGCCCAGAGGTACGCTGGTCAGCTGGTTCCTTAAGAAAACAAAACAAACCAGAAGGGAAAAAACAAAAGCTCTGATTGTAGCATTGTCATCTTAGGGTGTGAATATCCCTCCACGGCTGATTTCAAGTTATCGACAGTTGAACAACCTAACTGGCTCAAAAAAAATCCCTGAATGTTTAATGTTCAGCTCTTGCAAGCTGATACAAGCCAGCTCCAGCAAACCACTGCATAGGCCCCGCTGCCTATGTATTGGGCAGGGCACCTGCTGCCTCTGTGCCTCAGTTTCTCTCTCGGCAATGGGGCTCACAGGCCTTACAAGGGTGCTAGGAGAAGCAGGTGCAGTTTTCAGAGTGAAGGGACTTTGTGTCTTAGTCCAAACTCTTGATTGAAAGTAATAGGCCCTCCAGAGCTAGCTTAAGCTGAAGAGAAAACGGTAATTTCTTTTTTTTTTTTTTTTAAGATTTTATTTATTTATTTGACAGAGAGAGACACAGCGAGAGAGGGATCACAAGCAGGGGGAGTGGGAGAGGGAGAAGCAGGCTAGGCTGCCCATGGAGCAGGGAGCTCGATTCGGGGCTCGATCCCAGGACCCTGGGATCATGACCTGAGCCGAAGGCAGACGCTTAACGACTGAGCCACCCAGGCGCCCCGAGAAAACGGTAATTTCTTATTAGGTTAAAGGGGTGTCTCTTAGAACCACAGGGCAGGAAGTAAAAGTGAACGCATAACAGCCTGAATCCAAGTACTGGAAATCTCTTCTGGGCTTTTTCTCTCCCGGCCACATGAGCCCTTATTTCTGCTTCTCTCAGCAAGTCTGTTTCCATCCCCCCCACCCCCATCTCTCTCTCCAAACTAGGTTTCTCTGCTTTTCCTGAATATGGCCAAAATGTATACGTTTACAAATTCTTGTTTTAAGCAACCAACAGAGTTCGGTGGCCTTTTTGTAATCCTAATTTCAAATTGCTGGGAGCAGGATGATGTTCAAAATATTTAACTACCTTAGGACACAGGCACGGAGTAATCAGGAGACACCATCCACAGTACTGGAGCACGGCCCTCCAGAGATTGTCCCGCACGAGGGGCTGAGGCAGTGATGACGTAACTCAGTGGGCTCAGGGGAGCACCAACTTACCAACCAGCACAGCTTTCCCACCCTGTGCGCGCAGGCGTACTAGGTGACTATCAGCCCAGGCTTGGAGAGGATGTGATTGGCCCAGCTTGGGTCAGGTGTCTGCCCCTATCCAATCAGCTATGCCCAGGAGGGCCAGGCTTTGCCTGGAGACCCACCTTTCGTAGTACTGGGATTACCTGACGAGAGGCTTTTCCCTTGGGCCAGGTGGTCACTCCTGGTCCATCATCCATATTTCATGGATGAAGGATGGAGGGGCACAGAGAGGGGAAGAGTGGCCTAAAATCCCTCCGAGAATCCCTCTGCTGCCCCATCACCACTCAGAACCAAGAGGGCGCCCACCGGACGCGGAGGGACCGCTCTGAGGCTCTGAGGGTTGACTCAGGCATCACCTGGGTACTTTCTACCTCCTTCCCAGACCTGTTCATTGAGCGGTTCTGCATGACAGGTGGGAACAGCCCCATCTGCTACCTCAAGGCCTATCACACCAACCTCTACTTGTCAGCTGATGCGGAAAAAGTGCGGGAAGCCATTGATGAAGGTGCGTCATACTGGGGAGGGAGAACATGGGGAGTCTGACAAAGGAGTTCCAGAGGTTGGGGGGGGGGCTCTCCCTAAAGCTCTGAGCAGGTGCTAGGGGTTACCGTGGTAATTGGAAAGGGCGTACCTTCCTTCATCCCTATGACCTGTCCTGTAAACTCTGAGAATAAGGCCCACCTATTCCACTGATTGCCTTTCTAGTCCACTCTCCCACCTCCCGCCCTGCCATGGTAAGGATGCTTTTACTCATCAGCATCCCCCAGCCTTCTCTTCCCATGGAAACCCTCCTTACAGCCCAGAAGGCTACTCCCTTCTAAGAATCCTCCAGGTCCGTAGTTCTGATGCCTGTGTGACCATAAGCAGCCTCTGCCCCCGTCTGGGTCAGTGGGGAGGAAGGTCAATATCTAGTTCATCCTGAGCACTGAGGTCTGGGAAATGGCTAGCATTGCAGTAGCTGGCCTGGCCAGGGCTGAGGTGAGGTTAGGAGACCCAGCTGCAAGTCCTGACGAAGGACCCTCTATGGGTCCCTGTCAAGGGGCAGTTTAGGGTGGTATTCACAGTCTTGGTCTTCCTGACAAGGTGTGTATCCCTATTGCTCATGGAAGAAAACAGGCCCACAGGGGAGGAAGGACTGCCCCACTGTCTGAGAGGGCTTCTCAGGCTGAACACTCCTGGCAGGTTTCTATCAATCAGCAATATATCTACTTTTTTTTAAAAGATTTTTTAAAATTTATTTTTGCGCACGCGCGTGCGAGAGAGAACACGAGCAGGGGGAGGGCATAGGGAGAAGCAGACTCCCCCCCCCCCACCCACCATGAGCAGGGAGCCCGATACAGGGCTCGATCCCAGGACCCTGGGATCATGACCTGAGCCGAAGACAGATGCTTAACCAACTGAGCCACCAGGAGCCCGACTTTTTTTTTTTTTTTTTTTTTGATATCCACTTTTCTCCTCCTCTTTCATGCTGTCTGCTGCCTAGAAGCCTGGCCTCTTGCCTCGCAATGCCTCACTCTGAGTTGCTTTGGGCTTCAAGAGGCTTTCTCTCACCAGAAACCAGAAGCAGTTCCCCTAAGCAGATGTCACACCCTCTGGTTGGGGCCTTGGCACTGACCTGAATGTGTGCCTCTATATGTCTATAATTTGAGGCTAGTGAGCAGGGGATGGTCAGGAGGGAGGCCCTGCCTAGAGTTGGGTGGTCCTAGTTCATCTTGGCTCCAGTGTTGCAGGCGCTGAGAAGGTGCCCGGCTTGATGCCCAGGGCCTGGTCCTACTTAGAGCATCATCAGGCTGCCAAAGTTGCTGGGAGCTTGGCACTGCTCTCTCCTCCCAGAGTTCTGCCCTAGCCCAGCCCTTGTGAGCCTGGAGTCCCAAGAGCAGGGCTGAAGCAGCCTTTGGGGAGATGACCAGTAGAGAACAGACCTGCAGGCCTCCAGCCTCCTAGCGCTGGCTCTCTGCTGTCCAGTGCAGCTCCAATCTGGGGCCTGGGCTCCCAGAGGCATCCTTGACTCCTGGAGAAGCCCAGGGTTGCAGAGAGTCTCTGTACACAGTCAGATGGCATTGGTACTGCCTTTGATGGTCACCCACGTTGCCTCAAGGAACCCTGAGTGGGGCATACCAGGTGCCATTGAGACAGTACGTGGGGTGCCCATAGACCTCAGCCTGGGATCTCAGCTCCAGACAGAACTCAAACACCCTTAATTTTACTTTGGTCCAGAGAAGGTGTTGATTACTTGCCAGAATCAACAGTAGAGAGTAACTGAGGCCAAGCCAGGGTTGGGGCTCCTTCCTAGCCCCACCGTAGATCTACATCAGGTGCCTGTGAAGATCTCCTAGGAGGACAGCAGTGGCCTGGGGGACCCTTCCTTCCAGTCAGGATTGACATTCAGCTGGTCCATACCAGCACGACCTTCCTGGATGTTAAGGAATTGAAATTTCTCCATACTGATTGCTAAACAGCTGCTTTCCTGAGTCCTCTGAGTGACCCCTCTTTCCTGGGGCTCCCCTAGACCTTCCCACAAGGCAGGAACTAAAGGGAAACCCTGATATGGGCCAGGGCCCTCAGAGCCCTACTCAGAGCAAAAGCCTCTGTCCATTCTTATTGACCAGTTTTTAAATATTCTGAATATGAGCCCTCATTAGCCTTGCCCCGTGTCCTGGGTGAGGCTGGTGGGGCACGGCTAGCCCGAGATGGCCTTCTCTTGGCCCCAGGCAGTTGAGGCAGGTGTCAGGGGCCCCTGTTACCTAGATGAAGGCAGACAACACTTGCCTCTCTCTGCCCAGGGATCGCAGCCGCCACCATCTTCAGCCCCAGCAGGGATGTGGCTGTATCCCAGAACCAGCTGCGCGTGGCCTTCGATGGGGATGCTGTGCTCTTCTCGGATGAGTCGGAGCGCATCGTCAAGGCCCACGGGCTGGACAGGTTCTTTGAGCATGAGAAGGCCCACGAGAACAAACCTCTGGCCCAGGTGCTGCACACACTCCCCAGAACCCCTGAGAGGAGCGAGGCGGGTCCCCAGAACTTGCCCTGGGCTGGAACTTCAAGCCCAGAACCAAAACCCCAAGCTCAGCCCAGAATCCAGCCAGGTCCCCTCACCAGGCCTCCGGCCCTCATCCCTCTCACCTGACCCCTGGGGCCCCCTCAGTGAGCTTCTACGCCTCGTTGAACCTCATCTCCCTCACTGCAGTCCTATGCCCCACCCTTAAAGCCCCCGTTCTCTCTCTGAGCTCCCCTGCCCGCTGAAGGTTCCTTCCCCTTTCTGAAGGCCTCACTCTGTCTCCAAAGCCGCCATCTTCTCTCTGGAACCCCCATCCCCTCTCGGAGATTCACCCACCCCTCTGAGTAGTCTCCCAGGTCCTCAAGAAGCCCCTGCTTCCCTCACTGGAGGAGAGGAAAAGCTGGGCAGCTCCTCAGAGGGCAGGGAGACCCAGGTGGGGGTGGAGTCTGGAGCAACCTGCCTGCTTTGGGCCACATCAGCCCTCGCACCTCCTGCCATCTGTCCCTTGGCCGGGAGGCTCAGCAATCCTCCCACTGCTTGGAGTCTCCCTGAGAGTAGACTATGCCCTGGAGCTTTGAGAAAATTCCCTGGGGTTGGAGGTGTTGGGATCCACAGACTTCTGGAGCTCCTATTTGTGCTTTTAACCAAAACCTGGGTGTACAGTAATCCTGAACTTCTTTCCCCAAGAGCTCAGCAGGCTTGAGTTGTGGCTCCCAGATATTCATCTGACTTCATTCTTGTGGAGTTCCCCTGAAATCGCTGGAAACCCAGGGCAGGACCAGTTTTACCACTAACTGGCAGACAGGCCCAGGAGACCACCCCTTGCTCCAGGTCACCCTGTCAGGGAGGGGTCTCTAAGATTAGAAGCCCACCTGCCCTCATGTCCAGCCACTGATGCAGTTTTCTTCTTCATCAGCATCTGGTTCTTTATTCGCACAGCCTCATTCAGCCTTGTCATTCTAGGCATGGGAGAGAGTAAATCTTTCCCCTGACCCTAGAGAGCTGGTGCATAACACCCTGAGCCACCTGTGCCCAGTGGGCAGGTACCCTTTGGTCAGTCTGGCCCAGTTGTTTGCAGCTGGAGTCCATTCTGATTGGAGGGGGCCTGCGCCATGATTACTGAAATACCCCTCTGCTGACATGGCACAGAAGGCCACAGGTACACAGCTACACAGCGGACACCCACGTACCTGGAGGGCACGTGGATGGACATACATAGCAGCAGTTGCCCTGGGATGGTTATTCTGAGCCAGACACCCCCAGTCACAGCAGTACGGATGCCCAGACCGACAGAGGTACCTCACCACTGATGCACACGGTGGCCCCAGCAGGTGTAGCAGAGCTGGGAGATTGAGGGGTCTCGAAAAGCTTCCCCAGCCCAAATAGCAAGACACTGGTGCTTTGGGGAGGAGCCCCGCTGGAGAGGGGGTGAATGTTTGGGAGACAGAGGTGTTCACCGTGTTCCCATGCCTTCTCCTAGGGCCCCTTGAAGGGCTTTCTGGAGGCACTGGGTAGGCTGCAGAAGAAGTTCTACTCCAAGGGCCTGCGGCTGGAGTGTCCAATCCGCACCTACTTGGTGACAGCGCGCAGCGCAGCCAGTTCGGGGGCCCGGGCTCTCAAGACCCTGCGCAGCTGGGGCCTGGAGACGGATGAGGCCTTGTTCCTTGCAGGAGCGCCCAAGGGCCCCCTCCTTGAGAAGATCCGCCCACACATCTTCTTCGATGACCAGATGTTCCATGTGGCCGGGGCGCAGGAGATGGGCACAGTGGCCGCCCATGTGCCTTACGGTGTGGCACAGACGCCCCAGCAAACTGCGCCTATGAAGCAGGCCCCAGGCGCACAGTAGCTGAGGCCCGAGACAGGCACAGCTCCCTGTCCGTACTCCACCACGTCGTCCAGTGGACCCTTCTAGTTCCTCACCGCTCTGTCCTTCTGCACGTCTGCCCTCATCCCCACGAGTGAGGTACTTGCGGGGAGTGATGCAGACCGAGCCGGCATCCTCACCAGCCCTCCTTTTGGGCAAACACTGTGCCACGACCCCGGCTAGGAGAGTAAGACTGCAGAGTAGCTGGGTTTCGGGTGGGGGCGGTTGATGGGAACGAGGCTGACAGTGTCAGAGGGGCCAGGCTGCCTCCAAGGGGACCTGGGATGAAGACTAGCTCAGTGTGGTGCAGAGACCATGGCTTTGCTAGAGAAGGCATCCGGCTTCTGAGCTCTACCCGGCATGAACTGATGACTTTGGGTAAGTCCCTCCCTTTCAGGGGCCTCAGTTCCGGCGTCTTGTAGGTGGCTTCCAAACTCTCCTGGAGCTGCAGAAGCGTGGTTTAATAAGATCGCCCTGCCCGGGGCTGCTGCTAGACCATATGGTATCTTTGTGCAGTTAGAGCAGAACATTTCGAGAATGAATTTCAAAAAGATGGCCCTTTGCTCTGGGCTGACCCAGACCCACACTGGGGTCCGCGGCTTGCTCAGCAGCACATAACCTGTAACTCAGCCCCCAAGGGCTCCTCAGCTTGGAGGCCTTTGTCAAATGGGCAAAATGCACAACCGTCTGCAGAACCCTACCTCTAATTCTGCACGTTTGGAAGCCACTGGACAAGAAGACCTGTCCGCTTCCCGTGAGCCTCTACTGTGAGTCACCCATCAGGGGTCAGCTGCCAGGGGGCACGGTTTGTGGAAGGAGAGAGGCGTGAATTTAACCTACACGCAAACTCTCCTTCCGCCAGCAGGGGGCACTGCAGGCTCTTCCCGGGGAAGAGCTTTCGGGATGGCCTGCTCAGGGCTTCCTTTGCTTTTGCTTTTAGCCAAAGTTCAGTTGTTCTGCCTGCCAACCCCCTCACGTCAGCCCTCAGTCCTTCAGTTACTGCATTCTGCTGTGCTGCCAAGCGGCTTTACCAGCGGGGAAGAGGGAGAGGGTTGGGGTTCACTGTTGTGGGCCCAAATGCAGGGGAAGAAAGCTCAGTGGCTCAAGTGGGAGGGCGTCCTGCATGCACCCAAGGGACGGTCTGCCCAAGGTGACGTGGGAAAGTCTGGTCTGAGGCAGTGACCCATTAGACAGGAAGGAGCTGAAAGGTGCACTAGCAAGATTCTCCAGCTGTGGGACTTTGAGTGGAAGGACTGAGCTCTCTGTCCCGGGATGCTGCGCAAGGGACTCCAGAATGAGGAGACCTCCCCCAGCAGTGCACCAGTGAATCCTCCACCTTGCAGGAGCCTCTGCAGCCCCTTTGTCACCACTTCTAGGGGAGAGCTCTCACTCTTTGGTGAGTCAGCTTCCTCTTTTGCTAACGAGCCTGGCTCTCTCTGAAGGGAGGGTGGGGACACTGATGGCTGGTCCCTCAGGAAGACTCAGAAAGGGTGAGCAGCCGTCTGTGAGGGCGACTGATTGCCCGGCTCCCGGGGCATCCCAGCTGTAAGCAAGCACTTTGTGAAGAAAGCCAAAGGTGCCATCATAGGGAGCAGGAGCCTGGAGGTGTGTGCAGGAGAGCTGGACCGCTGGTGAGGGTGGGAAAAAGAGGTGAAGGGCTACCTGGGGCCTAACCTTTGTCATTTTGAGGACTCAGCACAGGATCTGAGTGGGGCCAAGTTCTGGGTAGTGTAGGGCAGGATAGTAGCTGCAGAAAGGAGGAAAAAGTGAGGAGACGGAGGTGGTTCGCAAAATGAGCAACAGTTAGGGCCAGAAGAAGAGTGTCGGGCTGGGTTTTCACTCTCTGTGTGGAAGCTGGGCCTGGGAGGAAGGTCAAGGCCATGAAGAGTTTCTGGGGCAGATCCCACCACTGATGGCCTTATCACGGGAGGGGCATATGATGATGATGTCTTTGTACAGGTCTTTCCATCCACAGCCAGGATACTTCTGGCCAAGAGAGGAGGCCTCAGGGCAGGGGGCCTGGTTTTGAGTTCTTCACTCTGCTCCAAGCCTGGCCAGAGATACTGGGAGAGGTAAGAACAGCCTCTAGGAAAGAAAGTGAGAGTGAAAGTCATCTTTGATCTTGGGTGAGCCATGAAAGGCCCTCTGTCCTTCCCCGAGTCAGAATCACCCCCTTGGATGAGCCTCTAGGGCTCACAGAGCCAGCCAAAGCCATAAGCAGCCTGCTTAGCTGGCACAGTCGAGGTTCATAGAATGATATCAGTCTGCGTGACCAGAATGGATATGTACATTAGGCACCAGATGGCGCCTAATTAAGATAAATTCCAGGGATTCTGAGAACCAAGAGGTCCTGCCTCCAGGACCTGGTGATAAACAGCCCTGATTCTTCCAGGTCTATCAGGACGCAGAAAAATATGATGCTGGAAGCAGAAAGATAAGGTGCAGTAAAAGCTGTAGATTTCACTTGAGCCACCAGTAATAGAGATAGACAGCCCTGGGCAGTGAGAGACACTAGGGTCCGGTTCTATTATTGAAACCGTAAATGAACATCTCGGGCCTGGAAAAAAGCTTTTGGTGGCTGGAGTAAAAAGCCAGAATCCTGAGGGCAGGGGAGGCCGTGGCCAGACACATGTTCTGGTTCTTTCCAGTGGTGAGGAGGAGCCCCAGGCAAGGAGCATTGTTTATTGGATCCCCGGGCAAATTAAAACGCCAGGTGAGCATCACAGCCTGTACTGGACTGCAGCACTAGGGCGGGGGGCCACAGCTCCTGAAATGCTGGACCCCAGGAAACCAAAGCACTGCTCCCCGACAAGTCCCTCCGAACGCTCCCCAGGAAATGCTTGCCCACAAAACCCCAGACCCAATGGAAACTGCCACTGAGCAGGAAAGCAAGCACTGTTCCTAGGCACTGAGACTTCGAGGATCATTGCAGAGCTGCTCCCTCCTTTCCCTGAGTGCCCAACCAGAATGGCGGGGATGTAGCAGGAACCACCAGGAGAAATCAAAACCTGCGAGAAGCTCAATTCCGAGTAGGATCCGGCATCATAATGATATTCAACTGGTGTGACTGGTGGGCACCCGAACACCAAACTGGTGATTAAAACATTGAAATACCTCTGTAACAGTTGCTAAATAGCGCTGGCCTGAGCCCCTGAGTGCCCCTCCGTGGCCTCCGCTGTGCTGTCTCCACTGTGACAACAACACCTTCCCACAATTCAGCAAAAAGGGCGTCCTGGAGGTTGCACCAGCACAGTGGCCGTCGTCCGCTCTATTTGCTCGTCTAGAGAGAGTAACTTGCCCAAAGTCACTCAGCGAGTGGCAGCACTGGCCATGAGCCCATGTCTGTCTCTTGGGACCCAGGCTCTCAGCCATTCTGCCGTTCAGCCCAGACAGCATACAGGAGGCAAGAGAAGCTTCGTGACAAGGGAGCTTGCCCAACAGTTAGCATGTTGACCTCCTTCCCGTTAAACTGCTCTAAAACACGCGGGTGGGTACATTGCTGTTGTAGTGTCCTAAATAGCTAGGAAGAATTTAAATTAGAGCCAGACATTTGCAGAACTGAAGCACCACCCAGGTTCTCTGGAACCCAGTTTGAAGGCCCTCATATGGGGCTCATGCCGGCTTTGGCAAATTATGGGCCAAATCTAGCTCACCACCTGTCTTTGTAAAGAAACTTGTTGGAACACAGCCATGCCCATTGGTTTTGCACACAGCAGCAGAGCTGAGTTGTTTCAACAGAGACCAAGAAGCTGAAAATATTTATCTGACCCTGGGCGAAGGCAAACATCCGCAGCCTGCCCCTTAGTGGGAGAGACCAGCTCATACCCACCTGAGCACTGGAAGCAGAGGCTTGTTTCACCGCCAAGGGGGCAGCATGTGCAGGCTCCGTGCCCATCTGCAGGCATTGTTAGGGCTGCAGAAAACGGCAGGCACCAGCTGAGTACCGTGATGTTGAACACAACAGATCCTTGGCATCAGAGGATTTCAGATGTCAAGTTTTGACTCTTTCCAAGTGCCCCATAGCCTGTTGTAATTTGAAATGTTGACTCAAAGTTGACTCGAGTGTGCCCTCCTCAGCTTCTGGGTGAGGGGCGGGGAGCAGGACCCCTGGCTAGGGCTGAGCCCAGCTGGCTGTCCTGCACCTGCTCGACGTGGCTTTGTTCTCAGCTCCTCATTGCCCTCATGGGGCCTCTTGGGAAGTGACAAGTGCTGGTAGATGGATGGGCTTTAGCTAAATACCGATTTTGGATAAAATGCAGTGCCCGATGTTGACTTCAGCACTCCGATCTAACAAGTCATCCATATGCTCTCTGTGGAAGCAAGAACAAGTTCTTCATGAAGACAGTTCCAGCGAGGGCTTTAGCTGGCCCAGAAGTTACCGATTAAGCAAAAGATAAAACTCCAGTGAAAGTCAAAATGGCAATCTTCTTGTGCTGTGTGGGTGTGAGCAACACACATACCCTCATGGTGGAACTGTGGATCAGGAGAAATCTAGGACCCTGCAGATACAGGAGTTTACCCAGGTTCCAGGATCCACTGCAAGAAAGGCAAGCGTGGAAGTGGTCCCACCTATAGACACCACTGTTCCATCATGATACTCTTGTCCCCTAAGCCCGGACTTGGCCTCAGAATCCTTCTCAACCCAGCATTCCAGGCAGCCCCTACCAGCAAGTCGTAGTTGGCACGGAAGATGAAACCCTATTTTGACATCCCTTTTGGTGTTGGGTACTGCTTTCCAGAGGGCATGCAAGGTCCTGAATGTTCACTCTCTGATGCCACGGTACCACTCAGGATGTGGGGGTCTCACCCAACTCAGGCAGGACACAAAGAGGAGGGAGGATGGCATCCTGGGGTTGGCGGCTTCCCAGCACTGGGTGCCTAGCTAGGAAACCATGGGTGTTCTCTGGGTTTCACGATCTCAAAGCAAAGCATGAAAACCCCTCCCATCAGTAGGTGTCGCTAGAGGCCAGCACTCTGCTGCTGGCCAAAGCTCGTGGTTTTCTTCACTGGTTAATTTTCTCTCCCGTGGTACTTGGTGCTGTGCTAGACTCCCTCGGGTAGCTTAGCCTAAAAGCACTACAGGTGCTCTGAAAATCTCCTGTGTGACAGGCTGATTGCTCTTACCAGCAACCACTGTGACTGCGTGTATGGACACATTCATCAGTATGTGCAACAGGATAAAAGCTGCATGTGTCCGTGTTTACGTGGGTGTGTAATGTCTCAGATATCTCTGCTGACAACTGTGTGTGTGTGTGTGTGTGTGTGTGTGTGTGTACAGTGGACAGGATGGTTATCTCTGTTAACTAAGGATCCTGGGCCCCACATACTTACGGCCAGCCCTGTTTCCTCTTTCCTGGGACTGCTTCTGGCCATTCCCATCATCTCATGGCCATTTGCACATAGGCAGCATGAGGGCCACTGAGGCCAAGTTCCTTATCTTTCTTTCCAGCTTCCAGACTCTGGCCAGCAAGGTCTTGGCTCCTAACCCTCTGCCTCCCAGCTCTACCCCCTGCAGCCTTGGAAAGGAAGTGGCAGAATCTGTGCTAGGACACCCCTTTTGGCTGCACCTGCCTCACCATCTCCATTTGTTTCTTTCCTCCTGCTGATAGTCCCAGGGCCAACGTGTGCAGTTGGGCAGATTGTATACTGCACAAATCCAGATGGAGTCATTCACACTATGACTTGGGTGGAGCTTTCTAAACACCTGCAAAACCTGCCAGCCTCCCATGGCTGCTCTGGTCATCTCGTGGTCATGGCTAGAAAAGTTGCCTTCTTCCCTGCCTCCCTGGCCCAGCCCAGCCTAGGCTGGGATTCCTTCCTCTGCTTGGGTGTTCTAGTCTGGCCCAGAAGTGACTAACCCTTGACCGTGATCAGGAAATATCTCCTTGATACCTTTGGGATTGAATTTAGGAAAGTGAAGTATGGCTGGCAACTTTTCATTTACTCATCTTTGCAGAGTTAGTGGTCCTTGTAAGACAAACTGAAGTTCTAGAGAGTAGGGTTACTGCCTTCCACACTCCTGGCCTGGGGGTGAAGATGTCTTCATGAGCCCGCTGGTCGGATGGGGCTGCCACGGGATTAGGGGAAAGGCCTCAAGGCTAAGCTTCGAGCTGCCACCAAGTCGAAAACTGTGAGGTCACCACAGACTGGATGCCTAGGCCTGGTTGCAAACCCTGATGCCTCCCAGGGGCAGGTGGGAGACGTCAGTGAGCGGGGAGATGAGGCTGGGTCTTAGGGTAATGGAGCACACACCCGCTGTTGTCTGACACGGTTGCTGCCATGTGGGAATGTGTGGTGCTCTTGCCAGATAGTCCACCCCAGTTTTCAAGGGAAGCTGAAAATCTGGACTTTCAAATGTTGGCAACTATTTTGAATTTGGAAAGCCTCATGCAGGCCAAACAAAACACGTCTGGCAGGCTACAGCCAGCCCTGGAGTCTCCTGTCTGCACCCTCTGGCCCAGGCCCAGTGAACTGAGTTCTTCAGAACCGATTAACTGAGCGTGTGAGGATATTACCCTCAGGCTCACAGAATTTGGGGTCTCTAAGAGACCTCAGTGATATCCTAGTTAATCCCTGTGTGTTTTAAACTGTGTACATATAAAGTTCTTTATTAACACAAGTATCTTTAGCTTCTGGTTTCTACTTAAAAGCATCTCAGTCCCCGCCCCCCACCTCCAGTGAAGAAGAAGATGGAAAGTGAAGCCTTACACATAGTGTGCTTGTATCTACCTGTCAGAAGCCCTATTTATATCTTTATAGGTCTATTTATATCTTTAGCGAACACGGGCTGCCCTGGTCTTCTTTACAACCTAACCTCCTTGGGGTTGCTTTTTATGGTAAATCTCCTAAGTGCCTCCTTAAACGGTTGGAGCATGTGCTTCTTCATCTATGTGAGTTCCGTTGTCTGAAGAGGGGGTAAGACAGCTCATACCTCCTCAGTTCTGCCCCTTCTTGGTCTGCAGTCAGCCCTCCCCACGCCCCCGCTCAGTCTGGCTCCTGGCACTTACGCGGTCACATGATAGAGGGTGCTGCGGGCTTCTCATTCCTCATGCTTGTCCTGTAGCTGAAGTTCACAACGTGGGCTTCTGCCTCTTAAAAGCCATTCAAATAAATAGAAGACTTGTAAAATAAATTCATATTGTCCTGTTTGCCTTCCTCACAGTTGTATCCACTGACTGACTGACGGTCCCCCCGAGAAATGCCAATGGCAAAGGGTGTAGTGAGCAGGCCCGAGATCAGTTCCATCCTGGGGTACCAGGGTCTCCCTGTTGACCCTCCCCCACACAAAGACCACCCTGGGGGGAGATTCTGCAGCCCGAGTCCATCAGAAGGCAAGCTTCTCCCAGCGGTGCTCTTGGCGCAGACTCAATGTTCCCATCTGGAACTAGCAAGGGAGGGTGGGATGGAGTGGGAGGGAGAAGAGGAGATAAGAGAGGGTGTGAGATGGAGGAGGAAGGGGGTGACTCAGACTCTAGCCTCAGCCCTCCCATTATCCTTCCTCCTGCACCTCAGCCCCCTCCACAGCCCACCCGACCTGGGGCCAATACCTCTACACCACTCTGTCCACCACCCTCCTTTTTCCTGCCGCCTGCCCTCGCCTCCGTCTGCTGAGGCCCTGTCAAGACTTATCTCAAATCAACTTCCTCAGCTAGGCTCCCTCAGAACCTGGTACAGCGTGAGGGACAGATCACTCTCTCCCGTGCACCGTATTTAGGTCCATGGCTCTTTCTCCCATAACCCAAAGGAGAATCTCCTGCTTTATTTTTTTTATTTTTTTAAAGATTTTTTTTTTTTTTTTGACAAAGAGAGACACAGCAAGAGAAGGAACACAAGCAGGGGGAGTGGGAGAGGGAGAAGCAGGCTTCCCACGGAGCAGGGAGCCCGATGCGGGGCTCGATCCCAGGACCCTGTGATCATGACCTGAGCCGAAGGCAGACGCTTAACGACTGAGCCACCCAGGTGCCCCTTCCTGCTTTATTTTGGTGTCCCCCCAGCCCCAAGTGGGTGTCAATAAATGTGCCTATAATTGGGGCACCCGGATGGCTCAGATAGTTAAGCCTCCAACTCTTGGTTTCGGCTCAGGTCCTGATCTCGGTCGTGAGATCAAGACCGTCCGGCTCTGCACTCAGCACTGAGTCAGCTTGGGATTCTCTCTCTCCCTCCCCTTCTGCCCCTCCCCTTGCTCTCTCTTGCTCTCTCAAATTAAATTTAATTAATTAAATCTTTTTAAATTAAAAAAAATGTGCCTATAATTGAACGATTGAATTCAGGCTGCCTCCTTGATTCTCCCACCTGAAGTTCCCCACCTTCCCAGCCAGTCACCAGGGATAAGGAGAAATGTGACTCCTCCTTCACATACTTCCTCACACCTCCCATCCGGCAGATTCCTTCAGGGGCCCTGAGGTTACCTAACTTGGGAACATCATGGAAACTTTGTGTTCTGAGATGTCTCGGTCTCACTGTGAAGTTTTTATAATGTCTGTAGGCCAGCGGTACGAGAGCTGCTTACGCTGGTTGTAGCTGATGGGCCATGTCTAAGGTGAGGGAAAAGGCAGGGGTGCAGAGGAGTGGTGGGAGAGGTGGTGACCCCACACCTTCACCTGCCCTGGCCTCGAGTGAACAGACTCAGCCCTCTGGTGCCATAACTGAATCCTCCACTTTCTGACAGGATCTCAGACTAGATTTGGTAACAAAACCCCACAACACAGAAGTGTGACTTTACCTTGGAAAAATGGGAGGGAGAAATCATGGACATAATTCTTTTTCTTCTATTGGGTGCTCACTTTTCAACCTGCAAAGCTGAAAGACCTAGGGCCGAGATGTGAGGCCTAAGTGTTCTCTTCCTTTGCCTTTCTTTCCTTTTCCTTATTAGTGGTTGGTTTTCTTTGCCAGTAGCCATTAAAAAATTTTTTTATCAACAGATAACTCGAGGAATAAATGACAAATTCACATCATAACAGTAAACAGAATAGATTGTCTACACACTTTCTATAAATTGATTTATTTGATCCTCACAATAACCCTATGAAGTAGATACTATTACTATCCCATTTTACAGAGGAGGAAACTGAGGCTCAGAGAGGTAAAGTAACTCACCCACGGTCCATAGCGAAGTTTGATTCAAACTCAAGTTGTCTGCATCTTCAATGCTACACTCTACTGACTCTCTCGTATATAATTTTAAGATAAAACACACATAAAATTTGAGCTTTCGTTATTAGTTTGAACTAATAATGAAACCCTGAACCTCAGAGGTAGTGAACTTGTCACCTGCTCACTGGCTGGGTGACTTTGCCAAGCATGGACCCTCGGCAGCTGCCGGGGGGCCCATCACTCATATGTGTCCTCAAGAGAAGCTGCTGCGAGGAGCGTCATTAGCCAACAGCCCCAGCTTCTGTAACTTGGAGTCGCTGTGACTTTCGGGGAGCAGATGGTAGGGCCTCCCGGACGGCTCCCCGTTGGTGACCAGGCACCATGGAGAGACCAGAGCTGGGCTATTTCTGCTTACCATGGGACTCCCCTAATGGATAATCTCTACTCTGGGTCTTACCAAGACCTTGTCAGAGCTGCATTGCAGTCTGAGGCACTTCTTCCACAATCTTCCCTCCCTCTCCCTCTCCTTCACGGGTGTCAGACCTCCACCGTGGCTCAAAAGCCTCTTTCTTCTTACTCCTGCTCCCTCCCTTTATCCTTACAAGCAGTGCCCCCAATAAATCTGCACCTCTAATTCGCCTTAGCATCTGTTTCCTGGAAGACCTGAGCTGACACACCTTCTGTGGGCCACAGGGTGCATGCCCATTGCGCCTAGATGGTCTTAAAATTCTCCAACATTGCTAGAGGGAGGTTTCCTTGTCAATACCAGGGAGTGTGGTGGAACACAATTCCAGTCACATCCAGAGGTGAGGGACAGCTGCTTCCCAAGTCCCAAGTCTTCTGCTCAACCCAGTGGGGCCCTGCCTTCACCCCAGTATCACTTCCCAGCTCCAACCTCCAAGAGCGAGTTAGGGGTAGGAAAAAGGGACTTGGGGCCTTAGACTGGGGTAGGAGCCCTGAGTTCTAATTCAGTCTTTACTGCTAATTTCTTATCTCTGGGCTTTAGTTTTCCCCATCTGTAGAGTGGGACTTTGGCTTGGTTGCTGTGGGTGGGAGAAGGCAAACAGTGGCTTTTTCCTGGGTTTAAGAAATGCCTTGGCAGCTGGTAAGGACAAAGCTACTTCCTTTTCCTGTTAAGACCAGACCAGTGGGGATGGGGGCAGGGGGACCCCTACCTGGTAGCATCAGGATGAGCCTAGAGCCATGTCCTGATTATATTATGACACCCACAAGTTGTGGGTGCTGTGCCTGGACTCCTGAGAGTGGCCATCAGCCCCAGGAAGGACAGCTCCCTGAGAGCCATAGTCAGGGGAGGTAAATAGACTGTACAATATGGGAAGATGAGGCAGCCATAGAGGACCCATAGGAGTACAAAGAGGCAGTACCAGTGCCCAAGGGAGGCTGGACAGGCTTCTTGGAGAGGGACTCCTCTGCTGGGTTCTGAAGGCTAAGTAGGAGTTTTCCAGATAGAGAAAGGGAAAGGCTTTCAAGATGGACAGAATACAGACTCAGAAGTATGAACCTACATTATGTGTTCTAAAACATATGAGAAATGGCAGGACTGGGGTAGAGGTCAGGGAAGTGGTGAGAGAGTGAGCTGTGCCTACATCATGAAGGATCTCCAGCAAGGGTCAAGATTTTATAGCCTCCATATTACACTTAGGAGATAGCTGCTAGTTTTATTTCCATTTTACAGATGAGGAAACTGAGGCCCCAGAGATGGCAAGGGGCTCTGACAGGAATGCACTGGGCAGTGTCCAGACCCAGTCAGGCTTGGGAGCAAGAGGCCAAGTCATCCTCTCCTTATTGGGTGGGCTCTCCCCCATCCCCACTCCCCACAGCCATCTAACTTCAGGGAGCATAGTGTCCTCAGTCCCTCCCCTCCCTCCACCCCCAGTGTCCTTGTCCTGCTGACATCATGCACACATGGAAGAGAAATTCGCAGAGATTCCAGAGGCCAGAGTGTGGGAACCCAGACAGATGCTGCTGGCGCTGCCCCAGGGCTGAGACTCCTCTGGAGCCTCAGGCGCTGCCCGGGGGGCTCTGGAATGTGTCTGAGGCCTCTGGCTTCCTCCATTGCAGGCCACCCCCCAGGGTCTGGGAGAGAAAGGGAAGCTCTGATCACCCAGGCTGCCATTTTGGTCCTCGGCAGCCTCCTGGGAGGATTTGTGCTGCCCACACACAGGGGCAGGGAGTATATGGGCACCAAGACAGCTGGACCAGCCCAGTCAGTCTGCCGTCAGGGACCCCAAGCTGGGACTACTGGACCCCCATCAATGGAGCATGAACTCTGCAGCCCAGGGACAGAGAAAGGGACCAAATCAATACCGTCCACCACCACTAGGGAAGGAGGTCAGGACTCTGTGTGTGTGTGTGTGTGTGTGTGTGTGTGTGTGTAGTAGATGGACGAACAGACACAGACAGATGCTCCCAGCCCCCACCCCTGCCTGGCACTGCCTGTTCGGCACATGTGGCTCTCAGCAGCTGCACATTCCGTCAGGGACCAGCTGTGGCAGCAGCTGTGAGGTGGGGAGTGAGCGCGGATAGGTCCCAGGGGAGCAGGGGAGGAGGGCAAGGGGAGGACAGGAAGGGCCTGGGACAAGCAGGGGTCAGGGAGGGGGTGAGGCAAGGAGGCTCAGATTGTTCTCAGGATGGAACAGCAAGCAGGAAAGTGGTGATGGGGACGCTTGACATCTGGGCTGGGAGCCCTGTGGATGTGGGCCTTGGCACAGAGAGCCTGGGGGAGGTCCCGGGCAGGCCCAGCACACCCCAGTGGGTCTTGGAACATCAGTGGACCAACAGGAATATAAGGAGAAGGACTCTGGGCAGTTGGATATATGGGTCCAAAGCTCAGGGGGAAAAAAAAAGGCCTACATTAGAGATGTAAATTTGGGAACCATTGGCTTATAGGAGGTAAAACCACGGAAGTAGATGAAACTCCCAGGGAGAAAATGCACGGAGAGAGAGGCTTAGCCCAAATGCTAATATTTCCAAGCTTTCACCCTGAATACCAGGCACTGCTCTATGCACCTTACCTCATTTAACCCTCACAACGGGCCTATGGAGTGAATAGCTTTGTTATCATCGTATTTTACAGATAAGAAAACCAAGGTACAGAAAGGCCAGACACAAAGGGAGGGGCAAGGCCCTGCAGAGGGAAGATTGAGAGGCACCCAGGTGCTCCAGCCCTCCCCACAGGCCCTGGCTCAAGATGCTCACTGGGACTCTGCTGTTTGTCAAGGGGCCAGTACCACCTCCCCCAGAGAAGGAGCCCCCCAGCTCTCCTCTCCATCGCTAGGCACTCAGCCAATATTTACCAAACCCCTACTAAGTGCCAGACACTGCTAGGCGCTTTGTAGGTGCTAGGGGAGAGGACGATGAGCAAACCTGACCTGGGTCCTGCCTTCATGTCCCAGAGACTGACAGAAGTTACCGCACAACCAGTAACTCCCAACCACTGCCGTGAGCGTCTCTGTGCCAAACATCCTATCCTTTGGGACCCCTCAGATATTGTCACCACCCAATAGTCAGAGGCTCAGTGCCTGGCCCCGCAGAGGTTTCGTGCAACCCAACTATTTGGAGACTGGGCCATGTCCATTCAGGAATCTGAATACCAGCCCCCAAGAGGAGATGGGGGTGACCTAGGGTGGGGACCAGACATTGAGCTGGAGCTGAAACTTGCCTCTGAAAATCTCCCTGCTTGCTCAGCTCTGGGGCAGGCGGACAGGGAAAGTGGGGAGAGTAGAGGTCCCCTCTCCGCCTCCCTCCCTTTGAGGCTACTCCTGGGCTCCCCAGGGCTCACCCTTCTGCCTACTCCTGACCCCCGCCCCCATCAACAAGCAAATTCCTCCTGAGGCCCTGAGGGGCTCTTTCATTGACCTGCCTCCTCTTTAAAACTGCTTCTGCATCCCTCAGACGCTTCCCCATCCTGGCCCCTGCCTTGTCTCCTCCACTCACGCCAAGGCCTCTGTGACCTTGTGATTGCACATCTTCCTCTCTGAGTCCTGGGACTGGTGACCAAGTGCTTGTTCTTGGCCCTCTCTGGCTGCGGTCCCTGGCACTCCGTTCTTGCCTGATTTTCCTCCTTCTTCCCAGAGTTTCTCTGGCTGTTGTCCCCCAGGGTTCTATCCTGGGTCTCTTTCCTCTTGCTTTGCACTAGCTCTTGTGCCCCAATGGCCTCAGCTACCAGTCCCCAGTCTCTCCTCCAGTCCAGACCTCTCTCCGGGTTCTACTCCTGGGTATTCACGGGTCTCACAAACAGCGTGGCCACACTGAACTTCTCCCCTTCTCCCGTGTTCCCATTGGTGCCTGTCACCTTCACCCACTCAAGACACCCAGATAGGAATACAGCATCACTTGGGTTTGTTCCCTCTTTTTCCCCTCAAACCCAGTCCCCATTGCCTGGTCGATCCCATGCTAATGCAGGATGCAGTGGTTACCAGCGTGGATTCTGGTGCCAGCCTGCCTGGGTAGAATCCCAGCTCGGCCACCTACTAGCTGTGTGACCTTGGGGAAGTTACTTAACCTCCCTATGTCTCAGTAAAATGGGACTATAATAGATAGTCATAATAACCTCTATTATAGGATTGTGGTGAGGTTTAAATGAGTTAATAGATGTCAAAATACTTTAATATGGTGAGTGCAATACAATTTTGTTATCACCATCATCATCATTATTATTTCATTTACTTATTTTATAAATATTTTAGAATGCCCACTATGTGCCAGGCACTTTCCTAGGTATGAAGGGACATGGTCGCGAACCACAAAAATGATTCCTATCCCCAGGAACTTCACAGTCAAGGTGGAAGCCTTTTCACGGTAAAAGTCCTTCCTACTGGATCCAAACCACACTTTCCCATCTTTAAACAAAACAAAAGCAAAAGCAAACAAACGTTGGATTCCACATCTCCCTCCAGCTATTGTCCTAGCTTACTCTTCTGCCAGCCAGTATTTATTTGTTGTACACCTACTACGTGCCAGGTGCTGTGCTGGGCACTGGAGAGTCAGCAGTAAACAAAAAGGATAGATCTCTACCCTCGATGAGTTTATCTGCTGGTCGGGGACACAAAACAGTAACCAAATATAGCAACATACATAATATAATGTCAGAAATATTAATAGATGTGGTAAAGTAAGATGAAGTGAGGGAGGGGACACAGAGTGACCGGGGATTTGGTGGCTATTTTAGATGGGAGGTTGGGAGGATCCTCTCTGAGGACAGCATATCTGAGCAAAGCCTGGGATGGAGTGAGGTGATCTAAGAGGATCTGGAGGACGAGGGGTCCAGATAGAGGGAACAGCAAATGTTGTAGCAACAAACATGAATATTGGTGGAAGGGCAAGAAGGCTCTCGTGGCTGAGTGAGCAAGGCAGGGGCAGGGGCCAGCGCCTAGGATGACCCTACACATCTGGATACCTTGGGCTGTCCCTGCATAGTTATTACTATTGCTTCCTTTCCCTCTCAAGGGTACCCCAGCTTTACATGATAAGTTATATAGTTACCCTATGGGGAGACCGCGGTCGGCAGTTGGCATTTTATTCCAAATGTGATGGCAAACCTATGGATGGTTTTGAGCAGGAAGTGACATGATTTGACCAACATTTTAAAGGATCTTGACCAAGGACTGGAAACACTCTTTGGGCTGCTGTTAGACCCGCCTTGGCTCTCCTCCACCTCTCTGGCTGCCCCTTCTCAGTCTCCTCTGGAAGCTCTTTCTCAGCCAGCGGTGGTTCTCTCCTACAATCTACATTTTTAAATGGGGCAGGTACTACTGGCATTTAGTGAGTAGAGGCCAGCGATGCTGCTAACCATCCTACAATGCACAGAACAGCCCCACACAATAAAGAATTTTCCAGCCCCAGGGCGCCTGGGGGCTCAGTTGGTTAAACATCTGCTTTCTGCTCAGGTAATGATCCCAGAGTCCTGGGATCCAGAGTCCCATATTGGGCTCCCTGCTCAGCGGAGAGTCTGCTTCTCCCTCTGCCCTTCCCACCCCCATCCCACGCCCCACTCGTGCGTGCTCTCTCTCTCTTTCGTGCACACGCACACGCAAAGTGAAGTTAAATTTAATAATATATTTTATTTAATCCAATATGTACAAAATATTATCATCTTAACATGTTAATCAATATTAAAGATATCAATGAGATTTCTTTCCTTTTTTCCTTTATACCTTCCTTTCTTTTCTCTTTTTTTCAATGCTGGTACGTACTTCACACTTACTACACACAGCAATTTAGACCAGCCACGTTTCTTTCTTTTTTTTTTTTTAAGATTTTTTTTAAATTTATTCATTTGAGACAGAGAGATACAGAGAGAGAGAGAGAGAGAGCATGAGCAAGGGAGAGCAGAGGAAGAGGGAGAAGCAGGCTCCCAGCCAAGCCAAGAGCCAGACGTGGGGCTCGATCCCAGGACCCTGGGATCATGACCTGAACCGAAGACAGACGCTTAACCATCTGAGCCACCCAGGAGCCCCTAGACTAGCCACGTTTCAAGTGCATAGTAGCCGCATGGATCTCGTGGCTATGGTATTGATGGTATAGCTCTGGACTCAGTACTAGATAAGAGAGCCTAATGTTTAAGAGCTATACGAGGTAATAAAGCCTAATAGTTTGGTTCTGGAACCCAATTGTCTTGTTGAATTCCAGCCCTTCCATTTAATCCCTGTCCATTTTTTTAAAAAAGATTGATTGATTGATTGATTGATTTGAGAGATAGAGAACACAAGCAGGGGGAGGTGCAGAGGGAGAAAGAATCTCAAACAGACTCCCCGCCGAGCGTAGAGCCTGATACAGAGGCTCTATCCCAAGACCCTGAGATCATAACTTGGGCCGAAATCAAGAGTCAGATGCTCAACCATCTGAGCCACCCAGGCGCCCCTACTCCCTGTCCATTGTAGGTATAGAGTTACTCCACCTTTCAGGGTCTTTGTTTCCTGTTTGTAAAGTGGGGATGACACAATATTACTACTTTACAGAGCTGTCCAGAATTAAATGGGTTAATATTTACAAAACAGTTTCAGGTGTAATAAGTAACTGTTTAGCTAGACACTTCCTCTGTCTCCATCCACACTTTCTCTCTGGGTAATCTGTCTACCCCTGTAGTTTTAAGAGCCACCTATTACCTAGTGACTTCCAGATTTAAATATCCAGCTCAGACCTCTTTTTTGAGCTCTGAACCCCCTGTTTAACTGTGCATCCCATTTTGATGACCGGGGGCATCTCACACGAACATGCCCACAACAGAGCCCTTCACCTTCGCCTGCAAATCTGAGACACTGCCAGGCCTTGCAATTGGAGTCATTACACAGGGCAGGTACCTGGTGGCATCTTTGATCTCTGCCTTTCCAGGGAATGCATAGTGCGTGGATTGTGCAACTTCTATGTTGGTTGTGATTTCCACTCCACTGGTGTGTGCCCAGTGGAGCACTGAGGTGTGTGAGCACTGTGGGCATCTGGGATAGAAGATGTGTGAGCGATGAGGGCATCTGGGATGAGTCCATAGGTGTGGCTGGGGTGACCACCAGGGCCTCCTGAGAAAACAGAGGCTGCAAGCAGGTGCTGACTCCTCCTGCTACCCATGTCTCAGAGTGTGTATGTATGTGTTTGTGTACTTGGCCATGTGGTTGTGTCTGCAGACATGTGTGGAAGGGGGCACAGGAATGTTATTCTACTGTAATCAAGTGTTCCCAAGCAGGTCTGGAAAGTGCAGTTATTCTCAGATGACCAGCCCTATTCTCCCAAGCAAAGGGGTGGCTTTGTCTGTGTCCTGGTGGGCAGGTGAAAGGGAGAGACTTCTCTGGTGTCTGACCCACCACATCAAGACCTTCCCGTCTCCTCCTCCCTGCCCTTGAAGTCCACCTTGCAGGCTGTTCCCATTCTGCTTCCTTCCGAGCCTTGGGGGCTTCCCTGAGGTACTGGGCTATGAGGATGGCTGGTGAATCCCTGAGAATCTTCCTTGAGTCTCCCTTCTCAGCTGCAGTCCCCACTGAGTGAACAGTTTGGTCTGGTTGTGTGGGGGGACCCAGGAAGGGAGGCTGAAGAGTACTTCCCCACCCCCTTTTTTGAGGCCCTGCCACAGCTTTGGGAATGGAGCCCTCTCCTGGCGCTCTTGGCCTCCCAGGCCAGCTCTGCCTCTGGTAACTGGGAATGGATTCCCAGGGACACCCACCGCCCCCACCACCCAGTCCAGTTCTCTTGGCCAGAGCCGCCGTACCGCCGCATCTTCAGCTGTCCCTTGGGGGGGGGTGACAGCCGCTTATCTCATGTTGGAGCCTCCCCACTCCCCCCGACCGCCCGCCCAACACACACTCATTCCACATGCTTTGGACCCCTGTGGGAAAAGCTGCTGGAGGATTCTCGTCAAGGATCAGGCCACAGCCACCCCCACCAACCTCGCCAAACCCGATGTGTCTGCCTCCTCCAGAACCCCAGGAGGCAGGAGCCGGCGGGTTCGACCCTTGCAGAAACTGGGGCATCGCGGAACGGCGCCCCCAGAGACCCGCAGCTCCCGGGGCGAACCAGGGACAGATGAGGACCCCTGGCTTCCCCGGAGGTGGGCCTCCAAGGGCACCTGCCCAAGGCCACCCAGCGCGCAGCGGCCAGGGCGGCGGAGCGGAGCCGGACCTCCCAGCCGTTGGAGGGGGTGGTGACCGCCCGGGGCCTTCCCACGGCTCGGCCTGCGCGTCACCGCGGGGGCGAGGGGGCGCCGGGGCGCCGGGGGCTGCGGCGCAGGAGAGGGCCCTGGGAAAGGGCGGCGGGGCCGGGGCGGGGCCGGGGCGGGGCCGGGGGCGGGGCCCGACTTCCCGGCCGGGAGCCGGCACGGTCGCGCGGAGACCCAGAGCCTGCGCTCGCCATGAAGCGGCCCAGGGAGCCGAACGGCTCTGACAGCGAGTCCGACGGACCCATCGACGTGGGCCGCGAGGGCGAGCTGAGGTGAGGGCCGGGATGGGGATACTGGGAGTGTCTGGACGGGTTCAGCGGGCCTTAGGACTAGTCCTTCGTACGGCCTCAGGAGATGCAGGTGTGGGCGACGGCCCACAGGTGTGTGTGGGATGGGGGTGCAAGTGGGGGACACGTGTGCAGCGTGGGCCGTGACACGCACGAGTGTCTGGATCGTTTCCGCTCTGGGCCATTTCGGGCTCAGGGTGCCGGGATGGAAGTGGAGTTCAGCTCTGGGGTCTCATTTTCAGTTGGTTATCGTCTTTCTGTAGAAGTGCCAGGTTGAGGCGACTGGCGCGGAGTTTTCCCTGAAGATCTTAGGAAACCCTCATGGAGTATTGGTTACACACTCCCTGTCCGGAATCCGCTGAGTGGGCAGAATAGCCATACTTTCTCTATTCTACCTTAGCTTGGGTGCACTTTCCATGTAGTACACAAAAGGCTTCCAGGGAGAAGAAAATCTCCCCTCCCCTAAGCAAATTGGACTTTGGAATCAAGGTTTTGGTTCCGAAGAAAATAGCTGACTTGTCAGTGCAGGGGCCTACACTCCAATTCCAACACTCTTTCTAATGCACACCCTGCTGCCAATGTCTTTCAGCTTTTGGTAAATATTCTGACTTGCTTCAAACCTGTGGAACAAACTCCACTGGTACCGTTCTGCTATTTCCCCCAGTTCTGTGAACAATCTAAGCTTCAGTTTCCTCATCGGTGAAATGGGTATAAATAATAGAACCGATCCCAGTTTTACTGGGAAAACCAAATAAGATGATGCATGTCATGAGCTTAGCACAGGGCTTAGCACATAGCAAATGTTTAATTCGTGTCAGGCACCCAACATGTGATGCCCAGAGCCCTGAAAGAGCAGCAGGGACTGAGTGGGAGTCTGCAGGCCTGAGTCCCAGCCCCAAGTCTGCCACCAACTCACCATGTGACCTTGGGCCATTGCTTTCTCTTTCTGAGCCTGTTTCCCCATCAATAAAATAAAAGGAGGACATGGAGTGGGAAAGAGAGGGGGCTATCTGATCTCTCCTGGCTCATCCAAACCTGACTCTCTAGAACAGATTTGAAAGGGGGATTCAGTTCGTCCTTAAGGATGTTTTTGAGGGACTTCATCATTTCAGTGACTCCAGTTTTCTGAGACCAGGAGCTCCTACCTTAATCACAAAGCCTAGTAAAAATGCCACCAGTTTCCAAGTATTTATACCTTATAACAGGAGCTAAGGCAATAGATATCCCCCTTGCACCCTGTACACTAATTAGGTTTTGGGGTATATAATACAATTTCCTATGCAACTTATTAGCATTCTTAAATTGTTTAGCAGAAACTGCTATTTAGAGAAGCATTTCTCTGAGTCTGGGCCTGCTAGGAGCTGGGGAAGGGCCCAGCACCATGTGCTGGTGGTGGAGGGGGCTCTCAAATTCAATGTCATTGGGTCTTCATGAATCAGAGGCATGAAATTGATGCCAGAGAGCTGGCTCTGTCTTCCAAGAATTTGCAGTTTGGCCAGTGACCTGCCAGGTCACACAAAGACCATGGACAGGATGGAAGATGGAAGGAGAGACAGACTGGGCTGTGAGGGCACCCAAGCAGGGAGAGGTCACTTACAAGCAGAGGCATCATGGAGGGTTTCTTGAAGGTGGTGGCATTTGGGCAATGGCATAAAGGATCAGTGGGCAGATTTTTCCTACATGGCATTTTGTCCTTTTAGCCAGAGCCCAATTTTAGAGACTGTCTAGATTCTTAGAGGAGCAGACCCTCTCAGAGCAGAGAAAGCAGTTGGACATCTGGCAGAGGCTGACTTATAGACCCCTCTTTGTAGCACTCACCAAAGGGCCCTCCCCCCAGCAGACATCAATGCTTCAATTCAGGGCGTGCTGAACGATGCCTGCTGTGGCCCAGACCCTGGGCTGGGCGTGGGGGGCCCAGATGTATCCTGCTAAGCCTCTGCCCTCAGGGAACTCTCAGAGAAGAAGAGCTTTGCGTACAAAGAAAGCCAGATAAACAGTGGCAAGGGCCATGGGACTGGGGCAGCCAGCCTCCCTGGGGTCAGAGGCAGGGCGTAAATCCCCCACACTCAGAGATGTGAGAATAAGGAGCAGGGTGTATTCCATTGTCACTGTGGGCATCTGCCTGATGGCGGCATCTTGCCCCATATGAGATAATCACACACAGATCTCCTATCTGAACCCAGCACCACCCCCGCTCCGCCCTCTGCCGACACAAGCTGGGTCTCAACGGAGAGTATAACCTCTCTCTCCCCTCCCCCTCTGTGAACATTCAGTGAACACCTGTCATATGTCAGGCACTGGGTCGGGGCCTGTGGGTCTTTCCTACATGATTTAAGGCACATGGTGGCCTTTGAAGTCAGATAGACCTGAGTTTGATTCTCACCACCATTAACGTGGGCATTTCTGAACTTCAGTTTTCTCCTTTACAACACAGGGATGCTAATACCTACCTCACAGGGTGAGCCTTTGATGAGGTAATGTACCTAAAATGCACAGCTCCCTGATTTAGCCCAAGGTAACTTCCAACAAATGCTGCTCTGGAAAGGGTCATCATTCAGTTGGAGGGTGCCATGTTCACGAGGCAGCTTGGTCTAATGAAAAGATTAGAAGCCTGAAGACTTGATTTGCTGGGCATGATTCTTAACTCTTTGTGTCTCTGTCACTCCATCTATCAAATGATTATTTTTCCTAATGTGAAATAGCCCCAAAAAGACTTAATTCACAGGGCTATTGTGCAATAGATGAGACAAGTAAATGTGGAAGTACGGTCTAGAACAAGGAGTACTGGCTATGTGACACACATGGTGGGGGAGGGGTGATGATACGGGGTGCACTGGGAAGAGCACTGGATTAAAAGCCAGGAGACTTGGCTCCCGTTCTGGAATTTCCTCCAATTTGCTGTGTGGCCTGGAACAGACCCTTCCCCTCTCAGATTTGCCTTATTTTAAAAGTGGGCTCAGCACTCCTGAAAACCCTTCACTGGGGATATCATCCTGCCTTTGGTTAATGCAAAAGGCGTTCCCCTGGGGGTGGGGGGGGGAGCGGAGTGCCCCAGGGGGCCTGAGGGTGAGTGCTGAGGGCATCAGGACTGGCAGCCAGACCACCTAGAAAGCTGCTCTCCCCCACACCCCAAGAGAACTCCCCAGAAATCTGGCTAGGGACCACTCGAGGCACATGGAACAGATCTTGGTGGTCAGCATATCTTCTCTGGGTCCGTGAAAATCTGCCTTATTTTCAGACTGTCAGACAAGAAGCTCTCACACCTCCCCCCAGTGTCAGGGCCAGATCACAGCCTGGAAGTGAGCTCTGGTTGAGCTCTTGGGAGCTTTAAGGATAAGGGGACTGGAGGGCTATTCAGACAGACAGGAAATAAGAATTAAGAGGGAAAACAATGCTGAATTTGGAGCCAGAAGACATGGATTCCCATGCTGGCTTTGCTCCTTAGCAGCTGCATAGGCTGGGCAAGCTGCCTCCGGTCTTCAAGCCTCAGCATCCTCATCTGTAAAATGGGGCTTTTGTTAGGCTCAAAGGAGGGAAATATATGTAGCGATGCCAAGAAAACTGTGAAGTGAGGTTTGCCTGTGAGATATGGGAGTCGGGGAAGAGGGATAATACTGCAGAGAACAAGTGACCAGGAGAGTGGATAAAGGGATGGCAGAGCTGCTGTGCCCTGCAAGGGGTGCGTCAACCTCCAGCAGATGGTCCCCGAGGAGGGATCAGGCTGAGGGACAGTGACGTGTGCAGTGCTAACCCAATACCCCTAGAGACTCCTTATCCAGCCTAGGGGGGACAAAGGCCATGTTTTATTATCCCTTGGCTCTTGGGGCTTGTCCTGCGTGTAGCTTTGTAAACAAGCTGCCCTACAGATCCCAGGATCGGGCCATCCGAGCCCTGGACTGAGCTTGCTGGGCCATCTCTCCCAGGAGCTTCATAGGCCTCTGACCAGCCCTTCTCATCCAGATGTTTGGAAGGAGATATCCTTTTCCAGATGTAGCTGGACAAAGCCAGGGACATAGCAGTGGGATTTGATCACGGTTGATGTGGACTCTCCTGCAACCTTCTCTCTTTGAGCATTGATGAAAATGATCTAACCTCTCATGCCAAGAGGGTAGTCACATGGGCTGGGACCCTCCTGGTGAGCCACATAGACCCCCATTCCACATAGGCCTGGGAGGTAGCTTTTATGGTGTCACTTCTCTGCTCCCCAGTGATGCCAAAGATGGGGGCAGGAGGAGGGAGTTCAACCATGGGCTCTGCTATGCTCCAAGCACTTGCTGGGTACTGGGGCTACCATGGTGAATGAGACAGGCATGGTTCATGACCTCAGGGAGCCTATGCACTTGGTGCAGAGACAGACATTAATCAAATAATCATATACATAAAAAAAAACAAATGGGCATACATGCTATGAATGCAGGATGCTAGGAGAGGGTAGAGCAGGGGCCATCTAGTGGGAGGGGGGTATCAAAAAAGGCTCCCCCAGGAAGGTGGCATTTGAATTGAGATCTGAACAGTGGTAGAAAGTACTAGGCAAAAGAGGCTGGGGCTTGGGGGTGGGGAGACAGGGTGCAGCAGAGAACTCTAGGCCAGGGGGGCAGTATGTGCTACCACAGGAAGGAGTGAAGCATCACAGGCTGAGGCATACAGAGCAAAGGAGAGTTGAGTCTAGGTGGTGACAAGAGCCAGCTGGGCCACCTGAAAGATGATGGCCTCGATCCTAAAAGCATTGGGAAGGCCCTGAGGAGTTTTAAGAGAGTGACAAAATCAGACGTGTATTTAAATGATCACTGGGCCTGTTTGTAGGGGGTCAAAGGGGTGCAAAGGGTCCCAGCAATAGAATCCTGCAGCCGTCCACATGAGAGATGATAGAGGTTTGGTCCTCTGAGCAGCAGTGGAAATAAACAGGACAGAGGGGAGACATATCTCAGACATGGAATGGGCACTTTTGGATGAGGTGGGTGAGGACAGAAGAGGAATCAAAAGTAGTGGTGGCCAGGGGGCCTCGCAGAACTGGGAGATGGGATGCCTTTGCTGAGATGGGGGTCCAGGGGGAAGACAGGGGTGGTGGTGGAGGTGGAGGTAAGCTCACGGGTACGAGTTCAGATGTGTGGCATTTTGTATTTGGAAATAGGAGGGGAGTCACCTTGTTTAAATTATTCGTGGATAGGGCATCTCCCCCTGGGAGCTGAGCGTCTGGACGGCGGGGGCCTGGCGGACCGCATCCAGTCCAGCCCTGGACCTGAATGGGGCCTCCGGGGTGTTGGCCAAATGAATGGCCCTCCGTGCAGCCCCGCGAATCCCCTCTGTTCCGGGAGAGCCTCTGAAGCAGGAAGCCGTTAGCGGGGCGAGCGGTTGGGCTGGAGAAGATTTCGGTCAGTCGGGGCAAGAGAGAACCCCCCATTCCGCCCCCCCGCCCCGGAGGCTGAGTCTCTTCCCGGCGATGGGGACTCCCGGAGTGCGAGCAAATATCCGTCTTGTGCCAGGCCTGCGGAGGGGCGGAGGGGCGGCCCGACGCGATGCGGGGCTGCAGCCTTCGGGGGAGGCCAGGACAGCGTCCCGAGAGTCCGAGGGGGCCTGTGACCCAGATGCCGCCTCCCCCTCGCCCGGGCCGCGCTGCGTGGGAGGAGGCGGCAGCTGCCGGCGGGGCGGAGGGCGGGCGGCGGGCGCGCCCGGCCCGTGGGAAGCGGCGGCATCTGCTCTTTCCACGCTCTTCCCAGCGGCTCCCTCTGAAACCCAACCCGCCGGCCCGGCCCCGCCGCCGCCGCCGCCGCCGCCGCCGCCCGGGATCGGGTTGCAGGAGTGCGGCGGCCCGCTGCGGTTCCCCGACGCCCGCGGCCAGGGGCGAGGGGCAGGGGGCGAGGCCGAGCGGGTCGGGCCGGGAGCCCAGCCCCCACCCCCTGCCCCAGCAGCCGCGCGGCCCTGGGGCAGGAAACCGAGCGCAGGGGCGACTTGGCGGGGTGGGGGGTGGGGGGGGAGCGATGGGCTCCCACCCACGCCTGCCCTGCGCCGCTTCCCGGCCTGGGAGTCCTCTGCCGCCGGGGAGACCACGGCCCTCCTGGGAGGGGGCGGTGCCGGCCCACATCCCCACCTCCTCCAAGGTCAGCCGGGGCCAGGGAGATGGTCCCCCAGCTCTGAAAAATCAGCCTTTCTCTTCTCCTGCAGCCAGATGGCCAGGCCGCTGTCCACCCCCAGCCCTTCGCAGATGCAAGCCAGGAAGAAACGCAGAGGGGTGAGTGTCTGTCTTGGCAGAGTTGCCCGTCGAAGCTTTGCCCTGAGTCCCCAGGGGCCTGGCCCGGAGAACCCTGGTCAGAAACATCACCCCCATCTAGACTGCCTGAGGGCCAGTCTTGGCTCTGCCAGTAGCTAGCGGAGAGACTTTGGGCAAGCCACTTAACCTCTCTGTGCCTCATTTCTTCAACTGTGTAACCGAACCAATGAGGGTGCGTACCTCACAGGGCGGTTTTGGAGGTTAAATGAATTACACTCAGGACAACACCTGACTCACAGTTAGCCCTTACTGTTTATTCCAGCCTTCCCCCTCTTCTCTCCAAGCCCAGAACTTTCATTTCCTCTCAGGGTGCTGAGGGGTGTGGGAGGGGAACAGAAGAAGGAGGCTCCCTGGCTGGCTCTCTGCTGCCTCATGCCAGCCCCCTGCCCTTTGTCCCCAGGATGTAGCTGTGCTTCTGTCCTGGGGGTCCAAAGACCGGGAATGTGGCAGAGACCAGCCCTGCCCCTCACTTAGGCAAACCATTCCTTCCAGCCCTCATCTTTATCTGTAAAACAGGGGTCATAATGTCTGCCCTGCTATCAGTATTCCGCTACCAGTAGGGTGAGGTGGGAATGAGGTTGTGTGAATGAGAGGCCTCCCCAGCTGGAAGCAATGCCCCTTCACCACCCAGCAACTGAAGGGGTAACCTTGGCCTGCAGGAGCCTCCAGGGCCTGCTGCAGGGCTGTGGCTGGTGTCCCTGTTCTAATGGGCCGGTCTCCTGTTGTACCTGCCGTTTTGCATTTTGAACATCACCCCTGCAGACCAAGACAAGAGATTGGAGTTCCGCTCCCAGCTTTGCACTTCTTTACTGTGTGACCTTAAGCAAGTCATAGCCCCTCTCTGAGCCTCGATTTCCTCCTCCATTAAGTAAGAACAGATTTCTCTCCCTCACAAAAATATTGTGAAGGAAGATATGAATCCGTGTCCCTCAAAGCACGTTGGAAACTGGCGAAGTGCCCACGAGTAAATTCCTGTCATTGTGTTTTAGATCATAGAGAAGCGGCGCCGAGACCGCATCAACAGCAGCCTTTCTGAGTTGCGACGCTTGGTCCCCACCGCCTTTGAGAAACAGGTATGTGATATTCCTGATGGTACCAGAGGAAACCCCACGCAGGTGGCAGATACGGCCCATTCTTCGTGGTATGTCGTATTGATTGGTAGCAGCTGCTTGAAGTGCTGGCACCTCGTTTGCTGGTATCTGTCACCTCCTGATATCTGCCAGGGAGAAAGGGCATGGAAATTTATATTTACTCTGGTGTCTCCAGTGTTGTGGCTTTCTGTCCCTCATCCCCTTGACAGAAATCCTTAAAACGATCCTGAATGTTAGGGATGATTATGCCCATTGCACAGGTAAGGAAACTGAGGCACAGAGAGGTGAAGTACCTTGCACTCGATCACACAGCTAGGAAGTCACAGAACAGAACCGGACCACAGAACTGTGTGAGTCTAGAGCCCCCTCGCCCTCTGCACTGCTGACAGTTCCAGAGCCGTTTGAAAGCAGAACAGGCTGCTGGGGTGTGAACACCCTGCCGCTGCCCATGGGGGTGGGGAGCAGGTGACAGTGGGAAGGGGGTCGGACGGTGAATCAATCAGACAGTCTCAAAGATTCTCCACCCTGTGCTCCAATGCACGGTCATGGGTCATGTGCCTTCCTTTATGCTGGTGAGAACAAGTCGGTCATTCCACAGACGTCCACTGACGCTTCCACAGGCCCAGCTGTGACCTAGACCTGGTGCCTGCCCTCAGGAGCTCACGGGGAGAGTCTGACCCTCAGGTTTCTCCTGGGAGACCAGGTGATGCTATAGGCGTAGCAAGCATTGCTCAAGAGAGAGAATAGAAAAAGAGCAAGTGCTGTGGGGCTAAGAGGATGAGCTAGATCTGGGGCGTGGTGAGCGTGAAGTTGGATTCCCAGGGAAGCTGGTCTAGGAGGCAGGTGGGTACGCAGGAGTGGCATTCTGGGGATGGCGCGCTAAGCCATGGAGGTCGATGAGACCTGCCAGGTACAATGTGCCAAGTGAGGAAAGGGAGCCAGTGCCCACTGGGGAACAGCCCCATTTTAAGGGAACAGGCAGAGTAAGGTGGAAGAAGAAGCTAGAAAAAGTGGTGTCACGGCAGTCAAGGGAAGGAGGGGTTTCGGGAAGGATGCTCGGCAATGCAGCGGGCGCACACAGACTAAAATGGGAACTGAAGAGAATCTGTTCGTTTGGGAAATGTTGGCCGAAGCAGAAGCCCCCCCGCAGGCCATGGTGGAGTGGGAAGAAGATGGGGACAGGGAGCCGGTGAGGGCTGATGACACCATAGGGAGGGGAGCGAGAGGTCAGCTGGAAGCCTTCACTCTTCTGTCTTCTGTACACGCAGGGCTCCTCCAAGCTGGAGAAGGCCGAGGTCCTGCAGATGACAGTGGATCACTTGAAAATGCTCCACGCCACTGGTGGGACAGGTACCGATGCTCTTCTCTCCCGGGAGTCATTCATGAAACACATATCTGGGGGCTAGGCCCTGCGGATCCACTGGTGAGCAAAGTAGACATGGTCCCTGGCCTCAAGGAACTCATGGTCTATGGTGGGGCTGAAGCAGGTCCAGGTGCAACTGTCCCAAAGCCTGGCTCTCTCCTTTCAGCATTACCCTCTCCACTGTCAGTGTCCCCAGTGGTCCCCACCTGGTCCTCTACTCCACTCCTTCCAGCCTTAGTTAGCCCTTGGAGGGGGTCTGCGTAGATGCCCTCTCCCTACAGGTTCCCCGCCTTAACCCCCACCCTCCTTAAGCCTTAGCCCGAATGAACTCATTCTCACTGGGATCCCAGTGGAAACCCTGGGAGGGGCCTGCCTGAGATGTTTAGCCACAGATGTTCACTGGTGTGCCTTCTGGGCTGGTGCTGAGGTCATGCTCACAGCGAAGACCCGTCGTGGGATTATAGTAGAACCCAAATGTAACTCGTGCCGTTATTTTGGGCTGGTCCATTGCAGTGAAGTCATGAAACTGTGGCCTTAAAAAGACTTCTGAACAAATGGAAATTCTGTTTGCATGAAGCCTCACTGTGTATTTTGGCGATTTCACAATTGAGAAATCTTGAAATCTCCACAAACCTGGGCCACAAAGACCTAAGTCCTAAAACCTTAACTTGGCCACCTTTGGAGGGGGCAGTCACATTTCAAGTGACCCAGCCTGGTGCTTCTCAGGCTTCAGTGAGCCACAGTATCATCTGGGGGCAGACAGTCACAGGGCACACCCCAGAGATTCTGAGCCAGGAGGCTTGGCCTGAAGGTTAGGAATTTGCAAGTTTAGCAGGCACGCCCGATGACCCTGATGCAGGTGGTCACTTGGAGAACTTCTGCCAAAGGAATGCATGGCCAACAGTGAAAACTGATTCTAATCAACCGGTGGGGGAGAGCTCTCCAGCTACATTTATGGGTATCCAATTCAAAGAAAAATAGTGACTAATATTTTGGCCAGAATTCTATAGTCTCAAAATGCTTTCACCAATGTTATCTCATTTGATTCTCACAAGAATCTTGAGACTGGGGGTTGTTGGCATCACCCTTCTCCGGCCAAGGGCTAATGGGAGGACAGGACTGGCTTAGAGCAAGGCTTTGGGTTAGAATCCTGAATTGAATTGATTCAAATCCCATGAATTGTGAATTTGGCTCTATTACTTGCTAGCTTTATGACCTTTGACAAGTGATTTAATTTCTCTACGCCTCAATGTTCTCATCCCTGGAATGATAATAATGATAGGATTTTTCTGAGAATTAAATCAGATAATGTAAATTTGAGTACTTAATAAGAACTCAGAAAATGTTAGCTGAAAAAGAACAGCAAACACAGAAACTAAGTATACAGCTGAGTAAGGTCTTGTCTCCAAGGAGGCCTGACTCCAAACACCATCCCCTGCAGAGTTGTCCCTCTATGGGAGCCTCGGCCATGAACCAGGGACCAGATATTTGCAGCCAGAGTCATGAGGTCAGTGCCCATTGAGGCTGGTCTGTCTATGCATAGAAGATGATTGAGAGAGGGGCAGGTGGAAAGGCAGTGAGAACCGAATACCTCTGTGGCCAGGCCACCTGGTCAGACTTCACTGAAACCAGCCAAACTGAGGATCCCAGACTGATGTCGGCAGCTGAGGACCAGAGTGGGGTCCTGCTTTCCTGACTGCCCTTCAGGCTAGGGGACAAACTCACATGCCTTCAGGGGCCAAGCCAGTAATACACAGTTGACCCTTGAACAACACAGGTTTGAATAGTACAGATTCACTTCCATGCAGAGTTTTTGCATTAAGTGGAAACATTTTTGGAGATCTGCAGCCGTTTGAAAAAAAATTGTAGACATACCACATAGCCTAGAAATATTGAAAAAATTAAGAAAAAGTTAGGTATGTCATGAATGCATAACGTAGATGTAGATACAAGTCTGTTTTATCACTCACTACCATAAAATATACACACATCCATTACTGAAGTTAAAATTTAGCAAAACTTCCTCGTACAAACCCTTTCAGACTGCACATGGTGCCATTTGCAGTGGGGAGAAATGTAAATGTAAAGATGTAGTAGAATCATAACTGCATAGAGTTAACTATGGCATATACCTACCGTACTCCAGTAATAATTTCCTAGCCCCCTCCTGTTGCCCTTGTGGTGAGCTCAAGGGTTGCGAGTATCTGCTTAAGACCCCATGTGGCACTAATCATCTCTGCCAGAGCAGTCCTTCTCTCCAGGAAATTGCTATCACAGTAAAAGTGATCTCTGGTGGTTCTCACTCCTAGTAGTTTGGCAGGGAGTCAAAAGTTTACTCAGGTGTTCAGCTGTGCTGGGGGAGAATCGGTGCCCCTAATCCCCATGCTGTTCAAGGGTCAAGTGTAAATGATGGCTAACTTTGAGTTCATGGACTATTTCTGGGCACCACTGCACTTAGTTTCACCCTCACAGCCCTGTGCAGTAAGTATTACTATGTGCCCATTTTATAGCCAAGCAAGTTGAGGCTTAGAGAGATTAAGAGACCTGTCCGTGGTCAGGCCACTAGTTAAGTGGCAGAGCTGGGATTTGAACTCAGCTCTCCTGGCTTCCAGAGACCTCAGGCTTCAGTATGACACTATGCTGCCTTCTCTGTGGGGGGACCCCCGGCCCTGACGGCTGTGGTCGCCACCTCCCATGGGCACAGGTCTTTCACGCCTGGCAAGTGTCCACTTAAATGACATTATCTTGGTCGCCAAGTTTCTTCTCTGCATTCATCGTGAATTTCAATGAAAACAGTACTCTACATTTTATCATGCTTCGTAGTTCAGTGAACTCATTTGATCATCACAGTGCCCCCCCCTCTATCCCAGGTAGGGGTGATTATTCCCACTTTCCAGATGTGGAGACTGGGACTCAGAGACGTGAGGTGGCATGCCCAAGGTCACACAGGTCTGACCCCAGATCAGCACTTGGCCCTCGCCTGGCACACACCCTCATCACGCCTCGCTTTGCAGGATTCTTTGATGCCCGAGCCTTGGCAGTGGACTTCCGGAGCATCGGTTTTCGGGAGTGCCTCACCGAGGTCATCAGGTACCTGGGGGTCCTGGAAGGGCCGAGCAGCCGTGCAGACCCTGTCCGGATTCGTCTTCTCTCGCACCTCAACAGCTATGCAGCCGAGATGGAGCCTTCTCCCACGCCCGCTGGCCCCCTGGCCTTCCCTGCCTGGCCCTGGTCCTTCTTCCATAGCTGTCCAGGGCTGTCAGCCCCAAGCAACCAGCTCACCATCCTGGGAAGAGTGCCTGGTCCCATCCTCCCCAGCGCCTCCTCTCTCGCTTACCCCATCCCGGCCCTCCGAACCACTCCTGTGCGTAGAGCTGCTGGTACCGTCCTGCCAGTCCGCAGGAATTTGCTGCCCAGTCGAGGGGCATCTTCCACGCGGAGGGCCCGCCCCCTGGAGAGGCCAGCCGCCCCCCTGCCCGTGGCCCCCAGCATCAGGGCTGCCAGGAGCAGCCACATGGCACCCCTCCTACGATCTTCTTCCCCCATGCCCCCCAGCATCGTGGGGTCCCCTGCTTATGTGGCTGTTCCTGCCCCCAGGCCCTCTTCCCCAGGGGCAGCTGGGAGGCCAGCAGGAGCCGTGCTCTGCCACTCCTGGGTCTCCGAAATCACTGAAATCGGGGCTTTCTGAGCTGGCTTTTCCCCAATAGCGAGGAGGGTTCTTTTTCCAGGAGCTCTAAAAACAGTGCTGTCTTCTGCCCTGCTTCCTGGCCTGGCTCATCTGTCTGCAAAGGCATCTTCCTCACCCATCAGAGGCCCCTTCCTCCTTTGGCCCATCTCCCCTCCTCACTGCCCATCCCAGCTTACAGACCCAGCTCTCCTGGAGCTGTTCTGATCTCAGAGGCCTGGTCTCATTTCTTACCTGGGACAAATAAGCCCTGGGAGGGCCCCTACAAGCTTTGCCCAGACCCTTTCCTGGGGGCAGCAGGCATGAATCCAACGTCTGGGAACTAAGCTTGACCCTAAAAGGCACAATGGCCTCAGGCCGGCTGCTTGCCTAGAGAGTTCAGAACCCAGCCTGAGCAGTGATTGACTGTGCAGCCTTCCCAGGCTCCCAGGGCCAGAACTTAGTGTCTGCCTCACTTCCGGAGACAGTAACAGAGCAGGGGCCACAAAGCAGTCTCTGGGGAACCCCCGTCTGCCCCTGCCCACCCCATTGCAGTGAACCACAGGACAGGCCCCCCTGCCACCACAGCCAAGGCCTGGCAGTTAGGGGCCCAGTAGGGCCTGCTCGGGTGGTCTTCCCTGCTGCAGACACCTAAATTCCGGCTGACCCCCAGTTCCCTGCATGGAGATGGGAGGTTTCTGGGCAGCAATAAGGCTCCAAAACAGGGGGTCCTTACCACCAGGCCTGGGACAGCGCTCCCAGACAAGAGCCGGGATTGAGCAGAGAACCCAGCTCCCTGCTTCTCGCACCATCACCATCCTCCAGATGCCTGGTCCCTGTTGGGTGCACAGCGTGGAGGGTCACGTTCCCATGTGATGGCGCCCCCGGAGGGGCCCTCTTGGGATTCAGCACCAGACGTTTGTGCTGCCTGGTTTGCATCCGGCTCGCAGAGCTCAGACTGTGGGACAGCCAAGGGCTGTCAGCTGGACAAAAATAACTGCAAGGAGGGGCGAGAGGAAGGATAGTCAGAGGCGGCTGGGCCCTTCACGGTCACACGGCGGGTCAAGGGCCTGAGATCCTGTTCACCCAGGATGTCACGCAGCTGGCTCTGCTCAGAGGCCATTTCAGGACCCAGCTCCAGCCCTGGCCGCTCATCCTCTAACGGAGGGATCAAATGGCCTGTGGCCACCATTCCCAGCAGAACAGCAGAGGCCAGACAGGACTGGGGCAGCCCCGGGACTGATGTTCAGCTGGACCCGTGTTGCCAGACCCGCTGTTAAAACGTAGAGCCACTTCTCTGCTTGTTGGCAGATATCTGCTTCCCTTAAGGGCCTCTAAATGCCCCGCTGCCCCATGTGGCTTTCCCCCAGGCCCCCACACTGGTTGGTAAATACTTCTTTCGAATGTCACCCCGGGAAGATTCTTTCACGCCCACCCTTTGATGGAACTACTGCCCCCAGAGACTAAATTGAGGAGATCCTTGGGCTCAGACATAGAGTTTGCTAAAACCCTGGGGGAAAGGGCCCTTTTGGAGAAATGGGGCAGAGGGCAGAGATCATTTAAACGACCCAGAAATCTCTTTTGAAAAGGCAAATTCCTCCAGGAGGCATGAAGAGCTAATGTATTCTTTCAGTCCTCAGTGTTTGTTCGATCAGATTTCTGTCCTCCTGGATGCATCTGAGATGTGCAGCTGTGGGGAGCGAGGGCAGCATTCCAGGGAGTGGGTCACCGGCCAGGGGTGCTCCTGACGGAGACAGACAGGGAGGGCAGGGCAAGTCAGCAGGCTCCCAGGAGTTGGGAGAGGTGGGCACAGGGAGGTGACAAAGGGAAGAGCCCAACTTCATCTTCGTCACAGAGGGCAGAAAGAACTGCTTCTGCTCCTAATCTTCCTCCCGCCCCTCCTCCTCCTCTCCCGGGCTATCCCAGCTGGCGGCTCCCTGCTCCCAGGGTACCAGGTCAGTGCTGCAGTCCCACAGTTCGGCAACTCCATAGCCTGAGAATATGGGAAACCCATTTCCACATTTCCAGGACCCAATTCCAGGAGAATGTTGACACCATCGAATGAGGTGGAAATGGCCCAGAACTTTCAGCATCTGAGAGATGGTGAATGAGAAAGGTGACTATGTATTTGTTTTCGTGGTTGAGGATTTGTATCTTTTGTTTCTATTCCCAAGCCTTTCTGGTGTCCCCGACTCCTACCCCCTTGCTGGGGCTGTAGCAGGCATCCAATAAAGTTGTTTTAGTTCTTCTAAAAACCTCTGAAAGATTCTACTTCTTGAGATCTCTGGAGTCCATCCACTTCTCTCCAAGCCCCCAGCTATCACCCTGGTCTGGCCATTTCACCTGCCCCCAGATCACTGCCGTCCACAAGGTCATCTTGCTTCCGTCTTGCTTTGTCACTCAGTTCTCAAGGCAACCAGAGAGAGCTTTAAACATGCAAATCATATCATACCAACTCTGGTGTAAAACCCTTACACTATTACCCTATTATTCCCAAGATAAAATGCAAGCTCTTCCTCTTGTCCCAACCTCACTTCCAGCCAATTCCAACCTTGCTCACTGTGCTTCTGCCACTCTGGCTTTCCTTCATTTCCTCAACATTCCAGCCTGTTCCCACCTCCAGGACTTGGCATATGCTCTTCCCGTGCCCAGAATGCGCTTCCCCTACCTTCTGCATGACTGAGCTCTTTATACCCTTGGCTTAAACTCACCTCCTTAGAGAAGGCTTCCTTGACTTCTGTGCTTGAATAGTTAGTTCATCAATCTCCAAGCCCTGTATTCTTTCCCTCCTTAAGGCACTTGCCATTGCACATCCATGTGTGTTTACTTCTTGGTTGATCATCTCCCCCACCAGCACGTAAGCTCTGTGGGCCCAGAGACTATGTGTGGCTTGCTCTCCACCCTGGACCCAGTGCCAAGCACCGTACCTGGCTCTAAGTTGGTGTTCAATAAATATTCGTCAAATAAATGAACTGGGGAGGTGAGGAATCTTCCAGACTCTGCTGGATAATACAGGCCCTTGAGCGGTGAACCTCCCTCCCCGCCCCCAACTGGCTGACTTTGCAGGGAGGCTGGAGAGCAAAGTGAGAGGCAGGGCCAAGGGACTGGAAGTTCTGGCAAATGGTGGGAAGGCTCTGGCCAGAGAAAAGTGCGAGTGTGCTCGCGCTGGAGCGCACACTGACAGCTGAGACCAGGGAGGCGTCCCTCCAGCAGGTATTGTTCTCCACTCTTGCCCTGATGGATCTGGCTTGCGATCAATCCTACACACATTTGCAGAGGTCTGCTCCGCACCAGGCCAGGCGTGGTGGAGCCAGGGGTGATGAGAAGGCTGAGGGGACCCAGGGGGGATGTCTGCCTCTGCCTGGGGTGGCCATGGGGGAGGGGGGACAGCTGGGAGGAAGACTTCCTGAAGGAGAACCAGAAGAGCCATTCTACCAGAACAGGGAACCCTGGTGCAAAGACCTGGAGACGTTGCGGGGTGCCCTGCGAGTTGGTTCTAAGTTGAGCACGGGCCTTCAGGAACAAAGGGAAGGCAGGCTAGCCTGGGCACTGAAGCCAGGCTTCCTGGGTTCAGCCTCCACCTCTGTCACTTATCAGGGTTGTGGTCTTGGGCAAGTTACTTAACAACCCTAACCCTCAACTTCCTCATTGATAAAATAGGGATAATGCAGTAATGGCTATTAACTGAGTGGTAACTATGTACTGGGCACTGTTGGTAATGCTTTTCATGGAATGTTCCCATTTTACAGATGAGAAAACTAAGCCAAGACACCATCTCCTAAAGTTAGGGGAGATCGAATGGGGTAGCACACAGAAAGCCTTCACCCCAGAGCTTGAGTCATATGAGACCGTCAATCTTAGCCCATTAGTGTCATTAATGGAAAGAGACCGGATCCAAACTGGGGGAAACCTTGGGTGCCATGCAGAGTTTGGGCTTTAGCTGATAGGCAATGGAAGCCATGGAAGGTTTTGCCAGGTGAATGCCAAGGTAAATGCCAAGATCGGACCTGTTTAAGAAAGTCTTGCTTGGGGTAGTGACTGGGAGAAGGAGTTTTCAGACTCAAGTCTACCTATTCATTGGAAACACTTAGATGCTTTTTAAAAACATCATTGCCCAGGCCCCAGAGATGATGATTTAACCTGTGTGCAACAGAGCCCAGACATCCCAAAAGGAGGTGTGAAGAAGAGTTGGGATTTCTTTCCTAGTCAACATAAATTTCCATTCAGTAGGTGAATTGGACTCCAGTTTGTGAGCCTAAAAAGAACTCATACTTTCTGAGAAGCAAAGCAGAAATTAGTTTCCACAAGGGCATCTCTGTCCTCCAAGCCCCTCCTAGCCCCTGGCCCATGGTAGATGCCTAAGAAACATTTTGTGTTGAAAGCTTTGGGGATTTGTAATTCAATCAAGAGTCATTGAGTATTTTTTGACTTTGTGAAAAACTCAAGATATTAGCTTCCTTTTCTTTTTCCTGGGGAGAGAGAGTAGGAAAAATCAGGCCTGAATATCAGCTGATTCCATTAATAACAGTAAACATTTTGAGCCCTTGACTTACATTGTCTCATATAATCTTCCCTATAGCCCAGAGAGCAAGAACATTATTATCCCCCATTTTACAGAAGAGGAAATTGAGACTCAGTTTGTTAGTGAAAGCATCCAAAATTTACAATACTAATCAATGTTCCAGTCAAAATGAAAATGGAGGTCTATCTGATTCAGTCTTAACCAGTACAGTACACAGCTTCCTTCCCAAGATGCCTCCTGTTACAAAGCCAACGACATTCAGTGGTAGGCCTTAAGGACTTGGGCTGGACTATTATGTTAGCCCGGGAAGCCTTCATCCCACCATGCTTTTCTCCCTGGTGCTAGGGAGAGTAAAGCTTGGCTGCTGTAACAAAGAGGCCCAGCAATAACTCAGTGGATGAAAGAAGACAGAAGCTTATTTATTTCTTGTGTAAATGCCTGGTGAATATTCCAAGTCAGCCAGAAACTCTGCTCAATGCAGACATTCTAGAACCCAGATTCCTGCCATCTTGATTCCTCACCATCCCCTAGGGCATTGGGTCTACCTGGTTGAAGCGAGGTCTCCACGGATTCAAGCCAGCAAGAAGGGAACAAGAGTCTGGTATAGGCATGACCAGTCTTTTTAAACTTAGACCCAGAAGTGGCCTGTCTATGTCCATCCACTTTCTCTTGGTGAGAACTTTGATGGTTGGCCACATCAAACTGCAAAGGAGGGGGCGCCTGGGTGGCTCAGTTGGTTGAGCGACTGCCTTCGGCTCAGGTCATGATCCTGGAGTCCCTGGATCGAGTCCCGCATCGGGCTCCCTGCTCAGCAGGGAGTCTGCTTCTCCCTCTCCCACTCCCCGTTTGTGTTCCCTCTCTCGTTGTGTCTTTCTCTGTCAAATAAATAAATAAAATCTTAAAAAAAAAAAAAAACTGCAAAGGAGGCTGGGAAATGCATTTTAGCCCTGTTCTCTGAAAGAGGTGTGAATGGATATTGACAGATAGTCTCTATCACCTGGCCCTTACCACCCAGCCTGGGAGGTCCATTGGAAGCTATGACTGCTGTGTGTGTGTGTGTGTGTCTGTGTGCACGCGCACATGCACACCCATGATCTGGAGATCAATTTACTTTGAGTTTAATGAACCAAGTATAGATATGCCACCTACCATTCTCTGATTCCACAAGGGTAGGTTAGATTCCCTCAAATGGAATTGTGTCTGTACTGGGCCCAGTGCTCTAGAGAACTCCCCCAGAAAACACAGTGTAAGAGTAGGAGGGCTTGTTACCAGTGGGCCTCACCCACAAGTGATCAGCCTCCCCTGGGGGGACTGTGTGCCATATGGGCCCCTGAGGGCCTCCTTCCAGCATCCTGGCTCCCAACTGGGGAGGAGGACGTGACTGACGTTCATACCTTCCCTGACCCAGACTGGCTGTCCTGCTTGCTTCTCTTCCAACTGACACAGCCTGCCTGGAGCTCTGGTAAAATGTGGGGCCTCACAGAGCTGTGGGCTCTGTTTGTGGAAGTTAAGTCTCTCATGAATAGGGCTGCTGAGAGGGCCCTCATTAATTACTTGACAGTGGTGGGTGAAGAGGGGCCAGGCGTTGGGTCTCCAAAGACCCCAGCTCTCAGGACTTTTTTTTTTTTTTTAAACTTCATGTCAGAGTAGAAAGAAGCAAGAGTGTCATTCAGCCCATGAATCTTAGAAAGCTGGCTGGCCAACCTCAGGGGCCAACCCTGAGCCCAAGGGCCATTTTAAAGTCAGCGTTGGCTCAGGCCTTTGGGCAAGATCTGGACTGCCCTGCTTTGCTCAAGGAAGTCCAGTGTGTAACACTCCAGCCCAGGCACCCAGATGCTTTGTTGGAGCCCCAGTAAAATAATGAACAATTCCAGCAACCCTAAAAGGAATCACTCAACGAGAAGGAACAGTAGGAATGCTTCATAAGGCACAGCACATTACATTTCAAGTGCCTTCAAGGGGGTTACCTCACTCATGCCCCTTGACAATTTGGTCAAGGGAGCCAGGGCAGGAATTATTATCTCTGTAACGCAGACAAAAAGCCCAGTCATATTTCAGGCAAAATAATTTGCCCCCAGATTAGAAAAACAGCAAATGGCAGAGCTTGTTTGGACAGCAGCAGAGAGTCATGGATCATAAGTAGGCACACAGAAGTCCTGGGCGCCTGGGTGGCTCAGTTGGTTAAGCGACTGCCTTCGGCTCAGGTCATGATCCTGGAGTCCCGGGATCGAGTCCCGCATCGGGCTCCCTGCTCAGCGGGGAGTCTGCTTCTCCCTCTGATCCTCCCCCTCTCATGCTCTCTGTCTCCCATTATCCAACCATTACCGAGCACTTGCCATGTGCAAGCCTGGTATCAAGTGCTTTACATGTGGGGTCTGAGTTTATCTGCACAGCTCCACAGTTTAGGTTTTGTTTCTATTATTATCTCCATTTTACAGTTGAAGAAACAGAAGCTCAGAGAGATTAAGTGACGCATCCAATGTAACACAGCTGATAGGTGGCAGAGCTCTTAAGTGCCTACTAAGTGTTCCATCTTCTGTGTTCACCCCTTCCCCATATTGGGGTGGGAGGGGTACCCAGGCCTCCACAACAACTCCTGGCTTATACCTCAAGGCTTTGGCCTCACACCCATCAGTATCAACACAGCCACCCCTCAGGACATAGAAACCAGCTCTGTCTGCCTTCTTAACAACACATAGGGAGTGCTGACTATGTGCCAGGCACTCATCTAGCTGCTGGGATACAGCAGTAACTAAAACAAAGCCCCAGATTCATGGAGGGAGACAGATGATAAACACCTAGACAAGTACATAAATACACGAAATGCTGTATGGGGAAGAAGGATGGGGTGGATAAGGGAACAGAGAGTGATGGGGGGAAGGTGCTATTTTACCTAACATGACAGTCTGAACTGACACTAGAGGGAGGAAGGAGAGAGGGGGAGAGAGGAAAGAGGCTGAGGGAAGGAAGAAGAGGGAAGGAGAGGGAGGGAGGGAGGGGAGGAAGGGGGAGGGAGCCATGCAACCTTCAGAGGGGAGGGTGTTCTAGGCAGGGAGGGTCACGGTCTAGTCCCAGAGGCCAGTGTAGCTGGGGTGTAGACAGCAGGGGGAGAGTGGCAGGAGATAAAGTCTCAGAGAGGTGGGGGACAGGTCATGAGAGGATGTTAGATTTTATTCTGAGTGAGGCAGGAAGGCATGGAAGAATTAGTGTCCAGAAGACTCTTGATCTGGCGTACATATTAGGAGTCATGGTGTGAACAACAGACTGAGACTGAGAGTGACAAGGGTGGGAGCAGGGAGGCCATGTAGACCTCCCCAATTCCAGTGACCACCTTCACACCACCTCAACTGCCCACCCCCACAGAACCCACCATCACCAAAAACGTCTCCTCTGGAGAATCCTGATTTCAAACATCCCATCCTCCAGCCACCATGTGCTCTCCTTCAAGTTCCCTCTGCTCAGCCTTCCCATGGCAGAAATTCTCCAACCTCACAGAGTTCTTCAAATCGTTGGCCCCACAACCCCTTCCCAGCCATTGGTCACCTCCTCGTTTCACTTCTTTCCTTACCTTGCTAAGAGGGCACCCCTTCAAATAACCTTAGTCCTTGCCCCACCCCTCCCTCCATTGCAATCACCAGGTGTGGGGACAGACTTTATAATGGCCCCCATGACCCCATGACCCCCCGCCTCCTGGTGTCCCTACCCTGTACAATCAATCCCATCTACTATGTGCAAGTAGAACCTGTGACTTGGTTCTAATCAATAGAATATGGCAAAGGTGAGGGATGTCACTCTCATGGTGAAGCTACATCATATGGCAAAGGTGATGGGATGTCCCCCCACGATTTTCTTACCTTACGTAAGACTCTGTCTTAGCCATCTGGAGAAAGGGACTCTCCCTGAAAGTTTGATGAAGTCAGTGGCCATGTTGGAGAAGTCCATGGAGCAAGGTGCTGTGAGTGATCTCTGGGGCCTCAGGGGCAGGATTCAACTGGCAGCCAGCAAAAAGCCAGGGCCCCATCACATAGCATAAGGGTGTGAATTCTGCCAACCACCTGAATGAGTTTGAGAGTGGTTATTCCCCCAGTCAAGCCTCCAGATGAGCCTGGCCAGTGTCATGATCACAGCCTTGTAAGACCCTGAGCAGAGAACCCATGTAAGCCTTGCCAGGCCTCCTGACCACAGAAACTGTGAGGTAATGAATGTGTGTTGTTTGACACACTTAGTTCATGATAACTGTTACACAGCAATGGATAATATACCAGGCAAAACCTGAATCTGGGTTACAGCCAACTTCCTGCCTGTTCTACATCTGCTGGACAAGAGTCATTCAGCTGACTAGAAAAGTCATTGGTTGATTTATTCACAATCAGAAATTTCACATGGGAGCCCACTCTACCTCTCCACCAGCTGGCTCTGCACCTTTCTACAACAAGTCCATTATTACTTGGCCTCTCTCCTCACAACCCATTCCCTTCCCAGTCCATTCTCAGAAGGTGATCCTGCTTTATTCCTCATGTGGAATATGGAGGCTTAGGTGACCTTGAGAAGAGTATTATTTTCTAAAAAGCAACAATATCAAGGCATAATTTACATACAATAAAGCTTACCAATTTTAAATGTACAATGTGATGAGTGTTGACAAAGTACACACTCAGGTCATCATAATTGTGATATAGAACATTTTTGTTACCTAGTAAGTTCCCTTGGCAGTCCCCTTGTGCTACCCGAGCCCCTGGCAAACATTGATCTGCTTTCTGTTGGAGTCTGGCTTCTTTCACTTTGCCTAATGGTTTAGAGATCCATCAAGTTCTGTGAATAAGTTCTCTCCCTTTTTTACTGTTGAGTAGTATTCCACTGCATGGCTGTACCACAGTTTGTTGATCCATTCATCTGTTGGTGGTCATTTGGGTGGTTTCCTGAGGGTGGTTTTTTAAAAGATTTATTTATTTATGAGAGAGAGAGAGTTGGGGGAGGGGCAGAGGGAGAGGGAGAGAGAGAATCTCAATCAGACTCCCTGCTGAGAGCGGAGCCTGATATGGGGCTTGATCTTAAGACCCTGAGATCATGGCTTGAGCTGAAATTGAGTCAGAAGCTTAACCGACTGAGCCACTCAGGCGCCCCTCCTGAGGGTGGTTTTGGAACACAGAAAGACTATTTAGAAGTTTATTTTTAAAGTCCACAATTCGTTTCTATCATTAAAATTACTAAATCAAAATACTAGTTCTTTCTTAACCTTTAAAACTCCGCTTAGAAATCTTGTTTGAAGATCTAGCAGATTTTAGCAATGCTTCAAATGGGCCTTAAACAAACTTGTATCTTCAAATATTTTAAGGTGCATCTATAGATGAGTAGATTTTATTTCCTTTTCAGTATCTCACTTATCTGATACAAACAAAACTTTCCTGAGGGTTTAGATCATTTGTATAAATCTAATAAATCCAACCTATAAATATCGTAAAACTCAAGTTCTTCTAAAAGTCTATTTATATAAAAAACTTAATGTACATAGATTTCTTTAAACAGAAATACTGGGGAGGCTGGGTGGCACAGTCAGTTAAGCATCCAACTCTTGGTTTCAGCTCAGGTCGTGATCTCAGGATTGTGAGATCAAGCCTCATAAAGGGCTCCACGCTCAGTGCAGAGTCTGATTCTCTCTCCCTCTCCCTCTGCCCCTCCCACTTGTGCTTTCTTTCTCTTTCAAATAAATAAATAAATCTTAAAAAAAAAAAAACAGAAATAGTAATGCTAAAGTTTTAATTCTTGGGTTGGTATGCTATATACTTAATTCTAAATCTGCATAGGGTTAACTTGTATGCCCACATCAGGTGCCCTCTAAGGAAGAAAGTTTCATTCAGATAGCAAAGGTTCATTAATTCCTTGCCTTCCTGAGGTTGGTTGAAAGATGTGTTCCAGCTAAAGCAAAACAAAACAAAACAAAAAACAAAACACAGACCTCCCAGTTCATGGAGGCCACCTGCCCACTAAGAAAGGCAGCAGTGGATTGTGGTTGCCAGTCATATCCTCACCAGGGCCTCAAATTCTGTTTGTGTAGTTGAATCTCTGATCCAAAGGGCTGCTGGGAGGCCCTCATTATCTAACTGGTGGGGTGTGTGAAATGGTGACAGGTGTTGGCTTTGGGGTCTCTTCTGTTTGATTCAGGCAGGACTGAAAGCATCTCACTCATCCCTGAAAATCTCAGGAGGCGGGCTGACTGACCCACCCTGCAGCAGGCTGCAACGGGCCCTTTGAGGTAAAGACCCATGAGTACCTGCAGGTAGAGAAGGCATGACAAATATCTGGCATGAGAATGGCCACTTTCAGATCCTGTCCCCATAGGAGACATAGCTCATCAATTGCTGCATCCCTTCCCTCTTGTTAAGACAGCACCACCCAGAGCCACACCTAATTAACGGAGGTTGGCACATGACCTAGAACCCATGTGCCTTCCCTGGACCAACTGTAACCAGCTCTGCTGAGAAAACGAGGCCTGTCCACGTGGGCTGGGTTAATGAGTAACCGGATTTGGGGTTTGTTCCTGTTTTCTGTGAAAACCATGACCCGCAGTGTGATGACCCCGTTCAGGGAACAGCGGGGCGGAGGTGTGGGTGTCACCCGCCCCGCCTTGGCCGGGCGCTGGGGGATTCTGTTGGGAGACTGGCGGGGGCGGCGCAGGAGGGGGCTGCAGGGGGGGCAGCACAGGGGGCCTCAGGGGAGGCGGCGCAGGGGGGCGACACAGGGGGCCGCAGGGGGGGCGGCGCAGGGGGGCGACACAGGGGGCCGCAGGGGGGGCGGCGCAGGGGGGCGACACAGGGGGCCGCAGGGGGGGCGGTGCAGGGGGGGCGGTACAGGGGGCCGCAGGGGGGCGGGCCAGGGGCCCGGCACAGGGCCCAGGGGCTCCAGGGCACAGCCCATGGGGAGATGCCCAGGGGAGCACACAGGCCCGAGTCCCAGGGGAAGCGCCGCCCACCTCCCTGTGTGGTCTCGGGCCAGGGGCCTCCAAGCTGCCAAATGCACATCGCCGCCCAAGCCCCCCGAAGTCCAGACGTGGACACCCCGCAGCCAAATCTCTAAGAGGCATCCCGAACTAGCATGTCTAAAACCAAACTCCTGATTCCCAGCCCCTCCCTGACGCCCTCCTCCCCAGCTCCTCCTGGTCTCAGGAAATGACAGCTCTGTGTTCTAGCCGCTCCGTCTCAAAGCCCTGAGTTGCCCTTGACCCCTCTTTCCCTCACAGCCCGCACCCGGTCCGTCAGCAAATCCCGTCAGCGCAGCCCTGTCTTCACCCACTTCTCACCGCGGCGCCTCTGTCCTCCGGTCCGGGCCAGCAGCGCGTGTCTGTCTGCCCCCCGCATCCCTGATGCCTGGGTATCCGAAGTTCCCCGCTCTCACTTCCTGTGGGTTTTGCTGGATGTCACTTCGTGATGCCTTCTCTGACAGTCCATTTTCAATTTCAAGCCCCCCTCTAGCCCTGGCACTAGCCCCCTGTTCCATGCTCTATTTTTGGCCACCTTCAATACTCATACTGAAAAAAAATGTAAAATTAAAATTTTTTCTTTATTATGGATTTCCCTCCCAAGAGTGTAAGCGGCAGGTTGCTCCATCCCCAGGACCTACAGCAGTGGGTTAGAACACAGTAGTCATTTAATAAATATTGGTTGAGTTAATAATGACAGTAACTCAAAATCATTAAGCATTTACTAAGTGCCAGGCGCTGTTTTAAACACTTGTTCATGTCTCATCTCATTTCATTTTTGCAGGTTTTATGAGATCAGTCCTAACATCCCCACAGATGGATGAGGAAGCTGAGGCACAGGGCCCTCACAGTGCTAGCGAGTATGTGATGGAGCCAGAATTTTAACCCAGATCAGCTGACTCCAAAGACTGAATTCTTAGCCACTCTGCTATCTTGCTCTCAAATGAATGAAAATATGAATGACTAAGAGTCATTATTTACTGTACCCATACCAGAAACAATGAATTTTGGAGTCAGAGCTAAGTTAAAATTCCAGATTTTCTCTATATATTGGAATATATGATTCAGACAAGTTTCTGAGTTTCCCAGAGTCTCAGGGTCTTTATGAACAGAAAAGGAAAAATGGATCTTTTTAATCTACCAAAAAGCGGTTTTATTATATTGTACCCGTTCTTGATCCATCACTGCCCTCTTGTGGTCAGTTAAAAAGAATACCTTTAACCGCTATGCTAACTACAAAATGTCCTGATGGGAGTAGCCCCAAAGCCGGTAGTTTCTACAAAATAAAATAGCCTGTGGTTCTTGGTTTCTTTTGTCTCCTGGATTCTATTAGTCTTCAGGGACCAAGTGAAGATCGGGATTCCTTAAAGGGAAACAGGAAAGACTAGCCCGTGTTTGTCCCTATAGGGCAGAATGGTTCCAAGGAAATGATCCTCCTGAAAAATAAGTTACCCAACCTCCCTACCCAAACGCACATAAAAAGGTTAACAGGCTCAGGAGGTTTTACAGTTGTGTTTTCCACACCTTCAAAGAACACATTCTCCCTATATGATGGTTAATTTCATGTGTCAACCTGACTGGGCCAAGGTGTGCCCAAATATTTGCTCAGACATTATTCTGGGTATATCTCTGAGAGTATTTTTGGATGATATAAACGTTGGAATTGATTGACCAAATAAGCAAATTGTCCTTTATATTGTGGGTGGGCCTCATCCAATCAGTTGAAGACCTGAATAGAAAAAAAAGACTGAGGAAGAGGGAACTTGGCCTGCTGCTCTGTGGGTTGGCACACTGGTCTTTTCTGGCTTTCTGACTCAAACGGAAGCATCACATCTTTCTGGGTCTCCAGCCTGCTGGCTTTGGGATTGATACTTACACTATCAGTTCTCGTTCCCAGGCCTTCTTCAGACCTTCGGACTCAGAGGAGAACTACACATCAGCTCTCCTGGGTCTTGAGCTTGCGGACACAGATCTCAAGACTTCTCAGCCTCCATAAGTGTGAGCCAATTCCGTATAAGTTTCTCCCTCTCTCTTTCTGTGTGTGTGTGTGTTTAAATATACACATACATTCAATTGGTTCTGTTTCTCTGCAGAACCCTGAATCATACACCCTACTTTATACACATTGTTTTAGAGAGTGGGAAAAAAGGAAAGCCATCTAACTCATTTTTCCAATACTAGTATAACCTTGACATCAAGCCCAGGCAAAGGCAATCCAAGGTGAGAACATTATAGAACAAGCTTAGTTATGATTATAGATGCAAATATCCTAAATAATAAAACATAAAATAGAACCTATATTTTATAGAAGAATAGAATAGAGTTTAGCCAAAAATACAAGGATTGTTTAACACCAGGAAAACAATTCCTACATTCTTTTTTTTTTTTTTTAAGATTTTATTTATTTATTTGACAGAGAGAGAGAGATAGCGAGAGCAGAAACACAAGCAGGGGGAGTGGGAGAGGGAAAAGCAGGCTTCCTGCCAAGCAGAGAGCCCAATGTGGGACTCGATCCCAGCACCCTGGGATCACGACCCGAGCCGAAGGCAGACGCTTAACAACTGAGCCACCCAGGCGCCCAACAATTCCTATATTCTGAGCCTTAGTACATTAAAAGAATAAAAGTGTATGATCACTTTAATGAATGTGCAAAAATCATTTGATGAAATTAAACACATTTTTTCTTAATCTTAGAAAATTAAGATGAGGAGGGTAATACATCAACTTGATAAGGATATTTGCCAAATACCCAGGCATCATACTTAAGGGTGAAACTCTAGCATTCCCATAAAAAAAAAAAAGATAAGAATGCTCTCTATTCACAATTCTACTGGCATTTCTAGCTAATGTAATAAAATAATAGAAAGAATTAAAGTTTAAGAAATAGAAAGGAAGAGTTAACATCATCCTAACATGCATATGATTGACTTTATATCTAGAAAATAAACGAATCTACATGCAAAGTATTAAACTAATAAGAATATTTAGTAGGATTGCTGAATACTAGATGATCCTACATAAATCAGTAGCATTCTTATTGAAAGTTTATTGGATTAGCAACAAGAAACAAGAAGACATAATCAAAAGGATGCCATTTCCAATAGCAAGAAAAATTACAAGAGACCTAGGACTATATATATAACAAAAAATTGCTAGGTGTTTTCTCAGAAAATTATACAACGTTTTTTATGTAAAAGAATACAAACCAAAACATGTTCTTACCATACGATTCATCAATCGTGCTTCTTGATATTTACCCAAAGGAGCTGAAATTTTCTGTCCATGCCAAAACCTGCACACAGATATTTGTAGTAGCTTTATTTGTAATTGCCAAAACTCAGAAACAAACCAAGATCTCCTTTAGTAGATGAATGGAAAATTGTGGCACATCCAGACAATGGAATAGTATTCAGCTCTAAAAAAAAAAAGTGAGCTATCAAGCCATGAAAAGACAGAGGAAACTTCAATGCATATCACTAAGTGAAAGAAGCCAATGTGAAAAGGCTACATACTGTATGATTCCCAACTATAGGACATTCTGGAAAAGGCAAAACCATGGCTACAGATCAGTGGCTGCGGGGGTTGTGGAAGAGGAGCGGATAGGGATAGGCAGAGCACAGATGATTTTCATGGCAGTGAAACTATTCCATACGATACTATGATGGTGGATATAGGCCATTGTACATTTGTCACAACACGTAATATCTACAACACCAAGAGTGAACCCTAATGTAAATTATGGACTCTGGATGACAATGATATGTCAATATAGGTTCATCAGTTGTAACAGATGTATTACTCTGGTGTGGGATGTGCAGATGTGGGGGACGTTGATGGTGGAGGAGCTATGGGTGTGGGAAGCAAGGAACATATGGGAATTCTGTACTTTCTGCTCAATTTGCTGTGAACCTAAAACTGCTCTAGAAAATAAAGTTTATTTTAAGAAGTAAAGGAAGACCTAAAGAAATGGAAATATATCATTTGTTCATGGATAGGAATACTCAATATAGTAACGATGCATAGTAACTTGCAAATAAATCAGTGATTTCAAAACTATTTCAAAAAATAAATGTAACAGGGTTTTTCATGGTCTGGACAAACTCATTCCAAATCCATATGGAAGTGTAAAGGTCCAAAGAGCCTGGAAAATACCACGAAAGGAAAAGAAGGAAGGAAGGAAAGGGGAAAAGGGTGGAAGGAAAGAAAGAAGGAAAAAAGAGAAAGAAAGGAAAAAAGAAGATAACTAGAAATAAAGGGAATACCGCTGTAAATTAAGACTGCAGAGCCATCAGATAGGTAAAATCAAAGTCTGATAATAACAGGCTTCGGGTAAGGACTCGCGGAAACTCTCAGGCTCCCAATGGGAGTGTAATAGACACCACCACTTAGGGAGCAATGTGACAATATTTTGAAAATTTGTATTCCCTACAATCCAGCAATTATATACCCCTAGAGAAATTCTCCCAAATGTGCCCCAGGAGACATTGTCAAGTCTGTTCATGGCAGCACGGCTAGTGGAGAAAAACTGCATCAACTATAATGTCCACCGGTAGGAAAAAAAAGAAGGATAACATGTACTCCAATAAAAAACATCTGAGCAGCAAAATAAATGAACCAGACAGACCTACATGTATCAGTATAATGTTGAGTGAGTCAACAAGGTGCAGAAATAATCCACAGTATGGAAGAACTTGGGAAAACATTTAAAAATCACATTCTGGTTATTTATTACTGAGATAAAATTCACATGACAAAATTCACCATCTAACCATTTTGAAATGTACATTTCACATTTCTCTTGTGTTTTATTTATTTTAAAGTAATCTCTATACCTACTGTGGGGCTTTAACTCATGACCCTGAGATCAAGAGGTGCATGCTCTTCTGACTGAGCCAGTCAAGCATCCCCATTTCAGTGGTTTTTTTTTTTTTTTTTTTTAATATTTACAGAGTTGTGCAACCATCACCACCATCTAATTCCAGAACACTCTTATCACCCAAAAAAGGAGCCTCGTGCTTACTGGGCTGTTACTCCTCCTTCCTCCCCACCTAGCAACCACTCCAGCAACTACAAACCTCTTTTCTGTCTCTGTGGGTTTGCCTGCTCTGTGATATAGAATTCTACAATCTGTGGCCTTTTGTGTCTGGTTTCTTCCTTTATAATGTTTTTAAGGCTGATCCAAGTTAGCATGTAGGGGCCCTGCACATTTCTTTTTATTGCTTAATAATATTCCATTATGTGGATATACCACATTTTGTTGATCTACTCATCAGTTGATGGGCTTTTGGGTTGTTTCCACATTTTGGCTATTACAAACAGTGCTCCTAGGAACACACATTCTGTTTTGTTCATAGAAATAGATTAGAAGGATACACATTGGATTAATAATAACAGCAGCTCCTGGGAATCAAGGGAGGGGGAGGAATTGAACCCAGGAGAGGTACAAAGGGGCCTTCAGCTTTATCTGTGGTGTTCTCTTTATTTTATGTAAAAAATATATCTGGAGCAAAAATGTTAACAGTTGATTATTATGGGTGATGAATACTGAGTGTTTGTTACATTATTCTCTAGGCTTTAAAAAAATATTGAAGGGGCGCCTGGGTGGCTCAGTCAGTTAAGCGGCTGCCTTTGGCTCAGGTCATGATCTCAGGGTCCTGGGATCGAGCCCCACATCGGGCTCCCTGCTCAGTGGGGAGTCTGCTTCTCCTTCTGCTGCTCCCCCTGCTCGTGCTCTCACACTTGCCCACCCCCAAAATAAATAAATAAAATCTTTTAAAAACGAAATTAAATAAAATATAAATAAATATTTAAGAATTTACAAATAAAAAAATACATACACACACACACACACACACACACATGCCAAGCCTTCCTGTAGCAAAGGTCTGGCCTCAGAGATCTGAGGTGTCTGAGAAGAGCAAACAATGAGGAGTGGGGAGAGGCCAGGAGCAAAAGGCCAAGTCCAAGGCCAGGGAGGAGTGGCTGGAAGCACTTGGAAACTTGAGGCAGAAGCCCCTGACCCTGCCTGCACGTCACCGCTGGGGCTGCTCAAGAAGAGGTCTGGTTTGCCTAATCCCTGGTGACAGAGCCAGGACCAGGTCAAGAAAGAGAGAGAGGCTACCACCCTATCTATCCTTCTTTCTCAGCCATGCTTTTGGAAGAAGTCAACCACCCTCCCCACCCTGCCACCCCCATCACCCTCACTTCCTAATTTCCTGAACCCTCTGCTCAGGACCAACTACATAATTTGTGAGGCCGGGTGCAAAATGAAAACGTGGGGCCCCTTGTTCAAAGGCTGGTGCCGGCGTGATTCCTAATTCCATGAAGGCAGCCACAAATTTTGTGGTGTCAACAATCAGGAGCCTCTAGATCAAGCCCCTGGGTTCATTCATTTGCTCATTCATTCATTCACATGAGTGCTTCATATGTGGCTGGCGCTATGCTAGGTGCTGGGCATACACACTGGTGATCAAGACACAGCCCAGTTTCAGGAAGCTTGCATTCTAGTGCGGGCTGTGGATTTAATCCCAGATGCAAACTAGGTCATCACAGACGGCAGGAAGTGCTGGGAAGGGCAAATGGCAGGGCCTGTGAGATAGGCCCCCCACCACAAGAAAACCCCCACCAGAGAGTGATGCTGCAAGTGGAGATCCCAAGCACGAGTGATGGGGTGGGGGATGGTGGGGGCTGTGAGCCTGGGGAGAACATCCAGAACATTCCTGGCGGACTAGAGGGTGACATCTTCAAGGACTTGCAGGCCATACAGCAAGAGCCAGGGAGGCCCAGAAGAGATCCCAGATAGAGGAGGGGCCTCTCTCATTCAGGTACCTTGTTTATGGGATGCCGTTTGTACTATTATTTCCTTTAAAATTGTCTTTAAATTGGCTCCCTTTGTATCCTTACCCTGAGCAAGAATATTCATGAAATCAAAGGACTGGCATACCACTTACATTTTTCCTCATACACTGCTGAAATTTTTAAAAATGTTTAAATTCCTCCATGTCCCACCTAAAATCATGTCCCTTACCACCGCAGTTTGGAAAATTCTATCACCAGTTCCTGTCTCAGGAGCATGGAAGCCTGGAACAGGATTTCAGCTGTGTGAGGCCAGTGGCTCGGTCTCATTTACATTTTTGAAAAATGATTCTGGCTGCTGCGTGTGGAGTAGATGGTGGGGCACAGGAGGGATGGAGGGAGGCGGAGGTGGTGCAGGCATCCCGGAACGAGCCGTGGGGTTGTGTGCGGAGGGGCGGCTTGGTCTTCCCACCAGTGCCCACACAAGCCTCACCCTCCACCCGAACCCAAAGCTCCTTTCTTTTGTGTCCCTGTGCTGATTCAAGGCCTTCCTAGATAAGTGGATTCTTCTGTGATCCTCCCACCTCGGTATCAGCGCCCGCGCTGCCGGGAATTTAGACAGTGTGTCCAGAGCACCCATGAGAGCCCAGCTTCACGGGCCGGTTCAGGCTGACCACAGTTAGGACTTCTGCGTCACATCTATCACCTGCATGTTGATGGCTTGTGAACCTATAGGACCCAAGGTGTGCACCCTTAACCACTGGACCCAGCCTCCAAGGCCTGCCTCGCTCCCAAACCTTGTACCTTCTGGAAAACTCGACTCCCCAGTGCATTGCTTCCATAAGGACCTGTCTGCCCTTTCTCCCACCCTACCCCCACCAGAGTGTCCTTCTCCATAGCTGTTTCCAAACCATTACTCCTCCATCTGCAAAACAGCAAAACCTCTCGGCTTTTCAGCCTCCTGCAAAACTGCCCTCCGCTCCTCCAGTTCTATCAGCTTTTGGATGAGGGAGCTGGGGAGGAGGGCTGCCCCAGGGGCCGCCCTGGGCTAAACTACCTGGGACATCAGGTGAACAAGACCGCCCCACACACACACACTGGCGTCCCGGGTGGTGGGAAGGAGGCACTTCCGACGCGCCCACACAGGGAGGGGAGGTAAGCTTTCTAGAGCAGTCCATGCAGTTGGACCTGAAGATTGTGGAAAGCCTGGAGCTATACTGGAAGGCGGTGGGTGGGCTATGGACAAGGAAGGAGGGAAGAGCAGAGGTAAGACAGTTTGGGAAGCCTTTGGTAAGACATTTGAAGTTGGTTCTGAAGGCAATGAGGAGATGCCCAAGTAATGAAGCAGGGGAGTGGCAGGTCGGGATTGGCATTTTAGCAAGATAAGTCTGGCTGCAGAGAGTGGAAAGGAGTGGAGAGGAGACCCAGGCTGAGACCAGTTGGCGTGGAAGGCAGAACTGAGTCGGTCTGGGATCAGGATCTAGAGCTTGCCGATTGGTTGGATGTGGTTGGGGGATGGGGTGAGAGGGGAAATGCACCATGCCTGGATTCTTCTGGTTTGGGCAACTGGGTGAACGGAAAGGGTGGTGGAGCACCTGTTGGGTGCTAGGAACTGAAGACATAAGCATGAATAAGACCTACCAGGCCCCTGCCCCCACAGATACATGCTCCAGATATGTGAATACATTCTAGATTTTCATGCGTTCTGCGAAGGTAATAAGCAGAGTGCCATGAAAAAGAATCACAGAGTCACCCACTAGGAAGGTGGCCTCTCTGAGGAGGACATAATTGAGCTGAGAGCTGGAGAATGAGGAAGGTGTTAGCCAGGGGAAGTGAGTCCTAGGAGAGGTCCCAGATAATGCAAAGGTCCTCCAGGGTGATAAGGCCAGTGTGGCTGGAGTGTATGTAGGAAGCCAGGGAGGAGTGCTTCCAGATGAGCCTGGAGACACTGCTGGGGACCCTTTCCTGTCCTCCTGAGGAGGGACAATGGAGGGAATCACATTCCTCTGACCCAGCCTACGTCCTCCACCAGAGCTCCAGAGCCCACCCCTTCCTCATTCCTTGGGGACCCTGTCTCATGATTCTTCACTCCCTCTGGGATCTTCCGTCTCTTCTGTGGGTTCATCTCCTTCAGTAGTGAACATCTCTAGTCACCCTCATCTTTAAAAGCCTGTCTGGATGGATTTACAGTTTGAAATCCCATCCAGCTAGCACCACTGTGACTGTTCCCACCTGTCTAGATACTGCTCAGTCTCCTTCACTGTCCCTTCCATGTGGGCCTTCCCTGGGGCTTCGGTATTCTCTCTTCTCCCCTCCACCAACTCCTCTTTTTTAAAAAACAAAAACATTTTTTAAAAAGATTTTATTTATTTGACAGAGAGAGACAGTGAGAGAGGGAACACAAGCAGGGGGAGTGGGAGAGGGAGAAGCAGGCTTCCCGTCGAGAAGGGAGTCTGATGTGGGGCTCGATCCCAGGACCCTGGGATCAGGACCTGAGCTGAAGGCAGACGCTTAATGACTGAGCCCCCCAGGCGCCCCTCCACCAATTCCTTCTGTCATACACATGCCGATGGCTCACAAACATGTGGTCATTTGTTCATTTAACCAAAATGTATGGAACACCTACTCTAAAGCAGACATTGTGCCAGGCAATGGGGATACAGTGGTGAACAAGACAGACATGGCTCCTTGATTTGGCGCAGTTTATAGTCTGGTAAGATGGACACGCTAGAATTGTTACAGGATTTCCTTCTCCTTCGGGGCCCACGGTTCTTGGTCCTGCCCCTTCAAAGAATGAAGAGGTAGACCAGACGAAGAGTGGTGGGCAGCAAAGCAAAGTTTATTGAGTGATAATAAAGCGATAGTACAAAGCTCCCAAAGAGGGAGGGGACCCGAGAGGGTTGTCATTGGAGTTTCTAAGTCTAGGGGTTTCTCTGGGCTTGTTGGAGGGCTGTTTGAATCTGATTAACCCTCCCTGCACCTGTCATCCAATCAGGTTTTTGTCATCTATCTATCACGGGGGAAAGGGTGGCGGGCTCCTTCCAGGGTGGTGTAAAATCCTTTTAAGGGTGGTTTCCCCTTAGGGCGGGGGGGCGGAGGGAGCTTGTCCCTGCCTGCCTTCCTTGCAACTATCCTTCTCAGAGTAACAGACAATGCTATGACTCTGAGGGAAGTTGGCAGAGTAAAGTAGCCACAGTGCTGCCTGAGGTAGGACGGTCAGGAAAGGCCTTTGGTGGGAGGTGGTATTTAAAGGGGGCACATAAACAATGAGAATGAGCCAGGCAGTGGGGAACTGGGGGAAGAGCCTTCCCAGCAGAGCTGAGTGCAAGTGCAAAGACCCTGAGATGAGAAGAGTTCAAGGACCAGAAAGAAGGGCAGTGCAGCCAGAATAGGGAGGCAAGGCATAAAGTAGGATTGGAGAGAAAGGCATCCATGAGCTTGTACAGGGCCTTGTAAGACACAGTAAAGAGGCTAGATGTTATTATTTTTTTTTTTTAAAGATTTTATTTATTTATTTATTCTTGAGAGACAGAGAGACAGAGAGAGAGGCAGAGGGAGAAGCAGGCTTCCTGCGGAGCAGGGAGCCCGATGCGGGACTCGATCCCAGGACTCTGGGATCATGACCTGAGCCGAAGGCAGACGCTTAACCATCTGAGCCACCCAGGCGCCCGAGGCTAGATGTTATTTTTAAAAAATTATTTATTTATTCTTTTTAAGTAATCTCTACGCCCAACACGGGGCTCAAACTCACAACCTTGAGACCAAGAGTCACACGCTTTCCTGACTGAGCCAACCAGGTGCCCCTGTCTAGATGTTACTTTAACAGCAGTGAGAAACCTTGAAGGGTTTTACACAGGGGAAAGAATTTTCAAAAGTCTATTCCTGCTGCTGCATGAAAAGTGGGCTGGAAGTCAACAAGAGCTAAAGCAGGTAGCCACTAAGAAGCTATTGCTTTGGCCCAGGTGACAAATATTGGCCTGCCACCTCTCTTCTGGGGGCCTCCTAGGCTTGTATGCCCAGCTCTTCCCTGGTCATCCTCCCTCCGTCCTGAGTCCCCATCTTTCACAGAGCCATTGCCCCATCTCTCCAGTACCCTACACTAGAAAGCTGGGAGTGTCTTTTTCTCCCTCACCCTCCACTGCATTTGTAGGGGAGGCAAAATAATTTTCTCCCTACTCTTCTGCGTTCTTGGCCAAGACCCCTGCAATAAAAGGCAGATTAACAAGGGAAAAGTACAAGTTCGTTAACATGCATACCTCAGGCATACATAGGAGATACTCGGGAAAAACAAGTAACTCTCTGAGGTGGCTTAGAATTCAGGCTTAAATACCCATTTTGAGGGGCGCCTGGGTGGCTCAGTCGTTAAGCGTCTGCCTTCGGCTCAGGTCAAGGGTCCTGGGATCGAGCCCCGCATCAGGCTCCCTGCTCAGCGGGAAGCCTGCTTCTCCCTCTCTCACTCCCCCTGCTTGTGTTCCCTCTCGCGCTGTGTCTCTGTCTGTCAAATAAATAAATAAAATCTTTAAACAACAACAACAAAAAAAAACTGCTTAAAAAAAAAAAAACATCTTGATAGGGGAAGGGAAGGGAGGATATAGGCCTCTTAGGGGAGAGCAAACGATTTTTAGGAAAGATGAAGAGTCCCTTAGAGGAATAGATGAGAGACATAATAGTTTGTGACAAAGTTTGTCTGGGTGTGGTGTTGACTTCTAGTCTCCTCTTCTGTGATGAGTCAATCCTCCTTGGTGGACAAAACTCTGGGGGGAGAGGACTGATTACCACTGAGTCCTTTTGGAGGATCTGTCTTTAGGCAGATAAGGGGAGTTCAGAGAAAGCCTCTTCCTGCATTTGCTGTTTTTCAAGAGTTCCAAACAGCAATTTTCTGCTATTTCTGAATAAGCCCCTCCCTTTTTTTGCTGGTAAAATAACTGACAGATTTTAAGGTTAACAATTTTTATTCTCTTTCCTAGAGTTTGGCTTGTTTCAATGAGCAAGAATTGCTTTTTAGTTTGAAAGAGAAAATAAGTTATATTGGGGCAGAGAGAAGGGCCCAGATATCCACTTTTGGACAGACCTTTTCTGGCCTTTGCAGTTAATTACCGTCCCTTCCCTTGGACCTACACTGTGTCCTCTCGAAGTCATTCATCATGCTGCAATGGAATGTATTTGTTTGCATGCCTGTCTCCCGTGCAAGTCATCTCGGCTCCCTGTATCCAGGATATGATAGGTGTTGGGTAATTATTGGATGGACAGATGGATGGATGGATGGATGAATGGATGACCAGCACACGATAGGTGTTAGGTAATTATTGCATGCATGGACAGAAGGATAGATGGATGGATGGATGAATAGGCAAGTTACTTCTCTCTCTTATGGGCTGCCCAACATATTATCTGTGCCTCATTCAGAAATCATTGTTCATTCATTTTTGGATTTTTTGTTTCTTATGCCTTCGTCATTTCCAATAAACTACGAGCTACTCAAGGGCAGGGTCTGTGTCTTCTCCATGGTAGCTACTCTTGCCTTACACACATGGTTTTATTGAGTCCTCACAACAATTCTGTGAGCCAGACACGCTTTTATATATATATGCTAGTTTTGTTGAGATATAATTCACAAACCATACAATTTACCTAAACCACCAACCACAAACAAAACAATTTATCTAAAGCACACAATTCAATTGTTTATAGTATAGTCACAGAGTTGTACAGCCATCATCACAACCCATTTTAGAACATTTTGATCTTCCCCAAATGAAACCCCCTACCCATTATCAATCACTCCCCATTTCCCCTCAGCTTCTCTCCACCCCCAGTCCTAGGAACCACCAGTCTACTTGCCATTTCTATAGATTTGCATCTTCTGCACATTTTATGTAAATGGAATCCTACAATGTGCTATCTTTTGTGACTGACTTCTTTCACTCAGCATGATGTTTTCAAGATGTTCTTCTGAAGGAGTTAGGAGCTGCACGCTTCCCCGGCTCCCAGTTTTCTACCAGCTACCAGTGGTCAGGCTGCAGACGTCACACAACCTCCCGAGCCTCAGTTCCCTCATCTGTCAAGCTGGTGATAACACTGACTTTCCATGACTGTCGTGAGGATTGAATGAAATGGTATGTGTAAGCCTCGAAAAATGTAGTCATTGTTATTATTAGTATTATTTTTGACAGCATGAGATTTACAGCAAGAAAAACTCAAGTCTCAACCCACTCTTGCCAGCTTTATGATCTTGGCCAGTTACTCCACAGGGCTTGGAATAGCGCCTGGCGTGGAGGAAACACTGTGCAATGTTAGCTGTTAATGTCATTATTTCCAAATAATAGCATCGGGTCCATTCTTCTGGGGAATGCCACAATCTAGAACGACATATTCAAGAACCTCTGCAAACTCTCAACTCTACTTTGCAGTTTCCTCCCCCAGTACACACATGCACACACAACCATGCGTGCGGACACACACACACACACACACACACACACCCCTAAGTTCTAGCCTCATTGGGCCGCTCAGCAACTTTGAAAATGTCATGCTGTCATAACACAGTATTGTAGAAACCACTGTCTGCCAAGTGCTTATTTTATGCCTGGCACTGTGTGAAAGTTTACATATATTATATCATTTCTATTCTACCAGTGAGGAGACTGAGGTCCAGGAATGTGAAATGACTTATCCAATCTAATAAATGGCCTGTCCATCTCTGGGCTTCTGTTTGTAGAATGTTCTCCCTGCCTCCATTCCATTTCTACCCTCTAGAACACTATTTTCCTTTGAAGGCCCAGCTCCATTGGCACCTCCTCCAGGGAACCTTCCTTGATCCTCAGCCTCGGTGTAGATAATCACTCCCTGAGTGCCTGGGGCTCCTGTCCCCTGTCTGTGGCACCGAACTCCATAGGCACTGGGTTGTAATAATTGATCTGGAAGTCAGTTTGTTCTCACAGGATTGTGACCAGTTACAAGGAGAGGATACTGTCTTCTCCATCTTTGTAATTGGCATCCAACCCGAGGCCCTGAACACCCTGAACAGGAAGACAACAGCTATGAATCCTCCTCATTTATACCCTTGACCTCCACAGATGATGGGTTTTTTAGGTCAGTTCCAGCTTTTAATACACTGGTCTTTGGCCACGCCACACACATTTAGTTTGAGGTTTGAAGATGATGTCTTACACATAAATGGTGGTTTATTTGTGGCATTTTCTGACTAACTGTAAAGACCAGCAAGGGGTCATGCAGATTCCAAGTTCCCAATGTGGGGAGGACAGGAAAGGAAAGATGCCTTTTCTCCAGCAGTAAAACACTAGGCCCCCTCTTCATTCAAGGGCTTACTGATCCCATCACACAGATGGGGAGGCCCTGAGATGGGACAGCGGTTGTCCAAAGTCTGCAGCTTGTCTTGGTGTCTGAACCAAACCTCTGAGATCTCAAAGACCCTGCCTGTGCACAAGGAAGGGTCTTCCTTCCTGAGGGGCAGAACCATTGTTACTTATAGGGAAGAGAGGTTTTGTAGGTAGAATCGGCCTCCTGTTGGGAGGATGGGGCTGGGTTTCCCCTGTTCTTACCTTCAAAAGTCTCTAGATTCAAAGCACTTTTCACAAGTTTTACCCCCCGCCCTACACACACCACAGTACACTTATTTGTTCCTTAAGTCTCTTCCCAAGAAGGACAGGTTGGTTTGTGAATGTTTAGCTCATAGTTCTGTCCCCAGCATTACCCAGAGCAGAGTGATCCTGGCTCTTAGGAATGCCTCATAGAGTTTGTTGAGTGACAAATGAATGGATCAGGAAGGCATAGCTTTTATATTTCTGCTATACTAAAAATCCTCAGCTGCGGAGACCTACGTCCATGTCCATCTCCTCACTTTGAAGTTTTTTCTTCTTCCTCTTCCCGACCCTGGACACTTTCTTGCTCTTGACAGGTCAGACTATCAAGTACAGACCTACTAAGAGTAGCATCTACCCCAGTGGGAAAAAAAAAATTGCACCCCTTCCCACTCCAGCAAAGGCAGATTTGAACTGATATGCTCAGACCTCCTTCTTCGATCACTAGCCTAGAAAGTTTTGTTTGTTTTGTTTTGTATTTGAATTGAAGTATAGTTGACACACAATGTTACATGAGATTCAGGTGTACAACATAGTGATTGGACAAGTCTGTACATTGTGCTGTGCTCATCCCAAGCATAGCTCCCCATCCTGGGCTATCTGTCCCCATACAACGCTATTACAACACCACGGACTGTATTCCCTATGCTGTGCTCTCATCCCTGTGACTCATTCATTCCATAGCTGGAAGCCCTTACCTTCCACTCCCTTTCACCCATTTTGACCCCTACCCTCTGGCAAGCATCAGTTTGTTCTCTGTATATATGGGTCTGTTTCTGCTTTTTGTTTGTTTGTTTTGTTTTTTAGGTTCCACATATAAGTGAAATCATGTGATATTTGTCTTTCTCTGACTTAATTTCACTTAGCATAGTACCCTCTTGGCCCATCCATGTTGTCCCAAATGGTAAGATCTCATTCTTCTTTTTTTTTTTTTTTAAGATTTGGTTTATTTATTTGACAGAGAGAGGAAACATAAGCAGGGGGAGTGGGAGAGGGAGAAGCAGGCTTCCCGCTGAGTAGGGAGCCCGATGCAGGGCCCTGGGATTATGACCTGAGCCGAAGGCAGATACTTAACGACTGAACCACCCAGGTGCCCCAAGATCTCATTCTCTTTTTTTATGGCTGAGTAATATTCCACTGTGTACATATATGCCACATCTTCTTTATCCATTCATCTATCAAGGGACACCTGGGTTGCTTCCATATCTTGGCCATGGTAAATAATGCTATGATAAACATAGGGGTGCGTATGCCTTTTTGAATTAGTGTTTTCATTTTCTTTGGGTAAATAGCCAGTAGAGGAATTACTGGATCATTTGGTTTTCTTTTTTTTTTTTTTAAGATTTTATTTATTTATTTGAGAGAGAGAGAGAGCACACACTAGCAGTGGGGAGAGACAGGGAGCAAGGGAGAAGCAGACTCCCTGGTGAGCAGGGAGCCCGACATGACAGGGGCTCGACCCCAGGACCCCCAAGGTCATGACCTGAGCCAAAGGCAAACGCTTAACTGACTGAGCCACCCAAGTGCCTGGTTTTCCTATTTTTAATTTTTTGAGGAAACTCAATAATACTGTTTTCCACAGCGGCTGCACCAATTTACATTCCCACCAGCGGTGCAGGGAGATTCCTTTTTCTCCACACCCTCACCAACCCTTGTTATTTCTTGTCTTTTTGATTCTAGCCATTCTGACAGGTGTGAGGTGATATCTCACTGCAGTTTTAATTTGCATTTCCCTGATAATGAGTGATGTTGAACATCTTTTCATGTATCTGTTGGCCCTCTGTATGTCTTTTTTAAAAAAATGTCTCTGTAGGTCTTCTGTCCATTTTTAATCAGATCATTTGGGGTTCTTTTTTTTTTTTTTTTTTTTTTTGATGTTGAGTTGTCTACTCAGTTTGAAGTTGAGTTTGGATACTAACCCCTTATCGGCTATGTCATTTGCAATATCTTCTCCCATTCAGTTGGTTGAATGGCCTGGTCATTTGTCCAGCCTCTTCCCCACCTGCTTTTTTTTTTTTTTTTTTTTAAGATTTTATTTATTTGACAGAGAGAGACAGCGAGAGAGGGAACACAAGTAGGGGGAGTGGGAGAGGGAGAAGCAGGCTTCCCGCTGAGCAGGAAGCCCGATGCGGGGCTTGATCCCAGGACCCTGGGATCATGACCTGAGCCGAAGGCAGCCACTTAACCGACTGAGCCACCCAGGGGCCCCATCCCCGCCTGCTTTTAACTCGGATCAAGTCCTGTTTGAATTTTGCTGGTCTGGGGTCCAGGTGGCTTTTTGGGTGACTTTACATATCTCTCCCCTCTAAGATGAATTAAGTGATGCCCCTGTATTTAGATGTGGGGAATCCTAATTTTTCTTGATTTTTCCAGAACCTTGGGAACCATCTGTGATGACTATCCTTTCACTTCTCATGTCCAATTAATCACAAATCATATTAATTTTTTTAAAAAAGTCAAGCCACTTCCTCCATCTCCACAACCACCACCCCAGTGGCCATCACTTCCAGGTCTCCCCCTCCCCACCCTTCTAATCCTTTTCCTTTCTGTGGCCAGAGAGGTGTTTTTAAAAATGTAGTTTGAGGGGCGCCTGGGTGGCTCAGTTGGTTAAGCGACTGCCTTCGGCTCAGGTCATGATCCTGGAGTCCCGGGATCGAGTCCCACATCAGGCTCCCTGCTGAGCAGGGAGTCTGCTCCTCCCTCTGGCCCTCCCCCCTCTCATGTGCTCTCTGTCTCTCTCATTCTCTCTGTCTCAAATAAATAAATAAAATCTTTAAAAAAAAAAAAATGTAGTTTGAGCCAAGGCACTTCTCTGTTAAAATCCTTCAGTTCTACCCTTTGATCTCAGGATAAAGTCCAAAATGTTTCAAGTCTCCAAGAGCAGGAGGTCTTTTCCACCTCCCACTGTGCTGCAGTCCTGCAGGCTCAGCTCTGGCCCACTCCCCCCTCAGCGCCTTAACACGTGCTGTTCCCCTTGTCTTCCTGTGGGTAACTCCCCTCTCTTCTCAGTACAAGGGTAGCTTGAGAATAATAGCAATTAACATTTACACAAACGACTCATGTGTATTAGCTTGTTCTCACAATAAATGAGTACCTTTATTAGTTTACTTACAGATTGGAAATCTGAGAGTCAGATGGGAAGAACTTGCTTGCTCTAGGTCACATAGGTAGCAAGCACCGCCGCCCCCCCCCCCCCCAACTAGGCAGTCAGCTGCATGAGGACAGGGATTGTGGGCTTTGCTCATGGGTGCCTAGTATTCATTTGTTGATTTAACAAATGCTGAACATTTAGAATGTGCCATGTTAGGCACTGTTCTAGGTCCCTGCTTTCATGAAGCTTATATACAGTGAGAAAAAGACATACTTAGCAGGTAAACACATATTTGAGCAATGTAATTTTAGGTAAATAAGAGCCTTGAAAACAAGAAAACAGGATGGTGTGTTAACGATGAACAGTGTTGGCAGGCTACTTTAGACCACAGGGTAGTCTGGGAAGGCTTCCCTGAGGAGGAACTCTATCTGCAGAAGGAGTATTCCATAAAGGTGTTTCTTGATTTAATGCACCAACTAGACTATAAACTGAGTGAGGCAGAGAGGGACTTTCTCTGCCTTGTCTACCATGGTATCCCCTAGCACCTATATCTGGCATTGGCATAGAATGAGCCCCAATTAACCATTTTTTTGAATGAATGAATCTATAAATATGTGTATTTTTTCATTCCTTTACTCACATCAGTGGTTTTCAATGGGACTGTCTGTGTGCGTTCTGGTAATTTCTGGATTCCTTTGTCACAACGATAAGGAGGGTGGTTCCTGGCATTTATGGAAGAAGGGATGCTGTATATCTTGCAACACATCGAGACAGTTCCACATAATGTAGACTTGTCCCATATACCGCATGACTTCCAAATGACCTGTTAGATCCCCGTGTAGATGAAAAAAGTTTTTAACTGTTGAAGCCTACACTGACTCCTTTTTTTTTTTTTTTTTTTTTTTTTAAAGATTTATTTATTTATTTGAGAGAGCGAGAATGAGAGAGAGTACATGAGAGGGGGGAGGGTCAGAGGGAGAAGCAGGCTCCTCGCTAAGCAGGGAGCCCGATGCGGGACTCCATCCCGGGACTCCAGGATCATGACCTGAACTGAAGGCAGTTGCTTAACCAACTGAGCCACCCAGGCGCCCACTCCTTTTTATGTAGAAACAAAGTATTTTTAATTTATTTTTTATTTTTAAAATTTTTACTGAAACGTAGTTGACATATTAGTTTCAGGTATACAACATAGTGGGTCAACACTTATATATATTAGGAAATGCTCACCACAGTAAGTGTAGCTCTCCTTTGTCACCGCACAAAGTTATTACAATATTCTTGATTGTATTTCCTACGCTGTACTTTTCATCTCCGTGATTTATTTCATGACCTCTTAATTCCCTTCTCCTACCCCTACACAGAAATATTTTTGCTCCCTTAAATATCAACTAAATTTCCAGGAAGGCCACCGCCATGTAAAAAGGGGGATGATTGTATTTTGTTCTTTTGAAGCTCTACCAACATTTAATCCCATCACCCGTGGATACTCCTGCAGATGTGGCTGTCGGGTTCTGGGTAACTACCTACCTCTACGTCCTAGTACTCTGAAAACTTGAATGTCGTCCGTATTTGCGCCAAAACATTTACATGCTGAACCACTTATTATATCATTGTGACTTATTTTGTGTCATCTTTATTTTACAATAAGCAACACATGGATTATAAACGTTGCGCCTGTGGGTGGGTTACAGGTGCTCTGTTCCCGGAGGGCCGGGCGGTGTGCTGTCTACGCGGCTGGCAAGCAGCCCTTGGGGCCGGAGGAGACCCCAGCGGAGCGGTCCTCCGCGCGCCAGGGGTCGCTGTGGCGCCGCGCGGCCGCGCCGGGTCGCTCTCGCGTGGCCGCCCCGCCTCGGGCCCCCGGGCCGAGTGGGCGGGCACGACTGCGCCCAGGTCGCGAGGCGCCCTTCGACCAGCAGCGCCCGGGGCGGGCGAGTATAAATGGAGCGGTGGCTCCCCCGGCCGCCTCTCTCCGCCCCGGGTCGCCGCAGCCTCCGTCGCTTTCGGGCCCTAGCAGCCTGAAGGAAAAACAGGAAAAGATAAAAAAAATCCGAAAATGCTTTAAAACCTAAAAAAAAAAAACAAAAACCGAGAGAGAGAGAGAAAGAAAAAAGCGCATCCTCCTCGGAGAGCCCGCGGGGAAGTCACTTCTGCACGCTTCCGGCCTGCCCGCGCCCGCCGCCGCACCTTGGCGTCCGTCGGTCCGGTGGTGAGCCGCCCGCCCGCGTCCACGCGCCTCCGCTCCGTCCGCCCCCGCGCCGCGTGGCAGCCCCGCGCCCGCCGCCCTCGCCCCCCGCGCGCCGGCCCCGGGCGCACCACGTGTCCGCGCTGCCCTTCGCCGGCCCGGCGTGGGAGGAGGCTGCGCGCCCGGCCCCCGGGGCTTGCCGAGTCGGCGCCGACCAAGATTTGGTTTCCCTCTTGCCCTGGCTGCTGTAATCTTAAACCGCCGGGAGCCCGAGGCCTATATTTATAGAGAAACCCGTGTCCCGGAGGCCGCCGTGGGCACCATTTGGTTGCCTCTTGGAGAATTTTTATAATTTGGAGGGGAGTCCCTGTTTTAATACGTTATTTTTTTTTTTTCTCCTTCGAAATTTGGAGCTTCAGACCAGGACAGCTGCAAATTACAAACTCCCAGAGAGGGCCATATTGTTTTTGAGAGCCTTTTGTCTGCGGTTTTGCAGTCTCGAACGAGCTGTCCCTGAACTCCTCCTCCCGGTCCTCCGTGTCTCCGAGCCTGCTCCGGCGTCTCTTAGCTTCACTCTGCCACCTGTGAGCCGCGGCGCGGGCCACGGCTCCGAGAAGAGCCCCTTTTGTCCTGTGTGGTCCCTATAAGAAGTTCTCCTGGCGGGGCTCGGGGTGGTGGGGGCTGGGGAGATGAACGCTGCGGCCAGCAGCTACCCCATGGCCTCCCTCTACGTGGGTGACCTGCACTCGGACGTCACCGAGGCCATGCTGTATGAAAAGTTCAGTCCTGCGGGGCCTGTGCTGTCCATCCGGGTCTGCCGCGATATGATCACCCGCCGCTCCCTGGGTTATGCCTACGTCAACTTCCAGCAGCCGGCTGACGGTGAGTAGACGCTTATATCCACAAATTCGCGGGATCCTAGGGGACCCTCGGAGTCTCCCCCATGGGGGAGGGGGAGACACGGGATACAGGAGTTGAGAATGAAGATCTTGGCATCAGGTGACCGGAGTTTCAATCTTGCTTCCACCGCTTGCTAACTGGGTGACCTTGGGCTAATCAGTGGTGGCGGTGGGGTTGGAACCCAAGGAGACAGTAAAATAGGATTTGGAGAAAGTCCCTGTCACTCCATTGTGTATATGGTCCTGCTTTAGTGGGACCCTTGTCTGGTCACTGAGCATGGGTTCATGCCCCTCACAGGCCTGCCGAAAAGGCAGAACAATTGAAACACAATTCCTGCAGAAATTTTAGATTCTGGAGCTGCCGCCCCTCCCCTACGTTTACCCTGGACTTAGTCTCTTTGCTTTCATACTGATAAGGGGTCTTTCTGGGCAAGTGGGAGGCAGTGGGAACAATTCTGTTCATTTTACTTGAGCAGGGGCTCGTGTTGGCGCCACGAGCCGTGCATGTGCCAGGCCAGCTCCCGGATCTGTGGCTTTAAAGCTCCTGGGGTGGAGGAGTCCTTTACTCTCTGGACGAAGCCCTGGGCTGTGGAGAAGGGGTGTCCAGGCAGTCTGGGGAAACGCTGCGGGGGAAATCGACTGGGCTGGTGGGGATTATGGCCTCACCTGTGCACAGAGCTTTACCCTTGTCAAAACCCTTTTCCTTCATCCCATCTGAAGAAAATGGGACTCCGGAGAAGGAAAAGGAACTGCAGAAGGTTGAAGTCTTAGCTGGGACTGCCAGCGCAGTGCCCCGCCAGCCCAGACTGGGGCCCTTGCTTGGAACAGTGGAGAGGTATGCTGCAGGCGTGGCCGGAGCGAGGCCAGAGGAAACCTAATCAGGGGCCGCACGTGACTTCAGATTAAAAGGGAACAACTGTAGAGACCATTACTGGGAGAAACGAGCCATTCTATGGCAAAGGATCTCTGGGTCCCTATTTTTGTCCACACTTTGTTCACTGTCCGTGAAGCACAGAGAATGTCACTTGCCCAGGCTGCAGCTAAGACCAGAGAATCCGACTTGTTGAGAGACAAGAGGCGCTGCTACCATCAACTCACCGTGTGCTCTGAGCTGTGTCTGGCCAGAGGGCACAAAGGTGGCCAAGTGTGGCCTTTTTCCGGGGGGAGTAGTGGGTACATTGGCTGTTGCCTGCCTTTTTGACACTTTCTGAACAAAAGTCCTGTCACTTGGTGATAGTAGCAGAAGCCATTGGTCAGTGCATCTGCCAACACATGCCTCTGCAGGACCTCTCCTAGCTATAAATAAGTGCAGCCAGATTTGTTAGACGAAGCCAACTTGCCTTCTGCAGCACTGTCTGGAAAGACGCGAAGAGCTGTGTAGAAAGGGCTCCTTCCTGCTAGTCAATGAGACCCTGGGGTCCCAGGCTTTTGGTCCCAGATAAACCATCAGGAGCGACGGCTTCTGTACCTGGACTTGTCCTGAGTTGGATCTGTCCAGTCTGCTTTCCCTGACCTTCCCTCCCATACTCAACCAGCCCACCTGAGAAGGTGGGAAAGGTGGTTGGAGATGAATGAAAACGAGATACTCCTTCCGCTGACTGGACAGCTGAGCTTGTGGAGGGCCAGAGTTAGGGAATTTTGTCCCTGTCTTAAGTGAGGTGGTACCTTGGGACAGGAGAACCCCACCCCCATGCCCCTTATCCCCTCATGGAGGAGATTCTGGGGTGGTTCATTGCGTAAGTCAGGAAAAGTGGCCACCAGCTCTGGGAGTTTGTTACGACCGCTAAGAGAAGTGCTCCTGCTGACAGGTGGTGGTACGTCTTAGCTTCTGGTCCTTTAAGCGGTCTCTGGTACACACATGGATTTGTTGGGAAGCTGGGGAAGCGTCCCAAGGCACTGGATGGAGAACTTGGTTGGGCACCAGGGCATTTGAAGTTCTGGAATTTCACAGAACTCAGATTAAGACTTGAGAAGGGCCTGGAAACCACGAGGTGCAGAGCCTAGTGTGCTACGTGCTTAGAAAGATGTAGTTTCATCCTCATCGTCCTGATGCTAAAAAGACTGTTTCCATGCATGACCGTTAGTATCTGTCATTTTGAGGTTTTTAAATCAATTTCTGTTCTCAGAAATTGAAAATATAAGAAACTGGGCTGAATTCAGGGATAGCACATTCTCCCCAGTCAGTCACTCGTAGATTTTGTTCTGTCATTTGTCTTGTAGGCGGATCGTAGACAAAATGACGACAGCTAGTTGGTAATTTGATACAATACCTTACTGAAAAATAATCAGAAGGTCTGGTATTAGTTTCTTAATCACTAGTTAGCTGCATGGCTTAGCCATCCTGGACCTAAGTTTGCTCATTTTATGAAGTAGATAGCATCACCTGTCCCACCTGCGTCACCACGGGTGATAAGCAGCAGTCCTCATAACTGTTACCACTTAGTCAAATGTGTGGTATTGTGATTTGATCTTGGTGCCAGAAGGCGATCTAGATGATCTCGCCTAACCCCCTTACCCAACAAGGGTGCAGCCCAGAGGGCTGGAGACTTCTGCCAGGATGTGGATCGACTGGCCAGAATGTCTACCCTCAGGAGCAACACGGGCTAGAGGGAGCTGATGCCCTTTAGTTTTAATAGAGTTGCCTTTTATCAGAGTGATTACCTTGAAAAGTCCTACAGTCATCTGTTCCTGGGATGGTGGCAGTCGTCAACACGAGGTGACGTTTTATATCCTTGACTGAAATGTGTTTCTCTCTTGCAGCTGAGCGGGCCTTGGATACCATGAACTTTGATGTGATTAAGGGAAAGCCAATCCGTATCATGTGGTCTCAGAGGGATCCCTCTTTGAGAAAATCTGGTGTGGGAAACGTCTTCATCAAGAATCTGGACAAATCTATAGATAACAAGGCACTTTATGATACTTTTTCTGCTTTTGGAAACATTCTGTCTTGCAAGGTAAGCACCAGTTAAAGGACTTTGGAATGATTACTGACTCATGAGAACAAGAGAAATACTAAAGGGGGAACAGCCTTGGAATTGGGCGACAGGATATGGTCATTTTTGAAATGCTGGAAATGGCTCTGCAGCCTAAAAATTCCCTGTAGGTAATCTTGTGCCACAACCCAGCATGACCAGCAGGTGCTTTTGTGTCTTTGTTTATTCGTCCCTCTGCCTAAAATATCCTTCCTGTTTCCTACTTTTGGAGGGCATCAAAGGGTTTCTCCTTTCTGTGGGGGAACCAGAGCAGTGCCTCAGGTCTCCAGGTGGCTGTACTTGGTCATTTCAGAAGCATAAAATCATCCTCTTCCTTCTCTGTGCACCTGTTTATGTGGAGAATTTTGTACAACTGGTGTGGTGGTTGTTTACATGTCTAACTCCGCACTAGACTGAAATTCTGTTGTGGGTTTGGAAAATGGTCACTTTTGGCAGCACGGTGCTTTTGCCCCCAAATTTCAAGGTCTTTTAATGAAATAAAACTCTTGGAATAGAAGCAGCCTAATAGTGGCTGCCATTTGTAAATGGAACATCACTGGGTGCCTGGTAGTGTGCTCCGTGTTAGGAAAACTTGGCGTGCTGTAGTCTCCTGTCTGGACCGTGGATGGGCTAACGGCCTCAGACGCTGGCAGCTGAGCAGAAGACCACGTGGTTCTCGACTCTTTGGAGATACCAGTGGTGCTACCGTGGTCTGCTTGTCTTTGCCAGGTGGTGTGTGATGAGAACGGCTCTAAGGGTTATGCCTTTGTCCACTTCGAGACGCAAGAGGCTGCTGACAAGGCCATCGAGAAGATGAACGGCATGCTCCTCAATGACCGCAAAGTGTGAGTGTCCCAGTCCGGAGCAACAGCCATCGCATGAGCCAGCCGTGGCCCCACCTCGGTATTAACTGGCACACAAGGCGGCTACTGGTTCTCTCGGCCCAAGTGTGGCCTGCTCCTACCTCTCCACTCCAGGGCTGGTGAGTCTCCCTGCCCGAGCCGTGGCAGCCCTTTGACTCGCCAAGGTGGGCTTCCTGCCCAAGCCATGGCCTGCCTGCCGCCTCTCCCTTAAAAGCATCATCCGTCTGTGGGTTTTGTGAGCACCGGCAACTGGGGCTTGCTGGAAGGCAGCTATGAGCCCTTTCTGAGCAGGGGTCTTGGCCAGCGGCAGAGTGGAGAGGGCCCTGGACTGACCAGGAGCTGTGTACTAGCCATGTGACCTTGGCCTTCCCGTGACTCAGGTCTGTCCATGGGGTCATTTGCTAGGGGTTGATGCCAAATTGTCCCAAGATCTCCAGTTGGCTAACTTATGACTCAGTGACCTTCTCATACAAGGCTGGTTCCACAGTAATACTTAATTTGGTTATAATGAAGAATCTGATCTGATGGCAGAAGACGCTGTTCATGATAGACCTTGTTGCTTTAGTGTGGTTATTGCAGAATAGGGAGGGGGGGTCTTAGCTAAGCCATGGCAGGGAGAGAAGGGATAATAAGTCTTGGCTAGAGCAAGCAAAAATCATTTCTGCTCTTTGTGGGGCGCCTTTTTATGTTGAACAGACCAGGGGATGGATTACATTGATAATGTGTATGTGGCCAGTGGTGAAGTCTTACAAAGGTATCACTAGAGAGAGATCTAAAGATTTTTCAGCATATAGATACATTTTCCCACTTGTGTCAACAACACCAGAATGAGGCCAGTGCAAAAGCAAAGGCTTTTTCATAGTTCACTCTAGCAGTCTCACCCCTAGGGCTAACCCCTGTTAACAGTTTGGTTTGTATCCTTCCAGACCTTTTCTATGCATTTACATAGATGCACAGAAATGAACATTTTAAAAACAAGGTCATCAGGTTTCTTCACGAAGGCAGTGTGATGTGGTAGGAGTAGCCCTGGTCTGAGCCAGGAGTCCTGGGGCTGGTCCTTGCAGGACAGTCCTGCCTCTCTCTTTCTGCTGGGGAGTCGGGGCATCTCTGAGCTTGCTGTCTTGGTGGTTGGATGGGGACTCGTGTGTTTTAACCTCTCCTGTCAGCCTTTAACCTATATTCCTTTGGGCCCCTGGAAATCATGATTTTTGTTCCTCTGGGTGTTCACTGTTTCCCATGGTCTCTTTTTAGGTTTGTGGGCAGATTCAAGTCTCGAAAAGAGCGGGAAGCTGAGCTTGGAGCCAAAGCCAAGGAGTTCACCAATGTTTATATCAAAAACTTTGGGGAAGAGGTGGATGATGAGAGTCTGAAAGAGCTATTTAGCCAGTTTGGTAAGTTGGGCTTCTTCACCCCATGTGCCCCCTTCTGCAGTCCACCGGACCTACAACTCCTCCTGTATCTTAGTTGTTTAAGAGATGAGGGCGCCTAGGCCCAGAAGTAAACTACCTTGCATGACAGGGTCACAGAGTAGATAGGAATAGACTCTTGGCTTCATCCTACCTCGTCCCAGCCCCAGAGCCGTCTCAGTAGCTTGGTCAGAAGTAGAAGGCCAGGCACGGCACCTCTTTCTAGAGTCCATCTGGGTTCAGCAAGAGTTGGCTTCATTTGGGCTCCTAGAGAAGCCTTCTCTCCTTGAGCTGTAACAGAGATGGTGTTACTAATAGTTCTGTCCTTTGGTAATAGGTAAGACCCTAAGTGTCAAGGTGATGAGAGATCCCAGTGGGAAATCCAAAGGCTTTGGCTTTGTGAGTTACGAAAAACACGAGGATGCCAATAAGGTGAGAGTCCCACGAGGGTTGGGGAAACATTTGCAGGAAGTGGCCCCGAGTGTGGGCAGGGCCTGGCTGGCACATAGCCGAGCGGAGCGGGCATTGCCCGAGTGTCATAGTGATGTTGTTCCTGGCCTGAGGGGACTTGACGTGCTAATCCGTCATTTACCTGTTCCCAGAGCACTTGGCACCTACCTGTCACCTAGCTCTGTAGGGTGAAAGAATAGGATGGGTGTTTGCTCCCCTTCCTAGTGAGGGGGCTCAGGGCCCCAGGAGTTGCTGACTTGCTGGCAGTAGCAGCTGCTTACGGGGAAAGCATGGTGCTGGGCGCTCAGCGTGCACCACTCGCTCCCCACAGAACAGGAGAGACTCAGCAACACCCAGATTAGCAGCCTGGGCTCATGTCTGCCGCGCTTGTATTTATAAAGCTACAATTTTTTTCTGTATCCTCTGGACCAATAACCCATTTAAGTAGTAACCCCATTTTACTCACAAGGAAGTTTGGATTTGCTTAGCTGACTTCAGATGGAATAAAATTAATTTTTAGCCCTATAGGAAAGATTTCCTTCTCTTGGAATGTTGTGGTGGGACTTTCAGGCGTCCAGAGCAAGGCCCCGGCCTCTACGTCTTGATTTTTAAGACCTGTGTTTCCTCTTTAGGCTGTGGAAGAGATGAATGGAAAAGAAATCAGTGGGAAAGTGATTTTTGTAGGCCGTGCCCAGAAGAAAGTGGAACGGCAGGCTGAGTTAAAGCGGAAATTTGAACAGCTGAAACAAGAGAGAATTAGTCGGTATCAGGTGAGAGGGGCTCTTGGCACAGCCTCCCACCCAGGGGTTTACTGTGGAATACTGGCAGGAGCACCCTTAGGTCTGGCAGGCTTTCTCTTTGGGCACCTGGAATCTGCCTCTTCCTCTCCTTTCTCCCAAGATCCTCAGGTGTAAAAGGAAATACCTACCAGATACAGCAACGATTCTAGGACAAGGGCAAAAGATTGATTCATTCGTTTAGGGACTCATTCCGGAAGCCTCAGTCTGTTATTCTTTCTTGTGTGGGTTCTTTTTACTTAAATGATTACCCTTTGTTGGAGCGGTGGCAGGAGCCCCACTGGGGCCAGCAGTCAGCCAGAGGAGCTGTGCAGAAAGCCAGGCCCACACTGAGGGTCCTGTCCGAGTCCGCGGCAGGAGTCTCAGTCCTGAGCCTGCATCAGAATCCCCTGCAGGGCTTGTGAAAACGTGGCTTTCAGAACCCCAGAATTTCTGATTCAGTAGATTGGGATTTGGGCCCGAGAAGTTGCATTTCTAAGAAATACCCAAGGAGCGGGGCTGCTGTTGGTCTAGGACCACATTTTGACAACCAGCGTCTTAGGGCATATGTGGGGTACAGACGTGCATTAATGGTGATCCTTCTGCTTCAGGGGGTGAATCTCTACATTAAGAACTTGGATGACACCATTGATGATGAGAAGTTAAGGAAAGAGTTTTCTCCTTTTGGATCAATCACCAGTGCTAAGGTATTTTATACTGAGATTTGGGATCGAAAGCAGAAATTACAACTTTTTAGAGCTTTATTGGTATTTGTTTCACTGAAAGAGTGGAATCTAAATCGTGTTCATTTCTGAGGATAGATACCACATTAATCTAGCAAATTCCTCCTGGCGTTCAATTACGCATCTGAGTATATGCTTTGGAGAAGGGCGTTTCATGAGGTATACATTGCACTGTCTCCCAGGCACTGAGGTGTGGTGGTGAATCTGAGCAGTCCCTCCTATTGACCCCTAAGCACCTGAATCTTTCCCATTCTTTGCTGCTTTGTGCTGGTGTGGGGACAGATGGTGCAACAGTATGAGCAGAGGAAATCCAGACGGGTTGTTTTCCATTTGTCTTGGAGCCTGTCTCTACGACTCTGCCACACTTCCTCCTTGCACAAAGGTATTTTGAGGACTTGGGAACTGGGTTTGGGAACTTCTGTCCTGGCCTTACAAAGCTAAGAGGAGTGGAAAGATGGCTCTCACACGTTTTGCCGTGTGCATTGTTTGCTTGGTTTTCTTTGGTAATCCTATCAACTGATGCAGCAGGGTGAATGCATATGAATCCCCTCCTAAAGCTAAGGAATTAGAGTCCTTGAGCAGGAGAACACTGGTTAGGTGAGGATGGAACGCGCTCGGGCAAGGCCCGTGGTGGGTGTGATGGGAAGTGATGCATGTGTGAAGGTTCTGGACCCTAGTCTGATGCAGACGCTGCTGCTCCGCGAAGGTGCGGCACACGTCAGAGTCCTGGGGCTGAGAACGGAGGCCGAGTGCGCTGGTAAAGACGTGGTGACCCTGCCTTGGCCCTTAGCTTTACGTCACGCACAACCTGGGAGCGTCGTAAAGGAACGTCATTTGTAGCAGGGAGTTGATCAGGGGCCACCCTGTCGGGGTTCCTTGTTTCCTCGCCCCTTCCCTCTTACCACCTCCTTAACTGGCCACTGGCCTTCATCGGTGTGAGGAATGATGGTCTCTCCTTGCTTATCAGCACAATGTTCGAGTTGGTATTTGTAGGAAGAGGATAAAAGAACCGTGTCTTGCAAGTTTCACAGGCCCTATTTTCAAGATCAGGGTGTCATGTTTTCAGAGACTGCGCTGGCCCATCTCATTGATAGAGCCGTTGGGTTGGTACGCATCCTTACTTTCATGTCCTCCACCTCAGGAGGGCTGTCCAGGCAGCAAGCTAAGACACAAAAGATGCCAAGCACACATTGTCCTGTTGCTATCAATGTTTCTGAGGAGGTAGGCCAGGGGGGAGCTACAAATCACCTTTTCAGGTGAGGAAAAGAACTGTCTGAATGACTAGCCGTCTGTGGGAAAAGATGGCCTGAACCGGTAGACCTGTGGCTTTGTGGCAGTTGGCCTTAGAGGATCTTGTGGGCATCAAGCTTCAGAGAGAGGGCAAGCGTTTCACATAGCTTAGGGGCAGCTAGCCTAGGTGGCTCAGTCGGTTAAAAATCTGACTCTTGATTTTGGCTCAGGTCATGACCTCAGGGTCCTGAGATTAAGCCCCACATCTGGGCTCTGTGCTGAGTGTGGAGCCTGCTTTTAAAATTCTATCCCTCTGGGACAGCTGGGTGGCTCAGTCAGTTAAGCGGCTGCCTTCGGCTCAGGTCATGGTCCCAGGGTCCTGGGATGGAGCCCCGCATCGGGCTCCCTGCTCGGCGAGGAACCTGCTGCTCTCCTGCTCGTGAGTGCTCTCTCCCTCCCTCTCTCTCTCTCTCTGACAAATAAATAAAAATCTTTAAAAAAAAAAAAAAAGATTCTCTCCCTCTGCCCACCCCTGCTCCCATGTATTCATGCACTCTCTCTCAAAAAATAAATAAGATCTTTTTTAAAGGGGGGGCGGGGGCACTTGAGTGACTCAGTCGGTTGGGCATCTGCCTTCAGCTCAGGTCATGAACCCAAGGGCCTGGAATCAAGCCCCTCATCAGGCTCTGCTCAGCAGGGAGCCTGCTTCTCCCTCTGCCGCTCCCCGTACTTGTGCTCTATCTGTCTCAAATAAATAAAAATCTTAAAAAAAAAAAAAAAAAAAAAATCACAGAGCTTAGAAATCGCTGAACTGGGACTAGAATCCAGCTCTCTCTCCTAGCTGGTCACCTTTCTGCTGTTAACTCCCATTGAATTAATGGTGGCAGTCATTGGTTTTGTAACTCCTGCGTGTATGTGGTATTTCAAAAGCATATCCTAACCTTGCTAAGAGATGATAAAAGTTTTGTTCACCAAGGTCTTGGGCAGATGAGTTTTACAAGTAAACAGCTTAACACTGTCCAGATCTCTGTCGGGTATCCAAAGGTAGCTACTACGCTTCTAGGTGTCAGGAAATATCTTTGGGTTCCTGGTTTAACCATTAGCCATATCATAGTGTTTAGAAACTTTTAGGATCACCTGGGGATCTAACAAACAAAATGCCTAGGTCCTCTCCTTAGAGGTTGTGACTTAATTGGTCTGGGGTACATCCCGTGACAGGTCTAGAACCCTTGCCCTAGACTTGGGAACTGTTTGCGGCAGAAACCAGGTTTTTTGGTTCTTAATAGCTGTCCCCCAAACTAGAACACCTTTTCCTTAAGTAGCTGGTCCCTTTGTAGGTAATGTTGGAGGATGGGAGAAGCAAAGGGTTTGGCTTTGTCTGCTTCTCATCTCCTGAAGAGGCGACCAAAGCAGTCACCGAGATGAACGGACGCATCGTGGGCTCCAAGCCACTATATGTCGCCCTGGCCCAGAGGAAGGAAGAGCGAAAGGCTCACCTGACCAACCAGTACATGCAGCGGGTGGCTGGAATGCGAGCACTCCCTGCCAATGCCATCTTAAATCAGTTCCAGCCTGCAGCCGGTGGTTACTTCGTGCCAGCAGTCCCACAGGTGGGTCAGCTTGTGTGCCTGGGTCTTCGGAACCTGCCCCCCGACGGCTGTTGCCGCAGCCCGTGGTGGTTGGGGTGAGGGGTTTTGGATATTGGAGTTCAGAAGGTCAGAGTAAGGACCCATGAAAATGAAGATTTAGTCATTCTCTCACTCACTCTTCACGCAGTAGTGAGTTAGAATGAAAGAATCCCCGTTAACTGGCCTTCCCTCCCCCAGGCCTTTGAGTACTCAGAGAAGGTCTTGAATAACTAGCCTCGGGCCTGGCAGTGAGATGAGATGAGATACTTCTCTCATGCGGATTCAGGTCCTTCAAATAAAAGGGCTTGGGTGCTCTTTCTTGCAGGCCCAGGGAAGACCTCCATATTACACACCCAACCAGTTAGCACAGATGAGGCCTAACCCCCGCTGGCAGCAAGGTGGGAGACCTCAAGGTAGGTGGTGGGGAGTGCTGGTTCCATCACCCGGGATATGCCTCCCCGGGCTCCCTGCCTCTCCTCCTCGCCCCCTCTGAGGCGCAGCCTAGGTTCTGGTCCACATGCTTCATCAGTGATGCACAATTTTTGTCTTCACCAGGCTTCCAAGGAATGCCAAGTGCTATACGCCAGTCTGGGCCTCGTCCCGCTCTTCGCCATCTGGCTCCAACTGGTAATGCTCCGGCCTCTCGTGGCCTCCCTACTACCGCTCAGAGAGTCGGTGAGCAAACTGGCCTTGAGAAGTGTGGCCTGGGGAGGAGGGAGTCAGGTTGGCTAGGCCCTGCCCAGGGTTGGTCAGTTTGTTGGGCCCACGTTCCAGTTCCGGTCCTGTAATCATGGCTGTGTGCTCTGGTTGGTCCTTAAGGAGAGAGAAACAGTGGGAGTTCTAGGAGTGTTGGTGACTTTAAGGATCCTGCTCATTGGTGACTCATGTGAGAAAGCTTAATTATAGAAGCCTGTTAGCTGGATGACTACAGAGGCAGCCTATTCTTTTGGGTGGGGTTGGGAGATTGAAAGAAACTGTTCTTTACAGACTATGTCCCGTATTCCAAGAGGTGGAGAGAGTTGTGTGTTCTCTGTTGACTGCTCCTCGAAAGTAGCAGTCGTGGTCCCGTGTGCGATGTGTTGTGTGAACAGGCTTTGGAATGGCTCCTTCCGTGGGACGTGGCCAGTTGGACATTCGCTGCCGACACTGATGTGCATTTGCTGGTCTGTTGTAGGGTCTGAGTGCCCGGACCGCTTGGCTATGGACTTTGGTGGGGCTGGTGCCGCCCAGCAAGGGCTGACTGACAGCTGCCAGTCTGGAGGTGGTATTGGATGCACACAGAATGGGGAAAGATGGGATTTGACGGGTCTTTGCCCAGACTGATGGGCTTTAATTTTGCTTGTTCTTTTCCGAAGGTGTTCCCCCAGCCGTGCAGACCTTAGCGCCTCGTGCTGCTGTTGCTGCTGCTGCCCCTCGGGCTGTCGCACCTTACAAATATGCCTCCAGTGTCCGCAGCCCTCACCCTGCCATCCAGCCCCTGCAGGTGAGGCCCACCAAACAGAATGCTAAAAGGATCTCCCCTGTTGGCACTTGATTGAAAAGGTGCCTTGCTTTGATTCCTCCAACAGGTATTAAACGCCCGCTGTGTCAGGGTGCCGTGTTTTCTGTGGTGACACTGCCTCTCGGGCTCTCTCTGCTGGGAGAGAAGGGGCTGGGAAGTATTCCTCCCCGTAGTAGTCTACTCAGAAATGCCCCAGCAGAAACAGCTGCTGTTTCCGCCCTCCTTTGTACAACATGTGTGTGCTCGCTTGGCTCTTTGAGCTGCTCACGCCCACTGGCCGAGTTGATCCTTAGCTGCTCTGCGAGACGGGGACATGCAGGCAGGAAAGAGCTTCATCTAGCAGAAGAGAAGTTCGGCTTCAGAGATCTTAAGTTGGGATGGGGGACTGGACCCAGAGCCCAGGAGTAATTTGCTTAGAGGAGCTGCAGTCTGCCTTGTGGCCCCTAAGTCGCCTGCTCGTGCTTCGTGCTGTCTAAATGCGAGATGCCTCAGAACTCTGCTTATGTAAAATAGTTTTTACCTTCAGAGCCTTCCTTTTAGGGCTGGGACTGGCATTGACAATGCATGTTGACAGTCCTCAAGCATTTGATAGAATAAAAACATTTGGTACAATAAAGTGATGTGGGATGTAATTATAAATGGAATCATTTGATGATTGCTGAGCCTTGTAGGTTTATTTTCTTAGTCATTTCCTATTCCTTTTAATAGCATGCTGTTTTTATTGTAGTTGGTTTTGTGTTCAAGCCTATAACACTCTTGCTCCTGTAACCCCTCATCCCTCAAGCTTGCCATTAGTTCCTTGGCACCAAGGACACCCACCTCCATCTCTGTCAAACAGTAGGCTTTCAGACTGAGTGGTCAGGCTCAGGACCATCGAGCATCCTTTCAGTGTTGCTAACCTGCTGCCTCTCCTGGTTCCCAGGCACCGCAGCCTGCGGTCCATGTGCAGGGGCAGGAGCCCCTGACCGCCTCCATGCTGGCCGCAGCGCCCCCCCAGGAGCAGAAGCAGATGCTGGGTGAGTGAGCCATGTGTTTGCAGGAGAGGGGGCCAGAGCCTGGCACTGACCCGGACACCAGTGTCCATTCACTGGGATTCACCCTGGGCTTTAATTCGATCTCCACCCCCAGGAGAACGTTTGTTCCCGCTCATCCAAACCATGCATTCAAACCTGGCTGGGAAAATCACGGGCATGCTGTTGGAGATTGACAACTCTGAGCTGCTGCACATGCTCGAGTCCCCCGAGTCGCTCCGCTCCAAGGTGAGCTGGTCCCCGGGCCCTGCAGGGGGAGGCGGGTCTGCTGTCTCCCGACCCTCTCGTCGCGCCTCGCCTGTGACTTGAGAGCTGCTGTGGGTGGGAATTAGGAGCGGGCAGCACCCGGCAACACCGCTGCCGGGCCCCGCGCGCCAGGGAGGGGCCGAGGGCCTCTGCTCAGATGTCACTAACCACCTGGAGATTGCTCACAGGTGGATGAAGCTGTGGCGGTTCTGCAGGCTCATCATGCCAAGAAAGAAGCTGCCCAGAAGGTGGGCGCTGTTGCCGCTGCTACCTCTTAGCCAAGGAAGAACCGTATGTTTGGCTGTTTTTGTTTTCTGCAATGGCTTTGACTTGTGACAATCTTCCTAAAAGATTACTTAGAGCCACTATAACCCGGTACCTTGGACAGGCAGTCACCTGGGTTCTGTCTGTCATCTGGAAGAGTTAATTTGGAGAAAAGAGAGGACAGGTTGTAAACTATAAGGAGCAGACAGTTTTCTGTAGAAGGAGCCCCTGGTTAGATGAATGACCTTTTTGGGTTAGAATAATGACAGATAAGGCGTCATAATCAGATCCCACAGCCTCATTTCTGTGAACATATCTCCCTGGTTTGGCTTGAGGTTGGTGAGAGCAGCTGTGTGTGCAGCCGCCGCGTGGCTCTGGGAACACAAGGGGCACGGGCCCTGGTGTCGGAGTGGGAGAGACAGACACACCTGACTAGTTCCAGGGTGTGTTCTAGTCCACTTCTGACCCTGGCAGCTGTGGCCCCCAGCCGCAGGGGCGGGGGTGAGTGAGGCTTAACTAGGACCTGTGACCAGGACTGGCGGGTGCCTCCTCATGGAGGAAGGAGAGGACCAGACAAACCAGAGCCAGAGGCGAGGGGAAAGGACACGTGGTAAGGGCCCAGACCCTTCATTTGGATTTAAGCAAGAGAATGGTAGCTTTGAGTACAGGATGGCCAGGAAGGGCGTGGGGCTTTATAGTACCTCGCTAGCCTCAGAGTGGGTGATTCTCAGCCAGGAGTTCCCCCTCAGAGGACATTTGCCAATGGAGACATATTTTGGGTTGTCACAGCTGGAGATGTGTCACTGGCATCCAGTGGGTAGAGGCTAGGGATACTGCTAAATGTTCCACAGTGCCCAGGAGAGCCCCAACAAAATCGTCCTGCCCGAATGTCAGGAAGCACTGCTCTTGCAATACCTTTTTATAAGCCGGAGATTCAGTGCATCTCAGGTTTTTCTGATTATGTATTTAATTTGTGTTGGTGCTTTTCAGGATTCAAAAGCCAAATAACCCCTCCTGGAATTCAGCTCAAGGTTTGAAGATTCCTAGCGTGTCCTATGGACCTCAACACCAAGAACCACAAATTGGAAATTTAATAGGTCATTTTGTATCAAAAGGTCAATTATGAAGCACCTAGAATTTTTCAATTAAAAGAATATATTCTCTGGGTTCTGCTATGGCCCAGACAGTGTTAACTTTTTTTTTCTATTGTGGGTTTTGATTTTTTCCCCCCGAAATTGGTTTTATTTGATGTACCCAAGTCTTAAGTTTCTCAATAAAGAAAAAAATCTCCATAAAACTGCCTGTGCTGTTTCACTCTGTTAAATCCAGTTTTCACTTGGAAGTAATTTTAGGATGTATTTAGAGTCAAATGAAGTTCTGTATAGCTTATCCTTTCCTGATGGGTTACAAACAGACTATTAGCAATGGTATACAGAACTGTCCCATTGCGTTCTCTTGTGGGAGGACCTTTATAATGGACCCCCATTTAACCTGTAGAAACCTATAGAAATCTGATCATAGCAGACCTGGGGTCTGACCCGGAAGAACTGGGTGCACTCCCTCCTTGGATGTGTTAGCTGGCATTTATGGGTCCCCTCTTCTGCAGTCAGCTGATTATGCAACTAAGGTTTCCTCTGGCAATGGGAAAAGGCTTGGGGCTAGGTCTGAGTGGCAACAGCAAACAAATGCTGGAGTCCTAAGCACTTTGTGGTTCCTTTAGTCCTCAAAACAGCCCTCACCTGGCCAAGGTCAACCAGTCTGCTTGCCCTCCCTGTCCTCTAGGAACACTTTTTACCTTCCTTGAAATCTGGCAGGCTGTCTTTACTCGGGACCTTACCCAGGGGGTCATTTTCCTTAGAATATTCTTCCCTCTTAGCAGTTAGCAGACTCCCCATTTTCTTTAAGGTCTGGTCTCACCTTAAGTAAAGGCTGATTCACTTACCACAGCAAAGGAAACAACAAAACTGGGACAACCTACTGAAGGAGAAGATACTTGTAGACATCCAACAAAGGGTTAGGATCTAAAATATATTAAGAAGTACAACTCAGGGCGCCTGACTAGCTCCGTTGGTAGAGCATGCAACATTTAGTCTCAAGAGTCGTGAGTTTGAGCCCCATGTTGGGCATAGAGCCTAGTCCAAAAAAAAAAAAAAGGAAAACCAAATAATCCAATTAAAACATGGCAGCAGACATGAACAGACATTTTTCCAAAGACATGGCCAGTAGACATGGAAAAATGTCACCACTCATCAGGGAAATGCAAATCAAGACGACAATGAAATACCACCTCACACCTGTCAGAATGGCTAAAATCACAAGAAACAAGTGTCGATCTGGAGAAATAGGAACTCTTGTGCACTGGGAGTGGTAATGCAAACTGGTGCAGCTACTCTGGAAAGCAATATGGAGGTTCCTAAAAAAAAAATACAATTACCCAATCCACTAATCACACTATTGGGTATTTACCTAAAGAATACGAAAATACTGGGTGGCTCATTAAGTGTCTGCCTTTGGCTTAGGTCATGATCCCAGAATCCCGGGATGGAGCCTCCCCCATCGGGCTCCCTGCTTGGCCCGGTCTGCTTCTCTCCCTCTGCTCCTCACCCCCCCACATAGTTCTTTCTCACCCTTAAGTGGGCAAATAAAATCTTAAAAAAAAAAACCCAAAAATATTAAATCAAAGGGATACATGCATCCCTATGTTTATTGCAGCATTATTTATAATAGCCAAACTATGGAAACAGCCCAAGTGCCCACTGATAGACGAATGCATAAAGAAGTGTGTGTGTGTGTGTAATGCTAAGCGAAATACGCCAGAGAAAGACAAATACCGTATTATTTCACTCACGTGGAATTTAAGAAACAAAACGAACAAAAAGACAAACCAAAGAACAGACTCCTAAACACAGAGAACAAACTTGTTACCAGAGGGGAGGTGGGTGGGGGGATGGGTGAAACAGGTGATGGGGATTAAGATTCCATTTATCTTGAGCACATAGCTGTAAATGGATTCGCTGAATCACTTTATTGTACACCTGAAACAAATATAACATTGTTAATTATGTTAATCACACCAGCATTAAAAGAAATAGAAATAAAGGCCGGGTCGAAGTAGAGTCCCATATTTTCTGACTTCCGCGGTTAATGCGGCTATGTATTTGTGTTCTCTGTTACCTTCCGAGTGCCCCCCAAACCAAGATCCACCTGCCCCTGGACAGGAGCCCAGCGCCGTGCGCAACCAGCGAGGGGGCGGGTCTGGGGGCGGGGCCTAGCTACAGCTTCCGGCGGAAGAGCCTGGGAGCAAGATGGCTGCCCCCTAGACGGTGCTGTTTTTCTGTTGAGCCGGCGTGAGGGCTCCACTGAAGCTAGCCGGGCGGGTCTCTTGTGGCTCTGCTCCTCCAGCCTGTGAGCAGCGCCTGCGACCTAAGGGCTTTGCTGGGCCTAGCGCTGCCCAGAACCCGTTTCCCTCTGACCCTGGTCTCGGAGAGTTGGTGAGATCTGTTATTGTGACCTCGGACCGCATTCCAAACTCTCATGCCCATTCATTCCATAAACTCCGCAGTCCTGGCCCCTTAGAAGAAGGAATTCACAGAATAGGTGGGGAATTATGGAAAACATCTTTACCGGGGCTGGTGAGCACCATGATGCGAGCGTTTGATGGACAGTGTTGATGGGAGGGTCGGGCTGAGGGTTTCAGGGAAGGAGCACTCGGTCTGGATAGGGGAGGACAAACTAACTGCACCGAGGCACCGAGGCCGGAGCTGGGTTTGAAAGATCTGGAGTAAGGCTGTTACCTGAATGGAGAGCAGCAAGAGCCTGGAGGGGTGAAGTGGTCTAACATTTGGGGGCAAATGGTTTGCGTTGAGGGAGCAAGGGAGAAAGAAGAATAGATAGGTGGGCAGGGCTCAGGTTAGGAAGGTCTTATATGCCGTGCTAAGGAATTTGGACTCTGTTCCGTGGGCAGTAATGAGCTGTTGGAGAATATTAAGCAGGATAGTGATGTGATCCGATTTGCACTTTCTTGGATTCATTCTAGTGATTGTATAGAAGAGAGAGTCAAACTGGAGGCAGTGAAGGTATCCGAGTAACCAGAGGCTCGATGTAAGTCTGAAAGGGGATGGGGGAGGAGTGTACCTCACAGGTCATTTTGTATACCTAAAACACTAGGGACTCCTCCTCCGGCCGCTGCTGTCTGGCTGTGTTGCAGCAGCTTGTACCAAGCGTGTGGAGGGCATCGGTTCAGAAGGCACGTGGTCTTTGCAGGTGGGCTGGCAGAGGAGGTGGACAACAGAGTTCTTCATGCTGCTTCCTTTTGGAGACACCACAGATACTTAGTTTCTTCTGGTGAAACAGGTGAGGACTTCAGTGTCTCATTTTCAGATTCCTAATGTCAGGAAAAGGACTTCAGGAAAAATTTTAAGTCATGTGTGTTCTGTGTATGGTTGGTATGTAACGAAGTTCAGGAGGATGCCTCTCTGGGTCAACGTGACTATGATCTTGGTGATGGAAGAGGAACGTTCTGAGGACAGCAGGGCCAGGATGGTGGTGTGGCTATGGGCTGAAATTCACAGAGATTGACAGTTTGTTGGATTTGAGGAAAGGCTTTCTCCACATTGGAACCCTTTGGGGCCTTTGATTTCTGATCATTTAATAAACAAACTGTATAGTAGGATTCAGTAGGAAGGTAGTTTTAGAAAAATCTTGAAAGGTCTGGGTGTTGTTTCACGCCACCTGCTGGGTAGCTATACCCCACCACACCTGCTGATCAGACCTCCCTTGTTGGCAGCTGTGCTTTTAAATAGCAGAGGGTGGCAGGGAAGCTCAGCTGCAGCAGTGAGGGCCTTGGCCTCTACTCACCCCGAGGGAGTTTCCCTTAAAATGGTATCACAGTTACCGTGCACGTTTCTATGTGATCTTTGGTTGTTATTCTCTAAGATAGGAGTTTTAGACCCAGCTGTGCCACTAACTCTGGGTGTGATACTTAAACCATCTGAGCCTTCAGTTCTTCGTTTCTTAAATAAAACAGTAAGACTGGCTTTCTGGGGGCTGTACCCTCCCTGAATTCTATAAATTAGTAATTCCTGTTGCTCTTGCTGTCTGCCAGCTAACGTAACGTTTTCCTGAGGACAGGAGTAGGCTCCCTTCACTAGCAGTCACCAAACTCAGTAGTGAGGTAAGCGCTCTGTATTCATTTGGTGCTCAGTTGGAGTGAATAATCTTTTTTAAGGTTTTATTTATTTATTTGACAGAGAGATAGAGCCAGAGAGGACAAGCGGAGGAGTGGCAGAGGGAGAAGGAGAAGCAGGCTCCCCGCTGAGCAGGGAGCCTGACGCGGGGCTCAATCCCAGGACCAGGGGATCATGACCTGAGCCGAAGGCAGATGCTCAACCATCTGAGCCACCCATGGAGGGAATAACTGGTAAACAACTTTATCTATGTTCTGTAAGTCTTATAAACAAAAGTCATTAAAATGCTTGGAAAGTAACTTAAGGCTTAAATTCTGTAGTGGTAGAATTGGATACTACAAAGTTTAAAAATTCACTGTTTAGCTATGTTTATTTAAAATAAAATGATTTTAATATTTTTGGAAGCATCTAAAAATTAGATTTTCATTTTTTTAAAAAGATTTTATTATTTATGGGGTGCCTGGGTGGCTCAGTCGGTTAAGCGTCTGCCTTGAGCTCAGGTCATGATTGCAGGGTCCTGGGATTGAGCCCCGCATCAGGCTCCCTGATCAGCGGGGAGTCTGCTGCTCCCTCTGCCTCTGCCTGCCACTCCCCCCTGCTTATGCTCTCTCGCTGTCAAATAAATAAAATCTTTTTTATAAAAATAAAGACTTTATTTGTCAGAGAGAGAGAGAGCGAGCGAGCACAAGCAGGGAGAGCAGCAGTTGGGGTGGCTTCACACAACAGAAATTTATTCTCTTAGCTCTTCTAGCTCTGCAGGCTAGAAGTCCTACATCAAGGTGTTGGCAGGTCCATGCTCCCTCTGGAGGCTGTAGGGAAGAATCCTTTCCTCCCTAGCTTCTGGTGGCTCCTGGCAGTCCTTGGCATTATTTGGCTTGTAACTGCATCAGCCCTATCTTTGCCCCTGTCTTCACAGGTCCTTGTTCCCTGCATGCGTCTGCGTCTCCTCTACTTACAAGGATATCAGTCATGGGACTTAGGGTCCATTTTAATCCAATATGACCTCATCTTGACTAATTATGTCTGCAAAGGCCCTATTTTTTTTTTTTTAAAGATTTTATTTATTTATTTGAGACACAGAAATACAGAGAGAGAGGGAACACAAGCAGGGAGACTGGGGGAGGGAGAAGCAGGCTTCCCGCGGAGCAGGGAGCTGGATGCGGGGCTCGATCCCAGGACCCTGGGATCATGACCTGAGCCGAAGGCAGACGCTTAACGACTGAGCCACCCAGGCGCCCCGTGCAAAGGCCCTATTTTTAAATAGGGTCACATTCTGAAATTTGGGTGGACATGAAATTTCGGGGGACATTATTCAACCCCCAAAACCCTGGTTTGGTGGGGGCCGTTGCCGAGGGACTGGACATTCTGGTTGAAGGAAGGCCCACCAGGCCTGGCTCATAGTTCCCCTCATGTAGGTAGAATATAGAAGACAGACCCTGCAGAGCCCCAAGCTTTCTGGGGCCTGGCATTGCTAGTTCTTGGTTCCTGTGTGTATTCTGTTCCCACAACCTGAGCACACATCCTTGCATCACCAGCTCTAACAAGCAGTTAGTACATGCTCTTTGTTAAATGCATCTAATCTAGGTAGGTAGGTAGGTAGGAAGGGAAAGTGTGTCTTTTTTCCATGTGCTTGTGCTACGGAGCTTTTATTTGAGTGCTAACTACAGGAAGAGTGGGACTGCGAGCATGAACTCATATCCTCTTAGGGTGCTCAGCAGCAACAACAGCCTGGTCTGGCTGAGACTCTTTGCTTTTTACTGAAGCCCTTATGGGGATGCTCCTTTACAGGACATGAGACCCTCAGGCGCCTATCATGTTTCCAGTTTCCACAGTTTCAAAGTTATCTAGGACACAAAAGTTGTCATTATTTGAAAGTATTCACTGGGAACTGGCTACTTATAAAATGAATTCTCATTCAGAAAGCCTTTCCATTGACCGTGTGCATAAATGCCAACCACCTGTGTTGGCCAGTCTGTCCCCGACATTTTTGTATCTACATTAGGGGTCAGCAAACTTCGGACGACAGGCCACATCCAGCCTGCAGCCGGTTTTTGTATGGCCTATGAGCTAAGTCGTTTTTTATATGTTTAATGGGTCGTGGGGAAAAAAAAAGAAGAATATGCAGCAGAGACCGTGTATGACCCACAAAAAATATTTACTGTCTAGCTCTTGACGGAAAGTTTGCCGGCCTCCAGTCTAGGGCGATGCACCACAAACAGAGGTACAAGGATTACAAAGGTGAAACTGTGAAGCTGGCGTGAGAGGCAGGGTTCCATGAGGCGTGTGAAAGCGATCGTGGAAAACTGCTGTGGTTGGCTCTCGTCAACAGCGGAGACTCTCTTGAGCCCTAGAAAAGTGGCTCTCTTGTAGTTAAACCAGAGAAAACCTGTAAGGAGTGTGATAGGCTGAGTGCTTCAAAAGAAAATGATTTAAATTCCTACTGCTGCTGTAACAAATTGCCACCAATTTAGTGGCTTTAAAAACACCACAAATGGGGGCGCCTGGGTGGCTCAGTCGTTAGGCATCTGCTTTCGGCTCAGGTCATGATCCCAGGGTCCTGGGCTCGAGCCCCGCATCAGGCTCCCCGCTGAGCAGGGAGCCTGCTTCTCCCTCTCCCGCTCTCCCTGCTTGTGCTCACCTCTCTGTCAAAGAGTTAAATAAAATCTTTAAAAACAAAACAAAACACCACAAATGCATTATCTTACAGTTCTAGAGGTCAGAAGTCCAAAGTGGGTCTCACTGTGTGAGCAGGGCTCCATTCCTTGTGGAGGCTCTAGGGGAGAGTCTGTTTCTTTGCATATTCCAGCTTGTAGAGATTGACCTCATTCCTTGGCTTCTGGTCGCTTCTATCTTCAAGCCAGCAGTGGCCCAGTGAGTCTTTCTCACACTGCATCAGTCTGAAACTAACTCTCCTGCCTTCCTCTGCACATTTAGAGGACCCTTGTGATTACACTGGGCGTGCATCTGGATAATCCAGTATGATACCCTTATTTTAAGGTCAGCAGACTAGTGACCTTAATTCCATCTACAATCTTACTTCCTTCTCGCCATGTAATTCTACATATTCATAGGTCCTGGGGAATGGAATGTGGACATCTTTGAGGGCACCATTATTTTGCCTACAACAAAATTCTTAAATGTTTCCACCCTCCCCTTTTTTACCTTTATGTTCAATCTTTTATTTTCCTTATAATCAATCTTTATGACTAAATATGAAATAAGGATATTTCATGCTCTTGTTCAATTTTTTCTTAATTGTTAGAAGTAAAATTCGTACTTGATTCATCTGTTTCTAAGAACAAGAGCATAGCTATAATTCTCTCTTACTAAACTAAGGAATCTTTTTTCATATTTTTTTTTTTTTTAGTTTTCATGAAAAGACCCAAAACAAGCCTTTTTAAAAAATCTATCTACTTACCTTTCCCTAGTATCAGTTATTCTTGGATAATAATGTATCCCTATACATCGTTCCATGAATACATTACTGTTTCATCAAACATGTTCCCCACCAGCAAGCGATACTGTTTCTCTCCCATTTAGTGCTGATCTTGATTTTTTTTAAAAAGATTTTATTTATTTATTGTTTATTTATTTATTGGAGAGCCAGGGGCAGGGAGAAGGAGAAGCAGGGAGCCCGTTGCAGGGCTCGATCCTAGGACCCCAAGATCATGACTGATGAGCCACCCAGGTGCCCCTGATCTTGATTTTTTAAAGCAGACTCAATACACGGTAACTGCATTTACCCTTATAATTTCAGATCCGAAGATCATGCTAGCACAGAACTTCATATTGGTGTTGAAAGAAGTGTGTGGTGGCTCAGGGACAGTTTATGGTTAGCTTTGTGCTTAGCTTGCTGTTGGGGCGTTTGGGCTCCCAGCATAGAATTAATCATGAGCAAGTCTCAGATTTCTTAGAAGTAAATGGAATCTTTTTTTTTTTTTTTTAACTTAAACAAGGTTTAAGCAGCTGAGTGGTATTGTAGTCTTTTCAGAATGAATTGAACTCTTTGGGCAGACAGTTCGTGTCCATTTAGCCAACCCAGTGAGAATTAAGGAAGGCTCATCCAGACCGGGCGAGTGGCGGCAACCGCAGATTTCTCGTCACGTCCTCAGCTTTGGCCTCCGCTGTCTCACTTCCCGCTGCGGTGGTGTATGTCCACGGGGAGAGAGGTGTATGGGGGAGAAGAGAATGTGGCACCTCCGTGGAAACAGAGGTTGAGATTCTCCGCAGAGCTAGAGCCGTTGTCCCCAGGAAAGTCTTGCCCCGGGATGTAGACACGGACTGTGCCCTTCCAGCCTTGACGGTGGCTGGGGCTTCCCTTTTGGCTCTCGGCTCAGTCCTTCTTTGTTTCTCTCCTCTGCCTCTGCCTCTGTGGAGAGCTGGACCTGAAGGTCTGACATTTCCCAGTGACAGCTTCCCTTGTCCTAAGCGGTACCTTCTGCCCGTGAGAGCCCCATGGGCCGTCGTCCACTTCGTCGACAGAGCAGCAAAGCACTGGGCACAGCTAGCGAGCAGTTGGCCGAGAAGCTTGAATTTCTTAGCATTCGTTCGATTCTTTTCCTTTCAGTGTGGGCAGATGATGACTGGCTGAAGAAGTTTTCTGGGAAGACTCTTGAAGAGAATAAAGAGGAAGAAGGGTTGGAGCCTCCCAGAGTGGAAACCCGGGAGGTGAGATCGAAGGCATGCGCTTCCCTGCGAGGGGCTGGCACTTTCCACCCAGGGCGCTTCTGAGGTGGGCGGTGCTGGATGAATTGAATGGAGAAGCTTGGCTTTCTTGTCCGTGTGGGGCTCTAGGTGAGAAGTATCCTGTGCGTGCTTGGGTACCAGCATGAGATTGCTTGAACTAGGTGGCGGTCTGAGATGAGAAAGGACAGTGAGGATACCCCCTCACCAGCATCCGCCATCCTCCTGACCTTTCCCGCACCCTCACTGAAGACCTTGGCACCAGGCTCGCTGCCTTCCTATTCCTGGCCTGATTCCAGAGAGGCCTCAGCTCCTCAGAATGTACCCAGGTGCCGGGCGCTTCCTGCCTCAGCACTTTCTCCTGCTTCTCGATACCCCATCGTGACCATTGCTTCTGGGAATAAATAACCGAGCTCCCCCTCCTCTGTCCACCCTTGGAGCAGTGGTGTTTCTCTGAGTTCCTCCCTTAGCCCTCGGCTCCTCTCTGATGCTGTCCTTGCAGTTTCGGCCTCTGTGGCCCGTGTCTGAGCTTATCACAGCCACTCAGCCTTCTGCTGATTTCCTGATGTCTAGGGCTAGCCTTGACCTCTCTCCTGAGTTCCACATGTTTCTGCCTGCATGTCTCCCAGTCACCATAAATCAACAAAGCATATCCCAAGTGGATTTCCTCTCTCCCAGTCACCATAAATCAACAGAGTAACGTCCTAAGTGGATTTCCTCTCTCCTTCCACTCTGGTCATCCTGAGTACCCCATCTGAGTGAATTTTGGTGTCTTCCGCAGTCCCCCACACCAGGGACTTCCATGTCCTCTGGCTCCTCATCATAATCCACACCTCCTGCGTTGCCATGTCCTGCTAATGTTCTCCTTTGCATCCGCCTGCATCTCTCCTCTCCCATTTGCTCCCGCCACCGTGGCTTGGCTAGCCTCTGTCATCTCCCTTGTGGATAGTGACAGGAGCTCCCTAGCTGGTCTCCCTGCCCCGGGCCTGCGTGCTCCTGTCCTGAGCAGCCAGAGGGAGCTTTCTAAGGCAGAGCTGACCATACGGCTCTCAAGCTGTCTGAGGACTCCTCATCTGGAGAGGTGAGTCCGGGCTCCTTCAGGGGGACAGAGGGACTCTCCGTGTTCGGACCCCACTCACCTCTCCACGTTATATCCCCATTTGGCATTCTAGGACAGAGTTTGTGGGTACCTATAAATCTCTGTGTTTTCACATAAGCAGTTCCTTGGCCTAAAAAGTTCCCTTCCCAACCGACTTTATCTCGCTCACTCCTACTCACCTTTCATCGCTGAGCTCAGTTGCTACCTTCTCCAGGAAACTTTTCTGACACCTCCAGTGGAGTAAGCGAAGGTCCCTTCTGGGCTTCCATGGTCCCGGGGCTCCTGGGGCGCCCTCAGTCCGGGCGCTTACAGCATTATTTTGACAGTAGTTATTTAACAGATGTTTAAATGTTGCTTACTTTATACCAGGCACTGTTCTAAGGGCTTTACAAATCCTGAATCCTAACGATAATCCTTTGAGATAAGTACTAATACTGTCTCCAACTCGAGGTGACAAAACTGAGTACAGGGAGATCTAATAACTTGTCCAACAGCACGCAGCTCCGGAGTGGGGAACCGCGATGGGAACCAAGGCTGTGCAGCCGCGGGATCTCTGTGCCTCCCGCACTCGCGGATGTCGCTCCCCCGCTGGGTTGCCAGTTCCTTAAGGGCCTTATTTAACAACTCCAGAACTTGGCCTGCAAGCCAGTACGTATCCGTTGCCCTATTAATCCACACCACAAATAGGTCAGAGACCATAGTTTTCTCTAGCAAACACATGATAGGGTTTGTACTGAATGTTGTATTTATCAGCTAGTCATCCCGGTGCACTCAGAGCACAAAGCAAGGCCCGACCTCATTGTCTCCTGGGCACTCAGGCCCGAGCCCGAGCGCCGCCCATTCTGCTTCCACTGCAGCCAGCTATGAATCTGTAGGGCCTGGCACAGAGGGAAAAGATTATGGGTCCCTGTCATGGGAGTGGGCTTGAACTGGGATTGTTTGTTTGTTTTTGTTTTTTATTTTTATTATTATTATTTTTTTAAGATTTTATTTATTTATTTGAGAGAGAGGGAATGAGAGACAGAGAGCATGAGAGGGAGGAGGGTCAGAGGGAGAAGCAGGCTCCCCGCTGAGCAGGGAGCCTGATGCGGGACTCAATCCGGGGACTCCAGGATCATGACCTGAGCCGAAGGCAGTCGCTTAACCAACTGAGCCACCCAGGCGCCCCTTGTTTTTGTTTTTTAAAGATTTTATTTATTTGTTTTTTGTTTGTTTTTATTTTTTTATTTTTTTTTTTAAGATTTTATTTATTTGACAGAGCACAAGCAGAGGGAGAGAGAGGGAGAAGCAGGCTCCCCGCTGAGCAAGGAGCCCGATGTGGGACTTGATCCTAGGACCCTGGGATCATGACCCAGGCCGAAGGCAGCCGCTTAACCGACTAAGACACCCAGGTGTCCCAAGATTTTATTTATTTGACAGAGAGTATAAGCAGGGGGAGCATCAGAGGGAGCTGCAGAAGGGGAGGGAGAAGCAGGCTTCCTAATGAGCAGGGAGCCCCACTTAGGACTGGATCCCAGGACCCTGGGATCATGACCTGAGCCAAAGGCAGACACTTAACTGACTGAGCCACCCACGTGCCCCTGAACTGGGGTTTGCGGGTGCGGAGAGGCACGCACTGTGGGCCACGGAGCTGGGGTTCTGGGACCACAGGCCAGGGTGCAGCGAGCTGGCGTCTGAGGGCAAGTGGGACGCGGTCCCGAGCCTGCGGGGTCAGTTGGGGGGGGCAGTTATTTAGCCGGTGCTCGGGGTCCCGGCCCTGGGGCTCCGGCTGGCAGCACCTTGCTGCGGCCCACTTGCTGCCCTTGGGTTCTTGGTGTGTATGCAGAATACCCGCTCTCCGACTTGCGGAGTCTAGTGCTCCCCAACCTGACATTTCTTCTGTGCCCAGGGAGAGCCCACGGCAAAAAAGGTCCGGTCGAATCCGATGACCATGTACATGGACATCAAGATCGGGAACAAGCCGGCCGGCCGCATCCGGATGTTGCTGCGTTCCGACGTTGTTCCCATGACAGCAGGTGAGTGGGGCTGTGGGCCGGATGCCAGGGACTGAGTGGGCTGGGTAGGAGGCTGCCTGGAATCCTGAGACTTTAACACCTTTATCTGAGTCCTTCTGAGGCATTCGGGACCCCAGCATCTCGTCATATGAGCCTGAGCAGGCATTTTTGAAGTTCTGTAAAGGCTTAGGACCATTAGAAAGAGTAGGCTGTTGAAAGTTAGAAATTGTATTTTTTTTTTGTAGTTTTGTTTTGATATATTTGCAAACTTACAGATATGTGGAATAAGAATTCTGTAAGAATAGTACAAGGAACTCTTATATATCCTTGACCCACTCATTCATTTACTTTTTGCCCCCTACGCTTTTCCATTTAATTTATACACACAGATATATTTCCCCCCTACTGTGCCAGTTGAGAGGAAGTTGAAGACATCATGCCTCTTGACCCCTGAATAGTTGGGTATATATTTCCTAAGAAAAGAATGTTCCCTTACGTGATCGCAGCGCGACCGTCAAAATCAGGAAATTGAACATCCATGCACTATTTACTAGTCTTCAGGCCGTGTTCAGATTTCATCAATTTCCCCAGTATCATCCTTTCTAGTAACCGTTGTCCTTCCCTGGCAAGGACTCATGCTGCACGGCAGGGTCGAGTCTCTTTAGTCTCCCTCTGTTCGGAACAGGGTCTCCGTTTCTCAGTGTCTTTCTTTCTTTCTTTTTTTTTTTTTTTAAGATTTTATTTATTTATTTGACAGAGAGATAGAGAGCACAAGGAGGCAGAGAGGCAGACAGAGGGAGAGGGAGAAGCAGACTCTCCACTGAGCAGGGAGCTGGTTGCGGGACTCGATCCTAGGACCCTGGGATCATCATGACCTGAGCTGAAGGCAGCCGCTTAACTGACTGAGCCACCCAGGCGCCCCTCTCAGTGTCTTTCTTGATCTCTATGACTTTGAAGAGAACAGGCCCGTTTTTTAAGATGGTTTCTCAGTGTTTGCCTGGTACTTCCTGGTGTGAGGTGTTCTGGCAGGAGCACCTCATTAGCGCATCATGTAAGGATGTGCGTGATGATGTCACTTCTGGTATTTGTGACGTTAACTTTGGCCATTTGCTTAAGGAGACAGCTACCAGCTTTCTCCACTGAGAAGTGACTATTTGCAGGGCTATAAATTAAAAGCTAACATTTTTTAATTTAAATTTAGCCTTTTAAAAAATGTTTATTGAAGTCATCATTGCACATAAAGACAGTTGTGAAGTTTGTTATAACATGATGTTCTTCTGCTCCCCGCCCCGTATCATAATTTTTCTGCCTGCCAAAGGCAACATTCATTTCTTTCAGATGCTTATTTTGGCTTCTATTGCTCTATCTCTGAAAAACATACGTTACCGCTACTTGATTTTTTTTTTTTTTCTTCTTCCCAGTTTTCGGCTGCTTTAGGTCAGACTTTTTGGGAAACAGCCTCTTGAAGGATTGCATGCAGAAAGTTTATCCGGGAGTGGTCTCAGGGACCACTCTTGCAGGGGAATGAGGGGGGCAGATTGGGCAGAGAGTGAAATGGAGCCACCGTGCAGTCACACCGAGGCCTCAGCTTGTCTCAGGGGGGTCACCGGAACTCCGATAGCCCTTCTGACTTGTTCTGAATTGAGGCCTGGGGGCCGGGTCTCTGAACCCCCTCCCCAGTCATGAATTCTGACCGATTCCCAGGAGGGGTGAGTGGCATTTCCTGGGATGGAACTTCTCCTGGGGCTGGTAGTGTCTCATGCCTCTGGGAGGTGAGAGAGTGAGGGTGTTGGTCGTGAAGGAGATCTGAGCAGCTTCCCCAGGCATCACTGCAGTCCGCCTCGCCCACCACTCAGATTCTCCTTGGCTGCTGTGTCTCAGTCTCCTCTTTCCTCCCCCCGACCTGTGAGGTGTTGCAGGGACCCAGAGCTTGACCCTGGCTTTGCCTCTCTTCCCTCGCTCTTCCCTTCATGGTTTCTTAACCTCTTAGCCCAGTGCCCACCTCTTAGGCCTGATTCTTTTTTTTTTTTTAATTTTTTTTTTAAAGATTTTATTTATTTATTTGACAGAGAGAGACACAGAGAGAGAGGGAACACAAGCAGGGGGAGTGGGAGAGGGAGAAGCAGGCTTCCTGTGGAGCAGGGAGCCCAATGCGGGGCTCGATCCCAGGACCCTGGGATCATGACCTGAGCCGAAGGCAGACGCTTAACGACTGAGCCACCCAGGTGCCCCTAGGCCTGATTTTTTACTAGGTGGAAATGAAAGTCCCAGCTCATAGAGCTTTCCAACACATAGTTTTTAAAAAATAGTGTTATGTCATAATTATAATATGAAAGTATTATTTCATATACATATGAAATACTGTATTTCAGTATTTAAATGCTTGGACACAGCTAAACACGTGAAATATTTAAATGTGCACTTCTGTCCAGAGCCACAGTGAGCAGTGTGGACTGATAACCGGGTATTTTGTTGGCAGGATCACAGTAACATGATTTTCTGAAACAGTGAAAATCTCTTGGTAAAATTCTGAAAGAAAAAATTAAATGTTTCCTTAGTTTATGTGGTAGGTTTATTTCTGGAAAAATTCAATGCAAAAAAATAAGTCTTTTTTTTTTTTTTTTTTTTTTTTTTTTTTTTTACGATTTATTTATTTATTGGGCGCCTGGGTGGTTCAGTCAGTTAAGCGTCTGCCTTTGGCTTGGGTCGTGGTCCCAGGGTCCTGGGATTGAGTCCTGCATCGGGCTCCCTGCTCGTCGGGGAGTCTGCTTCTCCCTCCCCCTCTCCCCCCATTTCCTCCTGCTCGTGTTCTTTTGCTTGCTCTCTCGAATGGATAAATAAAATCTTAAAAAAAAATTATTTTAGAGAGAGCAGGGGTGTGGGGGGAAGGGCGGGGCATACAGAGAGGGAGAGAGAATCTTAAGCAGGCTCCCCGCTGAGTGTGGAGCCCAATGCAGAGCTTGATCCCAGGACTCTGAGATCATGACCTGAGCCAAAACCAAGAGTTAGCCGCTTAACCAGCTGAGCCACCCAGGAGCCCCTATAAGTCTTTGGATTTATATGTAAAATGGAGTTAGGTTCTCAGCTCCGATCATGATGAACAGATTTTTCTCTGCTACATGAATGTTTCTCAGAGCATTTTAAAGTCAGAGGATTAAGAATAATTCTTCCTTAGGGCGCCTGGGTGGCTCAGTCAGTTAAGTGTCCAACTCTTGATCTCCGCTCAGGTCCTGATCTCAGGGTCATGAGTTCAGGTCCCATGTTGGGCTCCACACTGGGCAGGGAGCCTACTTTAAAAAAAAAAAAAGGGAAGAAGAAGGAGAAGAAGAATTCTTCCTTACGTGGGACATTGCAGGACATCTAGATTCCTTGCTCCCTTCCTGCTAATGCTATAGCACCCCCAGGATTACTGACAACTGAAAACAGACCTTGCAGTTTCCAAGTAGCCTCGAGGGGGCAGTCTTCCCCTGTTTAGAACCAGCACCCTAGCCAGTCCCTTCCCATCCCAGGGCTTCCAGTCACATCTGTGGGTGAATCCTGCCCACGTGTCAGCCTCCATGCTGGTCTTTCCCTGTCGCCTTCCCTTGGACGTCCCACGGGCGTCTCAGAGCTCACAGGCTCTCTTGCTCTTTCCCCCCAGACCCTTCCTCCCCTCTTCCTTGTCTCTCAGTGCCGCCACCACCCACCTAGCTGCCTGCTCAGCTTAAGCTCATCCTCGACCCCTCTCCTCCGTCACACACATCAGACCCACGGGTCTTCAAGTCACTTTTTGGTCCACTTGTTCTTTACCCTTCCTCCACTAGCACCAAGTCCTCACGCTTGTCTCCCGGTTTCCACTCCCGCCTCTTCCCTTCTGGGGCTAATCTGCAAGGTAGTCAGAGAGCCATCCTTTCCAAACACAAACCCATTCACGCCCTTTTCCTGCTAAGAGCCCTCCTGGGGCCGCATCGTGCATGTGGGATCCAGCAGGACCCTCTGGCCTGAGGCCCGGCACCGCCCCAAGCTCCCCGAATGTGCTGCTCTGCCTTTGGTCCCCATGGCAGGCTTGCTGTTCATGTCATAGCTCACGTCCCCTCAGGGCCTTGGTCATCCCACCTCCTCTTCTGGAACATTCTTCCTTCAGCATCTACAGGGTTCACCCCTCACTTCCTTCAGGTGCCACGCACCTTGTGCGAGAGGCCTGCCCTGACCTGTCTCTCTAGAATGGGCATTCCTGTCATCTCTTCTTTTTAGTGAGCTTCGTTTTTCCTCATATATTTAATATTAGCCTCATGAGGGCAGGACGCAGTCTTTCTTGATCACTACTGTATTCTAAACAGTGTAAATAAATATTTGAATATTTAAAGCTGAGGTTCACAGGGCTGATTTTTTACGTGTCAGGCACGCTGATCACCTCCAACACTGAGAGTGGGACTCATTCCACTCTCCCATGGTCTCCATCCAAAGGGAGCACACAGTCTTGAGGCCCAGCCGTGGAAAGTGGGCTTTCTCGTTAACACAGACGAGCTTACAGCTCCTTGTACTACACTCCTCTCAGCCCCCGCCAAACATGGGCTTTTTAAACTCGGGTATTACTTCCTCCAAAAGCCTTCCATGGTATGTTACCTATGTGTATGTGTTTGTGTGTGTGTGAGAGAGAGAGAGGGATGGAGACACACACACACACACACACTTAGGTGACTGTGTCTTCTGCTTCCATTTGCTGAGCAAATGTCTGTGCCACTAGGCTCTGCTGTTCTGTAACATGATTTATTTTTTATTTATTTTTATTTTTTAAACAGCTTCATTGGGATACAATTCACATACCATTCCGTTCACCCATCTAAAGTATACCTCTCAGTGGTTTTTACCGTACTCATAGTTACGCAGTCATTACCACAATAATTTTAGAACATTTTTCTCCAAAAGGAAACGTCGCACCCTTTAGCACCCCCATCTTGTCCCCCAGCCCTAGGCAAACACTAATCTACTTTCTCTCTTCCTGGTTTTGCCTATTCTGGACATGTCATATAAATAGAATTACGCAATATGTGGCCTTTTGTGGCTGGCTTCCACTTAGCATAATGTTTTCAAAAAAGTTCATCTATGATATAGCATGTATCAGTACTTAATTCTTTTTTATTGCCAATGAATAATCAGTGTATGGATATACCACAATTTGTTTATCCATTCATAAGTTGATGGACATTTGTGTTGTTTATACTTTTTGGGTATTATGAATAATGCTGCTCTGAACATTCATGTATAAGTTTTTGTGTGGACATATATTTTCATTTTTCCTGGGTAGATATGCTGGGGCATATGATAACCATTTTTTAATTTTGAGGAAGTGCCAGACTTTTCCAAAGTGCCTGCGCCATTTTGTATTCCCATCAGCAACCTGTGAGGGTTCCGGTTTCTCTGTATATCCCTGCCATCCCTGGTTACCAGCTCTTTTATATTCTCTTTATATTATCTGAGTGGTATGAAGTGCTGTCTCATTGTGGTTTTATTTTTGTTTGCTTTGTTCTGTTTTTTGAGAGAGTACGAGGGGCAAAGGGAGAGGGAGAGCGAGAACCCCAGGCAGGCTCTGCACTGTGCTGATGCAGTGCTCGATCCCACGACCTCCAGGTTATGGCCAAAATCAAGAGTTGGATACCCAACCTACCGAGCCACCCAGGTGCTCCACTCATTGTGGTTTTGATTTGCATTTCCCTGATGGCTAATGATATTGAGTATCTTTTCATGCATTTATTGACCATTTGTATATTTTGAGAAAATGTCCATTCAGATCCTTTGCCCATTTTTTAATTGGGTTATTTATTTTTTTATTAGTGAATTGCAAGAGTTCTTTCAATATTCTAGGTATAGATCTCTTATCAGATACATGATTTGCAAGGGTTGTCTTTTTACTTTCTTTATGGTGTACTTTGAAGCACAAAAGGTTTTAATTCTGTTGAAGTCTAATTTATTTTTAGTTCCATCAGTATATATATATATTTCTTAAGATTTTATTTATTTATTTGACAGAGCGAAAGAGCACAAGCAAGGGGAGCAGCAGAGGGAGAAGAAGAAGCAGGCCTCCTTTCAAGCAGGGAGCCTGATGCGGTCCTCGATCTCAGGACCCTGGGATCATGACCTGAGCCGAAGGCAGATGCTTAACCATCTGAGCCGCCCAGGCGCCCCATCAGTATATTTTTGACATCGTAACTAAGAAGGTTTTGCCTAACCTAAGGTTACGAAGATTTACTCCTATATTTTCTTTTAAGAGGTTTATGGCTTAGCTCTTACATTTAGGGTTTTGATCGATTTTGAGTTAAATTTTGTGTATAGTGTGAGAAAAAGAGGTCTAATTTCCTTCTTTTGCACGTGGATGTCCAGTTGTCCCAGCATCATTTGTTGAAAAGGCTGTTCTTTTCCTGTTTAAATGTCTTGGCATCCCTGTTGAAAATCAATTGACTATAGATGTAAGGGTTTTATTTCTGGCCTTTTATTCTGTTTCATCGATCTATAGATCTGTCCTATGCCAGTTCCACTCTGTCATGTATTCTGTAGCTCCGTAGTACATTTTGAATTTGACAGGTGTGAGTCCTCCAGTTTTGTTCTTTTTTCCAGGTTGTTTTGGCTGTTCTAGGTCTCTAGCTTTTCCATATGAATTTTGGGAATAACTTGTCAATTTCTGCAAAAAAAGTCAGCTGGGATTTTGATAGAGGTTGTGCTGAATCTGGAAATCAGTTTGGGAAGTGTTGCCGTATTAACAGTATTAAGTTTTCCAATCCACGAACATGGGTGTCTTTCCATTTGTTTAGATCTTCTTTAATATATTTCAGGAATATTTTATAGCTACCAGAACATAAGCTTATACTTCCATTGAATTTATTTCTAGGTATTCTTTTGATGTTACTGTAAATGGAATTGTTTTGTTTTTTTTTTTGAATATTTGACAGCGAGATAGAAACCACAAGCAAGGGGAGTGGCAGAGGGAGAGGGAGAATCAGGCTCCCCACTGAATAGGAAGCCTGACATGTGGGGCTCGATCCCAGGACCCTGGGATCATGACCTGAGCCAAAGGCAGACACTTAACTGACTGAGCCACCCAGGCGCCCTTGGAATTGTTTTCTTGATTTCATTTTCAGATTGTTCATTGCTAAAGTATAGAAATAAATTGATTTTTGTATATTGATCTTGTATTCTGCAACCTTGCTGAATTTATTAGTCCTAATAGTTTTCTAGTGGATGCCTTAGGATTTTCTGTATAAGTTCATGTTGTCTCCAATTTTCACTTCATTTTTTTTTGCAATTTCCCCTGACTAGACCCTCTAGTACAATGTTGAATAGAAGTGGTGAGGGTAGACATCTTGGTCTTATTCCTGATCTTAGGGGGAAAATATCTAGTCTTCACCATGTGGGTTTTTTTTTGTAGGTGCTCTTCGTCAGACTGAGGAAGTTCCCTTCTATTCCTAGTTTGTTGAGTGTTTATCATGAAAAGGTGTTGGGTTTTGCAGGGTGCCTTTTCCTTGTCCGTTGAGGTGATCATGTGTTTTTTGTACTCTGTTCTGTTAATGTGCTATATTATATTGCTTTTTGGATGTTAAACCAGCCTTGCATTCCTGAGATGAATCCACAGTTACTTTTGAGTGGCTAAACTGCGAGCTACACCAGGGCTGGGACCAGTGTCCCCAGGGCTTAACAGGAGCCTGGTTACAAAGCAGACAATAAGTATTTGTTGAATGAATGAAAGCATATACCAGTCTAAAATGATTTAAACAGCTCTGCTCACCATTTCATTGACTGTCCCTTGGGTGAGAGACTGAGGCATCCACATGGTATTGTCCTGGAGTCGGAGCTGCCTGCTTGAAGAGCTGTCAACAGTCTGCACAAACGTCCCTCTGAGGGCATCGCTTCTGATAAAGTCAGTCCTAGCGCTTGTGCTGCTGCTGCCAGCCCGGTCCCAGGTGCTTGCAGGGTTGCGGCTGTGACTGGACCATCTCCCTGACAGACCAGAGCACCCGCCCCTGCTCTTCCCCTCCCACCCGGGCCGAGTCCCTGAGAGCTCCCCTTGTCAGACTGCTGCAGGGCAGCCGAGCTCAGAGCTGGCGCGAAGTGCCTCTGTCCTCCTCTCCCCTGCTACCCCTGCTATCGGGCCAGTGAGTCAGCTGAGCCAGGCTCCACTCGTGCCCTCACGCCCGGTCGTGCGTCTCATGGGCACCCAGTCACCCGTTGTCCAGCCACTGACCCGATGCTCGGCACTGTAGTACGCAGAGCGCCCGGGGTCCTCCCGCCAGGCACTGGGCTCGGCGCTGGGGAGACTGGAGGAGCCCGCCAGAGATGCCGCCCCCCGCCCCCGCCCCCGCCCCCGCCCCGGACTCCAGACCCAGTGGCAGTCAGTCTGGTGCCACAGCTGGTAGCCTTGCTGCTCTCACCCTACAATACCGGTGTTTGGCCAGCCGGGCCACCTCGCAGCGTGTCCCATCAGTCACCAGAAACAACGTCCAGGGCTGCCACCTGCTCGCTCCCCTGCTGCCGGCCAGGGGCTCTAGATCAAGGCTCGACACTCAGAAACCACTGGGCAAGGCTGGTCCTCATTTTGGGTTGAAGTCAGGTTGAGCCTGGAGGGGAGGGGAGAAGCCTGCTGGCCTGGGACCCCAGCACAGCTCTAGCAGCCTCGGCCAACCTTGGTCTCTGCCTTCAGCTGGGCTCCGTCCCCCCTCGGGCCGGCTGGGCCCCCGTGTCCCCTCGGGCCGGCTGGGGCCCACCACTGTGGCCGGGACCGCGACCTGCTGTATTCCCAGCAGGGACCGTCGCTCCCCGCCCCGGCAGCCCTCTCACCGCTGCTCAGCCCTGGCTGGCAGGACAGGCAGCACTGAGACTGGGAAAAGGCCAGCTGCGCGGGGTGGGCGTGAGGTTGCGAGAAGAGATGTACGCCAAGTCCCCGGTAAGGCTGGCTCCCGGGAGGACGAACGGGCTGGCCTGAAGCCCCCGGAGGGAGGACTGGTCACAGCCCCGTGAAACGAGGGGAGGGAGGGGGCCCGTGCTGTGCTTCCCCGATGGCCCTGCGAAGGCAGGACTAGCAGGCTGGCTGGGAAGCCGGCGGATAAGGAACCAGAGGGCGGCAGTGGGTCACTCTGTGCTGTACAAGGGCTTCCCCAGAGTTTATCACCTGGGTCCACACCCGGGACCCGCCCCCCCTGCCACCACAGGTGGTGACCCGCGCCTCAGAGGTGAAATGCCAGATCCCGAGACTCCCGGTGGGTGACCTGAGCCCCCAGGGCCGGGCCCGGGCTCCCAAGAGTAGGGTCGTGGGGGCCCCACACCCACCTCTGCAGAAGGAATGGTGACAGAACTGGGGCAGAGGTCAAGGGATGGAATGCTGCAAGTTAGGTTTTCAAAGAAGATTTAATAACAGATTTTCTAAATATACCAAAGATTGAGTAAATCAGATCAAGTAGTGCATAGAGTATGATCCTAACTTTGTAAAATAGCCATATATTCTATATAAAAAGACATGTGTGTCAAGGAAAAAGACTGGAAGGGATTAACAGTGCTTAGCTCTGTGTGCTGGAATTATGTGTATTTGTATTCTTTTTATTTTCAAAAATTTCCCTGGTGCACAGGTAATATTTTCTTCAGTGAGGAAAAACTTTTTTTTTTTTTTAAAGGGCCAAATGTTTGCTCAAGGCTTCCCAGTAAGAAGAGAAATTCTGGAAAGCTCCCCCTTCAGCTTCCTGGAGGTCGCAGGTGGGTGCTGGACTTGGGGAGGGGTTCCTCAGCAGACGTACCCGGCCGCATGGCTCACTCTGAGTCCCTGTCGGTCCCTGCAGGCCGGGACTTTCACAGGCAGGGGATTGTGTAAGTCCCCACCTCCTCCTGAGAGAGGACCACATTTAGATTTTTTAGGAAAAATGCAGCCTTAAAGTAAACACAGCAGCACCTCCTGGGCATGCTCTGGGAGGAGCAGGTGTTAACGGGAAGGCCAATGGGGGGGCACAGCTGCGCCAGTTCACTTAAACTGAGACCACTGGTAGATGCTATTCGTTCGGCACCGTGCAGACGCAGTGCCAAGGGCTTTCGAGGATGCACCTGATCCCACGATGGCCTTGCAAGGACAGAACCAATACCCCATTCAGAGGAAGAAAACCTCTCACTCAGATGTGACAAAATGTGGTCAGTTTAACAAGAGGCAGAGCCAGGATTTCACGCCAGGTCTCCTGGCTCCAAAACCCACCCTGTCCTATTCACAGCCCCCTTTCCTGTGCCTCTCTGGGCACTTCTTGGAGCATGTTACCTACGTCCCTACAGAGAGACACAAGGATGGGGATTTGCCTGATGGGCTGGCGTCGGGCCCAGGGCTGTGCCGGGACAGTGGAGATGCGGCACACAGAGCAGCCCCCCCACGCTAAGGGCCCCAAACTTGGCTGTTCCTCCGTGGCCTCTCTTCCTGGCAGCATTTCCTTTGCTGTCAGCGGGCCCGAGCTGACCACCCTTACTTAGGCTTCCAATGTGCAGCCTTGAAGGGAGCCTGGGCTGCCGGGCAACCATGGAAACAAGATGGCTGCCCCTTCATTGACTGTGCATCCATCGTTTTTCTCCAAGGCCTTTTCTGTTTGGTTTCCATTTGGTGGCTGCCTGGATGGCTGGAGGTTCTAGAAGTCTGTCAGAAAGGCCGTGAACACTCTACTTTCGACTTGATTGCACACAAAGGGATTCAGATCACGATATGTACCTGTTCGGCACACCCAATGGGCAAGGCGGTCTGCACCTTTAAAACATTTTACAAACTTTCCAAAGCATGCCACGTTATGTGCTAGGCGTTGAAGAGACCTAATACTGACATTTGTCCAAAGTTTCCAAACCTCCACTACCCGTGATGCTGGGAGGACAAAGCCATTAACTAAGGTCCCCAGATGGCAGGTTTCGTGTCCTGCGGCAGCTGGGCTCAGGCTGTGTCTGGGCTGTGGCAGAGAGGGGAGGGTCAGGGCTTCAGGCCGAGGGAGGAATGTCCCACATCACTGAAGCTTCAATCAGGAAGGGGCCTTGTCCAGACAGCAAACAGGTCAGTGGCCGAGTTGGAACCAGAATACAGGTCTCCTGACACTCCAGCCACTTTGTGCTCCAATCCCTGCCAGCCTGAGGTCAAAGCCCCCGGCTACTAGGGAACTCTCCACCTTGCAGACAGCCTGCGCGCACCCTCCGTGTACCCGGGGAGGGTCTCTCCCTCTGCGCTCGCTCCAGAGTCCCTTCCCGGTCCCTGCGGAGGCGCCGCTGTCCTGCAGCAGGGCCCCAGCGTCCACACCCACTGTCCCACCTGCTGTCCCGGGGCCCCTCCTCGGGGTGCCGAGTGACTGCTGAGGGGCGCATCCTGGGGCACACGGCAGGGGGCCCCCAAGCTGCTTTGAACGACACAGTATTTCAGGGTTTGGGCAGCGGGACTCCGTCTGTGCCAGCAGGTAACTTACAGGCTTAGTGAGTCAGAAATCAAATGCTCCAACGGCCTGTGGCGGTTTCCGGGACCCTCCCACCCAGGACCGGCCTGATTATCCCCTGTCACTCCCCTGGGACGGGGACCTTGTCTCAGGCTCACAGGTCTCACTCCCGGGCACACAGGGTGGTGCAGACTGGAGAACAGCCTGTCCTTAAGCCCTGGGTTCTATCGGACAGTCCCCACCCTGGCCCCAGGCCCCGTCTGTGGGTGAAATGGTTGCTGCGGGGGGTCTGGAGTCATGTGCCGAGGGTTCTGAGGCCTGTCCGGGTTCAGTGGAAAATCCACCCGGGCTGCTTACTGATGTTGGCCGTGGGCGAGGTGCTGCGGAGCCTCACATGGAAAAGCTGGAGGGAACTGCCCGCCCCCAAGGTTATCTGCTCCTGGGTGGGGTGGTCGAGCTCTTCCCCCAGGAGGGGAAGACACATGCCATAAAACATCCCTGCAGGCTTCCGTCTTGGTATGAGGCCCATCCGGCTTGTTCTGTTTCTAATGTGCTAACTGCTAGTGGGCCAAGGTCGGAGCCCAGGAATACACGGTCCCGAAGGTGAGTGCGTGCCCTGGAAAGAGGAGGACCCCTCCTCCCCGCTCGGAGCCCCGCCAGCCGGCCTCACGCTCCAGATGGCCCTCACGTTGGCCTGGAGGGGGCCAAGCACACGTCCCACGGCAGGACTTCTGAACGGAACCCAGTGCAGTCCGTGTGTGTCGGGCCAGCCGGTCTACCACCCCCCAGGGGAAGGGCGGAGGGGCCAGGGAGACCCTGGCAGGCTGGGGCAGGCCCTCCCTGCCACCCCACCTGAGCAATGCCGGCATTGCAGGGTTTCCTGCCTCTGGAGAGGGGCCTGACCCGGGGTTGGTGGGGGGGAGCAGCGGCGGGGGCAGGGCCTCAGTGGCAGCCGCAGGCCCTGACCACCATGTTGCGGTGCTTGCGCAGGATGACGTTGTTGCTGCTGTCGTAGTAGAGCACGGAGGTGGCGCTCAGCTTGGTGGGGGCGCAGCACGCCTTGGGGACCGCATCTGGCTTCATCAGGTGCACCTGGCGGGGGCGGGGGCAGAGGCGTGAACACGTGGCCTTCCCCTGGAACCCCCACCTGCTCCATCCTCCACCTGCAGCCCCTGGCAGGTGCTCCCGCGGAGACCCGCCCCACCGCATCCCCCTGCCCCCCTGCCCCGCCCCACTGCCCCCAGACGGGACGCCCCAGCACACGGTGTGCCCAGGAGCCCTCCGGGGTCCCCTCCGCTCCTCTCTGTGCTTCTGGGATGTCCCTGGTCATCTCTTGTCCCCGTTAGCCGTTTGCGGTCTGTCTCCCCTCCCAAATGTGGGCCGGTGAACGTTCACAGAACCGGACAAAGCCTAGAACCCTAGGTCCACCCTTGGGGTGTCTGAAGCTGTTATTCCTCAGAGCACTTCCCAGCCCTGGTAACGAGCTCTAAGGCAGCTCCTGTTCTGGGCAGACCGAGAACGAGGGCACAGAGACCGCGCGTGGTGCCGTGTCATGGGGCTGTCTGCGGCGGGCCAGGGACCGGGTGTGGGGACCTGCGACCCTCCTAACCGCCTGACTGCCAGCAAAGAGCCTGCCTGAGGGAGCGGCCTGTTCTCAGCCCCCTAAAAATAGTTCTCCCGAGCAGCGGCAGAAAGGGGTGGGGAGACAGGGAACATTCCAGTAGACAAACAGGAGCCACGGGATGACACAACAAAACAGGCCCTTCACCCCAACAGCAACTCTGTCCCTGGACAAGGCTTCCTGTCCCTGGGCTCACCTGCAGACCCCAGGGTTCCGCCCCCCCACACCGTACCTACTCCTGAGAGTAGCCATCCTGCCGTCAGAGCTGCAGGTGCCCGAGGGCCTGGAGGAGCACGAATCACATGCATAAAGGACAACCTGGGGACTCTCACGCGGGTCTCATCACCAGTGAGCTCCTCCCAGAAGGTGGCTCTGGGGGGAGGGGAGGGCAGCAAATCCCACTTGATGTGAGAAAGGCAGTGTCCCCACAGAGCCAAAGCCCCTGTCAGTGATGCGTTTCCTCTCACCTGGGGGGGGGGGGTGGCGCTCACCTTCAACCACCTCTTTACTAGACAAATCGGCTCGGAGATACCAGGAACTAGGATTCTAGGTAAACATTCTAGAAAGAAATCTCACCCCCAGAATCAGTAACATTTAAAGCACTTAGGAATGGCAGAGTTGGTGGGAGGACCCTGAGCTCGCCTCGTCCCCACATACAGCTAGATGACATCCGTGTGAATAAGGCAGAACACGACCAGAACCAACTCCACAACTCGAGGCAGAGAAGAGGCCCCATGGAAGAGGCCAGGAAGGGCGGAGACGTGGCAGGAAGCTCCCCGGGCCTGGCGGCTGTCCATGGGTGGGGGGGGCGGGGGACACTAACCAGGAGCTGCATGGGGAAGGCAAATCCCCGAAACACTGGGCTTTGAAAACCAGAGGGGCTGAATTTTAGGAGTTCTTACAACCAGCAGGACTTAAAACCTGCAATTTGAAAAAGCAGCAGCCCAGTTCTGGGAGGGCCGAAGGAAACGGAGTCCCCAGCTCCGGCAACAGTGGGACAGACAGCCCGCAGAGCTACAACACAGAGGCAGCAGCTGAAGAAACCCTGGACCATAGGGAGGGAGCGCTGTTTACCCCTCAGAGCATGGCCCCAGGCGCAGAGATGGTTGGCAGGCGCCATTTCCCTCCCCTGTCCCCCAGCATGTGGGGACCCCACAACACTCCCACCTACCTTGCCACCCCGCCCCTGCAGCCCCTGCTTGCCTCGGTCCAGCACCGTGGGTCCCCTCCTGCAGAGGACAGTCACGCAAACCTTGCTACCCCCACTTCCCTGCACCCTGAGCTTCGGCAGCTCCGCTCCTCCAGCCAGGCTAGCCTCGCTCCCTGCAGCAGCTGGTCTCCTCTTGCAGAGCGCCAGCACCACCCCTTGCTAACAGTGCATAGCCCACCCCCACGCACAATGCAGATCTACCCCTCCAATACAGTCTCGCTGGAGCCCATTCAAGGTGGGACCCTAAGCATGGCGGTGTGCAAGCAGCCCCAACAGGGCCTTCAAAGAGACTCCTGCCCCGGGAGAGGGAATGAGGACTCCACACACCAGTCAGGCTGCGCCCCAGCAGGGGACTGGGGACAGACAGCCGGTCTGATTACAGGCCCTGCCCACCAACAAAAGCTGCTCAGGGGACAACACAGGAAAAGCACTCTGGTCTGGTGCTGCTGCATCTCACAAATGCCTGGTGTGACTCAGCTCAAGCCCACGTGGCCCCAGACTGGCCCTCCAACAGCACAGGGACCAAACAGGCAGAGAGAGCCATTGCAGACGACGGGCCTGAAGGAAAAAGCGGCTCAGCCACAACAGGACGCTGTACGCAACACAGAGGAGACGAGACACCCCATGAGGCACCAGGTCCTGGTGAACAGGGGACACACACGGCGCTACAGGACCTCTTCAGAAGGCCACCACTTTTAAGAGCAGGAGACATAGCTGACCTTCCTAACACACAGAAACAGACACAGAGAGTTAGACAAAATAAGGAGACAGGTAAATATGTTCCAAATGAAAGAAAGAACAGGACAAAAATCACAGCAAGAGACCTAAGGAAAACAGTTAAGTGATATACCTGATAATTTAAAAGTAACAGCCAAAATGATACTACTTGAAAAGAGTCGGAGGACATCAGTGAGACCCTTACCAAAGAGATAAAAAAGGACCAATCAGAGATGAGGAACACAATAAATGACATACATACACACACACTAAATAGAATAAATAGTAGGCTAGAGGGCTCAGAGAATGGATCAGTGACCTGGAGGACAGAGTAATGGAAAGTAATCACGTTCACCAGATAAGAGGGGGAAAATATGCAAAATGAGACTAGATTTAGAGAACTTGGCAACATGATCAAGCATATAACAAATGCATTATAGGGATCCCAGAATGAGAAGAGAGAGAAAAGGGGGCAGAATATTTATTTGAGGAAATAACAGCTGAAGAAACGGAAGGAAGGAAGGAAAAAGAAATCCTGATTCAGGAGGTACAGAGATCCTCGAACAAACTCAACCGGAGGAGGTGTCCACACCAAGACACACAGTAATCAAAATGGCAAAAAGTAGTGATAAAGAGAATTTTTTAAAGCATCAAGAGAGAAAAAAAAAAAGTTACATACAAGGGAAACCCCATAAGGTTATCAGCTGAGCTTTCAGCAGAAACATTACAGGCCAGAAGGGAGTGGCGTGATCTATTCAAGTGTTGAAAGGAAAAAATCTGCAGCCAGGAATACTCTATCCAGCAAGGCTATCATTCAGAATAAAAGGACAGATAAAGAGCTTCCCAGAAAACAAAAGTTAAAGGAATTCATGAGCACTAAACCAGCCCTACAAGAAGTGTTAAAGAGGACTTTTTGAGTGGACAGAAAATACTGTAAGTAAGATTAAGAAAAGCTCAAAACCAGTAAAAATAAGTGTTTATAAAAATCAGGCAAGCGAATCAGAAAATAAAAGGATGTCAAGCAGGACACCATATACCTAAATGATGAGGTTGGGGGGAGTAAAGAACGGGTTCATCTTAAACAACCATCAACTTAATATAGACTGCTGTATGCAGAAAATGTTATGTACAAACCTAATGGTAAACCACAAATCAAAAACCAGTTATAGAAGGGCAAAAATTGAAGGGAATGGTATCCAAATATGTCACTAAAGAAAGCCAACTAGTCATGAGAGAAGAGCGCCAAGGAAAAAAGGAACAGAGAAAAACTACAAAAACAACTGTAACAGAAGTAACAAAATGGTAATATATACATCCCTATCAATAATTACATTGAGGGGCACCTGGGTGGCTCAGTTGGTTAAGCGACTGCCTTCGGCTCAGGTCATGATCCTGGAGTCCCGGGATCGAGTCCCGCATCGGGCTCCCTGCTTGGCAGGGAGTCTGCTTCTCCCTCTGACCCTCCTCCCTCTCATGCTCTCTGTCTCTCATTCTCTCTGTCTCAAATAAATAAATAAAATCTTTAAAAATAATAATAATAATTACATTGAATGGGGCGCCTGGGTGGCTCAGATGGTTAAGCCTCTGCCTTTGGCTCAGGTCATGATCTCCAGGTCCTGGGATCGAGCCCCGCATTCCATGTTGGGCTCCCAGCTCAGCAGGAACTCTGCTTTTCCCTCTCCCCCTGCTTTTGCTCTGTCTCTCTCTCTCTCAAATGAATAAAGTCTTTAAAAAAAAGACTTTGAATGTAAATTTACTAAATGCTCCAATCAAAAGTCCTAGGGTGATGGAATTGATACAAAACAAAACAAACCCATCTATATGCTGCCTACACAAGAAACTCATTTCAGATCTAAAGACACCTGCAGACTGAAAGTAAAGGGATAGAGAAGCATTTATTATGCAAACACATGAAAATAAAGCCAGGACACCAATGCTTATATGGGACAAAATAGACTTTAAAATAAAGGCTGTAGGGGCACCTGGGTGGCCCAGTAGGTTAAGCGTCTGCCTTCGGCTCAGGTCATGATCCCGGGGTCTTGGGATCGAGCCCCGCATCGGGCTCCCTACTCAGCGGGGAGTCTGCTTCTCCCTCTGCCCCTCCCCCTGCTCATGATCCCTCTCTCTCTCTAATAAATAAAATCTTTAAAAAAAGAAGATAAAACAATTGTAAATATTTATACACCCAATATGGGAGCACTCAAATACATAAAGCAGTTGATGACAAACATGAAGTAATTGATAATAATACAAAATAGCAGGGACTTTAACATCCAGTTACAACAATGGATAGATCATCCAAACAAAATCAACAGAAAACTGTGCCTTTGAATGACACATTTGACCAGATGGTTTTAACATATATTCAGAACATTCCATTCTATTTTTTTTTAATAGATTTTACTTATTTATTTGAGAGAGAGAGCGAGCGCGCAAGTAGGGGGAGTGTCAGAGGGAGAGGCAGGCAACCTGCTGAGCAAGAAGCTCGATGTGGGGCTCGATCCCAGGACCCTGGGATCATGACCTGAGCCGAAGGCAGACGCTTAACGACTGAGCCACCCAGGCGCCCCAGAATCAATAAACATTTAAAACACTAAGCAATTTTTCAGCATTTGAAGGTCCCCCAGCCGCAGCACGGGGAGCCATACCCTCTGGGGAAAGCACAAAGGGCGAGAGAGCCAGGAAGGACCGCCAACGGCGAGGTGAGCCGAACGGAGGCCGAAGCCCAGCGGCTCAGCCCCGCACACCTGCGCCCCGCCCCGCGCACACGCGGCGGGCGGCTGAACGCACATGCGCGTCCCTCGCCCCACGGCCGTCCGCGTCCCGGGAGCCGAGCGCGCCCGCGCGCGCGCTGTGCGTGTGCTCAGAGCACACAGGCCGCGGGAGGCACGCACGTCCGCCACGTGTGTGCCGTGTGTCTGACCGCGAGCGAGTCCTGTCAGTCTGGGCACCCACATACTGTCCGCGAAGGCCTTGCACGTGCGTGTGCAGTGCCCAGAGGGGGGTGCGCACCAGCGGCCAGGGGAGGTCGGGAATAGTGGGCTCAGGCGCATAGGAGTCTACACGTCCAGGGCAGGTTCTGGGCAGAGAGAGCCCCCGACCCCCCAGCAGGGGCTTCCGTGCCCCTGGCTGTGCCCAGCCCCTCTCCCCGTGGGCCCGGACCGACGGACGCAGTACTGACCAGGGACTGCAGGATGGCGTGGTTGGTGGCGTTCATGCACGAGTCCAGCGGGAAGGAACACTCCCCCTCACAGTAATAGGCCGAGTAGCCTTGGGGGGCAATGACCCAGTCCTGGGGGGGTAATGGGAGAAGGTGAGTCCCATCCAGACACCCCCTCCCCCAACCCCAGGCCAGTCAGCCCCCCAGGGTCCCTCCAGGCAGGTTCCCCAAGAGGCCGGGCACCGCCGGGAGACCCTCAGCAGGCAGGGCCGGGCACAGCTCTGTCCCCCTCATGGGCAGTCGGCACTGGGCCACGTCCTCCCCACCTGCCCCCACTGCCCACGTCTCCTAGAGCCGCAGGCCCAGCAGATGCGCACGCGCACTGCCCGCCCAGCCTCCTGTTGCAGATGTGACGTGTTAGGGCTGAGGATTCCTGCTACGTGTGTGCCGTGTGTCTGACCGCGAGCGTGTCTTGTCAGTCTGGGCACCCACATACTGTCCGCGAAGGCCTTGCACGTGCGTGTGCAGTGCACAGAGGGGGGTGCGCACCAGCGCTCAGGGTAAGTCGGGAATAGTGGGTTCAGGCGCATAGGAGTCTACACGTCCAGAGAAGGTTCTGGTGCCTATCCTGTTTTCATGGTTGTTACCAAAAAGCACCTTCTCACAGGAAAAGACATTCTCCCTTCAGAAAACACAGAAGAACCTAATGCATGAGAAAGTGAAAGTCACCCATAATTCTATCTCCTCCTGGAGCTACACTTAGAACCTGCGGGTGGGGCCTGTTATTTAAGAAGGAGGAGAGTCAGAAATTACCAGCCAGCCGAGGTCCTGGAAGCTGACGTAGAGCTCATGCCGCCGGCAAACGTGCCGCCCATCGGCACCGTGAACATCATCTGCAGGGACAGAAGCAGGTCTTTTCTGGGGTTCCTGCTCAGGCAGCTACCCCAGGGAGCTCCCAGGGCGGGGACCCACCCCACTGGGCACATGTGTTGAACAAATGAATGAAGTGAAACTAACGCATCTGGTGTCATAAAGCCCATCCTGCAGCTCTGCTGGTGCCATGACCCAGCTAGAGAAACGTCGATGGCTCCAGGTGGCTCCCGAAAGCTACAGAGTAACCCTGCCCTCCCAGCCTCCCGACTTCCAGCCTGTGGCCCCCGATGCTCCAGTACACAGCCAGGGGACCGTGGGCCATCAGGTGGCTCCTCCCTTTCTGCAGAGACACCTCCTGACCTCACCCCACCTCTCCTGCTACACCCATTCCACCGGATTGAGTGGCTCTACGGAGGCCAAAGGGCTGACTCACCGTGGAGGAATGGAGGGCAGGAGGGCAGGGCAGGCTCACCCCTGATCCTGAGGGGCTCAGTCTGGTGGGGAGACCCTCACATAAACAACTGTGGATCCTTGGTCCCCAGGGGAGACCTGAAAGGCACCAGTGCCTCGAGGAAGGGGCACCTGATGCTGACAGAGGCTTCTGGAAAAAGCCCTGGTGAGCCAGGGGAGGGCCGAGAAGGCGCTTCTGGGTGGCAGGGACGGAGAGGGCAGTGGCTGGTCCTCCGGGCACACGAGGCAAAGGAGGGTGTCAGGAAAGTGCTGAGGGTGAGCACAGGCTTGAAGACGCCCCGGATGGTTCTGTCCCCCGGAGCTGTTCTCGGGCCCAGGCCCACCCCGGACCTCACCAAAGATCCCTGGGAGTCTGTTCGCATGCGGCAGCTCGTTGGTTTTCTTCGGCGGCCTCCTCTTCAGGGGCCTGGCTGCCCGAGGGGCTCGGATGGGACTGGGGCTCGCCCTGAAAAAAGTGACCAGGAAAGGCTGCTTGGAGCGCGGCGCCCGTCGCCCCAGCAGACCGGCCAGGCCAGGATCCACGCTGTGCCCTGGGACAGAGAGAGGAGAGAGGGCGGTCACTCGCGCACAGGGGCTGGGCACGGGGGACAGCAGGGACCCTTCTGCCCGAGCCTGTGCGGGCCCCGGTGCACGGAGGCGGAGGGTCTCAGTCTCCTCATCTGGAGACCCGAGGGAGATGGTCCGAGGGAGACGGGAGGAGGGGGGCCTCGCCAACACAGGGTCGTCATTCGTGACAATTGTGAACACTGCCATCCTTGAAGCCCTTTACAGGTTCGAGCGACTCCTACTCGTGACCTCGTGCGTCTCCACAGTAACCTGGACCACACGCTTCACGGAGAAACTTCGGAGCCACACTGCCAGGGGCACACAGAACTGTGGTTCCCACCCCCGTCTCACAGCTCCAAGGCCCAAGGTCTCCCGCCCACCCCATACTTTCGGGGGACTCGATGGATCGGGCCCTAGCGGATGGGAGCAACCGCCAGGATGTAGCAAGGGCTTGTTCTGCCCGCCACTGCCAAGAGCAGGCCCAAAGTGTCCCCTGATGCCCAAACAGGACACCGGTGGCAGCGGGGCAGAGACATCCGGCCAAAGTCCCAGAGCTGGGGTTCAGCCCACGTCTAATTCCAGACCCCAAGTTCTTATTCACTTAAGACGTTAACTCCAGGTTTGTGGGTCAAAAAAGAGAGAAAAGGCCGTCGGCAGGGAAACATGGGGGCCTCTGGCTAGGAAGAGGAGCGCCCGTGAAAATGGGATTTGACCCCGAAGCTGCTTAAAGATGAGGATGTCTTGGGAAACACACTCATGATCCCTGGAAATGTCGAGTCCACCAGTAAAACGAACTTCCTGTACCTCTTTGTATTTCTAAATGACCTCCTGATTTTTTAAAGATTTATTTATTTATTTGAGGGGAGGGAGGGGCAGAGGGTGATGGAGAGAGAATCTTAAGCAGACTCCACGTTGAGTGCAGAGACTGACGCAGGGCTCGATCCCATGACCTTGAGACCACGACCTGGGCCAAAACCAAGAATGGGCCGTTCAAACAACTGAGCCACCCAGGCTCCCTGCCTCCTGATTTTTTAACTGTCAAAGTAATACAATAGCAACTATAACGTTTGAGGAAAAAAAAAAAAAACATCAGAAATCTCTCCACGCTCTAACACAGCATTTTCATTTTTCTGGAATATTTTCATGTCAATTGAAGTTTTACACAATGGTGACCATAAGTGTCTGTATTTTTTCCAACTTTTTCACACAAACATGTTCTCTGCTGTTAAAATGCCTCCACTATGAGCATTTCAAACGTATAAAATTCCCTTGAGAAAACACCGCATAGTATTTAGGTATTAGCTTCGCTTTAAACACGTCGGTTATTTCCTGGCTTTCACTGTAAAGGCGAGAACACTCCAGACCCCTTCATGTTCTCTTCCTGTGGAATTTTCTTAAACGACGGAGAGGATTAGTAACTCAATTTTATGTTTCGTAACACACAGAGCCAACTGTCCCCCTTCCGTGTCCATGTCCCCTCAGTGTGGCCACCCTGACACACGCACACACACGCGTGTATAGAAACACATGGGTTTATCATACAGTATACAGACGCCCACATGTACAAATACCTATGTTTGCTCCATTAGCGGGTCTACTATGATTCACTGGGACACACCACAGGTCAAGGGCACTGCCCGCCCCACCCACAGTCCTGCGCAGCTGGTAAAGGTCAGCCCTTAAAGAGCTGTGCTGTAGGCCCGTGTCCTTGGGCCAAGGTGCCTGAACGACGAATCCGGAGACTAAACTCTGACCTATGACATCACCTGCCACACACAAATGCACTGGACCCATCGGAGGCTCCACTGGGCAACGATCCTGCTGGGACAGGAGGTCGTCAGCTGCAGGAGCAGACCCTGGAAGGAGCCCAGAGAGAAGCCACTCGGGAGAGTCTGGGTCATAGCAAGTCAGTCATGAGGAAGCAGCAGAACCATGAGGACACTGAGCCACAAGACACATACAAGCCCTGTGGGCAGAGGGGCAAGGCCAGTGAGGCCACGAGGAGCACAGAGTGGATGGGAGCAAGAGGGTGACTGTCGTCCACACAGCACTGGAGTGCAACTCCATGACCCTGGGCTGGGCAGCCCTCCACCCCTGCAGGTGCCGCTGTCCTGCCCCTGTTCCCCGGAGAGAACTGTCCACCGAGGAGCCAGGGAGGGCGATCTGTCGCCCGAGGCTGTGTTCACTGTTCGCTCTCCTTGTGCACCTGTCTGATCAAGGGTCTTCCTGGGGTCTCCCGGGAGCAGAGAGAAGGGGCTGCAGGGAAGGCCCGAGCGGTCTAGGGGGTGGGGCCCTAGGCTGCCCGGCTCTGGAAGGCTGCTTTCTAGAAAGGCAGAGGTGGGCATCTCTGGGGCCCAGGGTCCCTGGCTCTATACCTGACCCTCTGGGTTGCCGGCAGGCATGCTGTCCCCTTTGCACCTGATGGAGTATGTGCAGCCATGCCTTGAGAATGTGGGCCACGCTGTGGCCTTTCCCCTTTGCCCCGGATGGAACATGCTGCTTCTCTGGGCTAGGGGGGACCCATGAAACCTCCAGCCTCACCCCACTTCTCAGCCTGCTCCATCAGCGCCCAGAGGTCTTGGCAGCTCACCTGCTGCATCCTGTCCCAGGGCAGGTGGTCAAGGCCTAACACACCCCCACCCAGCTGGGCCAGGCCAAGATCATTCCCACCTCCCCCCCAGGCCTCCTCCTGCTCTGGGCGCCACCTGACTCCTCCCCATAGACCCGGCCCCACCTCAGCCTGCGGCCATGGGTGTGACGCTGGTGCCACACTGAAGGACAATCAGGGTGCGTGGCTGAACCCTCAGAGAGTCCCAGCTGTGGACCAGTCTGCCTTTGTCCCTCTGGCTAGGTTACTGCATCCCGTGAGAAGGAGGAACTCGACCCTCCTCCTTCTTCCTACCGTCTGACACACCTCTCACTCTCTGCTCCTGGAAGCTCTGCCTGCCCCACACTGGGAACTGACACCAGGGCCAATCAGGGCCACTCCCCAGAAGCCCCAGAAGGTACCCCGCTATCCATCCACTTGATGACCTTCCATTCCACCCCCAACCTGGTCATGGTCCCTGGCCACTTACCCCCAAACCCCAGGCTGCCCCCTCAGGGAGCGGTATCTCCATCCCTCCGTTCCAGGATCCGGCCCTTCCTTCAGGGCGAGGCCCCAAGGAGGCTTCTTCTGAAAGGCCTTCCTTCACAGCTAGAATCTCCAGTTCCTGCCCACGTGCTCCTGATGGTTGTGTGCCCCTCGAGAGCTACACTGAGAACGTGCGTCGTGCTCCGTGTCAGGCTTTGTTTTTACCATCACACACACGCACACATTCGGACACGCACATGGATGCACGGGCACGTGTGCACGCATGTACACACAGGAACTCATTTTGTTCTTTTAAGGCTGTGAGACTGTGGGTTCAGGATGAAACGCCTCACAGCTTCTCCTGTATTCTAAGAGAGTAGAGACAACAGGCCAGTCTAGGGCTCCACGACAGGCAGAAAGGGCCTGAGTGTCCTGGGGGACACAGGAACCCATGTCTGAAGAGGAGAAAACCCATTAAGTCCGTCTTGGTTTCTAGAACCCCTCCTACCACAAGCTGCCGCCTTTGACAGCGCACGGGGGCCTGTTTATCTACAGAGGAGCCTCTCTCCCCGCCTGTCACTGCGTTACCAGTGCTCTGGCCCAGCTAGACAGCCTCGCTGCCCTTCCAGACACATCTGTTTAGCCATGAGAAGGAGGCCGTGCAGGGAGGAAGAGGGGAGGCTACAGAATTTAGCCCCAAGATGGAAGGCCCCAGAGGAAAAGCCAGAGGGGCTGCAGGAAGACAAGCTCAGGCAGGCAGCATTCCTCCGGTCACGGTGCATGTTTGGCTTGTATATTTTTCACGGTGCTGGCAAAGTGGAGCCTTGGGTGTACGGGGTGGTCACACCTTCCTCCCACATTTCGTGGCTCATTCACAAGGGAAGGCCCTTCCGTGAAAGCTGTCCTGTGGGCTCATCCGAGCTGCACAGAATTTCATGTAAACAGCACAGAGGAGGGTGTCTGCATGCCCGACGATGGTACCAGACCGATCTCAGGACACACAGAACACAGAAGATAAACGGCTACATTCTCCTTTGGTTTTTAATTAAAGCCATATCCCTCTTGAGAGAATAGTCTGTCTGGCGGTAGGAAAGCTGGTCAGGCGGCCAGCACCTCGGACAGAGGTGATCACACTTCCTATGGGTTCCAATGAAACCCACCCTCTGGGACCAGGGCTTCCTTCCCTGCTCAGGCTGCCACGGGCTGCGTGGGTCTGAGGGTTGGTGACACGGCGAAGGGGGGCTGCCTGTGCTCTTTTTGACGTCGTCCTCTGTCAGGCCGTCCCAGAGCTCCATCCGTGTCAGGCCTCTCTTGTGCATGTCTCGGGGATGATTCAGTCCACACAGCGCTTCCCGGTCAGTGGCATGGTGCATTTCTCCATGATTTTGGGTTCCTTGTCCTTGGTGCGATGTTGCATGGTGACCACCACTCTGGTCTTGTCGCTGGACACCAATCCATGGCTCGCCCCGTGCCTTTCACCTTCTTTCCAGGATCATCCAGTTAGCCAGGTCACCGTACTGGAAAACCTGCATGGCTTCCATCATGGTGAGGTGCGGGTGTCCCCCTCGAATTATGGCAGATGAGTCATTGCGGGAGAAAAAACAGCTCCCAGGGAAAATGGTGACCGTCTGCTTGTCTGCGCTGATGAGATCTGCATCCACCTCCTCTTTTAATGGAAAGAGACCCAAGCCCAGGATCCCATTTTCACTGTGAAGATAAACAGTTATATTGGGGCTGATGTAGTTGCTGGCCAGGAGAGGGGATCCTATGCCCAAATCAGTGTACATGCCATCCTCAAATTCAAGAGCTGCCCGTGTGGGGCGCCTGGGTGGCTCAGTCGTTAAGCGTCTGCCTTCGGCTCAGGTCATGATCCCAGGGTCCTGGGATCGAGCCCCGCATCGGGCTCCCTGCTCAGCGGAGAGCCTGCTTCTCCCTTTCCCTCTGCCTGCCTCTCTGCCTGCTTGTACTCTCTCTCTCTCTGTCAAATAAATAAATAAAATCTTAAAAAAAAAAAAAAAAAAAGAGCTGCCCGTGTGATGATCCGGGCCTTGAGGTCACCCACAGACTTGGCTTTTTCACCTTCCTCTGCACGGTTAGACACTCAATTCTTTTCTCATATCTTTCCCTCTGGATTACAGGGTCCACATCAATGTTAGGAATGTGGATGTCTTTGGGGGCAAACGTCTCCACATCCACAATGTCTTCAACCTCCCCCACTGAGGTTTCTGCTGCTTTGCACATGGGAACGTTGAAATTCCTGGCGCTTCTTCTGAAGATGACGTTTCCTGTGCGGTCAGCCTTCCACCCTTTCACCAAAGCAAAACGGGCCGAGATGGCCTGCTCCAGAAGATAGTGGTCCCCCTGAAACTCCTCACCTCTTGGGGCTGGCTCATGATGACCACGTGGCCGCCGGCCGCCGGTGCCTCCCTCCTCCGCCAGGGTCCTGTAGGCCGTGGGCGTGTAGAACGAGGGCACCCCGGCGCCCCCGCACAGATGCGTTCGGCCAGGGTGCCCTGGGGCAGCAGCTCCGGCTCCAGCTCGCCAGACAGGTAGTGGTGCCCGCACAGCATGTTCCCCCCACGTGGGAGCCAATGATGCGGGGGATCTGCTTGGTCTCCAGTAAAAGGCCCAGCCCGAAGTCGTCCACCCCCACGTTGCTGCTGACCACGGTCAAGTCCTTGACGTGCGTCTCCAGCAGCGCCTTTATCAGGTTCTCTGGAATCCCGCAGAGCCCAAAGCCGCCAACCATGATCTTGGCCCTGTCAGAAATATCTTTCACGGCCTCCATGGGATCCGTGTAGAATTTGGTGCAGGCACAAGTGTTGGTGGCCAGGCCGCGCACACCGCCCTGGGCCTCCGCCAGTGTGGGCCCCGAATGGCCAGGGGGGACACAACGCCCTAGCACCATCGCTAGCCGCCGGAGGGCCGCCATCATGCGCTCTGCCTCCGGGCACCGGACCCGGTGGGGACAGACCGCTGTAGCCAGCGTGTCCAGAGCAGGGAGGGCATGCGGGGCCGTGACGTGGGGACCAGGTGCCCTCCACAGCCTGGCCTCTCCATGCTCTGAGGGGCTCCAGAAGCACCACGCCTCCTGGCCCAGGAGACCCAAACCCTGCGGCCGGATGGGGAAGGAGAGGTTCCCGCAGAGGCACCGTGGCGGCATCACTGAGGGGAAGCCTGACCCTGGGCGCGGGGGTTGGCGGGAAGGCCACCGTCCCCAGCCCTAAATCCTGTGGGTGGGAAGGATAGATCCTCCACATAACCCTTCTGCGCAGCCTTCTCCATGTGGGAGGGCCCAGGGTTCTGGGCCGTCCCCTTCCTTCTCCATTGACACCTCCTGCCCGGGTGACCTGCTCAGGTCCCATGGCTCTCAAGACACTTAGATGTCAGCGCTTCACACACCTGTGCCCCAGCACTCACCTGTCCGAGCTGACATTCCATCTGGACGTCAACCAGGGCTCTCAATAACATTGTGGCCAAAAAAGGACCCTTGGCTTGCTCGCTCAAGTCTGCCCCTCCTCTACTTTTACTTGGGCAGGAAAAAAAAAGGTTCTATTAAAAATGGCCCTAGCTCGGGGCGCCTGGGTGGCTCAGTCGTTAAGCATCTGCCTTCTGCTCAGAGCATGATCCCAGGGTCCTGGGATCAAGCCCTGCATCAAGCCCCGCATCCGGCTCCCTGCTCGGTGGGAAGCCTGCTTGTCCCTCTCCCATTCCTGCTGCTTGTGTTCCCTCTCTTGCTCTCTGTCAAATAAATAAATAAAATCTTAAAAAAAAAAAAAATGGCCACTGGCTCAATCCACGTTTTCCATGATTCCTCCTCTACCCGCTTTTCTCCATTTCTGCTGCTTGCTATCAACAAGCACCTCCCCACTCCTCCCTGCAGGCTGTGTGGCTCCCGGGCCTCTCTGACTTCGCTCTCGCGACTACTGTCCCTGCTGATGTCAGGGGGCACAGCCTTTGTTGGATACATATGCTGTTTTATTTTACAATAGTTGACATTTACAGAAAAACCGCAAGGACAGTACAGAGAGTTCCCAGACACCCAGGGCCAGTTTCCCCCGGAAATGTTAACACTGAAGTGAGCGCCGGGCACTTGTCACAACTAATGAACCAACACTGGTGTCTGATGATAAACTAAACAGATGTATTCGGATCTCACGGGTCTTCCCCAATGTCCTTTTTCTCCTCCAGGGTCCCGTCCCGGATCCCACATTCCATTGTTACAACTGCTTAGGCTCCTCTGGGCTGTTACAGTATCTCAGACTTTCTTTGTATTTGATGACCTGGACAGTTTTGAGAAGTCTTGTCAGGCATTCTGTAGCATGTCCTTCAATTTGGGTTTGTCTGATGTTTTCTCACGGTTAGATGGGGTTCTGGGTTTTGGGGGGAAGATGACGCAATGAAGGGTCCTTCCCACCCCATCATGTCCACGGTGACGCACCATGTACAGGACATTCGTATGAGCCTTGATCACCTGCTGAGGTTGTGCGGTCAGCTCTCTCCTCCGTGAAGGTACCTCTCCCACCCTATTTCCACTGTACTTTTGGGAAGCCTAAGTCACTACGTGTGGTCACACCAGGGGTGAGTGTTGCCCTCCTCGAGGGGGTGGCTCAGAGGGCTCTTTTCTAAAAACCTGACTCCGATCCTGACATCCTCCGTTGCTGTGTAGTACAGGGAGCTACCCTCAACACTCTGACACCGGGCCCAGGTTCACCTCAGAGTGTGGCCTGCAGCTCTCAGTCTCCTCGCCCACCTCGCCCCGGCCCACCCAGCTCCAGCCACGGCGGCCCCTGGCTGGAGCTCAGATCCACCCATCCTGTGCCCACCTTCGGCCTCTCCCTCCCCACTGCCTACGATAAAGGAGGCTCTCCCCCTTCTACCTGGGGAATGAATGAAGGTGTGAATCCTCATTCTACAGAGGAGGACACTGAGACTTAGAAGGTAAGTATCCTGCCAAGGTCACTGGGTTAGAGTGCTGCCGAGCTGGGATTCAAACCCAGGCCTCCCTCTCTGATCTGAGTCTGAGGGTGTAACCATCTCCCCTTGGCCCTGCCCAGTACAGAAACACCCCACATACACAGCTGCTCTTGGGGAGGGACAATGCGGACTCCCTCTTAGTGACTGAAATGTTGGTTCTGCAAAAGGAGAGGAGGGAGACTGCTGTGGTAGGGGGCCTCCTGCTGTGGGAACCTCGCCCTCTGCGCCCCGTTGAGACCTAAAGTAGGTAGGGGATTATCGCCCCAGCCCCTGGGCTGAGCAAGGCCAGGCCTCCAGGGCCAAATGAGGGGGCTGCTGCTGGCTCTGCGCCAGCAGCGTGGAGGAGCCCCCAGGAGAAGGCCTGCTGCGCAACCCTGAGCCTTACCGTCTTCAGTCTCCACATAGAGGCGGAGCCCCAGGTCCTTGTTCCGGCTCAACAACCAGCGGTCACTGGCTGTTGTCACGTCCAGCACCAGCCAGCCCTCGTCCCCAGCTCGGAGCGTCTGAAGATCCAAAAAGAACAAGTCAGACTCCCTGTGGACACGAAAAAACAATTAACTGAGGGCCGGCACAGCTGCCTTTGTTTCCAGTGCCCGCCTGGGGGAGCACGCGTGGGGCACCTACCCCGCCTGGCTCAGCCTGGGCGCACCACGTGCCTTCTCTCACTGTATCTACTGTACGAAGGTGTTACTGTGCCCAGTACAGATGTGGAAACTGAGGCTCGGGGGCTCAGTGACCCGCCCAAGGTCCCACAGCCAGGACAGCAGGGCAGGGAGTGAGGCAGAACCGATGCTGGGCCTCTCCCCACAGTGACACGAGGCCTCGGCCAAGTATCCTTCTGCCTCTGAGGGTGTGCTCCCCAGGGAGCTCCCCTTCTGTCCTCTGGGAAGTGTCCCCTCCCCGGCCAGGCTTCCTCGGGGGGTGGGATGCAGGGCAGGCACCTGTTGGACTGCTCCCTGACCACCTGGAACATGCTGACGTGCAGGGTCCTGTTGAGCAGGTGGGCGCTGGCCAGCTTGTAAATCCGGAACTCGGCGACCGTGACTGCCTCGTCCTCCGGGATCTGGGTCAGGTCGAAGCGGAACTCCTTCCAGTGGGGCTCCTGGTGGCCCAGGGTGCGGTCACGCTCCACTGCAAGACAGAGTGGGGCCGCCGGTCACTTATGCTCTGGGCAGAACCGGGGGGAGCTGGGGGCCAAGGCACCTGGGTGGGGACGGCTCCGTCCTCTGCAAAGGGGGCTTGCGCCCAGGCTCTGTCTCCTGCGTGCTGAGAGGGCGCGGCGGGGCCATGTGCTGTGTCCGGCACAGGGCCCGGCACACCGTGGTGCCGGCAAGAGCAGCCTCCGCTTCTGGCCCCCAAGCCCCAAACCCAGCCTGCCCCACCCATCCCCTGCTGGCTCTGGGACCCAAGGATGAGGCAGAGGGCAGGTCCCTCCTCTGGGAAGACTGACATCAGACCCAAGGCAGAAACGGGCCATGGGGGCGGCCAGGGGCAGAACTGAGTACAGTCTGAGGCCAGGGCTGTCCAGAGTCTGCCGATGTGTCTGCTCAGGAGCCTGGGGGAGAGGAAGCGTTTGCAGCTGACACTGGGGCTTGGCCTCGAGGGGTGAGAGTGGATGTGCCCCCACGTCAAGGGAGGACACTGCAGAGGAAGGGCCAACCTGAACAAAGGCCTAGGGCTGAGGGACAGACAGCACAGGCAGGGGAAACAACAGCCATAAAGACAGCAAAAGGTGAAAGGATGGCAGGTCCTGTTTGGGGACAAGGTGAAGGAGCAAGGAGGTCAGAGGGAGACTTGGAAAGGAATAAGAGGGAGCAAGGTAGCAGTGACAGCGCCTGGTGACACCTGGTCAGGTCCCGGGGAAGCTGGACGATCCCGTGATGGGGTGCGATCTGAGCAGGCTTCCCAGGGGAGGTGCCACCTGAACTGGCCTTGAAGGAGGGGACAGAGTCCTCTGGGGCGGGGGGGAGAAGGTGGCAGGGAAGACATTCCAGGCAGAGGGGACCTCGGAGGCACAGGTGTGCAGTGCGGGGGCGTCCACAGATCAGCGCTGTGGGGGACTGGCGGTGAGTCTGGCTGTGGTCTGACTCTGGAGGGTGGAATTCCGGCCTAGGAGCGTGGGCTGTGCCTCTGGCCAGTGGGGTTCAGGGTTCTGGGCAGCAGAGGTACGATGTGGTTTTTGGGGGATGGAAGACAGGCGGAGGGGAAGGTGATGCACAGGCTGGAGGGGGAGCCGAGGCGGGCCGGTGGCCGGGCTGGTCTGTCTGGGCAGGAGGCTGGGGTGGCCGATCAATCCCACATTTCCCCCGCTGCCCGGAAACGCCCAGGACAGTATATTTAGTACTGTCTCACTTTAGCCTCCTGTCACTTTCAAACGCCGCAAATCTGTGTTTCCGAAAACAGGGGCAGGAGCCGCCCAGCACCTTCCCCAAAACCCAACACTGAGATTTTAATTACATGTCTGTGAGTCTTTTTAAAAACCCTCTCTGGCTACTGGGCTCAGTGACCACAAGTCACCAGGCTGGTGGCGGAGGCGGATGTGGGGAGCGCTTCCTGTCCTCGCAGTGGGGACCGGGTCCAGCGAGGGACAGGCCAACAGCTGGGCTGGGTGGGGCCGGTGGACACACACGCTCACAGGAGGTGGGCTTTTCCTCCCCAGACCGCGCGGGAGAAATAGAACGTCCACGCGCCGACCAGGCGCCGGACACGCAGCGCATGCGCAGCCGGGAGCCAGGCTGCTTGGGAGGCAGCGTCGCCAGGGGGAGCCGTGTCCTCCCGCGCACGCGCAGGGATCGTGTGGAGCGGGCTCTGTCCCCGCACCCGGGGACGCGTGCCATGAATACTGACACACACGTCCCCTCCTCCCTACAGACACACTCCCACTCCCACACGCACAGCTTTGGTGACAATTTCTGTGGATTCAGGGGCCGCACAGACCACCTCTGTTCCGTGGCCGTGTAAGAATCCCGGACGTGCAGGACGCCATAGGTCTAGGCTGGTGGCTGTGACAGGGTTTGGCCCAGGGCGTGAAGAAGGGTGGCTGAGGGCATCGAACACGGATCCGCACACACGGATCTGCTCCCAAGGCTGCGGGGCTGACGGGCCGGTCGTGGGGCCGCGGGCAATCTCTGCCTGCAGGCCTGCCGCTGATTTCCTGTCCGATCTGGGGGCCGAGGGAACAACCCACGAACCCGCCATCTCCACGGGAGGACCACGCTCTGCGGCCTCCCTCCCTTGCTGACCTGGGGGGCCCACGTGCGTGCGGTCAGGAGAGCCCTGTGCACCTGAACTGACCCCGGGTCCCAGCTTTCCCCCTGTGGGTGTGAACTCGATGAACCACCCAGTAGCTCAGCACAGCAAACTGCCCACCCTGCTGTTCCAGGCAAGCACTAGAAGGTGAGACACTGTTAGGAAAGTGATGCTTTTCATCAGAAACTGATAAAACTTCCTGGAGAGCAGCATTATACTAGACATGCCTGTAACTGGCTAAAGGGGAGTGCTCCATCTCTCTATGCTAGAGCGGTCTAGATGTACAGCTCTCCAGCAGTTGCTTCTGTGTATTAGAATAGTATTTATTTATTTTTATTTTTTTAGCGGGTGGAGGGGCAGAGGGAGCAGGAATCGTAAGCAGGCTCCATGCTGGATCTCATAACCCGGAGATCATGACCTGAGGTGAAGTCAAGAGTCTTAACTGACTTAACTGCCTGAGCCACCCAGGTGCCCCAGAAACAGTATTTCTCAAAAGCTGGTGTTAAGGATCTGGATTTGCCCCTATAGTAGCTCCTGGGCCACTGCCCCTGCTTTTGCCACTAGCAGCATTGAGAAGTATAGGTGCTCTGGCCTGTAGCTGGAACTTCCGGTCCAGCCCTGACCCTACTGGTGACCAGATACTTTCCCTGGCCTCAGTCTCCTCATCTGTGAAGTGGGGATACTAGGAGGCTTTCCACAGAGGGACCTGAAAGGGCTTTGGGAGGGGCAGGCATTATCAGGTAGGTAGGAATGATGGCCATTCCATAGGAATAGGAGTTGAGAAGGGGTGCTGGCCTCCAATTTCCTCACTTCATCCCTGTATCAAAGTGATAACATCCTACCAGCACCAGTAGAACCTTCATGTGTGACTCAAGAGCAAAGGGGGAGAAAAGGGACGCTTTCAATTTTCTTTTTCTAAATAAAAGCATGGAATGAAAGGTTATGTAACATAAAAATGTATTAATTCAACTGAAAGGCATTTGGATGGTTTCAAGGTCCCTCCTTTTCACCTGCCTGACCTTTGTCAAGGCACTTGATTCTCTGGACCTCAGTATTCACATCTGCAAAAATGACCATTTGATACAGGGTCCAATGAAACTGCAAAAGGCCATGTTTGCTACTGTAGTAGGTAGTTGGTTCTGGTCCAGCAAATGCTTCTAACATATTATACAGGAGCATTTCCTTCTTAGTGCACCTTCATGCCAAGCCTCCACTTCCCCAAGGTCTGGAATCTCCCAAAGATGCCCAGGCTCAGAGAGGCAGCCCCTCAGAACCACCACTGAGGCTGTTCTGGCTCAGGCACAAAACAGAAACTGACCGTTTATGAAAGTGCTGGAGATTCCAGAACATCAGAGCTCCAAGGACAGAGGTCACCACACACAGTCTCCTTCCACTTTTATACACACACAGAGATGGAACCCAGGGATCCTGACTCCCATCTGGGCTGCTCCACTACATCAGGCTGGACCTCCACCATCTGATGTTGAAAGGACAGCATAAAAATCCAGCTGGAAGTGGCCTGTTGCTGCCTCCCACCCCCCTGCCATTGTTGATGGTCTGCAGAGGGAATTTATGGGAAAAGCCAAGGTCTGTACAACGTGACTTCTTGGGTTTTCCCAGATAATTTTTTTTTGCTACCACTTATGGGATTGGGAAGTTCATTTCCCAGCTTCCTGGCAGATCTGGCCAGGCTGAAGGAGCAGTGGGTGCTCTCTGCCTGGCCTATGTTCTAGATCCCGGCCATCTGAGCTATGTCCTGCCAGGAATCCTCTCTCTGGGGTGGCCCTGGGGGGACCACTGATGCCTGGGGCAAGATTTCTGGGTAGCCAATTATTTCCATCTGCAACATCTGGGGTGAGAATTTCTAATTGGGGGCGGGTTCCATAATTTCACCTTTGGGCAACTCCTGACTATACATGCTCAGGAGGCTTTCTATAAACACTCAGTTTTCCCATTCGTTTTTCCTGGTGACATCCAGGAAAATGAATTCATTTACTCCTACACATTTGAAAGCAGCGCTTCCTGTATGCAGGTCACTACGGAGGCACTGGGGGAAACCCACTGATGTATGGGGTTTGCAGCGCGTGGGGAAGTCAGGTAGCAAACAAGGTGATTGTATGTGAGCAGCTATGAAGGACGTCAAGGGAGGGGTGGGACTAGGGATAAGGCAGGAAGGGTGTATGGGAGTCACTTTATGCTTTTAAGTTTATTTTGAGATAATTTTAGGTGATTTAGATTTAGAGAAAAGTCTTCTTGCAAGAACAGTATAGAAACTTCCCCTACACTCTTTACCCAGCTTCCCCTAATGATAACATCATACATAACCAAACCACAGCATACTTATCAAAACCACAAAACTGATATTGGTACAAGGCTATTAACTATATAGTCTTTTCTAGAATTTTGCCAGATTTTCCACTATTCATCTTGAATGTTCCTGACTTCCATCCAGAGTCCCACATCACATTTAGCTGCTAGGTCTCCTGGGTCTCCTCTGATCAATTGCTAATCTTTCCTTTTCTTTCATGACATTGACACTTTTATTTATTTTTAATTTTTAAATTTTTTTTAAAGTAGCCTCCACTTCCCATATGCCCAACATGGAGCTTGAACTCATGACCCTGAGATCAAGACCTGAACCAAGATCAAGAGTCAGATGCTTAATGACTGAGCCACGCAGGCGCCCCAGGACATGGACACTTTCCAAGAGTGCTGGGCAGTTATTTTGTAGCATGCCCTTCAATGTCAGTTTATCTGACGTTTTTCCATTAGACTGAAGTTATGGATTTTGGAGAAAAATATGCACATCAAATTGGACAACATGGTGGTATTATTCCTAGTGATATTAATGGATTCTTTGATTAAGGTGCTGTCCAGGGATTCAAAGAGGCTCTGTGGACCTGGGAAGAATCTGATAAAACTCAATAGTTGTTGATGCTACAATAGTCCATGACCCTGTGAGGTGGGATGGAAGCCACTTGTGGTTTTTAGCAGCCAACAGAGGCTCTTGACAGCCAGCTCCATCGAGACACCTGGGCTTGGCAGGGCATGGGTCCACCATGAGGGACAGACAATGCCACCACTGTTTCCACAGGTACCCTACTTTCTTTCTTTTTTTTTTTTTTTAAAGATTTTATTTATTTATTTGAGACAGAGAGAATGAGAGAGAGCACATGAGAGGGGGGAGGGTCAGAGGGAGAAGCAGACTCCCTGCCGAGCAGGGAGCCCGATGCGGGACTCGATCCAGGGATTCCAGGATCATGACCTGAGCCGAAGGCAGTCGCTTAACCAACTGAGCCACCCAGGCACCCCAGGTACCCTACTTTCTACAAAGCTCCATGTGGAGAAGCAGTCAGAGTTTACTTTCTTAATTCCATTACTGTAGCTCCAGGAAAATAAATAATCACAGGACTCTTGGCCTTCTCCTCCAGCCTCTGATAAAATGACCTCTGCTTTCCACATTTGGTTACGGGTAAGGATGCTGTGTGCTAGAGATGTCCTTGACCGTCATGGCCACTGACTACATTCTGCCTTTCTGTCTCTGAGGATCTGCACCTACCACTCACAGGCTAGATCGCCAGATGCCACACCCTGAGTCCACCAGCCCAACACCAACAATGGCTTTGGATATTTTTGTGACTTGGACAAAATTTAAGGGTATCCACATGATCTAAGTCTGTCTTGTTTCTGACCAAAAAGTAAGACTTCAAAAGACATCCTCTTCCTTTAGCTCAGAGTGGCTGTTAAGAGAACAGAATCTTCCGTCTGCCCTCAAACCCTTCCCAGCCCCACAGGGCCCCCAGGAAGAGCCCAGGCTCTGGTTCCAGCCCCACCTGAGCTGGCCTGGCCCAACCTCATGGCTTCCTGGGCCTTCTGGCTGCAAACGCCTCCCCCTGCAGAGGCCCTCCCTAAAGCACCCTCTCCTGAGTTGCCCCCATCCCGCCCTGTCTAAAGGCTACTTTCCTCTCAGTCCAGCTGTCAAGGCCCCTTGTCCTCCTCTGACCCCACAGAGATCAGCCTGCTGGCCTCTCCCTTTCTCCTGTCCCAGGGGTCCCCATCTCTGGTTCATGTGCCCCTCTGGATGGTGAGCAACTGAGGACAGGACCGTACCACGCGGGGCAGAAACAGGAGGCTCTCAGTGGACTGTTGTTGAGCTCCTTTTGTTCTGGGCGCCCAGAGAGGGGATGTGTCTGCAGGTTCTTCCCAAGCTCCCCAGGACAGTGGGGCAGCCTGCTGGTCTGGGAGTGGCTTCCACAGCACAGCGGGTCTCCACCAGAAGCCCTCACATTTTCACTTTGCTGTGGGACTGGCCCCCTTTCACGGCCAGGCTGCTGAGGTGGAGGGCAGGCTCCCCAGCATCCCAGAGGCAGAGGCACTGGTCCCATCCAGCTAGTCCTGCTAGTGACAAGGCTAAGGGGCCCCCTTCAGACCTAAAGCAAGACCCCGGTCTCCGTGGCTGGTGTGTGCCCAGGGAGGAGCTGCAAAAACGATCACCTACCAATTCTGCATCTGAAGGGCTTCTTCCTCCCACCCAAAAATCTCAGTGCTGCCCAGAGGAGGCCAAGGCTTCATTTCTAAGGTATTTTTAGTCGGTTTTCATTACTGACTTTTTTCAAGAGCTGCTTCCATAAGTGGCTCTGCACTCATGATTGCCGGTCCAGGCCTCAGATGGCTCTAGACCCCAAATTAAAAGGGAATACCCGCACACTCCACCACATCAAGTCGGTCAAGGCCAAAAATAGATCCAAGGAGATTGAGCAAGGATATGATTCCCCAGTGCAATTCCGGGGAAAGAACTGAACGGTGGGAGTTTTCCAGAAAGATGTGGTCACAGTGACACATCCCTCTCTCCCGTGGGGAATGGGTTCCCATGAGGAGGTGGATTGGGTGTACCTCCCTGTCCTGGGCCTCAGCACTGGAGGAGCCCCCATGAGTGGGCAGGGGTGGGCACATTCTTTGGTCAGAGCAGAAAGGCCTTCAGGGCAAACCTGAATAGATGGGGAAACTGAGGCTCAGAGGGGCAAAGACTTGCCAGGGGTCACGTGTCAGGTTAGGGCCCTTTCAGTGGACCTTTAGACTTGATGGTGTGACATGAGTGGCCCTAGATTCCCTCTAGGTGGCGATATTGGGATGGGGGGTCACCTGTTAATGAGGTTCTCCTATCAATGCCCCCCCCCTTCAGAATGCCTGCTGAAGCCATCTTCCTCCAGGCAGGGCCCTGGGAGGACTAGAGGTCCCAGGGAAGCCTCCAGGGAGATGCTCACCCATGGTGGGCCTCCACAAAGACAGGGAGGGCAGGCCCTGCTCTGCCCCAGCTGACCAGGCCCAGGCCCCCCCCCTGCTCTCAGCCCCTGCCTCCCCGCTGTGTTCCTCCTCCCTTCACTTTGCTGGTCTGCCCTGTGCACCTGCCACACAGGGCCTGGGGAGCACAGTGGGAGGGGGGATGCCAGGAAGAGTCAGATCTGGCCCCTGTTCTCAGGTCGTTCATGGTTTCTCAGGGAGCAGGAGAAAGAGGGGCAAGACATGGCTCTGAATGAGGCAGGCAGAAAGTGACTCAAATCCTAAGAGAAATACATTGGATGGGGGATGGGACTTCCAGCATAGGAGGAGCCTGTCTCTTTAGGAGTAGTTGGGGCGGAAACAGTCAGACTTATGGAAACTTCTGCCCACCCTTTTTTAAGTAGAAATGGAGGTGAGGGTATTGTATGCAGAGGGTTCAAAATGAGCAGAGGCACAAGCAGGGCGTAACATATTAGCCCTCGGTTAGTAAGTTCCTGCCATGTGACAAGCAGCTAGCCAGCCTCACTGTACATTTTGCCTAGTTCTGCACAACCCTGGGAGTGAGGCCTTATTCACCTGGTCTTAAAGGTGAGGAAATGAGGCTCCAAGACTTTAAAAAGCACCTGTGTAACATTTCCTAGCTCCCAAGTGGCAGAGTCAGGATTAAAATGCAGGTTTACAATAGCCCCAACCACGTGTGCATGTTCACGGTACCTTTACTTATAACCCCAAACTAGAAACAACCCAAATGTCCATTAATAAAAACGGATAAATGCATATACTTGCAGAATGCAATACAACCCAATTATAAAAAAAGAACTATGTGGGTGCCTGGCTGGCTCAGTCAGAAGAGCATCTGACTCTTGATTTGATCTCAGGGTTGTGAGTTCAAGCCCCACACTGGGTCTGGAGATTACTTAAAAAAAAAAAAAAAAAAACTTAAAAAAAAAACTACAGATACAATGATAACAAGCACGAATCTCAAAAAAATTATGTTGAGTGAAACACTAGATATAAGAGCGTACACTGTATGATCCCAGGTGTAGGAAGCTCAAAGATGGGTGACATGAATACATTGTGATAGAAGTCAGAAAGTGATTGCCTGGGGGTGATGGGCTGGTGGGAAAAGGATCCCCAGGGGCACCCATGTCACCTGTTTCTATGTGGTCTGAACGGTGTATATTGAGCATGTCTTATTTTTTTTTTTAAGATTTTATTTATTTATTTGAGAGAGAATGAGAGAGAAAGAGAGAGCACATGAGAGGGGGGAGGGTCAGAGGAGAAGCAGACTCCCTGCTGAGCAGACAGCCCGATGCGGGACTCGATCCTGGGACTCCAGGATCATAACCTGAGCCGAAGGCAGTCGCTTAACCAACTGAGCCACCCAGGCACCCGAGCATGTCTTATTTTTGTAACCTCCAACCAATAAAGGGCCCTAGATTCCCTCTAGGGATTCTCTTTACAACATACATTCAAGACAGTCCAATTCAGCAACACTTAATGCACCTAATGATGGGCCAGGCCCCCACCTGGGTGGAGAGGCAGCTTCTATATAGAAGAGCAGAGGAGACAGGGAGCGGACCTGCTGGGTGGCCTTGGGAAAATCACCTAACTTCTCTGAGCTTCACTCTCCTCTTTTCAAAACACAGATGTGACCATAACTGTAATGAAAATGAAGGCACAGACCTAGAGGTTCTGGGCACGTGGTCCTCACCAGGAACCATCTCACACGGTCCCTGAACAGCCCCGCTGGGTGGGTACCCTGAGTGCCTCCATTTTACAGAGGAAGAAACTGTGGCTCCTGGAGGTGACCTGGAAGGCCCGGATCACACTCACAGCAGGCGGCGGCATCAAGATGCAGATTCTGTCTGAGTCGCAGGTCAAAACCCCCACCTAGGTCCGCTCTGCCCTCCCCTTGTCCCTCTGCTCCTGGCTTCCAGATAGGGGGTGTCACCGTCTAGACCACTCGACAACCATCTCTGTGGTTTACGCATTTACTATTTGCTCCCCGCAGAAGGCCGGTTCCACGAGGAGGGACTTGGTTAGGCTCACTGGCACATCCCAGTAACTAGGACTGTGCCTGGCACAGAGCGGCTACCACACGACTATTTGTTGAGCGAGTTCATGAAAAGTGAAAGAATTCCCTAGTAAAGAACCGAAGAGGGACACCTGGGTGGCTCAGTCCGTTGAGTGTCTGCCTTCAGCTCAGGTCATGATCCCAGGGTCCTGGGATGGAGCCCCACGTCAGCTCCTTGCTCAGCGGGGAGCCTGCTTCTCCTTCTGCCCGCTCTGCCTGCCGCTCTCCCTGCTTGTGCTCACTCGCTCTCTCTGACAAATACACTCTTTAAAAACAACAAAAAAATTCTTTTTAAATAGAGAAAAAAAAAAAAGGAACAAAAGTGACCCTGGGGTCATGGAGACCAAGCATTGCCCCTTCAAGGTCACAGGGCTGAGGAGGACGTGCGCCAGGTCCCTCATTTCCACTAAGCCCTGCCGCTCCCCAGTCCAACACCTCAGCTCAACAGCCCCGTCCTCGGCTGCCCGAGGCTCGGGAGTAAGTCCGGTCGGAGAAGGGTCGGGACAACAGTGAAGATGGCTCCGTGCATTTCTGGCTAGACCTCTGCCTTCAGGGCTGTTTGTGCCTCCGTTTCTGAACTGGGAACACGGCACCTGCTGTCCCTCTGACTCAAGGTGGAGAAGGACCAGGAGGAACACGCAGAGCTCGCCCTTCCTGCCTCATTCCGCCCTCACCACCGGCTGGGCCGGCCCGAGGTGCCCGAGGTGCCCGAGGTACAGCCAGTCAGACCCACGCTCCAGCCTAGGGCAGGGGCTGATGCTGTGAGGAGCTGTCCCCAACACAGGGCCACGGGGTCAGGGCTGAGAGGCCCCTCGTTTTCTGACACATCGCTGTGGACTGGACGAGAAAACAGAGGCCCAGGGAGGGAAGGGAGGTGACTCGGGACAGGAAGGAATCCGTGGCGGGTCCAGGCAGTATAAGAACGTGAGTGTTGCCTCCCAGCTCAGGGCTCTCCTCTCTGAGCACAGGAACACCCAGGACAGACCCCGTCTGCTCCACATGGGTACCGGCCCCCATTCCCGCGTCCTGACCAAGGGGAGCCAAGAGCATGCAGTCTGAGACTGACAGGCCAGGCAGGGGCCCCAGCTCTGACCACAGCCCCGGCCTCCCTACAGAGACACCGTCAGCCATGACACGGGCATCCTCAAGCATCTGCTGGGGCACAGAGGCCTGACCGGCGGGCCGGAGACCTGTGACAGGCCCGCGGCCTCTGGGTCCCACCGGCTGCCGTGGGGGGTCAGGGGCCTGGCAGGCACCAGGTCTGGCTTCTTGGGAGCCAGATGAGGCCAGTAGGAGAGGTGGAGCAGGAGACACAGGTACCAGAGCCCGGGCGTGGGCGTGGATAGCTCAGCGACTCTACCATTAGACTCCGTGGTGGTTCAAGGGCCTGGGGCCTGGGCCTCCAAACAAGCAAAGAATCCTGCTAGGTGTCTAACTCCCCACCCCCCGCCCCCACAGCCTAGGTAATTACCAGTTAAAACCACTCAAACTGAAAGAGTTCTACTAGTGCAATTAGCACATCAGAATAAAGAAGGCCCTTCTGACAGCTGGCTGGGCCCGCCCACAGACTGGGCTTCCACCGAACAAAGATCTGCCTGTTAATCCCACAGCGTCCGAGGCCTTAGATCTTAATGAAACACGCACAGACAACGTGGGAAGAAGCTGACATCTGGAATCCACAGGCCCTGGATGATGTCATGAATGTGCTGTGTGGCCCTGGGCTGGCCATTTAACCTCTCTGAGCCCATGAAAAGGGGGCTGGTAAAAGAGCTTACATGTTACTAGATGGATGAAACAAAGACTCTTCAGGCTATAGAACTTCAAGTGCTAGTTTTTATTCTAAAAATAGGTAAAGGGACGCCTGGGTGGCTCAGTTGGTTAAGCGGCTGCCTTCCGCTCAGGTCATGAACCCCGGATCCTAGGATCGAGTCCCACATGGGGCTCCCTGCTCAGCCGGGAGCCTGCTTCTCCCTCTGCCTGCTGTTCCCCTTGCTTGTGCTCGCGCTCTCTCTCTCTGAAAAATAATCTTTTAAAAAAATTAAAAATAAATAAATACTAGAAATTGGTATAGACAACTTTTGGTTGGCTTTTAAAATCTGTTTCTGGGTTGCACATAAGAAGTGTGGGACATTCCCAACACACCCAGCCAAGGCTGGGCAGCAGCTGGGAGGGACTGGGGTCGGCAGGACCAGGCCAGGTGCACCTACAAGAAGGCTGACTTTCTGCTCCTCCCATCTATCAACCAATGACACAATAACCTTGACGATGCATTGATCTCTACGAGCCCCATTTTACAAGGAAGGATCTGTGACTCCAAGAAGGCAAGGGATTTGCCTAAGGTCACCCAGCAGAGGCAGGAGAGAAATCAGACTTGTCTGAGCTAAGGGTGCTGCTGGATTCACAATAGCTCCCACCAAGGCTGTGCACGCCTTGACCCAGGGGATGCTGGGGAAGCAGGACATTGGCTGGGCAGTGACTCACTCTAATGGATGTTGCCCTTAGGGACATTCTCAGGATGACTGTGTCCACAACCCCTCTTGGTTGTGAGCCCCAGGTCAGCTTGTCCTGAGGACAGGGCTCTAGCCTCAGTTCCACACATGGTCTCTTTTGTCCTGAGTCTCCCACCCTGCCCTTAACCAGGAAGGTGGCATTCAGAACCCACTGACCAAGTCCTATGCCTGGCACCCGGCTCTCAGCAGAGGTTAACAGCCACTTCCTGCTGCTCACTCCCCACCTCAGCCACCCACCAGCTGTGGGGTGTGGGGGACAGAGGTCTCCTTGGCTGTCCACTCCCCCTGCCCTAGTAGAGGAAGCAAATGGCTGAAAACCCCCAGAAAACCTGCTGTTGCTCCATCCCCTGGGTTTCTCTGCCTAAACCCCTCTGGAAGCTCTCTCCACCCTGAAAGCCTGCCCTCCTGACAGTAGCAATACCACCTCCTTGAGGACTGGATGTAGGGCCAAACAACCTGAGCCTGTCCTGATTGGGCCAGGGAGAGGCTGTGCTATCCTGGGCATGACACTGTCTCTCTGAGCTTCACTGTCCTCATCTGGGAGATGGGGAGGAGCATCATTTCTGTTCCCAGGGTTGTGCGGAGGGGTAAGGCTGTAGGTGAAGGGATGCTGGTGGCCTTGGCAAGGGTCCTGTCCCCACCTCAGCCTGAGCGGCAGTCCTTGAATGCCCAGATCCAGTCTGGTGTCTGCTCCAGCCCAGACCCCTGGCCCTCACTGGCCACAGACAGGAAGCAAAGCAGATAGGGGACATTCACGACTAGATTAAAGAGCATTTAGTAATGGGAAAGACATCTTTGAGTACTCTAACCACAAACGGCTCCACGACTTGGAGAAAAAAATTCTGCAGAAAGGAAAGGCTGGGCTTTGTGTGGAAGAATGACGAGGGTCCAAGCGGCGTACTGGGTCCTTCCACGGGCCTGGACACTCACTGCATGCCAGCCATGTCCCAGGTGCTAGGCCCAGGGTGACAAGATCAGGGACTGCCCCACTGAGCTCGGAGTCTACTCCTGCCCCGCCCGCTGCCCTGACAGCCACACCCTCACCTACAGGAATTGGGGCTCTGGCCAGGGAACAGGCAGCTGTGCACTCACGACACCTGGGTTCTCAGCTCCGGTCACTTTGATGATGTGACCGGGGCTTTCCACACTGAACTTTGTCCCTCTCTCCAGTACCGCCCTTATCACTGTGACAGCATCCGGTCCTGTTTACTCATCTGTCTCCCCAGGACCAGACGGTCTTCCTGGCACTGCCCGGTCCACCCGACATGAGATGATGATCCCTACCCTTGGGTGTGTTCGGGAGCGGGACGAATGCGCACATCCCTGCGACTCACATTCGCGCCTCTGCCCCTGCCGGTCGCCCAACCCACGAGGCCCACAGTCCTTGGACTTGGTGGCCCTGAGCTCCACACGTCCCACCCCTCTGTGGGGGCGTGGCCACGACCAGGGGGCACCTGTTCGCCGCAGGGGCGCACACTGGCCAAGCTGGTGCACGGGCCCCTGCCGCCCGTGCTGGGGCCCGGGGGCCCGTCCGCACCGAGGCCGCACGGTCACCGGCGCCCCGGACGCCCAGCCGGCGGCCGCACTCACCCATGTTGACGAAGCTCATGACCAGGTCGGCGCGGCCCGGGGGCCGCTCCGGGGGGCCGCCGTCCTCGTCGTCGGCGGCGGCCATGGCGTGGTACAGGTCCAGCATGAAGAGCGGCGCCGACGCGGGCAGCCGGGCGGCGGCGGGCGGCGCGCGGGGCCGGGGCCGCCCGGGCAGCCCCAGCACCGCCAGGATCTCGCGCTGCATGTCGCGGCGCTCGCGCGGGCCCAGGCGGCGGGCCGGGCAGCCGGCCGGGGGGCGCGGGCCGGGGCCGCCGCCGCTCAGCGCGCACAGCGCCAGGCCCACGAGCCACAGCGGCCCGGGACGCGCGGCCATGGCGGGCCGGGCGGGCGCTCAGCGGGCGCGCATCCGCTCCGCGGCCGAGCCGGGGCCGGGGCCGCCCCGACGGCGAGCGGCGGCCGAGGCTCGCGGTCGGCGGCTCGGGCGGGCTCGCCGGGGCCGCGGCGCTGTCTCAGCGCGTCTCCCGCGCCGCACCTGCTGGGCTCCCGGCGGCGTCGACGAGGCCTCCGGCGCCTCGCGGTAGGAGCTCCTTCGGGGCCCGGGGACAGGCGGCCAATCTGTCTGTGGCCGCCGTGCCGTCAGGCCGCTGCTGCCGAGGCCGGCTCGGAGGCAGGGGCGGCGGGCAAGTTCCCGTCCGCGCTGCAGGCGGCGCGGACCCGCGGGCGTCTCCTCAGTGGGACCTGCCGTCTGCGCCGCGCGCCCCGCCTCCGCCGCCCGTGGGGCCCGCGCGCCGCCGTCGGGCCCCGCCCCTTCCGGCTTCGACCAATGGGGGCGCGGGGCGGGGCCAAGGCCGCGGAACCGACGCCGCGGGAAGGGGCTGGGGATCTCGGTTGGTGTCGCGGGTGCTGGCGACCCCGAGATGTGAGCCGCTGTTGGGTGCTGGACGGCCGGGTGAGGGGTCCCTGTCCAGCCGTCGGAACTTCGGAGTCGTGCTAGGCTCCTCTCCCAGCCACTGGGGGCGTCGTCGGGCGAGCGAGGGGCCTCGGCCTGGGGACCCCAGGGTAGCGGCGCTGTCTGGGGAAGTCGGGGACCTGCACTGCGCGGGGCGCGTCCTCGAACCGTCTCGCCCGGGCGGGGATCCGGAGTCTCCGTCCCACCTGGGAGCCACCCGGCAGTCCCGCCTGGTGCGCATTGTGTCGCTCCGGGACCTGAAAGGCCTCAGTAGGGTCTAGAGGTAGGGGGGCACCGCAGGTGCCAGTCGCGCCCGGAGAGTGGGACGCGTTCCTCCGCCAGCCGCCGCCTCCGCAGTTCCTCCCTGGCCACCCAGCGCCTTCCCCGCTGTCCCCTTGCACGCGCTGTTGGGGGCTTCTCCTTCCCCGACACCTGCTCAGTCTCTGCTCCCGGGCGCCCACACACCTGGCTCCCGCGTGCTCGCGGCCCGCGCCCCAGGCGGGCTCCCCACACTGCCCGATGTTCCCGCGACCGCATCGTCACCGCAAGCTCTCGCTGTGCGGCCTGCGGCCCCCGGCGCTGATCCCGCCGCGCACGGGAGATGCGCACAGGCCTCCAGCCGGGCCAAGGAGCTCTGCGGCCCTTCCGGAGGGCCCGGGAAGCTCCCTTTGCGCGTCTTAATTGTCAGGGCCCCCAAGGGCTTGCAAGAGAAGGCTCTGCACGGAAACCCCTCCATTGACTCAGCCCCCTTCCGCACACTCCGCCCTTCCTGGGCGCCCTCTCGCTGCATTTATTCATTTACGGCTGAGGCGCTGCGCTGGGAGGAAGTGACACCTAGACTGAGCTCGGAAGGCTGGAAGGAATGGGCCTGGGATGACAGGAAAGGTCAGTGGGAGAAGAATGTACCAGGCAGAGGAAACTGCTGGTGTCGTGCGACTCCAGGGAGCGTAGTGCAGGTAGCACTCCGCACTTAGCTTGTGCCATGCGTGCTCTGCGTCACCGCTTTAATGCTCGCACATACAGGGTAGACGCCATTTCAACCCCTTCTTTTGACAGACGAGGAAACTGAGGCGCGCAGAGGTTAAGGACTTCCCCTGTCACAGAACAGTGGAGCTAGGCTTGGGCAGGTGAGCTGTTCAGTAGAACCTGGACAACCTGGGGGGCAATGGCTTGGGTGAGGGTAAGGCTGAGGGCCTGGCAAAGGTTGGACCCAAAGGACCTTGCAGGAAGACTAGATGAGGGCCCTGGACAAAAGATGGTTATGGGGCCCCAGTGTGGGTTCGCGATTAAATTTCAAAATAAATTAAGAAGTCCACCAAAATTAAGAATTCTTCATGATCACTTAAACTTTTAAAAAGTGCTTAGCTGGCTCAGTTGGTAGAGTGTGGGACTCTTGATCCCGGCTTGTGAGTTCAAGCCCCATGTATGGGTGTAGCGATTAGTTCAAAAAGTCTTTTAGGGGAGCCTGGTGGCTCAGTTAAGTGTCTGCCTTCGGCTCAGTTCCTGATCCCAGGGTCCTGGGATCGAGCCCCGCATGGGGCTCCCTGCTCCGTGGGAAGCCTTCTTCTCCCTCTCCCACTCCCCCTGCTTGTGTTCCCTCTCTCGCTGTGTCTCTCTCTGTCAAATAAAATCTTTAAAAAAAAAATCTTTTAGAAATATCAGAACTTTGGGGCACCCGGGTGGCTCAGTTAGTTAAGTGTCTGCCTTTGGCTCAGGTCGTGATCCCAGAGTCCTGGGATCTAGCCGGGAGTCAGTCTCCCTTCTCAGCGGGAGAGTCTGCTTCTCCCCTTCCCTCTGCCTCTAACCCCTGCTCATGCTCTCTCTCGCTCGCTCGCTCACTCTCTCTCGCTCGCTCACTCTCTCTCAAGTAAATAAATCTTTAAAATAAACCAAAAAATATCAGAACTTTTACATCAAATTTTAAATCTAAACAGTCATTTGTTGGGGCCCCTGGCTGGCTCAGTCAGTAGAGCATGCGACTCTTAATCTTAGGGTCCTGAGTTCAAGCCCTATATTGGGTGTGGAGCCTACTGTACATAAATTAATAAACAAAGAAACAATCATTTGTTGGTGTCTTAGGCCCATGCTTAGTCTGCCTTAGTCTGTCACCCAACGGGTGAATTTCTACACTGTTTATAAGCCCCTTAAAGATGTTGCAGCTTAGCCACTGAAGATGCCCAAGACAGAGTCTGCTGCAGGGGCGAATACGGATTGGAGGGACGAAGATTAGAGTCAGGGCCCACAGTGGGAGGCAGGTACAGTAATGACGGCGGGTGGACAATGACCATGATCCTTTTTGGTGACAGGGTGGAGGGTGGAGGAGAAAGCAGTTGAGGAGGCTGCATCCCCCGGGCTTGGTGACTGCATAGAGAGGCAGGGGCAGAGTCAAGGGGGCATCCCCGTGTCAGGCTTGTTCAGGGTCTCAATCTCCTGTCCTCTTCACTGTCCTTCTCTGGGCATCCCTCTGTTCCCCTTGGAGTCCACACCACATCATCTGGAGCCTCAGGTCTAGCCTGTAATCCTCAGGTTGTGTATTGTACAACACTGGGCTTCCAGCTAGACTGTAAGCAGCCCAGTGCGGGCTGATTCTTAGAGCAGAAATCATTTATCTCCATTTAGGGTGAGCAGAGATAGCTGTGTTCTTTAAACAATGGGCCTCACATTCCCATAAACCTAAACATCAGGTTTTAGCCATTCCAAAGGGTGTCAGCTCACAACTCAGTTCAACAGCAACCACCATGGGCCGCTCCATCCTCTGCCCTGAGCCAGAGGTGAAGCCAACCAGTCCCTGCCCCCTAGTGGCCTGGGCCCCCAACCAGGGTGATAGTCAAGTGAACACAGTCTGTACAGAAGGCAGAACTGAAGCTGCGCTCCGAACCCCAGGGCTGGCAAAGCGCCTGGAAGGGCAGAGGACAAGGAGCTGGGACGTGGGGGTGGGGATGTGAGTGGAGTCCTAGAACTCAGGAACTGGAAGGGAACTGAGGTGGGAAGGTCTCTTGAAGAAAGTGGTGTCAAACAAGGGCTTTCCCCAGCCACCTGGTGCGCCGTGACCTTGGGCAGTTTCTGAACCTCTCAGGCTGTTGCTCACCTGTGAATGGGGTCACGACGGTGGGGTTGTAGACTGAACACTTAGCAGTGACTGGCCTATGGCAAGTAGTCAGTAAATGTTAGCTGTTGTTGCTTTATCATTCAAAACCCCAGGGGGGCGCCTGGGTGGCTCAGTCGGTTGAGCGACTGCCTTCAGCTCAGGTCATGATCCTGGAGTCCCAGGATAGAGTCCCGCATCGGGCTCCCTGCTCAGCGGGGAGTCTGCTTCTCCCTCTGACCCTCCTCCCTCTTGTGCTGTCTCTCATTCTCTCTCGCACATAAATAAAATCTTTAAAAAACAAAAACAAAAACAAAAAAAACCCAGGGACTCCTGCCTCTCTACCCAGCAGACCTACCAAATTTGTATCACATGTTTAGCACTGGTATCCCAGAACTGTAATTTTAAGCTTTTGTTCTGCATCCCTGTATTCTCTATATGGCCTTGCATGTAGGTGTTTGTTGAACGGAAATACACTTTGTGCAGATTCCACCACTAGCTGAGCTTTGTTGCAAAGACTAAGGGAAAACCTGAATTACTTGGTTAAAAAAAAAAAAGTGATCACAGTCCAGAATCTGAAAGGATGGAGGTCAAGCTGTTTTAAGTATGCTTCTGCTGCCAGGAAGCCTGGAGGAGAAGCAAAGTTGGGTGAAAACACTATCCTGCACAATTCGGGCAGCTTGAAGTTACTTAATTCTAGGGGGAATAGAGTAAGCACCTCCTTTAGAATCCATCAGGCTGGATTTCTTTTAATCTGGATATTTGGGTTCAAACAGCTGTGGCAGGGGCGCCTGGATGGCTTAGTCGGTTAAGTGGCTGCCTTTGGTTCAGGTCATGATCCCAGGGTCCTGGGATGGAGCCCTGTGCCAGGCTCCTTGCTCAGCGGGGAGTCTGCTTATCCCTCTCCCTGCCGCTCCCCCCACTTGTGCTGTCAAATAAATAAAATTAAAAAAAAAAATTCTATCAAACTGCTGTGGTAAACATGTATCCATCTCAGCCAATTCCTGATCATATGAGGAGTATGTATGGCTTAATGATCAGAAACTCGGGTGGTCTGAGTTGAAACCCCTCTTTCCTATCTCTCAAGTTGTTATTTCCTAGCCTAATTCCTGTTAGAATTACTTAATATTTGATTTCTAATTATTATAAAGCCAACTAGGGGCTGGAGGAAATAGAAATACCAGGCTTAAATAGAGAATCAATGATTTGATTCAAGGGCCATTTTTGCCATTAATTCTGTGATCTCAGGCAAATAACCCTCTCTCCCACTTTCCCATTCCAGTGTCTCCATCTGGAAAAGAAAGGAGCTGGATTTGATGACCAATTTTGCTTTCACTTTTGTAAATCTATCATTTAACCAGAGATTTCATCCTACTGTGGCAAACTGGCCCCATCCTCTCAAACCCGGGATCTTTGTGATTTCTAATACAGAAATTTTCTTACATATTATTATTTGTGTCATCAGCTAAGTGGAGCAGATTCCCTACAGATTTATATTAACAATAGCCAGATTATTTCTTTGTTGCTTTGTTAAAATTAACAAGGATGAAATAAATAAGGAAAAAAAATCTATTAGTGAGCTCCATAATTTATCCACCAAGATATTTTGATTTGAATAATGCATTTAAGTACCTAAAACACAATCATACCCAGGGTAACAGGTTATATATAAGGTAATAGTTGAGAAGAAAATCAGGAAATACAAATTTGTTACTGCAAGCAATTTTAATACAAAAGTGTGTCTTGTTTTTAAACAGTTCATTGGTAGAGCTTCAGTTTCTGCCTCAATTAAAACCAATTGAGATAATCACACAGCAACATGGTCGGAGCTGAAGAGGAACAGCAGCTAAAAAACAGGAGCCCCAGACAGCCCCTCTTCATGGTCACTTGGTCAGCTGACTTTATTACTCACAAAAAAAGACGGAAGCAAACGGGACTTGTTAACAGGTGTGCTGGTGAACTCCTTTAAAGGACGAGCAAGTGTTTGTTTTATGTCCACATTTTCAGAATAGGCTCGTGGAATTCATTCCTCAGTTTGTGGGAAGTTGATCGACCATTTAAATAAATAGCAAAAATGCAGATAAACAAATCTGTAATTCACAGTGTCACCAAGGAGTCTCCCCTTGCCAAGGGCCTGGGTCCCGGTGAGCACAGGAGTTATTGGTGGCTGGGCTGGATAGGAAGTTACAAACCAGGACTCTTAAAAACCCCAATGTTCTGACGTCTTCTGAACGTATTTACCCCTGAATTCTAGCAGCTATTTGTCCTTTAAACACCCAGTACTGAGACAGTATTCAAAGTATTGCAATGAACTCCTTTTGCTGATCATGTGCAAACATTACCAGAGGAGGTTCCCTCTCTTCAGCTAAAATCACACAGTATTAAAAACACCGGAAAAAGCGATTAGAAGTGCCCTCCCCTCAGTTCTTGCTAATTGAGGTGTCTGTGATTTACAAAAAAAAGAGTTCCTTAAACACTGCAGGATTCTTATTTTTTTAATATAATTTATCTTGCTGGGACAGCAAGTCGAGTTTATAAAGAAGATGCATTTAGGAATAATCCTAAAAGATAAAGCAGGTTTACAACCCTGCACCGCGCAGAAACCCTATTTAGAGGCGCCTTTTTTTTTTTTTTTTTTTAATACACATTCTCATCTTGACCTTCTCACTTGTTTTTCTCAAATATTTCATTTCTGGGCCCCATCCATTACAGGGTTACCAGGAGGCAAATTTTATCTACATAAATATTCACATGAAAATAGTAACTTACAAAAAGAAAAAAAATAAGGCAGCTTCATAACACAATTATTCTTTTACACTTTTAACAATATAACTTCTCCTGTTCAGAATAAATATACACCCAATGTACGGAGCAGGCTTCAAAGTGGAGAGAGGCTTGGGGTGCTTGTGCAGCGTTACCGCTTGGGACCTGGAGTCCTGGGGGAGGCAGTGGTGGTCTTCTTGGACATGGTGGGGATTTTGGAAGGCTTGCTGAGCCCTCTCCTGGAGCTGCCCTGGCCCCCCGCAGCGCTGCTCTCCGAAGTGTCTGAACAAGCGGACTGTGTCTCTAAAAGGTCAAAGTCCGAGGCATCGCTCCCGCGCCGGCTACTGGCCCGACTCCCGGCCCGGCTCCCGGCCCGACTCCCAGGGCGACTGGCTGACTTTTTAGGGTCTGGAATTGGAGAATAAAGCAGCAGACTTACTGAGAGACAACATGAGGGGCGGCGAGAACAAGTGACCAGAGGTCAGGGCTCTGACTCTAATACCACCTGATAGTCTGTGTGACCCTGGGGCGAATCAGAGCCTTTCTGGACCCTCTATGTCCTCATCTACATGGCAGTTGCCTGAAACCTTTTCTGGCTTTGTGATTCTGCTTGAGAAGCTTGCCTCCTGAGGATCAGAAGCCAGCTTCTCTCAGCAGCACAAGTGACCTCGTGTGGCCCCCGGGGGGGTGGGGGTCGGGGATGGGCCAAAAGAGGGCCAGAAATGAGGCCAATTCCTAGGTTCCCATGAGGAACATCAACAGGTGAACAGATGTGATCTTTCCCTGACTTTCTCAACTTGCCAGCAGTTATCATAAACACAGAGTGTTGGAAAAATTACTAGCAAACTGCCAGTCCCAAAACTGAGCGGCCTTCTCAGGAAGGCCCCCTTCAGGACGCCCCTCCTGCCTTCTACATTCTCTCAAATATGGTCATTCCAGATCCAGAACAGGGCGCCCGGCCTTAGCCACGGAAGCCTCTGCTCTCAGAAGGCAGGGCTATGGCTAGCTTCAGTGGCAGAAGGGAAAGGAAAGAGCCACACGGAATCTGCGGGGCTCTCTGGACATCACACCTAGTGCTGCTCTCATTACTTGCTCCTTGGAGAGCAGGGAGGCATTGCCCAGAGGCTGCTGGTCCCCAATTCTTAGCCTGGCCACTCCCCCCTCCTTTCACCCCAAAGCCTATGGACGGGTGGTGGTGGTGGGGCAGGTACTTACCTGCCCGATTCGTTTTGGCACCTGTGGAGGCTGGGGAAGAGCTATTGCTAGTATCACCAGCAAGGGATGTTCGACTAGAGTGAAAAGTTGGTGTTGGTCGTTTCAACTTGCTGCCTGTTGATGGAATAACCTTAAAAAAGATTTAAAAGACCGTATTTACTAGGTAGAATTTCTGAAATTCAATTTTAAAAGGTCTACTTAAGCCTCCTCACATCTAATCGATTGGAAAGCAAATTAAAAGTCCAGGAAAACAAAGATTTATTTTGAAAGTGTCCTAGGTCATATATTTTAATAATTCCACCCCACAAAAGGTCTCATTTAGGTTCTCAAAAGGTTCCAATTTAAAATGTCACAATGTTTTTTAAACTTCTACTTGAAATTTACTGACAAATTTTATGTTACTGACAAATTTCCACTAAAAAATGGCCAAAAAAAAAAAAAAATCCAAATAATCCCAAATGTCAAAGTGTTTGGGTTAAAAATTTGAAAGATGGGTTCTAGCCCTAAATATTTAGTATGGAGATGCAAAGATCACCCCAAACACTCTCACTAGATATGTGCGTGCAGAAACTTTAGTCAAGCCAAGATCTATTTCTTCGCTGGAAAAAAAATGCAGATAACCACACTCCCCTCTTGTTCAATCCACTGGGCCACCCCGTATTTGCGTGGCTCACTCCCTCATTTCCTTCGGGTGTCGTGGCTGGAACGGCCGATCAGAGAGGTCTTGCCGCACTACTGAAGTGATACCCACCTTGCTCTTCTCCCCTGTTCAGGATTTGGAGCTCCTACCCTTGTTTGCAGCCTTACCTGCATTCAAGTCTAAGCTCCGCAAAAACAGGGACTTTGTTTTGTTCACGGTCACCTAAACAGTGTCTGGCACAGAGCACGGGCTCAATAAAAACTTGCTGAATGAATAAATCATGTGTGGAAGCACTTCCTAGTGGAAAAAGAGCTGCTGGATAGATATACATTATTACTGCTACCGGGAGGAGCAACATTTCCCACTTGAGTGGTTTTTTTTTTTGCCTTTTTTTAAAAAGATAGTAGACTTAATTTGGAGAAGGAACATTTTAAGTCTATTTTAAATACCACTCATGCCACAACACACTGTTCTAATTTTTCTTTGAAATCAATTGTGTAAACTGTTTTCCAGGACCTTTAAGATGTTCATATAAATGGAAAAAGTAAAGCAACCTGTTTCATTGTGTTTCTTGTATTTCTTTAATTTAGAAAGAAAAAGCAGAAGCGGCAGAAAGTGATTAACATTCACGCACAAACCCTCCTGGCCCACACAGGAGGAAGAGCACCAGTTTCAGAAGCTATCGCTCGTGCGCACGGCCATGGCCGCCAGGAAGACCGCAGCCCTGGAGCCCCTGGGCTGGGAGTCCACGCCAGGACGCGGCCTGTACAATACCCACAGGTAAGGAAAGGTGAAACCTCGAAATGAACAAAACAAAAGGTACAACCTTAAGACAAAACAAAAAGTCTGGTCTATTCAAATCCTGTGAGTATTTTGTACTTTATAATTAAAACATTGAAAATTTTAGAACTTCTGAGACTTTCATGAAACTGGAGCCATCAAGGACGAAGAAAAGCAAGATAAGCATGTTGAGTGTTGGGGTTCTGGTGGCAATAGGTCCCCAGGTCATGTTCTGAACCGGACAGATTTCTGAACTAGAGGTTTAGCTTGGAGCGGATGACTCCCAAAGCAGCAGCCCATTCACAGGCACCGGCTTCTTAACATTTCCCACTTTCTCGGGCTGAAGCTTTGCATGACTGAAGGCAGTGCTCTCTCTTGAGGCCCAAGAATCGAGTATTTCCCAGCGGGAGCTAGAATGCAAATCTTCCTGCTATCAGACAAGCCACTGGCCCGTGATTGGTTTCTGAAACACTGCTCTTCCAAAAATGCTTTGGGCATTTTAATGACTGCACTCAAACATGCTTAACTGCCAGTGTGTGTGTATCAGATCAAGGCTTCGGACACCCAAGTGACGAGGCCAAGAGATTCAGAAGTTCAAAACTGAGCTTCAGAGCAGTGTCCACTGATAGTGGGCTTGGCTGAAGTAGGCATAGGCAGCACCCACACCTCAGACCAGTCTGGTGATACCAACCACCAGGGGGATGTGGCTCAGGGCAGGGGACGCCAGCCACTCTTCTGTTCTAAGCAAAGACAGGACACGGCTGAACATGCACCACAGTTGAATTTCAAGTGTTCGTAACTCGTCTGGGTAGCTCATGTTTGGAGATTCCAAGAGGCCCGAGTTTTATAAATAATATCCATAAACAGATCACCAGGAATGATGACTGTTTATCACCCTGGGAAAAAACATCATTCTCAAGACTGTTAGCAAGCTGTTCAACGATCCGGTTTTAGGCATCTCTTATTTATCTCCAAGTTTGGTGAGTCCGAGTTAGAAACCCCTGAAAAACACCTGACTAGACAAATCAGCTGTGAGAGCAAGCACCACAGAGATGGAAAAGAGCATGGACTTGTGTCAGGAAGAGTAGCCGATCAAGGTCTGGGCATTAGCGAGGGCCTCATCTTGACTGTGTCCTTAGTCAGCAAAACCATACTCTACCTCGGGGCTGGGCAGCTGGAGGTCAGGATAATGGCTGTCCCTGCCAGAGGGGCCAGCTTTACTGTTTACCAACCAGGGTTTGTCATAACAGCGAGAGGACTGAAGTGGAGTCTGCGAAATGGAAATCCAAAGGGAAGGACGGGGACAATTGAAAATGGAACAGTAAGGAAGCAAACTGGGAACATGAAAAATAAATAGAAAACCCTGAATCTTAAAGAAACAGAAAACAAAACAAAACGGGCATCAGTTCAACAGGATAAAAGGGACCAGGCAGAGAGGCAACGGCATTCTTCACAAGCAACCCATCAAAACAGACAGACTTCTCCGTTAGCATCTAATGCCTGGATTTCCAAAATTAGCAACTCTGGGTGGAAAGTGTTTCTGACTTAACGATCTGAGTTCATATTTTACTAAACGTCCTTCAGAGTAAAATCCTAAGGGTCCTGTTATCTACTGGGGCCTGGAAAGGCTGGTGTAGGTAGAGCTTGGTCTGTAGGTCCTCTCACTCCTCTCCTGGCTGGAGGCGCGCAGAGGCTACACTCAACAACAATCCCCTGTAAATCGGGACCAAGGAAGGAGGCCGCGAGCCAGGGCATCCCTACCTTGGGGCCACTGGCAGGGGTGGCGGGAGAAGACGGCATGGACGTGCAGCTGTGGTTGCTCTGACTGGCGCTGGAGCTGGAGCGGGTCGGCGAAGCAGCCCGGGAAGACGGCTTGGACCTTCGACCCCGTGACCGGAAAGGTGTCATTCCCTGGGATGCCCCCTCGGGTAGGATGAATTTCTCTCTAAGTTCGATGTTAGTTCTACCTCGTGCTAAAAAAAGGAATAAACGCACACATACAATGTCACTGAATCTTACAAAATGTATCTTTGATGGTCACACAGCTGCTTGACCCCATGACCACAGTTACATAGGCTACAGGTTTAGTACCCTCTGTGGACTCTTTTGAAGTAGAGATAAATTCATGATCTGTCAGTCTGTCGTGACTCTTACCCAGAGCAGACAGTTAACTAGTAAGCCCCTTGGTTTGAACTTTATATATAAAATACCATGCCATTCTGTGGTAATGATCTTGCCCTGCCGCTGTCCCCTGGGGCAAGCACACCATACGTAACTCGTCAAAGAAAGCAGATGCAGCAGTGCACAAACCTCTGACATTAAAATCAAAACCCCTCTTTTCTCTCTCATAGTACATGTGTACTTTTTGCTCAGATTTTGCAGGATACATGGTAACTAAATAGTGGAGAAAAGAAATCATTGAAATCAACATTGTCCAGACACTTGTATTTGAATTCAGTTGATAGTAATCCTAAGGGAAGGGGTCCAGGAACTCAGGACAGTAAAAAGATCAGGATAAAATCATTAAGAAGTAAACATGTGGGAGGAGAGAGAGAAAGATCAAAACCATGCACAAAACTTGCTGGTGAGAAATGTTAAGTCAAAAACTGAAAGCAACAAGAAGCTGAAGGGACGACGGCAAGTGGGAGGAATGTCACGGTGGAAACAATCTGGAAACTGCTCTGAAGGCCAACAGGTGTTGTCCTAATGGCTTTCTGCAGCTCTAAGACCAGAACTTAAAATTTGGATTTGGTCAGAAGATTCCAAGGATGGCCAACATAAATGTTAAATGTGAAAGACACTACTAATTTAAAAGAAATAATTCCTCTGGAATATGTCCTTAAATTATTTCTCACCAAAAGGTGTTACTGTCATCCATCCTGCACTGTTTACTTTTTAGACTACACTAGGTAGATCTGAACAAACACGACCACTGGTGAAACTCAGAAAAACGGAATCAATCATTTGTCGTTCTTTTCTAAGTAAGATTTTTCACTCCGGCCAAGAACCACGACTCTAGCAGATCTGAGGTACCTATGCCCACCCCCTCTTCTGCCCAACCCTGCATGTCCTCAAGGGAACCGAGTGATCTTGGTAGAGTCAGATTTTAAATAAAGTTGCATGGGTGTCCAAGCAGGGTAGTTCCAAATTCCTAAATAAAATTCTTCTCAATATACTATGCTGACATAACATATCCAAGTGTCCAGTTAAAAGGGCTGACGTGGATATCACAACCTGAGTGACAGTCTAGGCTCAGCGACCAACCAGGTCTTCCTGCTCCAGGCCTCAGTTTCCTTAGGCTGATCCCAATGTCTGGGTGGTCTGAATGCTAAGCTGTTTCCTTCCTCCTCAGGCCCCAACAGAATGTGCCCCTCACAGCTCATTCCCTGGTCCTGGGTTCTCTACTCATCCATTTTCTGGACGTCAGTGCTTTCGTCTGTGTCTACACTAATGATTCTCCAAGAGAACTTCCTTCAGCACTAACATAGACACTTCAGTAAGACTTTCCATCACTAGTAACTATGGATTCAGGACTTACACTTATTTATATTGTGTTTGCTAATGTGCCCAGCCTAACGGTGGGCACACAGCAAAAGCACTAAGTTAACAGTGATGAATGAAAATCATGACTCAGCTGAGGGTTCACCCCAAAAGAGCTGCTTGTGACCCTGAGCCATACCGAACTTCAGATATGCAGTTTAAACCTAGTAAACATTTAATAGTTTACCTCTGTGCTAACCCTCCCAGACAAGAACACCACAGTGATACAAGAGGAAGACTCTGAAATGGCATCTCAGATGAGGGCCATGGCATTTAACATGTCACGATATAACAACATCACGCTCTCCATATGCACTGCACCGTTTGCAGAGTGTGACACATGCAGTAGGGCACTAGACTGTCACCAGTGACTGGTCAGCATCCCTGTCACAGACAAAGGACCTAAAGCACTCAGAGAGGCTGAAGTCAAGGAGAGCCGTGGTAGGGCTGGGACTAGAACCGACGTCTCCCACCTGAGCTCTCTTCCCACCCCCTGGCTCCTCATACCCTCACCTACACTAGTGGCTCTCCACCCGCCCCAGGCTCCCATCCCCACCACGCCACCCCAATCACCCTGGCAAATTATTACTGATAACTTTAAACTGTACAAAAGTTGAAATACATGGAAAAGTACAGAGACTGAAAATTCCTTAATCTGACAACCTAAGGGCCATCACTATTAAAATGTTCGTGTCTTTATTCCTGTGCACAACTGTGTATATATATTCTTAAATACAAGAACATCAGGAACATTCCTCCATGCTTGACAGATCTTGCATAATTTCAACTATCTGCAAAGTGTTATTTCATCATATAGACGTCAATTTTTTTTTTAAAGATTTTATTTGACAGAGAGAGCGAGAGAGCACAAGCAGGGGGAACAGTAGAGGGAGAGGGAGAAGCAGGCTCCCCGCCAAGCAGGGAACCCGATGTGGGACTTGATACCAGGACCTGAGATCATGACCTGAGCCGAAGGCAGACGCTTAACCATCTGAGCCACCCAGGCGCCCCTAGACGTCAATTTATTTAACTCTGTGTTGTATTTTTAATTTCCTTACAATTTTTAAAACACTGCATACAATGTCACAAGTGGTGACAAACTACTTGTAAAATGTTTTTGTGCATATCAGTGATGATTTCCTTAAGATAAATTTCTACAAGTGGATTTTCTGAGGAGAACGGATGCACATGAGATTTCTGATATTTGTCAGTTGATCCCCCAAATTTTATACAAATGTACACTCTCCAAAATAATGTATGAGTATACTGAATTTACTTCACCCTGGCTAATGCTCTATTATTAAGAATGTGTGTGTACACATTTATGTGTACAGGTAAAACTCTTCTGATAATCTGACATCTCTCTGCTGTTGTAATTTGCACGCAGGGGGATTACTAACTGCTCTCTTCTTGAAAAAATCTCTTCCCTTGGCTCCAGGACACCTGCTCTCCTTCTTCTCCTCCTTCCCCCCTATCCTTAGACACTGATGTTCCCTTGGTTCTGTTCACAGTCCTGTTCTCCCTCTTAGATTTTGAACCTGGTGGTGACGAGTTCACCCATCTGACTTCATTACCATCATATGGTCATGCCTGACTCCAACTGTATCCCCTGCTCAGACCCCTGCCTGGATGTCAGACCTTATATCCAATGACTGAATAGACATGATCACAGCCAGAGACTGGGGAGTCAACATAGGTCCCTTCCTCCTGATGGCAGTTTGTTCTACTGATTGTATCTTCTAAAGCTTCTCAAATACCCAGAGCATTCCCACACCCCCCCGCACCCCCTTACCCTTATGTGATTCATGGAGCATCTCCTCCACCCTGGATGGCTGTAACAGGCTTCCAACTGGTCTCATTTCTCATCTCATCCCCCAAAATGGAATTTCTAAATAAAAACCTGGTAATTCTGAATGACTCAAAATCCTTCCCTGGTCTTCCACTGTTTACAGCAGAGTTTCCCAATCTAAGGTTTTTGAGGGGGTTCCTACAAAAAGAGTTCAATAAATACTACCCACCCCCCCGCCGCCCCGCCTTGGGAGATCTCGAATGCAATCAACATTTTGTAAGCTCTGGGAAGTCCTACAGTAAAGAAATTTTCTTAGCTTTAACCCAGTGTCTTCCAAAAGCACCTGACCATGATTTTTTGAAGATCACGCCTTGGAGGCCAGGCCCTGAAGGCAACCATTTCAGTTTTTCAACACCAAAGAGGCCACCATTTTCTAAGGAACTCAGGCTGGCCACGTGATGTTGTTTAGTTACAACTGAGTTCTAAGCTGTATTTAATGGGTACAGAGTTTCAGTTTTCTAAGACAAAAAGAGCTCCATGGATGTGTGATGGTAGCACAACCACTGAAGAGAACACTTCAAAATGGTTAAGATGGTAAATTTTATGTTATGTGTATTTTACCACAATAAAAAAAAAGAAAGAAAAACAATCAGTTCTCAGTCAAATTGTCTTTCAAATCTTCATAAATGAAGTTTTCTAGATCTTCACTTATTTGGGGGAACTAAATCATCTAATGCTCAAAAACACACCTTAGATAAAGGTGGACCTATTCCTTAGGCATTGTTTTCATCACCATCCAAACCATCATGATCTCCTTTGCCATGGATGAATTCAGAAACTGAAACCTCTAATTTTTGGCAGCGTCATGAACCTACCTAGTTGAGTATTTTCACTTAACACATATGGCTAGAGCACTGTGCAGTCTGATCTATCTCTTGCCTTCTGAAACAGCTGTGTGGAAGGAGGCAACAAATGATCATACATGTTGGTACAATACTGTCATCAACTGTGTTCTAGCTTCGGTCTAACATTCTCTGTGGTCCAGACAGCCAAGGAAATGCAACACAAACGAATACAGAATCTCCCCTAAGCAGTGCTTCTAGAAGCCACATGAATCCTCACAGAATCCTAGACAGCTTCAGGGAACCCTTCTTTTTGTGATGTCCACACTCTCCCCAGTCACTTCGTACATCCACCCCAGCCCTTAAGTGTTCACTGCCTCGGGCAACTTTGTATTTTATTAGAAGTACTCATCCTGCCACTAGGAGACTTATGACATCTAAGACTGCTGGGCAGTTCCGGATTCTGCCATCAGGGGAATCGAGGATTCCTGGGTGCTAGGAGGGCACTCCTGGAGAGGCACAGAGGAAAGCTTACCTTGTTTGCTCCCAGGGATGCTGAAAAGGCTACTATGTTCCATAGAGAATAGGTACTAGACGGCCCTCCCAAACTTCCTGGGGGGGGGGGATCTCCAGTGTTTAGCTAGTAACATAAGGACAAAGCAAGCAGGGTAGCCCTTGGCCATCAGCACAAAGTTACTGTCAACGGAGCAAGTACAGCAGGCAGCAAAAAGGAATCCGGATTCCAAATGTCACATGCAGCATCTCTTCTGTTTGTCTGCTTAGTCCAGTTATACAGGACAGAGAAAATGAAACCTTACTAACAGATTTGCAAAAGAATAATGTCGTTTTACTGAGTTATGGTTAAAATCATATATATGGCTCCTGTTCCTGATCTTTTATTTCAAGGGAATTAGTTTGCAATATAGTAACTTCTAAAACTGATTAAACCCTTTGAAGTTTTTATCCGAACAGATGCTTTCAAAATTCACTGTATTTTTTACACACACACACACACACACACACACACACGAAAATTACTTTTGTTTACTGGAGTAAATGCAGAATAACATTTAAAATAACAGAAGCTATGGCATATCTGAATTCATGTGAGAACTGCACCCTTTAGCTCTAAACACTTCAAAATAAGACTATAAATCACATCCAAAGAAGTTATGTAACTGTACTGTAAACATGTTTGCCAGGTTTATAAATATGCCTTACCAAGTAAATTACGCAGGCTGAACCAGCAATCCACACATAAAAAGGGGTGGTGGTGGGTATGTCAGCCTCTGAGACACAAGGCACCTCGATCAAGAGCACAGACTTGAGAGGCACACTAGTCTTGGATTGGAATCCTGTCTCTGCCATTTATTAGTTGTCTGTCCTTAGGTAAGCTGTTTAACTTTTCTGTACCTGAATTTCCTATTCTGTAAAATGGCGGCAATAACAGAATCTATACCTCACAGAAGTGTAAATGTGTTATTATTTCTAAATTGCTTGTAACAGCATGTGGCACCTAAAAAACTATGTAAGTATTGGTTAAATACATAGAAACTCTAACAAATTCCACGGGTACTGTTTCAACAGAGGTGTTCTATGCCCTGTCAACTTCTAATAGTTAGAAAAGCTACAGCTTGGCTATTTCAAAGCATTCGTGAAGGCAGCAGATACCACAGAGCCAGGAGGTGCTACAGTTGAAGCAAAGCCATTCTCAACGGGCTGGGGTGTAGGTAAGGGGGACAAAGCTTAAAAGCCAACCTATGGGAGACTGACTGGAAATCGAAGAGCTGGAATCAGAGCGCTTTATTTTACTCCCAGGATGGTGAACTAGAATAAAAAATAAATAAATAAAGAAACACAAAGAAACAGAGACAGCAGGAAAGGCAAAAACCGGTCAAGAAAGACAAACTGGCAGACAGTGGGGGGGCCTCCTGTGTACCCACATGTAGCTCGGCTAACAGGAAAAAGGAAAGGATGCAGTTGAGGAGGATTTCGGCACCAGAACTTGCTCACCTGGCCTTGCGGCAGCCCTCACACCTGCAGCTCCAGGCGCCAGCATTCATACTCCAGTCCCCTCTTCTTCTGCCGTGGGCCTGGCATGCCCGCCCTTCGGGTTTCATAACCCTTGATCTTGCTTCGGTGATCAACTCTCTTGTAAGTGCCTGGGCTCACTGCTAGGTGTTCTTTATCCCCTCTCCCGGCCGAGGGAGATGCCCCAGTCCTTCCCTGAACGGGAGGGACCCAACACCCTCCCTGGGTTTCCGGCAAAGGAGTTACAGGCAGAGGGATCTGGAGCACTAACCAGGAACCTCAAAGGCTTCATTAGGCTCCTTTCTAGGCTACTGCTAACTGAACACCTTTCAAACTGAAACATCTGAAGACACCAATAAATTCCTAATTCTTGTGACTGTGTCCCTTGAAACCTGTCTCCCCTGATGGCATCAACCTTTCTTGCTTTCTCTTCCTGGTCTACTCGGGTACCCCCAAGTTCTAATCTGTGCTGGTAGAGCGATATCTGGGCGGCTTAACAAAATAAAAACCAAACAGACCCACTACTGACACTTTGTGTAAGCAGGAAAGATCAGTGAAGAGGGCATACCTTATGTGTAATTCATGCTCAGAAGGTTCCTTACCTCGGCAGGGGTCATTTTTCACCAAAAATTCATCCAGGGCCATCCATCCTCCACCAACTCGGACCATCACGGTGCTGCGCAGGATGCGGACCAGCCGCAGCTGCTGGGAGTCCCCGAACTGCAGGACCAAGGGGAGAGTGATGAGTGAGTGTGCCTTAGAGCAGGCCGAGGCCTTCTTCCCAGAGCAGACTGTATTCAGACGAGACAAATGATAATTTGACAGTTTGGGGAGAATTTTAACTATTTGGCATTTTTCACAAAAGAATTTAGAGTATCGAAAAGCTGAGCTATCAAGGTAAAACTGCTGTCGATATTCTTTCTATTGGGACAAAGTTAACTTTTGGTGGTCACACCCCCTCCCCCTGCACCAAAAGGGGGAGGGCAGAGGACAGACAAATGTTAGCTCACCTCAATTCTTTTAAACATTCTGCCCAAATTAAAACCCAGAAGTAAAACTGTTATGTCAGTTTGCTTTCACAAAAGGTAGATATAAAGTGGATGTCAACTTCTGAATACAGTGTGCTCAAAAGGTAAATGGAGAACAGCAAATACTATGTCAAGCCTTAAGGAAACCCTTGCAAGCATCAATATTATTACAAGCTTAGAAGGAAATTTGATTTTCCACACAAGGTTTTCAGAAATAAGCCCTCGGTGTTCTCTAATTGTGATGCCACCAAGCAGAAAGTTTCTCCAGCTGAGCAAATGACTATGGCATTTATACTAAAATTTAGTAGAAAAAATTAAAAGTGTAATCTACCATGCTGATTATAAATAGTATTCAAGAATCATTTTGGGATATTAAAACAAGCATGACTTTCTGATATTTATTCTTTCTTTTTTCTTTAACATCCCTGCTTCTCAGCTCTGTTAACATCTGTAGTTTCCCATTGCATAAATTACCCTCTTCCTAAAATAAGGTAAGAGGCAACAAAAGGGAATCATTGCGGAGATCCCAAAACAAAAATCAAACATTTGTTGGAGAAATAGCATTCCTAAAATTATTTAATTCAAGGAGAATGTTGGGGTAGGGGGTGGAGTGAAGGGACTAATTAGTTAATTACGATTTCTCAACTTACAAAGGAGAACCATAACTTTGAAACAAGGCACGAAAACTGAAAATGCCAGAAAAGATGTTTGACAAGGACACATAACCCACCTCCCTCAAAACTCATGTATTTGTGGTAATTCTCTGTATTCCTCTGTACTGGGTCAAGTGTGCTGTTTATAGAGGCAGCAAGGTGACTGGAAAAAACACCACCCCCTCCCCAGTCCTTCACTTTGAAAATGAAAAGAGTCTTAACATCTCTCATCTCCCGCAGCTATTAGGATTTTATACAGAGTGACCACAGCAACAGCATGGTGTAGTATGACAAGCACTGAAGTGGGTGCCCAGAGATGTGAGGGAATAAACGTCCTGTCCCGGGAAGGAAGCTGCCCCTTTGGCCCCTGAGGGTACCTCCCTCAGAAGCTGGCCCAATAGAGAAAATAGGAAGGCCCTGTGGGAGAGGTTGAGAATTCTGCCATGCCCAAGAGCAGGGACCGCCCGAGTCACTCAAGTCACTCGGGGTTCTCTGTGGATCGGTGAAGAGAGGGAGGAAATCAGGGCCGCTATGTCCTCCACAGTGAATCAGGAAGGGACTCCAAGAAGTACTTTACCCTAATGTCACTGTGTCCTGTAGTTTATGTGTCTGTCAGCTCTTAGAATTACTCCACTTAACTCATTCCTTTTTTCTCCTTAACTTCTTACTAAAGCCCCCTCTGGAAGGTTCTAACTCGTTTCTGCTGAGCTGTAGGGAAAAGGAGGCTTGATCCAAGCCAGCAGCTGAAGCAGCTGGGGGTGTCGAGGCCAGAGTGAGAGCAGGAGAAGGGGCTACCGCAGCCCTAAAACTGGGGACCCGTGCGAACCTGGCAGAACTGGGCTGTCAGTGAGAATGTCTCAGGGTAATTTCGGTTTCCTTAACTGGAAAATCCCTCACAGTGACCCGGGTTCCCGCAGCGGCTCTGACACCAGCTGTGTGACTGTCAGCATGGGTGTCTTCAGGTCTCAGGTGCCTCGGGCACAAAACGAGCCCCGTGACTCTGTTCCAACACTGGAACTAACTCGTCCGACCCTCTGCCAGTCAGCAGAGCATCGGACAGGACATCAGTGCCACTTCAGAGGACGCCTGGGCCCCACATGCAGGTATTAGGAAACAGGCACAGCTTTGAGGCATGCCTCGGCACTGTGCTGCAATATTTTAAACCCTCTTTGTCCTGGTCTTTCGTTTCTATCCTCTGTTCTTCCCACTGGCCCAGAATGTTACTGTAGTGAATGATTATGGCAGTGCCTGGGACTTAACACTGATTGAGGGCCTCAAATCAACTGTTAGTGTTTCTGATTTCACATCACAAGACAGACTTTACCCATGCAACTTCCTTCCATTTGAAGACACAGGACCCCAGAGCCCTCAAAAAGATCTATAAGGTTAGAATTACCAAGTGGAGTCAAAAGCATTCAATCTTTTCTTGCAAGTCTAATTTGATCCCTTAGATTCTGGCTAGCTGGACATAATCAGCAAATTTCAGGCTATGACCAAATCATGATTGTTATACTGCGGTTCTCAGGCAACTTATAATTATAGAATACTATAAATAAATACTATAAATATAAGTAAATAAGGTATCTGAACAGACTGAGTACTTAAGTACCCGAAGACTTTTTGATTTCGTGTACGCTATGAAATTTGTGTTATCTGTCAAAAGACAGAACTGTGCTGTCTGCTATTCTGATTTCCTATTCTAAAAGGAAGTGGGATGGATTGATACTGTAGCTTCAAACTCCCCTGAACCAGCCCAGCATAATACGGTCTTTAGCCAATCTAATTTTGGATGGAAAATTTCATCTCCTTAAAAAACAAAACAAAACATAACTCGCTGCTGCTGCTGCTAAGACAGCTTTATAATATTAGCCTTGTTAGCAGTTTCTCCACTTGGTAATACAACCAGATGTGACCCAGGCATGCTTCAGATCATGTCCTCTCCCCACAGCAAAGAACAGGCAGCATGGGCTACACAGACCATTTCCACCGAGGAGGACGTTGCAAGGCACACTGTACCTGATTGCCGAGGAAGAACTACAGACAAAAGAGTAAAGGATGGAGGAAATGGAAGGAAAAAAAGAACATTTTGTCAAATTAACACTAAGGAATGAAAATCACGCAATCACGTTACCAGTCTTCAAGCATATTCTCCGAGAGCTCCTGCCACGGGGGCATGGTTTTACAAATTATAGTAAGACCTAACTTTTCCACTCTACTAATTGCTCTTGTTAATGCATTTCTCTCACAATTAAAAAACAAAAAACAAGAAAATAAAAAGCAACAAAAACAAGCACAAGATTGCTTATGGTTTTATTTACTAAATGCCCTGGGCTGGATCCAAAGCAGAGTCACCCAACACTCCCCAGTTAAGAGCAGCCCGGGGCGATTTTGGTGTACTTTGAAGACATTTTGATGTACTAATGGAACCTAGATTTTCCTGTTTCTAACTCATGCAAATAACTGCAAAATCTGAACCCTCTTTACCAATCCTAGGTTCTCTTTAGGACTTTAGAGAATCTAGCTAAGCTGCTAAATGTATTTTAGAAGTGCTGTTTCAGATCCCTTCTATCCCCTAACCCTGGTCCTAAAAGCAGCTAAAACACAGCATAATTCATGGTCAAATTATGTCCACGGCACAGCTTTCCAGGGAAGACTACTGAGCCTGGTGTCCCCTTAGTGCATCTAGGCTCTATTTGTAACCCAGCTCAGAGCAGACAGAGTATCCCTTGGGACCCTGACAGAGTTCCTCCAGACCTCTCTGAGCCTGGGAGCCACTCAGGCTCACAATGACCAGCACTTCGGGGTGATGGGTTAGTCTTCAGATAACCAGCACAGCTGGCACCATCTCCCTAAAGACTTCGGTCGGCCAAAAAGAGGACTTTGAAATGTCTCCTACACTGGAACTCAAGTACAAGCTACTGTTAGCTAAATACAGCACTATTTTTCAGGTGGAATTATGTAGGGCACTAAGCTTAGCCCAACAGGACACCTGACATTTGGAATCTACAGACATGAGGGCCAGAGAGAGACTGGCATCTTCAGTCCCCCTGGCTCTGGTCCTCCCAGCATGAGCAGCGGGAAGGTGGGATCATCTGGTCTGCTGTGTGTGAGGCTGCTTTCACCTCTAGGGGCCACATGGGAGGAACCACCACCACAAAGGATTGCTTTTCTCTTCCTTACCCGATATTTATTCTCTCCAATCTGCTCCACCTGAAACCTTTTTGCACATTTGCACTGAGCCACTTGTCTTGTGACCTATTGGTTGTAAACAACAAAAAAAGAAAAGCGTGAAGGTTAAAACAAGACTTCCTCTTCAGAGAAACAAATATTTTTACATGCAAGCAGAACACTATTCATTATGTCTCTTTGAGGTATTTTAGGCTTTTGATACATGCATTTATCCTTTACTCCAAATTAATACATGTTACACATTTGCTTCCAAGTTCCTTCAGAGAAATGTGCTAATATGCATCAAAATCATATCAAATAAAGTGAATTAGAACTGACCTGAATTTCCACTGAGGAGCCTCTGAGTCCCAGAAGTCAGTCCTGGTGTATTCTGGGCCATACCCACAACCTGCCCCACTAATCTCTCCCTTTTCAGGATCAACAGATCCTAGGATTTCCGTGTGTTACTAATGAATTTGCTATTTTCAAGGTGATGGGTGCGATTTCCAATGTGAAAAAGTCCTTAACTAGGCAGAAAGCTTGGTGGGTATACACATCATCTTAAACATTACTTCACATTTTACTCCTTAAATGCTTCCTTTGAAGACCGGTCCCCCTGGATCCTGATGTGGGATGCCCAGGACTGAGAGAGCAGTCTGTTCTAAGCAACATGGTACCTATGAACCAGGATGTGTGTGTAAGTTTGTGAACTTTGGAGGAATGACAGAGATGTGACTCTTTTGAGTGAGAAATCATCTAGACTGAAAGAGAGAGCTCAACAGCCAGAGATCCTCTGGGGCATCATCCTCCAAATGGGGATCCCCAAACAGAACTCCAGATAATGATCTTATAACTTATAAGTCACGAGGCTGACACGGCCACTGCGCCCAACCACTGTGGTCAAAAGTGTGCTCAAAATAACAGTAATTTCCGGTACCTCATCTTCAATTTTATCTGCGTCGGTTGTTGGGCGATAAGCGTCCTTGTTGGGATGGAGAGCAGCCACGAATTCATAGTAATCAATGTAGCCATCTCCATCTCGGTCAAAAATGTCAGCGACGGCAGTCATCTCCAACTTGGTGGTAGGGAACTCTGGAGAAAAGTAATCACATTTGGAACATTAACTCAGAGGGCTTACTTGGGTTGCTGGAGGGCATGTAAATACTGCTTGAAAGAAGAAATATTTATGTTTTGCTTTTTTCCTGAAAAGCAATACATGTTCATTTAGAAGATATTAACGTTATAAAGAACATTTTTTTTAGAAAGGTCACCTAGAGATACAGTACCCAAAGACTACTCACTGTTAAGTTTTTTGGTGTTTTTGCTTATAGACTCCCTCATCCCCCATGCAATTAAAAAAACTAAACAGTATTTCAGATATACCAAAAGACATAATATTACAACTACCCATAGACCTACCATCCCATCCAACATAAGCATTTAGTTATCTACTCTTAACTACTGTTAGATACTTCGATGATTTCAGGAGAGTGACAATTTGGAACAGGATGAAGTTTCTTCTATGTTTAGATAACTGCCTTAGGTTCTCGACAAACTGCTTCCCAAAGGAAGTGTGAATATTTACAGTAGCCAGGGTGATTTATTAAAATGTAAATCAGATCTCTTAGGTGAAAACCTCTGGTGGTCTCCCACTGTCCCACTGCCTCTAGAGTAAGAGGTCAGATCTGCTCCCTTTCCCAGGGCCTACCAGGCCATGCATGAACTGGCTGCTGCTGCTCCTTCCAACTTCATCTCTTACCCCTCCCCTAGATCATGACACCCCACCCACGTTAATCTTTCTATCCCTAGAACATGCCAAGTTCGTGCCCACCTCAGTGCTTTGTATCTGCTGTTCCCTTTGCCTCTAACTCTTCCCTCAAATATCCCCTCTGCAGACAGGCCTGCCCTGGTCAGCTGGGTAAAGTAGCACAGCTGTGAGATGCTTTGTGATCCTGGCAAGTCACTTAACTACTTTTTTTTTTTTTTTTAAGATTTTATTTGCGAGAGAGAACGAGAGACAGAGAGCATGAGAGGGAGGAGGGTCAGAGGGAGAAGCAGACTCCCTGCTGAGCAGGGAGCCCGATGCGGGACTCGATCCCGGGACTCCAGGATCATGACCTGAGCCGAAGGCAGTCGCTTAACCAACTGAGCCACCCAGGTGCCCACTTAACTACTTTATGCCTCAATTATTTTTCCTGCTAAAAATGAGATCATGTATTTTGTAAGCTGTTATACAGATGTCAGAAACTGGTATTACGAAAAACGTATTTTCTCAAACATTTTACTTAGAACCTCATCATTCACAAAGCTGGCTCCTTAACCTATACCTAAAACAGGTTTTACTTGCCACACTGTGTCAAACAAGACCTGTTTTGTTTTAATTCCAAGCAAAATGAGATTCTTCTTTCCATCAAAATGATAGACCAATTTTAGTAATAAGCAGTTACATTACTTAAGACTATAGCTTTAACTTCAAAAAGACTATTTAGCCAGAATATCACCTGCTTCCACCAAGTGCAAGGAATCCAGGTGTGACCCATGTTTGAAACTATGAGTGAACTCACTGGATGCTAGAATGCCATCAATAAACTCCTGCCGTGTTATCTTCCCATCCTGGTCCTTGTCAATTCGCCGGAAGAAATCCATCACCCGAGATTTTTTGTGATTCATCCAACGCATATACTTTTTCCTCCAGACATCAAAGTCAAAGTTGGCAAATTCCTTCAACTAGACAGAAATCGTAGGTGTCAACAAGACTTACTATTTTGATCCTCAAACCTGCCCAGAGCATACCCGGACTTTCAGACATTCAGTAAAGCCATGCAGGCCTTCTGGAGGGGCATCAACAATGACTTCCATGTGTTGCCTCTTTGGTGAAGGCACAATCTGGGTCCTTCACTGAAAGCCATGTACATGAGCTGTGGTATAATGACGCAGTGCGAGAAACAGTAACTGAACGACCACCATGGAAAATACGGAGCACGGAGAACAAGAATGGGTGGAGCCAGCCTTGCTTTCCCTTTGCACTTTTTCAAAGGATCACCTTCTTAGATGTAAGGGAATGGATTCTATCCCAGAAGAGAAGTCCTTCGCACTCCTCACTTACGTGATTTTGATAAGAACTATGATCACACGGAGGCCCATGTCAGAAGGCTCATGTTTCCCATCATTTTCTGAGATGAGATCATTTGAGTTCTGGCTGGAAGCATTAAGAATCCAACCCTGCACGCAAGCATGTTTCTTTGGAATGGCACCAGAGGGGGCAAAATGCCCGTCTGACTTCCATGTGAAATATTTGGCTTTGGCAGACAACAGCAGGCCTGTGCGGCGGGCAAGGCGATGTTGAGCTGCTTGACTATGTCAATGAGACAGACTCAGAATGGCTGAGGCAGCGCAGCAGTTTTCCCCCTGGCCTTTCAAACTCCAAAGTTGGAAGGAATAGAGAAAAAAAGAAAAAGCCAAAACCCAAATATGCTTAAAACTCAACTGACCTACAGAAATAACAACAAAAAACACAGAACACTCACTTCCGGGCATAGCTGCTTTGATACGCACAAATAAAAAAAAATATAAAAGGTATTAGAGGTTTGTTTTAGAAACTAGGAAGTGTAGCACTACATTTTTTAGGTTGGTTAATGACACTTCAAAATAGATTTGCTTTTCGTAATTAGTGAAGACTAGTGGAATAACAAGGTCACACAAGTTACCCTTATTTCATAATCGCGTAGCTTCTATCTTTACACAGAGGGCCCAATAATGGTCGTGACTGTGATGAGCTATGCACTCGGAGGTAACTTTGTGAAGTCATGCTCCTGATTCTTGACCACAGCCAGGTGCTGAGGAGGGTCGGGTCACAGGCCGGACCCCAGATGGACTGACTGGCTGCCTGCCTGCTTTCCCCAGCGAGGTGCTATGGCCCCCACCCTGTTGTGACCCCCGTGTGGCTTTCCGCCCGGGGGCCTGCAGGACAGAGCCCTGGCTCACACTGGTCTGTTTCCACTTCTACAGAAGCTGGTCATAAGAGGGCCTCAGAAGGTAAGAAGTCACCTCCCTCCAGGGAAGGCTGCCTGGCAGGGCCTCACCTCCTCCAGTCGATCCAAGGCGTCATTGAGCTTCCGCTGCCGCTCCAGCGCTAGGAGCCACACCTGCTGCCAGCGGGCGGACAGCTGGTTGACCCGTGGGTTTTTTGCTTCGGACTGTGAGAGGATTGGCATGGGAGGAGGTGTGGGCTGACTCAAGGACTTCCCTAAAAGGAAAAACAACCACGAGATTAGAAAAGCTGGTTTTGTCAGTTCACAAGGAGAAAGTGCCAGATGTGTTAACTCAGGACACCTTTCAAATGGTATCCAATCAGTAAATGTGAGAAGCAGCCTGGGACCTGGCAATATTCCGGTATTAAGCATACTCATTTCAAAACTACTGCTCCTCCTCCCAGCCAACAGGCATTTGTCTCATATCTTCCATTTATTCTGTCCTTTGCGAACTGAGGAAATGTCAGCTGAACCAAAAAAGCAATGGCTTGGGCGCCTGGGTGGCTCAGTTGGTTAAGCGACTGCCTTCGGCTCAGGTCATGATCCTGGAGTCACAGGATCGAGTCCCGCATTGGGCTCCCTGCTCGGCGGGGAGTCTGCTTCTCCCTCTGACCCTCCCCTCTCTCATGTGCTCTCTCTCATTCTCTCTCTCTCAAATAAATAAATAAAATCTTAAAAAAAAAAAAAAAAAAGCAATGGCTCTACAGGAGCTGATTTACCTGGTAACTAAGTCAGTGCAAACCAATGTAAACAGTTAGCACTGATGGCCACAACAATGGAACGGCCCCTGCAAGAACAATCTGCCTGACCACTTCAAAATTCTATGCCAGTCCAAGAAAATGGAATATAGTTACTATGTGGTGGTGTAAGAAAAGTGAGTTTCAAAAAAATATTTTTGTCTTGTTTTGTTTTAAAGTAGGCTCCACAGCCAATATGGGGCTTGAATTTACGACCCTGAGATCAAGAGTTGCAGCTCTACTGACTGAGCCAGCCAGGAGCCCCAAAAAGAAGTTTTTTGACAGGGATTTGGAAAGTGCTCATCTTCAAACAGCCAGAATGAAACACCCTAACACAGGAGGCTAGAAACATACTGCTGCCACTGCGAGATTTCTCGATGAAAGGCGTGTGAGCAGGCTCTATGTTTTTCCTTTTGTAGGTCTTCGTGACCCGGTCCACGTCAGGCTGTTTGCGAGTCATCTCCTCCATAAACGTCTGTCAAACACAAACAACAGGGATCAGAGTTCAGCGTTTTCTTGGACTAAGATAGAATCCAGCACCTTCTTACTCACAAAGCCCAAGCTCATGATGGAACAGATGCCTTTGTACACTATCTCATTCTTTTCAGGAAACATGGCTGAGCAAGGCACTTCATCAGTTGCTGGAAACCTAAAGGGATCAGACATGGCTTCTGATTCCAAGGAGCTCACAGCTGAGTGAGGAAAATCAGGAAGTCAGTGCAATGAATGGCACCCAGGATGGCAAAAACAGACCGAGGATGAGTCCCCACAGGCCAAGGCGCCAAGGAGAGCTGCCTAGAGATGGGCTTGAGTGTAGTAGTGAGGGATGAAGAACTGGCCAAAGACTGGGTGGAGGGTAGTCCCAGCAGAAGGCACAGTGCAGAGAGATCCAGGGAGCCTGACAGTGTAGTGAGCCAGGGCCCTTCAGATCACTGGCTGAACCCAAGATGCAATCAGAAGAACAGCAGGAGGGAGGGCTGGAGAGGGAGGCAGGAGAAAGATCCATTAAGGCCTTATGTTTGGCTAAGGGACTGGGATTTTATTTGGAGAGCAATGGAGGGCAACTGAGTTATTTTTGATTCAGAGAAGAGACCTGATGAGATCCTTACAGCTATGGTTCCTACTTCAGTATAGAAGGCAGGTCATGGTGGGGGATGAGTTAGGACACCACTGCAGTAACTGAAACAAAACACGGTGAGGGCCTGAGCCAGGGCAGGAAAGACAGAACCAAGGGGTATTCTGGAAGTAGGACAGCTAGAGCCCAGTGGCTGGCCAGATGTGGGGGTTGTAGGAAAGGCAGGCATCCCAGACACATCACAGAAGGTGGGTGGATGAGGAGGCAGGCTTGGAAGGGAGGGCGGGGTGCTGCCTCTGGTTTATACATCTAGACTTCTGGAGATAATGGTACCGGAGATGAAGGAACAGATGTGAAAGGTTTGGATTATAGGCGGTGGCTGAAGCTGTTGGACTAGATAAAACCTCAGCAGTGTGAGAAGAGGGTCAAGAATGGAACTTAAGCAAACACAACACTAACAAGTAGAGAGAGGAAAAGGAAACAGCTGAGAAGACTGAGAAGGAATAGTCAGAGAGATGGGAGAAAAACAAGATGGAAGGACAGAAGTCAAAAGAGGTTTTCAGAAGGAAGAGGCAACTCTGTCACATGTCGAATAAGACAAAGACTGGAAGCACCAGTTGGATTTGGCCAGTGGGACGTGACTGGGATAGTATTAGTGGTCTGATGGGGATGGGAGCCAGACCCAAGGGCCTGGGGAGTGAGTGGGAAACAAGGAGAAAAGACAGGGGACCAGAAGCTTGTTTGAAAAAGGAGGGAGGGAACAATGAGGGTAACTCCAAGGGAACACAGGGTTGAGAGAACATGTCTAGAAGGTTTGGAGGAAAGAGCAAATAGAATGGGAGAGCTTAAAGACACAAGGAAAAGAGGGGATCACAGAAGGGAGAGGGGTGGCCTTGAATAAGAAGATAATCTCTCAGTCAGGAGAGAAGGTGTCAATGTAGGCACCTTGATAGGAAGTACAGGGGGTTCTCAAAGGTGAGGCTAATTATTTACATACACTAAAAAGACTGTATGTCCACAATATAACTAAACAAGAGCCACACTTGCATTCAGTATAAACAATCATGGTCAAAAACCATCTTTGCCTCCCAAGGATATATTATGAAGATAGCTCAACTGAGCTTTCCTTCATTCAGTTTAGTTTGATGTGCTGTTCTTGCCCATCTCTGGGTTTAGGCAAGAGATCTTTCTGCACCCAGGTGTAAAACCTTGGCAGACTTCCGAGATGGCCCATAGGATTCCCACTCCTGGGGTACATGCCCTGTATCAGACCCTCCCCTTGAGGGAGGGTAATACCTGTGGAAAGAATGGGAGAATCGCTTCCTTGATTACACTTTACCATATAAGATCCGTCTGAGCAGGTTGGAGAGCCTCTCCTGCTGGTGCTGAAGACCTACACTGCCTCACTGTGAGCGCGCTGGGCAGTTGAGCCCTGAGGGCAGCCTCTGGGAGCCAACAGTGACTCCTGGCTGACAGCCAGCAAGAAAATGGAGACCCGGGTCCCACAATCACAAGGAGTCCGATTCTGCCAGCAACTGGAGTGAGCCTGGGCGAGAGCTGCAGAGCTGGCTGACACCTTGATTCGGCCCAGTAAGACCCTGAGAGGAGGACCCAGAGGACTCGTGTCCAGACACCTGCCCCATGGAAACTGCGAGATAATAAGCGTGTGTTGTCTGAAGCTGCTAAGTCTGTGCGAATATGATAAGCAGCCACTTAAAACCAAATAGACAGGGCTCCATGAGCCATGCAGGAACACCTGCGGCCGCCAGACCTGGCTACCATACCTGATGCTCAGCAATAAGGGCTTTCACTCGGTCAATGTTCTGAGGGATCGCCTCCTGGTCCCGCTGAATGAGGGTGGTCTCGGCCCACTGGATCCACGCCAGAAGTTCTTCCAAAAGCTCAGCATTAGCCACCAGTTCTGACAAGGCTGTTTCAAGACGCTGCTGGTGCTGCTTTGCCCAGGTCAGGACCTGGGGAGAGAGAAACCATCGCCTCTCTCAGTTGAGCACATCCTTCGTTTCCAAAGTCCATTTTGTCACCTGATCCTAACAATGACCTTCAGGAGGAAGACCACTCAGGCACTCAAGAGGTCTCACCCTTACTCCAGGGACAGAGCTGGAATAAGCAATCAGCACTCATGGAAACAAATCTAGTACACATGTCCTATTATACACAGGATTTCTCAGGAAGGAGGGAAAAATACAAAACCGAGTCCACTGGAATTTATCAGTGAACACATCACTACACCAGCACTATTATTCCAAATTGCTGCTCATTACCGAGAAAACAGTCATTACTAAAATGCTAACTTAACTCTTATTGAGATACCCAGAGTGAGTGAAAAATTCTTATCTGGGAGGTGGGTGGAGAAAACTCAGTAGCGTTTTGTTCCTATAAACCCACTATATGGGGCACGTGTCGTCTTCCTCTAAAACCAGGAACTCACCTCCTCAAAGCGAGCCCGGATGATGGTGATCCAGTGCTTGATGGTAGTGATGCAATCGGGGTGGCAGACAGCCAGGATGGCCTCTCCCATTGCTACTGCTGTGCTAACATCCGCTCGCTTTTCTTCCACTTTCTTCATGAACTCCTAAACAAAAAAGATTTGAAAACCAAAACTAAAGAAATCTACTCTAGCAGCACTGTTAACTTACACTGTGAGAGGGGGAAAGATTTCAGTGTAGTTTTTCCCTCCGTATGTGTTCACACAGGCCCCTACAAGCCTGCATCCCTGTGTCTCTGGTACTTTCTTTCCAGTTCTAACAGATGTGAGGAGGTGAAGGGTTTACACAAGAATGACTGCCTCTGCTACAGGTAACAAAGACGAGGAGGGACACAGATGGGCGCCCCCTTTCCCAGGCTGGGCGTGACCCTCGTCCTATTCTGAGTTTCTCTTTTTTTAAAAAAATCCTGTTTTAATTCGCTTCTGTGTGTATAAACAAACAGTACTGTCTTGGACAAATGACAGCTATAAAACACTATAATATTTTAAAAATACCAGCAACAGAATACCAAATGCCAAAACCAAGATTAAAATCTCCTAGTGGGTAATACGAAAATTAAAAAAGGAAATATTTCCCATCTTATTAGGACAGATTGTGGCCCCAGATACCGCATTGTATTCTGAAGCTTGGTAAGAGGCTCAGGGCCCGAAGCTGATTAACATAAGGAAAGCCAAACCAAGCCCTGTGCACGTGAGAAGTCTAGAGAGGGTGGAATAGTCCACAGTTTTCTTCATATGATACCATGCTGTTTCACTTGTTTACAACCAACATGCATTACACTTTTGTAAAAACAAATGAATGATCTTCAAGGTGTCACAAAACCCACTAGTGATTTGCCTCTCATTCCTGCTATAAACCAATAAGCTGGGCCCATTCCGGTTCTAGTGCTTTGCACATGAGGTCCACAATTCCCAAGCAAAAGCTGCCTTCCTTGAGTGGCGGGCAGCCCTCACCCTTGGGTCACCGTGGGTCACTGCACGCTGGGGCTGGATTACCTTATGGGTGTCAATGAGAGCCTGTAAGGCCTCTGTGTCATCTGGAAGTGCTCCCCGAAAGCGAAGCGTCTGCTCTGCTTCAGAAAGCCACTCCAACAGCATGTGGACTGTGTCTCGAAACTCTTCCGCCTGAAATAACCAAGCACAACAGACTGAACCTCTCTGCAGCCAAGGTCCTGAACACGGGGGTACGCCAGGAAAAGGGTTGGCCCTGAACTCATTAGTGCATCGTAGGCGCTGATGGCCCTCTCAAGGCCCCCCACAAAGGTCATCTTTCATTTGCAGATCTTGGAAAAGCAACTGAACTCCTTTTTTTCCTCTAATACAAATGAATGTTAAAATCTTGTAGAACATTCAGAATATCAATGTTTCACTTTATGTTCATTTTGAGACTGGCTGGAACTGATCCTGATAAAGAAATGAGAATGAATCTGCTCAGATCCTCCCCCTTGGGTTGTCCCCACTAAAGTCTCTGACCTGTTTTAAGGCCTGCTCAAGTCGGCTTTGTTTGGAGACAGAGAGTTTGCACACAGTGTCCCAGCGAGTGCTCAGTTCCTGGAGCTGTCCTTTCACCCATGTGGTGTCATCACGACTGTTCTCAATCAGCTCTCGGCCTGACCGCTTCAGTACCTGAACAGTTCCTGTTCGCTTTCCCAGTTCCTTCTGGAAAACCTAGAAAAGAAAAACAGAGGAATCAGTTTGCTGAGAAATGTTTTGAACCCAAGAAGCAAAACCACAGAGGAAAGGAATCGCTTAGTTCCATTCTCCTCAGTAGGTTCCAGTTGTGCATCTTTTACGCAGAGCGAGACAGGACAATGTGTAAGAAAACCACCCAGAAGAGGTGGCTCTAAAGATGAAGGGCGTGGCCCTGGATAAGCTGCTTAGCTGGAGTCCCAGTTTCCTAACTTGTAACATAGGAATGATGTTATAGCAAAATTTCCAGAATTGTGGGAGTTAAGTAAGAACACATTTGCCACGCGCACAGTAAGAGTTTGATGTAATTTCAAGTAAAGCTGAATGCTTTGTGCTAAAACAAGAGGACATTATGGAGGTTAACATGACAGGTGTAGGTTACACATAAACATTGCTGTGCATGGTGTTGGGCTTGCTTGGGTCAAAAGCAGCTAAAAAAAGAACTCATTTTCATTTTAGGAGTCAGTGGAAATGGAGATCTTGAGGGGTTCTCAGTTTAAATTCATTGTGTGACTCAACTGAAAGATACAAACAGGAAGGGGGGGCAAACCCCAAGATGGTATTTACACATTGCCAAATCTGAATCAAAGCAATTTGGGTAAATTCACTGTGACTGATGCAGAATCCCAGCAATACACACAGAGTGAGGCAAGGTCTCTCCGATGAACAGAGACACAGGCTCGTGTAGCCTTCCCTTCTCGGCTGGATGGGAGCATGCGCAGGCCTGCAGAGGCCGAGGACCCAATGGCTCTGCCTCCCTGCGGCGCCCCTCCCGCCCCTCACCTTATGGGCGTCCATGAGGTTCATGACGAGGTCGAGGTCCCCGTGCACGGGCTGGTCCTCGGCCAGCTGCGGCTCCACCTTGTACAGCCAGTCGACCAAGGCCTGCAAAGCATCCATGAATTGGCCAGAAAACAGCAGGGCCTCCTCCAACTTGTGCTGCCTGAGAAAAGCACACAAACCTCACTGTTTTTAGAGATCCCTTTTCTTTGGCTGGCTCAGTCCTGACTGCTGAATGGAATACTGCTTGAACTCTAGAGAGAGGGGACCCTCCGTGCTGGGCTGGTTTGAAATAGAGTAAAAAGTGACTAAGAGATATGCCTAGACATTTTTAATCAAACTATTCTCTAGAATGGAGTAAGTGTAGTGTAGGAGGTGGGTACAGATGCCCTCCTGGCACCTAAAGAATCCAACGGTTATACACATGGATACACCCTAATCACCTAAGGTCTGTGTTAATCATTTTATACCACTTAGGTAGAGGATGATGGTTTTGGTCATGGTCTGTAGTCAGGAGTTCAACTACCAGCTCTACACCAGTTGTGTGACCCTGGGCTGTCTCATCACCTGTTTGAACCTCAGTCACCTCATCTAAAAAATGGAAGTACAAATAATACAAAGATACCATATTACTTAGCATAGCATAGTGGGTACAAGTGGATAAAAGTACAACTTATGGAACCAAATCCAACAGCTTCAAATCCCAGCTCTGCTGCTTAGTAGCTGAGTGACCTTTGGCGGGAGTTAAGAAACCTCTTTATGATCACTTTTCTCATCTGTAAAATGGGAATAACAGTACCCCCCCTCAGTGGTTGTTAGGAGGATTACATGATTAGTAGCCTCTGTTTGGCACGTGCTCAGTAGTAATCACCCAGTAAAGGTCAGGCATTATGATGGTTAAATGAGGTGATACGCGCAGAGATTTTGCTCGCTGTCCGACACAGTGAGCGAGCTCACTGAAAAGCTGTTAGTATCACAAACTGGTCACTGACAAATATTTGGAGTTACTAATCTTCTGTGGCTGTTGGCTTGAGTTTCTAGGCCTCTCTCTCTACTACAGTAAGATTCAAGCTTAAAATGAGAATTTTAACATTTTTTTATTATTGTCACATTAATCACCATACATTACATCATTAGTATTTGATGTAGGGTTCCATGATCCATTGTGTGCGTATAACACCCAGTGCTCCATGCAGAACGTGCCCTCTTTAGAGAATTTTAATATTTTACTCAACTTATTTTATAACTCTCATTGAATGAAGTAGAAATATCAAGATGCTATAAAACCTATTTTGATGCATTAGCTTTATGGCCATTTTATGGAATCCGGTAATAGTCTGTTAGTTTTGGGATAATACACAGACCCACGAAGCAAATAATCATACTCACCTCTCCACAGACTTGCCACAAACAGTATCCCATTTGTCTCTGACTTCTCCCAGTAAATTGTCAAGTTTCTGAGTGTCATCAGGAAGCAAAGTCTTTTCTTTCAAGGCTCTGCCGGTTCGAATTGTGGTATCATACACAGGCTGTTTGCCGCCAAGAGTTTTCTGAAACTCCTGTTTCCAAAAAGGAAAGAAAAAAACAATGCTAAAAGTCAGATGACGTCTTGATTTGGAACAAAGAAAAATTTTCAGTATTCGGGTTGGTAATCAGAATATGAATGTCCTTACCTCTTGAACTAACAATAGCTTATCCTTAAGAAATTTATCAATTTTTGTTTATACCATATACAGCATGACAATTTCTAAAAGCCTATAGTTTTAACTGGTTACTCCCACAATCACTTTGTTTGAGCTGTTATTTAAATGACCATAACTCTTATGGTTAGACACGGTCTAGATATAAAATGGAATGCTGGTTTCATCACCTTGACTTTCCAACATTAACTGATTTTCTTTTAACTAGCTCTGACCTCCATTTTTAGCAATCTTCAGTGACTACCAAGCTCAGGACCTAAGAACCACGAACTGCTTTACCTTATGCTTAGAGAGCTGGAGTTTAATTTTGTCTGGGTCATTGGATATCTCCAGCTCCGAGTCCAGGTGACTCTCTGCATCTTCTAGCCAGTCGATCAGCTTTTTCCAAGCTTCATGGAACTACAATTATATAAAAAATAACTTATAAAAGGAATGACCATGCAAACTATACTTTTATGAAAATCATTCCAGAGACTCCACACATGTAGCCCAAGGTTGTTCAATAAATTGGTATCTTTCTTTCATAACTCACTTGTTTTGCCCGCTTCCTGGCATCATCCAGTGATCGCCCTCTTTCAATAGACCGCTGGACAACCTTCTCCCATCGAGACTGGACACTAACCAGCAAATTCTTGATCAGAACAACGTCCTGTTTTTGGCTAAGGAACTTTAACTGATTCCCAGTTTGATCCAGCTCAATGATCTGGTCTCGATGAGCACTGACCTCATTAGCGAACACCTGAGGGGAAAATATTGCTCTTTTTAAACTGAAGATAAGAGAGAGGAGCTTCTCTTCCAACTAGTCCTCTCAAAAGGAGGGGAATATCATAATGTCATAGTTACCTTGTGCTCCTCTATCTGGGAAAGGACAGTGTTTAAAATCAGGCTGGGAGGAGAGGCGATGTTGAGATTCTGCTCCGCTAGAGTGAGCCAGTTGATAAACTCTTGCAGGGAATTCTGGAATTCTGTTGCCAGGTTGAGGGCCTCTTCCAGCTTTGACTGAATTTTAATTAAAACACACACACAAAAAGAAAAAGTGCCAAATTCAGGAATTGTAGCTTCAAGGACAAAGGCATGAATTGTACACCAAATGAAATGCCCTCTAAAAAGGAAGCCTCATGTAATCAACCTCCAAACATGCCTTGTTTACAAAAAAGGGGGCAATTTAATGTTAGTGTCTGAAACCAAAACAACCATGTATGAAAAGGAAAGAGCACAATTTGCAGTTATGTTGCTTTTTCTTCCATTCCCCACTTCCTGGGACATTAAAGGACAGGGATGAAACTATTCAGTAATGTACCCAGTGAACAGATCCTTCAGTGGTGACAGCTTCAGGGTCAGTTCCTCCCCGCTTGTGCACATGCTTTCTCTCTTAAATAAATAAGACTTTTTTTTTTTTAAGGTTTTATTTATTTGACAGAGAGAGCACAAGCAGGGAGAGTGGCAGGCAGAGAAAGAGGGAGAAGCAGGCTCCCCGCAGAGCAAGGGAAGCCCAACGTGAGACTCGATCCCAGGACCCCGGGACCACGACCCAAGCTGAAGGCAGTTGCCTAAACAACTGAGCCACCCAGGCGCCCAATAAATAAGATCTTAAAAAAAAAAAAAAAAAAGAGTTGCATGCTCCACTGACAAAGCAAGCCAGGCGCCCCTGAAGCTCATTTTTAATTTTTAAGCTACAAGAAGAAAAGGTAATAAAAGCTGTAATATTCTAAGCAAAAATCTGACAATACTAGATATAAATTTTTAGAAACTTTGATCTAAATCAGAATGGCAAAAACAATGGCTCATTCGGGGCATGTGCCACTGCCCAAGAATATACCCCAATTCCAGAGTCTATAAGCTCTAGTCTCAGAGATAAGCTCTACCCACACACCTAGGGGATGGCCTCTGTCTCTGGTCCATCTACCAGACAGGCATAGTGGAATAATGATTTTTGTAACCTAGGAAAACACTATAATGAATGTTACAAAAACATAAGGGCCCAATCTAAACCAATCAAGAGGAAAAAGAAACTATATCCCTCAAATTTATCATAGAAATGCTTGGAAATTAATATACTGCAAGTTCCTAGATGACAGGAAATCTTTCCACATCATTTTATCTGTATCTTCTTTAATATAGCACCACACACATTTAATAAATGATTTTAGGGATACTGAAATGTAATGTTCTGCAAAATCAGAAATAACTATCCTTGATACCTGGCCCTTGTCGGACCAGTTCCACCAGTCATGGGTAACTATTTCTTGAGGCAACCTGCTCCACTGATGGGAAAGCCTTCTAGAAACTTCTTGATTATGAGCCAGAATCTGCCTCGGTTTAATTAGTCTTAGTTCTGCTTTCTGCAGAATTAGAACAAAGCCTTACATTCAGTTCCTCTGGTCATTCTTCGTGTAAGAGAATTACCAGACCCCACAATAAAAGAACTCTAGGAAATTAACGCTTCTCTCAAAATGTTCATTTAGATGTGTGAATCGTTGTTTTATGTCCTTCTGCCCATTAAATTTCACAATGATAGAGTCCACGCCTTTGCTTCCACTATACACCTAGCAGCACAGTGCCTGGTACATACGTGCTTAGTAACTATTGAATGGATGTGGCCAACAGATTTGAACACGTATTTTACATTTGATCTGCCCAGTATAGAAACTCTGCGCTGAGTGATCATCTGAAACTCGGTATTCATAAAAACCAGTGTTTTGAGGCCTTGATCCCTGATCACTTTTCTTTTGAAGAGAATTTGATTTTTGAAGAAGAATGGGAAGAGGTCACATAATCTACTTTCCCCTGATTTTTAGTAAAATTCTCTGCATACTGCATTTATACTAGAGTCCAAATTCTTTGTGGAGAATGTTAGCCCAACTTCCTGCACACTCTGTTCCCACCCTTCCAATCCCAAGCCAGCGACTCCAACTTAACCTGGTTTTTCAGTAGGAACTCAATTCAGTGATTAATATGGGCTATAAGTTCATCACTGAGCAGTAACAGCCAATAATGTCTTAACTGGTAAAGGCAGAAAAGGAATGAATAATAAAAGCAAATATCAGCAGAAACTAGTGCCGTCAATGCAACTTGACACAGATACAAAATAGAAATTTAACAGAAGATAAGAGAGCTTGACTAGCACAAAAGTGATCCTGAGGATATCAGTTCTGCAACTTCTGGTACCATGTACTGGTCTTCGAAAAATCTCCAAAGAAACTAGATGGTAATTACATGCAATCGCCAAGCAAACTACTCAAGCCCAGTAATCACACCCTGTATTTTGTGGTGATACCTTTCTTTCTTCCATCTTACTGCTGACCACATGCCACTTCTGCTCCAAGAGAGCTACACTCTGTTCTGTCTTTGAGCCAGACCCAGAGTCGTCACGGCTTAGAAGCATGAGCCTGCCCTTGTCAAGCAGTTGATTATAAGTCTCTTCCTTGGCTTTGAGCTGGGAATAGAGTTCCTGCAAAAAAAAAAAGGGCATGAAAGAGACTGGCAATGATAATTCCCTGAGAGACACCCACAGATTTATGAGCACAGTTGGAAAAGTCCAGGAAGGTCTCATTCTTGATTAAAACCCTTTCTTTTGAATTCAATTCAATTGCTGAGCAATGAATCCTACCATTCTTCATTAAAATTAAAATAATTTTGTTATCAAGTAAAGAGGATCTTTTTAAGGATCAGAGATCACAAAAATAGACCCCAATAATTTATTTCTCCGTTTCCTGAAATAGTTGCCTAGAAATTATGTTGCCTTTTTTTCTTAGTCCCTTTCTTAAAATATTGTATCTATTGATTTCCCTAAGTCCCCCAAACACTCTTTTCCTAAGTAGAGACACATCTGTGTTATGTATTTGTCTTTTTTTTTTTTAAAGATTTTATTTATTTATTCATGAGAGACAGACAGACAGAGAGAGAGAGAGAGAGAGAGAAGCAGGCTCCCCGCTGAGCAGGGAGCCCGACGCGGGACTCGATCCCAGGACCCTGGGATCATGACCTGAGCCGAAGGCAGACGCTTAACTATCTGAGCCACCCAGGCGCCCTATGTATTTGTCTTCTTGATGCTCTCACCTTTACATCAATATTCTTATGCCAACAGACTGACCAACTCAAAATTTACCAGCTCACCAATGTATTTCCAGTCCAGCTTCCCTGTCACCACTGCTGCCCGTGGTAGGGGCTATTAATGCCCACATAAAAGCAACAATCCTTAGGTTGTACTATATTGTCGATAAAAATGCATACTTTGTAGACTCCCAGATACATACAGGTCTGTGAACAGTAAGGAGCTGCTGAATAGGGCATTATGTTCAACTTCAAGAAATGTCTATTACCATATGTGTATCAAGCTGTTCCCTAGCAGTTTCAGGAAGTCCTCCTGTGGGCTTAGATGCAGAAAGTTGGGTCTCCATTCTAGTCAGTTCCAAGAGGAAATCTTCAATTTCACTGTGGAAACCCTGAGCCTTTGAGAAAAGACACATCAGCAAGGTCAGCAGTCAATTCTCAGCTTCAAGAGTAAACTTCCTAAATGACCATATGAGGAGCCTATCCTGAGGGAGGAATTCTGGGCTGCTCTCAGGGTGGGTCTGTTGCTGGATTAGCATGGAGCCAATATAGTTATTTCTAGAATCTAGCAGAATCCTTTGGACTTCACTGTAACCTATCACTGATGTCTGATATAACTTGATGAATTGACTGACAGATGGATGGTGGCGGGGGGGCGGACCCTGACTCAATGCAAGAAATAGCCGAATCTGTGAGCAAGCTTTGTTGTAGCCAAGATCTACTAACTTTGAATAGTAACTGAAGAGACTAGGCTACAGACAAATCCAAAAACAACCACTCACAATCAAAGGTATTCTTTCCAGACAAGTTCCAGCATGGAACTGACCTTCCTCTTAAGACATGGAGTGGAGCAGGTGGAGGGGATTCTATTCCACAGTGCTCTCCCTTGACTGGCTCAGATAGGTGCTCCTCCGGACGCGGTGACGCGCACAGCCCCAGCCACCTGGCCGGGACAACACACGTACCTGCTGCAGTGTCAACTGAAGCTGTTGCTCTCTCTCCTCCGTTTTTTGTAACACCGACTCCCAGCACTGGTTCATGGTTTCCAAACGGCTCCTTAGGCTGCTGGCATCATCTCCGGCACTAGATTCAAGAAGCTCATTGCCAGCTTTGTTGACTGTTTCCACTGTGGCTTGATGCGCCAAAACATCATTTTTTAGAACCTAAAAGAATGTTGAACATCATCATTTATTTCCACAGGTATCATCAAGCCTGGTTCTCTACGGTGCACACAATATCAGGAGGCTTCTGGTGACAGTATTTGGTCTCAAACCAATAGGCTAAGAGTTGAAAACTAAGAGCACTTACATGATGCTTTGCGAGCTCAACTTCAATGACTTTTGGGTCTCCGCTTATTGGTCTCTGAGCGTCTAACAACTCCTCAGTGTGAGTCAGCCAGCTCATTAGTTCCTCTAAGGCATGTTGGAACTGGCCAAGGGCCAGGAGAGCACCTTCTAGTTTGTGCTACTCAAAAAAGATAAAAAGGAAACACTTGTCAGGAACTTAGAAAACAGTAGCTGGTTGTCCACTGGTGGACTCTACCACCTGCCTCACCTGCCTGTGGGCAATTTTTTCACCCAGGTTCTCCCAGAGGTGTTTGAGTTCCGTCAACGGTTCTCGGATAATGTCTCTGTCCGTCTCATCTGTAGCTTTCTTTAACATCAGTTCACCCTGGTGATTGAGCTTTTCCATCTCAATTTGCTGTTGGTAAACTTCCACTTTGAACTCCTACCAAAGACATACTTCATGTTAACATCAAACCAAGTCTTTAAAAACGAAAACACAACTCTTCTTCAAAAGCCATTCCCAGTCACAAACCTTCATTTCATTTAACTGATCTTTAACAGTGTTGAGGTCAGTGCCGACAGGGGGCATGGTGCAGAGCTTAATCACCGTGTTATCTAGCCAGTCAAACATAGCCTAAAATAAAGATACAAAAAGTCAAAAGCTAAAAAAAGCACCAGCTGTTGGGAGAGAATTAACATCATCTCTGCTGACATAAGCAGACAAAAATCAAAGTACCCTGTGCTGTTTGTGTTTTTAGGTGGGGGGGTGGGGTGGGGGCAGAGGTAAAGGGATAATGATCTTTACTCCAGTAACATGGAGATTTAAGAATGGAGCCAGCACTATTAGGACAATGTCCAAAATGAACTACACTCTGGAAAAACTGTGAATAAAAGTTAGCATTTGTCATGGCCACCTAGCGAGCTCAGGATGTGGTGAACGTACTGTGCCAGGCTGTGCTTTAAGGCAACCTGGGTTTGGAACCTCCGGCAAGCAAGGACTCACACCGTGTGACCAGCTTCACTGCACGGCCACCCTGAGGATAAAGGTGATGATGGAAAACACGGCAAGAAGAGCAGAAATTTGGAGATCAGTACTTTTCTCATCAGGAGCGGGAAACTTAGGCTAGAAATACCGAAACAGCACTGTCTTAGGTTTGAGAATGCTCCAAGTCCTGCAAGGTGATCCACGCTGATGCTGGCTTTGGAATATGACAGAAAGAACACTGAACCTTCCTTCTGCTGTGGCCTCTCACCTGAAGAGTGTCCTGATACTGCACAGCGGCCTGCATGGCATCCTCAAGCTTTTCTAGCCTCTCCTTCCAGGTTTTGTTTAAGCTCTCCCAGGCATTATTCAGCTAGGGGAAAAACAGATTCTTTAATTAATACCAGTCTTCAGTGTGAGTCCACTAATGTTTCATCTAAATTCCATATCCATTTTTCCCAGACCTCATCAATGCTCTTCTTCACTTCGGGCTTCTCCGTTTCTCCACAGGCAAAAATCAAATCTGCTCCAAGGATTCGAATAAACTCCAATTCTTCATGCAGACCATCGGTCTCTTCCTTAATAGTCTACATGTAAATGAACAGAACATAAGCCAAAACAGAAAGCAGAACAGAACTTCCCAAATTTTGCAAATGTAATTTATACCCTTATCAACAGCAGATGTTGAACAGAACTGTCAATTTCACGAAAGCCTTCAATGTCCTTAATATTTCACCTACCCAAACAGTGAAACTTCACACTCGGTTCATTTCTCTTTACTCTCTCGCACACACACAATATAGATGTTTGAAATATATTTATATATATCACAGTATGTATAAAATAGTCTAGGAAAGGTCTAGTGAGTGCTAATAGTTTACCAAAGGTTCATCCTTCCAGCCTCCAAGAGGTTATAATCTACAGCCAGAAATCTATCACGGGGGTTGTGGGATTGAGCCCTTTGTTGGGCTCTGTACTCAGCGAAGAGTCTGCTTCAGATTCTCTCTCCCTCCCACTCACTCAAATAAATTAATAAAATCTAAAAAAAAAAAAAAATCTATCACAGGGAAGTATATCAACAAGGATAAAATAATCCTGTACAAGACACCAATTTAAGAGCTAAGAGACTAACATCATAGAAACGCTAGGCTATATAATCTTGGAGAAAGTCAGTTCTGTGCCAGATCCTAAAAACTGGTTCATGCACTGGCAATGACAAGAGCAGGGAGGGGGGAGAACGGCTGAAATAAAAGCAAGACAAAATATCAAGACAGGAAATGGCTTACACTAAAGAGACAAAATGAGGTGAAAAATGCATTTAGTACAGGCTCTCCAAAAAGGCTAGAAAAAGGTATGTCAAAGTAACAATTGTTATCTCTGGATGATGAATCCAGAATTTATTTTCTTTCTATCTGCTATTTTTCTACATTAAAGAAATTTACTTGGGGGAAAAAAAAAGAAATTTACCTGAGAAATAATGTACACTAGAGAGGACTAAAATCAGAAAGCACATTCTACTAATGTGAATGAAGTTTAAAATTGATGGGAGAATTACCTTTGAGTGATGGAACTGTCCTATATCACAATAATGGAGGTTGTATGAGTCTATACAAGTGGTACAACGTGTATATTTAAAAAAGAAAGAAATCTCTACTATAACGAGCACATATTTTTTCAAGTGGGAAAAAGTCTTTTAAATAAATAACCACCACCACCACCACCACCACCACTACCACCTTTTAAGGCAGTAGGACCAGGTAAGCAGTTAGCGCTTAGATCAAATGATTTTCTAGAGGACAAACACATAAGAGATGGGGTTTTGTTTCTGTCTCACCTCAGCAGCTTCCACCTGCTGTTTGATTATAGACGGGTCAATGCCTGGGCTTTCCAAATCATGGACAATGTCCTGGGTATCTCGGATAGTGGTCAGGAGAGCTGCCATATCATACCAGAACTTCTCTGCAAGTTCAAGGACATCAAGGAACTTAATTTCTCGCTCTTCAGCCCGAGCTTTGATGTCCTCCCAAAAGAATACCATTTGATCCAACTTGTCCTGGATTTCTGAGGGAATAAAGAACAGATATGAATGAGACTTTCTAAGTACTTGGATCTACTTCATCAGAAATTTCACCTAGTTCTTACCCTTTAAAAAGCTCTAAAAATTTAAAGCGAAGGACAGTTTTCTACCTTTGCTTTATTTATTATTTTGACATTCGTATTTTCCACTTATGTTGGTCTCCCACAGAAAGAGATTACACATTACCACAGAGGTAATGTAGAAATGAGTTATCATCTAATATAAAGGTGCTGCTAAGATACAAAAGACCGAGGGGAACCTAGATGGCTCAGTCGGTTGAGCATCTCTTGATTTCGGCTCAGGTCATGATCTCAAGCCCTGCACCTGACTCTGTGTTCAGTGGGGAGTTCGCTTGGGATTCTCTCTCCCTCTCCTCACACACTATCTATCTCTGAAATAAATAAATAAAATCTTTAAAAAAACAAAAACAAAAGACCTAACTTATAAAGGGGCTGAGATGAGAACTCTGTTTCCACTGTTGTGTGTTGAAACTTGCTTTGTTTCCCATATCAAGTGTTGTAAAAGGTAGTTATGTTCCACCTACTATGGATACTGCAGCTTACTCATATTAGGGGTTAAAGGAGCATTTGTTTCCTGGCCTGGGAATCTAACTACCAATTGTAATCTTGTTTCAATGGGGGAGATGTGCTCTGAATTCTAAATGACTTCCAAATGACTTTGTGGAATACTCATTACTTGGGGACTGCCTTCACATTCAATGAAATGTATCTGGTAGGATGCTACAGTAACTACAGCCTAGAATTTATTCTACTGATTTTCTTTAAAAATTAATTAGATTCAGGGGCACCTGGGTGGCTCACTAGGTTAAGCATCTGACTCTTGACCTCAGCTTAGGTCTTGATCTCAGGGTCTTGAGTTCAAGCCCCACGCTGGGCGTGGAGGCTACTAAAAAAAAAAAAAAAAAAATTTAGATTCATCAAGCACCTTTTGCAGCCAGATCCTTGTCAGCTCCCTGAGATCGCCCAATGAGCTCTTCTCCACGGCGCTTCAGGGCCTCAAAGGAAGGCTGCAGCTTTTCCAGCTCCACAGTGGCGCTCTTATTGTCGCTGATGCACTCTCTGATCTTGTCTACTTCAGCAGGGATCAGTGGTGGCATACGCAGGCGAGAGGAGAGATTCTCCAGAGTCTCCAACATGGGCTCAATTTTATCATGGAACTAAACAAATGTTGGACCATTAGCCTTCACAGTAATACTTCATCATACTTCTGGGGGAAATGTTAGGGAATAAGGCCAGGGTATAAATCTACTACTATTTAGGATAACTTGCATTCAGCCTAGCCCGATGGCTGTCAAGTATTAGGCTGGCCTAAGAAACTGTTTTGGGTATAGCATACCAGTGCTGGCCCATCAAAAAAAGAAAGTAAATGTTTATTTTCAAAACAAACAAACAAAAGATATGCCAGAAATCAACTCATTTAGTGCTGTCACAATACTCCTATTCCAACTAGTGTGACAAGAAAGGGACAAGACCATGAAACTGGTGAGAGTCAGTGTGTCAACATCTCAGATGACAGTTGCATGCAACAGATTAGACCAACAAGTTAGAGGCCCTCCACCAACTGTGTACATGAATGGGGAACTCAATATGCCACATGATTTGGAGATTAAAAGTAACATGGCATGCAATTTAATAACCCACTATATGTAATAGTGAGAAGGGAAAATGTCAGAATGATGGAAGGTAATCAAGGAAGGTCAAATCTATCTTTATTCTAAAAGAACAATTTACCTTCCCACTTTTCTGGTATTTGAATAACATGACTATAATCATAAAATTTTCATTTACAATCTGAAGCAGAGAAAGGGGAAAAGGGAGCCATGCAGATAAGCTCGCCCCCTTAAAAAGCTCTCCAGAACCAACTCTGGATTCATTAGAATAAGGCTTGTCAACTCTAAGTGTCTTACAGGGAAGACACAGTGGGACTTCCTCAACAAAATCACTCCCCACCACTCCCTCACTTCTAGGTTTCACCCCTAGTGAGACTGGCATAATAAACCACACTAACAAAACTTATTCCACTACAGTTAAGGAAATTCCCTTATAGGTAAATTCTCTCAATTCTCAAGCTTCATAAGAACCCCCTAATCCCAGTGGGGGTGGGCACCTTACCTCTGCAATCTGTAATGGTGGGCGCGGTCAACACAACAATGAAATGTGACGATGTGGGGAAGACAGGAGCAGGCAGCAACAACACAAAGTAACACATTCCACAATGTGAGTGAGAGATGGGACGGAAGGTGGGGGGAAAAACTTGAGTAAGTACAAATATTAACCAAGAATATTGAGACTAAACATAGGAATAAAATACCCAGACATGACAAAAATACCACTAACAGTAATATATTAGTTGAAAAGTATGTAGTTACATGCTTTAAAGTCCACTGCTGGTGGCCTCTTGAGTAAGAAAACTAATGTGCCGTTCCCTAAATTTCAAATGTAACAAGCCAAGTAGGAATCGGACTTGTCTTGACACATTTGTTGCTTCAAGATGAATTTATCCAAAATCATCCCTGCTAAAGACTCATCACGATATAAAGTTTTCAAGGAAACTGTCAACAGAAAATATATACCAGCCGAGATGAGTTTTACCCCCACTACAGCGTCAGTATACCAATGTTCCTTGGAACGAAAATGTAGACAGGCAAAGGTTCCTGGTCTACTGATGATGTATCATCAGCACGCTGGTCTAGACATTCGAGACCACAGGGGCACACCTGACACAGAGACCTGTTTAGACTCCAGGGCAGTGTTGAAGGGATCACGAGTTAAGACACATACATACCTGAGCTGACTGGGAAACAGCCTCGTCGAGGGCCAGTGCCCGCTGGCGCACCTCCTCTTTTATCTGGGCATATAGGTTTTCTGCTTTCTGGTATTTTTCCTCCACCATTTCCCCCTCCTCGGGGTTTAACTCCTTTAGCTGTGGACCTATCTTTAGCAGCTTATCAATATGGGGTTTGTGTTCGGCAATGGATTCCCTGAGTTGCTATGTAAAAAAATAAAGTGAGTGTTTTTATACCAGTTTATTTGCTTAAATATTGATCAGATCTCGTATCAACTTTGAGAGGAACAAACTGAATTGCTAAAACCCAGCAAGTCCCAGCATCTCACCATTTATGAAAGAAAAAACAAACATCTAAGTCTTAGGTTCTAACACTACCTAATCCTCCTAATTTTCAAAAGCTATTAGATGTTCCATCACTCGGGAAGCCTTCCCAGACACATCCTCTCTTACTCCCCCAACCTTCCCTGCCAATACAAGTCTAATCCCCCTCTTCTGTACATATAAATACTTCTGTGTACTATATTATAATTTACATGGTTAAATACCTGTCTCCCTCCCCAAACTGAGAGACAGTAAGCAAGACAAGGCACAAATGGCAACATTTCTAATAATCCAACCACTCCTTGACTTTATTACTGGTTCCTTCCAGTTTATATCCTTCTACATATAGGAACACAGAGAAAGGAATTAAGCACAAGCCATTAACCACAAATAAAAGAAACATTAAAAACTATCTTTAATGGTAACAGCATTAAGTGTCTATAGATTCCCCTTTTCCCCTAAACTACATGCCACAAATGCTCTCTGCCCTTTCTTCATGGTTCCCACTCCATCTAGGGCCGAACCAAATCGAAAAAGCCACCCAGCCACACCCATCTCACAACATCCCACTGTGCTGGAAAGATGAAAAATTCCCTTGATGTTTACTTAGTTCTTTACTTCTGCAATGCCTAGGGCTCTGACATCTCCATGCTTTTCTTTAATGCATTCACATTAAGGACAAGGGAAAGAATTCAGGTATGTGTTTGTATTGTGCAAAGATATTCTAACTGCTTAAGACTTAACTTCATAATGCAGAACTTACACCCGGTAGGCACTAATAAATATGTTGTTTTCAAATAAATCGTGGAGCCCATGTTCAGTTCTGCATTGAAATAAAAACCCACATGCTCCTTACCCTCATCTCCTCCTGCTGCTGCCTGAGCTGCTCATGATCAATGGCCGGAGGAGGTAACTGTGTTATTAGTGCCCGGGTTTCCTCAATCCAGGGGCTGAGCTCCTCGTAAGTTTCCCAAAACTGGTTCACCAAGACCTGGGCCCGCTCGAGGCGGGTGTAACGCTCTGAATTGAGCAGACTAATGGCTTCATACTGCTGTATTAGAGACTCTGTCTTTTCCTATGAACAACAAAGTATAACATTTATTACTCTTACGAACCCTTCTTTTAAGGAAAAATGTAGGTGTATATACATTAAAAACCAAAGAATTTCTTTAGTTTTTAATGCTCAGAAATGGATTAATTGAGCAAAATTACAAGTGATTTATATTTTCCATATACTTATCTGAATTTTCTATTTTTTCCTATCATATATATACATATTGTTTCTAGACTTTTTAACACATGAAAGTAGTTTCAAAGACAGTCAAACAGAGCAAGCACAACACAGCATTAACCTCTAGTGAAGACACACAACTTCAGACACAGCATTATTACAGCGGGTCAGTTCAACAAAGAATATCTCAGGGCCTGTGACAGACTTCTCTGCCCATCAAGTTCCACTTGTCTCTTTTCCTCTGACAAAAATGTCTCCATAAACCCGACACCTTGCTTCATACGTTTAAAGTGAGTAGCTTGATTTGAGTATTTCTGAGGAAATAGTGGTTAACTGCAGCCTTTACGAAAACAAACAAAACTGGTCTCTCCTAAACAAAACTGGTCTGATCATTTAGAAGGACTTGAAGAAAGAGTATCTGCATATGGTTCTGAAAAATCGATCACAGACACTGTGAAAGGTAACTCAAAGATCCTTACAGACTGAAGAAGCAATTCCTCTATTATAAAGAACATGAATTTGCAATGTATTTCCCATCATACAGGACTATTTGGACATTTGTGCACACACGGTTAGGGGTGTGAACCCCCCCCAGAACATCAAGCTGCACTTTAATACCATTACCAGTAATGGAGAGGAAGAAACCTTTATCATTTCACAATTGTACTGACTCATCGTGGTCAAGACAAGAACAACATGGTGAATAAATAAATGCAATTCACCTGTAATACAGCTTTTTGCTCCTCCCCACATGTGCCAAAGATTTCACCACGATGACTGAAGAGTTCATCCATCGAATCTTTGTGTCGAATGATGTCAATGGAGAAAGCCTTTGAAAGTGAACTAGAGTTAGGTCATGAAGTAGAAGGACCCCAGTCTGTGTTACCAAAATGTTAGACACGATCTACGAAAAACTCCCGGCTCTGATGGAGCCACATCAGAACCGTTCTATGAAGGCTGACTCTGCCTCTCCATCTATCTGATGGAGCCACGTCAGAACCGCTCTATGAAGGCTGACTCTCCATCTACCTGATGGAGCCGCATCAGAACCGTTCTATGAAGGCTGACTCTCTGCCTCTCCATCTATCTGATGGAGCCACATCAGAACCGTTCTATGAAGGTTGACTCTCTGCCTCTCCATCTATCTTCAGTACTTGTCTTTTAGTAGCTTACAGAAGTATCATCTCTCCTAAAAATCATCCAAAAAACTGCTAACTCTTCTTTCCTGAATTAATGGGCCTCCTGCTCCCTGTTCACAAAGCAAAGAATCCCTTCCCCATCTTAACAAGTATTTTTAAACTCTATCCATCATCATGAAATTGCATTATTCCACTTGGGATAGTCAAACTCGGGCGCCTGGGTGGCTCAGTTGGTTAAATGACTGCCTTCGGCTCAGGTCATGATCCTGGAGTCCCGGGATCGAGTCCCGCATCGGGCTCCCTGCTTGGCGGGGAGTTCTGCCTCTGACCCTCCCCCCTCTCATGTGCTCTCTCTCTCTCATTCTCTCTGTCTCAAATAAATAAATAAAATCTTAAAAAAAAAAAAAAGGGATAGTCAAACTCTCTCATCACTCTAAGCTGGTGAAGATTCTACTCGCTCAGGGCATAGTGGACATGTCTGTGTTACACTTACCTTCTGTACCTGTAGCTGAGCTGTGGTCTGGTCTTGTTCCAGGCGAATTGGACCTAGGGCCATCAGTTTTCGTTTTGTTTCAGCAACCCAAGCTAGTTCTGCATCAGCAGCTTGCTCATACTAATAGACATATTAAAGGAAAATGAACAAATTACATGTAACAAAGGTCCACCTCCTTAGAATTATAATTTCTTCAACACAGAAAGGCCTGGATTTTCACTAACATGGTTTATATCTACGATGTAAAGCCAAAACTGGGGACAATTTCATAAAATCATAAATCAAGATGCAGACAATTTGGAAAGGATTATAGTTCAACAAATATGAGCTGATCCTATTTCAAATTCTTTAGAAAGAAGCTATAAAACCCAGTTAGTGGTCCTACAGCTAGAAACAACAATGGAAATTGACACTCTTAAAAATATACTTCTAATCACAATGCTTTTATGAGACTGTCTTCTCTTTCTGTCAGTTCTTTTTCCTACCCATACACTGAAGAGTAGCTTCAGTTGCATGTTTAAATATATACTTAAACATGACAGCAACAGTTGAGTCGAGTTAACTAGGAAGTACTTGCTCAGCTAAAGAAGCGTAAGAACCCAAAACACCCAACTTTTAAAGGGTCATGCAGAAACAAAGAAAAACTAAGAACATCTTCTATGTGACTGCTATTTAATGTGGGTCCCCCAATTTTTCCTCTTCTTCAACTTTGCCAACCTACACTAATATCTTTTTAAAGAGGAAAATAAGCTCCTCCCAAGCATGATAAATTTCATATTGAAATACCTGGCCAAGTTAGGGATATCAATAAAGACACGTTGGGGTTGTACCTGAAGTCAGAGCAAACTTCTACGTGGTTCACAAAGATTTTGTTCATCATTATGAACCCAATTAGTCATATTGTATTTACTTTGCACCATGACACATTAATAGGTGCATATCCAGCTACAAAGGAAAGCAAATAACTTTTTCCAGAAAGCAGGAAGGAAAAAAGATTGAGGGAAATATGACACCTGTGTTTACTGGGAAGGTTCTATTTTGGATGGCTCTGCTATTTTGGTTAGCATATTTGATAGTAATTATAGTTCTTGGTTCCTTCCCCTCTTCCCCCAGCTAATGCTAAAACAGTTGATTATGTCAAACTAAGATTGGGATGCATTTGGACCTTCTGGTCCTAGATTTTTTCTACTTCTATCAGAATCTGCCTCTTAATGGGGCAGTAGCTGAGAAGAACACTCACACAGACTCTACGTCAAATTCCTTTCTTCTCAAAAACAGTCAAATATTTTCGGTCAAACTGAGATCCATCCTCACATACCTTTACCCAATCACATCCCATCACTGAAATAATTTGTTGCATCAGATTTTGCTTAGTCTCCTTATTCCTATTCCTGAGCCTGTATTTAGGTGGGTCATAGTTTTGTACCTTATACATACATCCCTGCTGCCCAAAATATTAATGCAGAGGTGTTTCTAATGTTTATAAACACATTACCTGTTGTGATCTCTGAATAGCAGCATCAATTTCATCCACCCTTTGTCCCACAGTGTCACTGACCAACTTGTACTGTTCATTGGCATCAGATACAAGTTTATCCAGCCCTTCTCTGGCTCTCCAGGGCACCAGTTCTAAGAGAGCACGGCTCACTTCATTCACTGTGTCCAACACTAGCCTGTGCTCCATGACCTCCTTCTTTAATTCCTAAGGAGGGAAAAAAAATTTTCAGGCCATTCCTTGCTAAATTAAGCACATTAGCAGCTGTGCTGGGTGGAAAGTGCTATCTCTACCACACATCCCAGCAGGGCTCTGACCTCCTTCCTCCGCTTATTTTTTTCCTTGTCTCAGATTTTTCAATCATTCCACAGCCTGACTTTAGGCTTAGCTGCTGCTTAGAACTGTCTGCAACACTTCTTGGGCCAGACTGTCTCTGGGTAAAACAGAGTACCTCTTTTTTTCTCCTTACCTCAATAGAAATGATAAAATAATTTTTTAACCACAGGGATTTAACTCAATAAGTACCTACAAAGTATTTCTGCACATCTAGAACTGCACTAGATCCTGCAGGAAAATCAAATATAATCATGAAGCACTCTCTAGAGAATGAGTTACATAAGTAAATTTTAAAAGTTACCATGTGAAGCAAACTTTCCAGGGATCTGTAATTCAGTCTCCCCCCCACCCCCTTCAGACCATAGCAAGTGGTCTTTTTTTTTTAAAGATTTTATTTATTTATTTGATAGAGAGAGACACAGCGAGAGAGGCAACACAAGCAGGGGGAGTGGGAGAGGGAGAAGCAGGCTTCCCGTGGAGCAGGGAGCCTGATGCAGGGCTTGATCCCAGGACCCCGGGACCATGACCTGAACCATTAACCAACTGAGCCACCCAGGCGCCCCATCACGTGGTCTTACATAAGTCTGCCTTTATGTCAAATCTTACTGTCCATGAGCAAACAAGAAACAGATGAGGCAGAACTTTTTGGTTTAGATTTAAGGTTGAGACAGTTGGTGATGAAACTTAAAAATCTGAACTTAAGGATTTTAAGAGGAAAAATTGTATTCCCTTTACTGTGTGAAATGACAGCTCACCTTCTGTCTCTGCTGAAACTGGGGTATGTGCTCCCCTGTGGGAGACTGCCCTCCACTAGCTGCCAGCTCCTCTTCCACCTCCCTCAGCCATCCGGTCAGTTCCTCGTAAGTAGACTGGAACTTGGTGGCCAGCTGCCGGGCTTGCTCTAAAGTTCTGAGGGCCTTGGAGCTAGTGACCGTGATGTCTGCATAGCGAGTCTTGATTCCATCCAGTTTCTCTTGGATAAGCAATACCTCTTCACCTGTGGGGGACGGCGCACAATTATTGGTATTTAAGAGGAAATGAGGGAGTCTCCTTCTGGGGATGAGGAAGTCTCTTTAATCCCCCTTTCTTCTTTAGAGCTTGAATTTTACAGACGCTCTCTCCCTGTGGTAGCAATTTCACCTACCATCCCACACTAAGGGAAGTGGGGGAAAAAAACCTTCTAATTGATAAAAGAAGCTGCTTCTGAGATAATAATATTAAGATCTGAATTCAACTGCAGGTGTTTCTAAATGTTCCCAGCATTATTCCATGATTGCTGGCCTTGGACATACTGGAGGGCAGGGGGAGCCATCATCTACAACCAAATCTGAGACAACAAGGTCTTTTAGTTTTCAAAAGATTTAGTATATGTGCTGCCGAAGCGAGCACTAGTTTTCACGAGATTTAGCAGGAAATAGGACCCCAGGCTGCCAGTCTCCAGGAGCACATGGTAATACAATCAGTGAATACCAAGCTTCTCCTATATACAAAGAGAAGTGGCTAGTACAGGGTGCTTATTTCCTGGGAGATGGGATTGTGTGACTGCAGAGGTGCTAAAAGATGCACTTTAAAGTACCTGTGGTTTGTTTTAGAAGAGCCTGACCATTTTTAATAGCTTGATCTACATTCTTCTTTCTATTAATGATTTCTTCATTTAAAGTCTGAAATGAAAGAATAGCATTAATCTTAAAACTATGGCACAACAAAGGGAAAGAAAGGTGAGACCTTTAAGAGGGCAAGTTTAAAGTAAAGAGACAAATACCAGGTTAGTTTACACATCAGATATTTGATTCCTTCATTAGCTCTTTGGTGACACCACTAAGTACTCAGAAATAATTAAATCTGATATTTATAGGAAAGTTTTCCCCTGTACTGGATAAGAAGAGATGTAGGATTAAATCAGTTTTACCAATCTACTGGTACCAAACCTGAGCCTAAGAAAGGAGGAAGCAGAATTCAGCAAAAAGGTCTACTATGTCCAAAACCAAGACTCAGAAAGTTAAAGAGAAGAAAGTCAGCAAGAACAGGCTGACTTCAATCAGGATCCTGCTTAAACAATCTCAATATTTGAAGTCAGTGAAGCAGAAGAATCTTAGGTTATTTAAAACAACTACTACAAAACAACTACTTTGCCTATTTTTAATATCCCCAGAGAAATTTCATTAAAATCACATGAGAAGAACAATTTTTTCTTTCTTTTAAGATGACAATTCCTGGAATTTGAGCATATGAATTCTAGAAATATTTCAGAAGTTATAGCTACATGGTCAAACCCTGGGCAATATTTAGGTATTCTGGTTTTGTTAAATTACATTCTCTTTGATAAAACTGCTCAGATGGAAAGTGAGTGATACCTGACCTAATGATGTAAAACATGAGTTGGAGATGAGACGGCCCTGATTGTACTCTAGATCGCCTTCTAGAGTTACTGATTCAGTTTAAGTACAGGTATTTCCATGGACTCATCTAAGAACAGATTAGTCCTTAGCAACAAGTCTATAACTACGTGCTTATGTATAAAATTAAGTTGAAATGTTTGGAATTCAAGGGAGAAAAGAAATGAAGAGAAACATGAATCAAAATTACAAAATAACTTCATAACATGACCAATAAAAATGGAAAACGTGAATACCAGATGGTCAGCATGCTGTTTCTGCAGGACATCCTGTCTGTAATCCTTTACGAACACTGAACTGAGCTTGTCCTCAACCTCAGCCAGCCAGTTGAGCACCTCCACCTCATCCTCCCCGAACAGTCTAGCGTTACACAGTGCTTGTTCAAGCAGGGCTGCTTTCCGACAGCCCCGGTCTTGAATCTCACTGTACCGGGCCTGCAAGGAGTCTAGCTTTTCTGACAGCACGCCCTGCTCTGCAGAGCATGTCAGGGAGGAGAGGGACTGCCCAATTTTGACTGCCTGGTGCACATCTGTTGCATGGCTTTCTATTTCTTCCTCCAGAGCCTGGAAATCCAGATGGAAAAAATGAATAACAGAAACAGAATAAATGAAAAGTAAACACGAAACAATGAATAACAAATGATATAATAAATTAAATAATATAAAAAGTTCACCTACTGAAAGGCAAAAATAATATAAAAAGTGAGAACAAAAGCTGTTTTTTCCTGATGGTAGCCTATTAGTCTATTGCTATTTTTAGTTCAAGGATGGGACTATTCCCATAGATAATTTGACTATATCTCAAATTAAACTTAAAAAAATCCCTCCCCACCCTCCCCCATCAGCCAAACATATCTTTTAGAACGCTACAGGCAGGTAATTCCTAGGCTTTCTGACTGTAGTGCTGTGTTTTCATTCGCCACAGCCTCTCCCTACCTTGTGCCGGATGATCTGCTGCTGTATTTTGGCAGTCTGAGTGCCAACAGGTTCTGAATTGGCAAGCTTTTTCTCTGTGACAGATAAGAAGTCAGAAATAGGCTCAGCTGTCTCATGGAATTGTTTGGCCAGAACCAGGATATCTTCCAGCTGTTTTTGCCTACACAAATATACAGAACAAACTGCTCAGGCGAAAATTCACATTAAGATTGATACGAGTACTATATTCAGTGAAAGACCAATCTTTACCAGGTACATTTTAAGTATCAATAGTAAACAGAACACATATACATAGCACTTTGTGGTTTTAAAGGCTTTCCATAAGCATTGCCTTATTTTGATTCTGTCACCAACTGTGTAAAGGTTGGCAGAATAATTATCCCACCATTACAAAAGAGAAAGCTGACCCTGAAGGCTTAAAGAAAGATCTGTCCAATTCACCCAGTGAGCGGTAGCAGTGCAATGGGGATTCGAATCAGACCTTCTAATGCTCTTTCTCCTACGGGACATAGCACGTGCATCATCTAAACATGAGACCAAAATAAAGTTTAAAGGAGTCAAAAAAAATCATGTTTTCATTTCTCTCTTCCTGTCACTGCTACCTTCACCTGTGAGTTAAGAGAAGCGAGCATGTGAGGGGCAAAGGCAGACTACTGACTAGAACTCCTCCACCATCTCCCTAGTTCCAGTGATTTCAAGCACCAGAACACAACTTTGAATCCAGATCTAAGGCAAAAAAAATGACCTCCAAGTAGCTGAATTTGCCAACACACATGGCAGTCAAAAGAACTACAGACTTCACAGCTCACTTGGAATCTTAAATCTTACTTAATATAACATCCACACTAAATAAGCTTAGATTTCAAGTATCCTGTAGATTAAAAAAAAAAAAAACAAATTACAAAGGGGAGAGGAAGCCTGACAGGAAAGTCAAAGAAAAACAACTACAGAACTGGATTAGCATACAGATTAATAATAAATGGCCATAATTATGTCTTTGAATCATTAAGAACAGACTAAATGCTATACCATTTGAAAAGGCCTGGAAGTATATGATGTACTTTAGTCCAACAAACCTTTACTGAACAGGACCTGTGCCAGGTCCTATGCTGTGTACCCTGGACAAATTTATTTTATTTATTTGAGAGAGAGCGAGAGAGAGCGAGCGAGCGCACGCACTGGGGTCTGGTGAGGGGAGTGGAGGTAGAGGGACAAGCAGAATCTATGCTAAGCACAGAGCCTGATGTGGGGCTCGATCCCAGGACCCTGAAATCATGACCAGAGCTGAAATCAAGAGTCAGACACTTAACCGACTGAGCCACCCAGGCACCCCCAAATTTATTTAATAAGATTTTGCAGGCTTTCAGAATACTGTTCCCAAATTCCAGTTCTCCAGTCAAATTCCCGAAGTTTACACACTCTCAGGAAAATCTGTTCTCTGGGCTTGGTGTCCGTGACTCTTGGGCCTCTGCTCTGGTGGAAATTTCTCTGGACCAGCAAGTCCTGAGACCAGAGAACCTTCCACAGCTCTGAGCCACCCAGGCACCCCCAAATTTATTTTAATAAGAAATGATTTAAATATAAAGACTTACCATTTTAATCATCTGGAAATCTAATTATGTTTAAATATAAACAAAAATGTACTTCTAAATACTGTTTTAATTTTTTTAATTTAAAATTTTTTAAATAAAATGCTTGTTTTTTGTTTTTTAAGATTTTATTTATCCATTTGACAGAGAGAGACACAGCAAGAGAGGGAATACAAGCAGTGGGAGTGGGAGAGGGAGAAGCAGGCCTCCCGCCGAGCAGGGAGCCCAGTGCGGGGCTCGATCCCAGGACCTGGAATCATGACCTGAGCCGAAGGCAGCCGCTTAATGATTGAGCCACCAGGCGCCCCTGGTTTTTTTTTTTTTAAGATTTTATTTGAGAGAGAGAGACAGTGTGTGTGCACAAATGAGCAGAGGGGGAGGGAGAGAGAGAGAATCCCAAGCAGACTCCCTGCTGGGTGCAGAGCCCGATGTGGGGCTTGATCCCACAACCCTGAGATCATGACCTGAGCTGAAACCAAGAGTCGGATATTCAGCGGATTGAGCCACACAGGTGCCCCTATTTTTACGATTATTATTTTTAAATGTTGAAGAATATGAAGCTGTTATCTTTATTTTTTAAGTAAACTTTACCCTCAATGTGGGGCTCAAACTCACAACCCCAAGATCAAGGGCCATATGCTCTACTGACTGAACCAGCCAAGTGCCCCTCTAAATGCTGTTTTTAAATGTCAATGTGAAGTACAGAATAGTTTGTTTATGCCAGCCTCCAAAATACATCTTCAATTAATATAACTAAAGCACATAATTTTAATGGTTATTTAATAAACTAGTATATCATGAAAAAAATTATCCTTGATTTTTATATTTTTCTGACTCATCTCTGGAGTTTGGAATCTGAAAGTTTAAAGAACTCAATGTAATAGGATTTGGGGTAGCAAAGAGCTAACATAATTTAAAGGTATCAAAAATCCAATATTAAAGAATCTAAATAAAAGTCTTTAGGATATCTCTAACAAATGCAGTTGCTCTTGGTATTTCTCTTTAAAATATTGACCCAGAAACTGTGTTAGGTTAGGAGGATGCAAGTGGGTAGGATAGAAGGAAAGAGTCATAGAAAGATACTTTAGAAATAAATCAGGACTTCAATGAGCTTATGGGCGTAGGAGATTAAGTACATAAAATAATGATACAAGATACAAATAAAGAATTACAGCAGTTAAGAGGAAGATGAAGGCATTCTATGCTTGAGGAACAAAGAAAAGCTTCATAGAAAAGGAGAAGATAAACACAGGTATTTCATGGAAGATGCAACACCATCAGTAAAGACGCAGAATTAGGAAGTGACAAGATGCTGAAGAATATGGTGTACTTCACCTATAATATAAGTAGTGAGGAGAGCAGAGACTAAGAAATGTAGATTAGGGTCAAACAGCTGAGGGCTTCCAGTGTTGGGTTAAAGAGTTTAGATTTTATCTCATAGGCAACAAGAAGTCATTAAATTTCTGAGCAAGGTAAAGGGGAAGCCGAGTGATGATTCACTAGTGATGAGTTAGTTAGGGAACTACCTCAGGTGAGCTACCTCAAGTGGACTAGCTCAAGTCAGGAACTGAGGTAGGTGACTGGGAATTAGAGAAATGGATGAATAGGGAAGACACTATAGAAGTAAAATTGACAGAATTTAGCACCCTAATAGATGTGGGACACAAAGGAGTGGGGGAGAAAGGGTAAAAATGGGGTTAAGGTTTGAAGCTTGGTAACTGGAAGGTGAATGGTACTATTAATGGAAATGGACAAAGAGAAGATAAAAGCAGTGCAATCTGGAAATAAAAATAGCGTAATTAAAAAAATTAGGTTGAGTTCTTTCCTTTTTGTTTCTCCCACTAATATGATCGACAGTATTTTGCAACTCAGATAAGAAATAAGCACACCGTGGGGCACCTGGGTGGCTCAGTCGTTAAGCGTCTGCCTTCGGCTCAGGTCATGATCCCAGAGTCCTGGGATCGAGTCCTGGGATCAAGTCCCGCATCAGGCTCCCTGCTCAGCGGGAAGCCTGCTTCTCCCTCTCCCACTCCCCCTGCTTGTGCTCTCTCTCTCACTATGTCTCTCTCTGTCAAATAAATAAATAAAATCTTAAAAAAAAAATTTTTTTTTAAAGAAATAAGCACACCGTGGGCCAGCGGAAATGAGACCGAAGAGCTAGCTAGCTGACAACTGCCACTGGCTACCTAGAAAACTGAAAGAATCCTAAATGATCACCTACACTACTCTCATATGGATTTCTAACTAGCTAGCGTTTATTTTTAAAACCAGGGACAATATAAGCTAAAAGACATTCAGGCGACATACTAATAAGCTTAAGTAATGTTGGGGTATATAGCTATGGAAGGAGAAAGCACTTCCTCAGAGGGGAAAAGTATGCTGCCTGTCTTCTGGCCACTTACTGAAGACTGTTCATGCATCTCTTGAATGTCCATATATTTAACAGAATCAGACTAGCTCCTAGATGCAAAAACATCTAATACTGGGATAAGCTATCAGAAAAGAAATATGATAAATTTCAATTCCAAGTATCAAAAGTATTATTTATAAATATGAAGGGGAAAAAAAATCTGTCTCAAAAACTCAGAAAATAACTTGGCTGGATTGCAGGTGTCAGTGTCTGTCGGTTTGGAACCATGATTATATCTCAGCAGAACAACACAGAGCGATGAGCCTTCCAGTTCTCAGAAATTCACGGAGTAGCTGAGGCTTACTTCCCGAGAGTGACTGTGATTATGAGGATCATCTCCAAAAACCTATTCCCCTTCATTATATCCCTTCCAGAACACTCTAGGACTCATCCAGGACCTTATAGAGCACCTCAAGGATAGTAAGTCAAAAACCGGACAAAACAAACGTTCTCTGACCCATTCCTCAAAACCCCTTTGGCCTTACCTGGCTGCTGCCTTGCTGAGTAGTCCAGTCCATCTACTTTCAAGACCCTCCAACTGTCCAGTGATTTTCTCTCGATCAGCCAGCTCGGCTGACTGGGCTATTCTGCCTCCTTCTGCTTGAAGCATATCTACTGTGGCCTTTCGATCATCAAGGAGCCGCTGGAGTAACTAGGGCCCAGAATGTTTAAGGAGAATGAAAAGTGGTAACACAAGGTCACTTTAAAATCTGAAATAAGGAAGAAAATACAAACAAACAAAAGATCCCCAAGCCCCACCCTACCAAACCCTAAACTGAATCAAATAACGGTGGCTTTTTTCCCATCCTGAGGCAAAAACATGAGATGCGGCATAGTTGTTGCTACCACCACATAAGCTTCTCATACACTTACTTCGGTTTTTAAATGGAGGAGTGACGGTCATTATGTGACTAACAGGGAACTTATTTTGAACCAGGAGAAAAATGCACTAAAATGGAAATTAAACCAACAAAAAAACATAGACAGAACCTTATACATGATATACTGTGTTATTCAGAATATCGCTGACCTTAAAAATACCAAAAATAAGACAAAGCTGTGAGTGAAACACTGAAGCAGGACACACAAACGCATGCAACTGTTCGGTCCAGCATGTGCCACAAGAAGCTGGTCCGTTCAAGTAAGATGAGGCAAATCAGTTTCCACCTTTCTTTTCATGATCACACAAAGTAGGTCAGGATTCTCTTAAAACTCTGGAATATGCTCCTGAACTCAAGCACATGTGTTGTCTGCCACTCCCCACGGCTGTTCCAGTTCATCATCCCAACATTCTCACTCACCTTCTGTTCTTGGATCTGTGCTTTCACCACTTTATACTCGGCAGATGGAGGTTTCTGATTGGCTATGAGCTCCTCAGTGTCTGCCAACCAGCTGAGCAACGGCTCCAAGGCATCTTGAAACTTCCCACAATGCAACAAAGCCTCCTGCAGTTGTGCAATCCTTTGTGCGACCTGTATCACAGACGCAGAGGCTCGTTATGAGAAAAGAGAGCTTTTTAAATGACAACTGCCCCCCCCCCCAACTCTGGATTACAAATGTTAAATTTGTGTTTGCCTTCAGGTTGCAGGGAAACCTCAGGTTGAGATGTGCCTTTTCCAAGCCCTCCATCCCCAGGGCACTAGGTACCCCCTGGCCACTCGCCTTTTTGTTCAGTGTGTTCCATCGAGCGTTGATCTCTTCCATGTCATGTTCCAAACCCTGCACGTCACAGTTTTTTCCGGCACTCTGAATCAACCCCTGGCCGAGTCCATTCACCTGCTGTAGCTTCATTTGAAGGGGATCCACCTGCTCTTTCTGAAACATCTAGATAATTGCAAGCCAAAGATTTAATCTAAAGGCAGCAATCAGACCCTCTCCATCACACAATGACTGATCATTCTTGGGAGATTTATGATTTAACAAAGGAGGAGCAGGAAAAAAAAGAGAGAGAAAACAAGCCATTTGTACAGGGAACTATCAAGGAAACATGTGGTTTCATATTTCAATACATCCTCCTATGGACAAGTAATTACAGAGAGTTATGGCACTACTTAGGTCTTTTAGTCAATGATTCGTGGTTGGTTGGTTGGTTTCTGCTTGCTTAATTTTTAATGCAAAAAGCCATAGAGAGTAGAGAAGCATCAGCCTCAAGATATCATAAAAGTGTGATGTATATCAATCCTACAAGGGAAGGATAATACCGAATGACCAGTATTTAAGATTAAAAATACCTTGGGGAACAGCTTTAGCTGACCACTGATACATGCAGTGCTCTTCTTTGACTAGGACTATAACTCAATTAGCCAAAACATTATTAATGTTGTGAAAAACGCCAACCCCATAGTTTAATCCCCCTGTGGTCATTTAATTCTATTCTGGTCCAGGGCCATAGACCACACACTGCTAATAATCTTGGAGCAATATTCCTGAGATTGCAAAGGGAAATGAGCCCGTAATACTGGGGAATGTCCTCACCAACTTCAGACACATACTCTGAGATGCAGATATACATAAAACATTCTTAAATATGTATATCCATGTTCATCATTGAACAATGGAATTTTAAAACAATGTGAAGGAGTGTAACAAACAATGCATGTTTCTTTCTACTGCAGTTAATAAACTCCATTATGACTTAGGAATTATTTGTCTTTTTATCTATTTATCTATTTATTTATTTATTTGACAGAGAGACATTGCGAGAGAGGGAACACAAGCAGAGGGAGTGGGAGAGGGAGAAGCAGGCTTCCCGTGGAGCAGGGAGCCCATTGTGGGGCTCAATCCCAGGACCCGGGGATCATGACCTGAGCTGAAGGCAGTCGCTTAACCACTGAGCCACCCAGGTGCCCCTAAACATTTCTAAAAGGAAACAGAGTCAAAAGAAAATGATACTTTGACACTCTAATGGTATTAAGGAAAAGAATGAAATAGATAATTGTCTCGAAGATACTTCTCTCGATTATCAGAGGATAAAATCAGCCACATTCCACACATTTTATAGACCCAATCTGGATCTACTGCCATTCTTTTTTCTTCCATAAAATTTTCCTTCAGTTTCAGTGAGACAGGTGAATCAATTAAAGCCAAAGAATGACAGAAAATGGAAGAGAACAAAAATGTAAAAGAAAAATATAAGCTTGGGTTAAGATTAATTTTGGCCTATATGAGACTACAGATTACACTTGGATTAGGAAACTGATTCTTGAAAGAATGGGCTATGGCTGGGTAAGTGAGTCACCAGGGAGGAAAAGCCCCGGGGAACACTAAAGAAGGAAGGCTACAAAGGTAATTACCAGTGGGCTTCATTTTATACTATAATTTGATTACACCATATTTTGTTAGGCAACACTACAAGGCGGTTCAGCTAAAAATGACTGTTACCCCAACAACATGATTCCCGGAAAAAGCAAGTGCTATGATTCCATTTTCTACTAAAGATGTTTTCAACGCAGGAAAATCAAAACAGAGGGGGGAAAAACCAACTCCAACGTTATCAGTTGCTCGGGTGCAACAAAATGGTGGTGGTGGTAGGTGTGGGGGTTGGAAAAGCAAAGAAAGAAAACCGAAGGTGAGGAGGGAAGACGTCAAGTTCACACTGAAGAGCCCCCTTTTATCCAGTAAGCAAATCTTGTCTCATACTTGACATTTAAATTCCTTAAATTAAATTTAACTAAAAATTCAGTTCTTCAACCACATTAGCCACACTTCATGTGGTCAACAGCCGTATGCAGCTACGTGCCTACTGTACTGGGCAGGATAGACCGAGAATCTCTCCATCTCGGCAAGAAACTCTATTGGATAGTGACATACATGACACAGAAAAGTAAAATAATATTTAAATAACTTAATCATCTCTTTCATATAACAGAGCAAATTAATTCTTTTAAAAAATTTGCATTTACTTTGTCCATGAACATTTCCTATAGAAGCATTAGAGATTCCTTCGTTTCTCAACCTCCACTCCATGGATTAAGTTGACAGGGAATGGGTATTTGTCTCAACTTTTTTCCAGAAGTTTGAAAATCTAGGATAGTACTTCTAAATAAATACTATCTAAATATTTATTTTGAACACAAGTGAACAGAATGTTATAGAAAGTACATTTGAAAACACTTGCTCCCTTCTCTCAACTCCCAAATAAAGCTGTTCTGCAAAATCAGTGCTTTTGGATGCATTAAAATTCCTACTCCTCAGTTTTCAATGGGGCTGTGCCATATTATTAACCAACCAGAGCTGGCAGACGTTTCCCAGTGCAGAACACTAGTAAAATTACTGCAAGGGTGTAAGATGCAACTGGGACATAAAACAGAAAATTTCCCAAAGAACTTCTTAAAATACTTTTATCTTTGATAATACCACATTCTCCCAGTTTTCATCCCTGATCCATTTTTTTTTTTTTTAATCTCCTTTGCTCTCTTCCTCCTCCCTTCTAGACCTCCAAATGTTCATCTTTGGGGGTGGGGATCAGGGGAGGATGTCAGTCCTAGGTTCTCTTCTTGGCAATTCTATCTATTCCCATGGCTTTAAATATTAATCATGATGCTTATGGTATGTATGTGTGTGTACATGTGTGTGTGTGTGTGTATCCGTACATCCCAAAATGAATCATGGGTACTTCAAAACCCTAACCATTCCAAAACTGAACAGTATCTCCTCCTTTCCTCTTCCCCCAAATCTGTTCTTCCCTAAATCAACAATTTACTACTGCCCCCATCCACTCAGTTGTACAAACTAGAAGCCAACCTTGATAACTCCCTTTCCTTCTCCCTCCCTCCCTACATAAAAGTCATTATCAGGTCTTGTTGATTCTACCTCCAATACATATCTTGAATCTAAACAACTGTCTTCAAATCCACTGACATCTCTCTAGTCCAAGCCACCGAAGACAACTGCAGTAAACTAGCAGGCCTCTCTCTTCTCTGTCCTTGATCCCCTATAATGCACTTCACACACTGAAGTCAGTGTGATTTTTTTGTTTTGTTTTTTTTTGCAAACCAGTGTGTTCTCTATTTCATGCCAATCATCCTAAGACAAACTAATAAATTAGAAGACAAAATAAACCTCAGATTTATAAACTCCAGCCAATGCTGAGAATGTTTACTGTCTGTGTTGACTGGTTTTCTCTATCGTTAGGCTGAGAGTAATGTTTTAAAAATGTAAAATGTAAAAATGTCCCCCTGCTTGTGTTCCTGCTCTCGCTATCTCTCTGTCAAATAAATAAAATCTTTAAAAAAAAAAAAAAAAGTAAATGAAATCTTCTCACTCCCCTACTTAAAATCTTTATTTCCCCCCCCTTTTTTAAAGATTTTATTTATTTATTTGACAGAGACAGACATAGAGACAGAGGGGAACACAAGCAGAGGGAGTGGGAGAGGGAGAAGCAGGCTCTCCATGGAGCAGGGAGCCCGATGCGGGGCTCGATCCCAGGACCCTGGGATCATGACCTGAGCCGAAGGCAGACGCTTAACGACTGAGCCACCCAGGCGCCCCTTCCCCCCCCTCCCGCCCTTAAAAATCTTTCAATAGCTTCTCATGGCTTTTAAAGTATAGATCCTTTTGAAAACTTCTTAGTCCCCGCATTATGTGGCCTCTTCCTACCTTTCCTGATTTACTTCAGGGCTCTCCTCCAGAATCTTGCTCACAGTGGGCTAGCCATTTGGCCTTCTTTGAGTCCTAATACCCCAAGCTCTTCCCAGCTTCCATTTCCTTTGCCTGGAGTATTCTTCCCTCTGACTCTCTGCTTAAGTAACTTTTTTTTTTTAAAGATTTTATTTATTTGAGAGAGAGAGAACACACGAGAGGGGATAGGGTCAGAGGGCAAAGCAGACTCCCTGCCGAGCAGGGAGCCCGATGCGGGACTCGATCCAGGGACTCCAGGATCATGATCTGAGCCGAAGGCAGTCGCTTAACCAACTGAGCCACTCAGGCACCCTGCTTAAGTAACTTCTATCAACCTTCAGGTTTTAGTTTTAAAATCCTTTCCCTGACACAGTTATATAAATACCCATTATTTGTTATAGCCTTTATTTTTTATTCAAAAAATTTGTTGTGATTTGCAACTATATATTTGTGTCTTTTTTTTTTAAGTTTATTTTCTTTTTTTTAGTAATCTCTACACCCAATGTGGGGCTCAAACCCATGATCTTCTGGGGCACCTAAGTGGCACAGCCAGTTGGGCATCTGACTCTTGGTTTTGGCTCAGGTCGTGATCTCATGGTCGTGGGATCGAGCCCTGTGTGGGGCTCCACACTCAGCATGGAGTGTGCCTGGATTCTCTCTCCTTCTGAAATAAAGAAATCTTAGGCGGGGAAAAAAATCACATGCTCTCCTGACTGAGCGAGCCAGGTGCTCCTGTATTTGTGTCCTTTTTGCTTAATATCTGCCTCTACTAATATAGTGTAAGTTCCACATGGGCAAGGACTATGCCAATCCTATTCACTGCAGGAGCCCCAATACCTGGCACAGAGTAGGTATGCAATAAATATTTTTCCAGTGAATGAATGAATACTTGTATAAAAATGGAATCAGGCAAGGCAAACAAATTTAGGAAGGTTCTGCCGATCAGCTAAGTATTCAAACACTGAGCTAAGATTGTAGGGCTCTCCAATTTTTGCTTTAAAAGACTTTCTTGTAAATTTTGAATTTTATAGAACCCCTAATTTTATACAAAAGATTTTTTGCCTTCCATTGAAATAAGACTGAGAAAGTCTGCAAAAGAGGGTTTAAATAACCACAGATTGCTCTCAGTGGGCGTAGGATCCCACTAAAGGGATAGCAAACAAGTTCTAGCATTTTGGTTCTTCTACCAATCACTCGTTAATACTATTAGAAAATTTATATCAGGGCACCTGGGTGGCTCATTTGGTTAAGCAGCTGCCTTCAGCTGGGGTCATGATCCCAGGGTCCTGGGATGGAGCCCGTGTCCCTAGTGTTGGGCTTCCCTGCTCAGCTTCTCCCTCTGCCCACCCCCACCCCTCATGAGCTCCTGAGCATGCACACACTCTCTCAAATAAATAAAATCTTAAAGAGAAAATTTGTATCTATTTTAATTATGTATACATGTGTGCATTTGTATATACCCAAAGACACACAAAATCTAAATCACATTTTGGGTATGGTCCCTTGCTGAGTTCTAAGTGTTTATGTAGTAAAATGACAGGTTCAGTTGCCTCTAGGAACCCTTTGTGAAGAAATGAAATCCATACAGCTCTCATCTTGGAAAAACTTTTTCTCTCAATAATATTTCACCAGTTTAGCAAAATCTGTACAGTCATGTTACCTCTATAATGATATCTGTTTTGTTTCAGTGAATATTTTCAAAATAGCCTCTCTACATTCTTATCGGTTAACATCCTGGCTGGGGCAATGGCTTAGACTTCTTCTTTTGTACACAAATGCAGACATTAGCTTACCTGCAGATATTCCATAAAGTGACCACACTTCAAAGATGACAGACAACCTTGCAACCCACCACTGCCTTCTCCTGTCATTTTATCAGGCAGTATTTCATAAAATGATTACCCCCTGTAGCGGGAGGGATCCTCAGAAATTATCTAGCCCCATTTACTAATTTTGTAGGTGAGGAAACAGATCTGAGACTGATATTAAGGACTCCTCTGAACTTTTCCTTTATGCAGATTTGATCAGCTCCTTACAAATTTAATTCCTGTATTTCACTGACTATTGCTGCAGGCTTTATACTAAAAAAATTCTGTATAATCAAGAATGCCTGTGACTTCTGGGATCCCGGTGTCACTCCCAAATTCAGTAAAACTCAGAAAATGGAATCATTCCATCAATCTGAAAGGTGATGCATTATAGCCTCATGGGATGCTACATTACAAAATATTTGGTTAAGCCCAAGGTGACACCACCACCACTCAGCTAAACAGGAGGACCTGTAGCAAAGTTGGCAGCTTGTGACCTGCAATCAAAATGACTTTTCGTTGCTGATAGCTGCAGGTTTAATTGGTGCTTTAGCCAACAAGGCTGCCCAGAAAGGCTCTGCCATGGGGTGGATGTGAGAACCCATCTCTCTGTAGCAACCACGGATATTCAGGAGACTGACGTTCACTCCATCAGTCAACAGTGAATGCCTACTACAAGGAAGGCACTGTTATGGGCCTTGGGGATGGTATAAAATAAAAATCACCTCTGTACTCAGTAATCCCCAATTGTATTAGATAGATGAAACTTCTACCTCCTTCATTCCCTACCACTGACCAAATGACACTGGGGCAGTGAACTGTAGAAAGCAGCCAATCTTAAGTGTTTTGACTAGAAGTGCTCAAGGATGTGAACACTGTTCCCATCAGTTTCCTAACACATTCCATTCTCTAACATTAAGAATCTCAGAACCTTGGAGCTAAGAGAGAGGCAGGAGGACATTTAATCCAATTCCCTTACTTAATGGATTAGGAAACAAGAGGTCCAAGAAAAAAAGAGTGACTTGCTTCAGGACACAAAGTTTAATGAGATGGCTAAAATATCTCTTTTCGTAAACATTGTTATACCTTATTCTGGCTTTAAGAAACACACATTTGTATTAAAAAGCTGTTATTCGCTTTCACCCAACCTGTTCTGGTGAATTCTTTCAACTAACCAACAGCTCTGTGGAAGAGAAAGGGGGAGGATATTGACAGTGACTGAAATCTTATACACTTGGTGTTTTCCATGGGTTATCTCATTATCCTCACAGGATTCTGCCTTCATAAATGAGCAAACTGGAGATTCAGGACATCTAACTTGCCAAGTGCTAAAAAGTATCCCAGTTCTCTGACTGAAGCCCACACTCCAGCTCCAACCTCACTTCTGACATCACTGATTAAAAAACAGCCTCTTGATTTAGGACAGAACATGCTCACTGCCATTTTCAAAAGAGGAATCACCTTCCCTGCTAATAATCTTTTCCAAAATGTTAAACCAACAACTGTTTACATCCTTGTTTTCCTTGGGCTTGGCTTATCACTGAAAAAAACAAAACAGAGTACGAATTATAAAGTTTTTCACCAAATGAAAAACATATTCTCGTCATAAATGCAATAGAAAGACCAGAAAAGCCCAGTGCCCCAAGAGAACCAAAGTAAGGACTATGTCCTTTCTAATCACTGCTAACTCAGAGAACTTGCAAATCTCACTTTACTCCCCAGATCCTTTCCCAACGAAATGAGCAACAATTACCTCATTTGAATTTAATCCATCAGTTGCAGCCAGAGGCACTTTCCCATGCAGCACCGTGCCAGTTACCTCTTTTATTCCAAATCCTGGGGAATCAAGGTCCTCCTTGATCCACATTCTAGCAGGGGAAGCCTCCTTTAAAACAGAAGTTTCTTCTTCTGAGATAGGCACTGAATCAGTGTGGGCAGTATCTCCCAGGAAGGGTACACCAGCAGGGAACACTTCCTCCATGGCAGGCACTGCAGAAGCTGGGGTGACAGGCTCCTCTGGGGTGGGCACTCTAACAGCTGGGGCTGCAGGCTCCTCCGGGGTGGGCGCTCTAACAGCTGGGGTGACAGGCTCCTCCGGAGTGGGCGCTCTATCAGCGGGGGTGACAGGCTCCTCCGGGGTGGGCACTCTAACAGCTGGGGCTGCAGGCTCCTCCGGGGTGGGCGCTCTAACAGCTGGGGTGACAGGCTCCTCCGGGGTGGGCGCTCTATCAGCTGGGGCGACAGGCTCCTCCGGGGTGGGCGCTCTATCAGCTGGGGTGACAGGCTCCTCTGGGGTGGGCGCTCTATCAGCAGGGGCTGCAGGCTCCTCCTGGGTGGGCACTCTAACAGCTGGGGTGACGGGCTCCTCCCGGGTGGGCACTCTAACAGCTGGGGTGACGGGCTCCTCCAGGGTGGGCACTCTATCAGCTGGGGTGACGGGCTCCTCCGGGGTGGGCACTCTATCAGCTGGGGTGACGGGCTCCTCCGGGGTGGGCACTCTATCAGCTGGGGTGATGGGCTCCTCCGGGATGGGCGCTCTAACAGCTGGGGTGATAGGCTCCTCCGGGATGGGTGCTCTATCAGCTGGGGCTGCAGGCTCCTCCGGGGTGGGTGCTCTAACAGCTGGGGCGACAGGCTCCTCCGGAGTGGGCGCTCTAACAGCTGGGTCTGCAGGTTCTTCCGGGGTGGGCGCTCTATCAGCTGGGGTGACAGGCTCCTCCGGGGTGGGCGCTCTAACAGCTGGAGCGACAGGCTCCTCCGGGGTGGGCGCTCTAACAGCTGGAGCGACAGGCTCCTCCGGGGTGGGCGCTCTAACAGCTGGAGCGACAGGCTCCTCCGGGGTGGGCGCTCTAACAGCTGGAGCGGCAGGCTCCTCCGGGGTGGGCGCTCTATCAGCTGGAGCTGCAGGCTCCTCCGGGGTGGGCGCTCTATCAGCTGGAGCGACAGGCTCCTCCGGGGTGGGCGCTCTAACAGCTGGAGCGACAGGCTCCTCCGGGGTGGGCGCTCTATCAGCTGGAGCGACAGGCTCCTCTGGGGTGGGCGCTCTATCAGCTGGGGTGACAGGCTCCTCTGGGGTGGGTGCTCTAACAGGTGGGGCTGCAGGCTCCTCCGGGGTGGGCACTGTAGCAGCTGGGGTGACAGATCCCTCTGGGATGTCATCCTTTGTGGTGGGCTCTGCAACAGCTGGTGCATCCTTCTCCATGATGGTCGCTGTAGGAGCTGGAGCAGTCCCTTCAGAAGCAGGCACTGCAACAGCTGGGGCAGCAGCCAGCATATCCTTCTCTACAGTGACCACTGAAGCAACTGGGACACGTGCCTCTATGGTGGCCACCGAAGCAACTGGTACGTCTTCCCCCGGGAAAGGCACTGCAGCAGCCACAGCAGCTCCCTCTGGGGCAGGCGCCACAGCATCCAGGACACCCTCCTCTGGGCCGAGCACTGCAGCCCCTGGGGTAGGCTTCTGTGGGATGGGTATCCATCCCTCCAAAATGGGCTCAGCACTACTAGCCCTGGTAACTTGTTCCTCCAGAAAGATACTCAGCAATGATTCTGAATCTCTCATTTCTGTCTCCCCGCCCTCCGATGATGCCACGTTCAGCTCGGGCTTTGTATCATTTACAGCTTCCACTCCATCTCCGCTCTGTCTCAGTCCACCAACCAGCAGGGGCAGATTCAGAGTATCTGACTCTGCGGACTTCCTCTGGAGATCCTGGAAGATCTGCTCTGGGAAGGCTCTGTGAACATACGCTGGGGCTTGATCCTCCAAAAGCCTGGCTTCATAACCCAGCTCTTGCCCCTCCCCACCCTCATCACAAACTTTCTCCTTGGACAATTCACAAGGATCCACGTTTCCCAAGGAAGTCAGACTGCTATTTTCTCCATTAATAGCTCCTTTCTCACTTTCCAAATGAATCTCATCTGTTAGTAAATGTGAATCACATGAGAACACCTCTACTTCAGGTCCTGAGGTAACATCTGTTAGTTCATAGCTAAAAGCACGACTGAGGGGGACCCTCTCAACACACTCTTCAACATTCCCCTCAGGGTGACTGCAGTCTACCTGGGACAAACTGCCATTTTCTTTGGCCAGCTCAGCTACAAAGCCTGATAAGTCGTCTTCCTGGGAAGCCCTGTGATCAGAGTTGGGCAGTCCTCCTGGGTCAAGCTTTCCCAGTGACTCCAGATCAGCTGGGTGTCTGAAATTAAATTCCCCTACAGTCTCGGGGCTAGAAGGCACTTTTTCACGCTCCTCCTCACTAATAGTGGAAGTGTCTCTCCTGGTATCAGAGCAGACAATAAGTTCCATAGCATTAGGCACCTGAGAAGAATCCAGGGCATTAAAATAGTCACAATCCAATCCAGTATCAGAGTCTTTTACCCTTACATTTAAAAGGCCCATGCGTTCCTCTTCTAAGGCAGCCCCTGGAAAATGACTAATTACAAGTGCATTTTCTGCATCCTGGGATGGGGCCAGCCCTTCAGAAGAGGCTTGATTCTCTAGCTCAGCTAGAGGAGTTACTCCTTCTTCACATAAACACTCCTTTTCAAGTTCAAGAAACATCTGCACTGAATCTGTGTCAGAGAGCTGCTCTGAATCAAGAGGACCAACAGTACATTCTAAGTCGGAAACAAGACCCTCCAGCCCCTGAGCAGTTCTGTTTGTCAGCTCCCCTACAGCACTCTCACCTGTGAGAACACAACTGTAATCCAGAGGTGTATCCTCGAGAACAGAAGCCAAATGGTTCTTAGCTGACTGTAGGTCATCAGAGCAACAAATCTGACCAAGAGCTAGGTGGTCAACAGTTCTCAAGACAGCAGCTGAGCAATCGGTCCCATCCTCTGCCACTGCTAAAGTGTTTGCTTGTTCTCGTCCTTCAAAAATATCTGCCAGGCTGTTCTTTTTCTCATCTGCCGTTAGAAAAATCTTTCCTCTCTCTGACAGTTTCTCTCCCTCCCACTCCTCCTCAGCTTCCATCATGATCCATCGCTCATCCTCCTCAAACTTTAGCTCAGACTCTGTTTTCTCTCTCAGGCTGGGAGTTATGAGAATATGCAATTCTGGATCCAATAGCTCTTCACTCAGGCAAGGGGAGAGAGGAGGCAGTTCCACAGTGCAGGCTGTGTCCCCAAGGGGGTGCTGCTTCTCGCTGAAGCCTCCCTTAGCCAAACTTTTCATGGCTCTGGGCCAGGTTGCACTTGAGAATCTGTGTTCCTGCATTACATCTGTGCTACCACTTGCAGCTGCAGCTTCTGATTCTAGAGGCTGGAATTCATGGGGAGAGCGCTCCCTGTGCGGCTGCAATCTGAAGTCTTGGCACTCCCCGCTTAAATTTTTCACATCCTGCACTTCTGGAGTATCTATGGATTTGGACACATGTTCCAGAGTCACTGATTCTGACTGAGGTTCCCTGTGGTCCAAATGACCAGAACTTTCTGTTAATGCAGCACTGGATTCCTTCTTCTCTTGCAAGGAAGGATTTGAAGCCCCAGCTTCTGAAACCTCACTGAGAGAAGCTTCTATCCTTTCTGCAAATTCTGGGAAATTGGGTGGCATGAAGGACTTCCATGATCTCCTGTTAACATTATCTTTGCGTTCTGCATTTGGTCGCCTTCTGGGTGGCACGGGTGCTGACTTCTGCACATCGCTGCTTAACTTTAGTGCATCAAATATTATCCTCTCATCCAGCTTTTTGCCTTCTGGGGCTCTAGATTCAAAAACATTAGATGCTGCTCCTAACGTACCATTGCTGGATATAGTACCTCCTTCCATCTTTTCCATGGTGCTTTTTGATGTCTGATTAAGCTTTGACCCCTGGTCAATTTGTTCATTTATCCTCATTGTATCATATATAGATCGCTGTGGAACATAACAATCCTCTATATAGCCATCTTCTTCCTCTCCTTTCCCCAGGCAGGTGGGGTTCTGCCTTAAACAGTCTGGCCTGCTGAGTGGCTTACCCATACTTTTTCAATCAAGATGAAACATCAACCTTTTAAAAGTTTTTCACCGGTTACCCAAAAATGCATTCTGCATAAGTTAAAAATCCTTTTACATGTTCACAACTGGGGACCACCAATTGGATCTGCCTTCCAGAAAGGCCTGCAAGTCCAACTCTGAAACCATTCTGGGAGAAGCTCTAAAAGAAACAGCTTTTTCCTCACAGGCTAACAGCCTCATAGTTGCAGACAGTTAAGTGGTATAATTTAGTCAACAAACAAAATAATTCCTTGTATGGCTTCTTTTGTGTGTCTTTTAAGAGCACTGCTGTTTCTAATTCAGTCAGTAAAAAACAACAAAAAAAACCCCATCTGATACTGACAAGTCTTTTCCAGAATCTAGTTCCACTCACTTCTCACCCAGAGTTGGAAGAAGCTTTATACCAATTGTGTCCTTTAATAACAATGGCACAGCCTCCCCAGTCTTCAAGAATGGCCCAAGCTCCTAAGAATTCCTTTCATTTTATCCTCAGTTCCAGTCCTGGAGAGTCCAGCTGGTCTGAATTAGCCCTTCGTCCTCCCTAGTTCGGGTGTTTGCATTTGAACTGCGCTGGTCGGCGGATATTCCTGCAACTTTAAACACAGGAAGTCCTTCATTCGGGGCCAGCTTGGGGCTTCCTGTCTCCAAAACATCATGGCATTGTTGTGGCTCCCAGAACAGCTCTGCGCTGTGGCCGCAAAACAAGGCGAGTGGAGCCCGGCGCCGGGCCTTTGAGAGGCCGGCAGGCTGCAGCAGCGGCCGAGGGCCGGTGCAAGGGCTCGCTCAGCGCGGCCCACTCCCCCGCGCCGTGCCGCGCGCCCCGAGGGCCAGGGATGCCTCACCGCAGGCTGGCAGGTGGCTCCGGGCTGCGCCGGCCTCCAGTCCCGCGCTCAGGAAGTTAGTTTGTCCCTCCGGCAGCTGAGTCCCGCGTGCTGTGGGCGCCGCCTCCCCCGCCGCCGCCAGTCCCCGGTCCGCAGCCGCCGCGCCGTGGGCTGCATGTCAAGCAGCCGCCTCTATTCTCCGCCACCGCCGGCCCCGCGGCCCCGCCGTCCTCCCCGCCCGCAGCTGTCACGGTCCCGGCATGCAAACTTCTGGCTGGGAACAAAAGGCTCCGCTCGGGCCGGGCGGGGGCGAGCCCTCCTCCCTCGCACAGAGCGGCCCGCTCACCCGCCGCTCGCTGCAAGTGCTGGGCTGGCGGGCGGCTCTCCTCCCCCTTCCCCGCGCCGCCCCGCCCCGCCCGGGCAGCCCCCCCTGGAAGCCCGGGAGCGCGACGCGGAGAGCCAAGGGGAGGAGGGCGGAGGCGGAGCCGTGGCGGGGGCAGGGAAAAGGAGCGACCCGAGCCGAGAGGAAGGGGGCGGCGGAGAGGATTGGAGGCCGAGGCGGAGGGGGCGGCGCTTCCGCGCGGTTCGGGGCCAGGAAGCCGGAGCTCCAGCCGCTCGGCTCACAGAGCCCACGCCCACCGCGCCCCAGGGCCCGAGGGAGAGCCCCGCCCCCAGAGAGGGCGAGAGGAGGGGGGCGGTACCCGCGCGAGGCTCGGCCGCGCCGCGCAAATCCCCTGACAAAGGAAAGCCCCGCCCTCTTCCCTCTGGCCCGACCCCCTGCCACCGCCCCCGCACCCCCCCAGCCAGCGTCCCGACCCGCCGGGCTCCGAGCCCAGCCCAAGGGCGAGCGAACCCAGAGGGGCGCCCCCGCCTCCCCACAGCCAGCGGGTTCTGGCAGGGGCCGCTCGGGGCCCCATCTGCCGGCGGGGTCGCGTCGGTTGCCGCGGGCTGCAAGCATGGCTCTCGGCTCCAGCTCCACTGTCCTAGTCCCTCCAATGTCACCTTTAGCGCGCCCCTGCCGGGCCCAAGAACACTAGCCTTAAACCCGGCACTTTCCGGTGTCCGAAGGCATTCTGTTACGCCCAGAGGCCAAGTTATTGGATGAACTCTAGGCACCTTCTCTCTTTCCCTTCTCCAGTACATCAGGTCTCGGTCCATCCTCCCACCAGAACTGCTGGGCCCGCAGACTTGAGAGGTGGCAATGACTGAGGAAGGGGGGCGGGGCGGTGGAGACGCAAGCAGCAGAGACCCACGCCCTAACACCTGGGCTCCTTTATTGCTGCGCACATCCAAGGAAACCTGAGCCTCCCTGGAGCCAGCTCAAAAGCATGCGTCTGTATTTCAAGTCTCAAAACGGAAAATACGAGAGAGAAAAGTGGCCAACAATCCGGGCCACAGTTTTTGGCTTTTAGAAAAGCCATCTAATCACCTGGTGACTTATTTAACCCAGGGAAGTTCAAAGGGCAACCCAGGAAACTGTCCAACAGAGACAGCTGCATTTCTGAAGGGGTGCAATACTCTGCTACCTTTGTGATGGTCATTTTCTGATTTTATGAAGGAAAAGCAACAAAGTCTATTAAAATTTCTGAATCTCTTTTGAACCATGTGGTCAATATAGATGGTTAAACTTTGTAAAAGTTATTTCTATCCTTTACACAGTGAGTGAAGCCAATAGTTGGCACATGGAGATCTGGCAGTGAACCCCCAAGCTGAGCCTTAGGCTTAACTTAGAGAGCCAAAGAGGTCCTTGGCAAAAATGAGGTGTGGGCTGAAGCCTTTGGTCAGAATTCAGCAACTAAAGGGGTGCCTGCCTGGCTCAGTCGGTAGAGCATGTATGCCACTCTTGATCTCGGGGTCATGAGTTCTTGAAGAATTAAGAAACTCAAAAAAGACCGTTTACTGGCAAAATGTGTTACACTTCATTTCTCACTTCAAAAGAGACTGCTGATCAATTCTGCCCTCTCAAATCCAAAGGACTATCTCCCCATCTGTAAACTGAAGGGGAAGGGGATAGACTAGATTGTGCCTTGATAGCCTTTCTAACTTTTTCTTTAGTTCTAAAAGTTTTAAAGAAGCCATACCAGAATCCTGAGTCTTCCTGGTCCTATACTACAAGATATTAGAAACCTTGTCCCCTGAGGAACAAACAGTAGAAAGAACCAAGAATTCTTGACCTAGAGAAGGTTCCAGGCAATGTGATCAACGTGAAGTATCTGAAGGGCTGGAATGTGGGAGGAAGGAGGCTTGTTCTGGATGTCTCTTTAAGCTGGCACACTAAGATCCAAGGGCAGATTTGGAACCAACAAAAAGCTTTTTCATAGCTATTCAAAGAATAGAGTGTCCCCTAAAGTGATGACTTTCCTGACCCTGGAGGTGTTTGAGCAGAAATTCATGCAATCATTTGGCAAGGATTTGGGGAAACAAATCCTCAATCAGTTTGTTCAGGATGAATTTTAAGGTGCCTTCTAACTCTGACACACTGTGATCCTAAGGTACGATCAGCTTACAGATCTGATACTTAACATTTCAGGGAATCTGGGTCTTAATTTTCCTTTAATTATTCAGTACAACTGGAAAAACCCAGGGAAGGCAAGATCAATTTCACTAGCAAGTCTCCCTGGCCAAATACACTCACTTAAGTGTTCAGATATCATAACAGACTGTTTAGTGTGCCAGGCCCCTCTGGTTGGAAGAATCTGAGGAATTCTGGCTCTTGACTAGGGTGGGTGGTTATTCCATTATAAAGAATGATCTTGATGTGGAATCACAAACTTCATGGCCAGAAATTCCTTTCCTGTTTCCTCACCAAGTCAGGTGCCAACTAATTCAGTCTTCTTAATCCCTCCCCACACCTATCTATCTACCTTATTCTCACTACTCTGGCCAAATGCTCCATATTGTAATATAAATAAGGAGGGCATTTTAACAACTATGAAGTTCAAATTCGAAGTATTTATTGGCTTAAGTTACACTCTCTCACTAAAGTGTTAAGAGACTATTATATCGAAATCTCCCCAAAATTCAAACACAGTCTTATAGAAAGGATTACATAAAGTTGCCCAATTCTCTCTCCCACCACAAAAAAAGAAGCCAGAGAGTGCTATCTGAGTGCACTGCTCCTTTTTTATCATCAGTATGTGTTTAGGAAGAAATCAGGAAAGGAAGCACAGGCTCTTTCCTCCATGTCTTTTTTTTTTTTTTTTTTAATGTGTTCATGAGTTTCTCTTTAGTTTTGGTATGTGGAACTCTGCCAATGCCATCTCAGTGACTGAAATAAATACCTGATATAGCTTTCAGCCTCTTGTTACCCTGATAGCTCCAACAAAAAAAGCATCTGTTCATTTCACATGCCGTGTGTAAACTTTTTAAAAGACAAGTACAGGGAGCTCCAGAGAACCTCTTTGGATGCTTCCCCCACTCCTATAGCCACCAATATAAGTGCTGAAGCCAAATTTCAAATTAGTTTCCAGTTAGTTGATTACAGAGTTCAAAGAATTCTCTACTTATATTGAAATTCCTAAGAACGAAATTTGGTGTCAGATTTTCTTTCAGTGAACTTATTAGAAAGAACAATCCTGGCCCTTCCTGCTTTCTTCTTAATTAAAGACAGCTGGGTGGAGTCTCCTCACACCCTAACACAGCTCCCTCTCCAAGTTTTGAACCCAACATTTTGCCTTTGCTCCAATCTTAAACCACCAGCCCCATTAGGACAATCTGGAGACCCAGATCCACACTTCCCCAGATTCTTTAATGCCTTTTCATGCACCTCTGTCTTGGAGGATTAGTTCTGATTAGAGGGGGATACAGAAGACTGGTTACATCTTGCACATTTTAAATCTACAAAATGCCTTTCATCTTAGGCTCGCTAGACTTTACAAGCATTTATTTAGTGGCAAGTGGAAACTCCACAGTATTAGTCTGTACCTGTTGGGCATCAGTAACTAGCATCCTAAGGTGTTTTTATTACATAAAGATGGCTACAGAGTGGCTCATTAAGCAATAGAACGTGATGTGAAGCTTCTTTTAAATGGGATACTAAGGATTTTGATGCTCTGTGAGCTCACATGTATTTCCAAACCCATGAGAAAACTTTCCACACACTCTGCAGGAACTCTCATGACCCTTGTGAGCCCTTTCCTGCTTGCAGACTTTCCAAAAGACAGTGTATTAATCCCTCTTTTAGCCACTCAACAAGATAGTAATGACAAAAGCACGGGGCTCTGCGAATTAGAAAAGACTGGACAGAAGAGTGGAGGGAAGGAAGGCAGGGGAAGTCAGGGAAGGCTTAATGGAGGGAATTACATTTACTCACTAGGATGTGGATATGTAGGGATGGTGAAGACAAGATTTCTAAGTGAAATGCTAGAGACAGGGACCCTAAAGAAGCAAATTCAAAGTCAGCATGGCTTAAGTACAGGGTGTATGAAAGGGAAAAATGAGAGGTCAGAAGGGTAAGTAGCTCAAGGCCAGTTCATCAAGGCCCTTGAATGCCAAGCACGAATTTATGCTTTATTCAGAAAACCATTATGATATTGAGATTTACTTATTTAAACTTACTAGGGGCTCATGAGAGTTACTGAGTGGTGTGAGCAAAGTTTCCCAAGAATTTGGGACTGGGTGCTCATTAAACTGCCATTTAATATACATGATCTCATTTTAAAAATCCAAATTCTTAAATTATAAATGAAGCTTGAGGTGGTAAACTTACTTGTCCAAAGTAGCATAGCTATTGAAAATCCAGGCTGTTAAGATTTGAGCTTATGTCTGATGATACTGCATTGGTGTATGTACAGAATAAGCTGTAGATGGGGGAGACTGAAGGTAGAGCAATCAGGAGGACTTTGCAGTTCAGTCAAGAGGTAATAAAAGCCTGAACTCATGAAAATCAGGAAGGGAGCTGTGAAGGAAATGACAGAGACAGAATATTTGGACTTCACAACTGACCAGATAGGAGGTAGAGGTTAAGGATAATATAAACTTAAAATAATGCTGTAGCGTTAGTCTTGTATTCCCGAGGGCATACTTGTCCTATAAAATAGTAGCAAAGGGGAAGAAACTATTTGAAAACGTAAACATTCATTCCAGGACCCTGGAATCATGACCTGAGCCGAAGGCAGACGCTTAACCATCTGAGCCACCCAGGCGCCCCTACCAAAGCAATTCTTACCATCGATCAATAAACAACCAACTTAGGTTTGAATGTAAAGGACTAGACCCAAATCAGAGCTTTTCCTCTGGGAACGAACTGCAAGATGACAGAGACATTAAATGGGTCACTTAGATGCAATGAATTCAAGCTAGAGGAGGCCTCAGAGAAGTTCAATTTCTTTGAATTCTTAGCATCTTCTTCCCTTGACTTATATATACATATAACCGAATATTAAAAACATGTCTGCTGAAACTGTGAAGGATTAAAGCTTTTCTGTAAAACTATCTGGATTTGGTATATATGCTTGGCACAGAGATTAAGTGTATCTGTGTTTTTAAGCTGCTTTCCTCTGAAACTAAGCTGATACCTTTTCCCCTCACACCTCAGTGTTTTAATTAAAGACTGATTAATATTAAGAGGTGTCTCTCCCAAAGAGGCTGACTTGGTACTTGCCATTGTATGGCAACAGAAGAAGATAACATGGTCTATGTTAAAAGCTAATTAGGCCAAGGACCCTGAGGTCATGAAAGCTGATCTGATGGGTAACTCTGAGTTACTGGGGAAGTCACTGAGCTGGTAATGGCTTCTGGTTAATTCTGGTTAATGATATGAAAATAACACTGATTTGTAGAGCACATAAGCCAAGGTCAAAATGGTCTCAGAAAAACATGCTGGCTGTGGGATTTTGATATGAATAAGTTAACAAGTTAATGAGTAAGTAAGCAAACGTGTATGTATGTATGTGTACATAAAGTATGTTTAAATTTGTGTTACGAGTCATGACCTACACTGCCTATATACTGCAACTCTAAGGTTAGAAACCAGCTCTACACTTGTTCCCTACAAAAAACTGCTCAGGAAAGCTATTTGTCCATCCACTTGTTTCACGGCTGCCACTGAGCTAATTTTACTGTACTCTCATAATTTCCATTTTTCCAAGAAGAGAAAGAACTAATCTAATCAGGTACTGGGCCTTAGAGCAAATCTTCTGGAGAATAATTATCTCTTGGCACAAAGGGTGTAACTTATTAAAAAGATTTCATAATATTCTAATTTGTATGCCTGGATACATTTTTTTAAAAATAAGAGATTATTTTCATTTACTGAGCACTTAATATATGCCTAGTGCTTTCATCTATAACACTTCATTTAACTCTCATAAAAACTCTAAAGGTATGATTTACCATTTCACATTTTATAGTTAAAGCAATTCTACAGAGAGGTTAAGTAATTTCCCCCAAGGTCACACAGCTAGTAAATGATAGAGCCAGAATTCAAAGCTGGGTATTTCTGACTCAAACTCATTCCATTTTTTTTTCTTTTTTACTACACTAAGTTGCATGAAATACGAAGACTCTTCCTAGCCGTGAACTAATCGGGTTGGTGACAAAGACTCTAACGTGATGGATAACAACTACAAGACAATATTTCAGGGTCTGGCTTTCCTTAAGTGCACTTGAAGTAGCAGATTTCTTTCTTTGTTTCATTCAGGCTAATATCAAAGTGAAATTGTGTTCCTTTAATATATGCTAACTAGTAGAGAAGGAAGGGAATCCACAGGCAAGGAGAGGGGAGGAATCTAGGCTAGAATTAGAATTTCTCAGGATTCACAGGATTTGCCTCAAGTCTTGCAAAGTAGACAGCATTTTTGAATCCCAGAGCTCACATGGCTTATGAGAAATAAAGAGCACTCATCCAGTCAGTCACTAATCTCCAAGTATATGCACACCAATATGTTAACTACTTTGAGGGACACAAAAATAAATTTATTGAGATTAGAGATGGGTCAAATGCACAGAATCAGAAAACACCAAAGTTTGGCAGTCTATGATAAAGGCCAAATGAGTTACACATCTTAAGTGGTTTAGGAGAACAGGAGAAGTAGTGAGCTGGGTAGATCAAGGAGGCTTTGGGGAAGACACGGGACTTGAATCAAACCTTGAGGTTTGGGTAGAAATAGGCAAAATGTATAAGGAGTGTTTGGGATGAGTGGATGGAGTGGGTGGGTAGTCCATATAGGAAATAAGACTGGAAAAATAGTGGGGATCAAATATGGAGTTTCCATGGCTGGAGAAGGAAAAGACTAGGGGCACAGATATAGACCAATTCTGAAGGATGCCATCATTTAATCCCTCCGATCAAATGGCTCCTACATTGATCTGGGTGAAGGATAAGCATCCACAGAAAGAAGGGTGAAAACAGACAGAAGCTAAGGGAAAAGCATCTTGGAGGCCCACGTTCTAGAAGGCTACAGCACACTTTGTTTTTTCTGTGGGAACCATGTGCGTACACGCTTGCTGTCCAATCAGAGAAGCTCTCTGCATTCCTAACAGAGGATCCTTTGTTCCAAACAGCAAGGCTCAAAAGAGACAAAGTCTGATAAAATCACACTGAGATCAGACTCCCAGCTGGTGCAGGGGCTGATGCCATTCCATAACACACCCTACAGGAAGCAGCCTGAGATACACAGCTGATTGATTTCCACAGCAGGAGCCTTGTGGCGGGGTGGGGTGGGGACTGGTCAAGCATTAAGAGAATTCTTTAGCCACTGACTCAAATTAGTTCACCAGGATCCTGACTTTGTCCAACAGATCTGTGTAAGTCACTCTCAGAACTAACACCATTTGTTAACTAATTTTTGAAAAAAGGGAGGAAAACCATGAAGCTCTGCCAGGCAGTGGAACTCTTTTGTCAGTTAACTCTTACTTGTCATGGCATCTGAAGAGGGGGGAAAATATCAAACCCCCACCTCTCTCTAGAAGTGGGCTGAAAAAGATGCTAGTAGCAGCCTCTCCAGTTATGACAGTCAAAAATGTCATTGGCTATTGCCAAATGTCCCGTAAGGGGCAAAACTGCCCCCAGTTGAGAACTATTGGTCAAACATGGCCTTTGGTGCCAAATAAACCTTTCCAATCCCAGCTCTAACAGTCACTTGCTGTTGGCTTGAACAAGGTACTATAACACCTTCAAGTTGCAGTTCTCTTGTCTGCAACTGGAATTTTAAATGTCTTATTGATGGGGGGTTAGGCTTTGAGCTCACTTAGACTTAGGGTGTCTCTCACCGTACTTGCCACCACCACACGTCACTGCCACTGTACTCCCTTGTACCCGCTTCCCGTAACACACTGTCCCCTCAAAGAGGCCTGGCACAGAGCAAGTGCTCAGTAAGAATGGACTGAAAGGAATAAGGAGCCCCTTCCTCCCAACCCCCACCACCACGTAGCACTTATTCTTATCCCGGAGTGGCCAAAGTTCTGAAAGGTCCACATTTCAAATCACAGTTAGCACTGTGGAAAACACAGCTTGTGAAGGCCTAGGGAATAAGTGTATCCCATTAATCTTCCACGGCCAATACCAGAGACTGGTATTTGAAAAGCACTCAGTAGTGGTAGTGGCTAAGTATTAAGGAAGGTGGGGAGGGAGCACATTCTTCCCATAGCTAGGTTTTCCCAACCAGGACAGCTGAGACTTGGGAAGAATCTGTTTGGCAGGAGACAGCCCTTTGGTGCAGTGATGCTTTGGTGCAGTGACCTGACACGACTCCCAGTGGGACTCATTTCATTCCTGGTGAACCAACCAACCCTAACAATCAAGTGCCCTTCAGAGCAACTCATCACACTTCCTTCCTAGAGGTTCTCTGCTTATGCTATGGCTCATGTGCCAGCCAGCTAGCTTGAAAGTGCCTAGGATTTTTCTGAAGCTAAGGCTGACGACTAGGCCAAGGCTTGAGACCGGTTACCGTTCATCTCCAGACACAATAAGAAACCGTCCTGTTCTGCAAGTCTGTGCTTATCTCAACCGTGTTCACTAATCAAATAATCAACAATGAACCCAAGTTCTGCATGAGGTAAATTCTAGTTTTTCTGGAAACATATTTTTCTTCCTTCACGTACAGAATCATATGGTGAACCCTAGTTGCAAATGCTACATGCTGACACGATATGTGAAGGATTTCAGTAAACTCAAATCAAACTGCTCAGTCCTTTCTTTTGTTGCTTTAAAATCTTCCCTTGCTATCAAAATTTCCAGACTTTTTTTTTTTTTTTTTGGTGGAATCCATCAACGCCTTCTTGACGACCTTCCATTTGGTCTTACTACCTTCACTGAGGCATGAGGCTCCTTTAAGATGATGTCATGGCTGCAATCTTGGGCTTTTGCTTTGTGATGCTGATATTTAAAACACTAATGGGGATACTGGAAAATGGGGCTGGAAAAAGTTCAACATGAAGCAAACCTAAAGTCCTTAAAGGTACCTTCTTCACCTTCTCCCCACCCAGTTGCTACAGTGGGGGCAGAGAGGATTATTACAGAGCACTGGGATTCTTTGGGTGGGGGGCTAGGGGGTGGTCTCCGAAGGGTTATAAATAGCAGCAGCCAAACTGTGAGTTCTGGGAGAGCAACTGACAGACCATAGTCTCCCCTTAAAGGCATGGAACGAGGAAGCTTCCTGAAGTATTTCCACACAGGAAGTTCCTCTTCTCTTTAGAAATGCATCATCAACCAAACACCTGCATCAACAACTCCACGAAAAATAAACTGCTGACGCCAGGGAAAGTGCCTAGGAAATTTTAAACTAGACACGGATCAGTACCGGCAAAAATCAAGAATCCAGGGCTTGGCCTAAAGGAAGGCTGACTTAGAGCCAGTTGCTGCTACCACAGTCTTAATCAGATTATGAGAAGGCGTCTGCTACATAAATATTTAACTTAATCAACCAGCACCTTTTCCAGCTGAAGTTTCCCACACGTAGGTGGCAATTTTCTTCAAAGGCAGTGGTTCTCAACCGAGGGAGATTTTTGCCTTCCAGGGCACGTTCAGCAATGTCTGGATATTCATTTTTGGTTGTTACACTGGGGGAGGGTTGCTATTGGCATCTAGTGGGTAGAGATCAGGGAGGCTGCTAAACATCCTGCTGTGCACAGGACAATCCCCCACCACAAAGAACTATCCACCCAAAATGTCAAGAGTGCTGAGGCTGAGAAACCCTGTTCTAGGGCATTCGCTTTCCTTCCTTGGACCCTAGTAGTTCCTATGGGAGTAGCCGCATGGAAGGAAGGAAGGAAGAAAACCAAGACAGGCCAACGGTCAGCACGAGGCAGGAGAGGGGGTGCCTACTCAACTTACCTTGCTGTTGTAGAGCGGGAGATACTGAAACCTCTAGGTGACAGACAGGTCACACCAAGTGTGATTTCCTTTCTTTCCAGGGGCAGGTAGATAATGCTGATCTCATCTGCTTTATTCTCTAGTGAATCTAACTGGCAAAACCATAGATGGGCTGATACTGTCTTTGTAATTGTTTGAAAGGCAGGAAAGTATCTTTGTGCAAATTGGCAGCCTTTCAGCTCCACGTCAGGCCCTGTCTTCTAAGAGTTTTCATGTGTGCTCAGAGGGAAGCCTAAACTCGCCTTTCATGAAGCAAAAAAAAAATCAAACGAAGAGGTTTACAGGGCTTTCTTGTTCTGGCATTATGGTGGGATACTGAGGTCTCCAGACAAAGGCTGTAAGCATGCACAATCCCTGACCCTGGGCTCTGCTCAGCCTGAATTAGTATTGAGAACAGTCCTAAGCAAGCCCGCTGCCTTAGTATATCCCACCAGCCCAGCCTCAAAGGCAAAGAAGGAAAAGACCAATGGGCTTGGATGCTTCCAATGCACCATTAGGTGAAGTGAACCTTTGTGAGAAACCTATAGACCCTAAAAAGGTTTCCATTTTTCCCACTTGTTTTTTCTTGTCACTGAGTGGTAGAGTGCTGAATCTGAAGCCTGGCCTGAATACACAGTAAATATAAATTAACACATGAAATACAGAGTACAAAGGGCATCTGGGTTTCTTGACACTGCTCTTGATGCCTAAACCACCACCAACCTCCTGACTGAGAGGCCATGGTGGTTCTTGGGCAGGGGTGTCTCTCTCTCTCTCTCTCTCTCTCTCTCTCTGTGTACAGGAAGGGGTTGGTTTGAGATTTAGAATGATCTCAATTCTTGACCATAAAACTAGCACAGGGAATTTCAAAATGAGGAAAGCCTCTTGTTATCATCAGAATTAAAAGATTTCTTTGGCTTAAGTTTCAGTGAAATAAAGGTCTTGTTAGTGTCTGTTATGCACATACAATTCCTTTTCCTCAATAATCACTGACTCTCTTGTTCAGGAAAACAGAATTTCCTGAAGAGATTAGCCAAGGTCTTTTCCTTCCTGTTCTGAAAACACGCTCAACATTCTCATTTGAGATTTCTGGAATGACTGAACCCAGTCAAGTGCCTAATTCAGGAAGGTTTGAGGTCTTTGCCTGTTTACAGTGGGAGAGGACTCTCTTTCCATTTGACAGATCCTCACTGGTTGACCAGATTCTATCATTTATTCAGATGTATTTGACGGAAAAGCCTTTCCTCGGAATCATGACTTTCAGTTTTTCACGTTCATTTAAGGAGGAAATAACTTTTCCCACAAGCTGCCTCTCTACACATTTCTCAGCACCACTGCACAGTCCCAAGTAAGCCCGGGGCTGATCCCAGACCTGACTCATCTGTCTATTCGGCCCATCCGCAGTGGAGTTAGCCAGGTCTGAGCACAGCCCATGCTTCTGTCTACAGACTCATATCCTCTTCTTTTTAGCAGATTCTGTGCTGAGAGTGTGATCCCATTAAAAAAAAAAAAAAAAAAAGGCAACAGGGCTCTATCTCAGGACCCTGAGACCATGACCTGAGCCAAAGGCAGACGCTTAACCAACTGAGCTACCCAGGTACCCCTCTGGTTTTGACTTATTAAAAACACTCTGAATCTGAAAGCAGAGTCACGCTTTATGAATCCGGTCTGCTGCTTTAGCGAGGGAAGATTAATCCATTGCTGGATATAGAGCACATTAACCCCAAACTCAATACTCAAACCATGAAAATGACTCAGTCCTCAGAATGCGTCCAAAAAGACCTTCCCTTTACTCAGCCTCTAGGGGACTGTGGAACTGACACACTGAGCTTTTCCCCCTCCCATTGTTTTCACTTCCCATGAGCTCAGCAGGAGCAGAGCCAGGAGTGTGCTCCTCCCCTCCTGACCAAAGGCCTTTGCTGGGAGGAGGCAAAAACTCTTCCCAACGCCTTTGACTTTATAAGGTGGACCTGTGGAACCAGGCTTCTGATTTGCGCCCCCAACTTGAGGCGGATGCACACAGGGCACACAACTCCACCACCCTCTTTCTCTCTCTTTTCTTCCAGTCTTGCATTTCAACACCAGTCCCCTGCCGAGAAACACACTTTGAGGTGACCAGCTCATCAGTGTCTGGTCCCAGCCTTCACAGGGTATTGGTAGTGGGAGGCTTATTCTTAGAAATCAGTGAAATAAATATGCTATCATAAACAACGAAGCAGTGACCGAACTCTGAGCACTTCCAGGCTACATACTAGGCTACAAATAAAATACAGTAATGTCCAGTAATTTCTTAAAATCTTCCAGCTACATCAAAATTCAGAATGTTTCTAGCAACCAAGGATTAAATGAAAAGGAAATGATTAGTTGTTCTCAAATCCAAACACTCTGTATGCCTGCCTGTGGACTCTTTTTTATATTCCAGCTTCTATTTAATGCAATTTTAACAGGCTTGTTTACTTCATTTTCTAGCTCACTGAAGATGAGAAGCAAGGGACAGACTGCTAAAGGCAGGCCCAGGGACAGCAGTGAGAAGTAACCGCAGGAGAAAAGAATACCTGCTATCCGGGTAAGGGGGAAGAACAGAAGCTACACACACACTAAGAGGCACTAAACAAGAACTTCAATACCCAACTCAACCTGCACACTCATTTAGGAACATTCAATACAAAGCAGTCCCAAATGTCTCTAATATCCTTGAGGATATCACCATTGGAGAGAACAGCATCATCTTTTTACTAATGCTAACCTGCCCTCATCAAGAAAAACGTCTGCACAACATAGTGGTTAGAAAATTAGGCAAATAAAATATAAAATCTAGTTTGATAAAACTATTTTGGAGCCCAAAGGGATAGGCTTCAGTTTTCTAAGAAATTCATTTAGTTGGTTAGACAGTTAATCCTAAGTAACCCAGAGCCTGTAGAAGACAGTCTCTCCTTTGAGGCGTTTACAGTGGAAGAGGCAGGAACATCACACTGATGAAGCAAGAAAGGCCACCCCGCCCCTGGAATGGAGGTGTGGGAGTTTCCAAGAGGAAAACATGTGAGCTCACGGGTCTGAATTTTCCCTTCCTCCCCTCTCCTTATTTGGGGCCTCAAGAATCCCCAAAACGGTGACTTGTCACTCCAAAGTGCACTGTCTCCAGACACTGTAAGGGGTCTTCAGCCAATGTCCCGCTTCAGAGCTGAACATCCCCTAAGCTGAGGGCCCTTCTGAAACAGCCACCCTTCTGTACTTGGGTCTTGTAACTTTTCTCAGGACCACGGGGCTCTGACCTGGTGTCAACACCATCTCTCCATCTTTGTCTGTACTCGAAAGAATCCTGACAGGCGTGGGGCTGGGGGCAGGGGGGTGCTCTAGAGAACAAACTCTGATGGCAGGAGTATGATGGTGTGGATGGGAACAAAGTGCGGCCAGTAGCCTTTCCACAGCTACTCTGTGCACCAGGACGGAAAAGCAGCAGAGGGGCCTCCAGCAGTGCAGTAAGGCCCTTTTTGGCATTGACAACAGAGGAAACTCAGGATGAAAGGCTCCTATCCCAAGAGCCATGACCCAACAGACAGTCCTGAGAGTTCCAAGCCCCTAACCTGGCAAAATCGCATTTTTGAGTCAACTCCTTCCATCTTCCTCTGTTGTTTTAATTTTGACTCACAAAATCTCAGAACTGGAAATTCTGACTTAGGCAAAGAATTAAAACATATTTGCAGTTAGGGCAGTGCTTTTCAAATTCTGCTATAGGCCAAGAACTTGTACTCCTGTGGGTCTGGGGTATAGTCTTAAGCACTGCCTGCTATAAGAGGGAAACTTCTTTGAAGTGTCATGTCTTATCTTAATAAAGTCATGAGAATTTTGATTTTATTTCATAATACATCAATAACTTTCCCCTGAAGTATGAGGGAAAAAAACCCAACACTTTAGGAAGATGACCCTTGTTTATCTTATAACTTCTCACACCTCAACTGAAAAACAGGGACCTGGAGAAACATCCACTGCTGTTACAAATCACAAGAGGAGATTCTCAGAGTAAGCAGTAACATTTGGAAATTTCTTTCTATACCCTCAGTTGGTTATCAACACTGAAATAAATTACAATAGAAAAATGTTCAAACCAGTTGCCCGGAATTCAAGAGACTGTTTAGTCTCCAAACAGTGTGCTTTGGCGGTGTTGGAAGCAAGAATAGCAGCCCCGGGACAGAAGTTACGATGTATATACAACGGGTTTCCAAGCTACATGAAAAGAAACACGTATCAGATAGCAAAAGATTAAAAAACAATGGCAAGACTTACTTTAAAATCTGCTAGTTGTTGGTTGATGAGATCCACTTCGGTCCCCACGACCCATTGGAGGGCCTCCCCCTCTTCTGCCGCCGTGGTCATGTCATTGAGGGCTTTCAGCTTCCTGTAGAAGTCCTCCACGCGGCCCAGCGTCAGCTCCAGCTGCTCCTGGCGAGCCCTGCTCCTCTCTGTCAGTTTACCACACTGCTTGTTCAGGGCTTCGAGCTCCCTCTTGAGACCTAACAAGTCCAGAGTCCCCTCTTCCTCCAGCATCTGCCGACACTCGGCTTCAGAGGCCTCTATGTCTAACCTGAGGGCTTGGATTTTGTGGAGGAATAGCCGTACATCCTCAATTTGGGACTGAAGGCTATCGGTGTCTCTGCCGATGGCACCCATGCCGTCTAGCTCATCGTCCAGGTCCGCCAGCTGAGAAAACATCTCTCGGACTCGGCAGTGAAACTGACCAATCCCCTCCAGCTTGTTTTCCATCGTCATGCAACTGCTGTTCACTCTTTGCTTCACTTCCAGGAAATCTTGCTGGGTGACCTCGGCTTGATGAAGAAGTTGGGAAGCATCAGATCCATCTGGGGCATCTTCTACCAGGCCCCGAGTGAAGTTCCTCAGATAGTCTACCTGGGGCTCCAGGGTCTGCAGCACTTCCTGTTGAGCTCTTAGCTTCTCCAGGTTCTTGTTGCTACAGGCTTGAGAGCCTAGAGCATCAAAGATCTCAAGTTGGTGTTTGGCCCCTTCAACCTTCTTTTCGATATTTTTAAAGCTTTCCTGGAACTCCTTGAGCCTCTGAGTCATTTCTTCAAGAGACCCTGTTTTGGCCTGTAGTTCTTCTGTAATGGAATCCATGTTCTGGTTGATCCCAGCCTTCTCATCCCGGATATCATCTTCATCCGTTTCTGAGGAGTTGATCAGAATGTCAGCAGCACTGTTCAGGATTTCTAGCAGGGAGCGGCGCTTTTCCACCTCACTCAGCATAGCCTTTGATCTCAGGAGACTGGACTCTAGCTGCACCGGATCCAGAGTGACCTGCAAGTCCGACATCTTAGCCTTACAATCTTCTATCCATGGCACGAGGTCTTCCACATGCCACTGATATTTCTGAGCTTTCTGCAGACAGTCCTTGAGCCTGGATTGTCTGTCTGCAGTTTTTTTACTAAGCTCTTCCCAGTGGCTTTTGAGCTCAACCAGCTGGTTTTGTAAAGTCTTTTTCTCTTCTCCAGGAGGTACAGAAAGAAGCAGAGATTCTCCTTCAGCCACAATCACCTCATAGGAACCACTGTGTTGATTAAGGCTCTTCTGAAACTCTTCATTCTCCTGGAGCTGAGACTGTAACCGCTCCAATTTTGCAGAAATTGGGCAGTTTTTCGCTTGCTGGCTTTGTTTGTCATCCAACCAGGTTCTCAGCTCATCAAACATTTGCTGGAACTGCTGGGTGCTGGCAAGAGCTGCCTGGAGTCTGTTCATGCGATCAGCTGAAATGAGAAAATCAAATTTAAACCAGTCAAATCTGAACATGGCATTTAAAATGTTTGCTGAGAGTATATGGGCTAATCTTAGGGGAAGGAAACTAATGTTAACTGAGAGCCTACCATAAAAGCAGCGCAAAGCTGGTCTCCTTCATATACTAGATCTTATTTAATCCTCACACCAACCTTGTAAGGTGATCTGAATAACAGAAGTAAACTTTTATTCCTAAGCTGGTAAAAAGCCATAAATGTTTCTACAGAAAGGCAACAAACTGATGATAAAATTCTTCTTGTACAAGACCATCATAAGCATCTAATTCTGCAATATGGTATATGTGTGCGTGTGCATGCACATGGTGTAAATGAGTGTTAGTAAAAGTATGTGTGTAACTCCACCTATACATATACCTGTGAGCATGAATCTCTACCTGCTGACAAAATTGATATTAGTGCTCCTATCTCCGGGATTATGCTATATAAAGCTTCACATATGGTTAGTGCTCAGTCAATGTGTGATGACCACAGCACTTCTCACTATAGCTGGACAAAGGGTTAGGGTAATACTAGTCTGAGTCCAGAAGCTGCTTACAGGTCACCCTAGATCCTGGGGACTATTATCACGAAGCCAATCTTTTGGCTTGCCACTAATGTCGCAGCGTGTGCCTACCCTACCTTACCTGCAAGGTCTTCTAAACCTTGGAGAGGCAGGGCAACTGTCTCCAGACGCTTCTTCAGCTCATCCTTGAGGTACTGCTCTCCAATGAGCACTGAGAGCGCATCGCAAAGTGTCTGTGCCTCCTTAATCTCATGGTCCAGCTGCTCCACATCAGATCGAATCTCACTGGTCTCCTCTAGTTGCTGCTTCACGGCCTCAGGTTGGGTACTGATGGCCGACTGGCCACTTAGTCGCTGCCCCACTGCCTTGACCTTCTCTGATAAGTCCTGGAGCAGTTCTTGGTACTGGGTGCTTTTGACAATAGCTTGGTCAATTTGGCTGGAACGGGAATTGAGTTTGTCAGTCAGCTCAATCCACTTCTGATTGATGCTCTGGAGTTCTTTCTGTACTTGGCTGGTGGATGGAGAGACATCTCCAGGGCCTGTTAGGATGCCCTGAGCTGCCTCATTCAGTTGCTCATGCTGTTGCCTGCGTGCTTCGAACTCCTTCAGCATAAACTGTAATAGAAATGACATCAAGATGTTTAGAGAGAGAAAAGACAGATCTAAAAAGAGTGTCAAAACAAAAACTGATTTTGGATTGTGCCAAGTAGTGCCAACTCCTTTCAAAAATAAACCAGAAAACTCCAAGGAACAGGCTACTAGGAAAATGCAGTATCACTTCTAACAACTGCTTAATAAAAACTTGTTTTGAAAGGGTCATTGAGGGCACCTGGGTGGCTCAGTTGTTAAGCGTCTGCCTTTGGCTCAAGTCACGGTCCCAGGGTCCTGGGATCGAGTCCCACATCGGGCTCCCTGCTCAGCGGGAAGCCTGCTTCTCTCTCTCCCACTCCCCCTGCTTGTGTTCCCTCTCTCGCTGTGTCTCTCTCTGTCAAATAAATAAATAAAATCTTTAAAAAAAAAAAAAAGAAAGAAAGGGTCATTGATTGTGCCTCTTCTATTTCTTCCTTATTTGTCCTACTCTGTTTCAATATCAGTTACTAAGGTTGGCCTTGTTTTCTGGATTGGCACTCATCAGCTTTGCCAGACAAAACCCAGGCCTCTGAATTCCAAGTCTGGAACCCTGGGACCCAGAGCTAGCTATATTACTGGCTGGGCTTGCCATTTCAACTCTCTATACGTCTGTTTTTCCTAGTTTCTTTCTTGGAATTCCAACAGCACATACAATCTATACATTACAACATAGCATGAGTAGACAATGAGCTTCTTTAAAGCAAGTAGCATGTCTTTTTACTCTTTTCTATCCACTATTTCACTCAGCAAAGTAGTTAGGGTTACAGGCTCTGCAATCAGACTGCTTGGGTTCAAATCCTGACTCTATCACTTGCGAGCTGTATATATAACCTTAGGTGAGTTTTTAAAGTTCTCCAAATCTCAGCTTCCTCATCTATAAAATGAGGATAGAAAGTACTTATCTTGGCTATTTTAAGGATTAAGTAAGATAATTTATGGAAAGTATTCATCACTCACACTGTATATAAGTAAGACATGACTTTAAGGAAGAACAGATGCGTGAACGATGAACTAAAACAATGTAAAAAAAAAGAATGATAGGGGCGCCTGGGTGGCTCAGTCGTTAAGCGTCTGCCTTCGGCTCAGGTCATGATCCCAGGGTCCTGGGATCGAGCCCCGCATTGGGCTCCCTGCTCAGCCAGGAGCCTGCTTCTCCCTCTCCCACTCCCCGCTTGTGTTCCCTCTCTAGCTGTCTCTCTCTCTGTCAAATAAATAAATAAAATCTTTAAAAAAAAAAAAAAAAAGAATGATAAACACTGATGTGAACATGGCACTGTGAAAGCAAGAAGTAAGGATGATTAATTCTGTGGAAAATGACAAAAGGACGAGGGAAGTCAGGAAAGGCTTCACAAAGGATACAGGAAGTTCTCCCAATGAGAAAGAGAGAGAGCCATTTTAGCAAAGGGCCTAGGATTAGCAAAGGCACAGAGCGGTATGAGTATGGTGTGTTCAAGGAAAGGACGAGTTACCCGGTGTGTGCAGAAACCTGGGTATATGGGAGAAGAGTGGGAAATGAGGCTGGCAAGACAAACTGGGACCAGATCGTGGAAAGCCTCATATACCACACTGAGCAGGTACTTGGACTTTGTTCAATCGGCAGCCAAGAGCCAGTGAAGCATTTTCATGTACTCAGGTGTGTGAGTTAAGGAGATAATCTGGTAACCGTGTGGAGAATGCACTAGACAAAGAAGCCCATTAGAAGGCTGTTGCGATGGTACAGGCCTGAGATCAAACCTCCCTAAGGGAGGAGCACTTAGAATGGAGACTTAGAACAGCAGTTCTCAAAGTATGCTCCAGGGATCCTTGGGAGTCTCCAGGCCCTTTCAGAGGGCCCATGAGGTCAAACTAATTTCATAATAATACTAAGATATTATTTGCCTTTTATAATTTTTCTCTCACAAATGTTCAGTTTTCCAGAGGCTACATGACATCTAGTATAGCAATAGATTGAGTGCAGAAGCAGATATGAAAATGTATGAGAATATTCTATTAAGTCAGACATCAAAGAGATTTGCAAAGCCATAAAACAATACCACTCTTATTAAAGTTTTTATGTTTGGAAAATGTTATTTTTTCATAAAATATGTTACTTATGTTAATGTTACAGTTTTACCATTATTATTTTTAAATTAATTAATAAATACATATTTTCAAATTGCTCAGTGTTTTTGTTTTTGTTTTTAAGTAGGCTCCACACCCAGTGTGGGGCTTGAACTCACGACCCTGAGATCAAGACCTGAGTTGAGATCAACAGTCAGATGCTTAACTGACTAAACCACCCAAGTACCCCTTAGTGTTTTAATACAGTAAATATTAATAGATATCAATAGTTAAACACAAGCTCTTTGGGGTCCTCAATAATTTTTTAAAAAAGATTTTACTTATTTATTTATTTTAGAGAGAGAGAGACAAAGAGAGAGGGTGGAGGGAGGGGCAGAGGGAGAGGGAGAGACAGAATCTCAAGTAGCTCGGTGAACACAGAGCCCAACGTGGAGCTCGATTTCATGATCCTGAGATCATGACCTGAGCCAAAATCATGAATTGGGACCCTTACTCAACTGAGCTACCCAGGTGCCCCTGGGGTCTTCAAATTTTTTTAAGAGCCTAGAAGTGTTTTGAGACCAAAGAGTCTGAAAACCACTGGAATAGAAAAATATTTGTAAGTGAACTAAAGAGGACTTGATAATTAATTGGATACAGTGGCTAAAAGAAAGGGTTCCTTTAAAAACTACTCTTAAGTCTTTAATTTAGGGAACTTGGTGGATGGTGAGAAGAAATGGAACAAGTTTGGAAGAGTTTGGGAGGATGTAGAATAATAGAAGTTTCTCTGGTGCTTACCAAAAAAAAAAAAAAAAAGAAGAAGAAGACGACGAAGAAAAAGAGGAGGAGGAAGAGGAAGAAGAAAAAGTTCTCAACAGGAATTCATTAGAAATGATATAATTTGACCAACCTAAATTTCCATGATGGTAGGCACTTAAATCAATTTTTTTTTGCGGTTTGAGCAACAGAGAACCTTTAAGTGAAGCCAGCAGATATAAGACATTACATTAAGTAATATGGTCACTACTATTGGGGATTAAAAGTAAAATACGATTCTGCAAAGTAGTCAGAAATTCCCCATTCTTACATCCATTCATCTTACTGCCTGTTAATGATATTAATAATACAGTTATTGACTATTTATTATTTGACAGGCACCGTGATAAAGCCCTTATAAACATCTCATTTAAACCGAGGAAACGGAACTCTGGAAGGTTAACTGACTTGTCTAGGGTCATTTGAAATCTACTTGCTGAGAACAGCATTCAAAACCAGGTTCACGGGGTTCTAATTTCTTTGCTTAACGCAGTAAGCTTTGTGGCTCACCTGGACCTGCTGCTTTTGTGCAGTCAGCATGTTGGGGTCAATAGACAGGGGCCCCAGCACCCCCATCATCAGTTCCTTCTCCATCAGCCAGGGCCGGAGCTGGGATTCTGCAGCCTGGAAACTGGCCAGATGACTTGCAGATTCCTCCAGCTGCCTTTGCCGGGCCATGGTCACTTCGGTGGCCCTTTCCCATCGGGAATCTGTAGAGGGGAAATGAGAGAATGTGTTCCTTTAGTCTCACCAGCCACTGGCCTGATCCCTAAGTTATGTTCCTAATATACTACAGGAAATGACCCCTGCAGCATTAGTTAAAAATAACCTTCATTTAATTTTAACTAAAGTAACACAGTTCTGTACTTAATCGTGGTGGTGGTTACATGAAACTACACAGAACTACACACACACACGCACACACACACAGATACGGATGTATGGCTATCTTATCTATATTATTTTATGGCCTGTTTTTTAACTCTTACTATATTATAAACATCTTTACTGCCAATGTTTTTTCATGCCAATAAACATTCACCAGTCTCATTTATATATAGTTCAGTATGAATGCAGAATAATTCACCTAATCCTACCAGTGAATAGATTATTTCCCATTTTTCATTTTCATCACCAATGCTCTCCTTATCACAGCAGATTATCAGATTGACTTGCCCAAGAAAGCCAAACCTCTGAGACTTTTGAGTGGAATCTCTAGATTTCTTTTCCCTAATCAGACTCACTCACTCTCTAGCCCTATTTGGACCTCTTGATTGCTTATGAAAATTAACTAAAAATAAGTCCTGCTTTATAGGATGTGCTGAAATTCTATATTTGCTTTGAAGACAAGCAATGTAATGAATTTGCAACATCCCTCTGAATACTTACTGAGTTCCTCTTGCATTTCCTTCCAGTTTTGTGCTTCTTGTGAGTTGGGATATGTCATCAGTAATCCAGCCAGGGCTTCCTTTACTTTTTGGATTTTTGGAGAATTCTGTTCCAATTCAGCCAGGAAGGCCTAGGAGAGAGAACACCGGGGATGCCATGAGATTTCTGCATAGGAAACAGAGCTGTGTGTGTGGAGGAAAGTACTGGAAGACTGGGCCACAATTATAGGCTCCACTTCTGATTCTATCAGTGTCTTATTTCATGATTTTAAGATACTTTAACATTTCTGCTTTGATTTTTACTTTAAAATGAAAATCTGAGTAGCAGGATCTAAATTTCTTTTATGGACAACATATCGGTAGAACCCAGTAAGAAGGTATTATTCAACCCCCCACAGAGAAAGTGTCAGGTATGATAATGATGATGGTGGCATCCAGGACATTTAGGTAGCTGAAGAAGATGGCATACTCCGTCCAGTTAGAATATAAAAAAGTTTGGCAAAAAATTTTTTTTGATAGGACTTCCTATATGGTCTTGTTTCTCCTGATAGTTTTCCTAGTCCTACATGTCAACCTGAAGAATGAACTGTAATCACAGCTACACTTAAATCGCCCCAAGGGTTGCAAAGGGGCTTTGATGAGAATGGTTTGGCTTACAGAATCATAGGGAAAACCAGATCCCATTCTCAGTGCGCTGATAACTTCAGGGGAGGGATATTCTCTTTCTATAAACAGATTTGGTTTTTTTTTTTTTAAGTTTTATTTATTTTAGTAATCTCTACATCCCATGTGGGGCTCGAACTCATGAGCCAGAGATCAAGAGTCACATGCTCTTCCGATGGAGCCAATCAGGTGTGCCTGGTTTTGTAGCTGAATATTATTTATAATAATTTCTCATTTCATAGGTAAGAAAATTCTTTAGGAGAGTTTAAGCATATTAATCCTTTGAAAGGGCTCCTCATGGCCTGGGTGGATGGCCGTGTCCCTCACTCAGGTCCTGGGCTTGGGTAGAACACCATACAACAGCCCCTTCCTCCTAGTGTCTGGGACGCAGCTAATGCAAACACAGTACCTTGTTAGATTCAGCTTGGGCTCTCACTGTTTCTGGCTTGGTTGGAGATGAAGAGGCATCCATGGCTTTCAGGACTTCCTCTTTTGATTCCAGCCACTGCAGCACTGAGCCCGCTTCCTTCTGAACTTCCTGCATTCTGCTGAGGACAGCCTGAAGGCTTTCCTGGTGTTCCTGAAGCACTCCCCCCAGTTTCTCATATTTCAAGTTTACATCTGACATGTCACACTGGATCTCCGTCAGATCTAGCATCACAGAAACAAAAATCAGATCGGGAATAGTTCTCCAAGCCTCCCCATGGGTTCCTCATGCTAAATTACTCATCAGGATTAAACGTCTCTCCTACTCCTTCTAGTGAACTAGAGATTCACTTCCTGCTAAATCACATAAAAGTTCTTGTTTATATATACAAAGCAAAGGAGCTTTCATTAATCTGCTTTCAGATTTTGACATGACGTATTCAGATGTACAAATAAAATGCTAAAATGCTAAATAAAAAAAATTCTGGGAACTGCAGAAGTGAAGGGAGTGAAGGATTTGGGGCATTCTTCTGTTCCCTCTTGTCCAAGCAGGGAAATCATGGGCCAAGAAGCTGAGGGTTAGACTAGACTACCTCTAACGTGGCTTCTTTATGACTCAAAGATTCACATATATTTTCTTCAAGCTCTTTCCTTACTGGTCTTATCTAGTGGTCCAATTTATTTCCTAGTACCGTATCTCACTGGCTGCCAACCTGCTTAGCCTTTAGCAACCCAGCAAAGGAGCATCACAGTGGCTTTTCCCCAGATTTTTACCCTCATACCCATCCTGGCAGCGGTTCTTTCACACATACAAAAACATACACAGATGCCAACGTGAACACTGTCCTAACACATCCAACAAAGAGGCACTGTGAAATGGCATTCTCACCTTTGCAGGTGTGGTATCCGTTTACACTGCCTACAGAGCTTCCTACAGAGGGCAGTATGGAACCTGAGCAGAAGGACAGGGAGACAAACAGGGCAAGACAAACGTGTTAGGAATACATACAGGCACTGAATTTGTTCTCTGGCACTCACTTTAAGGTCAGGTATCAGGAGGTTAACACAGCACAAGACAACATACTCATGGAAGGAGACAAATCATTTTAGCTGCCAGGCAACAGAGCATCACTCAGGTATCTTGGCTTCTTAGCGGTAGTGGTTCCTAACCCTTTCTAAAGGAAACCCGAATTCCCTTCCTTGATCTCTGACTTGAATTCTCTGGATCCTGCCATAATGTTGCAAACAAGTATTGATAAAATAATTAAGTCTTTAGAATATCTGTGCTGTCTGCCACGCTTCGGAACGAGAATTTGTAATAAAGCCAAAAAGGTTCAACTTTAACATCAATGTTCTTCAACATGACAAAAATGAACAATAAGTGTAATTAAGGACAGAAAAAGCAGTATTCTTTTAATAAAGACATTAAAATGAGTCCTTATATTGCTTCAAAAGGCAGATTCTCTGTCTTTTCTATCATGAAAACTTTCTCCTCTCCTTCCCCACCAGAAAACGGAAATTCTAAGCGCCAATAAATCTGGCTCATAAATATTCCCATAAATTCTGCTTTGGGCCTTTGGTTCTGTTTCTGATTACCACGATTTCACCTATATTCTCCCCCAGGTTGATTCCTTATATTTCAGGAGTGTCCCAAGTTAAATAAAAATCAGATCATGCAATTATAGAAATTATACAGAAATGTGAAGAATATTCATGATATAATGTTACATTACAAGGACAGAATAAAACTCTCATGTGCACTGATTTCACTGGAAAAAGTTTTATGTTAAGGTTATATTAAAAAATAGTAATTGTGAAACTTTTAAATGTTAACATTACTGTATTTTCTCTCTTTTTTTCCTTAAGTAGGCTCCACACCCAGTGTGAAGACCAATGCGGGGCCCGAATTCAGGATGCTGAGATCAAAACCTGAGCTGAGATCAAGAGTTGGATGCTTAACTGACCAAGTCACCCAGGTGCCCCGACATTATTGTATTTTCAGTGAAAAAATAGATCAAACAAAAAGATCGTATTCCATTGCAGTAGGGTGATGACCAAAAAAGAAACTGGACTAGTAATTGGGAGAAGGTGGTCCTGGCCAAGACCGTCACTCACTCAGTATGTGAGCCTTAGAGTACGGATGGACCTCAGTGTCTTCTCTAGGATATGAAGATAATACTAGCTATCCTGTCAGCACTGATGGGGTTACTGGAGAGAAGTAATGAGGTAGTGTACGTGAAAGCACTTTATGAAACAAAAAGAGCTACATTAATGTCAAGAACTGTAATATTCATGATTTTTCAGAGGTAGAACAGAACTTTGAGAGCACTCAGGGCTAGTGATTTTCAAAGCAGCAAAAGAGGTACTGTAGGGACTCTGTAAATGTTTGGTTTAAATTTAACCTTCAGAATATATTTCGGATTACTTAGAAATGGCAAGAAAACATGCACATTCAATTATGTTGAACACCACATCTTGACCCACTAGATATAACCAATTTATGCTGCTTTGGGGAGAGATGAAGTAGCTCCTGTACCTCCCTGCCTACATTTAAACTTCATTTTGAGTGTCACTGATTGGAAAAGCTATAGCTCTCTGCTAGCACTTTACAGTAGTCAAACCTACACATGTCCTCTCATACAAAGAAAGACATTTACAGCATGTGTGTACTATATTAAAGAAAGTGACAAGAAAGGCTAAGGTGCATCTACTCAAAGCAGGCTCTCTCATTAGGGCAGAACCGTGTAGTAACAGAATTCTTAACATGTCAGGTCATGATGACGTCAAGTTCCAGGCAAGCTTTTGTTCTCAATGCCAGTTTTAGGAGTTTTCTATGTTTAAGAAAAGAATGTGAACCTTCATTAAAATTCTTGTGATCTAACTTTGAAACAAGAATTTATTACATCACTTTCAAGCTTCTGGTTCAGTTTAACTGAGGAGTGTTCTGAGACTCTAAGGGGAACTTTTTTTTTTTCCATCTTGAATCAAGTATATTTGTGTTTGAATTTAGGCTACATCACTTCATAGTGGGTGACGTCTTAGTTACTGTGCCCCCTTTACCTGTACTAAATGTACAATTTCTACCCCATAACTCTTGAGGAGATTAATAAATGAGTAATTAATGGGAAACTGGTTAGCAATCTACAGGATAATAATACTTGAGATTTATCTTTTCCATTGGGCAAAATTTACTTGAATTCCTATGGACAAATCATTTGCATTACTATCAATTATCTACAAAACTCTAGAATAGAACAGATATTCAGTTAAAGATGCACACTCAGAACCAAATCATTTCCAAAAGCTTATTAGAGGGGCGCCTGGGTGGGTCAGTCGTTAAGCGTCTGCCTTCGGCTCAGGTCATGATCCTGGGGTCCTGGGATCGAGCCCCGCATCAGGCTCCCTGCTCCGTGGGAAGCCTGCTTCTCCCTCTCCCACTCCCCCTGCTTGTGTTCCCTCTCTTGCTGTCTTTCTATCAAAAAATTAATAAAATCTAAACAAACAAACAAACAAAAAAACCCAAGCCTATCAGACAATGCCCAACACTTCACTGAAAGGACACCCAATACTTTTCTGTTGTCCATTTCCAAGACTTTGACAATTTTTTCTGACACAGGTGAACCATAAAGTGAACTTTTAAAAACATTTGTCATCCTTTACAACTACTTATCTGTGTAACCTGTATTTCCTGGATACAATGCAATCAAACAAAATGGAGAAATAAATCTGATAATAAAGCTGTCATCCAAAAATCCTTTGTCGAATCTTTATATTCCCTAGGATAGCCTCAATATTTTCACTGATGGATTTCATGATAGATAAAATGCTATAAATTCAGTTATAAGGGAAATTTATGCCAACAAAATATCATTTGTATCTGTTTTATGTAGTAGAGTTGTATTTGAGATTATTTATTTATTTATTTATTTATTTATTTTAAAGATTTTATTTATTTATTTGAGAGAGAGAATGAGAGAGAGCACATCAGAGGGGTTAGGGTCAGAGGGAGAAGCAGACTTCCTGCCAAGCAGGGAGCCCGATGCGGGACTCGATCCAGGGACTCCAGGATCCTGACCTGAGCCGAAGGCAGTCGCTTAACCAACTGAGCCACCCAGGCACCCTGTATTTGAGATTACTTAAAAAAAAGATTTTAGTGCTTTAAAATGTTTGAAAAACCAATGATCTAGTCTAGAAGTCAGAAAACTATACTGGCCAAATCTGGCCCTCTGCCAATTTCTGTATATAATGTTTTATGTGAACACAGCCACACCCGTCCACTTGTATGCTGTGTGTCCCTGTTTCTGTGCCGCAGTGGTAGGGATGTGTAGTGTAACAGAGAACATGTGGCTCACAAGCCTTAAGTATTTACTACATGGCCCTTTACAGAAAAAGCTTGCAGACTCCTAATGTAGTCACATACTAGTAAGTCCCTGAACTTTTCTAAGTTTCATGTGTTGCAATATAAGAATCATCAATTCCCTGAAATGCTGTCATTTCTGGGTAGTTCCAACAGATCTTTAAACTTCAACAGAAAAGTGGCTGTTCTCAGGAGGAAAACATAAACTTTTGCCTTACGATTAAAGTGACTGTAGGTGTGCACTAACCCAGTCTGGCAATAAAACCTATAAGGTCCCAATTAAAAACCAGAAAGTGACTGTGAGCTCATATGGATTTTGTTTGAAAGACTTAATTTGCAGCCAGAGATTATTCATATATCTGGGCACCATCTTTGTATCCACTTCCAAGAAGTGTGGCAGTCCTTGGCAGACCAACACTGACTCCTAAATACCTAGTCTCTCTCAAGATATCATGCTTATACCCTTCAGGGCTGACTCCAATCTAAAGATGATGCATAGCCATCCATTCCCTTGTTTAAAAAGAATAAATTCGCCAAGATGGAAATTCTATTTTAATCCTTCTCTGTTCATTTAGGCCAACTAGTCCCTTTACTTTTTCCCATCACAGGAAGGAATTTTGTAAAATGGAGCAAAGATCAGGTTGGGGAAGAGATGGGGAAAAGATCAGATTGAGGGGAAAGACTGCTTTGTGGATCACTCCCCTTTGTTCTCATACCCAACCTTGATTCTGACTTTTATTAAATAAGGGGTCATAACGAAAGGCCAAAGGCCAAAGTGAAGAATAATGTTTATTTACTGCATTCTTAAGAGCCTGCACTCACCTGTCTTGGCTTGGGAATCAGGTGCTGTGATCTCCACGATGAGATTTTCTAAAGAAGTGCCTTTGCAGTTGATTTCTTCCACCAAACTTCCCTTACTTGCCCAGTCATCTAGAAGACCCTGTTAACAGAACAGCTAAATGTAACATCTGGGGGCATTCTCCTCATCAGTAGGGACACCTGTTCTTGTACATATACTCCCTAAATTTTTGATAAGCATTAAGTGACTATCCTCACGTAGTCAGCCACTTCAAGATCTTGGTTTAGCCAGCCATGATGTGGGAGAATGATATCCTGGAATATTCAGGATCTTCCCATTCATTCATTCATCAATCATTTATTGAGCATTACTGTAGGCCAGGCATCATGCCTAACACTGGGGATACAAAATAGGATTATGACACAGTTCCTAAAACCAAGAGGTCAGATTATCAACTGCATTATAATGTGATAAATGTTATTACAGAAATACACAGTAAACTCTGAGAGCACAAGAGGAGACACATCTAACTCTGCCTAGAGAGAGGAAAGCTTTGAGTGAAGACAAAGGTAGTAAAAGGGAATGGAATGCATGTAAAGAATAAAAAGAAATGGCAAATGGAGGGTAAAATGAGGAGCTAGATGTTGAGATGTAGAGAAATGCAGAGAATCGTAGGCTACACTCTGCATTTTCAAGGAGACTTTATATTGGGCTTGAAGCCAGAGCTCTGACTGCCACAGAAAACCATTAGGAAACAAAGGCATCTGCTGTAACAAGGTCGTATTGTCTCTACATGTGGATTGCCTGCGACAGAAGTAGAATTCCACTTCTTCCAAAGCAGGGACACCTTCTTAGCCTTGAATCCCTTTCTCCACACTGAATTTCCCTGACAATTTACTTAGTTTGCTTTTGACTTTAAGCTGCCCAGCAGCAGAGAAAGACAGAGCCATGGATATCCAGCAAGCTCATGCTGCCGAACTGCAAACTGAGCCTTGTCAATTCACAGCTATAAATTCCTTTATTAATCACTCCAGATTCCAAAGAGCCACAGTTCCCAAACCATGCATTGACTCACAGGGTATTTTCAAGTTTTGAGGGAAATACAGTGACATCTGTTGGACACCATGTGAACAACTACTATGAAGTTGTTTAGACCTAACCACGTAGCAAGTGAGACTTTTTAGTTTTTTCTTTTCTTTTTCTTTTTTTTTTGCCTTGAGGTACCATGAAAAATTTCTTGAAACACTAAGGGCACTGTGAACCTAGAAACTGGGAAGCCTCTGCCCCAGGGGATTCCCTGCAGCAAATGCTCCTGGCACTCTCTCTGTGAAAGCAACCAAACTCTTTCCCTCTCGTCTGGCTCAAAATAAATCCTGCTTTACTAAGAAAATAAGGAGAATGCATGAGAACTAGTTGGAGGTAGATATGGCTTGATTTCAACAAAAAGAACAAATGTGTTAGAGGAGCAAGCAGAGGCTGAATGACTGAATCAAAGAAGGGATTCTGTAGGGGATGGGAGAAAGGTTGATCCTACTCTGGAAGGTACTATCATCCAACCATCTGATTCTAACTCTTCCTTTTTTAGCTGTAGAGCTAGTTCTTCTTTTCTCAATTTCCTGATCATGTATCTGGTCACTTGCTCACATATAACTCTCTAATTCTCAAACACACAGTGAGAGTGTAAGCTTCTCAAGGACTGAACTTTAACAACTATCTTTTTTATGATCCACCACAGAATGAGAGGCATCTGAAAAACAGCTGAAACTTTATAGATGTTATTCCCAGGTTACTTTTTTGGTTTTGGTTTTTAAATAGGAGACATTTTGGTGCTCAGTGCTTGGGTAGGGGTAGGTGGGAATCACAGGAAGAAAATGGAGGGATTTCTATTCTGATGCAGAAGGATAACTTGGATTTGTCGCACCACTTCCTTACCACAGTTGAAGACCAGCCCATACAAGCTTCCAAACTGCTGTCCAACCTGGTTCCTGGAGCTCTTTCTGTTCACCTACCTTCAGGTGTTCAATCTGCTTTTCCAGCTCTTTAGTACTCATAAAAGTCTCTGTAGGTGGAATATTCCCTTCAGTTTCCTTCAGCCATTTTTGGAAGGTCCTAACCAGCTTCCGAAATTCATCCAATTGCTCCTGACAAGATGATGCATCTTCCTCCCTGTCAACAACAACAAAGGCATTTTGTTACTTGCCAGACTAAGCTTTGTAAAGATGTCAACTTGAACTAAAACTACACTCATTCTGGGACTCTAGGCATCTTTTCCTTACAGGGCCTTTTCCTTCCCATAATCTTTTCCACGGCAGCTTTGGCTAAACCACCACATACAATGTAGGAGAGCATCAAACTAAGGAATCTGTTGCCCTTGTTTGGACATTTCTGGCGAGAGGAGTCTTTAATCTTACTCCAGGCCAAAGTGAAAGTGAGAGAAACTAAAAGGAGCATGCTATTTAGGTGCAATGATACAATGGAAAGAATGTAGGCTTTGGATCTCAAGTCCAGCTCTGTCACTTTTTAGGTAGTTGACTCTTTCAAGGCCAAATTCAAATGCTAATCCCCTTAGCAAAGAAGATGCTGAAACAGAGGCTCAGAAAAGTTAGGTTAAGCACACTAGGTGCACCTGGGTGGCTCAGTCAGTTAAGCATCTGCCTTTGGCTCAGGTCATGATCCCAGGGTCCTCGGATTGAGCCCCAGGTTAGGCTCCCTGTTCAGTGGGGAGCCTGCTTCTCCCTCTCCCCCTGCTGGTTCTCTATCTCCCTCTCTCAAATAAATAAATAAAATCTTTAAAAAAAAAAAAAAGCACACAAATGGGTAAAATGAGCCAAGGACAAAGGAGAATTTAATTTCAAAATTAAATTTTAGAAGTGGCCACATCTATCAAACTTGAAGCCAGAGATCCTGGTTCTTCCTACAGGTAAATGGCCCCGAGTATAGAGGAAGAACAAGCTTTCCTGGCCTCTGTCCCCCTTCTCTCCACTAAGTAGCCTGAGGCTATAGTGTTGTTTTGAGCAACTGCTTTCCTCCAGTCACTTTCCTCAGGCAGTCACCTGCCAAATCAAGATTATATATATGGCTAAACCAAGAGAGGAAGTCTTATCAAGCTCTTAAACCCATGTGAGGTTTTCTAATGGAATCATGGCTTTTCAACAGTCAGCAGATAAAATGAAATCAGCCATCCCTGTCATATATTCCCATGTTTCCCTTAAAAGAAGAATCCAGACACTCCTCTAAAACAACAACTCAAATGTGGCCAAAGCAGAAAGGGAACCAATATAACCATTAATTACATCCGGAAAGTCTCTTCCAATTTTTCTCTTTATTTCAAATCCTGCCACAATCCTACTTGCTGCCCCAAATTCATTGTTAGGTCCAGGTGACCTGGGCTACTGATTGTACAGAGGGAAACTGAGCCCCATTACTGAGAAGGAATTCATGATTTAGTAATAGAAAACCACTAAGCACCGAGTAGATTGAATAGCTTTGCCTAAAAGAGGCACTTTCCAATCTCCTATGACTCAGTAGCAGACTTCTTGATGCCATCTTTTCTGCTAAAGGAGGAAGAGAAAATCATTTCATTCAATAGCAAGGAAAAATTAGCTCCCCCAATTGACCAACGCATATGAAAACTCACCTTTCTTTAACTGTCTTCTGTAGCTCTGTGAAGTCCTTTCTGAGATTCTGTACCCTGTCCTGGTGCTGGGATAGGTCGAGGGCAAAGCCACAGGAGCTCAGTTCTGTGACCAGGTTCTCGAGAGTCTCCAGGTTCTCCTGTTGATCTTCCATTTCCGAATTGAGCTCCTGTCAAGCAAACAGGAAAATGTACTAAATCCTCTGGTCATTATAAATAAATATACTCTAAAAAAAAAAAAGATATCTATATTAAATCGGGGGCAAGTTCCCCCTAATCTGTAGAAAAAGAGGGAACAAAGAAAGAGGCATGCTCACTGGGTCAACTGCTAGATCAAAGCAATAAATACGGAGGATTTTTCCAATCCACCTGAGAGCAGCTAGGAATTGAAAATGAATCCTGTCTCCTTTAAACAAATGTTTAATGATTTGGGAGGCAGCATGACAGAATGAAAAGAATGGATGTTTTTGGAGTCAAAAAGATTCCTGAAAATCAATCACGGCTTTGCTACTTCTAGCGTGTGATCTTAAGCTATTAAATTTCTCTAAGCTTCCATAGCCTATCTCTTCTGTAAAACAGGGTAAACATACGCTCTCCACTATTATTTAACACTGTATTCAAGATATTAGCCAATGCAATTAGGTAAGAGAAAACAATTTGTGGCATACAAATTGGAAAAGAGGAGGTAAAACTGTATTTGCAGATTATATGAAAGTATACTTGTAAAACCCAAGAAAATCAATTATACAATGAATTAAACAATGAAGTAATCCAATAAGGTAGCAGGATATAAAACCAACATATAAAAATCAAGAGTGAAAACTTCATTTACAATAGCAGCATAAAAGGTACAATTTTAAGAACCAACTAACAAGAAACATGCAAAACCCTTATGAATAAAACTTTAAAATATTTTTGACAGACATAAAAGCAGACCTCAATAAATGGAAAGACACCCATAAAGATATGTGTACGTGTGTACGTGTGCATATACGCACGTGTGAATAAAACGTGATCCAAATAAAAATACCAATTGTCCCCCTACGACTAATAAAGTTGATTTTAAAGTTCACATGGAAAAATAAATGTACAGTTACCAGTGTGAAAAATCCTGAAAGAAAAAAAGAGAGAGAGAGAGACTAGCCCTCCTAGATAGTAGAACACATCACAAAGCCTCTAGAATAAAAAATAGTATGCTATGGTTCATGAACAGACAGACCAGCAAAGCAGAATAGAAAATCCAGAAATAGACCTGAGTCCACATGCACATTCTATATCTGATAAAGATGACTTCTCAAATCATTGGGGGAAAAAGATGGACTTTTCAAAGAAATGATATCGGGAACAACTAGACAGACGTTCAGAAAAAGAACTTGGATTCATATGTGCACTGTATCTCAGAATGAACTTAAAATGTTAGAAGATTCAAACGTAATATAAAGACAGAATGAAAGGAAGAAACGATCCGAGTTCTAGAAGCGAGCATGGGTGAATTCCTTCAAACCTGGGTGTGGCAAAAGACTTTCAAAAATACATATTCAATAAGAAGTGATAAAATCTACTATGTAAAAATTTAAAAACCTCTTACATGACCAAAAACACTATAAGCAAAGACAAAGGACAAACTGTGAAAAAAGATTTTCAACATATCATATATAAAGAACTAACCTCCCTCCTATAGAACTCTTGTAGGTTGAAAGAAGAAGAAGAAAAAAAAAAACCCACAAAGTCCTGACAGGAAATAGTAAAGGCCACGAACCAAGAGTTTACAAATAAATGTCCCTTAAATGTATAAAAATATACTCAACTTCATCAGAGAAAAAATAAAAATTAAAGCCACACTGAAATATCATGTTGTATCAATCAGATTAACAGAAACTCAAATGCTGTTCTGCTGGTGAGGCTGTAGGGGAAACAGGTACTTTAGTGCACTGCTGGCGGGAATGCAAAATGGTGAAATCCTGACACACTGGGATCTAGGTGAAAAGGACGCTGGTGTTTATTGTGCCATTCCTTCTACTTTTCTGTAAGTTCGAAATTCCTCAAAATAAAACCCAAAAAGGACAGCAAACCAAACCAAACCATGGGATCCTACTTTAATATGGAAAAAGTTAGATAGATGGATAACCCCAAGACACCAATGCAGGGATATAGGAATGTTCAGGTCCTACAGGTGGCAATGTGGGCACCTGCAGCCATCCTGGAGTCAACGTGGCCACTCCTTGGTCAAAGTACAGGCATATACTCTGACCTACAATCCTACTCCTGCACATGTATCTGTATCCGTGGTAGGTAAGACTCTTCGTCAAATATTTCTAACTCTGCACCTACTAGGTATATGGTAGGAATACATTTCTCCACCCCCTTGAATGCCAGGTGTGAAACCTGCTTTAACTAATGAAACGAAAATGGATTTGAAATGCCCTCTCCCTGCTGGAGCAGTAGTCATGAAGGCGTAGGGCAGGATGAAGTCCCCATCGACTTGAATCCCTGAGTGACCATGATGAGCTAAGTGAAAAGTAAATCTAGGCTGTGTTTGTTTTTTTTTTAAAGGACAATATCTAGTTTACAGGGTGGTTGTGATAATTCTTTTTTGTTTTTTAAAGATTCTATTGATTTATTTGAGCGAGTGAGAGTGTGTGCATAAGCAGGGGGGAGGGGCAGAGGGAGAAGCAGACTCCCCGCTGAGCAGGGAGCCCGATGTGGAGCTCGATCCCAGGACCAGGAGATCATGACCTGAGCCGAAGGCAGACACTTAACCGACCGAGCCCCCCAGGTGTCCCTGGTTGTGATAATTCCTTAAGATATTGCAGGTAAAGTTTCTAGTACACTGACTGACATACTATGCACTCCTGTGATTGTTGGTCCCCTCCTTGCCCTTCTTTTCTCTTTGTTCTGCCACTGTGGCAGATATATTCTTACCTGGATCTGCTGGAAGAAATGTGCAATATCTTGATCTGGCTGATTTCCAGAGGCTAGCATCCGGCTTTTGTTTTCCATGAATTGCTGCAGCTTATCAGAAAGATGTTCAAACATCTCTGCCTGGGGCAGAAGCTTCTTCAGGGAGCTCTCCTTCTCTTGCTGCTGCAGACAGAGCTGTTGGAAGCGTTGGCTCACCTCTGCCAGTTTGCCCTGCAGCACTGCAGCCGTGGTGTTGTCTGCGGCCTCCATGAATCGCGTCACCATCTCACGGGTGGCCTCCAAGCTGCTCTTTTGCCGAGCAATGTCCTGCTTCAATTTCTGTCACCAAAAAATGTGTCTGTCAGCTCCTTGTTCACTTATCCTAGGGTATCAGAGCCATGAACGAATAATCTAATAATTACATGCTCACCTCCTTGAGGAGGGCGGGATTGCAACTGAGCCTCTGGACTACCAAATATCCCATCCCCTTAGTTCTCCACCCCATTCCATTAATGACTTCGCAGGGCCACTTTTCCTCAAGCTTAACAATGGTTTAGAAACTGGGTAGAAATATCTTTACATGGATCAGTTATCATCTCTAAGTCTTATTAGAAGATTCATGGAAATGAGTTCTTTTCCTGATACTTTTTCAAAATGATGTAATTATGGAACACAGCAAGTATGCCATCGATGCTAACTCTTGGGGCCTAGGTCTCACCATGTTCGTGGCCAGGGCTTCCTGGATGACGCCCAATGACAAGGATACCACCTGCTCCTCCTCCAGGTTTTGTTCAACTTCCCTGATGGACTGCAACAAGCTCTCCAGGCTTTCCTGGACACTCTGAGATCGGGCAATTGCCTTCTGCAGCAGAGCAGAGCGCTCAGCCAGGCTACTCAAGAGGCTTTGAAAACGGCTGAGTATGGAATCTGGAAAATCAAGGCCATGAGAATAGAGTGGAGACTATTTTCCTGTTGTGCTTTTAAAAAACAATGTATTTAAATCACACTTGTTAATTATAATAATAACAGGCATTAAGACAAATAGAAGGAATAAGCGTAAAGTGCATTTGTATTTGAGCTAAAATTACAAAGCATTATTTATTTAGCACCTACTAAGTGCCAGAAATTGTGCTGGATGCTGAGAACCGAAGAGAATTAAGATAAGTCCCTGGCTTCTACAAAAATAAGACTGTAAACGTGAGCACAGGCAGAAAAGGGCTCATCACAACTAACCACAAAAATAAAATTTTAAGTGCTATACTGATGCTAAGAGTAATGTACTAGAGAAGCCTGAAAGAAGAATGATTCTTTCTTATCTTTTATTTCTTTTGGGGGTTGGAGGTGGTGGCCAGGACTTTACAAAGGAAGCAACCTCTCAGGTACATCTAGAAGCTTGAGCAAGATTTCATCACACATGCTAAGCACTCAGTAAATGTTGGCAGCTAAACCATAGGGAAAACTTCTGGGGTAAAGTAATGAAGAAATGACTAGTTTACTTGGGGAAGGAAAGAAGCGGGGCATGGCTAGAAGGCAGAATGCCTGGGGAAAGGGGTTGAAACCAGATTACAAAGGCCTTCAATGGTACAAGAACAAAGTTCATCGAGAGTAAGCTCTTGCTGCCTGTGTCCTCAGCCCCTAGCCTGCACAGCAGATACTTGGAGGACACAGTGTGATGTATTACAGAAGAGTGGCATGCACTGAGAATTAAGGGAGTGTTCTGGTTATGCTGCTTCATACCTGTAGTTTCTTGAACATGCTTGCGGTCTGGGGCTGGCTCGCCTTCAATTTCCATGAGGTCATGAGCTACTTTTTGGAGCTTTTCTACAGGTACTTGGTGCTCAGCTAATTCCTCCTGCAACTGCTGCTTGTCCATGAAAAAGGCCAAAAGTAAAACCTCTGAGTAATCGAAGCTGGTTCTAGGAACCAAGAGCTACTTAGCATAGTGCTACTAAAGCTACAAAGAATACTTCCATTTATCCGTACCCACAGATGTTAGAATTAAGTGTTTAGGAATCAGATCTTGTCCAAGGCATCCCAACCACTGCCTTTAAGCTATGTGAGTATTTGCTTTATTTGGGGTACTCTACCCCATGCGATAGAACTGCCTGTGTCCCAGCATACCTTTGTCGTTGCAAGCTGCTGTTGCAGAACTCCAGGGTCCGAGGCAATAGTATCTGAGAGGAGCTTCTCCACATTGGCCTCACAGGCCTGCATCCAGGCCTGCAGGCTGTCAGTACAGCTCTGGAACTGCTGGTACTGGCCTAGGAGCACGTGCAGGTGAGAGCCCAATCGTGTACACTGTGCCAGAGAAAAAAGGGAGAGCAGGCTTAGGCCAGGTCTGGCTAAAGGCAGCGGCTTCCTAGGCATAGTCCAAAGAAAAGCCTGGTCTTGTTACAGGATCTCACTCTAACCACAGTGAAGAGTAGCGCTGAGCCCTCCAGGGACAGATGAGTAGCAAACCTTCTACAAGTGGGGCCTTTGTTGTTTGATCCGTAGTATTCATCCCAAATTTATACTATATACCCGCGAAGACTGAGTTGTAGGACAAACCACCAAAGATGGTGATTAACATAACAATAAAAATATTTTTTAAAAAACCCCACCAAAGAAAGACACATTAGGTTGCAAGCTAAGGTAGGGAGGGACTGGGAGATACAGAGTATTCCTTTTGGCTAGGTTAGAGATGTTGGCAAAGTGCACAAGACAGGTAAGAAGAACTGACTGGATTCTACAGCTTGGGAGCTAACGGGAGTTCTTTGATAGGGAGGAAGGCAAGGATGTACCCTAGACGTTCCGTGCAGGAATAAAGACTGTGAATGTGGTTGCAGTTTCCCCTGCACTGTGTCTCTTGGGAGCTCACGTCTGTTGGTCAGGGTATAGGAAGGCGAGCACCTACCTCCACCTTCCCTACCAGAGTGACATACCTCTGATACTACTGGGATCAGGCATTAGCCCCTGGGCCTCCATGTTTTGCATTTTTGCAGAGCTCATAAAGACATTCTCCCTGTGGTCAGTATGTAATTCAGCTCACTCACTATGTCCTAAGGTTCTTTTTTTTTTTTTTTCTTTTCTTTTTTTAAAGATTTTATTTATTTATTTGACAGAGACACAGCGAGAGAGGGAACACAAGCAGGGGGAGTGGGAGAGGGAGAAGCAGGCTTCCCACCGAGCAGGGAGCCCGATGTGGGGCTCGATCCCAGGACCCTGGGATCACGACCTGAGCCGAAGGCAGACGCTTAACGACTGAGCCACCCAGGCGCCCCTATGTCCTAAGGTTCTTATCCTAAGCCCCAGAAACCACCCACAGTTGTGTGAGGGCTCCCACGACCATTCCCCCAGAGGCTGCCAGGACCCTCTCGGTACCTTTGAATGGAGAGCAGTGTATCTTTCTGTTGCATCCTTCAGCTTGCCCTTCACTAAGGCTCCAGCGGCTGATGGTTCTCTGCCTTCCTCAAAGCTGTTTTCTGTGTCCAAGACTTTCTGTCCTGAAATAGTCACAAATCGCAAGTCTCCTTTGTGGGAAATGACATCCTCCGAGAAGCTCCCCTGCCGCTTTAGCAGGGAGGGAAGGGCTTCGGGGCAGCTGCCTCCCTTGTGCATGTTCTCCAGCTCTCTCTCAGACCGCTCCAGCCAGTTCTCAAATTCTTGATGGTCCTGCAGAAACTTCTGCAGCTCGTCCCGTAGTGTCTGCGCCTGCTTCAGCTCTGCCTCCGACTGGGCCAGGGAAGTAGCATACTGCCCCTTTAGCTCGCCTAGCTTGTCCTGTAGCACCTGGCCTTCCTCAGGCGTGAGATTGTGGCCATGCTGGTCCAGGAAGGCCTGAGCTGACTGGGTGGCCAGGATGAAATTTTGCTGCTGAGAAAGCAATTCTTGGTGACGGGCCTGGCAAAAAATTCCACAAAACAAAAGATGATCAGTAAGGATACCACAAAAATTTGGCTAAGTCTACAGCGAGAAGTAGAGAGAGATCTCAGTAGGACACTTTTCCAGCTGTTCCAAAAATCACCAGTATCTCTCACTCTCTAAGCATTAGCCATATGCTAGTCCCAGCTGAACTGACACACATAGGATCTTAGGGTTTTCAAAGTGACTTCACATGTATTATCTCAACTGATTTGGGGCACAATCTGCAATGTACGCAGACAACATCTATATATGTTACATGTCTTGACTAAGGTCATGCAGACAGCTAAGGGACAAACTGAGACTAGAATCTGGCTCTCTTCACTAAACCATTCTAAGTCTAAGAGAAGGCACAAATGGCCAGCCCACATTAATGCAAGGGGAGACTAAGTTGGATAACCAAACATGACAATATAAAGATCGCAAATACTTAGCTGTGAAATATGTCACTTACATATCCATAAACACTGTCCCAACTAGGAAAAGTTCTTAGAAAATTATTTCATTAAATAAACAATTTGTATTCCAGTGAGAGTAAGATGTATTTCTGGAGCATAGGTAATTTGTATTTTTTACTTATATGTGCTATGTCTATGTGCTTACACATGGACCTTTTTTCTATTTCAATGGAATGTAAGTTATTTTAGGGAGTTGTGGTTGTTTTGTTTTGTTTTTTAAAATGTTCTCCCTGAGTCTAGGGGCGCCTGGGTGGCTCAGTCAGTTAAGTATCTGACTTTTGATTTCGGGTCAGGTCATGATCTCAGGGTCGTGGAACTCCATACTCAGCAGGGAGTCTATTGGAGGTTCTCTCTCCCTCTCCCTCTGCACCTCCCCCACCTCGTGTGCAAGCTCTCTCCCCCACCAAAAATAAATAAATTTTTAAATAAAACAAAATGTTCTTCCTGAGTCTAACAGACAACAGTGGGAGTTCAGTCAGTGTTCTTGCCTATCTATACTGTTTATGCAACTTCCTAGACCAGGACAATAGCCTAATTTTTACCAGAGCATTGTCTGGTTTCAACCTGTATCAGCAACCTGATAGTGTCAGCTTCCAGTATCATCTCAGGGAAGCTAGGGTGACAAATGTTTCCTTCTCAAAGAGATAGTAAGGGGCGGTACCATAGCTTATCTGTATACCCCCCAGGTGTCCTCATTCTCATCCACCCCTGAGTAAGGCAGTCTCCTTCCTAGGATGGAGATGCTCCTTGGTCAGCAGTCCTGTGACAGCAGGACCATCTCCGCTCTGTGCTATTATGACTGCCACAGCTTTGGGGGACACCCTATGATGGATCTCCAAGCACAGTAGTAGCATGCAAGAGGCAAAAATCCTATTAATAAAAAATAAAGCAATGACTGACACAGGCCATTCAATAGAAGCATTCTAGCTAAGCCAAATTTTCTTTGCTATAAAGGTATCACTACTAAAATAGGTGACCTATGTGTTTTCTAAGTTCCCTAAACATTGTTTTCAATCATGCAATAAAATATGCCTGCATATGCCAGTTAGTATCTTAGGAGATGGTTCCTCTGGTTGGTTCACTGGTTTATCTCCAATGCCTGACATATAGCAGGTGCTCGATATTTGCTGAATAATGAATACATGGGTAGAGCTAAATAGTAAGGAATGGTTTCTTGAGGGCGATAGGCAACCATTAAAAGGGTTAATCAAGGATATCGAATTTTCGGGACGCCTGGGTGGCTCAGTTGTTAGGCGTCTGCCTTTGGCTCGGGTCATGATCCCAGGGTCCTGGGATCAAGCCCCATGTCAGGAAGCCTGCTTCTCCCTCTCCCACTCCCCCTGCTGGTGGTCCCTCTCTCACTGTCTCTCTCTGTGTCAAATAAAGAAATAAAAACCTTTAAAAAAAAAAAAAAGGATCTCAAATTTTCAGAAGATCACTTAGTCGTGTAGAAGGGAGGGTAGAAGGCACAAGGCAAGGACACCAGCTGAAGCTGCCATAACAACTCAAATGGAAGCTGACAGTAGTCCGAACCACAATCATAGCTCAGTGGAAAGAGAAGCGGGGATGACTCTGAAAGAGATCTAAGAAGCAGGGGATTTGACAACTGATTTGATACAGGAGAGTGAGGGAAGGGGTAGGAGCCCCAGATGATGTCTAGTTCTGGCAAGAAAGTGGGAGTAGAAGAAGGAGAATGAGTTTGATGGGGCGGGGGGGGGAGCGGGGGGGATGTAATAGGAAATAGGAGCTCCACTTTTTGAGGCTGAGCTGCTCGTGATTCCAAGTTACAAACAGGCAGATGGATTTATGTACTGGTTTGATGCTCTGCACAGGCATTTAGGCTGGAGACACATACATGGAATTCTCTAGCACAGGCAGTAACTGAAGTGCCCCGAATGGATAAAACTACCCAAGGGAAGTATATTCTGAAAGAGGAGAAGAGGCTGAGGCTGCCACCTGGAAGCACATCGGTATCTCACAAACTGGCCAGAGGAAAGGAAAAAGGATTACCGGGGCAGAGTAGTGCTTTGGAAACCAAAGGAGAAAGTATTTCAACAGTGTCGAAGCTGCTGAGGTATCAAAGAGGGCATGAACTGAGACGTACTTACTGTGCTTACTGGATTTAGGGGCAAGGAGGTTACGGTGACTTGCCAAGGGCAGCAGAGAGGCGCCTAGCAGAGTGACGACAAGCTAACATTCTCACCTTCATCTTCTCACACTGCTTGTCCAGTTCCTCTGGGGCCTGGCTCGCCCCCTTGTGGGCATCAGTGGTATCAAAGGCTCCTTTCCCCAGGCTAGCTCCTGCCAGCTGCTCCATCTGTCCTCCAGATCCCACCGCAGTTACCCAGTCCAGGAGAGCATCAATCTTACTCCTGTTCTCTGCCAGTTCCTTAGCTGCTTTACTCTGAAAGCCACAGAAGTAGTCTAGTGAGAAGGTGTTAGTTATTCAGCTACACAAGCAAAGGTTAAGAAAAAAGGTGAGACTTCTTTGCTAAAGAAGAGAAGCTCTAAGACTGTGTATAAACGGTCTTTGCAGCCACAAAAATGAATGAGTATCTTCTAAATTTGTTGAAAAACAATTACTTAAAATAATCTCTAGATTTGGCTATATTTCATTGCTTTAAAAAAAAGGGCAACCTGCTTGGGTCCCCTCCCTCCTCGGGAGCTTTGTATCATCACTGCTCAATAAACCTTGCTTTGCTGCCCACAAAAAAAAAAAAAAAATTGCATGGGAGGGGTGGGGGTGGCAAAACGTAGGATTTAAAGGGGCTTTAAGGATGATTTAGTCCTGGCAGCCCAGCAAGGCTTCATGGAATCCTTCCTAGATGTGCAGAAGTGATGCCCTAACTTGGTAGGGTCAGAAACAGTACAGTCACACTTGATTACCAGCTGCCCTTCCCTAAGGAAATCGCAGACTTGTCCCATCCTTTTTCTGCCGGACACAGTATTGAGTTCTTTTATTATTATTATTATTATTATTATTATTATTATTATTATTATTATGTTAATCACCATACATCATTATTTTTGATCAGAGTATTGAGTTCTAAAATTTGCCTCTCGAATTCCATTTTCTGACTGTTCAAGTACTCTAATTAAACAGGTTATGTCAAGTGATACCTTCATATATTTCAGAATTCCCCCCTCAGGTAATTTATTTCTCTTTTCTATATTTTCTACCTCCCCCATTCGTGTCAGAGCCCATGGCCAGACCAAGGATTCTAATTTACTCTGCCAGTGCCGAGGAGAATGCAGAAAACCATTTGAGACTTTAATTTCTCCTAGGTTTATCCCAGTGCCAGTTCCCACCAATCTATAGGGGCAGCTTGGGGATAGCATGTGGCACACTAAGACTCCCCAGATATTTCCCCCTCGTGCTCTTGGATTATTAATCTAGATTCATGTTTGAAATGTGACATTTGCTTTGGGGCGCCTAGGTGGCTCAGTTGGTTAAGCGACTGCCTTCGGCTCAGGTCATGATCCCGGAGTGCCGGGATCGAGTCCCGCATCGGGCTCCCTGCTCTGCGGGGAGTCTGCTTCTCCCTCTGACCCTCCTCCCTCTCATGCTCTCTGTCTCTCATTCTCTCTCTCGCAAATAAATAAAATCTTTAAAAAAAAAAAAAGAAAGAAATGTGACATTTGCTTTTTCCTCCCCAAGGTACTACCCTTCTTCACTAAGTTCTTTCCACGATTTTCCAATTAGAGTACTGAGTATACAGATAGCAAGAAATATTTTTTCTTTGGGGATGAGGTGGGTGATAGGAACTTCCTACCAACTATTCCTGACTTAAAGTCCTTCAGGATGTTTCCTCCCAAAATAAATACTGACTCACAGACCAGCTCCTGAAGTAGCCCCTTTTCATGATTTGATGCTCTCTGTCAGGTAGTTTCCCCTTATTACCTTTTCTTCATGTGCCAGGTACCAAAATTTTCTTTTTTGAAAAACACCAAGTATCAAAGAAGTCTGGTCACCTTTTCAGTTTCTTGCTGTACAGCTGAGGTCACCACTTCCTCCAGCTCCTTCTGGGCCACCCGCGTCCGTTCCTGGAGAGCCTCATACTGCTCCTTAGCCTGATGAAGCTTCTCCCGAAGAGCTGTCAACTCATGGGGGCTCAGCTTGGCCTGGTTCTCTTCTAGGAACCCTTCGATATCTTTGACAACACTGGCAAATGAGGTGGCCCGATTCTGAATGTCGTCCTGTAAATCCTTAACACATGAACACAGGGAGGGCAGAGATGTCAATGTTACTTCTTCAAAGACAGCTAACAGCACCCCACCAGATGTGCGTCCCTGACTATTATCTGCTTAAGGTTTAGGCCTAAACCAATGCGAGTAAGAACTTCTAAGATATTTTTTTACTTAAGAAATATTCTAACACTGGGGTGCCTGGGTGGCTCAGATGGCTAGGCGTCTGCCTTCGGCTCAGGTCATGATCCCAGGGTCCTGGGATCAAGCCCCACGTCAGGCTCCCTGCTTGGTGGGGGGCCTGCTTCCCCCCTCCCTCTGCTTCTCCTCCACTCATGTTCTCTCTCTCTCTCTCTATTTCCGTGTCTCGAATGAATAAATAAAAAAATCTTAAAAAAAAAAAAAGAAATATTCTAACACTTAATTTTCTTTTTTTTTTTTTAAGATTTTATTTATTTATTTGAGAGAGAGAGAGAGAGAACACGAGCAGGGTGAGGAGCAGGGGGAGAAGCAGGCTCTATACTGGGACTCTGGGATCATGACCTGAGCCGAAGGCAGACGCTTAACTGACTGAGCCACCCAAGGCGTCCCCCCCGACCTTTTTTTTTTTTAAAGTAATCTCTATACCCACCATGGGGCTGGAACTCACAACTCCAAGATCAAGAGTCAGATGCTGTACTGACTGAGCCAACCAGGCATCCACCACTCCTTATCCTTAATGCACCTACAAGGCCCAGCATGGTATGGGTCCCACCTCATCGTTCACTAACCTTCCTTTTGTTCTTTGCAGTCCAACTAAACCAGCTTTCTTTCATTTCTTGAATATGTTGTATTTGATCCCATCCCCACCTCAAGACAGATGCTCAGATGCTCGGGCCTCTGCCTGGCATATTCTCCTCCTCCCTCTGCCCCTTCATGTGTTAACCCCTACATGCTCTTCACTTTCAGTTTAAGTGACACTTCTTCAATATTTTCTAACATCCTAGACAGGATTGGGTCTGACTGTTAAACATACAAAGCATAAGAATTAAAGATTCTTGATGTATTCTCCTGACCACTAGACTTTACGCTTCATGAGAACAGGGATGTTTACTGTTATGTTGCCAGCATGAAGCACTGTGCCTGGCACACAGGAAGCCTTTATAAAGATATGCTGAAGGAATGAGAAAAGCGAATTAACTCATACTGACCTTCAAGTCACTCTGGTTCTTCTGCAAAGCAGAGAGATCCTGCTGGGTGGCTCTACCTTGGTGACCTGCCAATGCGCTTTCTGCCTGTCCTAGCCAGTTGCAAAGATCCTCCAGTTTCTGGTGACAGGTATTTTGTTGTTTCTGCAGGGTCTAATTGAAATGCAAAGGGGCCAAGAGATGATAAAAAATTCTCATCTTACAAATACAAGATAACTCCCTGAAATGTAAAACAGAAAGGTTATATCTTAAGGATGGAAGAGTTGGTGAGAGACTAGAACAGGAAAAGGCACAGAAGTCATATTCAGAAAGCTCCCTGCATTTGGACAGTCTGTTGACCTGGGTCAATAGTTTGGATTATATTCAGGGATAATTTCAGGTGAAAATGCTCCCAGGTTTTGACTGGGAGTTCCACTGCCAGACTGCTGTTATTAGCCCTGGAAATGGAGAACAGAGAGCGCAGATGCTTCAAATCCATAAATGGTAATGGTGATAATAAATAAATTAGTGGTTATGATCAATTCCTCCACCAGAACTAGAGGATATGCTACATACTAAGTTAAAATACAGAAAATTAGAAGGACTGGATTAGGAAGGGAAAAAAAAAATCAAGAATCTGGATAATTCATAAGCTAATCGAGCTTCTTAATAATTGAGCTGACTTTATAAATCAAACGTCTCACAAATGCAGATCCCATTAAATGGAATGATTCCATGCCAGGCATTAGGGGCCTCGCTATTTTGAGAAGGAAACTGTCCAAGAATAGCAACTGGCTCAGTCCTTCAGGTGTCCACAAGTGATATCAAAGACAAAAGCCAGGCCCACGGGAGGGAGGGAATATGTTTCTGTGCCTGATCCTTTCTCCAAATCTCATCTCGGCTGCATGACACTGAAGCACCTAATTGAGCCATTGAGCATGATGTGTTCTCCTGACCATCCTTCTAGAACCATTGTCCACCAGTTTCTACCTTCTGATGGTGTTTTAGTCACCTGCACTTACAAACAGGTGCCCACACTGGCCCTCTCTCCCCCTCTTTAGGACAAATAGAAGGGCTCTGGAAGAGAACTCCTAAGAGCTCTTCAGCTGTAAAACGGGATCTTCATGGGTTAGGATGGGTGCAGACTGAATCTGAAAAAAGCAAAGCAAACAAGTTAACACACAGACATACACATGCATTCAGGGCAAATATAGAGAGAAGCAGAGCATTTCTGACAATAACAAGGTTAATAAACATTGTGGAATTAATTATGTGCTCAGAGAGAATGTTCACATGCAGTTCTACCACCTGCTGCAGCTCAGGGGCCTACCCTGGATCCGGGCTGTGTCTTAAAGTGGCTCAGACCAATGCTATTTCATTAATTATCCACAGACTACACCATGCTATATACATTCCCAAGTGAGGATATTGCAAATTTTCACGTTTGGAAAGTAACCTAAAGGGTTGAATCAGTATTTTGTTTCAATTTCAATACAGGTGGAACAACAAGCAGTAATGGGGGGACATACGGAATTGACTAACTTAATTTCCACTGAGCCTAACTCAAAAAAGCTCCATTCAACTTTGCACAATATTTAATAAAGGTGACCCTGAGACAGATTGCTGGTGATAATGACATTCTAATATCATCTTGTTGAGCTCCAACTTACTATTCCAACAGCAAAAATGCCTAAGCACCATTCTTGGTATTCTTAGGTTACGATGTTACTACCAATGCAGTTATGTTGAGTTTTGCAAGAAGAGGGTTGTGACAGACGGTGGGGTAGGATGGTTTCTTTTCAAAATGTTAACACCCGGTTCTAGACCCTGTTTTCCATAATTGAATGAGCACTTGGCATCACAGTGTGAAGAAAGGTGCTAGAAACTAATCATGATTTAAAAAGTGCTAAAAAATTAATACGATTCTAATAAAAATTTCGTTGTTGGCTGTTTGAAGGCGGTCAAGTAATATTACTGTTAATCATGTGAAAAGCTTCAGAATAAAAGTCATTTCAGAACCATTCTTCTCAAGAGCTCAGAGTACCTAACTGTTCCTAATGGCCCACAAAAAAATGCTGAGGAAGAGAGGAGGAGAAATAAGGGCGAGGGATGTAGCTTTTGTTTGGAAGTCAGACACGATGAGACACAGTGAGGGTCGAGTCTTACTAAAAGGAAAATACTTGCACATACATACACACGTAAACACACACATTCTCTCACACGCACACATAAAACCAAAAACATGGCAAGAAATACAGCCAGAATAGCTGCCTCCTAGACCAGAACCAAACTGGTCTAGAGGACATGAAATTTCAAAAACTGGTCAACGCAGGCTCCAGGAATCATGACAGATGGAGTCTGGCCAGAAATCTCAAGGATAGAGAGGATACCCCAAAAGACAAAGTGAGCCCAGCCGCTGGTTCAGTCTGACCTTGACCTGGGCTGCCTGCTCCATTTGTTGAAAATGGCCCTGCAAGGCATCCATCTGAGCTGCGGTCTGCTCCACAAGGTCCTGGAAGGACCTCTGCAGTTCATTCAGAAGCCTCAGCATCTGCCGGTTCTGCTGAGGGGATAGGTCCTGCGCGTGCTCCGAGATAAAGAACTGAATATCAAAAGCAAGAGCATCCAGCTGAGATTTCCTTTCAGCCATAGGCGGCTTCAAATCCTAAATAAGGAAGTGAAAAAAAGTAAAACTTTTGGTTCTCTATCAAAGCAGAAGCTGTTGGTTTTAATCAAAGAGTCAACATAAATAAAGGGGGGTTAATTTGCTGTATTTTTATCATTGATACTGATCATTTCTAGGGCCAAACCAGCACAGGAAATCTCACTTCTGGTCTCTCTAAACTCCTCATATATTACAATTAGGTTTTCTTTACTGGACCCTGATCTCCAAATGCAGTGAATTTTTAATGATTTATGTTAATAGAATTATACTACTGCTAATCCCAGGGTATCTATAAAAAAATTTTTTTTAACGTTTGGAAAATATATCATGAATTTCTGGTCTGAGATAGATGGGCCTAATTGTATAGTCTTAGATCAAATATCTATTTGTATTTGTCCAGCAGTGAGTTACTGGAAGGCCAGAAGTGGGGAAGTACTCAATTTATTTGCAGTTCACTAATACATGATTTTTAGAGTAAATAATGTTGCTTACACATTTTAAGGGTGTAAAAGATTACAGTCAGACTTTCTTATATAACAGTTACATATATATACCTACCTAACACTAGAATTTATCTGCTTTAAGACAATTAAAAGCATGCATTTTTTCCACAAACATTTAGTGGTCATCAGCTATTTAACACTGGATGCAATAAAAACAAGATAATCTAGATCCCTATTGCTCTGAAACTGAGGGTAGTCAGCAATCCTGCAGAGCAGAGAGAAGGGGCTTCTTGCATATTTATCATCAAGCTAAGTGTCTTTCTTCATCTGTGATGAATGGATTTGGGAAACTGTCATTAGGAAAACAAGACTTGGACTGTGGCTGTCTTCCCATTAGGGCATTCATTTAAGTTATAACTAGGGAGGAAACCACGCATAAGGTGCTCTGCGTTTTTATATCATATACTATGTCACAGGAATTTTATTCACTCTTGCTTTTATTTAATACTCTCAAGTCTGCAACTCACTCGCCTAATGATAGATTTGGAGGAAAAGGCATGAATGAAGATGGCAGGTCAACTCTTGCAAGACAAAAAGGGATGGGTTGCATCCAAGAAGCCTAACCATGGACAAATCATGTCTGCTTCTTTTAAGACCGGGGAAAAAGGAGAGAACAGAAGGAGAGGGCATCTTTAGTTGTGCTCTGACTTTAGAAAGAATGTAAGGAGTGTGCTATCTATAGCAGAGGGTGGATAAACCAGTGGGAGTAATATCTGGTATTATATTAAGTGTAACCAAAACAAAGAACAATGTTGGCAGCGAAGAAATACCTCAGCTCATGAGTATCTCAGGGTTTACTTTTCTCTCACTAACTTATAAAAACAATCCATTAATTTAAAGCTTAAGAAGAAAAGCATCTCTCTAGGTCAGCGGTTGGCAATCAAATCTGCCTGCCATCTATTTCTGTAAATAAAGTTTTATTGTAATACACCCATGAACATTCATTTATGTACTGTCTATAGCTGCTTTCATGTTTCAACAGCAAAGGTGAATGGCTGCTCCAGAAATGGTCCATTTGTGTATGACCTGCAAAGCCTAAAATATTTACTATCTGGGTCTTTACAGAAAAAGTCTGCCAAGCCATGCTCTCAATCATGGATCAACAAGTCCCCTGAAATCGGTGTGTGTAAAATTAGAAACAAAGGACGGATACTAGATGCTCGGTTATAAAGACAAGATGAAGTTGATAATAATAGGCCATTCTGTAGACTCTTTCTCAGAGAATAGCTGAAAGGAGAAATAAGCATAATCACCGAAGCTCTAAGGGTATGATAACCTAAAAAACTAAACAGAGCAGACTTTATTTCTAAAATGGAAAATCAGGTTTCCCAAGAAAGAGAAGTACAGGTTCTGGTTTGCCTTGCAGGAAAATAAAATTGATGTAACTCCAAGGACAATGAAAACGGACTTGAGAATGGGTGGAGAGCCTACCTCATATTGCTGGAGGCAGTGTTTCAGGCTGTCAGTGTTTGTTTCCTCACTATATTCCTCGCTGTTCAGAAGAAGATTGGTACTGCCAACCCAGGCTCTCAGATCTTGAAGACTGCCTTCTAGCTGTTCGTGCTGACTTAACACTCTAGTCTAAGAAACAAATGGCAAATTAGATGATGGAAATCTTCAAGCCTGCCCAGACTTTGTGAGCCTTTGTGAATAAAAAGAAGCAACCTTTTTTACTTCCACAGCACTCTGGAGGTGGAGGAATCTGGAACTCCAGGTATCACTCACAGAGCTGAGGGACTTTTGAAGATTCTTGGCATCTTTCTCTAGAGCCTTCAACAGTTGAGCAGGGACTTCTTGAGGCTGGCTGATGATAATCTGATTGACACATTCTAATTCCTGATTCACCAAGGTGGACAGATCCTTTAGCTCCCTGTCTAATACCTGGGGGGATAAAGTGGAGTTACCTCCAAAATCAAGACTAGAACTCTTGCTATAATCAGCTGTGAACACAGTTTTCTGTCACCTCATGCCAACACCTGCTTTACAGCTTATGAAATGTTTTTATGTATGTTCATTTGTTTGTTTGGTTCTCACAATCACTAATTCTCAAGGTAGGCAGAAGAGATATTATTATTATACCAGATTTACAGAAGCAATGCCTCAGCATTTGAAGATGTTGTTCTATTCTATTCTATTCCATTCTATTTTATTTTTGTCTAAAGTCACCCACCTCAGCAATGGAGCCAGGACTTGGATTCAGGTTTCCTGACTCAGTGTAGTGCACTATCCAATACAACTTGCTATCCCTTTGAGAGTGTCATTATGCCTTATATAATGTGACACAAAATAAGTCAAACAAAAGAACGACACTTCCTGGGCTCCTGGGTGGCTCAGTCGGTTAAACATCTGACTTCGGCTCAGGTCATGATCTCACGGTCTCGGGACTGAGCCCACGTCAGGCTCCACACTCACTGGGGAGTCTGCTTCTTCCTCTCCCTCTGCCTCCCCCTGCTCATGCACGTGCTCTCTCTCAAATAAATAAAATCTTAAAAAAAAAAATAATAAAAAACTCTTCCACTCCAAAATCCAATGAGGCAAAAGGAGAAGATAGAAAAATATCCCAACCCAGCCTTCCTAACTCAGCGTCTACAATATTCTGATCCTCAGCAAAGGAGCCAGAAATAAGCTATGGGAAAGTTGGCAGTTTTGGACATCATCCTCACCTGCCCTTCAGATGCCCTCCCAAGGCCATACTCCGCATATTGAGAGAACTGCTTAACCTCTACAGTCTGTCCTCATTGTGACTCCAATCCTGTGACAAGTCTTTTTTTTTTTTTTTTTTTTTTTAAAGATTTTTTATTTATTTATTTGAGACAGAGAGAATGAGAGACAGAGAGCACGAGAGGGAGGAGGGTCAGAGGGAGAAGCAGACTCCCTGCCGAGCAGGGAGCCCGATGCGGGACTCGATCCCGGGACTCCAGGATCATGACCTGAGCTGAAGGCAGTCGCTTAACCAACTGAGCCACCCAGGCGCCCGCAATCCTGTGACAAGTCTTAACCTCGGTTGAGGGAAAGCGCTCCTCTTCCTCCTTCTCAAGCTGTCTAATTTTATGTGCTCAGGAACTCATGTCATCCATTATCATTTCTTCTCTCTCCTAACTTCAAGTTCTCCTTTTCTATTGGTTCCTCCTAGTCGGCCCCAAAATCCAATCAGAACATTCTTTTTTCAGTGCATCTCCTCCAGCTAGTGTCCTACACCTCTCTCCTCGCCTGCACCACCAAGCTTCTGGAAAGAATGATTTACATTAATTGCTCCCACCTTCCAACCTCCCATTTGTTCTCACTGGAACCTCGTTGATATCCTACAGCTCCACTGAAACTATTCTTATTAAGGTTACCAGTGACTCTGGGCACTAAATGCCCCTTCTAGTCCTCACTCAGTCTCCCTACTGTATTTACTCCTGCTACAACTCCTCCCTTGAGTCTCTTCTGCTTTGTCTTTTGTGAGACCAGTGTTTCCTGATGTTCTTCAGAGATCTCCAATTTTTTAATCTATTGTTTTTTGGGGGGGGGTCCTTTAAATGGTGGTGTTTTCTTTTCCTTTATTTTTTTAAATAAATAAATATATATTTTTTCTTTTTTTCAGTAGGCTCCATGCCCAGCATGGAGCCCAATACAGGGCTTGAACTCACAACCCTGAGTTCAAGATCTGAACCGAGATCAAGAGTAAGATTGCTTAACTAACTAAGCCACCCAGGCACCCCTGAACATGTTTTTCTTCTTGAATACTCTCTATTCCCTCCAAGCTGGTGGGCCTGCAGGAAGTCTCTGGGAACCTACCTTGGCCTGACACAGCAAGTCCTGTAGCTCTGCCAGGTTTAGGTCCAGAGGTTTAATCTGTTTGGTCCTCATTTCAATGTCACGTAATAGAGAGAGATAGGATACCAGCTTCTCATCATGTTCTAGACAGAGTTGTCGGTTAAATACATTCTGTGGAGCCAAAAAGAAAACTCATTCAGATCGAACATTCACCTTTAAGTCTGCTTTTAAAAGCAGGCTGTCTCACTGAGACAAACAAATTTTTACTACACATAGGGTGAGCTAGTTCACATAGATGAACTAAAACATGGCATGTGCTTATGTTGCCTCAAATCAATAGACAAAAAAAGTGATTTTATTAACTTCCTCAGGGAAGAGAGGCTCATAATTACCAATCCATAAGCATCATTTTAGCAAAACTTCCAAAAGCTATTCCAACTATAGGTACCATCACCCCGGTATTTCATATTAGCTCCAGTGTTAGTTTCTTTTTTTTTCCTTTTTTTTTTTTTTTTAAGATTTTATTTATTTATTTGACAGAGAGAGAGAGAGAGAGAGAGAGCAGGAACACAAGCAGGGGGAGTGGGAGAGGGAGAAGCAGGCTTCCTGCCGAGCAGGGAGCCCGATGTGGGACTCGATCCCAGGACCCTGGGATCATGACCTGAGCCGAAGGCAGACGCTTTATGACTGAGCCACCCAGGCGCCCCCAGTGTTAGTTTCTAACTTAAAACCCTTGCAAATTTCAGAAAGACATTCTGCCTAATTTCCTAACAACTGTGTAACAAACAGATGATGGTAAACTAAATTATACCTTAGAGAATCATCTAGTCCCCTGAAACTGTAGGTATGCACACAATTGTACATACGTAAATTCAGTATCCAGTCAGGAGTTTTAGCATTAAACTAGTTACATCTAAAATGTACATACAGACACACCACGGGGAAACTTACTTTAGTTGTTCTGGAGGGCTCTGGGTTTACACCTTCATTTCCCCTTCCCCCAGCTGTAGTCATGAAGGGAATCTGTTCACCACCAGGACTTTCTCTGAGCTTTTCCTGTGGTGTCTTCTCATCCATCTTTATTGTAGGGTATTTGAGCGGCATTGGCTTTTCTTCACTGGTCTCTGGAATAGGGGGACTAATGGTGGCATCCTGTTGTTCTGCCCTCTCTTTTTGAGACCCATCTTTGAACAGTTTCTCCGGAAGAAGGGATGCTAAGACTCTGGGAACATCCTGAGTCACCATGCCCTTAGAAGATGCTGCTTCTACATCTGTAACTATAGGGTTTGACATTTCTAGAAATGTGTCTCCAGTCATTTCCTGAGTTGTTATTTTAGATGTGAGAATTCCACAAATTTCACTATCACTTCTGCTGTCCTGATGATGAAAGTCCTTTCTGTCTGAGAATTCCAGATAACTGACTTCTTCTGGGTCTACTGTAGAAACTGTAGTTTCTTCTAACTTAAGAATTCTTGTTGAGTCAAAAGGTATTTCCTGGTATGATCTTTCTTTATATTCATTAGATGAGCAAATCAGATCTTTGGTTTCTTTGGTCTTAAAAGTAACACAGGAATCTTGACAAGAGTTGGTCTCTGGTCTGATGGTTCCTTGGAAAGGTTTGTTTGATTCAGAAATTTGGGACCTGCCTGCAACTTGGGCCTTTCCAACTGATTCCTGGTAGTATAATCCTTCAGGTCTTGGGGCTGTAGAAAAGAATGGTTCACTCTGGGCCCCACCAGTAATTTGAGATAAATTTTCTTCCGGTTTTAAAGTTGAGAGGCTCAAAGTTTTTACTTCTCCTTCATGGACCTGATTAGGTTTGAAGAATGTTAAAACATCCTGATTTACAGAAATTCCTCTGGGTATCACTGGAGAAGAGTTTTCAGCTTTACAAATAAATCCCAATTCTTTACCAGCTTCTTCTCCCTTTTCATTTATGCTTATTTCCACAGGTGGAATCTCTACATTGGATCCCTGGTCAGCTCCAATGGTGGTTTCTTGATTCAACTTTTCTTCAGAAAGAACTGGTTTGCATGTTTTGCCACTTTCTTCTATAATCACCTCCCTCTTCTCCCTCTTCCTTTTCTCCCTGGTATTCATTGGTTTCTGCATAACCTGCTCACTCAGCAATTTGACTGAAGTTTCATAATCTGATTCTTGCACTTCTGAAATAATTCTTCCTTGGCTTTCTCTTATTTCTTTAGGATCTGGACCTGATATAGACTGTTTCATATGAGAAGTAATTTCCATTTGTGCCTCTATGTTTTCCTGCTCTTCGTTTGTGTTTTTTCCCAAGTCATCCCTAGCCGCTTCTTTGAGTTTAAAATCATGACTTTCTGGGTGAGGGAGTATCACTGAACCTTGGCCCAACGATGTATCTTTATGATCACCAGGAATGCTGATACTGACAGATTCTTCAGCATCTGGAGAAGTTCTCCTTTTATCTTGATCCTTGTATTCCAATTCTTTTAATGAAATTTCCCTGCTCTTTTTGGCCTGCCCCCCGTCAGAAACTCTTGTTTTAACCTTTCCTTGTGCAGACTGACTTCCAATCTCAAATAATTTCTCACTTGCTCCTTTATCATAACTCATTCCAGCTGTCCGATTGCAAGCAACTAACATTTCCTTTCTTAGAAATTCCTTCTCTATTTCACATACTTCAATCCCATCTTGCTTTTCAATCTGAGCCCCATGATCGCAGGACTCTAAAGTATCTACCTGGATCATAGTTGCCAGTTCAGGGCTGATAAATCCTTTCTCAACAGCTTCCTTTAGAGTCACTCTCTGATCATTAAATATGTCAACAATTCCTCCATTTAATACCTGATGAGTTGCAATAATTCTTACCATGTTTTCATCTACTAATTTCTGTTCCAAAGCTGATGCCAATGTCAGTCTTTTCCCCGTGGCAGTATCTATGATTCCCCTGGTATTTGCCTGAGCTTCCAGAACCTTCAGTGTAGATATAAAGTCCACTTTTCTAAGCTGAGCTGCTTGGGATAATGTAAGCACTTTGTCACTTGTTGCATCTTTAATGTCTGAGAAGGGAATTACTTCTAGATATCTCTGTCCAGATTCAATATCAATCTTACATTTCTTTACTAATTCTGAATAAGGAACAATTCTGTAACTTTCAGGATCTATAATCCCATGCATCATTCCTGAAGACAATATTGCTTTATTAGTAGTTAACAGTCCTTCTTTTTCAGCTTCTGCCAAGGTCAATCTCTGGCCAGAAATGAGATCCACAAAGCTTCCAGTCAAAGCCTGTATTTCTTGGATTTCTCTTTTCAAGTCTGGGGTAACAAGATCTAATTTTATGGCTTCAGGAAGGGAAACAGTGTCCTTGGTTTCAGGGTGAAAAAACTGACAGAGGCTTAAGTTCTCAACCTTTTTGAGTTGCTTGGCTAAATCTTCATCAATGATGCCATGTTCAAAGGCATTATCAACAGAAAGTCTCATTCCAGATATATGGTGAATGATACCTCCATCTACCACCTGCTTAGTCAACAACCGAACAGCCTCCTCTCTCTCCAGAAGTCCTCTGTCAATGGACTGCATGATTGTTAAAGGAGCTCTGCTATCAGGGTCCATAATTCCAGTTGTTTCCATTTGTAAGCTAATAAATCTCTCCCTAACTGTTTTCTCAGCATCTCTGCCTTTGGAGGCTTTCTCCAGATTTATAAGTTCTGTCTGGTCAGCACTGTCTACCAAGCCAAGATTTGAGGCCAGAGTTACCGAAACCTTTTTGCCTCGTTTCAGGTCAACAATTCCACCAGTCACCACCTGCCCCTCTAAAATTCTGGAGGCTGTTTGTGTGTCAAGAAGTCCAACTGTAACTGCTTCCTTCACAGAGCAGAGTGTGTGGGTACGGGGGTCCAAGACGCCACTTATGGCTTTGTCTGCCATGAGGACATTATGTAATAATTTCTCATCCATCAGACCTTCATCAATGACCTCTTCAGTGGTCAAAGACTCGCAGGTCTGAGAGTCAAAGAAGCCCCGGAACATGTTCAGTTTTCCCATAAGTTTCACAGCAGTGTGACTGGGCACAATACCTCGGGCTATTGCTTCATTTAGTAAGAGCTTCTGACCTGTTTGCTCGTGAATGATACCACCATCTAGTAATTGTGCAGATAATGTATTTAAGGTAGCTTCTTGGAGCAATTCTGAAGGATGACTGTATGACAGGGAGGTTTCATGACCACTGTCTTCCACATCTGTCTTTCCTAAAGTCATCACACTACCGCCTACAGTGTCGTGTCCTTCTGGATTTTGTTTATGGTCATCCCTATCCGAAAATGTTTTATTTAAGCTTTTCTTTTTGTCTAGAGTATGAATATTCATGTCATTTTCAGACCTTAGTTCTGATTCTAAATCTAGAGTATTCTTTACCTGAAATTGTGACCTTTTGCTTTGGGGTTTTATGAGTGGCCCTCCAGTTTCAGGTGTGTTTGCTCGTGCTGTCTGACACAGAAAAGAAGTCTTTCCGGGAGTCTGCCATTCTTCCCTCAGTGTCTCGACAGGAAAAGGATCTTTGCTTGCCACCAAGGTCACATCTTCAGCTTCCTCGGTGGGTACCGTAAGGAGAAATCCCCTGCTAACATTTTCTCTGGTGGACATTCCTGTTAGTTCTTCCTTTTTGGTGCCTAGCAATTGCCCTTTTAACTCTGATTTGCCTGTATCTGGGACCATCAAAGTATCAACATTTGGATCTCTCACTTTTTGTTCCCCCACAAACAGGTCTCTCTCAGGGTTCTCCATAGTGGAAGCTTCAATTTCTACAGTGGTCCTTTTGCCTTTTGCTTCAGTGCAATCTGCCTGATTAGGATATTCTTCACTCTGAAAAGAAAGCTGGAACTCACATGGCCTTACATTCAGCCCATCACAGAAAGTTTCTGTGGTTTTGACATTCACTGATTCTTGTAATTCCTCAGGAGTTTCTAGTCTCTGATGCCCAACTTCCAACACTTCTGGAGGGCTTGCTTGATATTCACCTCTTGCTGTCAGTGTCTCCATCAGCTCGTTGTCTAAAAGGAGCAGCCTCTGTCCATCTCGCACATTGATATAGCTGTGAGTCATCAGCTGAAACAACAGCTTCTCGCTAGGGCTTACTATGCCCTCAGTTCGGCTCTGGCTCCGTGGCAGACCTACTGCTCCAGGATTAATGTTTAATTTGCATCGTTCTGAAGAATCTGCCAATTGCATGTGGGGCATCACATCAGGTATGCAAATTGATTTTAAGTTATTGACAAGATCTTTATCCAACATACCATCTTCTACTGCTTTTTTCCAGGACCAAACCTCTGTGCTTGCTGGTAGAAACAGAGCTTTAATATGCTGTCGGCCACTAAGGATTTTATGAGCTAGTTCCGTAGACACAATACCTTGTTCCAGGGCATCTGTGATTGGGAGGATTTCTCCAGATTCAGGCCACAGCAAGCCCATGAATGACCAAAGAGACTCCAGAATCACAAGGGCAATCTTAGGAGCTACTAGATCATTGTTCACTGCTTCATCTATTGTCAGCCTATGTCCAGTGACGGTGTCTATGATGCCTCCTGTCTGAAGCTGCCTTATGAGAATAGCACAGGCCATATCTTGGTCAATTAAATTATGTCTTATAGCCTCTTCCACAGTAAGCCTATGTCCTGTTCTTGGATCCACTATGCCACCAGCAAAAAGCTGAGCTTCCAGCAGCCGGACAGTGACCTGTCTGTCTATTAGGCCTTCCTGAACTGCACGGAAAATGCTAACCTTCCGGCCTGACTTCAAGCTCACCATTCCCCCTGCCAGCTGCTTGACAGGCAGCAGTTTCAACCCTGAGTCCTGGTGGACAATACATCTCTGCATCAGATCCAGCAAACTGACTTTCTCAGCTGTGTTGGGGTCTATCAAATTCTTGGATGATTTCAGGTAAGACTCTAACAGTGAGTGAAGCCTTGCAGAAATGAGGCCTTGGTGAAAAGCCTCCTCTAGGTTGACGCAGCTTTTATTAGGGGGGAGACTGAAACCTCCAGTTGCCAGGTGAACTTCTAAGACTTTCAGTCCAACTCTCTCACTGATTATTTTCTTTTCAATTGCTTCCACCACCGAAAGAAGGCCTTTGCTCTCAGGAAGCCTGCTTATTAAGGACAGGGCATCCTGTAGCTCTTGGAACTGCTGGTACATCTGGGGATTAATGAGGTTTCTGGCTAGACCTTCCTCCAGAGTGAGCTTTTCACTGGTCTCAGGGGCAATGAGGCCAGACATGATAACCTGGGATTCCAGGAGCACAAGGCCTGTGTCTTGGTCAATGAGGCCCTTTTGCATGGCTTTGAAGATGGGAAATATCTCCACTGTGCCTAGGTCAATCACCCCAGCAACTGCTCTGCAACCCTAAAAAAAAATGAAAAAGAAAACTGAATCAGAAAAGCCCAGCTATTGAAATGATTCATTCAAAGAACTATAGTATATCAAATTCTGACCACAAGAAAAACCCAGCCTGGGATGAGCCCCAATGTGTAAGAAACACTCTAAAGCCTGGCAGCATTAATACTAAGAAAGAATTTGTCTAAACTGCAGAATGTTGAACATGGCCAGAAGTTCACAGATTACTTGACGGATGGTAGCATTAAGCATATCTTAGTGACAAGCTCTACAAAGTGGCAAGCAGTGAAAGCGAAAGGTCAACTATTTCTAAGACTAAATCACCACAAAGGTTCTTCTAGAAATATACCATTCCCCAGAAGTGAGAAGTCAACTCTACACAGCAACTTCTCAATGTAGCAACCCATGCGGAAGACTCTTGAAAGAGCACTTCCGTGCTAGTAAGTTCAGCAGGAACAGTTCACAGGATTAGAAGAAAGATTCAAGTAGGCCAGTAGCCACACAACAGGTATGCATCTCCAGAAACAGCCCAGTGTGTAGTACTCAAGCAGCTGTTTTACAGTTGGGGCAGTCATGGTCAGTGGCCACTGTTAGCGCCTCCCAGGGCAATGGCCCTGAGTTAAATCAGTCCCGGGAACTGGAAGTAGCAAGTTAAGGAAGGAACAGACTGGGGACCTTTACCTCCGGGACCACTAGCCACTTTTCTTCTGGTCCAGGCTATAACGGAGAGTACAAGCACCAGCTTACAGCTATCACTTGTGGGGCACTTAATACATGTACTGAGCGCCGATATTTAATCCTCACAACAATCCTACGAAAGCAATTATTTTAATCTTCAGTTTGCAGATGAGAAAATGAGGCACAGCGAGGTTATAACTCGTCCAAGGTCACAAAATAAGTGAGTTCCAGAATCAAATCAAGGTCTGACTCTAAATCTTATTATACTGCCTCCCCCATCAGATCCAGAAGAACATGAAGGATGGGTCAGTAGAGTTGCATCATACACAAGAGTTAGGTCCTAAGTCCAGGAAATAAGGCAAATCTTATACATTGCCAAAGTTACCCTTGCATAAAGACCTAAAAACAGCTCCTAGGAGAATTCCTATTTTGAAGCCTTTTATCACAAAATGATGGTATTCAGAAATTAACTCATTCAAGTGTTTTGCCACTTAAAACACTTTCATTACTCTCAAGTTCCTACCTCTTTTTGTTGACGTTCATTATTTTCTATAGATCATTTTGTCTGTCCCTCTTTGGTCAGTATTACTTTCTGATCCTTATATAACTCTTGAACTTATCCATGGGGCGTGTTGTTGTAGCAACTGCCCATCACTTCCCTGCCTCCTAAATAATGCATTTCATTCTGTCTCAGTGAGAGTCAGCTCTGTAAGAGCAGGTACTTTACCCATTCAGTGTCTAGGAACATTTGCTGAATTAATGAATAAATTGGTAAATAGTAAGGAAACATTTAAAATCCTTAAGCTGCTTGCCCCTAGATTTTAAAGACATACATCGAGGATTTCAAATTCAATTAGTTGCACACTTTAAGAGACAAAGAATGGAGGGCAAATGTGGGAACACATTGGTTCACATCCCTATCTCACTGTATTTGTTCAAATAACGGAGTAACAGAATTCTCCACACTACTTAAAATATTACGTGTTGTTCCCTATCCCCCTCCTGTGTTCTGACCTAGAAAGTAGTTCAACTTGTATAAAGCAAATATATGTTACGCGAGTCTACCAGCTGTCTACAGAGACTGAAGGGAAAATCACACTGCATAGGCCTCTGAGATACATGAATAATCCCTTTTACAAAATCCATGTCAAGATGGTTCAGAAGCAGACAAGACGACAGAGGAAAAGATTCCTTTGAAAACTTGTAATTTCTTCTCTGAGAGTCCTTGAGTCTCAAAGATGCTGATATTGAAGAAAGACCTGGAGTCTGGCCAGTTGCTAGACAAAGAGAAAAGACTACATGCTGTTCCTTCCAGTAGTCTCTTAATTGAAGGACAGGCAGGAAGCACTGAGCTGGGAAATAATCCAGAGAAATCCAGTTCAGTCCCACCAAACATGGGCATTCTGACCTAAACAAGCAGAGCAAGGCAGAGGGAGAGTAGGAAGGGAAACATAAAAGGCTTCTACTTACCAGAGTCGCAGCACGCCTTGGGCAGATAGAGAGAGAGCCTTACGGAGCAGCTCAGCCTCATCGCACACACAGTGTAAGCTTGGGGTTAGCGTCCAGCATGCGACTGTTTGTTTTTTTGCAAAAAAGAACCCCAAACAGGTCGTCCTCTTTTCCCTTTTGTGCATTTGTGCTTAAACTCCAAAGGGTTAGTGAAACTTGTAAGCAAGGATGTCAGTTAATCAGAACAATACTTCACATGAAACACACGAACAGTAACAGGGGACACATCATGCTCAATGTAGTGGTGCTTGGCAGCTTGGCTTTCTTTTTTCTCTCCCCCTTTTTAACCTTTCAAAATGAGAACTGGGTGTTCTCAGCAAGCAATTGTTAAAACTTTTCACATACTCCCTTTATGGTGAAGCAATAAGCCATTAAAAGTGGGCTACCTTACATGGAGAATGCTAAACCAGCACATTCTTTTTGGAAACCTACTCTCAAATAAATCATAGTTGGTTCTGTCTTGTGGTCTTTACAACTCTAGCTCCTGATGCATCAATTTCATATCCAAGGACCAGAGTCAAAGCATGTTTTGTCTGAATATCATTTTGAGCATCATCTAGACCAAATCTGATAGCCACATGACCTTAAATTTTGACCTGCCCCACATATGTTGGCCATTGCTTCACAACATAGGAAATAAGCAGGCAAACACACATATATATCCCAAAGACACATGTATATAATATGGTAAGTTTACATATACACACAGGTATCCAGGAAGAACTGAGGACAACCAGGAGAACTTGACAATTTTCATATGGTCCAGGAAGTGAACATGAGTGGGAATTGGTAAAGATGTCACATGATGGGATGACTATGGGTAAGGGGAACCAGCGTCTCAGTCAGTACAGCTAATCTACCAGTTGGCTTGGAAATGAACATTTCTCATTATTTAGTAGATATGAAAAAAAGTGTGGGGGAAGAGGACACGGCTTTTTCTTCCCAATATTCAGAACTTTTGGCTATCAATTTTTGAGTGGCAATGCCATGAAGGAGTACTCTTGCTGCCCTGTGATCAGATATAATACAGGATTTATGTTCTCCTCAATTGTGGTCTGCCACAAAATGCCAGGCAACAGAAATGGTGAACCAGGGTCTACAGGGTTGGCCATGAGTGCCTTCTAGTATTCTTGACTGACCAATACATCATGGAACCCCAGTAAAGAAACACAAGACAAATGGCTGCTATGGTGAGGTTAAAAATTAAGTCACATTGGTCATGGAAAGCTAGTGAACATGATTCTCAAACAGCAAAGCTGCTTTCATACCATTTGAAAGGTACTCTTCCCATTTGGAGAAAGAAACTAAAAGTACCTTTTGTTCTGTCTGCTGGGCCAACTGGCTCTGAAGTTGCTGAAGCTGGTTTGCTGAACCATCACAAAGGTCATGGTAAGCCTTATTAAGGGCATTCATCTGCTCAGATATTTGTTCGTTCTCTTTTTCTGAGAGCCTGGAAGATGGAACATTGAAGCTCTTTTAGAGAAAAACCTTTCTCCCAACTGTCCTCTATTGCTTCAAAATCATGACTTCTCCATCTTGGATGGTATTCTTCTTTGTCACGTTAACTATGGATCATCTGGTCACTCTTCCATATTCACTGAACACTTTGGCTTCTGGCTGATATTCCTGTCTATCTCAAATCAAGTCATGGTTCTTGGTGATGTCAATGTTCATGTCGCCAACTGTCTAACAGCCTATGCTCTAGTCCTGCAACCTTCTCAATGCAAACAGCTCTGATCCAAATGGCCTCTACTCCACTTGAACTGCACCCACACACAGCAAACTCTGATCCTGCCATCATCTAAAATTATTCTACCTCTGAACTTTTAAACTTCAAGAATCTACTGTCTCATAGTAACTTCTGATTATAACCCTATCTTTCCAGTTGTGTTTCCTTACTCTTATACTGCTTCTCTTTTCAAAATAAAATATTTTAAACAGACAAAAGAGAAAAATAAATGAACTCTCATTTACTCACTATCCAACTATCCAGCTTTACCAAATTTTGATACTGTACCAGATTTACTTTAGATCCTTTTCTTTTTTCTTTTTTTAAAATTTTATTTATTTGAGACAGAGAGAGAGTGAGACAGAGAGAGAGAGCATGAGCAGGGGGGAGGGAGGGGCAGAGGGAAAGAGAGAAGTAGGCTTCACAAGAAGTAATCTGATGTGAGGCTCAATCCCAGTACCCCGGGATCATGACCTGAGCCAAAGGCAGACGCCTAACCAATTGAGCCACCCAAGCACCCCTAGATGATTTTCTTTTTTTTAAAGATTTTTTGAGAGAGAGAGCGGGGAGGAGGGACAGAGGGAGAAGCAGAGTGAGAATCTCAAGCAGACTCCCTGCTAAGCATGGAGCCCGATGTAGGGCTCTATTTTACGACCCTGAGATTATGACCTGAGCCGAAACCAAGAGTTGGACCCTCAACTGACTGATCCACCCAAGTGCCCCAACTTTATTTTTTATTTTTTATTAACATATAACATATTATTTGTTTCAGGGATACAGGTCTGTGATTCATCTGTCTTATATAATACACAGCGCTCATTACAACACATACCCTCCCCAATGTCCATCACCCAGTTACCCCATCCCCCCACCCCCTCCTATCCAGTAGCCCTCAGTTTGTTTCCTAAGATTAAGAGTCTCTTATGGTTTGTCTCCCTCTCTGGTTTCATCTTGTTTCATTTTTTCCTCTCTTCCCCTATGATCCTCTGCCTTGTTTCTTAAATTCCACATATCAGTGAGATCATATGATAATTGTCTTTCTCTGACTTATTTCACTTAGCATGATACCCTCTAGTTCCATCCATGTCACTGCAAATGGCAAGATTTCAAATTTTTGATGGCTGCATAATATTCCATTGTGTGTGTGTGTGTGTACCACATCTTCTTTATCCATTCATCTGTTGATGGACATTTGGGCTCTTTCCATAGTTTGGCTATTGTGGACATTGCTGCTATAAACACTGGGGTGCAGGTGCCCCTTCGGATCACCACCTTTGTATCTTTGGCCAAGTGCCCTAACTTTAGAACCTTTCCATAGAAATAAGACATTACAGATATATTCCAAGTCCAATGTACATTTGTAACCAACCCCGTTCTTTTTTACTTTTCTCCCTAGAGGTAACCATGATCTTGAATCTGGTGAATTTTACAACTTTCTTATCTCATTCTATATTGTTCTTGAGAATGAATCCTATGATTCCTATTATAACTTCCCATCAGCTTACTGAGCTTTCCCAAGCCTTCCTAACTCCCCCATTTTTTCTTAATCTTAATCAATCCTCCCTAGGATCCTCTCTTTGGACTTCAGACTCCACAATCCATCATCTTAGTCAGGTCCCTCCTATTGTCCTTGAACTCTGTCCTTGCTAATCTGATGAAACTCCTGCCCCATATCAATCGAACCACAGGATTTCTCTGCTCCTGCCTGCAGGTGACGTATATCGTGTGTGTGTGTGTGTGTGTGTGTCGGGAGGGGGGTCCCCTGTGGAGGAGATCTTACTGGTTCCCAGCTTCTACTAGACCTCAGAGCTTCCTGACAACTCTCTTAGAGGCTCTAATCAATTCTAATTCCCTTGCCCTCAGCTCCCCTAACTCACAGCAAACAACATTTCTGCCTATTTCAAAGAGGAAATGCAGACCAATGGGCATGAATTCTCTCACCTTCTGGCTTCACTCCTGCCATATTTACCTCCGTCCACACCTTTCCTAATCTCCTTTTCCTCAAACCTTAGAGGAAAAGTTGTCTTGGTTCTGGTCTATGGTTGTACTTTCCACTCAATGATGAATTTTATCCTTTCCTGCATCTTCCAGGACCTCTCTCCTATTACTTCAGTTTATCTCTTTTTCCTTTTGGTCCTTGAGATTCAGTCCATAAACACAGCTAAGTCCCTCTGATCTTTTAAGAAAACAAGTCGTCTTCTTTTTTTTTTTTTTTAATTTAAGAGGATTCCACACCCAGCACAGAGCCCAATGAGGGGCTTGAACTCATGACCCTAAGATCAAGACCTGAGCTGAGATCAAGAATCAGAACAATTAACTGACGGAGCTACCCAGGTGCCCCAAAACAAACCTTTCTTGATAATATACTCTACTTTAATTATTTACTGTATTATTTCTGTCCTTTCCTACGGCCAGGCTTCTTGAAAGAGTAATCTATTTTTGCTATCACTACCTTCCTCACCTCATGTGCTCCCCACTCCCCATCATACTCAATCTGACATCCTAACCTAATTTTCACCAGTCACCAAAAACTTCCAATTTGCCAAATTTAATAGAAACTTCTCAGTCTCAATCTTGCTTGACTTCTGACTACTTTCTTCTTTTTAGAATTCTGTTCTCTCTTGGGTTCTAAGGTATCGCTCATAGTTTTCCCTGTACTTGTGTAAGGCTTCCTTTACAGGCTGAGGAGCACAGAGGAATCCTTGAACCCTTGGAAGCTAATCCACTTATGGTTTTTACTATGCTGATGACTCAGATCTATATCACTTTAGACTTCTCTCATTAATTCTAAATTTACATACACAGTTACCCATTGGACAACTTTAGGGAAACTATGTTAAGGCATAAATTAATGTATTAGGTACTTCTTAATACATTCTAAGTATTTCCACTCTGATGTCCTCTAGGTTCTTCACATTCATAATGTCTAAAACCAAAGCTGCCTTCTTCTCCCTCAATTCGTACCTGCTTTTATATTCCCTATCTTGGTTAGTGACATCACCATACACTCAGGGGCCTAAGCCAGAAACCTGGAGGTTATAGCTCACTATTTTCATTTGTCACCAAACACTGTAAGTTCATCATCCTTAGTATCTTTTGAACCTTTGCCCTTCTCCACCCTTATCATTTCTCACCTGTATCATCACAACAGCCTCCTTATTGGTCTCTCAGGCCTACACTCTGTCCCCATGAAAATCTATTATCCGTAAAACTGTTCTAGAAACCTTCATCAACAAAATCCAATCACGAATAAGACCCTTCCCCATAGCCGACAAGGTAAGATGCAAACTCTTCGGCATGAATTACAAGGCTCTTCATAATCTGGCTCTTGCAGCCCTGAACTCTCACCATGACCCTAAGTTTTAGTCAGGTAGATTCAGTCCCCTAGATGTGCCATAAACTCTCATTTAATACTCACTTATGACCATGCTTGGCCAAAAAGATCTGCGAAGTTTTAATGGCCTCAGAGACTTGTTTCCTCTTGGTTGTCAGCTCCTCTGCCACAACCTACGTGATAGAAACAGAGTATAGCTTCAGAACCCAAGAAATTAAAGAATCAAAATTATTTGAAATAACATGTTAAAAATCCTAGGGAAAAACTTAGCTTAGGTCAGATTATTATTACTAATGAACTATAGAAAGTTGATTAAGAAGGCAGAAGTACAAATAAGATGACTTCTTAAGTTTCTTTAAGTCCTGGGAGTTAAGATTTATTGAGATAATCATTCCTGGAGTGGTCTGTTTTATTCCCACCTACTGCGTTATTACATATGATTCTACCCAACAAGAGACAGATGGACCTTCTACTTACCTGCTGATCTAAAATAGCTTTTTCAATGTCTGTTGATTCTTTGGTCTGGGATGAGGTAGCTTTGCTTTGTGTGTTCCTTGCCAGGGTAGATACCCAGCCCAAAAGTTCTTTAACTTTCTCCACATGCTCCTGTTTTTCCTCTTCTACAACTTTCTAGAATAGGAATTAGAAAATCAGTATCTTGGTCAATGCCTTATTAAACTGGCTTGACTTCTGATTTCCTAAAATAAAGATATGAAAGTTATTTAAATCAATAGGAAGCTAAAATAACCCCAAGATAAATATAATTCACCCAGTTTAGAGCATTGTTCACAGGTACCTAACTGTATGATACCAGTAGCTAAATTCATCAGATCTAGGTTAGCACCTTTCTAAAAAAAAAAGAACTTTTTTTAATATATGAAGGATGTTCAGTAATTATTTACTGATTTTTATTTATTTTTTTATTTACTGATTTTTAAAAACCCTTTATGTATACCATCGTATTTTCATGATTCTTAGATGTACAGGTAAAGAGAGTGAAATCTACAGAGACTAAGTGAGGTAGCTGTTGACATAAAGTTTTTTGCTAATTCACACAGACAAAAATTGGTGTGAGTTAATGTTTCCAACAGCATTTCTTTTATAGAAGTAGGTGAACTTGCAGAAACTTTTTTGAAAAGACAGAAATTTTTTAGAATTACAAAAAGACTATATACTCATTACAACAAATTCAAATAATCTGAAATGCGTAATGTATGTCCCTTTAATCTTATTTCCCCAGAAATTTGGTGTACTGCTCATCTTTGAACAGTGGGGTTTGAACTGCTCAGCTCCACTCACACATGAGTTTTTTTCAAGAAATACAGTACAGCACTGTGAATGCATTTTTTCTTCCTCATAGTATTCTTTTTTTTTTAATTTTTTTTTTTTTTTTAAGATTTTTATTTATTTATTTGAGACAGAGAGAATGAGAGAGACAGAGAGCACATGAGAGGGGGGAGGGTCAGAGGGAGAAGCAGGCTCTCTGCCGAGCAAGGAGCCCGATGCGGGACTCGATCCTGGGACTCCAGGATCATGACCTGAGCCGAAGGCAGTCGCTTAACCAACTGAGCCACCCAGGCGCCCTCCTCATGGTATTCTTAACACCTTCTTTTCTCTAGCTTATTTTATTATAAGAACACAATATATAATAAATCTATTTCATTGTTTTTAACAGTTTCATAGCATTCCATTGTATGGAATTTGTATGTTTTCATTATTTCTCTTTAATAAATTATGTTTTATTAAGGATCTTTGCTCATGTTTCCTTTCTTCACACTTACAATATTTCTATAATGAAGATACTTGAAGGTGGGATTGTTGGACATAATAGAATTAATCCCCATTATTCATGAATTCCATTTTTGTGAATTTGTCTGCTCACTAGAATTTATTTATAAGCCCCAAATCAATACTGGTGGCATTTTCGCAGTCATTCCCAGATATGCCCGATGTTCCCAGCTGAGGTAGAACAAGGGGACACTCTACCTTCTTGTTTCAGCTCTTAACAAGTGTCCCTTTTTTAAAAATTATTTGTTATGTTGATCACCATACATTACATCATTAGTTTTTGATGTAGTGTTCCATGATTCATTGTTTACGTGTAACACTCAGTGCTCCATGCAGAACGTGCCCTCCTTAATACCCATCACCAGGCCAACCCCCCCCCCCCAGCAAGTGTCCTTTTCACAGTCTATTTAGTGCCATGTTTTTCACAATTTTCTTTGGTGATTTCACTGTTTAAAATAGACCTAACCATAGTTTTGAAGTGCTGTCTTATGTTCCTAAGCATAAGAAGGCTGTGACGTGCCTTACAGAGAAAATGTATGTCAAATTAACTTCATTCAGGTGTGAGTTAGAGTGCTCTTGGCCTGAATCAACAGAGTATATTAAATATAAAAAGATTATGTGTTATTTGTTGACAGAAATGTGTGATCAGAGGCTTACAGGAACCTAGCCCTGTATTTCCCCCTAAGTGCAAGAGCCCAGCATTCCCTAGCGCAGCGTGCAGAGCAGCGTCACAGAACACAACTACCGTGACTAAGGAGAAGGGGCTGTATGTGCGCTTTAAATTTTGACAGATGAGACCCGGGATTTTTAATTCTATTTTCAAAATAATTTAGGACCCAGCTGTCCTCACCTCCTCCTCCTCCAGTCGCCGGAGTGCATCACTGATATATTTTACATGCTGGGTGGTTAAGGTCACCAGCGCTGTGTAGCGAGTTCTTAAGTCCATGAACTATGGTTCAAAAAAACAAACAAACAAAAAACAACAGTAACAAAAAAACAATTTAGATAAATTAGCTGCCAGAAAAGTATATTTAAATAGTTGAAAATAAGAGGAAGTTTTCATGAAATCACATGCTCCACAGAAAGGTGAGCCCTAAATCAAACTGTCAGGGCCCCGACAAACAAATCTTTCTTTAAGGGAAGAGAGTGGCGTGACCTTTCCCCGCCCTTTCACCTCTTGCGTGATGGCATCTGAGGAGGAAAGCATCCGACGGCGCTTGCCAGGGGATTTCTGCTGTGATTCCACAAAGGCCTTGTACGTCATCAGTTGCAATTCATAGTCCTGGGGGAGGAAGAAAGTTCACTACATTTACATAGGGCTTTACAGCTCCCGTTAACTCAGGTAACTCACGCAACAGAATCATAGTACTTCATTGCTGGAAAGCATTTTGGGGTTCATTTAAACCAGTGGTTAGCAAACTTTTTCCTTAAAGGGCCAGATGGAAACTATCAGGCTATACGATCTGTCATAGCTGCTCAACTCTACCTTTGTAAGTGAAAGAAGCTGGAGATAATCAGTAAATGAAAGGGTAAGACTGTGTTATGATACAACGTCATGTATGGACACTGAAAGTTGAAGTTCATAGAATTTTCGTGTGTCATGAAGTGTTCTTCTTCTTTTGACTTTTTTTTTTTTAAGCCATTTCTCATGGGCCATGGAAAAACAGGTATGTGGGCTCAGTTAAGCCTGTGGGTCATAGTTTGCTGAGTCTTGAGTCTGCACTTTGCTGTTTGCTGACCATCCTTTTCATCTCATCCATTGGGAAACTGAAGCCCAGAGACAGGAAGTGCTTTTCCCTGATTAGTCAGTGGGGGAGCAACAGAGTCATCCTAAACCAGTGCTTGTCTCATGTCCCCGTGCTATGCTAACACTCCCTCTGTAATCCTGAGACTGCCCCCCTGGGCCAGGCCCTCTTCATGCCCATGTGGACGGGCCCAAGAGCCTCTTACTACTCTCCTGCTTTGTTCTCTTCCTAATTTATTTTCTATCCTGCCACGAGAATAACTTTTCTAAAACATAAAGATGACCACTTCGTTCCTCTGTTTGAAAGCTTACAAAGATCTAGAGCAGAGCTTCTCAAATACCAACATGCACACAAATCATCTGGGGATCTTACTGAAATTGAAATTCTGATTTGGCAGGTGGAAGATTCTGCATTTCTGACAAGCTCCCAGATGATTCTGATGCTCCTAGTTCTAACACCCCATGTTGAGGAACAAGAATAGAAGGTAAAGTGAAGAGACCTGGACATAGCCTTTCATAGGTGGGCCTCAACCTCCCCTTCTCCTTTTCCACAGTCACTGCTTCTTATGTATCATACACCTTCTAGCTACGCCAGCATATCTGCTATTTCCTCATATGATCATTATATTTCCATTCCTCTGTGCCTTTGATTAGGCAGTTCTCTTTGCCTAAAATGTCTTGCTTTCTGTTGTCTACTTAGAAAACTCTAGGCAGAAGGAAAAAAACACAATGAGTTCCTTAAGCAGCCTATAAAAAAAATAGTAGTAGTGGGGCACCTGGGTGGCTCAGTCGGTTAAGTGTCCGACTCTTGGTTTCAGCTTAGGTAGTGATCTCGGGGTCGTGAGAATGAGCCCTACATCGGGCTCTGTGCTCAGTGTGGAGTCTGCCTAAAACTCCCTCTCCCTGGGAGGCCTGGGTGGCTCAGTTGGTACATGTCTGCCTTTGGCTCAGGTCATGATCCCAGGGTCCTGGGATCGAGCCCCACATCGGGCTCCCTATTCAGCAGGGGAGTCTGCCTTTCCCTCTCCCTTTGTCCCTCCCCCCGCTCGTGCTCTCTCACTCACTCCCTCCCTCTCTCTCTCTCAAATAAATAAATGGAATCTTTAAAAAAAAAATTAAAAAACAGTAGTAGTAATAAAAAAGTAATAATAATAATAACAGGTGCTACCATTTACTGAATGTATTTTGTTTGACGCAATGTCCTATGTATACATTATCTCATGTAATGTTGACAATCACTCAGTGAGGTAGTTACTGTTCCCATTTTGTAGATATAGCAACAGACACTCTGAGAGGCTAAGAAACTTGCTCAAAGTCCTAAGCCTGGAAAGTGGTGAAGCTAGGATTTGAACTCAATTCTTCGTGATACCAAGTCTTCTGTTATTAACTAAAGAAATGCATTCATTCAAAAAGTATTTGTTGAGCATCTACTATGTACCTGTCATTGTTCTGAGTGCTCTACATATAGTGGAAAAAAAAGTTAGAAAAAAACCTTGCTCCCTTGGAACTTACATTCTAATAGGAAGGAACACAATAAATAATCATCTCAGGTCATTTTTATTTAAAGATGTTATCAGATAAACAGGGAGGGGGGACCAGATCATGCAGGGCCTCAAAAGCCATAAACAGCTTTAGAATTTTATTATGAATAGGATATGAAGTCACTGAACAGTTCTGAGCAGAAGAGTGACATGATTCAATTTACCATATTTCAACTATTATGAGATGCATATTTCCTCCACATTTTAGGCTCTCTAAAACTAGAATAAGTCTTACAATCAATGGTATTTGCATAATTGGCAGAGTTTCCTCTTTTTTAGTAGTGTATAAAATGATGTCTGAGAATCAGTGACACGCAGTATATTCTAAAAAGGTGAATCTGGCTACTGTGTGGGAAAATAGCCTGTGGGACAGGAGTAGAAGCAAGAGATCAGCTCAGAGGTATTAGAATAGTCTATGGAAATTCCTTACTTAGGTGGAAAACAGGGAAATGGGGGCAGGTGGGTGGCTTACAAAAGACAGACCAAGGACATACTGGAAGATGGAGCCAAGTTGTTCACAGACTGAACATAAAGTTTATGGCAAAGAGAAGAATTAAGGATGACTCTCAGGTTTTTTGCTTCAGCAAGTAGGAAAATGGGACACTATTTCCTGGAACAGGCAAGACAATGAGAAGTATATTTGAGAGGAAATCCAATACATTCTGTTTCTGATACGGCAAGTTTAAAAAACCTGTGGATCATCCAAAGGGTGACTCCTTGAATCAGAGCTGATGTCTGGTACCACTCTGAGCATTCCCAAATGTAGGGCCATGAAGAGTACACATCTGCATTAACTAGAAGATGGGGCCAGCCTCTAGTAGAAGCACTTATTTGTCCAGAAACAAAACCTACAGTGACAAGGAAGATCTTCCCATGCTGGAGATCCTTTATGTGCCTTTGGGGATATGCTAGAGTTACCTTTACAATAGTGGAGTATTGCTGAGAAAATTTTTGACACTGGTCCAGCTTTGTCTGATTCTTCTCGATTTCTGCAAACAGATCCTAGAAACCAAAGTATCACAACAACATTATCATTGTCCCTACTGTCGTCAAAACTGCTGAGCATTTATTATATTCTAAGGCAGTATTCAAATCTTAGCTACATCAGAATCACCTGCAAGGCTGAATAAAATACAGACTGCTGGGCCCCACACCTCCGGAGTTTCTGATTCGGTAGGTTTGGGTAGGGCTGAGAACTTGCATTTCGAACAAACTCCCAGGTAATGCTCATGCTACTAGTCTGGAGTCCACACTTCAGAAACCACCGTTCTGCATATTTTACATGTGTCACTTCATTTGACCTCAACAATAATAACCTTATGAGTGAGGGAGTTTGAACAAATAATGTAATATACCCACTTTATTGATGAGGAAGTAGAATACTGAGAGGTTAAGGAATTTGGTCAAGGTCTCATAGTGAGTGAGTGAGCCAGGACTGGAATCCAAGCAATCTAACACCAGACTTCATACTCTAAACTGTAATGCTACACAAAACAAGCCACACACACACACACACACAAAATCCCCAAAATGCTAACAAGTAAAAACCACTTCAAATAATTTTTGTCCATTCACATCTTTCCTGGTTTTTAATGCCCTGGCTTCTAATCCTAGTAAGATCACATGGAGTATCAAGAAACAAAGTGAAGCAAGATCATTTTAATCTGTCCACCTATGGTTTCAGTATACAGTCACTACAACTTGGGATTGGAAGGGACCTTACGAGTCTGTCTGGCCCAAATGCAAAACCCGTATCATCTTGAGACCATTCTGCTTGAACTCTTTTCAGAAGAGGAGGCTCAGAATGTCTTACCATTTGGGGGAAGCTTAATAGCTAGTCCATCATCTTCTTTTATGATGAATTAAGCCCCACGCCCTCCCGCCAACTTTCACCACGCTGCTGTCACACCCACCGTCTGCTGGCTGAGCTGCTCCGACAGCACTCTGCTATCCTCTGCCTGGCCTGGCTTCATCATTTCCTGCTGGGCAGTGGTTTCCTCAATCCATTTGATGAGAGTTCCATGGCAGGCTCTGTAATCTCCCAGAACTTCCTGGATACTTTCTAGCTCAGACTGGCTGGAGGAGCAAAGGAAAAGAAACTGCCATCAGATACCTTGGTACAAACAATAAAATAAATGGCGCAACTCCCTCCTTAGTCCCTTTCTCTAGCTGGGCTTGATCACAGAGGATACATCTTTTTTCTGTGGAAGGGCAGTGCCATGCCAAGACCTATGCTTGAACCCAGTGCCCTGTGGGGTGAAGGTGAGTAGAAAGCAGTTGTGCAAGCTAGCCTTGGAAACTGCCTGGGAGCCCAGCATCCCATGATGATCCTTGTCAAATTTTTACCTAGGTTGCCAAGGATCACCCGGGTTGTCAATAAGGTAGTACTGGCTGTATACTTTGGTTCCCTGATGACAGAGTACCCCAGTTATGATTTAGGGAGCGCTGTAATTTTTTGGGTTAAAGTAGTAGTTATTTTCTGTTAACTTCGGTAATAGTTTCTTATATCACTTTCGTTAGTCTAGCTAGACTTGGGATAGTAATTCAATTATAGAGAATCAATCCAAACTTAGGAGTTGCTAGAACTCCTCTCTCTATATATTTGCCTACCCAGCCTAGCCTCAGAAAGGTCATTTTCTATCTTTCCTACTCAAATCAGACATCAGAAGAGGGAGTTCAAGTAACAGAAATTAAAACTGAATTAGCAAATGAAAGTGGAAGAAATTCTGCAAAGCTACACTATGAAAAATGGCTCACAGTTGGATTCCTTGGCATCATGGCTTAACTAGATAAAAACTAGAACAGGAGAAGCATAGCTCACAGGACCATCCCTGCTGATCCAAAAGCAAGCCTCAGGTCTGCTTTGGTGTTGGTGGTGCCAATTTTCTGTCCCTTCTCTCATCCAGAATTCATATGGTCACTCACTTTGTACCCTTGTCTATCACTTCCTGCCTTTAAATAAGAATACACAGATATAATTCAATTTCTGTTTAAAACCTAGTCCCTGAATACGGAAAAAGGGTGAGGCCGCCACTCACCGGGTCTCCAGCTGGACAATGACCCGGTGCCAACGGTCCTGCAGCTGGGAGCCTTTGTCCTGGTAGCGCTCCAAATCCAGGTTTCGCTCTGGGGTCAGACGACTCAGCTGCTCTGCCACTTGCTTGGCCTTGGCAATTTCCTCATCCAGGACTGAAAACACTGAACTCTTGTCTTTCACATCACTAAGCCAGTGCTATATAAACACAGGCACAGGTTAAATATGTTCCATGCTAAAAAGGACATGTTTATAGCTGGCTCCACATTAGATCTGGAATTCAGAAGCTAGATCTTCTAGTGTTTGTGCGAGAAACACCTCCACAATGCTCACTGGGAGGCCAAGGACAGGCGGTACAGTACAGAGAAATGTGCAAAGATGAAACCTGGCTCTCCCACTTATAAGCTATGAAACCAAGATAAATTGTTTAGCCAATCTGAAACTCAGTGTGCTCATCTGTGAATGGAGATTAAAATCTCTTCCCTATCCACCTCACAGTTCTGTGAGAATCAATGAGATAATAGCTAAGTGATTTACAAACTTACAGTACCATCATGATTGTATCTGATTTAGCTGTGATTTTACTGGGGAGAAAAGGGAGAAGATAAATAGAAAGGCATAGTCCTCTACTTTCCCTTTCCAGCTAGACATATTTCTCAGTCCCAGCTTCTTTGAATCCACGTTAAAATATATTAAATATGATATTCTGCCTAGTTCAAATGCAAACTTAAAACACTGTCATGCCATCCAAAATTGCATTTCTCTCCTAATCCAAAGCAATGGATATGTTAAATCAAGCTCCTACGAAACTCAGAAACTCAGAGCAACCAACCCGTAATGTAGACCGATGGGACTCCAGAACTGAGAGATCTGCTGGTACTGCTTCTTCTTGACTCAGCTTGATTTCATAACCTTTGACCAAGAGTTCAGCGTCCTGGATGCTACGCACTATAACATCGATTGTCTTTAGCCTATGAGGGTAAAATCACCTACGTTAACACACACATTTTAAGAGCTGAGCCACAGAATTGGAGTGCTACAGAGAGGTTCCCAAACGTAACTGCTAAAATCAGTTTTACCATTACTAGATGATGACAGGGTTTCATAAAAACAAGAAAGCATGGCATACATGTTGCCAATTTAAACCAATTCAAAATAAAGTTCTTAGTGATACTGGGACACACATACACATGTGGTGGACTCATAGGAGAAACAACATGAGGCCAGAAACCCACTCAACACTATGAAAAGTCTAAGATCGGTGACCCCTCATTCATGGTCATGGTGGGTAGAGGGAAAACCTTCAAAGACTATATTTAGTTCAACTGAAAATTTTTATTTTTATTCTTTAGCGTCCCTTTTTCTTTTTTCAGAGGTATCTAAACAAACAGAAATGAGGTACGAAATAGTCCTAACACTGCAAATCCATCTCCCTTTCTGTATCACTGGCATTTCTTCGCTGCACCCCAATGAACCCACTCAATGTTGCCTGGAAGTAAAGCCAAAGTCTCTCTTCATGAGCACATGCTCTTCAAGACCTACAACCTCTCTGGATTGTTCATGAAACACTCCAGGCATTTCCCCTTCTCACCCCAGTGAAAACACTGTCCTTTGGATCCAAATCCTCAGCTTACTCACTTATTCAGATAGACAGTGGACAGACCATACACATGGTCCATTTTTTCCACCAGCAGATTGAGTTCTGAGCGCAGAGTTGGGACACTTGAACCAGATGGAGACTGATGCAGAAAGCTGTTGCATTTCGTGGAAACAGCATCAAACTCTGACCTCAGTTGCTGCAAATCCTCTTGGGTGCGCTGTCAGGAACAAGATACACAACAAAGATGGAGACAGAATTGAACAAAGAAATTAGAAAGACGTTCTTGTTTGTAATAAGCAAATACTGCAAACAACGTAAATGCCCACATATAAAAGACTAGTTGAATAAACAATGAAACAGCACTGAAGGGGGAGGATGGGAAGGACACACACACACACACAAGTATTTTCTGAACACAGTATTTGGACTATAGGTTAAAGACAAAAGGAACCAGAAATAAATGTTGAACTCCAGTTAGTAGGTCTAGTTTTTTTGTAGTAACACGAGTCAGCAATTCTAAAACTACTTATCTCTTCACGCTAGAACTGAGCAGTAAGTAAATTTACTGAGGATAATGTAAAGTTGGTTTTTCAGTCTTGGGGAAGGGAGTTACAAATATGAAAAGAAGAGAAGTTAGAATGAACCCTGTGGTGCTAGTTTGGAACCAGATGAAGATAGATGCATATGAATTCATACTTATGTCTGTGTGTGTGTGTGCGTGTGTGTGTGCATGTGAGAGATTGATAAATATGTTGATATCAATATATCACCTTTGTGATACATTCCCATATGAATATAATTACACATATATACACATATATGTATGTATATAAATGTGTGTATGTGACATAGGGGTGTTTTCGTATGTGTGTATGCATATCCGTGTTTGTAAGTATGTATTTTTCTAGTTCTATCGGCTGAGCAGACCTAGTAACAATGACACCCCAATAATAATGAGCACACTCAGCACCCAGATCTTGGTTTCTAAATAGTATTCTCCATCTAAAGGAAGTGGGACTCCTTGGAGAAATGGCTCATTACAGAGGTTGGGCTGGCAAAGGCCAGATGAACCTGGAATATTTTGTTTTGTTGAGAAATAAGAAAGCACTCAAAGAATGGTGGGAACAGGTTAAAATGACATAGATGCCAACTTGAAGGGACTCCCAATGGCTAAATTTGGGAAATTCTGAGTATCAAAATAAAGACAATAACAATGTATAAACCTTAAATAACATAAGAATCTGTAAGTCCATACCGACCTAAAGAAGGAAGAAAGGAGGAAGGGAGGCAAGCTCTTCCCTTTAGATAGAATAGAAATTTATTCTATTATAATGTAATAGTAATAATGTAAATATTAAATAGGAATAATGTAATGTAAAAGGAATAGCAGAATTAGAAAATCACCTTTTGGCAACAGTGATACCAATTAATTCAGTCAAGAATCAACACGAAATGCTAAAATAGTTGGTGAAGGTGTGATATAAAACAGGATATTTACATAGTCTCAAAGTACCTCCCCACAATATGCTTAGTAATTACAAAGGGGAAAAGAGCAACAAGCGATACAAGTTATCACCAGTAATGGGACAAATCAACATCACATGCCTCCTGATATCATGCATTGAGGACACAAAATCATTTCTGTAGTATTCCTGCCAAAAACATGTAACCTATATCTAATCATGGAGAACCCTCAGATAAACACAAATAAAGGAACATTCTACAAAATAAATGACCTGCACTCTTCACAAATGTTAGGGGCATGAAAGATGATGAAAAATTGAGAAATTGTTTCAGGTTAAGGAAATTTAAAGAGACGTAGCAACTAAACACAATGTGTGACTAAGTACTGGATTGAGTCCTGTCCTAAAAATATTCTTTGGTGTGGGGCGACTGGTGGCTCAGTTGGTGAAGCGACTTGCCTTCGGTTCAGGTCATGATCCTGGGACTCCAGGGATGTGTGCAGCAAAGTCCCACCTCAGGCTCCCTGCTCAGTGGAGAGTCTCTTCTCCCTCTGACCCTCCCCCCTCTCATGCTCTTTCTCTCATTCTCTCTCTCTCAAATAAATAAATAAAATCTTTAAAAAAAAAAACCCACATTCTTTGGTGGTGGGGGGGGGCGGGGGCATACCCAAAAAAGGCATTATTTGGTCAACTGATGAAATTTTAATGAAGTCTTAGATAACAGCATTATATCAATGTTCATTTCCTGATTTTAATCATTGTCCTCTGGTTACATAAGAGACTACCCCTGGGGCGCCTGGGTGGCTCAGTCCTTTAAGCAGCCAACTCTCAATTTCAGCTCAGGTCATGATCTCAGGGTCCTGAGATCAAGCCCCATGTTGGGCTCTGCACTCAGCAGGGGGAATCTGTTTGAAATTCTCTCTCTCCCTCTCTCTCTGCCCCTCCCCCCAATTTGCACATGCATGTTATCTCTCTCTCTCTCAAATAAATTAATAAACCCTTAAAAAAAAGAGAGACTACCCTTCATTTTTGGAAATGCACACTAAAGTATTTAGGGATAAAAGAGCATCATGTACAGAACTCACTCTCAAGAAAAGAAAAAGATTATAATGTACATTTATAGAAAAAATGATAGCGCAAATAGAGAAAAATGTCAACATTTGTGGGATCTAGGTGAAGGCTATATGACAATAAAAAATTTTCTGTATACTGAAACTACTTCAAAATAAAAAGTTAATCCAAAAAAAAGAAAGTCCTTCAGAAGAGCTGAATATGAACATTTCTTGAATGTTCTATTTTGCTGGGACAAACAGATTTCAGATGACTACAGAAAACTAAAGTTTCAGTATGAAAATTATAGGTTTATATGATCAAACAAAATTATGCTGCCCTCTCATCCTCTTCTTCGAGCTTAGGAATAACTGAGGAAGGTAAGAAAAATTACTCCTCCTAATTTAGCCAGTCCGTTCCATTCCTTTAAGCTCCCAGATCAATCTACTATTCTTCATAGAGCTCTCTCCTATGGTCCCAAGTAGAAATGGTTTAGCAATACTCTAAATTTCTATAGCAATGTTTGCTTCTAAACCTGCAAATACCAATGGTACTATCTTATGATATCTCTTAAACTAAAGGTCCTAATTGTGACTTCAACATTTTATCCTGAAGTACAGCAAAAGCCAAAAGTGAGGACTTTGGCTTACTCTCTTTACATGCCTATAAGCACGTAACAAAGCCATTAATATTTGCTTTTACTTCAAAAATACTACTCTACATTTTGATGGCATTTCACTTTTCCAGGAAACTCATTATATATACTATATCACTTAACTTCCAGAAGTTTTCCAAAATTTAGGAAGTGATACAGTTTGGACTCATGCATTATCTCCATTTTTTAAGAAAGGAAACTGAGATGAGAGTTAACTTGCTAAAAGTCAAGTGTGCATAAGAGCCTAGAGTAGAATCTGAGTCTTTCCTTAATATTTTTTTGTATCCTATTGCTGACAGCAACCATGTCACAGAAAGTAACACATGCACATCAGGGATAGAGCAGAAAGCAGCATCTCTGATAAGTCGTCTTAAAACATGTAGCCCAAATGCAGTGCTTAGAGCAATGTGCCAGTCTGTTTGCCTTCCCAGCTGTGCAGAAAACTAATCAACAGTCAGCAACACAGTGGGAGCTGAAATCATGCTTTGCCATAGATAGAAGGCATCTGCAGCCTGCAAGGAAGAATTCTCAAGTAGGAATGCCATGAGTCTACTGCCTTATTTCTTAAGCTCCATATTGTCTTGCCATCCAATTCACTCTGAAAGCATTTACACTGCAGCCAGCACCCACCCTGCTCTTCAGGCTTACCTCTTGCTCTGCGATCCTTAATGCATTGTCCTGCCGGGCATCTTTGTCAGTCCTGGAACTGGCTGGAGACTGAATTCGTCTGACCAGCCGCTGTTCACACTCCTCCAGGTGTAGTCGGATATTCTGCAGCTCTGAAATGTACATCTTGGCCACAGTTTCCTCTTTGTCCTCTGTAAAATGCACAAGCACAGGATACCATTAAGCACCACAACAGAGATCAACAAACCTGAGAACAGATTCACCCTTGGATAGAGGGCAGCACACCTGATATTCCACAAATGAAAGCAAGGCCTTATATGGGGGGAACCTTTCGCCTGATCCTAAATTCCCTGCATTATATACTCATCTTTAAGGATCTAAACATGTCCACAAGAAAACGTGACACGTTGACTAGCAATAATGAGTGAAATAGGGCCTCTTCGTCCATGATCTGATTTTGAGAATTCATCTCTGTAAGTTTTTCCCTATCTCAAGTTTTGACCCACTCAAATGGTAAAAAGGTGGTACTTTCTAGTCTCCATGAAGGTCTAGTAGCACCCTTCAGGGCTCTCAATCCACCACTCCTCTCCCTTTTCCCAAGGCACACACCATTCTCTATGGACTTCATCAGGTGCTGGAAGTGGGTTTTACAAGCCTCCACCTCCTCTTCCAAGCGCAAACGATCAGCCACTGAGAAGAGCAGAGAGTCACGGCTATCCTGCAGGAAGTCTTCATAGTGGGCCTGGAGGTTCTTCATAACCTGGTGGCACTCCCCTGGTGCTGAGGATCGAAGCTAAAGAGAAAAAAAAAAAGAAGAAATTTCAGTAGAATGGGAACATAATACTTTCTCTATTTCTCCTTTTTATTGATGTTTAACATATATACAAATCAGGTGCACACACCATAAATTGCAAACATGTTGATTTCTCAGAAACAGAACTTATCCATGTAATCAGCATTCAGATCAAGAAACAATCTTACCAGCACCCCAGAAGCACCCACGGTCCCTCTGGACACAATCCTTCCTAATGGTTAATTCACCAGTATTCCTCTACTACATACACACTTACACAAGAGCCACTTGTCCTGCAGAGTGAGAAGGAGCCTACAACCTCGGTTGGCCAAAAAGACCGAAGATGCCATTTATCTTCATCAGGAATTTCCTTGACCATTCAGGCTGCTGTTTTTAGTTCTTAGGACCCCCTAATCCTGAAACACTATCCCCGACTCCACTCTACTCCTTTTGGGTGGGTAGGAGTCTCACAGTAATGAGAAAAAGTTCCTTCTGAAAAAAGCTTGCCAATAGGACGTGAGCCTGAGGTAAGGCTTTCACACTTACCTTTTCCAGGTTCCAGGTCTTTATAAGGTCAAGGTCCTTCCTCAGATAGTTCCAGGAGATAAGGCTTTTGGTGTTAACATGTAGCTGATGCCAAAGGGACATCACTTTCTGATAAGACTGCTCCACCCTAGAAACAATAGAGAACCTGGCTGTAGCTTTTAAAACTTGAGCTCCACATTAGAGAACTTCTGGGGGAAGATGTGATTGCCTTAGCAGAAGTGGGTTTGTAGGCTGAGCAGAGAAAGGCAAGGAATCAAATACTAACAAGACAATCTTTAGAACAAAATTAACTGAGATATTCAAACAATCTGGATTTACTATAGTATCATGTCTATGATGTCAGCATATGTTCAGGAGTCTTATAAATGTGATCCATATATAATCACGAGAAGTGAGAAGATATATCCATGAAGAGAAGTAATAGAGAAAAGTAGAAATAAAATAACCCCATCTGGAATTGTTGAAAAATGGTAATATCAATGCTTAAAAAGTACATTGCTGTGGTCTATACATTCACAAAACTGCTAAGATGTTTGAAAGTTAAGAGTAACTTAAAAAGTCATCTGGCATATTAAAAATAAAAAAATAAAACTGCAGTATGAAGGACTGGAGAGATTTTTTTTCTAAAGCATCCCATGCCTAATTCAATCTCAAATTCTGGAAGACTTACAAACTCACAAATACACAGACATATTCAACACACATACCACATTACCTTGAATTTCTTCAAGTCAAGAAATGTGAGATACAAAGAACAGGATGCAAAACTAGAAGCCAGGACTTAACTTAAATAAGAGACCTTAAACCCATTAGTTTATCTTCCCTCTCCAAAAATCCCACTAAAATTTCAGTGGTATCAAAATCAATAGTTGAAAATAGCAAACTAAGGAAAGTAGGACTCTAGGGTGGGTGGGTTTTATCATATGCTTCATGGTATAATTCAGCTTTTAAAAATATGTATGTATATGGCATTAATAAAATATAAAGATGAAAATTAACTATCAATATAAAAATCGGTCTTCTAAGAGTAAACTGTTTAACTCAAGAATGATCACTGAATATCTCAATTGAACATCAGCACTTACTGAAAAGCTACAATGTAGCTGCCAGTGAAAGATTTGGTATCTTAATTGGAGGCCTTTCCCAGAAGAAATTTTAAAACCTTGCTGCTCTGTTTAAGATCACAAATGCAGATTCATCCCTCCACCAGCTTACTCAGGCCAAGCAGCCCAGGTGGCAGCTGAGCGAAGTTACCTGGTAGCCATCTCAATGGCATCCTTATTGGGTGAGGGGATGAGGAAACAGACCGATGGCACCATCGCCTCATTCCCTGTGGGGCTGATCACCTTCCACTTGGTCCGCTGTGAATTATCTTCCAATACACACTCATCGTTCTTGCAGATGGTGATCTAGAGAGACAAACTCACAAGTTATTGCTAACGGATAAACCAACAACCCATTATGATATTATGAAAGTTATAAGGAGACTGTCTTAAGACCTCCAGGAGCTATCTCTCTGCATCTACAACCATCGGGGTAAAAGTTAAAGTGACACGATAGAGGGGAGGAGGGTTGGGGGGATGGGTTAGCCTGGTGATGGGTATTAAAGAGGGCACGTACTGCATGGAGCACTAGGTGTTATACACAAACAATGAATCATGGAACACTACATCAAAAACTAATGATGTGGGGCGCCTGGGTGGCTCAGTCGTTAAGCATCTGCCTTCGGCTCAGGTCATGATCCCAGGGTCCTGGGATCGAGCCCCGCATCGGGCTCCCTGCTCAGCGGGAAGCCTGCTTCTCCCTCTCCCACTCCCCCTGCTTGTGTTCCCTCTCTCCTGTGTCTCTCTCTGTCAAATAAATAAATAAAATCTTAAAAAAAAAACAAAAAAAACTAATGATGTAATGTATGGTGATTAACATAACATAATAAAAAAAAGTTAAAGGGACACGAATAATCATAACTTTGCTCTTGTGATACTCCCTCTTCCTCCCTTCTTGTCGTCCCACTCAAATCCCTGAAAAGGTTTAAGCATTTTGGAATCATCAACTCTTCCCCTGGGGAAATAAGTAACCAACATTATCATCCCCATTTTATAGACAGAAATACTGAGACGCAGAAAAGTGCCAGACAAGTTCATTCCTTTGCATTACAAATATCTACTGCGCCTAGTATGTGCCTGGAATTTCGGTGGGCCACTGGACCTAAGAATGGTAGAATGGTAAAGTGATAAACATGGTCTACATTCCACACATTCTGGTGGGGTATAGAGTTACAATACTGTGTGGAAAATGAAATTTACCAAGGAATGCATGAGAGGGACAATGACCCAGTCTTGCCTAGAGAGGTAAAGAAAGATTATTCAGGACCTTGAAGCCACAGTAAGGAATTTAGGAATTGTAGGAGGTAAGCCGGGGAATAACTTAACAAAAGAGATCATGCTGGGGGGCACCTGGGTGGCTCGGTCGGTTGGGTGGCCGACTGCTGATTTCAACTCAGGTCATGATCTTGGGGTCTTGGGATTGAGCCCTGCTTTGAGCTCTGCTCTCAGCAGGGGGTCTGCTTGAGGAGTCTCTCTCTTTCTCTCTCTCCCTCTGCCCCTACCCCGCTCATGTGCTCTCTCTCTCTCTCTAAAATAAATGAGTGAATCTTAAAAAAAAAAAAAAAAAGATCATGCTGGTGGAAAGATAAAGAATGCATTGAATTGGGAAGGTGACGCCATGATCCAAGTGAAAGAAACGGACGGTCTACCTTAGGGTAGTAGCTGCAAAGACAGAAAGAAGTACATCTAAGGGATATTTATCTACAAGTTGATACTGATTTGGTAGTCCTACCAGTTGTAGGGGATAAGAGGGGAAAAGCCAAAGGTATTGCTCAGGTGCTATAAAGTACCATTTCTGACGCCACTTAGGATATGGGGCGGATGATGATGCCAATCTCTGAGGCAGGAAGCAGGTCAAGACTGTAGAGTTCGGGTTTTTTTTTTTTTTTTAAGTATGTGTAAGTTCTAATTAAAACAAAACAAAACAAAACAAAATCCCTCTACCATCGGACCTCTCCCTATCATAACCCTAACCAAAGGCTTTGCTTCTCCCTTCCTTTCCTCTGGAGTCAGAGGCGCCCCTTCCATCTCCTCACCTCTATCTGCCGGTAGTCACAGACAGCCTTCACAGAAATGGTGCTCTTCAGCACGTGGTCGGGACTTCGTGGCTTTAGCTGAACAATGGTTTTTGATCTCCCAACAAGACTGGCAACGGAACTCTTGGACTGTATCAGCTGCTCCTTTTCATCCTACAAAGTGAGAAGAAACACAAGAAGACATTAACGTTGCTACTCAGGGTGACTGAGTCAACAAAGAAAACTGAGTGCTCCACTCCCTCAGAGAATGTCATTTCTCAGTTAAGCAGGGACCCGTGGTGGAGCCATCTTAGAAATACAAAGATAAAGAAACAAGGAGAGGATATTTGTCTTCTACCAAGTGCTTTTGTACTCAAATTGTTCAGCTTTCTCCTTGTGCCCTTTTCAATGAATCATGAAGCCACATGCAAAAATAATAAAAACATAAAACAAAAAGAATTGCCAGCTGCCAAATACAGATAAACACAGCTAACACAGGATTTCCCCAAATAAGGTTCAGAAAGCATGGAAGTTTAAGAACAATAATAACAACGTTGCTGTTGCTATTATTATTATTATTATTATTATTATTATTATTATTATTCGCTTTCTTACTGGTAGAAGCCAGTTCTTGCCTTCTGCTTAGGAGAAGCCAGAATTGCGCTCTTTAAGAAATTTTTAAATAATTATACCTCCCAAGCTCTACTACTAATATTTTACTTTCTTAAATTGAGTCAAACTTTGTAGAGAAAGATCTTGCTCTTCCACCAACAATTTATAAACTGATGCTGTTGGTGAAGACATCATTACAAATGATTTAGGATTTACCTTTTCGTGTCTTGCTGTGCCACAGTCACGTAAATTTGACTAATTTGAAAGAAGTATCATGCAAAATTGAAGCTCCCAAGTCTCTGCAAACCCCATTATCTTAAAAACTAATGAACTTCTTGCCCACAAAATTGGTAGCAATCTACTACCACTTGTGTTAGAGAGTAAAAGATAACTTTCATGTATTACCAGGATGTGTCAAGCCCATTTTGAGGTATAAAAAGTCCTTAGAAGAGGGCTTTCTTAGGATGGAAGTAGATGTGATGAGAGTAAAGAGTTAATAATGTTAAGAAATGCCATTAAAGAATTAAGAATATGCAAGTAAAGAAAAAGAAATGCTTAAATAAACTACCTGTGCCTGTCCCCGGGAGCATGATTGGAAGAAATACAACTTTAACTTATTAGTTAAGAAAGAGGAATGGAATATATCAGGGAGACAGCCACACTGTTCCATACTTGAGAGCTGGTCTACCCATTTCCGTGTCCTTGCAATAAAGATGTCAATTTCTGTCTAACCCACAGCCAAACATCTCAAGTTCCAGAGACCAAGTGCTCAGCGTGGTAAAAGTTCTGAAAAGAACCAGAAGCCATGACAGATGCTCCCGAACCTGACGGACAAGCTGAGGAAAAGCTGAGGAGCAGACTCAGGTGACTTCATGCCCAGATGACGCCGCCAACCCGAGGCCCCTGACCTGGAGAGGAGGGAACAGAGCAGCGACCCTCGAGAAGAGAAGATAGGACAACAATTGCAGAGGAGTTACCCTAAGACAGGAAGGTACTCTGTGGAAGGGAGGAGATAATAGCCAAGGATTATTATATTCCTCCTTCATACTTGAAGGACCTCCAAGAGAGACATTCTAGAGACAACAACTAAAACGTCAGGCTTTTATCCTTCATTCCAAGTTAATTAAATTAACAGATTATTTGCCCAGGTGAAACACTGAATGTGAACCCATTCACAGGTTAATAACACCTGAAAGTGTAAAAATAAATCAATAAATAATCAACTAATGTTCACAAATACCCAAGTCTCACTCAAGAAAAAAATGACGGTTTTGGGTTATTCTGGTTCTCTTACCTATAATTTTCTACTGAAATGAGAGTCCCCTGCTTCTCATATAGAAAAAATAATTTCCCTATTACATACTCTTCTATCTTAATTTGGGATGTAGTTGGAGCCTTGTCTTGCCAACTCTGTGTAATATACATTCAATACATGTAAACAGTCCTGCTCTGATTTTATTACCAGCATTCCTGAAAGAATAATTCATTGGAGAAAATGAATATAAAATTGATTTGGATTAAATACTAGATACAAAATTTTTTTAAGTTAATATTGCTACATATAAATATTGCATGATATCTAAATAAGATTTTAATGTCATCCTTAGTTACAATCAATATTCTAATATCTCATTTTACCAAAACAAAATTACCGACAAGGAAAAATTTGGCTCAGGTCTAGTTCATTGATTTGGTTTTAATTCTCTTTGCATGAGGGAGTAAAAAAGAATTTGATGTCACCTAATCCCCTTCAACTCTATTTTTCATGCTCTACACCTCATAGTTGGTCCCAACTACTGAATTAAAATAGGAACAATGCAAAGAAAGTATGCTGAGCACTAAGTGGCTCAAGAGGAGAGGACTAGGCTGTTACTTCAATAGCACACCCAAAGGAATCTTATTAGCAATTTTTTTTTACAGAAAGAAAAGAAAAAAAAAAAGAAAAAAAAAACAAAATTGGGGTTAAACTCTATTTGAACATGAGCCAGACTGTATAGTAATGACCCACTGCCCTGGAGCATTCAAGGATATAAACAGCAGCAGCTGGGATGGTTTACTCTGTTTCTCAGAAGAAATCATCCCGCTGATGCAACACCCACCATGGAGTCCTGGAGCAGGTCCTCGAGGCGAGATAAGCTGGTGTTGTGGTCACAGGAGTATTTTCGTTTGATGGAGTCTTGGAGGTTCTTCAAAAATGACTCCAGGTCCCGTGCATCACTGAAGAACTGTGGGGAGTGGAGGGGTACCTCATGTGCAACTCATCATAACACAAGGATGTTAACCGAGAAAGAGCAATCTCCCCGTGCAGAGCTGAGCAGAACTGATGACTCTCCTGGATTACCGATGCTGCATTACATAGTCCACAGAAGTAGAAACCAAGGGCTTAAAATGCCATGTCCGGGAAATATTAGTGATGACAACCACAAAGCCTATGGCACCCTATGGGAAAGTCAGTCGGCTTCCTCTCCTCGGAAACGCTGCTAGTGACAACACTTGGCTGTGAGGCAGACATCAAGAGAAGCCTAGAGGTTGAGTGATCAAATGTTCCAATCCATTGATAAGGTAACAAAATGATCAGGAAGATTATTTCATTTAGGGCAAACCCAAATAGAGGTAACAGCTTATTTCCTCCTGCCACCCTCACCTGAAAACAAGGAGTATGTTCTCGATGTTGTGATCGACTGAAGAAAGAAAAATGGTCCTGATGTTTCACAGCTTGTCCCATCAAGAGGGAGGGTCTACTTTTCCCCTTGAAGCTAGGCATATAGGCACGTGACTTGCTTTGGCCAATGACACATTAATAAATGTGATAGCAGAGGAAAGGGCTTGAGCCCTGGGGCTTGCTCTCTCTGGCTGTTTGTGGAACGTAACTACTCCGTGAAGCCCAGGAGAACCTATTAGATGCTACAGACTTGTATATGGACTTGTCCCACCACCCCAACCAACCGTCTGACAAGGAAGTGATGCTGTTTGGGACCCACCAGCCCCTCGCCTGCCTGCCAGCTGCCTGCAACCATCCATACTCTAGGCAAGATAAGAAAAACCATCTTTTCTCATCTCAGCAGAGCCTAGCCCCAATTACCAACCCACAGGACCAAGAGCTGGCTAAAGGATTGTTCTAGGCAGCTGTGCTTTGGGGTGGTGGTTTACACAGCACAGATTAACTGATGGAGATCTGTTTCACCCCACCTCTTCCCCACGCAGGGTTGTGCGCACACACACACATTCACACAGACACACAAAGTCCACATACCTGAAAGTAAGCAGTATTCTCTTTTACATGCTGCTCAACACACAAGCACAGCTGCTTCATCCACTGCAACTGGGACTGGGCGGCGGCACTGTAAGCCTGCAGCAATGGAACGCACACACAGAAGGGCAGGGCTTAACAACGTCTGCGTGCAACGCTCTCTTCCAAGCACAGCTCCGCCAGTGACAGGCCAGCCCAAGATACACGGAGATACCTGACGGGCATCGGCTGAGCGCTTGCCATCAGAAACAGGCTTGCCTTTCGTCCAACACGGGCTACATAGAAAAGGCCTCTCGTGCTCAACTGCAACCCCAGCTGACCCTTGAACAATGGAGGGGCTAGGGGCACCGAACCCCGTGCAGTCAGAAATCCACATGTGACTTCTGACTCCCCAAAAAAGTAACTAATACCCTGCTTTTGACTGGAAGCTTTACTGATAACACAGTCAATAAATACCTGTTTTGTGCATTACACATATCATATACTATATATATACTATATACTTGCAATAAAGTAAGCTACAGCAAAGAAAATGTTACTAAAAAATATCGTAAGGAAGAGAAAATACATTTATAGTACTATATGGTATTTATTAAAAAAAAAAAAAAAAATCCCCATATAATTGGGCCCGGACAGTTCAAACCCATGTTGTTCAAGGGTCAGTTGTAAATGATCAGCAAAACCTGGACATAAAATAAATCCCTCCCAGATTCCTCCACTTTATCTCTTTTCTGGGCAAAGGTACCACACCAACAGGAGACAGGATCTGCCTGGATGCTTATTTGAAGAAATATGGTTCAATAGGAGTCTATAGCTCTTATGGTTTCTCATCGCATTCTCTCCCTTGTTTGTAGTCTTTTGGGGACTGGGATGACAAGAGAGAGGATCCAAGACAAATGATCACGGACACTTCCTCCAGGTGTTGCAGGAGAACAAAGTCTCGGGTTTAAATGCTTCTCTGATGACAACCTCTGAGGACCTGACCCCTACACATTCTCAAGTCACATACCTCCACAGTCTGCTTGGCTGGGTGGTTCTCAAGGGACAGCAACTCTGCTGTATCTTGTAGAGACCGAAACACATCCTGTTTCTCCTCCAGTTGCATTGTCAACTCCTGAAAATTGAATTCAGTTGTATGCAGTAAGTGCTATTAAAGGCTGTGTTCCCTGCCTGACTTTAAAGGAGCCTCCAACATAGGGTGAGTGCCAAAATGAGAGGAGTAAACAGCACATGCCAGAGGGTTTCAGAGAAGAGCAAAAATGCTAGAATTATTGGAGAATGATTCACAAAGATATGGGACCTGGGCCAGACCTGAGGAAGCAGGGAACATGGGACGAGCACAGGAGGCAGAGGAAGGAGAAAACTTGGCAGGCGGGACTGGTTCTTGGCCCCACTGGCCTAACACAGTACCTGACACACCCTTAGATCCCCATCACTGACTGGCGGGCTTTGCTCAGACTGTCCTATCAGCTTTAAATTCTGTTAATATTACAGGACCCAACTTAGATGCTAGCTCTTCTATGAAGCTGGGTACTGATTCCTGCCATCAGATCTGATCCCTTCTTTCTAAGGACTTTCTTTTTTTTTTTTTTTTTAAGATTTTATTTATTTTTTCGACACAGAGAGACACAGCGGGAGAGGGAATACAAGCAGAGGGAGTGGGAGAGGGAGAAGCAGGCTTCCTGCAGAGCAGGGAGTCCGATGTGGGGCTCGATCCCAGGACCCCGGGGTCATGACCTGAGCCGAAGGCAGACACTTAATGACTGAGCCACCCAGGCGCCCTAAGCACTTTCTTTTTATCTTTACCACAGCCTAATTCCCATTCTCGGACAGACTGTTTTCTGTGTTATAACATCTATTCTTTCTCCTTTACTACAGAAGAATCATATACCATTCTCCAATCAGGAGATGTTTATATTTTTTAATTTTTAAACTCTAATGGAATTAAAAAGTATCTAAAGTAAGTGTTAGTAAAAAAGTTTCCTATTTGCATAGAGTTTACAAAATCCTTAAAAACCTCTGAGATGTGGAAATACACTTAGCAAAAAATGACCCTACCTGTATTCACTGAAAAAGAATAAAAAGTATTATACCATTGTTCAATGCTGAATTTCCCTTCCCATTTTACAAATGAAGATTTTTGACCAAAAAATTATTAAGTGAATTTAAGAGAATTAAGAATTTGTGAGAAGCCAAGAGTATACCTCAATTAAACAATATCTAAACCCTACACTAAGTGCTTTGCCTATATTAGCTAGTCAATCTTTTACACAACCTTTTGAAGTGGTACTATCTTCCCATTATATAGAGGTCCAGAGAGATTAAATAACTTCCCCAGGGTCACAGAGTCAGTACGTAGAGGATTAAGAATTTGAACCCAGGTCCCTTTCACTCCAAAGCCTATCATCTTAAACACAAAGCTATTCTGAAATGACTCAACTTGCAGACTGATAACTCTCTTTGTCCAAGACATTGCCTTTCTTTCTTTCTTTTTTTTTAAATTTATTTGAGAGAGAGAGAGAGAGAGAAGGGGCATAGGGAGAGGGAGAAGCAGACACCCCACTGAACAGGGAGCCCGATGCAGAGCTCAATCCCAGGATCATGACCTGAGCCAAAAGCAGGTACTTAACTGACTGAGTCACCCAGGCGCCCCAAGACACTGCATTTCTAAATGCATTCTAAGTAAATACATTCTAGGGTTCAGGTTCCCCTCTCTCCATGTAGACTTCTCACACCCACAGATGCCTTTAAGCAGGGAGGTCCCTATTTCTACCTCGTAGAATGCAAATCCAGAAATCCAAGCTTTCAACAGACTAGCCACTCTGTCTCCTTCTACGAATACATAAATATGACAGGTCTGTTGTGCAAGACTCACAGAGAAGTAATTTCTCTTGGCTGAGATGTTGGGATTGTTGTCACTCCAATCATATGCTAGTTCCTCCTCTTCCTTCTCATTCAACCAGATCAACTCAGCGGTGGCTCTGGAGACAAACTTATGCAGGCTCTGAAGGTGCCTCATCCGGAAGCTAGAAGTTTCCTAGACAAAGCAAGGATTACAAGGTTAGATTGCCAGGCTTTCCTCTGTTGAAGATAGCACATGTGACATCAAAGCAAAGAATAACCCAGGAAACAAATTTAGCCTTGATTTTTCATCTCTGGGTGTCTCTCCATGAACTCAAATTTAGTACAAGTTTGGTACAGGACTCCCAGAGCCCTGGTCAATCCTAGCAAGAACTCAGAACTCACCAGGCTTTTGTGGGGCTCCCTGAATGAAGAATGATCCAAGGCCTGTCCTACTCTGGACAATCTCGAAAGACAGGAACAAAGAAGAGACAGAAGAGGAGTCTCCTTCCTACTAATCTCAAACTTTTAGTTTTGGTGTCTCAAAGCACATATAGTCACTGCTTGGGTGAAACACGGAAACTAGGACAGGTTCTACTTAATTAAAACTTTCTGGGGCAATGGTTTCTGATCCACTAAGAAAATTGAGAAAATGTTATAATACATATGAACAATTGCAAAGTAAGTGATATAACCTAATAAACAGAAAACCAAAACAGGGCTGAACCATAAACTTTCTGAATTAGCGAAGACAGTTGTGTGGAAGGAACTGGACTGTCCCTGAAGAGAACAAAAGAGCCAAAACTTACCTTCAGTTTACAATACTGTGTCTCCAGCTTTCCAAGAGTTTCAACATAACTGGTATGGAAATTTTGGGACATTTTTCCCTGATAAGAAAGGCATGAAATAAAGATATATTAGAGAAAAAGTAAGTAAACTCTATGTCTAGTATGGTTTCAACTATGTCTGCACACAGATAGGGACTGGCTAGTTGAGATAACAAATCTCTGGGCCAGGTTTCCAAGCCTGGGGCAGCACTGGGTGAGGGATGGTTCAGTGGGGATGAATACAGCTGACAGATCTCGTGCTTCCAGTAACTCTGGGAGGTTTCTAGCAAAACCTATGCCTGATGATTCCCAAACTACTCGATTGCTTTTTTGAAGGGAAAAGTTGAAATTACAAATGGGAGGACAGAATGAGGCAGGGAAAGACTGAGTGAGTAGTTTCTCCAAACCAGCTCTCCCTGCAGGCAGGAGGTGAAGTGGAAGGAGCATGAAGTTTTGGAGCAGAGGGCCTGAGTTTAGAAACTGCACCCACTACATACTGATTTTGACTTTAGCTTTCAGTATCTCAATTCTTTTTAGAAAAAAAGGTTAAGGGGCACCTGGGTGGCTCAGTCCTTAAGCATCTGCCTTCAGCTCAGGTCATGATCCCAGGGTCCTGGGATCAAGCCCCACATAGGGCTCCCTGCTCAGCGGGAAGCCTGCTTCTCCCTCTCTCATGCCCCCTGCTTGTGTTCCCTCTCTCGTTGTGTCTCTGTCAAATAAATAAATAAAATCTTTAAAAAAAAATAGAAAAAAGGGTTAATAAAAATACGTTGCTCATAAGGGTATTTCAAAGAGCAAGAGACACTTCATGTGGAAAGGGAATTTGTTGTAAAGTGCTGCTCATGGTTATCATTCTTTTCCAGAACCCCCTTCTCCTATGTCTTTTTTGTTTGGTTTGGTTTTTAAGTAGTCTCCACACCCAGTGTAGAGCCCAACATGGAACTTGAACTCACAACCCTGAGATCAAGACCTGAGCTGAGATCAAGAGTCAGATGCTGAACCAACTGAGCCACTCAGGTGCCCCCAGAGCCCCCTTCTCCTCAGAAATAGCTGCACCGTTGGTGAGCTACTCCATTACCTGCCCCACCTCACCACACCTTCCCATAATGGATTCTGAACGCCACGAACCTCATACAACCTGGCCTCTTTGACACTTGAGCCCAGTTCTTCCACATTGGTGTGGATGTGCTGCTGTGTTTCCAGCTGCAACTCCACACTAGGCAGGTCATTGCCCCACTCTGCTCGCTCCAGTTTCATCTGGAAAAGAAGAAATATGTATATAATTGGCTGAATAGGGCAAACACAGAAAATTTTCAGAACTGATGTTGGGCAAGGGGTTGAGGGTTGAAGACTGGGCAAGAGGACACCTAGGACATCTCCATCATGGTCTCTCACAGGAAAACATGCCATTGTCACCCCCAAGGAGCTGGAGACTAGACCACACCAACTACTATAGCAGGGGCAGCCTTCTGTTGCCTCATTATGGGATACATTCCTGAATTTACCAACCAGAAAAGTGTTTCCACAGGCTGAAGATTAACTTTATAGTTTAGGCCTTTTCCTTTATGGAGGCTCTTCATTTCACAATGAGAATGGATATAAGAAAGAAATATCTGAAAATGTTAAACTTTATTCATGGCATCAACTATTGACCAATGGCAAGTAATTTTCAAATAGCTTATCTTCGGATGTTTTTATTTATTGGTACATGGGGAATCCACCTTCAGGGCATGGGAAGAATTTAACAGAAAACAAAAGGAAGGGGCACCTGGGTGGCTCAGTCAGTTAAGTGTTCACCTTCAGCTCAGGCCGTGAACCCGGGGTCCTGGGACTGAGCCCCGCATCGGGCTCCCTGCTCAGTGGGAGTCTGCTTCTCCCTCTCCCTCTGCCCCTCCCCCTGCTTGTGCTCGCTCGCTCTCTCTCAAATAAATAAAATCTTAAAAATAAAGAAAATAAAAGGATTAGAAGGATAAAAAGGACAGTATCAAACTTGACCCACTATCCTAGAATACATGTAAATAGTGCCCCTAAGAATTGTGAAACACAGGGGGACTTGCTTAAACTCAAGAGGTAAGACCAACAACAAAGAGTGGAGAATAAGCTCCTCTGCCAATGAGGAAATTTCCGAAAAGGTGACTGAGATCTACAGACTGCAATTTCTCCCAAGAGCTCCACTTTGAGCAGTTAGCTAAAGGGAACGGACTCCCAAAGGGCTTCAAATCAGAAAAGCCTATGCTATTCAGTGTGGGATTTTTGAGGATTTGAGCTGACCCCACCCATTTAACATTCGAGAAGGGGGCTTGAGTCCCTGGCAGCATTAATAGTTAAGAGAGTTTACACAAGGGGCATATAGCAACCTGGCCCCCTTAGACAAGCTGCTGGATCCAGTAAACCTGAATGCACTGCATAAGCATTTGAAACATACACCCACCTGCATTTCTTCTACCCAAGACAGTAGTTCATACACAAATCGAAGATTGCCTTCATCCTCAGAGGAGGAGATAGACACAAGTTCAGCCCGAGTCATGGGCTTTCGGAACCAGGAGGTAGAGGAAGAGTATGTTCCCTTGGTCACGGGTTCTGCTTTCAGATGAGTAGTGGTTAAAGTAGAGGGTGGAGCCAATTCAAGTGAAGTGAAATGGCCCTTCCGATACAAGTTTGTACACTCTAGACGCAAGGTGACCAGCTCATCCTGCAGGCGCATAACCCTGAAATGCAAGAAGAGAAAAAAGACTTAAATCTGTAACTCACTTTTTTTTAAGTAACGCTCCACTCCCAATGTGCAGCTTGAACTCACAACCCTGAGATCAAGAGTCACATGTTCCACTGACTGAGCCAGCCAGGCGCCCCTGTAATGCACTTTTTAAGATAAAGTACTCCTTATCCATTTGACAAGGATGAGATAAAAATAAAAATGAGATCATATCAGGAAAAGTGTTTTGAAAAAGAAGTGTTATATGAACACAAGGTGGTATTAACATCTTCATCGTTCAGAGTTGTTGAGGCAAATACCAAATTACAATGTTAATTGGAGGGAGGCAAACCAGTATCTGTTTATATAACTCTTGGATGGTATGACAGAATGAACAATGGATTAGGGGTCAAAAGATGTGTCTTAGTCTTGGCTCTGTACAAACTATGTGACTTAGATGCTCCTCATCCCCTCTATGGGGCTTGGTTTTCTTCTCTATAAAATGATGCATTCGATCACCAGCAGTTCTAACCCAGATGTGGTACTGTATCCCGGCAGGTCACTCTGAAATATGTGTGGGTGTTATAAGATGCCACAATGATGAGGGAATCCTACAGGTACTTAGTGGATGGGGCCTGCAGTGAGGGGAAATTGTTCTCCACCATGAGAATTTTCCTGCCCCAAATACCTGTGGTATCTCCACTGAGACACTGACCTCCCATCCAAGTTACAAGATTCAGAGACTGACTCTTGATCTGTGACCCTCAGCAGTAAGCAAGCCCTCTGTCAGAGTCTCATGTTCCTTACCTAAAAGCCAGCTCTTCTAGCTGGTAGTAATTCTCATCTCGTAGGATCTGGAGGTCCACCTGCAGCTGCCTAATGAGACCTTCACATTCCTGAATGTACATGATGACATCTGATTCACACTGTACCGGCTGTCCCGATTCCAGGTGAGCAGCGTCCTAAGACAGAAAGGGAGTAATGGGCATGGGAGAACGCCAGTGCCCCCAGCCACCTGGACCGAGGGAGCCAAGGGGGTCACTGCACATCCAAGAGTAAGGAAGAGACATGGCTGGACTTCTCAACCATTAATCTGGACCATTAGAGCACAGGGTGAGAAGGGGAGAACACGTGACATGAGGGGAGAGACAACACACACTCACAGCCTGCAGTGTATTCTTAGCTAGTGTCAGCTTCTCTTCACAGTTCAAAGCACCATTCTGGATTTTGTTTGCAATCTGTAGCAGCAATTCCAGCCTATAATAAGATAAAAACCATAGTCATATGCCAGGCTCCAAGTGGGTAGGTTACATCAGGTTGCCTTCAGGCCCTGGGCCCACCTCTCCACAGCTGGGCGAAGCGACTTCTCTCGCTCCAGCATCTCAATGATGAGCTTTCCCCACTCTTCCTCCACGTCATTCGGGTGGTAACCTTGAGGCAGTTTAATTCGGCCGAATTCAATCCACACCTAAAAAATCCCAGAGACACTCATTTAGTCCAAAAACACAGCCATGCCCTCAGGCCCAGTTTTATGCGTTCTTGCTACCTCACTTCTTGCTTCTTCACCCCGCCACTGGCAGTTTCTCCCGTGCCCAATAAGAGGAAACAACTGAATACTTAGCAGTACCTCAACTTGAGGTGAGAGCAGAGAAACCACTTCCAAAATACAGGGACTACTACCTGTTCTAAATCTTTCTATTCCTTCTATGTTTTCCGTAAATCCTCCTGTCCTCTCAATAATCCCCCTTCCAGAAAGGCCCAATGCCCAAATCTATGGTTTCAAATTCTCTAGGAATCAAAATGTGGATGGAAGTCTCTTTCCCTTCCATCATAGCAAAGAATTAGCTTCCTTCTGAAAAACAGAAAACTCATTCACAAAACTCGACATTTCTGAATAAATGTATGCCACTCTTCAAAAGCCTCTAAGAAATACAGATGGTTGATACTGCACCTTTACCACAAAATTTCAAGACCAGCCTAAAAGTGAGGCTTGTCTGTAACCTGGAGGACACTGCTATTAATGCAGGTTGGGAAGAGGACACAGGCAATCCAGCAAGGAAGTAACAATAAGGCAAACTAGCACACCCCAAGAATCAGCAAAGGATAAGCTCCCTTACCTCTAATAATTTATATAATTCCTCAATTCTTCCTTTTTCTCTCTCCTTGGCCAGAATTTCTGTTTCTTTGAAGTGTATATATTGGTTATAAAGTGCCTACAAAATTAATAGTTGGTAAATGAATGGATGGGTGTAAGCAACCTGACCCGCCTTTTATCCCACCTCACCCAGGAGCCAGCAGCAACAAGCTCTGAGCCTTAATCCCAGGAATGAACTTACAAAAAACAACTTAAGTCCATGACTTTACCTTTAGTTCTACAGGGTTCTGGGGAAAAGATTTATCTGACATCAGTATTGTATGCTGTTTGATCCAGGGAATGAGGGAGTCCACTCGGCTTTGGTATTCTTGCCACCTGGAGTCTACTTCCTATGGCCAAAAGGTAGATATCACACACGCTCTGATTAGCGGTACACAAAACAAGCACAGGGGACAGTAGCTTAGGGCACCCCAAACCACATAAAATCCCTTTCCTCTAATTGCCTACACGGCTGCTCAGCCTAATGCTTCGAGTCCCAGTTTCAGAGCCCCTGAGGGGCTCTCAAAAGGGGATTCAATTTCCTGACACTAGATAGTCTATGCTGGATGCTACAAAATTAGCAGCATCTAGATTCATTCCCAGGGACCAAAGACAATGGCCACATATAAAGAGGATGTGGATTCAGTTTGCTCTGTATAAACGTGCTCTGCCTAGAGTGAGTGCTTGAGAATAAGGTCTAATCAGTACATTCCACCCAAACATATGGAAGTCAGAAGGCATTTTGGGGAAGCGTTCTTGTACCGTAGCACTGATTCCTTCTCCACCCTCAGGGACTTTAGGGAAGGCATCATAAATTGAAGACACGTAAGTGATCACAGACTTTTCATCTGGAGATGGCACATCCACGTCTGAGAGAGAAACGGTAAGAAGTTTCTTAGTCAGAATAGACAAAGCTGCCAGGAGAAGGACAAGAAATATAAGGCGAACATACTCAACTCCGGCCAGGTCTCACCTTCGGCGTCCAGTAAGCGGGTGACCCCCAGTCTTTCTGCCACTTCGAAAGCCTGCTCCAAGTTCTCACGGTTACTTTGGATTTGTACCCTCTCCATATCCACCAGATCAGGTCTGTAAAAGTCCACCAAGGCACATGAAAGGCCACCATCTACACATCACATATGAGTTCACACAAAGTAAACCTCTTAGAAGTACCTGGAGCCAGAATATGCTGACTGCATTAGAGAGAAAGCAAGAGGTTTAGAAAGGTACTAATTCCATTTTCAATTACATGTCAGGAGCCCAGTGCTCGCTCATTCTAAAGGCAAACAGCAGGTAGGCTGGATTTCATGGGAAAGGTATCATAAACTGGTATAGAGTGAAAACTAGGATATGTTTATGATCACTAACAGTGCAATAATTTTGATTTTTGTCATCAAAATTCCTATCTTCCTCACTCCTCTCACTCCAGCCACCTGCTGTTCCTTATCCACTCCAAGTAAGCCCCCACCTCAGCCCCTCTGCACTTGCTCTTTCCTCCCAGTGCAGCATTCTGACCCTAGAAGGCCTGCATGGCTCGCTCCTTTACAGCTCTGCTCTAACACCCTAATCAGAGAGGCCATCTCCAGCGACCCTGTGCAAAATACAACAAACCCCATCACTCTCTTCCCCAACCCTTATACGATGGTGCTTACCATCATATAACACCATGTATTTATTTGTTGCCTAACAAACAAATAAGCTCCATGAAAGCAAGAGCAGTTGCTGTTTTGTACCCAGTGCCTAGAATAGTAGGAGTTGAATATATATTCCTTTTTTCAATGACTAAAATGAACCAGAGTCTTGATTCTTGGTTGAGAGGAAAAGTGGCATTATAACTTATTACAAGCAAGATGAGAAGCTCTTGCAGGCATAGGGAAATTCTACTGCATTTACCTGTACCGGTGAATAAGTGCATTGAACATCTTCCCATCACTCCAGCAGGAGGAAAAATTGGTACATTTGATTCCTGTGTAACCAGCTGTCACCTTCTGGGTCCACAAGAGCAGCTTCTCCTTGGCTGACATGTCCCCTGACTCTCCACTAATGTAGATGTCAGAGATCTGCCAAAAGATAGGACACAGAGTACTTTAGTATAAATAAGATGAAGCCTTCTACCCTCCTCTTCTTCATACATATGGCTCTTAGAGGAAGAAGGAGATCAAAGACTGGCAGAACTTCAGATGACAACTCCAACACAGATTCGTTCTCTTTGGTAGTCAAAGCGATGCAAATTAAAACGACAAAGAGGTCATTTTTCACCTACCAAATAGGGAAGGTTTTTTGTAATGATACTATCAGTACTGGAGAGAATACCTAACATGGATTCTCAAACAGCACACTGGTGAGAGTGCACGTGACCTAACTCCTCCAGATGGCAGTTTTGAACAAAAGTCTTAAAACACACATATACTTGATAGGAAACCATCAGAGATACATGCAAAAAAATGTTTATACAAGAATGCTTATCAAAATATGATAAACAGGGGCGCCTGGGTGGCTTAGTCAGTTAAGCAACTGCCTTCGGCTCAGGTCATGATCCCGGGATCCTGGGATCAAGCCCTGCATCAGGTTCCCTGCTCAGCGGAGAGCCTGCTTCTCCCTCTGCCACTCCCCCTGCTTGTGCTCTCTCTCTCTAAATAAATAATCTTAAAAAATATGATAAACATTACAGCAAAAATTACAGAGCTTCAACTCTAATAAGGGATTGATTGGTTACAAAGTAAGAGCACATACACATGGTAGAATTCTCTGTAGGACTTAAAAGGGTATGCTTTAAAAATTTCTTAATGACATTGGAAAATGATCATATTTTATGAAAAGAAAAAGAACACAAACAAAATAATATAAAAGTGGTTTTGTATAAAAGATATACTGAATACCTAAGTATATAGTCATATATACAGATATACACATATGTACACATAAGGTATGTGACAAACGCATATACGTATGTGAGAGTAAATAAGGCGAAATAGAAAGACACCAAACTAGTCATCACAGGTATCTCTAAGTGGTAGCATTAGAGGTGATGTTTCTATTTTGCAAATTTTCTATGTCATGTGCATTTTTATAAGAAAATAAACAGTTATTTTACGAACCCCCCCAAATCTAGCACAGGAACTACTTTAGAGAGAGGGCAGTGTGGGAGAGAAGTAAGTGCATGCCTTTGGTTCCATGCAGACCTGGGCTTGAATCTCAACTTCACCAACTGTAAGCTGGACCTCAGCCATAACATCTGTGAAATGGGAATAATACCTACTACCTTTTCTCAGGATTGCTGTGATAACCAATGAAATTATAAGTAAAGCACCTCGTCCAAACACAAGGCTATGTGCAACAGAGTTCTGTTTGCTCTTCCTTGTATGGATGTTGGTCTTCATTCAATTCCTACTCCCACCTAACATTAAATGTTATCTTCAATTACTGGCTTTTATCATACATTTGATTTTATCTCCCCTAGACTGTAGGTTTCCTGAGGAGCCAGTCCCACATCTTAATAATCAGAATGATCTAAAATTCAAGAGCAGTCCCTACGAGGGAGAGCTCGTCCACGTGGCATGTTCAAGCAGAAGTGGGGATGTTGTGGAAGAAATAACTTCCAACTCTGAGACTCAGTGACCACAGAGCTTCCATACATCACCCAGTACACCTAGTGCTGTGCTGGTCACATGTTGGACACTTAACATGTTTAATTAATAATCACTTAGTGTAAAAATAAAACAATAAACAAATATTTAAAAAAATAAACAAATGTATTTTGGGGTAAGGCCCACCTAGAATTCTGAGACACACTACTTTTTTGACAGCAAACTTACTTAATTAGTAAATTCAAAACAGTGTGTAGTATAAACAAACAAGTTTGAGCTAAAATCAACAATGGTTGTCTCTCCTGGAGTGGGACTATGGATAATTTTCTTTTTACTTTTCTTCAGACTTTAAATAATGAACATATTTTACTTTTATAATGAAAGCTACAAAATAACCTTTATCAATAAAAGAATAAGCCTTTGAATCAGAGAGACATGCATTTGAGAGGAGGTATTTACCAGGAACGTAACCACAGGCAAATAAATTATCTAAGTTCTTGCACCCCATCTTCCCCATATTTGAAATAGAACAATAACTTTCTCGTAGGGTCATTTTAAGGATTAAATAAAGTGATGTAGGTAATGTGCCTAAGGAACGTGCATTTCCTTTTTATCAAAATAAAACAGCATGCTGGGGCGCCTGAGTGGCTCAGTCTGGTTAAGCGTCTACCTTTGGCTCAGGTCATTATTCCAGGGTCCTGGGATCAAGCCCCACATCAGGCTCTCTGCTCAGTGGGGAGCCTGCTTCTCCCTCTCCCATTCCCCCTGCTTCTGCTCTCCCTCTCTCTCTCTCTGTCAAATAAATAAATAAAATCTTTTTTTGACAGAGAGAGATACAACGAGAGAGGGAACACAAGCAGGGGGAGTGGGAGAGGGAGAAGCAGGCTTCCCTCTGTGCAGGGAGCCCGATGCGGGGCTCGATCCCAGGACCCTGGGATCATGACCTGCGCCAAAGGTAGATGCTTAATGACTGAGCCACCCAGGCGCCCCAAATAAAATCTTTTCTAAAAATAAATAAAACAGCATGCCCAGCACAATTTTGGGGCCAGGTGTTTTGGGCAGGGAAGGCACAGGCATGTCAGTAGAACACCTGTCTCTCAGCTGTCTCCATCAGTGTGGCACTGTGAAAGGAGTATCCTCTCTGGTGGTCAGTACAAGGGGGGCAGTCAACAAGGCATTTCCAAGTCTCTGAATACAATTTACAAACTCAACTCCTGGTAGATAAGATTAAGTATCTGGTGAAGATACTCTAAATTCAGAAAACCACAGGGCCAGGAACTTTAACACTCCATTAAGTATACAAGAAAGCTGAAGACTACTAAATATTACTAAAGTGTCTGAAGAAAGACTATGGGAACAAAAGAGTATGGGTAGCCTGCATGGAGTCTAGAAAAGGAAAATCAATACGTGTTGCCTCCAAGACTGTGATGGCAAAACGGTGGTCTAACCAGTAGATTCCGGGATTCTCGTCCCCTTGACAGGTGCATTTCTACAGGAGAAATCAGGCTGCCAAACTTGGATGATGCCAATTAGTAAGATCACCCTACAAATCTATCCTCTCTACCCCCGTCTCTTTGCTCTGATTCCATGTTCACTCAACAGTCTGTCCTAAAGCAACAAAATGCACTGAGTGGTCAGTTCAAATACTGTACCACTTGGCAGTTAATAACTCATATTGTAAATTAATTAATTTACATCAGTTAATCTCTAGCAAGTATGACCACTGTGAGTCAATCCTTTAAAACTCAGTCAACTCCAAGTACGCTGAAAAAACAACATACAGAGTTGCAAAGCGGAGGGCCCAACAATGGATCACGGTACCCAAGCCATCATCCTGTGACTCTGGTGAAAATAGCCCCCCCAGTACCAATTCTATTCCACTTCTCCTTAACACTTTGAGATGCTTATGTCAGTGGCTAGATACCACCCACCACCGACAGATCCCAGCACTGCCAATAGCCGCCTCACATACGTATTAAGGTGAAAACACTGTCAGGAAGAGGATATGCTGAAGCGAAAAGGGATAGAATTTGAATAAGCAAGAGGAAATCTGAGTATTTGGGTTCTTTATTCAAAAAAAATTTCCACTTAATTAGTTGGCATCGTATGTCTAATACAACTACAGTCAATCTCTGGTGGCATCCTATCTGCCAATCACAGTTATCTTGTGTATTGCACCGAAAATAGTTCAATGAACAGCTTACTTCAGATTTTCCACACAGCTATAATAAGACAGGGAAATGTCTGGATCCCTCAGGGAAAGGAAAAATACCCTGTTTGGATTCCGGCCCTTCCTAGACTGTGAACTGGATGAGAAAAATGGGATTATCATCACAACCATCTCAGTAATTAAATTGGGCTTTTGCCCATCTCTTCATGGAACGTTCACATGTGATGTGCACAGCGCTGTCCTTGGGGCTATGCAGACGCTTCTACCTTAATCTCCCAAATGCAGAAACCCGGCTTCAGTGTCAGGGAGCTTTCTCCCTCATCTGGATTTTTATTTTATTTTATTTTAAAGATTTATTTATTTATTTATTTTAGAGAGAAAGAGTGAGCGAGCACGAGCAAGCAAGGGGAGGGGCAGAGAGATACTTCAGCAGACTCTGCACCGAGTGTGGAGCCTGCCACGGGGCTCGATCTCATAACTCTGAGATCATGACCTGAGGTGAAACCAAGAGTCAGACAACCAACTGACCACACCATCCAGGTGCCCTGTCTCATCTGGATTTTTAAAAAGAAGCCATCTGGAGAGGAGGACAGCTTCAATACCATCCCAGAGACTATGCAGGTCTACCTGAATTCTTTCTTTCTTTTTTTTTTTAGATTTTATTTATTTATTTGACAGAGAAAGACAGCGAGAGAGGGAACACGAGCAGGGGGAGTGGGAGAGGGAGAAGCAGGCTTCCTGCTGAGCAGTGAGCCTGATGAGGGGCTCGATCCCAGGACCCTGGGATCACGACCTGAGCCGAAGGCAGACGCCCAATGACTGAGCCACCCAGTAGTGCCCTGAATTCTCTTTCAACCCACACTTTCCAAGCCCTGATTAATTCCTTCTCCAAAGTGTATTTAAAAACATAACGTGTTCCTAGTAATTCAATAAGTATTTATTGAACAACATCTCATCCGTGCCTAACATTATTCCAGGCACCATGGAAAACAACAAAAAAAGTCCAACACTATTTATTCATTCTGTTATTTCTTTGACAACCCCTCTATTCTAGGAGCTGTGGTTAAGTTCTTGGTATCTCAAAATAAAAAAGTCAAACACTGGGGTGCCTGGCTGGCTCAGCTGGTAGAGCACTGACTCTTGATCAGTTGTGAGCAAGTTCGAGCCCCCTGTTGGCGGTAGAGATTACTTAAAAAAAAAAAAAAAAAAAAAACCATCTTAAAAAAAAAAGTCAAACACCAATTATTCCTTCTGTTGTTTCTTGACAATCACTTGGGCCTCAAGCCCAAGCCATTTAGCAATATGACACACAGAGGGATCAACGCTGTGACCGAGGTGAACAAGTAACCCAAACTAGCATTGCCAAGGAAGCTCTCTGAGATGACATTTATGCTGAGTTTCAAGATATAAGCAGAAGTTAGCCAGGTGAAAAGAGGGAAATAAAAAAAACAGACATGACTGCCTTGAAAGAATTTAGGTGATAGTTGCCCTATCTGGCTAAAGAAAGACTATCCCAAATATAAGGCCCTCCCCAATTTTTCCAAATGATAACAGATGGATGGAAGAGAGGAATGGAGAAAGGAGCTTTGTGGTCCTCTTGAATATATAAACTTTTAGAAATTTATTTACACATACACACCTTTAAAATTAAGCAGGTTATCTAATGCATTAATTTAGAATTAATGCCACTTACTGCGATGAGCACCAGGTGTTGTATGGAAGTGCTGAATCTAATATTACATTGTATGATAACTGGAACTTAAATAACAACTTTTTAAAAAAATTGAATTAATGCACTTTCTATTTTTACATTTCATAAAATCATGTTATTCAAACTCTTCACATGCATCTTTGGCATCAATGTCTTTTTCATCAATAAAGCTACTTAAAAAAAAACTAAAGCTACTTTTTGAGTGAATATTCTTAGAAAACATCATCTACATTTCTTAATAAGATTTCTGAGATACAATAGCACTTTTCTGGATCCATGTTGTCACTGAAGATTTTATCCCCAGCCACAGGAATCCAGTTGCATTACACTGAATTAGGTTTTTTTCCCTCCATTCAATCATTCTATTGGTATTTATTTATGGTTTCCATAATGTGAACACTTGCTGTGTGTTTTCTGTAAGTGATGTGAATGATTTTTTTAAGTTTTTAATGTGATTAAGACTTACTATATACAATACATTCAACACTTCAAATTAGGACACTTATATTCTCAAAAACAATATAACTAAAACTTTCTTAGGTTTTTTTGTCTAACCAGTTATGTGGGTTGATCTCTATGAAAGTTGATATCAATTGAACTAGCAGATGGTGACACAAATTCATTCATCCTTTTTCATGAACTGACTGTAATTTCACTGGGAGCCCAATAACAAGAAAAACTTTATAAAAAGTCAAATATAAAGAGAATCCCTCTTTTCTGAAGGCTAGTTTCTGGAGGGAAAAAAAATCTTACCTTGCATGTACCTTATGTGGTAAGTCCCATGAAAGAGTTATGCTGAAGGCCCCAAAGAAGCAGCCGTAAGAGAGTAACTAGTAATATCCAGCAGAGGATCTCAGCAGAATGAAAAATTAGGGGACGCCTGGGTGGCTCAGTTGGTTAAGCGACTGCCTTCGGCTCAGGTCATGATCCTGGAGTCCCGGGATCGAGTCCCGCATCGGGCTCTCTGCTCAGCAGGGAGTCTGCTTCTCCCTCTGACTCTCCCCCCTTTCATGCTCTATCTCATTCTCTCTCTCAAATAAATAAATAAAAAGAAAAAAAAAATCTTTAAAAAAAAGAATGAAAAATTAGTATGGGTTAGAGTGATAAAAAAAAATCACACTTAAACAAGTATGATTTAAACTTACCCTTGAAGGATGTTTTAGAATAGACAAAGAGAAAGAAGAAAAGAATTCTAGGTAGAAAGTGGATGTAAACAAAGACTGGAAGTTGAAATAAGTTGAAACTGGAATAGAAGGGTGAGGGGTTGACCTGTTAAGATAAGTAGGTTCAAAGGGAAAACTGACACAGGAGAGAAGGTTAGATAGATGATAGAGGGTTGGAAGGCGAGGCCCCAGAGTTTAGACTTTGTAAGTCTATGTAAGTCTCAGGGAATGGGACTAGATATAGTGAGCAAATAGACTTGATTCTCACGTCTTGAAGTTTCTAGCTGACCTCATCCCACGACAGGGACGGCATCGGACTGAAAACTTCCATCCAAGGAGTAGGTGAGGGCAGGTGCTGTCGTTCGTAACAAATGCCTGGCTAGTTAGAGGGCTCTAAAGGCAGCTGTGTTTATTACCAACACCCGAGTTAGGTAACTGTCAAGGGGTGCTGCTTTCAGCATTCAAATTCAGAGTCTTGGAGAGCTCTTGAGGGAATATGACTAGAATGGAAATCCTAGGTCATAAAATATGGGCATCCTTCAATTCTACTAACTATTGGTAAACTGCTCTCCGAATACCAGTTCCACTTGGTATATCACTTCCACACACAGGGGGCGAAGAGATTTTCCATCACGCTACACCCTCATCTGCACTTGGGATTTTTAGACTTCTTATTTTTTGATGGGTTTAAAAGGCTAACTTGTTTTGATATTTATATCTTTGATTACTAGTGGGAAAGGCATGTGTATGAGGCATCTGGGTTTCCTTTTTTGTGAATTGCTTATTCCTGGGTTTTCCCCTATTTTCCTATGAGGGTGTTTGCCTTTTTCTTATTTGGTAGGGATTCTTTAAATACTAATACTAATAACTGGCATTCATTGTGCTAATTCATAAAATTCTCAGAACTCTACAAGGTATATACCACTCTTATCCTCAATTTACAAATGAAGAAATTATATCACAGAGAAGTAAGTCGCCCCAAGGTCCACTGCTAGTAAGTAGCAGAGCTGGAATTCAAACTCTGCCAATCTGGCTCCACTACATTTTACAGATTCTGAATATTAATCCTTTTTCAGAATATGCATTATACAATAATTACCACTATTTTTCTTAACTTTCCATTTGAAATGGAAAATTTCAAATACATGCAAAAAGAAACTGAATACCGTAATGAACTCCTCCTAGGTACCTGTCACCCAGTTTCAACCATTTCAACTCATAGCTAATCTTGTTTCATCTGCACTCCGCCCACTTCACCCTCCCCTGTTATTATGAAGCAAACCCACACACATGGCATTTCTTCCATAAACACTTCAGTAAGCATCTCTGAAACATGAAGACTGGTTAAAGTACTCTCTACACCCATCATGGGGCTCAAACTTAGAACCCCAGGATCAAGAGTTGCATGCTCTTATCGACTGAGCCAGCCAGACACCCCAATAAGAAAGGCTTTTTTTTTTTTAATTTAATTTTGAAGTAATCTCTATACCCAACATGAGACTTGAACTTAACCCTGAGATGAGGAGTCACATGTTCTACTGACTGAGCCAGCCAGGTGTCCCTAAATCATGAGGACGCCTTTTAACATAACCATACCACCATGTTATATTTAAAAATTCATGATGATTCTTTAGAAATAATACTTTGAAAAAGAAAAAAGCCCTTTCTTAAATAAAGCTCTAGCTTTGACTTTAACTGCTACATTCATCTAATAGGATCATCTGATTAATTTTGCTTTCTTCTTGCAATACAAAGCCAGTATTAGTAAAACAACTCCCTATAATTAAAGAGGAGAAATGGGAAAGGGATACTTGTAAACTGAAAAGGCTGAGCCCAGAAAATAATATACCAACCAATTTCCTTCTCATCACTCCTAGCCCCCAATGTTATCTTACTATTCACTGTGGGGACTCTAAGGTTTCGTGGCAAGGACACTGGTATACAGCCAGATTCTTCACTCGACAGAACCCTCCGACAGTGTGGACAGGAGACTGGCATGGGAGCCAGGCCAGGGAGGGGGAAGGGATTTTCAGTAATTTTCCTTGTTCCAGTAAGCCAGGTATTGTGGGTATTGATGGCAGCTGGGGGGAGGGAGCCCTCCTGAGAGAAGGTCTGTGCCTGACACTCCCACCCAGCTCCAAATCCCAGTCCACTTATTCTGAAAACCATTTCTATTAGCTGGTCCCTGTCAGCCTATCTCGGTGTTAACTACTTCCTGACAAGGGAAGTATCAACTATCGCAGGTGAACAGGAAGGTAGACCATTTGTCTTCTCCTATCTAAACCCCACACTCAGCAAGGATCAGAATCAGTTCCCATTTCTCTCTATCCTGAAAAGAAACAAAACCCCACTGCCAAGTTTGTCGCGCCACAGCCTGGTCCCAAGCCCGACAACACACCCTGGGCGGATCAACGGGAGAGACGATGCGGCCTGAGTTCCGCCAACGACAGACAGCACTCTGGAACCCGAATTGCTCCCGGAGGAGGGTTACTACTCTGACATCATTAAAAGCAAAACAAGCGCCAAAGAGCAACCACAAAATCAACTCCGTGGAACTGCCGGCTGCCGGGCCTTCAGGGAGGTGCTGCAGTGTGAGCAGCACTGCCCTTCTGACCGCGTGCCCCCCCACGGCTCCCACACTCCACAGACGGAACCCCACTCCTGTCACATGCTCCCGCCTCGAGTCACAACCCGCATGCTACAGGAGGCCTGTCTCCCTGGCTGTTGTCCTGGAGGCCTGGGAGCAGCCTGCTGGTAAGGGAGCAGCTCCCTCAAGACAGTTCCTGTCGGAACCAGTGAGGGTTTCAGGCCTCTTGGCCTAAAGGACTTTAATTCTGAAGGGACTAAATGTTGAGAAGTTACTTCTTATCTGTGACACAGGGTGCTCAGTCTGTGGTCCCTGCCTCACACGATGGACACGGAGCCTCAGAAATGTTATCAGCTGGGGCGCCTGGGTGGCTCAGTCGTTAGGCGTCTGCCTTCGGCTCAGGTCATGATCCCGGGGTCCTGGGATCGAGCCCCACATCAGGCTCCCTGCTCGGTGGGAAGCCTGCTTCTCCCTCTCCCACTCCCCCTCCTTGTGTTCCCTCTCTCGCTGTGTCTCTCTGTCAAATAAATAAATAAAATCTTTAAAAAAAAAAAATGTTATCAGCCATCTGAGCTGACACTCAGTCACTGAGTTTTTCAGCCTGGGCTATAACTGAGTGGTCTGTCCGTGTCTGCTCTGAAAGGGTGGGGGGGGGGGGGGGCTGCCCAGAAAACACCACACACCAATTTGACTCATACTGAACAGCCAAAGAATCACACTGCTATCAATACTGTTGAACTATAGATCATGGCCCGAAAGGTTTCTCCTACCAACCTTTTCCTTAAGACTCTGCACAGGGTTGTTCGGGCCCTCCCCTTCTCAGTGTGGAGATTCCAGACTAAAAGTGCCATGGTCACCTATGGTCCATTATCTAGAATTGATTTCCACTAGGAGTTCCTTAAAATTTGACACTCCAAACTTTCTGACAATCTCACGCTCAATTATAAGCATGTTTCCTAAAACATTATGGTGCCTCCAAACTTCAATGCCAATGGTATCAAAAGAGCAATCAGTTCAGCAAAACTGCTCTGCATCCATTCCAAACAAAGATAAGAGCTCAAATACTCATACACTCCACCCCAGCAGCCTCCACTGCTTTCCTTCCCAACTTCTCTCCCCCCACCCACCCCACCACCACACACATTCTCTACCTACCGGGGCCTCTTGCCCAACCATATAATAAGTATTTTCAATGGCCACATGTCCCTCTAGCTGTTGGGAGTTTCTAAACTCTGCAATAACAAAGGGCACTGACATGAGCCTATCCGTGGAGCAAATTCATCCCCACAGAGGACGTTTTAAGCACAGATCAAGCACAAGAGACTGTGTCTCTACTCGGCCTCATGCTGTCAGGTGGTAACGGGGCACCACCATACATAGGCCACATCCCTGCTCTGCAAACACCAGGGCAGGTGGCCACAGCCAGAGCAAGGAAAATGCCCTACTTCATCTCCCACCTTTTGCTGCTCTCATTTCCTAAAGTTTTTATTTCTTCTGCTGCAGAAGCTGACATGCCAACAAAAGTTCTTCAATCACTGGTGATTTAAAACTTCAGTCAGGGGCGCCTGGGTGGCTCAGTCGTTAAGCGTCTGCCTTCGGCTCAGGTCATGATCCCAGCGTCCTGGGATCGAGCCCCGCATTGGGTTCCCTGCTCGGTGGGAAGCCTGCTTCTCCCTCTCCTACTCCCCCTGCCTGTGTTCCCTCTCTCGCTGTGTCTCTCTCTGTCAAATAAATAAATAAAAATCTTAAAAAAATAAATAAAACTTCAGTCACCCACACAATTACACACTTACATGCCAGACCCTGGGCTGGGTCCTCTTCCTCCCTCAGTGTCCAGATCTCTTGAATGGCTACCTGCTCCTAGACCTAAAAAGCATTCACAGCACCCACCACATTCACCACGGCCACCTATGCCTCAATATATACCACACAAACAAAAACTTGTTAAAGTCATAAACAAGTCCAATCAGAACACAAACTTTTTCTAGCCTTGAACCTTCAAACTACCTAACCCCCCTCTCTGGATTAATCTCCAGATAATTCTGTGTGCCTCTCCTCTGATGCTTGAGTTAGGAACCAAAGGAGGATCAGCCCTCTCCACCTGTGCGAATATTGGAGGGGTGTTGTCATTAGCAGTGTTCCCGCAGGAGTAGGATTATATCAGCTCATAAGAACATCACTCTCTAGGGAAGAACAATCACGTTGGTGAGAACTGTCTCACCCCGAACCCCTTCAACACCCTCCACGCCTTCCACCCTCACTTAGGAGATGCAGCCAGGCCTCCCCTCGTCCTTTCTACTACACCACAACTCCCTGCAGCAGAGAAGCTGATAAACAGACCTGCCTGAGAAAGTTAAGTGCTACCTAGCACTGCACGTTGAAAGATAACTCCACCAGATAGCTTGAGCAATTATGCTGCGTGGTTACCCGGAATCAGGGATTCCCCAGAGACAACAAAAGACTTGGGTTCAAGCATCAAGGGGCAGACCTGAAATAGACTCCGTTTGCCAAACCCAGTCATTAACTCTCGGTACGCAGCACAGATAAGCTTGAGAAGAAGCACCAAGATCCTCACTGTTTAGCACACTCCACTTTAACAAGTTTGAGGGCCAGAAATCCAAACGTGAACGTAGCCCACCCGCCTCCTCCACACCCCACAATGGGGTGTGACTTGCCTCCAAAGAAAGGGTGCCATCCTCTTCCGAGAAGGATGTGGAGCTCTTTTCAGGTTCTGTGTCTCTAGGTTGGACCCCATGTAAATGTGGCCCGTCACTGCCATAGCCAGAGGAGGAGGGCAAAATGCTCGCAGTCCTGCCGCTGATGGATAAATCACTCTGAGAAGTAGGCAGTCTTAGACCCGGGGGGGGCACTCGACCCATGTTGGGGGCTTCTGTGCGTCTGTGGCCTCTCGACGGGTCCAGCGGGGGTGAAGGAACAGAAGGCTCTGCAATCCAGGAACCTGTGTGAGGGGCACTGCCAAGAGCCGTGGTTCCTGCCCCCACACGCCAGCCCTCTGAAAGGTGGTCTTGAGCCCCTGCAATGGCAGGGTGGTCTGTCCTGGGGAAAGTGCTGCTCCGAAGTCCAAGCGGAGCCCCTCCTTTCCCCCCTGCAGTCTCCCCTTGCAAAGCCAGCAGCACAGCCCTGCTGCTGCACGATGCTGGCCTCGGAAATTCCACCAGCTGGCTCACTGACTTCTCACAGTTCCTTTCCGCTGGGTTATCTAGCAGGTGAGCGATGACAGTCATCCCCTCTTCCAGGGAATCCCAGACCCCTCTGGCAACCGATGACTCATTCTCTAACAAAAGGTGAGCAGTCTGGATCTCCCCTTGGAATCTCTCCTTCACCTGCACGATCATCCCCTGGTCGCCCACCCCTGAGCTGGGGGCCGAGTTCCGAGGCAGTGAAATGTCTGGGCGGGGATGCTCTACCCCTCCTGCTCCTTCCTCCTTTTGGAGACTCACTGTTAACTTCGGTTGGGTTTCCGTCTCTTCAATGACTCTGGTTCCTTCCAAGCGTTCTTCCTCATGAGACACCTCTGGAGTAGGGGTTTTCTTCCCCCTCCACTTCCTTTTGAACCGAACCCTTTTCTTAGGAGATATGGGAGCCTTCTCAGGAATAGCTAGTGATTCTTTCGGCTCCTTAACACAGCCCAGTGAATTTCCCATCGCCTTCCTTTCCTAATCTCATCAAAAACGCAGCTAAGCCAGTCCTGGTATCCCAGAGAAATCCCAACGTTGGCTTCATCGGATTCGATGCACATTTAAAAACATGCACTATGCCGGCAATCCCTCCAATTCTTTCTCCCTCCCTCCCCGCCTCTCTGTCTCTCCCAGCCGCTGCCGATTCAGACAGCCATCTTACAGGCTCAGAGCTGCAACAAGACAAATTCAAAGCATCTCACTGCAGTTCAGAAATCACTTGACCTAAAAGCAGACAGAAACCGGATTGGCTGCAGCTTCCTCTCTCCAAATATGAGGTAATTGGAGCACTGCCCTCAGAAACACAAACAGAAAGCAAAAAGGAGCTAGAAACCAGGGGAGGGGAAAACCTACGGAGGGTGAGGAGGAGGGGGTGGGATGTAAGAGTAAAGGGAAAAGGGAGGGGAAAGGAGAGAGGCCATGGAAGAAGGTAACGTGAAGGAAGGAGGAGGAGGAAGAGGGGAAAGCAAACCAGCCTGCTGCTACCAGCCGGGCAGGGAAGGGCCAAGAAGAACCAGGCCAGGGAATGCTGCCATTATCGCTGCCCCAAGACTCTGAAAGGGAAGAGATTTCAAATTGTTGTGCCAGGATGTCCAAAAGAAAATATCAAGCAATGTACATATATGTTCAAATTTTTCAGGTCAGAAATAATAAAATTATTTTAAACAAATTAAACCTGAAGAGAGACCGGAGCTTACTCCTCACAGTTAAGACAACAGGCTTTAAAGATCTAACCTCCTATAGCATGTTTCCCTCCTCCTTGCCTTCCCCCTAAGAGAGAAAGACAGAAGAGAGATAGAGAGAGCAGAGAGATCTGTTAATTCTGTTAGCCAACGACACAGAGGAGACCCTCGGAAACGGTTTTGAGTATCGTGTGAGGAAGCTCTGTAAAAAAGGATACGGCTTCCAATTAAACAGAGATGCTCCACCTCTGTGAACAATAGTTGGCACAAATGTTCAACAGTAATTACTGATGCCGCCGGCTAACATTCTTTTCAGCATTTGTTATGTGCCAAGCACTGTGCTAAGCTATGCATGCATCACCTCATTTCATTCTGTCGGCAACCATATGAGGTCAAAATTACTATTTTACAGGTAAAGAAACGGAGGTTTAAGAAAGTTGATTAACTTGCTTGGGGCTACACAGCTAGTAAGTGGCAAAGCCCCATGTTATACTACATTCTAACTGCAGCAGGAATGAGTCTGTCCTCAATTAAGTAAAACAGGAAGATACCCACTGTTCTGAATTGTCAACTAGACTCACATGGGCCAAGAGCTCAAACAGATAACACTGGGCTATTGGAAGTAAGAGAGGAAGTTGCTAAAATGAGGCCCAGATGGTTTTTACTCAAGTTGCAGAAGGGCAGGAAGTCTGAATTAAAGTCTTAAAAGTTGGATTCAAAAATCACCCTGTTATGTCAATGGGATTCGCCCACCCCAATTTTTAGTACAGTGTCTGACAGATGAGACAACAGCACAACCCAAGGGGCTCTGGACGGCGTGGAAAGCCATTGTATGTGTTTCTTCCCTACTGCCACCATTTATTCTATACCAAAAGGATCCAGACCACACAGACCCAACCTCTCCTGGAGTCCTGAAAAATGCCCACCACAGAAGGAAAGCAATAAGACACCCTAAAGCAACAGCTCCTACATGACTGCTCCTGAGACCCTGCACTTGTCTGCCTCCATGCAGTAGGTGTTTCTCCCCAAGCCTTTCCCTACAGCTGAGTGCGAAGTGGCAGCACCATCTTATGGTGATCATAAACCACAGCAAGAAACCAGACAAGGAGACTAGCATGGGAGAGAAACTCAATCAGACTACAGGAAATCATTTAATCAGCAAAAAACCCTGACATTACAATATAATTCTCTAGGCAGGCACCAGGCCTTCATTCCTCCAACAAAGAGAACTGGAATAATGAAACTTTCCAGATGCACACCCCAAGGCCCAAGCTTGAATAAAATTCATGAAATCCAAGCAAACCAAATTCCTGAAACTGATCAACTCCAGGGCAAGGGAGACAGCTGCTTAGTCCGATGGCTGCTGAGAGGCCTGAGAGAACCTAGCATATTTATTTCTAGGAGCCTTTTCTTTTTCCAACTTCTTGCATATGTTGGACAAGTCAGGCCTTCACTTCCTTCTGCTCCAAGGGAAAACTGGCCTTGGGAAGGAGCAGAGCTTTCAGTAAAGTAGGCCTAGGTTCAAATTCCCAGCTCTAGGAACTTGGTAGCTAAGTAACTAACTACCTGTAAAATGTGGATACTACCACCCGTGTAAGGGGGTGAGCGAGGGCTGATGAGATAACCCCTATAAAGATAGTGTTGGGCTCAGTGCCTGGTCTATAGTAAATCCCTTTGCTTCCCATTTGTTACTTAAGCCATAAGATAGGAGACACTCTACTCACCACCACTAGGGTCCTAATAGACTCTCTTTCTTGGCTAGGCTCTAAGGAAAGTAGATACATTCTAAGGTCCAAAGTTTGGGTGCTTGTTTTTCTTTTCTTTTTTTTTAAGATTTTATTTTATTTTTTTAAGCAATCTCCACACCTAACGTGGGGCTCGAACTTACAACCCCGAGATCAAGAGTCACATGCTCCACAGTCTGAGTGAGCCAGGTACCCCAGGGGCTTGTTTTACTTCACAGGGGCTCTGCTTCCACTATTTCACTAAGTAACTCTGATCACCAAGACCTCCCCCTGGACCTTTTTCTCATCTCGCCTGAGCTCTGAACACACGGCCTGCTGCCTTCTGGAAAAGCAGCCGACTAGGGGTGACTAGGGCACAGACATTCTGCAGGTCTTCTGCTTTGGCTTTTTCTAATTAACTGTTTATTGCCCACAGCTCTCCCGTGGAGAAAGCCAGAGTGAATGAGCTTATTCTCATTCCACAAACATCAATGGTGCCTCATCCATATGCCAAGTACCAAGTGCCATAAAGTACACAAAAATGTAAACCTCACATCTACCAGCTAAAACCACTTTTCGCCTTAACTCCTTGAATTTTTTTTTTTTAATTTCGGAGTGCTAGATGTATCCTGGTACTTAATAAACATTTGAGAGTTGGAAAGCTAATTTTGTCAGATTCTGACTTTGAAGAACTTAACTTTTAGAAAAACTGTAAATCCTAACATTAAAACAGGTTTGGACAAAATCAAGAGACAAGAAATCCTATTATTAGGATCTGCAAGTGTAATCCAAAAATGTCAGCTGGACAGTTTCGGTTGCTCATCTAACAACCAGCACTGGAAAATGGCCATCACAGTCTATTTATCTGGTTTACCTATCCCACAGCTTTGAGAAGATGAAATACATAAAATATCCATTCACTTAACAAATATTTATTAAGTACCTGTTCTAAGCCAGGCCAAGAAGAGAACAAAAGAGACAAAACCCATTGTTAAGCTGGCATCCTACTGCAGAGATCCAGACAACACATAAACAAACATTCAAACAGTAGTAGGTGTTATCCAACACAACACCATGCGTCACAAGCTGCTTCTGAGAGTAATTTGGCAAAAGATAAGTGTATAACCCAGCAATTCCAGCCCAGGTATCTATCCAAACAACCCACTTCCAGAAAAACAAAAAAACAGAAAACAAACAACAACAACAAAACCCCACCTTCCCGTTTGCGTAAGGACACATGTACACAGATGTTCACTGTAGCAACGAATGCCTTCTTCATACTGGTAAGTAACAGACTACAAATAACAGCTGTATCACACAGCTGCAGGGGCTCCATGCACACTGTAGTCCACACAAATCAGTTACAGTGAACAAATCAGGTCCTCTTTTATCAACACAATAAACCTCAAAAACAAAGTTTAATTTAAAAAAGAAAGGGTATACAGAAGAGAGGATCTGTGTCAACTATAAAAACAGCACATATTGTTTCTCAATACTCATCTGTCATAAAGGTACAGAAGCATATATGGAAATGATCTATATCAACTTCGGGACAGTACTTACCCGGGGGATCAGAGGGAGCAAGAAAGTTGGCTGTATCGGAAATGTTTCATTAGCACCAATAACAGAGATTTATAATGACTGTTTTACTGATCCCCTAACATTTAATAGCTCTACTCTACATTTCTCTTTGGCTTTATATAGCATGTGTCCTTGGTGAGAACAGTTAACAGATACTCAATAATAAAAGACTAGAAAACCGCAATAATACATGACTAGCAAGAGACACGTCATACTCTCTCTGAAGCAAGACAAGGATAGTGGAGGGGCGCCTGGGTGGCTCAGTCATTAAGCGTCTGCCTTTGGCTCCGGTCATGATCCCAGAGTCCTGGGCTCGAGCCCTGCATCGGGCTCCCTGCTCTGCAGGAAGCCTGCTTTCCCTCTCCCTCTGCCCCTGCTTGTGTTCCCTTTCTCGCTGTGTTTCTGTCAAATAAATAAATAAAACCTTAAAAAAAAAAAAAAAAAGACGAGGATAGTGGAGGCTCCATGTAACTCTTTATCAGCCAGTCAAAAGCTCTGCAAGTAGGGAACCCTTCCCCATGCTCCTAAACACTTGGCTAATATAAGCCATCAAGAACAGCAAAGAAAAGGAATTCGTAGTCAGTTGCATTTGAGAAGATACTCTGGCAGCAGAGCTTCCCTCTACAAGATGACAAAACAGTTGTTCAGCTATGCTGAAATAGCGAATAGAGAAAAGCAGGTAGCCAATATGCGTGCAGAAGACAGATGAAACCAAAAGTATTTTATCTTCTAGTGAAACTGGTAACAGGGCAGAGAACAGTGGGCTAAGTCAAAAGTTATGGAAATTATAAGGTCCGTTAATAATTATAACAAGTTGCTACCAATAACTGCTAATTACTGAGTACACACTGTGCTCCATCTCCCAGCCTCACACCTCCCTGATTCTTTAAATCTCCATCATTTTATGGTGCACCTCTTCTCATTTCCCTGAATTATTCAGTTGAACCTGGACTGAGTCTGTGTCTAGTTTACTTTGTATCTCCCACAGACTCTAATTAAGACCTTGCTCATAGCTGGTCCTCAGTAAATGTTTGTGGAATTCAGTTAAAGAATACATATTCCTGTAAACTAAAACCACAAGAAGACACCATTTCACACCTACTGTGATGGCTATCATCAAAAGGACAGACAATAAATTTTGATGAGTATATGGAGAATAAGAGTCGTCACAGATTGCTGATGGGAATGTAAAATGGTTTAACCACTCTGGAAGATGGTTTGGCAGTTTCCTAAAAAGTTATACATAAACTTACCATACAACCCAGCCATTCTCTTCCAAGGTATATATCCAAGGGGGGAAAAAAACATATCCACACAAAGACTGGTACTCAAATATGTGTATCAACATTATTTGTAACAGCCAAAAAGTGAAAACAACCCAAATGTCCATCAACTGCTGAATAAACAAAATATATGATGTAACTATACCACAGAAGAGTACTCAGCAATAAAAAGGAATAAAATACTGATACATGCTATAACAGAGATGAACCTCAAAAATTTAATGCTAAGTGAAAGAGGCCAGACACAAAAGGGCACATATTCCATGATCCCATTTATGTGAAATGTCCAGAACAGGCAAATCTATAGAGGCCGAAAATAGATTAGTGGTTGCCTGAGGCTGGGGAGGAGAATGGAGGATGGTGGTAAGCGGGCAGGAAGGGTCTTACTGGTAGGATGAAAATGTTCTAACATTGGATTATGGTGATAGTTGTATAACTCGTAAAAATCATTGAATTGTATAATGAATATGGGTCAGTTTTATGGTATGTAAATTATACCTCAATAAAGTCATTTTAAAAAAAGAATGTATTTTCCTAAAATAAACAAAACAGTGGCAACCAAAAAGGTGTTTTAAAATGGTTAGGAAACTAATACGGAAAGGGAAGAAATAGGATGGAGAGGACAGGTACGGAAACTAGACTCTCTGAATATACCTCATGTTCACTTTTAAAATGTCCCTTTGGAACAACATAGATGGTCTATATAATGTGAAATAAAACTGAAAGGCAAGAAAGCAATCCCTAAAAATGCGGAGGCAAATAAAAACAAATGAATCTAATTGTGTCTTGAATTAATGGCTTCACAAAACAGAAAATTTTTCAAATGACTTTAAAATATAATTATTTGTACATCCTTAGGAGATATACCCAAAGGACAAAGAAAACTGCAAAGAAATCACAACCTTCTCAGTAATCATGCTGTTAATAACACCGAGATCGTTTTGGTTCAAATACATTACATGTAATATATACATGTGCTTGTACAGACGTCTATGGATATGTGTGTGTAGGGAAAAGGGAGTAAGTAATATGTTACTGTTGTTAGAATCAAGATTTTCAGCATGAGGAAAAGAGATATAAAGTCAAATAAGTTAAATAAAACTCTATAATTTTGGGGCACCTAGCTGGTTCATATGGAAGAGCATGTGACTCTTGATCTCAGGACCTTAAGTTCGAGCCCCACATGAGGTGTAAAGATTATTAAAACATAAACAAAGAAACTTAAAAAAAACTCTGTAATTTAAGTTTGAATGAGATATATCAGTATAAATTCATGATTTTTTAAAAGAGAAAAATACACACGTTGGCTAGCTCTGTCCACAGAAAAACTGACCAACCCAGTAGCATTCAGATTGTGGTCAGAATGAGAGTTCCTTGGAGAAATTGCTGATCTCAAGTCTTGGACAGGAAATACACAAAAAGAGTCTGGAACATCTCATCACAAGAAATAAAAGAGATTATCAAAAAGGACTATGGGAGTCATGCCAAAGGACTCAGAGTCAACTTTAGGAAGCTCCCTTTGGTCAAAGATGAAGTTATTTGAATATTAGGAAGAATGATAGTTGTATTTTATTGCAACACATTTAAGTCTGTTAAAAACCCATAAGTCAGAGGGGAGGCGGGTGGGAGGATGGGTAAGCCTGGTGATGGGTATTAAAGAGGGCACGTTCTGCATGGAGCACTGGGTGTTATGCACAAACTATGAATCATGGAACACTACATCAAAAACTAATGATGTAGGGGCGCCTGGGTGGCTCAGTCGGTTAAGCGGCTGCCTTCAGCTCAGGTCATGATCCTGGAGTCCCGGGATCGAGTCCCACATCGGGCTCTGTGCTCAGTGGGGAGTCTGCTTCTCCTCTGACCCTCCCCTCTCTCATGCTCTCTGTCTCATTCTCTCTCTCAAATAAATAAATAAATAAATAAATCTTTAAAAACAAACCAAAAAAACTAATGATGTAATTGTGGTGATTAACATAACAATAAAAAAATTAAAATAAACATTGAAAAGCAAACAGAATAAAAACAGCAATAAAACCAAAAACAAAAACCAAACAAAAACCATAAGTCATAGGGCACCTGGGTGGCGCAGTCGTTAAGTGTCTGCCTTCAGCTCAGGCCATGATCCCAGGGTCCTGGGATTGAGCCCCGCATCGGGCTCCCTGCTCGGCAGGAGGCCTGCTTCTCCCTCTCCCACTCCCCCTGCTTGTGTTCCCTCTCTCACTGTGTCTCTCTCTCTGTCAAATAAATAAATAAATAAAATCTTTAAAAAAAAAAACCCAAAACCCATAAGTCATAAGTGATACTAAGGAAAAAGAAAGAAGAAAGTAGCTTTCATTTGTCATTTTTGGAGAATATTAGGGAACTAATTAATTATGCTGAAAACTGGTAAACAGAGGGGAAGATGGGAGCATTGATCTTTGGATCTCCCCTTTCCTATAGGAGATACCTCTCAGGGTAATTGATGAGATGAAGTTCTTCTTTACAGAAGTACTCCAGCTAAATAATGAAGATGGAATGAAAGAACTTAGAGTAGCACCATTCTGCAACTTCTAATGAACTAGCAACGATGATCAGTAGTTAGGTGAACAGCTAACTACTATTCGGTGAACAGCTAATAGGGAATGGATGGATCAGGCTGATAACAGCTGAACCCACATGTGCCTCCCAATATGCAGAAATAGGTGTATACAACTCAACACTACTATCCTTGTCCTCCACATCCCCCAAAAAGGAACCAGAATGGTACTGAGCCTCAGGTCTAGATCTAAACCACCAGATTATAAGCAATACAATAGAGGGACAGAGGATATTGTTTTAAAAGACATCCCAGGGCGCCTGGGTGGCTCAGTTGGTTAGGCGACTGCCTTCGGCTCAGGTCATGATCCTGGAGTCCCGGGATCGAGTCCCGCATCGGGCTCCCTGCTCAGTGGGGAGTCTGCTTCTCCCGCTCCCATTCCCCCCTCTCCCGCTCCCCCCTCTCATGCTCACTCTTTCTCTCACTCTCTCAAATAAATAAATAAAATCTTTAAAAATAAATAAATAAATAAAAGACATCCCAGAGATGCCATCAGCATCTTTATAAACCTTAAAGGACAAAAGACCTGATTTCCTCAATGAATTGCAAGGTGAGGGCGGAGGAGGGAGGGAAGGGAAATTTTAATGCAATATGTAGACTTTGCTGGGATTCTGATTCAAAGAAACCAAATGTTTTTGTTTCTTTAATGAGGTAATTGGGGAAATCTGAACACCAATCAAATATTTGATGATTTTAATAAATTATTGTTTTACAGTGTTATAATTCTTAAATTAAGAATCCTTATCTTTCAGAGATACACATATATGTACAGATGAAATTACATGAAGTTTGGGATTTCTTTCAAGATAACCTACTGGGGTTTGAGGAGTGGATTAGGATACAGATATGAAATAATACTGGCCATGAGTTAAGAATTGTTGAGCTAAGTGATGGGTACATGGTAGTTCTTCATACTATTTTCTCTACTTTTATAAATGAAAGTTTTTGTAAGAAATTTTTAAAGAAAGAGAGAGTAAGCATTTTCCTGATGGAGGTGCTCAGGAAAGGAACAGTTCCATTACCCACATCTCCTCTGATCCAGCAAAGTGTTGATTAACTAATTCAGTTTTTATTCCTTGGCCCATGAGTCTCCCTTTTAAAAAGAGATTGAGTTGCAGTCAGGGTACACAGAGACACAGTGGATAGAGTCCTCTCACCTCAAACCGAGGAGACCAACACTGGGCACTCAGAGTGAGGACAGGTTTATGGCAAAAATACAAATGACCAAAACAGTTTCTCTAAAAACAGATAGACAAACAACCAAAAAACAAAAAACTCCTGTGTTCATAAGGCTTTCCCAGGGAGTAACTCTAGTCCTCCATGAAAGCTCAACAAAGTTCTTGTTCCCACCCTGCTAAGGCACCCTTGCCAAATTCACATGTTCCTAGTTATCCCTATATCCAAAGCATGCCTGAAGACACCCTGTGGTTGCAGAAAAACACATGTTACTTCCACACTTTCCAGATTGCCAGCACTGCCTCCAAACCAGAGCCCCAAGAAATAAGCCCCAAACTCAGAATTTTCTCGGGTAATTGGGAATTCTGGGACACCTGCTGTTCTGCTGGTAACCAGCAGGTGGCACTAGGGCCCCAACTAGGACATTACAGCCACTTCAGCCCCTGGAGTCAGAGCCTTGAGTTATTTATATTAGCCTTCTTTTCTTACCTGCTCAAGAAGTGCTCCCTCTAACCTATCAGCTTCATAAACAGCAGTTGTGTATGGGAGAGCTGTCTGAGGAACAGCTTTGTTTGGCTGGGCTAAAATGATTCAAGACGGTCTTTTATACAAATAAGGCTGTTCTTTCCCCATAGCAATCCAGACATGGAAAGGATTTGCCCTCTTGGGAAGGGGGCAGCAACGAGAAGGCGGTGTGACCATGAGAACACCACCACATGCCACTGCTCTTGAGTATGATGGAAGGAACACTGGTGCTCACAAGGATAGATACAAACCTGGCTGCTAAGGTGCTTGCTATGGACTGTGTCTCCTCAAAATTCGTGTTGAAGCCCTAAACCACAATGTGATGTATCTGGAGGCGGGGGCCTTTGGGAGGTGATTAGGTTCAGGTGAGGTTATGAGAGCAGAGTCCCCATAATGGGATGAATGCCCTTTTAAAAGGATGCAGAGACAGGAGATCTCCTTCTCTGAACGCGTTCACCAAGGGAAGGTCATGTGGGGAGCTAACCAGGAATAGGAGCCCCCACCAAGAACCTGCCCATGCTGCACCCTGATCTCAGACTTCCAGCCTCCAGAACCATAAGAAAAAAGTATTTGTTGGTTAAGCCACCTAATCCACGGCACAGGCACACCTCCATTCATTGTGCTTCACTTTACTGCAATCTGAAGATACTGCATTTTTTACAAATTGGAAGTCTGTGGCAACCGTGTGTCAAGCAAGTGTCTCCATGCCATTTTTTCCAACAGCATTTGCTCACCTCGTGTCTGGGTCCCATTTTGGTAATTCTCCTAATAGTTCAAGATTTTTCATTATATCTGTTATGGTGATGTGTAATCAATGATTATGACTCACCAAAAATTCAGATGATAGCATTTTTTAGCAATAAAGTACTTTTTAAATTAAGGTCTGTACACTGTTTTTCTCTCTTTTTTTTTTAAAGATATAATGCTATTGCATACTTACAGACTATAGTATAGTATAAACATAACTTTTATATACACCGGGAAACCAGAAAATTCATCTGACTTGCTTTACCGTGGTGGTCTGGAAGCAAACTGGCAGTATCTCTAAGGTGTGCCTATATTTCATTATAGAAGCCCAAACCGACAAAGGCAGTGCTATAATTAACCAGGCTTGTTTTAAGATCATTAGAGATGAGGAAAAGTCTACATCAAAGCAGGATTATAAGCCTTCACTCCACCCTTCTACAGCATCAAACCCTCCATGCTCTGAGTCCCTAAAGAGCCGGTTTTGAGTCATCGGAGCAGACTTCTAACAACCTGACTGCCAACAGGCAGACAAGTGAAAAATCCCATTTCAGCATGCAAGTGAGCAGGAAGTCCTGGGTTTAGGCTACAACAGCTCTGTCTCCAGGCCACTCCCACTCTCACCCGGGTTCACAGCCATGCACGGAGAAGGAAGGCTAGGTGTTCGGCCCATGGAAGGCCGTACTGCTTCCAGCTCTTTCTAGGCAATGTCCAAGCCAAGCAACAGTGACCCCAAACTTCATAGGCCCTACCTGGAAGTGCAAAATAATGGTCCAGATCAGGCCCAGGGTCAGCTTGGGGTTGCCATCCGTGATGTCGTCATTGCGAATATTCACTAGTTTCACCTGGAAAAGAAAGAGGCTGATCTCAGAGCTCTGGGAATTTTTACTGTGATTTCATTTTTATAGATATTCATCATTATATACATTTAAACTGACTCTGTGTGTGTGTGTGCACGTGCAGACAGTTCTATGAGTTTCAACATCTGTATAGATGTGGGTAACTACCACTACAATCAGGATAATAGGACAGTTCCATTATCCAAAAAGGTGACTGCATGCTGCCCCTCTGTAGTCACACCTGCCCCCACCCTAATTCCTGCCCCCCACTGATGCGCTCCCAGTTTTACTTGTTCTAGAATGTTGTATGAATAGAATCATATAGTATGTAAGGTTCTGATATTGGCTTTTTTTTTCCCCCTCAGCATAATACCCTTGAGATCTCCATCCTCACTGTTACATATATCAGTAGTTTGCTCCTTTTTATTGCTGAGTAGTATTCCACTGTATCAACAGACTAGGCTGTGTTTACCCATTCATCCACTGAAGAACGTTCCGGTTGTTTTTAGTTTGGGACAATAATGAATAAAGCTCCTAGATTCATGAGCATATGCTTTTATTTCTACTGGGTAAATCTGCAGGCGTGGGACTGCTAGGTCATATGGTATATGTTTAGCTTTATAAGAAACTGCCAAACTATTTTCCAGTATGATTGCACCAATTTGCATTCCCATCAGCAAGGCAACCTTGTAAGCACATGGTATCCTGAGTTGCTTTTTTATTAAATCATTGCAGCCCTGACTTTTTTTCTTTGTTTTTTTCCCCGGGAGGGAAAGGGTGGCAAGCTCTTCTCCCTTACCCGTCTTTGGCCTGCTCCCACCTCCATTTTCCCTCCTCTGTTGAAGATATCCACACCTGCCCAAGCCTCCACTAGCATCTGCTTTTACTCGTAAAATCTCACTCCAACAACACAATGTGCGTAGACACATAGGCCCTATCCCCCACTGGGTGGCTGACCGACCCACGTGCTGGAAACTGAGAGATTTCCTGGATTGTGGGATTTTCAGCGCTGAAACTGAGAGGATACCAGGAAAACCAGCTCAGCAAGCCTCTTTTGTCACACTCTCACGGAGTTCCTGTTCAATTGTGACAAACTGTCCTTGAGCTGTCCTCCCTGCATCTCTTCAATTGAACTGAAATCTGTGTGTCTCTAAAGAGCTCTGGTGACCTCGAACAAGCTTCACTTCTTCCCTTGACTAACAGTGACCTGGTACTACAGACTAAATGCTTGTGTCCCTCCAAAATTCATACATTAAAATCCTAACACCCAATATGACGGTATTTGGAGGTGGGGAGGTGATTAAGTCATGAGGGAGATGCCCTCACGAATGCAAATGGTAACCTTGTAAAAGAGACCCCAGAGAGCTCCCTTGCCCTTCCACCAGGGGAGGACACAGCCAGAAGACTGCAGACTATGAGCCAGAAAACAGGACCTCACCAGATACCGAATCTGCCAGTAGTGCCTTGCTCTTGGACTTCCCAGTCTCCGGAACTATGAGAAACACATTTCTGCTGCTTAGAAGCCACCTTGTCAATAGTATTTTTGTTATAGCAGCCTGAACAAAGACACCTCTATCTCCAGGAGAAGCTGCCCTTCTAGATTGAGAATAGTTTCCTAATCCTCATCACTGACCCACGGTTGGTAGGCTGCAGTATCGGTCAAGTCCATATTCCTCAGTCCCACTTCCATCAGCTTGCCTCCTCCACTCCAAAGTCCACCTTGGCAAACTACCTTCCAATCTGTCCTAACTCTTGATGACTTTAACACCTAACTCCTAAACTGGTGATCTTAGTACTCATCAATGACCCAAATATCACCCTATCTGCACAATTCGCGTGCCTTCTCCATTTTGAGGACTTTTGCTTTTACTCTACTTTGGATACCTACACAACTTGGATCTCCCCATTACCAAGAGCTGTTCTAGAGTTCGCCCTGCCCTTCTCTGAGTCTACTGTTCTTATCTGCACATATTTTCATTTGATCATAGTAACCAAATCTACCCTTGGTCCTTATTTAGACATGTAGCTAATCAATTCTTCTCAATCAACCTTGGCTATTAAGAACCCCCAGGTTCCCTCCAGCTCTACACACAGATATTTCTAATCTTGTTGTCTCCACTACTCTAAACACTGCCTCTAATTCTCCCACCACTTTTCATTTGTCAATTTATTTCAATAAATATTCATCAAGTGTCAATTATGGACCATTCACTATGACAGGTGATGAAGATAAAAATGTTAAGTAAGATCCTGTTCCTGGTCCTCACAGGGCCTACATAACATGGCAGCAAACAGAGAAATAACAAAGTAGTAGATGTTATATTGGGACTAAATTGCTCTGGGAACACAGAGAAGGAGAATTTCCCAAGTTAATGAGAATTACTGATAAAAGTGAAAAAAATTAACTAATTCTAAAAATATGCATACCATTCAACGTCGGCTTGGCCCGAGCTATTGCTCGTGGCTAGACCCATCTCTTCCACATGGCTGGCTCTAAGCAGACGAACTCTCGGAACCCCGTGTCCGTCTTCCTTTCTGCCACACACCACCCCTGCATCGTCATCCCTCCCTCCTTCCTTCTCCCTGTTATCTCAGAGAAAGGGGCATTTTCCTTTTATTTTCCCAAAGATAAACACACCAGCTATGCTCAGGATTTCATCCCCAATTCCTGGACTTGGTTCCATCCATCAGGAAGTGGGGAGAAAGGGCAGAAACAGCATGGGTTTTGGCAGCATTACTGAACTCCAATGGCAGGAGACCTGGATGAAAGTCCCAGCTCAGCTCCAGCCTGTGTGCTTTGGGGCAGGTCACTTCACCTGTCCCGATCTCAGTTTCTTATCTAGGAGATGCAAAAACTGGGCTGGTACCTCTCTGTGGCATCTCCTATGGCTAAAATTTTATCACTTAGTACTCCTCCTCACTCTCATTTCCATCTCCCTCTCTTCACACTGGCTTCTCCTCCTATGTCCAAAAACATGTTGAAAACTTCTTTTTTTCCCCTCCTATATCCAGGCCCACTAAACTCCAAGTGCTTTTCTGCTCTATTCAGACCATTCTCCTAAGTCACTGATGCTTGGTGGCTCGGACCTTTCCCTCAGACCTGATGTGGTGCCAACACAGAGGCCAATTCTGACCAGACCCTCCTCTACTTTCCTGGATCATGTAGCCTTCTGATTTTCCCTCTGCCTGGATGGTGTACCTTTCTTCCTACCTTCTTTGCTGATTTAATTTTCCACCTTTCTTTTGACCTCCACCTAAGGTGAGTCCATAAGGTTCAATCTTTGGCATCTTGCTCTTCTCTCTTAACACTGTCCCACTTAGGAAGGCCACAGGCTCTATGTAAGGATGACCAAATGATTTGTCCAACCATAACGCAACTGGCTCACTAGCAAGCAAGACTCAGACCAGGCCAATCAGATACAGCAATTACCAAGGGCCCACTAGGAGCGCTGAGAACATCCGTTGGGTGGGGACTCAATGCCAGCATCCCGGGGCAGGATAGGGAAAGCATGGACTCATCTTACCTGCCGCTGCTTTAGGAAGTCCAGGGCAATCTGCACGTTCTGCAGCCTGTGAAAACGCATCCTGCCCTTCTCCCGGGGCTGCAAACAAACAAAAAGAGATGTTAATTTTAGCTACACCAATTTACCCATGCAGACCCCAGTCCTTTTTCATTTCAGGGACTAGAAAATCACAAAAAATTCCTCGTGGTGGAACCCAGCCATGGGAGCATTACCCAAAGCACCCCTTAATGGCGGGACCTGTGTGTGTTTCGCCATACTCTCTGAGGCCTCCAAAACACTGCTTACCACTGTGCCTCCCGTGAACATACAGTATGCTTTGACTCCTAATGCTGAGCCAGTGCCACGGCCTCTCCACAGGTTCTTCTGTAGCCACAGAAGGCAGAACCTGACTCTGAATGTGCAGGTAATGGGGACAAACCCTGGCTCTATGGCTCCTCAAATCACAGTTAAATGCTATTTTAAAGGAAGGCGGCAAGTCCTAACTGCATGCTGCACAATAATAGAGCCAACTTTATTAAAAACCTGGCAAAAGAAGCTAGAGGTAGCCAATTTTAAACCATGGCATGAAGAATTATATACGCTTAATAAACAAGTGAAAAAGTTAAAAAATGAGACAAAAATCAGGAAGAAACCTATTTTCCAGGCAGAGGGGTGTCCACTTAGGAAAGCCACTTTTACCTTAGTATGAAATACCAAGAGCAATGAAAACCTTGGTGAGGTAGGGCTGTTCAACATGATACTCCAAAGAAAGGTATTTCCTGCTAGTCGCTTAGTCCCAGATGTCAGACGAGCCACAGGAGAGAAGCTCATCTCCATCCTCTGGTACCTCTGGTGCCCAGTCCACAGCTCAGCTATTATCCATCCAAAAGTGCTTGAAATCCATTTGCCCAGTGAGAACATGCAGGGATGGCTATCTACCTCTGGCACCTTTTCTCCTGCTCATTTTCCAACATTGCTTTTATTTTGCTAAAATTAGGCCTGAGACAACACTCTCACTAGATTACACACACACACACAAACACACCCAATTCATTTGTAAATGTCAAAGTGGTACTAATTAAAGGCTGATGAATAATAAGGTAGCTCTGTGGCAGGTGCTTGCAAAGAGGAAACACTGCCCCAGGCTGAACAAAAAGTAACTGAACACATGTAAAGATAAGGGTAGAAATATCTCTTTGGGAGCCCCCAACACTTCTAAACAACACTCCCACATGGGGATAATCTGCAGAGATGTTGAGGCCTCTCTGGGCAATAGGTATCTTCTTACGTCAAAGGTTTAGGAAAAATCTTTCTAGCAAGAACCTCTTTTTCAGTCATTTCGGCTAAACTACCTGTGAACATGGCTTTGAGGACGACAGAGCCTGTGAAACTGAAGAGTCTAAGGCAATGGGCAGGGAGATCGAGGAGGTGGAAAAATGACTTTAAGAAGACCGGAAATAGGGATACTGCCTAATCCCTGTTTCTGAAGAAAGATTACGGGCTATAATTTATAATTTAGGGCCTGCAAGCAGGAAATGCCCTTCTTACACATTCTTATCTTTACTCCCTGGTACTCCCCACCAAAAATAAATACCCTAAGAGCATGCAAGTTAAAATCACTGTCCTCTACAGCAACTAGAGATATTATTGACCAAGGCAGAGTATCTCCATGCAGTGAGTGGATTGCAAACAACAGGCTGTTTTGAAAACAAGTGACATGGTGTGTGGTGAGAACCTGGAGGCTAGAGGTGGAGAGAGAGTGAGAGTTAGTCTGAAGTGTGGAGCCAAGAGCAATTAACTGTCATGCCTTCAACTAAACTTTGCACAGTTCTGCAATCCAGACTCAGACAACACAGCAAGGCCACCAGAAGGCTATGGGTCTCCAGGTCAAAAAGGCACTTGACACCTCCAAACACCATGATTCTTTTAGTGCCAACCACTCTCAGATAAGCAAAACAATCCCCACTCCAGGATCATCTAACAGTGGCAAGAGGCACAATTAGTTTTAACCACTTTCTTTGGGACCCAAATTCCCAGGTGCAGAGGGAAGAAGGTGGTTGGTAACTGAACTACTTGGAGACCTTGAGAACCTCAGACTCTCTGATGGCCCTGCAGTGCCAGCTGGGATCCTGGCATCCCCAGGAGGACCTACTACATCATCATCATCTTCCTCCTCCTGCTCCTCGCTGTTTGTATGGCGCCAGGAGGGCATGCTCACGAGACGGAGGGTCTTCAGCCCTGCTGGCTCCTTTGGCCACCAACCAAGGCAAAGATAGGACAGAGTAACAGGAAATTCACAACACAAAAATGAAAAGCAAATGAATGCAACATTTTTTAAAAAAAGGGAAAATAAATATGAAAATACCCTCCCACCTCCCAAAACATGCAAAACCAGGTCACACGGTTATACTGAACACTTAGGTTGAAACACATCTTCAGGGTGCCTGCGTGGCTCAGTCAGTTGAGCATCTGACTCTTGATTTCATCTCAGGTCATGATCTCAGGGTCCTGGGATCAAGCCCCGTGTCTGGCTCTGCACTCGGCACGGAGTCTGCTTCTCCCTCTCTCCCCCTCTTCCACTGCCCCTCTTCTCTCCCCTCTCTCTCTCTCCACCCCCCTCTCAAATAAATAAAATAAAATCTTGAAAAAAAAAAAAAAAGGAAAAAAAGAAACACATCTTCAATTCTCCATGGCCACCCACCCTCTCTTTTTGTGAATCAACTAAAGGAGAAAGAGATTGTGAGAATAAACATGGAAGAGATATTTAGATGGCTCTCAGTGAAAAGATGATACCCTATGAATATCTCCATAAACAATCTGCAGGTTTTCAAAGTTAGGCAAAGAAATTAGATCGGAGTGTTTTCAGGCTGTTTTGTAAGCAATGTCACAGAAAGAATCACTTTCAATATAACAGTCTCTACGAGTTCATCAGATATCCTAGCCAAAATGCCCCAAATGTAACTTTGTGAGTGCTAAAGAATAAAGTCCAGCAATGTGAAAGTGACATTTTACTTAAGAGATTTATAAATGAAGGCCAGATAAAAACTGGAATTCACCAGTAGCGGCTATGCTAATAAAAAGTGTCTGTCAATTTTTGTCCATTAAAAATTATACAAGTAATTCTATCGTAAGACAAAAGAGATGTGAAACCAAAACAAAGGGGCCATGGGAAGCCAGGCCCCAATCCTTGAAGAAACTGAATATTACTTAAGGAGTGAAATTTAATGTGCCAAATTCCCTTCTTGAAACCCAGCAAACAATGACTAAGAATTCACCAAGGGCAGTGAGTGGGCTGGGCTTCGGTTCTCTCTCCCCAGAGATGTTTCCAGGATTCAGCCCCGGACTTTTCAATGAAAAATACGTTGTCTATGATGCTAGAGGCAGAACACAAACTGCACAGGACCCCCTGCTTCCACTAGGCTCAAATACATGAAACAAAGAGCCCCCAGGTGGGGCTGTTTTGATCCCTCAAACAAAGCAAGTAGAAGAACTATCATCTGACAAGCCAAGAAGCCCAGGCAGTATTTGCCTTCAGATATGTAGCTGTTTCCCACAAGCAATGGTTAACACATTTGGGAGGAGGCAGGCATATTTAACCATCCAAGGAGCTCAAATGTACTGCATCCAGGGCTGTGCTGAAATATCAACTTCAGTACTTCTCCAAACCTGTGAGACTCAGTGAATCAAAGAAGGAAGAAAATGAGGTGAATTCTAATAACTAACTCTAAATAACTCTAAAAATAACTCTGAGCTTTTAAACGTAAACTCCAGGGCGCCTGGGTGGCTCAGTCGTTAAGCGTCTGCCTTCGGCTCAGGTCATGATCCCAGGGTCCTGGAATCGAGCCCCACATCGAGCTCCCTGTTCCGTGGGAAGCCTGCTTCTCCCTCTCCCACTCCCCCTGCTTGTGTTCCCTCTCTCCCTGTCTCTCTCTGTCAAATAAATAAAATCTTTAAAAAAATAAATAAATGTAAACTCCATATCCTTAGCTGAGTACAGAAAATAAAACAATTTCCAGTAGATGGGAAAACAGGAGAGTCTGTATAGACTAGAAATAAAACTCTAGAAAAAAAAATACACCTTACTAAAAAACCTTTAAATGTGAATCTACTATTCCTGAAATATTCTACCTACAAATAGATAAAGAACAAGTAAGGAGAAAAAATGCAGATATGAAAGGAATAAAACTGATACCTGATTCCATCAAGAAATGAGAATATGATACATCTATTCCCATTAAGGTGAAATTACATCATTTTAAAACTCAGTCTGAGTTAGAAACAAAGTCCACCAAGAATGCCTTCTACTTCTTCCTCCCACATGACCGATAGCAGGCAGCGGTGGCCAGGCCTGGCTCTCAACAAGATGGACCAGTAGGTCACTAACAGGGCTGTATTTGGGAGGCCACTCATGAGAAGAAGGGAGAAGCTCACCAGTTTGATGCCCGAGAGGACCTCCAGCAGAGAGATCAGGTTGTGGCCATCCCGCAGATCTTCATAAAGATCATTGATGTGCTTGCGGACCTGTGCGTGAGAATGAAACAGACTGATTTTTATTTGATCTTGAATTCTTTTATTAGCTACACAGGAATTTCTGGTTCTAGGTAAACACAGATTAAAGAATTTGAAACAGGAGGGGCGCCTGGGTGGGTCAGTCATTAAGCGTCTGCCTTCGGCTCAGGTCATGATCCCAGGGTCCTGGGATTGAGCCCCGCATTGGGCTCCCTGCTCCGCGGGAAGCCTGCTTCTCCCTCTCCCACTCTTCCTGCTTATGTTCCCTCTCTCGCTGTGTCTCTCATTGTCAAATAAATAAATAAAATCTTTAAAAAAAAAAAAAGAATTTGAAACAGGAAACAGTAATAGAATTCAGGAATTTTCAGTTTGGATTACAATACGTATGAAATAGTAACACTTAAGAGAAATGTATGCGCGTTTTAAAAACTGAAGCCAGATCTATTACATGCTGTAAACAATGTTCTAGAAAGTCTGGACAAGGAGGTGGAGAGTCAATCATCCTGAAACCTCTCAGGCATTATTTTGGACCAAAATGTGATACAATGGCCAGTGACAGACAGATGAGTCCAGTCAGGATCAGAAAAGCCTTCCAGGGGCGCCTGGCTGGCTCAGCCAGAAGAGCATGCAACTCCTGATCTCAGGGTTGTGAGTTCGAGCCCCACACTGGGTGTAGAGATTACTTAAATAAATAAAAACTTAAAAAAAGAAAAGAAAAGCTTTCCAGAGGGCAAAGGAAACAAAAATGCTAGATACCCAGTGTTTCATAGGATGTACCTATATGTTAACTCCTCTCTTACCAAATATTTCTTTTTTTAAAAAAAGATTAATCTACTTAGGGGCTCCCGGACGGCACAGTCAGTTAAGTGTCCAACTCTTGATTTCAGCCCAGGTCGTGATCTCAGGGTCGTGAGATCGAGCCCTGTGTTGGGCTCCACGCTCAGCATGGAGTATGCTTGAGATTCTCTGCCTCACCCTCTGCCTCTGCCCTTCCCACTCGTGCTTACTCTCTCTCAAAATAAATAAAAAATCTTTGAGGGCGATTTTCCTTGTGAAAAAAAAAAATTCCAATTTTATAACTGAAACTATGGGAAAACATCTCACTTTGGAAAAATATGTGGTTAATGTCAAGCACCATGCTGAATGTTGTACATATTACCTCATCTCTCTCTCACATTGATAAGGTAGATGGTACTCCTATTTTACAGATGAGGAAACAAGGCACAGAGAAGTTAAGCAATTTGCCCAAGGTCACAAGTGGAAAAACTGGCCTCAGTTTGGGCTTTCTGAATTTAGTCTTTGCCATTAACTACTATGCTTTATAATCAGCCATAGTCTCATTTTATTTATTTAATCCAAACAACTGCCCTGTGAAGTTTATTTATGTATCCTCAGAAGGAACTAAGGAAACTGAGGCTTTGAGAAGTTCAGGTCACATAACTGCAGGAAGTGGCAGTAGGTTTTCTGGTTTATTCCAAGTCCAGTGACAACTTCACTGAGTGACACAACACAGAATCAGAAGACTAGTGGCAAGTATAAGGAAGAAGATTCATTTTCAACATAAATAGTTCTCTAAACAATAAAAAGCGCTACTTTCAGAAGTAGTGGGTTTCTAGTCACTGAATTTTTCAAGCAGAGACCAGGATACTAGGATTTCCATATTTGAGTGGAAAACTGTACTGTAGTCATTTCCAATTATAATATTCTAGCATTCCAAACAGAATGGGAGTCAGAAAAGATCATGGCTATGGGGCGCCTGACTGGCTCGGCGGGTACAGCATGTGACTCTTGATCTTGGGGTCGTGAGTTCGAGCCCCACCTTGAGTGCAGAGATTACATTAAAAAAAAAAAGGGATAAGGGGGGGAAATAGCTGGTGAGGCTTCCTGGAAGAGAAAGAACTGGAAAGATGGAGGGGGGGTTAAGATTTTATTTATTTATTTATTTATTATTTGAGAGAGGGAGAGAGAGCATGAGCGTGCCTGGGGGGAGGGGCAGAGGGAGAGGGAGAGACTCTCAAGCAGACTCCGTGCTGAGTGCAAAGCCTGATGCAGGGCTCAATCTCACGACCCTGAGATCAAGACCTGAGCCGAAACCAAGAGTTGGATGCTTAACCAACTGAGCTACTCAGGTACCCCTGGAAGGATTAGAAAATGTTTTGACAGAAAGACAGAAGATGGTAAAACCACAGAAGAAAAGGTAAAGAGGTAGAAATAGGCAAGGTATGAGTGTTTGTACCTGTGTGAGTGAAGGATTAAGAAGGTGATGTGTAGATTACCCAGTTGGAGAAAATGGTTCATGATGAATTGGGTAATAGCTTTCAAACATTGAAGGAATATTTCTTCAGTTTTTGTGCTATTCACAATATGAATATAGATATAACACACTTTTTATTTTAATCAGCAATATTAACATTTTCTCCACCACTTTAAGTCTAGACAAAATAACACATCTAGCTCAGACTTGTAGCATTTGTTGATTTCCGTAGTTTAAATACTCCCACCATGACCAATTTCCAGCCACTAATATATCACTAAATGCAATGTTGGGATGAAATGTACAACAACACACCATTATAGACTTTTCCATCAGAGATACAACAGACATAATTAATCTCAAGAGCATAGACTATATTAACATGTAGCAAAATAATTATGAGGTGATGTGTTTTGAGTATTTATTACTTTTATTTTAAATATCATTTATTTAATTGAAAGTTTATATAATTTAATTTTCATAATGGCTGTGCATAGCAACCAGCTCACAAAATTAGTATTCAGCTCTTGTGAGCCCATGTAAGCTGGCTCCAAGATTTCAAGACCTCTCCATCAAGTGGGTGCAAAGTTTCAAGCTTGCACAACCACAATGTACCACTAACAGAAATAAGCAGGTCGTGAGGGTTGGGAAGAGAGCGGATTTGAAAAGTACAATTTTGGTGGTTTTTTTTTATTTAATTTTTTTAAGATTTTATTTTTAAGTAATCTCCACACCCAACATGGGGCTCGAACTCACAACCCCAAAATCAACAGCTGTACACTCCACCGACTGAGCCAACCAGTGCCCTGAAAAGTTCAATTTTTAATATGTTGAATTTAAAAGAGTAGCAAAGGAGCTACAAATGGTAATGTTCTGGGAGCAGCTGAAAATACGAGAATTCAATTTGGGTCAGCTGAGAACTTAAGTTTAGAAGTCATATGCATAGAGGTGCTAGCTAAAGACATGGGAAATGTTGGCCTTTCTGGGTTAGGGGCAAGAAAGAAGAGCACAGTGCTGAGGACTGAGCCTGTGGGAATAGTCAAAATTAGAAGGCAGGAGATGGAAAAGCAATCAACAAAGGATAGGGGGTGGAAAAAGGCAGAGAAAGAGGTAGGGAAAAAAAAAAACACATAAGAAAGGGTAATCAAGGAGGGACGGGATGGATGATCACCAGTATCAAATGCTCCAGGACAAGCATGAAGACCAAGACAAGGTTTCTGTTAGTCTTACAAATAATGGTGTTTTTTGTGAGACTCACTTCTAGAGAGTGGTGGAATAGAAGATAATAAACGAATTGTAGGTTAAAAAAAATAGACAGAATATATTAAATACTTCATATTAAGTTATAAAGAGAAGTGACAACAATGAGGGACTTATTTTTGATAGGTAAGACCTGAGCATAGGGCATTCAAATCAGGAATGGGCACTGAATAATTATTTAAATAAATTATAATAGAAATGAGGACCAAGTAAGATCGTATTGGCAAAAGGACACTAAATACCACAGAGTACTGAAAAGAAAAAGTGGTACTTTGAAATATAAAGTTAATTTCACATCGAGGACTCAACATCTCCTTCTAAAAATTCCAGTTATGTTTTGTACCTGCAAACAGCAAAATTCAACCACCTTACAAGAAACTTAGCTGAGACTAATTTATTATGTCTCTCAGTCTTTCCCTTGATTATACTGACTAAATAACTATGAAAAACTGTAAAAGAGAGATATGGACAGAGGTAATGGGGGAAGAGAGGGGAGCATTTTTTCCCTGAATTTTCAGTAACAGAGAACAATAGTTTATTTCGGAAGCATAATGGACCCAGCAGGATAAAGTACTAGCTAACACTTGCTAGTGCTTCCATGTCAGAATATGTTCAGATACAGAGATGGGATTTGCGGGGCTCAATTCACATCCCGAGATCACACAGTAAATAAATGGCCAGTCCAATAAAATCCAGGTCTGCCCCATTCCAAAGCCTTTACCTCTTCCTCAAACACTAAGTGGTCTCTAAAATTTTCCACAAATCTCTTAAGAAAAAGTCCAATAGCAAAAAAAAAAAAAAAAGAGAGAGAGAGTCTAATAGCTAACAGTGCTGTATGATATATATGAAATCCTAAGAGTTGTCATCACAAGGAAAAAAACACTTTTCTTTTTTTGCTCTTTTCATTGTATTCATATGACACAATGGATGCTAACTAAACTTACTGCTAATCATTTCATAATATATGTAACTCAAACCAATACACTGTACACATTACACTCATACAGTGATATATGTCATTTCTGTCTCAATAAAACTGGAAAAGGGTAAGGAAAGGAAAGACAAGAAAAAGTCCAGTGGACCAAGCATCAGATGTTTTAGAGGCAGCCTGGGAAAGCCAAGACTGGTCAAGAATCATCAATATGTATGTTTCTCTCCAACAAATACCCATGCTATTCTGTCAACAAAATATGAGTGAATAACTTCAACGACCTGGGTCTTTGCCATTTGCATTCCCTGTGAAAATCACTGTCAACATTAGTGAATGTCTCTAAAGAATATATGCAAATGGCTAACAAATTCAGGAAAAGATGCTCAATATCATTAGCCACGCAGAAAATGTAAATCAAAACCACAGGAAGATACCACGCCCCACCCAACAGGAGAACTATAATCAAAAAGATTATAACTGTTAAAGAGGATGTAGAGAAACTGGAACCCTCGTACATTGCCGGCAAGAATGTAAAATGGTGCGGCTGCTTTGGAAAACAGTCTGACAGTTCCTCAAAAGACTGAACACAAGTTACCATATGACACATTGATTCCACTCCCAGGTATATACCCAAGAGAACTGAAAATATATGTCCAGGAAAAAAACATGTACATGAATGAATGTTCATAGCATTTATTATTCATAATTGCCAAAAACTGAAAAATAACCCAAATGTCTATCAATTGATAAATGGATAAACAAAATGTGGGACATCCATACAATGGAATATTATTTGGCAATTAAATACTGATACATACTATAATGTGGATGAATTCTAAAAACATTATGCTAAGTAAAAGAAGCCAGTTACAAAGAAAAGGACCACATATTATATGATTCCATTTATAAAAGATATCTAGAATAGGCAAATCTATTTTTGTGGTTGTCTGGGGCTGGAGGAAGGTATAGGGGGGTTGAGGAGATGACTGAAGGTACAGGGTTTCTTTTGGGGATGATGACAATGTTATAGAATGGATTATGGTGATGTTGCATAACTCTGAATATACTATAAGTCACTGAACTATGTATTATTTAAATGGGTAAATTGTAGGATATGTGAATTAAATCTCAAAAAAGCTATTTTTAAAAATTAACAAATGACTAAATTTTGAAGGATCAAGTCCACCCAGGCTAATCCTCCCCAATTCCTGTGCATTAATAAGCCAAGGAAAGCTCTGCTCTCCCAGTTCTTTAAAGACTAATTTGCAGTTATGGGTGCCTGGCTGGCTCAGTCAGTAGAGCATGTGACTCTTGATCCAGAGGTCTTGAGTTCAAGCCCCATGTTGGGTGTAGAGCTTACTTTAAAAAAAAAAAAGTTTTAATGTGAAGTTATAGAAAAACAAACAGCTTCCCCCCGCTTCTGAGTGGCTTTAGCGAAGGGAATAAATTGCACTTAAGTACCTGGAATCAGAATCTGGCCCAAAGGGACTTTAACACTCTCAGCTGGCAGATGAGAAAAGCCTTGCCTGGAGAAGTTAAGTAACCTGTGTAAGATCACTGAGCTGGGAAGTGTCCCATCACCGTCTCCTGACTCCAAGCTTAGTGCTCTTTCCCTTCACAAGGCTTCCATGATGCCTGAAGGGTAGAAAGGACATATTAAGTCCATCCTCCCCCTCCTCCAAAAAGAACCAAGGACTGTCACGTGGTATTCTTTGACACCTGCGGCAAACCTCATCAAGAAAAGCTTTCCTCTAAGACTTAAAAGAAACACAAGCAGCTCAATTTCCTGGACGCAAACTATGTTGAAGAGCGGTAAACAGGTCAGAGGAGAAAGTTTCAAAGAGAAGAGTATTTTATTTATTCGCATCTACATTTATAAAAGGTACAGGGTAAGCGACAGTGAGCCTGGTAACTTTAAATGGATTTCTGAATTTGTAGATTTCTAAACTGTAAGAGGGGAATTCCATACTGACTCAATGGCCAAATTTATCCTCAAGGAAAAGCCTAAATGCTAATGCTAAAAATACTAATGCTAAAAAAATGCTTTAAAAGCCTAATGCTAATGCTAAAAAACAGATTACAGTTGTCCCAGACTTTTTGCCTGTCAAAGAACGCTGCTCAAATGCAGGGAATGAGTAGAGGCTGGAAACCTGCTGGGGTGAGTAGAGGAGGGAGAGGGGGAGTGAGGCTCTTTGCTGATAAGAATTCTATTGTCTTTCTGTTTGGAGAATTCCTTAAGTTTTGAGGAATCTAACAATGAGAGACACCTGATTCACAAAGTGTCTCTGGAGATGAGGATGATTCTAAAATCCACACAGGGTAGCTTTACGTAACAGGCAGGTAAGGCGCTTAGGTGTAGAGAATAGAAAATCCAATCCAAATGTAGGCCCAAAACGTTCAGTGGGGGTTGAGAGGTGTTTGGAGTGAAATCAGGTCCTGAAAACTCAGGTCCAGGCAGGAGATGGTCATGAACCACCACCATGTGGCCACACCTGCACAACAAAGGCAACACTCCTCCCCTCTGTGTCTAAACAGCACTACTCTGTCAATCCTTAAATGAACTCCACAGCCAGTCTCCTACTGACCTTTCGCACAGATGTGAATAAGCAAAAAGGCGTGTGAAAGTCCATGCGGTGCTTCGGTGAGCTGTCTCACGGCTACGGCAGAACAGAGGTGCCCAGAATCACTACAGCTATCTACCACCTCGTGTCCAATTAAAGAGCCTCACACAGAAAAGCTGAGAAGGTCTGGAGTAAAAATTTGGAGTTGGAAAACTTTTGCTGGTATACCTGGAATTTTCTTAACTGAAATTCCAGGAAGGCCAGTAGCTTCTAGATTGCATACATGAATAAAAAGGGTAAGAACTGGGGCGCCTGGGTGGCTCAGTCGTTAAGCGTCTGCCTTCGGCTCAGGTCATGATCCTGGAGTCCCTGGATTGAGCCCCGCATCGGGTTCCCTGCTCAGCGGGAAGTCTGCTTCTCCCTCTCCCACTCCCCCGCTTGTGTTCTCTCTCTCAGTGTGTCTCTCTCTGTCAAATAAAATCTTTAAAAAAAAGGGGGGTGGGGAGAACTGTCCCATCTGCTAGACTAAACACTGGTTTCTCCTTTCTACCTATAACTTCTGAAGTCAACAAGAACTGATCAGAGAAAGCATTTCTCCTCCCTAGGAACTCATGCGCTCAGCTCCCTCATCCCTTCTGGGAGTTCTCTCTGGGAGCATAAACTTTATCAGCTACCAGGACCTAGAGACACAATATAAATAATTTAAATAATACCTCATTTAAAACTAGATTTTTGGGGGTGCCTGGCTGGCTGAGTCAGTAGAGCATGCTACCCTTGATCTTGTGGTTGTGAGTTGGAGCCCCACATAGGGCATGGAGCCAACTTAAAACAAATTTTTTTAATAATAAAACTCTAGATTTTTCCTTTTTTTTTTTACAATTTATTTTATTTTTAAATTTTTTTTAAACAATCTCTACACCCAACGTGGGGCTCAAACCCACAACCCCGAGATCAAAGTCACATGTTCCACTGACTGAGCCAGCCAGGTGCGCCTCTAGATTTTTCTTTTTGACGGTTCTAGCATATGCCCAGAACACTTCAGTTTGGAGGCTTGCATTCTAAATTAGGTTATTTATATATTACAGATGTCAACAGCCTTAACAAACCTCTTTTAAGAATGGACCAGCAGTGTTCTCGACTAATAAAGAGGAATTAATTTGCTTATTCCACAACAAACTGTTTCCCATAGAGATAGCTGGGGATCCAAGAGATCCTAGGTCAACTCAATCCAGAACTTGAGAGGCTTGGTTGCTTTGATCTTATATCCATCTACTTGCCAACAGCCACATTAATCTGGGTGTACCTGGGGAGCATGGCAAGGGATGCCTGAATTACAAAAAACAAATCTCAGTCCATATTTCTCAGCCCAAAGTTCAAAGAATACCAGCATGGAGCAATGATTCTGATTAGCAGTGAATCCCTCTCTCTGAAATATCCCAAGATGAGAAAATGTTGTTGGAACTATAAGGCTGGGGGTCCGAGAAGAGAGGGAAAATAGCCAGGGACTGAAATAAAGCTCTGGCTGGCCTCCAGTTTCTAACAATGCCCTGTTGTGTTCATCTCCTCGTTTCTCCCTCCCTGGGCCTCCTGTCATCACGCAGCACTGAGGCAGAGGTCCAACCGGCAACAGCGGAGAGCCAGGGCATTTGTGTTCAACTACAAAGTTTAGGGGGCAAGCCTGAGTCAGGATAAATTCAGTTCTTCCAATTGTTAGAGAGGAGGCACGAAAGAATATGTTGGGGGCATCTTTAGTAGAAAGAACAGGTAATTTGAATCATAAGACTCATGAGTGGTCCCTCGCTCCCTCCTTCACTAGCTGTATGGTCTTGGGAAGGTCACTTTACCCCTTCTAATTCTCACTTTCCTTAGTTGGGAAAACTGAGAGGATGAAATACCTTTACCTCCTTCAGAGTTATCATAAGAATCAAGCCAGACAGGAATGTGCTTTGTAACCTATAAAACACTATTAAAATATTATTTACTTAAGGCAACAAATCCTGGGTATTTCTCATATTTGTGGTGCAGTATGTGGTAGAGAAAGTAATACAATACAGTCGAGCCGTCGGTGAGCACGCTGATAGGGGAGACCAATGCGCGAACACACAAGGCATCACTTCAAAGTGGCGTGGAAGAGAGAGAGAGCTGAGATTAATTTGGTCTGAGGACTGGAGGTTAGATTCTCAGGAAGGTGATATTGGACGTGGGCCTTGAAGGGTAAGTGGGTGATGGCCAGGCAGAGGAGATTGGGACGTGCATTCTAGGGAGAGAGATGAATAAGCAGAGGTGTGGAAGCACACAGTGTTTAGGGAGCGGTGACTTATCTCATGTGGCCACAACACAGGCTACACAGGGGACAATGCCTGCAAATGAAGCTGGGCAGCTTGGAACCAGGTTGTCAAGGACTCTGCATCATGACCAAGTTCTGCCATCAGCAAACTGGAGGCAAATGGTACATCTTGAAGGAATTAGAGGAAAATAGCAGTTTTCTCTCTCTGTCTCTCTTCATTTCTCTTTATCCTGACACTAACAAAATAAGACACAATATCTGCCTTCAAGCTAGAATCAACAGAAAGATATAGAACGTATACATGTGCTGTAACAGAAGTACGTAAGGAATACGGTGAGGGCACAAAGAAAAGGGTAGTCAACTCCATATGGGAGATTCAGGAAAATATCTATTGAGATGGTGTTAAATTGGCGTTACGCAGGCAGAACAGAGATTGGAGAAGGCTCCACACAGAGGGAGCGGCATGAGCAAGGATATGTCATAAAATAGCATGCACATGGCTCTTAGCACGGCACATGGTTCAGCAAGTGCCTGAGGTATAAAGGGAATTCGACACTATGAGCCTGGAAGGGTAGGGAGAAGGCAGAACATTACTACAGATGTTAAGAGCACAAGTTTTAGACTTTAGGTTGCCTGAATTCTAAAATTTCAGTTCTGCCTCTTTATAGTGGCATGACCTTGAACAAGTAAACTTCTCTAAAGTTCATTTTCCTCATTGATAAAATGGGAAAGTTGAAAGAGTCCACAACATAAGTTCACTGAGGAGTAAAGAAGCTAATCCACGTAGAGGACTTAGTCCAGAATGTCAGCTTTACGGTAAGCAAACTATTACTACTATTTGCGTTATCAGTGTTACTACAGAAAACCTTACTAGGAACTATTACAGTGATCGAGGCAAGCTGAAAAGGCCCTGGACTAGGCAGAGGTCATGGGGATAGAGAAGTCAGGTGCAAGCATTTTTCTGAATTGGAAGTGATTGATTGGAGCTGGTGACAAGGGAGATGATGGGCAGACTGAAAAGAGTTCTAGATTTCTAATTTGGATAGCTAAGTACGTGAATGAAAATATTTAGCAATTTGGGATGTGTTGAATACGGGATACGTCTGGGTGACATCCAGATGAACATGCCCAGTACACTGTCTTTGGCTTAGGAAAGAATATAGGACATGGCTCTATTGTTACGTCCTTATCCAGATCTTGTACTTTGAAAACTGCCCTCACCTGCAGTCCCCATTAAACAGTGGCCCTCAGGAGCCATGCTGATTTATGTAACCATCTCCCTTGCCATAGATTACTGAGCTATAGATGGACACCTGACCCATGGAGGAAAAGAACATCCCAGCCAATCAGATTTTCTGTGTTTGGCGTAGCCACAAATTACATCACCATTTGAGAGGCAGCCACCACAGCTTTCACACAAGCAATGGCAGAAGCAATGAATGTAGGAGACATACGGAAAGAAAGAAAAACAAGACAACACAAAGGCCTCAATAACAAGAGGGAGTAGCCGCCTGATAATGTTTAGTTTTCATAAAGCCTCGCTGCATCCAGACACCAGATTTGGGATCACTTCATATGCTTTTTCTACTTGGGCTTCCTTGCATTCCACATCACCAGTGATCCGTGTGCCTAACACACATGAGACTGCCCAAAAGAGTACAGAGAACAAAACAAGAAATTGGGTAAGGTTAGGACCCTGGGGACCAGCAACATGGAGGAGTCAGAGAAAGAAAAAGGCATTCATAGAGGAAAGAGGTAATTCAGGAAAAAGCAGTGTGTTAGAAGCCAACATAAGAGTCGGTTTTAAGGAAGAATAAGTTAGTCAACAGTATCAGATGCTGTGGAGAAATCAAGTAAGAGGAAGATAAAACTAGGCTACTGGATATGGCAATTAAGAGGTCACTGATGACCTTTCCCAGAGCAGTAATCAATATAACTCAAAATTATGTGAATTATTTGAGTAATTATTATATACTATTCAAAAACGTTGTTTTCAAATCTGGACTTCACATTAGTCATACTGCTTATCCTTAGGTGGGCTTTTAACATGCCTCTGCCTTGGTTTCTCCTCTATTTAAAAACAGTGATAAAATCTCCCCCCAGTCTTAGCCATTCTGGAGTGTTCTGCATCTTAAACTGCATGGTGGTTATAATGTATATATATACACATGCAAAAATTGCTTAAACTAAACATTTAAGATTTGTGCACTTAGAAAGAGAACAAAAACCTCTCTGCCCCATCCTTACACAGTAATCAGATCTAGAAATAAAAATAAAGAAGGGAGCTTATAAAATAATTTGTAAAGCTAGGAACAAAAGTGTTCTTTGAATCCAGGAATCACCCCCTGGTATCCTCACCTCAACATTCTGAGGTAATGGCATTTATTACTATCCTCTCCAAGAAACTGATCAGTACAAGTTTCCACACTGTTATGACTATGTTCGTTATTTTTAAAAAGTCACATGGGTATCTCCATCGAGCACATGACAAGCAATCTGAACTATCCATGAGGAGGGACTGACAGATCCAGCTAAGAGCAGCCAGAGGTGCTAGGGCAGGCATCTCCAAAGGAGTCCTACCTTCATCAGGTGCTTGTTGACCCACTTGGTGAACGTCTTCTTCTGAACACGGTCCCGTTCATCTGTAAAGGAAACACAGAGAAGGCACTGGCTTAGCATGGCCCGGATAAGTTGCCCTACCCCTGCTTCATCCACACCCCAGCTTCTCCGTGGACAGTGGAGATAGTTTCCACAGACCCAAGAAAAGTGTCTTGTTGTTTGGAAGATTTGGCCTGTCTGAACTTCCTCTTCTGTCCTGACCATCTTGCCACTTTATAGATTAGACAGAATCATATGCCTCAAAACCATGCCATGGCAAAGTCTCCTTAGCATCATAATCTGGGGAGTGAGTGAGTCTCTGCTTCCCCCAAAGCAACCTCCAAGAAGCCAAAGCTGTGAACACCACCTGCAGAAGACGTCGAGTGGCCTTGGCATTTGGGTCACTCATACTGCAACGGTTCCATCTTCCTCTTCACATACGGATCTGCCGGACCAGTGCTCTCTTCCCACCCTCTCTTGCCCCGGTTTCTACCCCTAGCTCCCGTTTCCTCAGCAGCCATTACCAACCAGGCAACCCCGGAAAGCTGCTCAGTTTACCTGCACTACACATCTCCCCCACCTCTTCTCCCAAGTCTTACAGAGCCACTCCTTTGTAGGCACACTCTCCTTCATTCTCAGTTGTTTTTTTTTTTTTTAAAGATTTTTATTTATTTATTTGAGACAGAGAGAATGAGAGAGAGAGAGCACATGAGAGGGAGGAGGGTCAGAGGGAGAAGCAGGCTCCCCGCCGAGCAGGGAGCCCGATGCGGGACTCGATCCAGGGACTCCAGGATCATGACCTGAGCCGAAGGCAGTCGCTTAACCAACTGAGCCACCCAGGCGCCCCTCATTCTCAGTTTTGTGCACCTCATTCACAAAAACATGACTGCCAATACTTGGCAATCACTGCTCCAGAGGCCCGGTCCTGCAGAGGACTCCTTTTCTCCCACATCTCCAATTCCCCGAGCACTTCAGACCACTGATCCATCAGCCCTGCTCCTTTTCTTCTATTTGAAGCCTATGCCATCCCCCTATTTTATTCAAATCATGCTTGCTGTCATCGACCACTCCCTGCTGCCTGCTCCCCTCCTAGTGGCAAATCTACCTTAAACTCCCAACAACTTAGTTCACATTTACTATCTCCACATGCATCCTCTGGCATCATCCTTGACTTACTTCATCTCCAGTTCATATCCAGCCACCACACTGTCACACTGCATTCCTGCTCCAAACACACCTCCTTAGCAGTCATCCTAATCATTCCCAAGCTTTATCACTCCATTCTTATTTTATCCCTTTTATTAAGAGAATCTAAGCTTATCCTGGTCTATGCTAGACAACACAGTTAAGCAATTAAAGCTGCCATCACTAATCCCCCAGGACCTGTCACCTGCCTAACCTTCTACCACTAAGTTCACCATGACAATCTAAGAACCCGAATTACCACCATTGCTCGACTCTTCCATTATTTCTCCAAGTCAGAGGAGCATTTCAGAAGAAAGTGGCAGAATTAAAGAACTCTGGTTCACTAGTATTCAGCACAAACATCAGTGAGGTCTTCCCTCCCTACAGCCCAGTTACTCCCTTCTAACTGACTGCCTAGTAAGAGCCACATAGCTACCGTTCTGAACAATGCTGACATTCTCTCTCCACTTCCAGGTGAATGTACTACCTACTCACATTTCTGAGTTTATAGCCATTCAGTATTACCGCATCCCTGTCTTTGCTCTTAACTTCACATCCTTCTTTTCAGCCTTGAATCTTTTCCTGCTTTGCAAGGAACAGTGATCTCTTCCTATTATATACCACAGAACTTGAGAATTACAATTAGTTATCTAGTCTTATTCCCTGCTGAAACATGATTCCCTTCAACAACAAAGAATCACCTGTTCAGGGTTGAAAGGTCTGCCCAAATCCTGCATAACTCTATAATATTCCCGATACTTAAAACTCAATAGAGAATTCACTACCTCCTAAAGCAATATATAGATTTAATAGTTCTATAAATGTCATCATTTGCTTCCTTATAAATTCTCCCTACTGGCTCTCGTTTGGAACTGTTAGACTTTTTTTTAAGTGTAGGCTACTTTTCACTTTTTTTTTTTTTTTAAAGATTTTATTTATTTGAGAGAGAGAGAGCAAGAGTAGGGTGAGGGGCAGAGGGAGAAGCAGACTTCCTGCTGAGGAGGGAGCCTGATGTGGGGCTGGAGCCCTATGTGGTCTGGATCCCAGAATCACGACCCCAGCCCAAGGCAGATGCTTAAGGCACTGGGCCACCCAGGCGCCCCAGGCTACCTTTCACTTAATAGAGCCCTGCAAGTATTCGAAGCGGGATTTTTATTAGATTTGACCACTATCATTCATTCCACCATATTTTGATCTTTTTAGACACTGATTCAATTATCCAACATCTTCATTATCCTTTCCAAGCCTGTGTCATCTACAGACTGAATGAGAATCAGCTCACAACTGCAGTCTCATCTAAATCACTAACACTGCTCACACTATTTTCTCTTCACCGCATGCTACTCTCTCTCCCTCTCTACCTCTCCAAATAGTACTCTTTTTTAAAAAAGATTTTATTTATTTGTTTATTTGAATGTAGTCCCCGATGCCGGGCCCAATTCCATGACCCCGAGATCATGATATGAACCAAAATCAAGAGTTGGATGCTCAATTGACTGAGCCACCCAGGCACCCCGGCACCCCAAATACTGTTTACTCTTTAAAATCTAGTTCATTCATTCACTCATTTCTTCTTTGAATACAACTTTATTAAGGACCTACATGATTGGAAGAGCCTGTCTTTGACTCTGACAATAGGTACCAAAGTCACTCCCCAGCTCATGCTCTCTCTTGCTCTCTCTCAAATAAATAAATAAAATCTTTAAAATGAAAAAATAGGGGCGCCTGGGTGGCTCAGTTGTTAAGCGTCTGCCTTTGGCTCAGGTTATGATCCCAGGGTCCTGGAATCAAGCCCCACATCGGGCTTCCTGCTCGGCAGGAAGCCTGCTTCTCCCTCTCCCACTCCTCTGCTTGTGTTCCCTCTCTCGCTGTGTCTCTCTCTGCCAAATAAATAAAATCTTTAAAAATAAATAAATAAATAAATAAGAAAAAGAAAAAATAGATACCAAAGTCATAGTCCCTATCTTAAAAGAGATGACAGTCGGGGTGCCTGGCTGGCTCAGTTGGTGGAGCATGCAACTCCTGATCTTGGGGTCATGTGTTCAAGTCCCACACTGGGTGTGGAGCCTACTTTTAAAAATAATAAAATAGGGGCGCCTGGGTGGCTCAGTCGTTAAGTGTCTGCCTTCGGCTTAGGTCATGATCTCAGGGTCCTGGGATCGAGCCCCACTCGGGCTCCCTGCTCTGCAGGAAGCCTGCTTCTCCCTCTCCCACTCCCCCTGCTTGTGTTCCCTCTCTCGCTGTGCCTCTCTCTGTCAAATAAATAAATAAAATCTTAAAAAATAAATAAAAGTAAAAATAATAAAATAGATGACAGTCTAGCAGAAAAAAGAATTAACTTCCGTGCAGTTTGATACGTGCTATAAACAGAGCTAAGCACAGAGTGCTCAAGAACAGAAGAAAAATGGTTAAGCTACCTGAATAGGAGAGGGAAACATGGGCAGTTAGTGAAAGGTTCCAGAGGAATGAATCTAATTAAACCTTAAAAGATGAGTAGAAGTTAGCCAAGAATTTAAAGGGAAGGGACAAAGCTACTACATGCAAATTTCACCTAATGCAAATTCATGGAGACAACCAGGAGCTTATGTTCAGAGAAGTGCACAGAATCAAGGATGGTTGAAAGACAGGATGTGTATTAGGTAATGGAGAGACTTAAAACTAGATAGGATGGCATGGGCCAAATCATGACCTTTTTTACAAGCTAATGAGTCCAAACTTTACCACTAAGAAATTGGTAGAAGGTGAAGGTGAAGGAAAGCTTCAAAAGATTTTAAATAGGAGATGACATGATCAGATGTGTGCTTGAGAAAAATTACTCTGGCAGCCTTTCCTGACAACTCCAGGTCTCAACAGTCTCTTTGTCCTATAAATTTTTATGGTACTTACTATGCTAATCACTCAATCAGCACTTAATATAGTTACACAGAGAGTCCTGAACTTTTAATATGCTTATTCTTACAGCACCAATGAGATCACTAACTCCTTAAGGAAAGAGATCATGCTTTACTTTCTGTATCTGCCAAAGCTGCTAACAGCTACAGCTCTGCAGGATATGACCTAAAACAAAAATTTCTTGACTGGCCAATATACGATTAGAAGACTGGCTAATGAAACACAGAATGAAATCAGAGTTGAGTTACCTACGGAAAAAAGTCCAGTATGTAAGAAACCCCAACACCCCAATAAGTGTCTCTTGTGTGCTGAAACATGCAGCCATGATGGGAAAACAAAATTAAAGCCAACTAAAAGTTCTGCCCCCTTACATTTCACCACTACCAGACCCATTCTGCCTCACTACATTAATACCTTCATAACCAAGATTGACCATTTCCAGTTTTACAAAATTCTCACTCTGGAGACACAAGTTTTCCTTGTTATTTTTCTTTTCAGAACTTATTTAAAAAGTTGTATGTGTTTGCCATGACAGGTTAAATAATACATAGATGGAAAAGGAAAAGTTAACAAATTTCCTTTTATTTTTTTTTTTAAAGATTTTATTATTTATTTGACAGAGAGAGACACAGCGAGAGAGGGGATACAAACAGGGGGAGTGGGAGAGGGAGAAGCAGGCCTCCCGCCGAGTAGGGAGCCCGATGCGGGGCTCGATCCCAGGACCCTGGGATCATGACCTGAGCTGAAGGCAGACGCTTAACCACTGAGCCACCCAGGCGCCCCAACAAATTTCCTTTTAAACTAATCAACATTTTAAAGAAGGCGCAGGGGGTACCTGAATGGCTGTCAGTTAAGCATCTGACTCTTGATCTCAGCTCAGGTCTTGATCTCAGGGTTGTGAGTTCGAGCCCTGTGTGTACACACACACGTACACACACACACACACAAGAAGAGGCGGAATTCATGGGATTTCTTTTTAGTCCACTGCCTCTTATTTTAGACCTGAAGATGCGAAGGGCACAATGGACGCTGGTCCATCTTACTGTTTCCAATAGCTAAAAAACGGACTTTCAGTTCAGCGGCAAGAGGTCCAGGTATTTATTCGGATCATAATTACTAAGGGAAACATGATTACAAGCTCTTCTTTTTTTTTTTTTTTAAGATTTTATTTATTTATCTGAGAGAGAGAATGGGAGAGAGAGAGAGCATGAGAGTGGGGAGAGTCAGAGGGAGAAGCAGACTCCCCGCTGAGCGGGGAGCGGATGTGGGACTCGATCCCGGGACTCCAGAATCATGACCTGAGCCGAAGGCAGTCACCCAACCGACTGAGCCACCCAGGCGCCCTACAAGCTCTTCTTAATACCAGCTAGCCTGCTTTAGAGCTGAGCCGTAAGTTCCTCAGAAAAGGGTTTTATGGAACAACTGTGCCCCCAAGCTGAAGGATCCTTTTTTTAGGATCCTGTGTTGCAGACCCATCAAGTACATGCAAGTTCTTTCCTGATTTAAGCATTAAGACAAGAGGATAGATACTGCAGTGCCTGGGGTTTGAGATCATAATATTTTAGCAAGGAAATTCACTACAGAAGCCAAAGAACAACCAACTATTAAACTTTCAGAATGCGCCAAACAGCTCAGACTTCCAAATTTTTTAAGTTTTAGGTTTGGCTCCCTACACATAAATCCCTAATTTAATTGCAGGCCCAGCAAAGATCATTTTACCTAACACTGGAGGTAGAATTTTCAAGATACCCCAGTCAATTTAACAAAGGCCATACTCTTTGATGCTTCTTATAAACTTGGCTGTACCAAAGGCTATGAACTGCCAACAAAGAACCCAACTGCCCACTGAGAAATTCTAAGATTGAACATATTTTTTTTTTTTTAAAGATTTTATTTATTTACTTGACAGAGAGAGACACAGCGAGAGAGGGAACACAGGCAGGGGGAGTGGGAGAGGGAGAAGCAGGCTTCCCGCCGAGCAGGGAGCCCAATCCCAGGACCCTGGGATCATGACCTGAGCTGAAGGCAGACGCTTAACGACTGAGCCACCCAGGCGCCCCTAAGATTGAACATATTGAGGCACCAATGAATGATGTGGGGGTTACTTAATTAGAAGGATTTAATACTTGTTTCCAACTTTTATTAAAAGCCATTACAGTCCACCAAGCTACCAATACATACCCCAATTTTCTTTGTTTTAGTTTCACCTGCAGAGATGTCCTTTGGAAACTTAGGCAAGTCCTTCCACCTAAAATCTGGATCCCACCTCTTCCCTTCTCTTTGGGAACCTTAATCCAACAATTATCCCCTAGCTTGTATATCTTTAACTTCTCTCTTTCCTTTCCCCTTGGCTTCCTGAACAAGTATGATGACAATGCTGTCTCCATCTCCTCACCTCCTATTCCCCCCATGTGACCTGTGTGGCTTTGAGCCCCACAAATTCACTGAAATTGCTTTCTCCACAATCACCTACCTAACTGCCAACTCAGAAGACACTGCTGATCATTCCTTCACCTTTTAAACTCACTCTCCCTCTTGAATCTGAGACTCCATTCCACCCTAGTGTTCCTCCTTCCTCTTTGGTTATTCCTTCTCTTCTGCTCACTCCTTAAATGTTTACTCATCCTTAGCCTTCTTTCCTTCTTTTGGTATTACAGGTTTTTAAGATATCCATGGACCCACAGGTCCATAGATGGGTTTGGAGAGTGATGCCGTGAACCACCTAAAACTGCATGTAAAATTTTGGGTGTTATGCGCATGGTGGGAGGGGAATAAAAACCCATAGTTTAAAGAAAAAAAAAAAAGGAGGGGCACCTGGGTGGCTCAGTCAGTTGAGAGGCTGCCTGCAGCTCAGAACATGATCCCAGGGTCCTGGAATCAAGCCCCGCATCAGGCTCCCTGCTGAGTAGGGAGCCTGCTTCTCCCTCTCCCTCTGCTACCCCTGCTGCTTGTGCTCTCTCTCTCTCTCTCTCAAATAAATAAAATCTTAAAAAAAAAAAAAAAAAGGTTATGAAGAGCAGTTCTCCCCATTCTCCCAGAATAATTTTATCTACTCCTATGGTTCGAACTGTAACTGATCATTTTCAAATCCGTATCTTTAGCTCAGGCTTTCATCCTAAATACCACTTTCATATGTCTAATTGCCTCCTAAACATTTCTTGCTCGTCTCAAACTCAACTTGTCTAAAACTGAACTCTTTTCTCTCTGCTTCTAACAGGATTCCCTGCTCTAATCCATCTGTTATGGCCTGAGCGTTTGTATTTCCTCCCCTAAATTCGTATGTTGAAATCTTAATCCCCACTGTGATAGCATCAGGTGAGGCCTTTGGGGCATGAATGGGTCATGAGGGTGGTCCTTATAAAAGGACCCCAAGACAGCTCTCTCTCCCTCTTTCTGCCATGTGAGGGTACAGAGAGGATGACAGCTACCTATGATCCGGGAAGAGGGCCTGCACCAGACACCAAATCTACAGCTGCCTTGATCTTAAGACTTCCAGCCTCCAGAACTGTGAGAAATAAAGGTGTGTTGCTGAAGCCACCACATCTGTGGCCCAAACTAAGACGCCATCCTTCTCAATTCTGCCAGTAATCTTTCTAACAAAACTGATCTGTTACTCTGCCTTAAGACCTTTCAGTGACTCCTCATCCTCTTAATATTTTTTTTTAAGATTTTTATTTATTTTTTGACAGAGAGAGAGAGACAGTGAGAGAGGGAACACAAGCAGGGGGAGTGGGAGAGGGAGAAGCAGGCTTCCCGCAGAGCAGGGAGCCCGATGCGGGGCTCGATCCCAGGACCCTGGGATCATGACCTGAGCCAAAGGCAGACGCTTAACGACTGAGCCACCCAGGCGCCCCCTTTTAATTTTTTTTTTTTAAGATTTTATTTATTTGACAGAGAGACACAGCGGGAGAGGAAACACAAGCAGGGGTAGTGGGAGAGGGAGAAGCAGGTTTCCCCGCGGGGCAGGGAGCCGTATGTGGGACTCGATCCCAGGACCCTGGGATCACGACCTGAGCTGAAGGCAGTCACTTAGTGACTGAGCCACCCAGGCGTCCCTCTGCCACTGAACTTTAACTGAAGAGCAAGGGACTGAGAATTACTATACAACTTGACAAAATTATTTTTTTAAACTTTTTTTTAAAAATGAACTTTTTTTTAAAGATTTTATTTATTTATTTATTCGACAGAGAGAGACACAGTGAGAGAGGGAACACAAGCAGGGGGAGTGGGAGAGGGAGAAGCAGGCTTCCCGCTGAGCAGGGAGCCCGATGTGGGGCTCGATCCCAGGACCCTGGGATCACGACCTGAGCTGAAGGCAGACACTAAACAGCTGAGCCACCCAGGTGCCTGCCCCTCATCCTCTTAATATTAATAGTTAACGTTTACTGAACACCTGCTTATGTGCGACATGCCTCATGTATATCGTTTCTAATGCTCAACAACCCTGAAAGCTAGGTATTATTTTACTGGAAAGATAAAGCCTAGAGATGTTAAGTAATTTGTCCGAGATCACAAGGTAGGTAAAGAACTACCTGAACTCAGCTCCATTGGATTCCAAAGCCTGATGCCTCCATTCAGGATAATATTCAAACTTTTTACCTTGGCATCTAAAACCCATTATCATGTGGTGCCTGCCTGCCACTCATCACTCTCTACCCTTTCATAAAAATTCTTTCAGCCTTGCTGAACATTCTTGCCCAAATGTAATCTTGCCCTTGTATTCACTGTTCCCTCTGCGTGGAATATAGCTCCCCCCTTGTCTGTCTACTCATTGCTCTGTATTCAATTAAACCATCACTTATTCCAGGAGCTTTTCTTACCCCTTACACACACTAGTTTAGCTGATCTTTCTCTTGTGCTTATTGCAAGGTATTATTGTTTACGTGTCTATTTGCCCTACTCTACTAGGAGCAATTTGAGAATAGGCCTAGGTTGGAATTAAAGCCTGCATTTGGGGTGTAAAGCTCTGTGTTCTAATCCAACATAGCTGATAACATCGTCCCAGTGCATTATAAATCATTACAAAAGCAAATAAAAGAAGAACTTCTGCTTGTTTCCCTGAGGGCCACAGAAAAATCACAAATGGGGCGCCTGGGTGACTCAGTTGGTTAAGCAACTGCCTTCGGCTCAGGTCATGATCCTGGAGTCCCGGGATCGAGTCCCACATCGGGCTCCCTGCTCAGCGGGGGGTCTGCTTCCCCCTCTGCTCTCTTCCCCCTCGTGCTCTCTGTCTCTCATTCACTCTCTCTCAAATAAATAAATAAAATCTTTAAAAAAAAAATTAAAAAAAAAAAAGAAAAATCACAAATGGTTCTAGAAGCCCAATGGGGCACCTGGGTGGCTCAGTTGGTAAGTGTCTGCCTTTGGCTCAGGTCATGATCTCAGGGTCCCGGTATCAAATCCCAGGTGTCAGGCTCCCTGCTCAGCCGGGAGTCTGCTTCTCTCTCTCCCTCTGCCCCTGCCCCTACTCGTGTGCGCGGGCTCGCTCTCTCTCATAAATAAATAAAATCTAGGGGAAAAAAAAGAAAAAGAAGAAGAAAAAGCCCAAGAGGCACCAACCTCCTGAAAATTTTAAAAATGAGATACATGAGCTGACAGAGAAAGGAAATAGTCAGATTAGGCCCATTCCTTGACCTCATGAAATTTACAATCTAGTAGCAAACACCAATATATAAATAATTAACAATAATATCAAGCAAATGAAACACCAAATACAAGCTACACAAAATGATGCTGATAATAACAGTTAATTAATTCTGACAGAGGTGTAGGAGGAGAGTTCATGGAAGGCATAGTGTTTGAACTAAACCTTGGATAACAATTAGGATTTGGGCAGCACAAATGGAGTTAAGGAATTCCAAACTGAAGAAGAAGTATGAGCAGCAATTCGGAGACATGTAAGTACACAGGATGTGTTTCAGGGAATAGCACAGGTATGCAAAGCATACATTTAGCAATTTAATGAGAAAGGAAGCTTGCAAGGTCATATGAGGTTAAATCACTCCAGAAAACTGATCTACTTAATTCAGTAAATAAAATGATACCACTGAGATTTTTTTTAAAGATTTACTTATTTATTTGAGAGAGAAAAAAGGAGCACAAGCAGGATGAGGGGCAGGGGGAGAGGGAGACAAAGTCTCAAGCAGACTCCACACTGAGCACAAAGCCTGACACAGGGCTCTATCTCATGACCCTGAGATCACGACCTGAGCTGAAAACAAGAGCTGGACACTTAACCAACTGCACCATCCAGGCGCCCCAAGATTTTTTGAACCAGAAGGTATTCTGAAAAGATTAATCTGGCATTGGACCGAAGGCCAGTCTGCAGCAGAGAGACACAAGAACCAGCTAGAGGTCTACTTAATGACAAACCAAGAAAAAAATCTAAGAGTATGAACTAGGGCAGAGACAGCAAGGATATAAAGAGGGCAGGCAGATCCATAAGATAATGTAGAGGCAGAAACAACAGCCCTTAAATACTGACTAGATGTGTCAAGGAAAGGCAAGGTTCAAAATAATTCTAATGTTTCTAGTCAATAAATGTTGGTCAACTAATGTTTCCAGCAACTGGGAGGAGTGGTATCTTGAGATTAGGAAAGTAGAGGAGGCACAGATTGGGTGTTGGGTAGGTTGGGTAAAGCAGAAGAAAAATAATGAGGTGTTAGCAGACCTTCTTGCTGACAGCTGGAACGTTAGGTCTAGAGTTCAGAAGAGCAGTCAGAATTGAGGCTACAGATTTGAAGCTAACAGTTGACAGCTGTGGCTGTGGCTGTGGCAAGTTCAGCAGACAGCCTATCTCAACAAATCTGAAATCACCACTTTGCCCATATTATCCCTCTACTCAAAAATCCTTTAGTGGCTCCCAGAAGACCAAGTCCAGGTCCTTTGTTTCCATAGTCTGCTGTGTACAACCCTTTGAAATTCAGTTCTGGTTTTTATTCCCTGTGTGTTAGGTGGTTGGAGGAGATAGATACGTGGCCTCTGACCTGAAGAAATTTACAATCTACTCTTCCAACTTTATCTTTGGGCTCTCCCCTGCATGACTCAACTACAACCATTCTGATATCATTGTTTCCAAACATAACTTGCACATTCTTGTCTTTGTTGCCCCTACTGGAATATCTGGTCTCCCTCTTTTTCAGTTATCTAAGTTAGAGCCTCCTTACAAGGTCCAGCTGAAGTCCCACTTCTCCCTTTGTATCTTTCCACCTATGCCAGCCACTTCTAGATGCCTGCAGGTGCCTGTGTTTATTCAGTTTACTTGGCACCAAGCATACAAAACCTATTGTTAGATACCTCTCTATGTAAATCCTATTTATCTGAACTTTAGCTCTTTGGAGTCAAGAACCATGTTTTAAATTTCCTTAAATATCCAACATTTAAGACAATAATGGATACTCAAGAATACTCATTCATTTAACAAATATATACTGAAAGCCCACTCACTATGTGCCAAGGTTATATCTACAAGGACATTTTAAGAGGTATTTTCAAAGTCAGACTAAGAAGTATTCCCAAATGATAATTAAAAGACTGCTTTTCAGCAGGGAGCAGGGATTTCCATTCAGATGTCCCGTCTACAGTTACAGCTTTCCTAAATTCTTCTTGCCATGTCTGGACCCAGGAGACTTTGCACCACTTCGTGTAAGCTCAAAGAAAATGGGCTGAAGAAATAGACCCATAAATACAGAGGGGTTGCCAGAGGGGAAGGGGGTGTGGGGATGGGCAAAACAGGCGAAGAGGAGTGGGAGATACAGGATTTCTATGGAATGAATAAGTCATGGGAATAAAAGATATGGCAGAGGCAATATAGTCAATAATTTTGTAATAGCTTATGGTGACAGATGGTAGATACACTTGTGGTGAGATAGCAGAACATATAAACTTATTGAATCATACGTCTGAACCTAATGTAATATTATGTGCCAACTGTACTTCAAGAAGGAAGGAAGGGGGCGCCTGGGTGGCTCAGTCGTTGGGCTTCTGCCTTCAGCTCAGGTCATGATCCCAGGGTCCTGGGATGGAGCCCCGCATCGGGCTCCCTGCTCCGCGGGAAGCCTGCTCCTCCCTCTCCCACTCCCCCTGCTTGTGTTCCCTCTCTCGCTGTGTCTCTGTCAAATAAATAAATAAAATCTTTAAAAAAAAGAAAAGGAAGGAAGGAAGAAAGAAAGGGAGAGAAAGAAAGATACATAGATAGATGGAGATCAAGCAATTAACTGTGCTTACCAAAAATATACAACGGCACCAACATTATAAATGATTCCTATCCTCAGACATACATAAGTCAACTTCAGGAAATAAGACTGACCTAGAAATTGTGTTTACTCTGTGTCAGGCACTGTGCAAGGCCTGTTTCATTTAGTATTTGACTCAGTCCTCACAACTCTACCAGTACACACTATTTACCCTCATTTTTATAGTTCAAATTGAGGCTCAAAAAGGCTTATTAATAATTTGCCTGAAGTCACACAGTTAGCAAGTAGCAGAATTGAGATTCAAATCCAAGTCTGTCATGGACTTTTAACCACCACACCTACTGCCACCATGAAATTATTAGAAGGCAACACAATATCATCCTGTGTAATGACAGGCAGAAGGGAGGTGCAAACCATAACTGTAACTGGGATTCATGACAGGCATCTATCACCAAGGGTTGGACAGGCTTAGAATGTCTCAGTGAAGATGGAGAACTGGGAGCTTAGGGAGGTGATAATTCTAGAAACTTCAGTTCAAAATTAAAGTTTTATGTTATTTCTCAGGCAAACTGGAACTTTATTAATGGTAATTCTTTGCTCTATTGGGAATCTGAGAGTAAATGACAGAAGTTAGATAAATAAATAAGCCGGGAGTGGGGTGCCGGGTGGCTCAGTCTTTGGGCATCTGCCTTCGGCTCAGGTCATGATCCCAGGGTCCTGGGATCGAGCCCCGCATCGGGCTCCCTGCTCAGCAGGAAGCCTGCTTCTCCCTCTCCCACTCCCCCTGCTTGTGTTCCCTCTCTCCCTGTCTCTCTCTCTCTCTCTGTCAAATAAATAAATAAATAAATATCGAAAGAAAGAGAGAGAGAGAGAGAGAAAGAGAGAAAGAAAGAAAGAGAAAGAAAGAAAGAAAGAAAGAGGCGGGGAGTAATCATGGTGGCAAGAGAAATGAGACATAGAGATGGAGGGAGAGGCATAAAGGAGAAGGGAAGAGGGAGAAAAGCTATTCTATAGTTTCTTGAATATTCATTAGATTATCAGAAAAACTAAATCACAGATACAAAGAGATCAGAGGTTTAAGAATCCTCAAAATACATTCTGAAAGATGAAGAAATCCAAGCCCTAAGAGATTTAAGAAGTTGGATAAAGTGACACAGGGGCAGAATCAGGTCTGTAACTTGGATTTGCTGGCCTCTAGTCTATGATGCTTACCTTACAGAACACTCAGCTCCCCTCTCTGAATCTGAGTTTCATCTATAACGTTTTGAGTTTGGAGTAGGTCAATGGTTCCCAAAATACCAGTCTGTGAACTGATCATATCAAAATCACCTGCAGAGCTTACACTGGGCTAAGCACTTGAATATCATGTACTCCTCATAATGACTCTGAGTTAGGGTCTATTTAAATCCCCTTTTAAAAAACGAGGAAACTGAGGCATAGAAAGATTAAGCAATTCTCTCAGCTCATGTAGCTATTTAGTGGTAGAGCAGGAGCCCCAAGCAGACAGGTGATGCCGAAGTCCATTCTCTTAACGAAGTCCATTCTCTTAACGATTAGGTCACACTGCCTCGGGGGGATTAAACAGGGTACAATGAGAGAGAATGTTTTTGCCCCGAAAATTTCAATAAAGATTCTACACTTCCTTAAACTTCTCCGTTGATTACAGAAAAGGGGCCTTTTTATCTCCAAGCACTTTCAGAGGCAGAAGATTCTTTTCTCCAGATCTCAGGGAGGAAATCTCAATGATACCAGAAAGATAAAAGGCTAGACTGCATGGCAACAACAGACTAAAATGGCCCCTCCATGTGCCCCAAACATTATTATAATACCACCTTTGTTTCTCACAAAGCACTTAAATATCTGGCAGTACTAGCCTCCCGGTCAGGAGACAGAATCGGAACTGCAGCTCTGCTGACCCCTTCTGAGATTTCTGCTCTCTCCCCTTGATAAAACAGCTGGCAATTTCAATTTTAGTGAAAACCTGCCTCTTTGGGTCACAATTTTGTTCTGCTTCAGAGACTCAAGAATATAGTAACAAAAAAGATATTTTGATTATCAAAGTCGATGACCAATTCAGGAGTCCCCAAACCAGTAAATGTTCCAAAATAAATCAGATAACCTAACATAAAGCTGTCAACCTTTTCTTTTGCTAAGTAGGGATATCTAAAACCAAACTACGATCTAAAAACAACTCTTTCATAAAATAAAGGACATTTTAACATCAGAAAAGTAGGAAGGGCAATCCCAGAGTAAAGGACAGGTCTTTAAATGAGTTTCCGTTTATGAAAGGTACACTACTTTCTCCTTATCTCTTTCATTTTACCAAGAACTGATGAACTGATATCTCATTCCAGCACCAGTCCGTGCACCCTGCAGTTTGGGAAGCCAAAGAAACCTGTGGCCAAAAAGGCTGGGCCACTTGCTCAAGGTCACAGAACATGATTTAAATGAACTCTTGTCCTTTATCCAGGGAGATCTAAGTCACAGCCTATACAACACACCTCCTAGCCTGCAATTCTTCTTTAGGTCCTGTCCCCAGTCCCGTCCCCAGACCATCTTGGAGCCCTCCTCCCACCTCATAGCTGGCAGAAGAGAGTAAGTGAAAGAGGAAACCCAGGCCATGACTCCTCCCACCCACCCCCAATCCAGTCCGCTCAGAGGTGGACTCCGTGACCAACCAACTTCTGCTAAAAATACACCCTGGACTCTCAGAACTATGCCAACGTAACTTAAAAGTGGTTTCCTGATACAGGCAAAAAGAAGTGTGAGCATGAATTCAGTCTCTATAAAAAAGTCCCACACCCAAAGCTCAGGCTCTTAACTGCCAGTCACTACAAGCTTAAGAAGTTCCCCAGGAAGTAGGGCACCCGTCCATTCCCCTGCACATTTTAACACGCCCAAAGGCTGTAACACCCGCAAGACTTCAAAGCCCATATATTCCTAGAAGTCAATGAGAGCAAGGGCTATTTGGGATCCACAGGCCCAGACAGGGAAAAAACTTCACATACTAACCCATACAGCACATGCGGCAAATCAGGTGGGCGTTGAACTCGTGCTCATCTTGGTAACTAGGCCACATGGCACTCTCGTGTCTGCTGACCCCACCCAAAAGGAGGGTGTTCCAAAGAACCTCCAGCTAGTGGCTTGAGCACCCTCTGCAGCTCCTCAAAAAAGACTTCGAGGTAAACAGAGACAGATAGCCAAAGGGCTATTCGATGAGCAGAGAGAGACAGCAGAAGTACAGAGACGTGGCTCCACCCACCACTTCCTAATGACCTCCTCCTCCCCTTGAGGTCAGAGAGGAAGCTCCTCCCTAGGGCACTTCCAAAAACTGGGTTCAGGTCTTCAGGCAAAAAGTATCCTATTCAAAAGTGGCAGCAGCTCAGTGTTTTCAGACCAACAGCAGCATACAGAGGTGGGAGCTTCATATGAAAATGTCCAGCCAAGTTACTGAGTAAGCCTGAGCAGGTAGAAAGACTGGTCTTTGAGTTAGCCTCCATTTGCAGAGCAGAAGCTTGTGACCTGGTGAATCTTAGTTGCAGAAGAGCTGGTAAGGTAGAACGGCTTACTGCCAACTAAGGAACAGTACATCCATTGCCCAAAAAACTGCTCCTCTGGCTGGCCTCTTCTCAGGCAGAAGTACATATAAAGTTTTAACCAACTGAGAAGGTCCCACAATGGGAGAGACTATAATGGAGTGAATCCCATACACTGTCCACTGCCAACAGATTCCCAGATTCTAAATGGAGATTCATTTCCCCACATGTACAGCTGCCCAAAGGGAAGAGTCACAGTCTCTCCGCAATGACTCCACCTACTTCACAGGTTAGCCCAGCCCCAGCCAGTCTCTCAGGTAGATTAGCGGGGCTGATTTCACCAACTTCAAAAATACTGTTTGCTTGTTGCTCCATTCTTTGCCCTCACCCAGCCAGGAATGTCATCCCAAAGTCCCCTTCCTCTTCCCAGACCCTCCCACTCTGTCTCTGCAGTCAGTGCACTTAACTCAGCGGTGCCAGAGATCCCTTTCTCCATCAGTGAAAGGCTGCTTGCTTGTTTGTCCAACTTGTTTTCTGAGTCTTGGCTAACTGTACCAGACACTGAAATGTTGAAGGAACACAATGAAGGGCTTTTTCATTCAGATGGCCCAGCCCATCTATTGCTTCTTCACATTTCTGACCCAACCAGGGGTTAGAAAAGCCGAGCCTCTGTCGATGGCAGGATAGCCATTCTGATTCCGATCCCGATCTGGCCCCACACCACTCAGAAAGGCCCCACTGCAGATAAGGGCCTAATCACTGGCCCTTTCCCTAAATAGAATGACTTCTTCAGGCTAATGCTACTTCCAATCCTGTTCCTAAAGGCAGGGAGGGAGGGGCAACACCCAGGAAAGCAAGTTTGCAGAGATTAGCCCCAAAGACTGCAAGTGAAAAAGAGTAAACACGAGCTTGCCTAGCAGGCCACTCAATTTAAACAAGCCCTGTGACCTGCCTCGGTCCCCGACAGCTTTCTTCACTCCCTACTGGGCATCCCTCCCACCTACAAACTGCTAATAATCCTGTTACTACTTACTAATAACAGGACTCACAGCTGACTTTATCCCTCCTTGACTAAGCTCCCAGTCACCCCGATAACCTACGACAACTCTACTCAGTTTGTTCTTCTTATTAGACTCTTCTTAGTCTTGGACAGGAAGGATCCTCCTAGAATTTACCTTGTCCTAAGAAGAGAAATGCACAAGAAATTGGGAAAAGAGAAGAAAAAGGAATAAATATTTCCTGATTCATATTTTAGTAAAATTTTCCTTTATCTGATTTAAATTTCTTCAGTCTTATGTCTTTTGTCTTCATATTCTGGTCTCTAACACATTTTGAATGCACTTAATAACCTAAGCTAAAATTAATTGAGCACCTACTATTACTGTAATGTGCTAAGAACTTTAAATATAATTTCATCTAATCCCAACAATTCTCTAAGATAGGTATTATCATTTCCATTTTAGAAGTGAAAATACTTTTAAAAAGCTAAATAACTTGGAGGTGCTTGAGTGGTGCAGTAGGTTAAGCATCTGACTCTTGGTTTTGGCTTAGGTCATGATCTCAGAGCCCTGAGATTGAGCTCCAGGCTCCATGCTCCACTAGAGTCTGCTTAAAATTCTCTCCCTGTTCCTCTGCCCCTCCCCACCCTGCACTCACACAGGCTCACTATGGCTCTCTTTCTCTCTAAAATAAATAAATTTTTTTCTAAAGGCTAAATAACTTGACCAAGATTACATATCCATTTGTTCAACTCCAAAGCTACACCTCCTGTTACACCCTAATCCAGAATAACTACACTGCTGTGGGGGAGCTGTATATTTAAGGTGGCAGAATATTCCTAGGAAGATTAAGAAATAAAAATATTTGAACTATAGCCAACCAGAGATTTAGGGCATATCCCAAATGAATATGCGGGGTAACTTCTAGAAATACTAAATAATTTCATAGTCTCTAAAAGTCAAAATAATCATCACTGGGTAAGCTTTGAAAAAGGTAAATCAAAGCCTGCCTTCTTCCCACTCCCCTGGCATCCAAGCAGAATCTGTTTCCTGTTAAGGCACTGCAGACTGAGGAAGTTAGGGGAGACAGTCTTGGGAATAAGGTCAGTCTACCTGCCAGGAGACACAGGCCTTCCCTCCTAGGAGATCCTGAGCCTCAAAAGGGAAGCTACTACTAACAGCAAGACTTTAAGACAGGCAGCTCTTAATTATTCAGAGGAGACCCACATGAGCAGTGATTACCCAGGCCATCCCCCTTCTTTTTGCCCAACTTTTGGTCATGTCATTGGTCATTGGGTGTCTAGAAATGTTAGAGGCACGAAAAAGTGAATCTGACTGCTACCTGCAGATATTTAAAATACTGAGTGGGAAAAAAATAAAAATAAAAAATAAAATATTGAGGGGCGCCTGGGTGGCTCAGTCGTTAAGCGTCTGCCTTCGGCTCAGGTCATGATCCCAGAGTCCTGGGATCGAGCCCCGCATTGGGCTCCCTGCTCAGTGGGAAGCCTGCTTCTCCCTCTCCCACTCCCCCTGCTTGTTTTCCCTCTCTCGCTGTATCTGTCTCTGTCAAGTAAATAAATAAAATCTTAAAAAAATAATAAAATAAAATAAAATGTTGAGTGGAAGGAAGAGATCCAAGCCAGTATTTCCATACATGGCTAGAAGTTATAGGAGAATTTACAACTGCTGGCTTTCTTACAATAGCACAGAAAATCGAAGTTATACATTTATTTCCTTAAATGCCAGAATCACCCACTGTTAAGGATATTAAAGCGGACACAGACGTCTTTCCTTCTAATGTGTAAGACAATGATTCATAATATATCACTAATTTTTTGTATACTCCCACATTGGCTTTTTCACATTTTTTTCATTGTCAACTGTAAAGACAAATATTTATATTTTGTCCCTGCAGCATACAGGAAATTACTATGTCCTCAATGATATCTTTTGTGAAAAAAGTATCATGAGGATAGTAAACAATTATACAGTCCTTGGGGCACCTGGTTGGCTTAGTGGGAAGAGCATGCGACCCTTGAACTCAGTCATGAGTTCAAGCCCCACACTGGATGTAGAGATTGCTAAAAATAAATAAATAAACAAACAAATCCCACAATTTTATAGTCCTTACCATGTGCAGAATGTATTCTAAAAACTAACTCAAAACAACCATGCAGCGTTACTAACCCCACTTTACAGATAAGGAAGCACAGACCCAGACAGACTGATGTCAATCCGCCAGCAGAGGCAGAGCTGGGATGATAATACAGGCAGCCTGACCCAGACTCTCAACCACAATTCCATGTCACATCCAAGTAGAGGCCAGATGACCACACTGCCAGAAGCACAGGAAATTAGAGACCTTAGTCTTTATTCTTCTCATTCAGACAGGAAATTAGAGGAAGTAAGTGACCTAACATCTCATGTAGTCAGCAGAAGAACCAGGACTGAGGCGCCCGGGTGGCTCAGTCGTTTAAGTGCCTGCCTTCAGCTCAGGTCATGATCCCAGGGTCCTGGGTTCAAGCCCACGTCGGGCTCCCTACTCAGTGGGGAGCCTGCTTCTCTCTTTCCCACTGCCTGCTGCTCCTGCTCTCTCGCTCGCACTCTCTCTCTCAAATAAACAAATAAAACCTTAAAAAAAAAAAAAAAAGAAGAGCCAGGACTTAGAACCCAGGTCCCCTGACTCCAAGTTCAGTGGTCTTCCTACACATCGTACAGATCTGGAAAAAATAGCTAAGGAAAGAAAAAGGCAAAGGCTCCACCTTGATTAAGACAGCTAATGGTTTACTTATTTGAGTAAAGATATATTAGATACATGACCATATATTTATCAAGTACCTGTTACAATAAATTTTTAGATAAGATGAAAGGAGGATGCACAGCTAATGTCATAAATGGAGGAATCAACATTCAAAACAATCTCAAAAAGCAACACCCAATCTCATAGAACAAAATGTAAGTAGAATACCTATGTCCTGTACTGAAGTTCAAGAAAACTAAAGGCACAGAGGTGTCTAGAGGGGAGATAATAGCAATTCATGTACCGGGTTTGACCATTTTATAATTGATCTTAAGTTTAACAGACTCAATAGCATGATGTAGCTGCTAAGAGAAGAGAAGAGAAGAGAAGAGAAGAGAAGAGAAGAGAAGAGAAGAGAAGAGAAGAGAAGAGAAGAGAAGAGAAGAGAAGAGGAGGAGAGGAGAGGAGAGGAGAGGAGAGGAGAGAGGAGAGGAGAGGAGAGAGGAGAGGAGAGGAGAGGAGAGAAGAGAGGAGAAGGGAGGGGAGAGAAAAGAAAAAAGAAAAGAAAAGGTGATGCAATCTTAGGTTGCACTTCATATGGTCCAGATCCAGGGATTATAGCTGGTCGTCCAATGGGATGTTGGAAATGGAAAGAACTTTAGGAGACTGGACTGTCCAATCTTTTATTTTGCAGATAAAGCAAACAAGACCCTAGAGAGGGACATATTTGTCCTTTGGCAAACACGCAAAAATTCAAATGTTCTTCTCAAGGAACCATAAAGCTTTTTTCCCGTCTACGTTATCACAATGTGAGATATTAATAAACTAAAACACAGGGCAACTCTGTATCATTCATTTAACCTCTACTGAGCACCTATGTTAGACCACATGTCAAGCTAAGCCAAGCCCTTTAAGTATATAAATGAATAAGACAAGTTCCCTGCTACAGCTTATATCAAATGCTATCTTAATTCATTTTATTTGTCCAAGTAACATTTACTGACAGCTATTTTGTCTCAGACACTTGAGAAACTGAGATGAGTAAGAGTCCCTGTTCTTAAAGATCTTACAGTCTAATGGACTGTAATTAGTGGAGAGAGAGAGAGAGACGAGCAGAGCAAGATGACAATACAGGTTTGAGTAAGAAGCACTAACACCGTGCTGCTGGAGCAGAAGAGGGACTCTGACTTCAGTGGAGGAAGGCTTTCCAGAGGCGCTAACTACTCACCTTGAAGGATAAGTATCCAGTACTCCAGTTGAAAAGAGGGTACAGGCATTTGGGGTAGAGATCTACAAGTTTTTGAATGAGGCTGGAGTACTAGGTGCTTGTAAGGCCAAGAGAGGAAATGGAACTAGTGAAATAGGCAGAGGGCAGATCATAAAAACACTGGTGCTTTTTTTGTTGTTGTTGCTTTAAGTAATCTCTACGCCCAACACGGGGTTCAAACTCATGACCCTGAGATCAAGAGTCACATGCTCTACCCACCGAGTCAGCCAGGCACCCCATAAAAACACTTTCATGTCATGCTGAAAAGTTTGAATTTTCTTCTAAAAGCAGAGAGAGAGGAAGCACTGATGGATTTTAAGCAGGAGAGTGATATAGACAGCTCTGTATTTTAGAAGGTAACTCCGCCTACAATTAGAACACAGGTGGGGGTGGGGAGGAGTATGGGGGAAACAAATTATTTCAACAGCCCTAGAGAAAAAAATGAGGATGCAAACAAAACAGTGGAAGTTTTTGGAATAATGAGATGATATATGTGAATGTAAGTGTGGACAGGGTATATCGAAAACAATTTAAAAATCTAAATACTAACTGAACTCAAAGTTCTGTCTTACAGATATTATATGACTTCAATACAAATGGTCTGTGTCTTCCTGTATCTTGTTTACATCCACTGAAGAGATGGTGACTTGGGAACGTGGCTGTAAAAGCCATGTACTTATGTAACCAGAGCTCACCAATAGACCCATAACATCCAGGGAAGAAAAAAAAAAAAAAAAAAAACAACTAAGGAAAATGAAGGAATAGTAATCAGTGATTCCTTCCTCCTGTTTCTGCTGTCCTCCCTTCACCTCTCCACATATACACCTGGCCTCCAAATTTTCCAAGCAAAAACGATCGATTTAACTGTCCAAAGGGAATACTAGAATAATAAGGACTTGGGGAGTCGTCTACAGTCAATGGAAAGGGAAGTGTCGACTGACAAAGATCGCCTTCAAACCGAAGCAAGCCTGACACCTCGAAGAGAAAGTAGACTTGATCTTTGCCAGGCAGAATTTGGACTAATGGGCCTAAATTACAACAAGGCAACTTCCAGCTTAAAAGAATTCCCCAGTTACCAACACAATGAATAGTCCAGAGGTGGTATGTTCTACAGTCACTTTTTCAAACAAATCTTATATGCAACTCAACATATAGAACATATAAAAACAGTGTTTAAAAAAATAAAGATAAAAAAAAGCAGGGTTTAATAGTATAAATCAATTTTATGGGTTCAAATTTGTTATTTATTTTAAAACTAAATGACATAACCAGTCAAGCAATTTTGATTAAAATTAGAGATTAATTAATTACAGTTATATCAGCCTCAGCATCCGGTCTATTTCTATGTCACGTTTTATCACAGTGAACCCTTTTAAAAACTGGTTCATACAAACAGCAACAAACAGTAATAGTTTCACAGTGTGCCTGGTAATCTCAGGATAATATTCAAATAAACTGATACAAGAGCCTGAAAGAAGAGCAGAAATACTTGTTTCAAAGTCAAATACCTTGGATATCTAAAATTGTGTACATTCTTTATAATATGTAAATATGACTAGAAATGTGGGACAAGAAGCACAAAATCTTTTAGTACACACTAAGCCAATAATACAGTCATCTGCTGGCAATGTGTCACCCACTCAATGTTACAGACTGAGTACCTGAGCCCACACAACTGAGCCTTGCCTAGAATTTACCAGGCACAGGACCTATTTTCTGCAGTATGTCCTGCAATAGGAAAACACTTACAATTAAAAAAAAAAAGATGAAAAGATACAAACTTCACTTTTTTTTTAATAAACTGTACATTTATAAACAGTTTAAATATATACTTAGAGGTGGTAGAGAAACTTTATTGTGGTGATGTCCAACTGGCAGGTAGTACATGAGAGCATATGTGTTACTTTTAAATATATTTTATTTTAAATAGCTAAAATACACCTCAAAATTGAAATTAAAGTAAATGGGTACAGAATCTTGTAAGCACGTCTACATAAGTTTTGGTATCTGTAATCTCCAATTATAAAACCCCTGCTCCAATTTTACAGATAAAGTGAACACAGCACCTTCCGAAGCAATTAACTATTAGGTACTAGAACCAAAGTTGTTTCACAGAAATAAAAAGCTTTTACAATTTATTTTTCTTTTTATTTCAATGCATTTTATGGCTGTTTATGAAATTCATTTTTTAAAATATAAAAAAGAAAGCACTTAAAAAATAGGGTTCTGACTCCTAAGTTCATAGAAAATCCTATACTGAAGATAAACTTTTAAAATATTAATCAATTAGTGGCTTAGAAATGTCATTACCACAGTGCTCAGGGAAAGGAAAAGAGCAGCCTCCTCCTCCTTGGTAATTACTTTCTAGCCGCATATGAAATAGTATACAGGGCCAAATAATTCATGCCTGCCTATTGCTTTCTTTCTACAAGCTTACATTTCAGGAAAGTCACTTTGGGCGACCTCTTTAACACACCACCACATAAGCAAACATATTTCTAAATGTCTGTTTTTGCTGATACAGATACATGCTGGGATCTGAATATTTAGTCAAAAGCTTTTCTGGGACTTACTGGAAAGGACACTGGGGAATGTCTGATTCTAATTCTAATTCTGTCAAGCATTCATGAACTTTTTTTTTTTTTAAGATTTTATTTATTATTTGACAGAGAGAGAATGAGAGAGAGAAAGCACATGAGAGGGGGGAGGGGCAGAGGGAGAAGCAGACTCCCTGCCGAGCAGGGAGCCCGATGCGGGACTCGATCCCGGCACTCCGGGATCATGACCTGAGCCGAAGGCAGTCGCTCAACAGACTGAGCCACCCAGGCGCCCAAGCATTCATGAACTTTTAATAGAAAGCAAAGTAGTAAGTCATCAAATCTGCATCTTGACCAAAAAAAAGATACGAAGTAACAAGTATCTTAATACATTGGCTTGAAGGGAGTAGGCGGATCACAATGACAGTACTGAAGGCACGGAGATCCAAGGGTGGACTCCAGGAAAAGTTAGACTTTATTAATCCTCAACCATGGAGATTTAGAATCAGCTAAACGTGAGGCTGATTCCTGCACTGGGCTTTTAGAAATCAAAGGAATATAATGTAACTAATAACAAATATGAGAAGAAAGTAGGGTCTGCTACCATCTTTTTTTTTTTTTTTTTTTTTTTTAAGTATCAGGGCCTGACTCTCTGGGGAAAAGAACAGTTAACTTCCATGCATTGAACAGGATGACTCAGATAAACAAGTAAACTGTATGGCTGCCTGAGGGGAAAGGAACAATTTTAATCATATCATAGAGAACAGAGGCACCTTGGCAGAGATACCACTTACCCCTTCCTCTCACTAGGCTTTCTTCCTCTGCCTTTTCTCACCCAAAAATATACCAAATCCAGAAATTTCTCTAATCCCACAAGTTTTCTCGTATCTCTACCTAGAGGAGGGTGAAAGAATTACTGTATGTTTTTGGTTTAAAAAAAGATCCAGAAGCCACTTTGAGATTGTGCGAAAGTAGGGAACGGAAGCAAGGAAGGACCCAAGTCAGCACAGTTGCCACTTCCCTCAGCTTGGAGCCCAGACATCATCTCCTCAAGCCAGCACCCTCCAGCAGACAGCCACATGGAATGGGGAAGAGTCCGGATCTCACACTGGTCCCAGAGCTGCCCAGTTTCCTCAGTAGATCCACACACAAACTAAGGTCTGACAGCACCCCAGCTGAAAAGAGGTGCTGGCCCTTTAAGGAAAGCCACTGGGAAGCCCTCCGTCATTTACCCCACCCTCAAAAGCCCCACAGTCATTTAAAGAATAACTCCGTACACAAGTTACCTGCTCTGCCTCTGGCACATCTCTTCCAGTACAGAACACCCGCAATTCCAAGAACGTGAGTCAAAATAAAGATGGTTGATGGCAAATAAGATGAATCTAGGAAAGGCATTTCCAGGCTCGTCCTTCCTCCTTCCCTGAGTTTAGCCACAAGCCCACAGCTCAGGCAGGCCTCTGAATGCCTTTCTCCTGAGGTTACTGTTGTCCTGAACTATCAGCACACAGTTGTCAGAAACTTCCTGGCGGCTTCTCCTCCATCTCGTTGCTGAATGTCTTTCAGCAGGCAGGCCTAGATGGGGCTAAAACTGTACAGTGTATCTCAGACAAAGCCCAGGAAACAACTGGCCAGAGGGGGAGGGGAAAGGGAAGGAGGAACCAGGAGAGTGAAAAGGAGCGCCTAAGCTAGTGCTGAGCTGACTCAAATTCTATCTTTGGCATCCTCTGTTCAGCTTAAACAAACAAACCTCAGACCCCTCTACAAGAAGGGAGGGTGTCAGAGGACGTCACGCTCTTAACTTTCCACTCCCAGCCAGGCTGTAATACCAGACCTCAGGATGGAGCCAAAAGAAAAAAGTCACAGAATTACTAGGGAATCACTTGCGGGGAGGAGGCTAAGTACACAAGGATGTATTTTAAGTGTCCATGAGTACCCTGGCCAGTCGGAGGGCAACGCTTCCATGGCCTAAGAGGAGGCGGCGAGGGATCCAAAGATCATTACAGAGAGGATCACATACACAACAAGCTCCATGCAATAGATATGACATCACAGCATGGTAAAGATCAACAAGGAGAACCAAAAACCAGTGTGTTTTCAGGGCTGGAAAATCTACCACGAGCTGCCCAAGGGGATATGGGGATGCTCAATGATAGCAGAAAACAATGCCCTCCACAAAACTAAGGCCTGCTTACAAATGAAAACTTGATACGGAGGCTGTAGCAGCAACTGAAAACACCTTACCACTACATACCTACTGGAATGACTAAAATTAAAAAGATAGATAATATCAAGTCTTGGCAAGGACGTGAAGGAACTGGAACTCTCATACACTGCTGGTGTGTGGGGGGGGACGGGTAAATTGGCACAACTGCTCCAGTTTGGCAATTTTTTATAAAGTTAAACATACACATACCAAATGACCAAGCAATATCACTCCTAGGATTTACCCAAGAAAAGTGAAACCATGTGTCCACAAAAAGACCTGTACGTGAAAGATAATAGCAGCTTTATTCAAAATAATGAAAATCTGGAAATAGCCCAAAGTCCATTGACTGGTGGACTAATAAACAAATCATGGTGCATCCATATAGTGGACTACAACACAGCAATGAAAAGGAACAAACTACTGATAGAAGAGCAGGGATGAATCTCAAGAGCATTCTACTACATGAAAGAAGCCAAACACAAAAGGCTACATACTGTATGGTTCCATCCATATGACATTCTAGAAAAGCAAAACTATAGGGACAGAAATCAGGTAAGTGGTTGCCCAGGCCTGGGGGTAAGGGAAGGAACTGACTACAAAAAAAATAAGGGAACTTTTGTGGTGATGGTTCCGTAACTGTATACATTTGTCAAAACTCACTGGATTGTACACACAAAAGGGTGAGTTCTGTTGTACATAAATTAAACTTCAATAAACCTGACACACTGAAAGACTGGAAAGAAGTTTGCACAACCTAAATTGAATATGCAAAGGCCTCACGGTACCACTGATCCGTCTTTTCACCTACTTTTCTCTGAAGAGATATTTTATAAAATGATGTGTGGACACACAACATAACATAGAAGGCCCAATAGCGAGGAGCACATCTAACATCCTCTGTGACACCTTTCACTCAGGGAAGAGTTACAGCTTCTCTTGCTAACAAACTAGTTCTTTATTTATTCCTATGGTGCCTTTTACACTATGGTATGTAAATATGCTATATTATCTCACAAATAAGCTTTACTTTTTTTTGAAGATTTTATTTATTTATTTGACAGAGAGAGAGCGCAAGTAGGCAAAGCGGCAGGCAGAGGGAGAGGGAGAAGCAGGCTCTCCGCTGAGCAGGGAACCTGATGCGGGACTCGATCCCAGGACCCCGGGATCATGACCTGAGCAGAAGGCAGGCGCTTAACAGACTGAGCCACCCAGGCACCCCATAAATAAGCTTTAAAATGCAAATTGCCTTAATACCTGTAAAGTTACCTTTATTTATTTTATTTGGGGGGGAGGGGCAGAGAGAGAGTCTTAAGCAGGGGCTCAATGCCTAGCGCAGAGCCAAATGCAGGGCTCGATCTCACTACCCTGAGATCATGAAATGAACTGAAATCAAGAGTCAGGCTCTTCACCAACTGAGCCACCCAGGCGGCCCATCCTTTTTTTTTTTTTTTAATCTTTAAAAAAAAATCAATAAAAGGGAAGGGTTTTAGATCTGAATAATCTACTAACCAAAAAGATGATAAAGGTCCCTTGAGGGGAACAAATACAATATGAATATTTTAATATGGCATCTAGACCATCTATAATTTTGTGCTAACCTATATCTCATTCATCAAATATTTACTGTTTCCTATGTTCCAGGCCCTGTTCTAGATACTGGGAACACAGTAGTGAACAAAACAAAGACCTTGCCCTCACGCTTATATACCAGTAGGAGAAGATGGAAAGTAAACACAAACAAGCAAATACACAGTTTGTTACGCAAATACAATGGAGAATACTAAAAGAGATGAAAAGGATAAGGGAGTGCCAGTGGGGTCAAGTTTCCAGTTTTCAGGGAAGGCTTCTCTAATAAGATGGCGTTTAAGCAGAGACCTAAAGAATGTGAGCAAACAAATCACATGGCTATCTAGAGAAAAAATGAGCCAAATTTTTTAAGAAGCAAGTGCAAAGACCCTGAGGCAGAAGTAGGTTTGGTGTGTTCAGGGAACATGGAGAAAACTATATTGGTTGGAGCTCACAGAGAGAAGGGGGGAGTGTCAAGAGAGGAAGCAAGAGAGATTATCAGATCACCTATGACTGTATGGGCCACTTGTAAAGACTGGCTTTTATTCTAAGTGAAGTAGGAAAGCTTTGGAAAGTTTTGTGTGAAAGACTGACATGATTTAACTTAGGGTCTTAAAAGAATCCCCCTTGCTGCTATATTGAGAACAGACTATTGAGAGGCAAGAATGGGAGCAGGGCCACTAGGTTAAAACACCATTCCAGGGGCACCTGGGTGGCTCAGTCGGTTAAGCGTATGCCTTCAGCTCAGGTCATGATCTTGGGGTCCTGGGATCAAGCCCCACGTTGGGCTCCCTGCTCAGTGGGAAGTCTGCTTCTCCCTCCCCCTCTGTGCTTTCTCTCAAATAAATAAATAAAATCTTAAAATTAAAAAAAAATAGAATAATAAAATAAAATGCCATTCCAATAATCCAAGTGAAAACTGATGGCTGAGAAACAATAGCTGGGACCAGTGTGGTGTTAGAGCTGTGGTCATATTCTGGATAAATTATAAAAAAAGAGTCATCAGGATTTGTTCATAGTCTGGATGTGGGGTGAGGAAAGAAAAGATAGAGTCACGGCTCCATGAGTTTTGGCCTGGGAAATTGAATGAACAGAACTGCTATGTCCGGAGATGGGAAAGACTGCCAGAGAAGCAGAGGGTTTGGGGCTCACTGGTGGTTGTAGTTGTTCTTTTTTGGGGGGGGAAAGGGGAGGAATTCTCTTTTGGATACAGTAGGTTTGAAATGCCTAGTAGATATACCAGTGGAACTCTGAATATGCAACTGAATATATGAATCTAGAGTTCCGGGAGAGACCCAGGATGAGTTTTAAAGCCAGGAAACTGGGTGAGATCACTTGGGGAGTGAACAGAGAGAGAGGAGACCAAGTTCATGGACTAAGCACTGGAAACCCTGCCACACTATATAGGGAAGAGGAAGAACCACCAAAAGAAAAGCCAGTGGACTAGGAAAACCAAAAGAGCATGATGCCCCAGAAGCTAGGGGAAGGAAGTGTTTTAAGTAGTAATTAGGGGCGCCTGGCTGGTTCAGTTGGTAGAGCGTATGACTCTTGAGCTCAGGGCTGTGGGTTTGAGCCCCATGTAGAATGTAGAGATTACTTAAAAATAAAATCTTAAAAAAAAAAAAAGGGTAGTAATTAACCACGCCAAAGCTCTTAATGTGTCATGATGACGACTGAGAATGGACCACTGAATTTAGCGATGTGGAGGTTGCTGGTTACTTTAATAAGGGCAGTTTTGATGCCAGAAAAGGTCTGATTGGAGTGATTCAAGAGAGAATGGGATTTATAGGAATATGATGAACAGCATGGCGACCAGAGTTAAAAATTTAAAAATGGGCTGCATACGTGAAAGTTGTTAAGAGAGTATATCTTAAAAGTGCTTATCACAAGGAAGAAAAAAAAGAACATTTGGTAACTATATAAGGTGACAGATGTTAACCAGACTTACTGTAGTAACATTTTGCAATATATGTAATATCAAATTATTATGTTGTACACCTGAAACTAATACACTGTGTCAACTATACCTCAATTAAAAATAATTTTTAAAAGTTAAATGTAAAAAAGAGAGAATGGGAGGAGAAGAATTAATGACAACAAAGTAAAAACTACTCAAGGAATTTTGCAGAGACAGGGATGTCTTGATGTGTGAAATAATCAGTGTTTGCTGAAAGGAATAGCGCAACAAAAGGAAAAGGGATAGTGCAATTCAGGGGAGACTAAGCCAGAGCTCCCTCTGGAGCAGGGCTCTCTTGTGAAACAGAACATTTCATTCATTCATTCAATTTAAGAACACAGAGCATCATGTTAAACACAGTGGACACAAAGATGATGATGACACACCTCTTATTGTGGAGACCCTGGAGCTGTGATAGCCAAAGAAGGTAACTTGCTTGGAAGGGCATTTATTATAATATACTATACCAATACTACAATATACTAACATTTACTGAGTGGCTACTAGAAAGCACCTTCACATCTGTTACTTCATTTAATCCTGGTAATATTATTAGCTCAGTTAATACATTATTAAATATTATTAATTAATATTATAAATGGGGATATTTTACAAATCAAGAACTTGGCGCTCATAACATCGTGTGGCATCTGTAACTCAAATTTTTTTTTAAATGTTGTAATAAAAAATAATTTTTTAAAAAGAACCTGAGGCTCAGAAAATTCAAGTTATTTTGTCCAAAGTCACAAAGTAAGAGGATGAACTGCCATCTGAACTTTTATCTGTCTGATTTTAAATCAATGTATCTTATCACACTGTCTCTCTTGGCTAACATGTTCTGGCAAACTACCCTAACTTGCAGTTAAACAATTTAAATATTTATATGTTTGGAATACTTCCTCTTTACAAGACAGTCTGTACACAGCCCCACCCGGCTCCAAGGAAAGAATCTCAACTTCGACGCAAACGTCACAGCGCTGGTGCTGTCTACATCACCCACTGTACAGTTTTCTTTTTGCAATCTTATAAATATCTTCACCATATTTTCATTTCCCAAAGTGAAAGCCATGTCTCTGTCTTATTCTACTACCACTGCAAACCTGTCTTAATTAGAAAATCATATATCACGCTTGTGCCATTCAAAAATACCTAGGAAATCTGAAGAAAAAAAAAAAAATCCAAAGCACTCAAATGTCAAGACACATTCTGAACCTACTGTTATTATTAGAGAAGACAATGAAAGGTATCCAAAGTCATTTGCTCCTCATAAGATGGCACTCTAGACCTTGGATACACCATTTTTCTACATATGACAGGTAAAAAGTTTGTTTCCAGCCTTTGTGTATATGTATGCTTGTCTGAAGGAAGAAAGGAGAAATGGGACTGCCTTTGTGAAAATAAAATAAATTTTTCAGTTAGCAAAACTAAGATGGATCTGTGTGCTGTCATTTATAGGAAGTGGTTAGAGGCTGGCAGGAGGGAGTGACTTGGGTTTTTTTAGAGATCATTTATTATACAAAGAATGGGCCATTTAAAGTCATATTTAGCACCCCCCAGGATATCCCTTCCATATAACCAATGGATAGGGCCCCAAACCACCAAAGAAGCCCTGTAAAAGCAAGACTCTAAACTTCACTAAAGATTTTAGACCTACTTCTCTTTAGGATTACTTCACTCTCCAGAATTTAGGATGATCACCCACAAGAAATCTCAAAACAAGGCAACACCCCAGAATCACCTTCATGTCTGTGACTGGGATGAAAGAAAGCTGGTGAGAGGGGGCCCTGCAACGGTTACTCACACGGCCATGGAGTTAGACCTGGTCTCAAAATAACTGACATCCACAAGCTTCTTAATTTGAGCAGATGTAGACTAAAAATTTAGGACCCATCTAAAAGACCGAAATCTGGAAAAATAATGCTTACAAAGAGGAGACTTTTTTCAAACAACAAATACACCTGAGATTAAAAATTTGGTAGAGACTAGGGGCGCCTGAGTGGCTCAGTCGGTTAAGCGTCTGACTCTTGGTTTCAGCTCAGGTCATATCTCAGGGTCATGGAGCCTGCTTAAGATTCTCTCTGGGGCACCTGGGTGGCTCAGTCAGTTGAACATCTGCCTTCCACTCAGGTCATGATCCTGGAGTCCCAGGATGGAGCCCCACATCAGGCTCCCTGCTCAGTGGGGAGTCTCCCTCTCCCTCTGCACTCCACACCCCCCAGCTAGTGTTCTCTCTCTCTCACTCTCTCAAATAAATAAATGAAGTCTTATTTAAAAAAATTAAAAAAAAGATTCTCTCTCTCCCTCTCCTTCTGCCCCACCCCCACCCCAACCCTCTCCCCACTCACGGGTACACGTGCTCTCTCTCTTAAAAAAAAAAAAAAAAAAAAATTGATAGAGACTAGCATATGGCTGATAGCATTGGAAACCCTGGGATTCTGGGAATGCCAGTACCCAGGCCTCAAAGCCTGGCCCTGAGCTCTGGTCATCTGTCTCCTCCCATAAGTCCAGTAGGCATCTAACTACAGATAGGCAGAGGATGTGTGCTTCACAGGAGCTAATTAGGAGACACTGGGACATCCTTTCTCTAATGTTTAGCAATGTGGGACTGTGATAACAATCAACATGCAAAGGCCCAGAATGCCTACAAAGAATATTCTACATACCCAAGTGTCACTGAAAAAAATGTTAGAAAACTCTCTCTCCCAAATTTCTTGCTCAGTAACCTAGATGCCATGAGCATTATAGTAGCATGGTAATTACAAACTCAGTCTGAAGCCACACTGCCTGGGTTCAAATCCAGACTCTGCTATATACGTCACATTCGCACCTTTGGGTAAATTATTTAACCTCATAGAGCCTCAATTTCCTCATCTGTAAAAGGATGATACTAATAGTACCTGTCTCACAGAACCACAGTGAAGATTAAAGGAGTTAAGGCATTTAAGGTGCTTAGACGGTGCCTGGCATACAGTATGTGCTCAGTAACTATTGGCTACTATTATTATTTGGAGGAGCAGCATACAAACCCATCTGACCACAAAGACCTCTGAATACTGCTCACACTGTACAAAACCCTAATAACTTGATAGTTTACCCAGTTTTCCTAATCCCAGTCTCCAACCTGCCAGTCCTGTCCACATTCACTGTGAGATTAATCTCCCTGACACATGCATAATGAGTACATCTTAATGCTCAATGAATGTTCATTTGTAATTTCATTCTAAAACTTCCAATTCCTCACTGTCAGCAAATTAAATCCAAAACTCTCTGGCTTTACAATATTTTCCTCATTTACTCCGGAATGTATTTCCTTCCCATTTCCACAAGTCAAAATCCCATTCGTATGGACCAGCTTAAAGCCAATACTTCCACAGAATTTTCCCTGGTGACTCCCTCCATCCCAGTTAGAAGGAAGCTTCTCCTTCTCTTGAGATTATATTATACTTTACATGTGTGTTTATTTTTACTCTCTCACTAAAGTTTTTGAAGCTAGATGAATTCTGCTCTCCTATATGAAACCTCATCACTAAACAACTATTTGTGTAATGAGTGAATTAATTAATTAATGAACAAGAGGGTCTGAAGAGCACTGTGAGAGCCAGGGGTATAAGGCGGAACATACTGGAAAGAGCTAAACAAGGTCCAGTAAACGATGAGGATTCACAAAATTTAAGCATTTCTTGGGAATGCATCTACTTTGACTGCAAAAACATACAACAGAGAGGAAATACCTGGAAAACTATTCATCTTATGGCAGGAATAACTCAATATGCTCCTCTAGATAGGCCCAGCAGGTAACACACACTAACAAAGAAGCTGAATCACTTTTAACAGTGGAATTCCAAATCCACCTGGGAGTTTAAGGAAAAAAGTGACTCCAAGAACACAGTGTAAGTTTTGCTTTTTCTTAACGCTGGCAAGAAATTCATTTACTGATTCAGAAAGTCCACTTCTAGAAATCTCTCCAGACATGGATTCTGCTCAACATCCAAACTCTGGGTGGCTTTCTTGTCCAACTTAGCAATCTAGGCTCTTACTCTTAAAAATGAGAAAGAAAAAGGAAAGTAAAGGAAAAGAGTAAAGGTGGAGAGTAAAATGGGTGATGCTCTGTGGCGCAGGCAGAGGGAGAGGAAGAAGCAGGCTCCCCACTGAGCAGGGAGCCCAATGTGGGGCTCGATCCCAGGACCCTGGGATCATGACCTGAGCCAAAGGCAGACACTTAAAGGACTGAGTCACCCAGGTGCCCCTAGAAGACTCATTCTTAAAACCCAAGTGCCTCTCTCTCTGCCCAGGGCTCTAAACTTAACACAGTCTGTTAGCCAAACCTAGATTCAAATTCGGACTTCACAGTTTCTAGCTCTGTGTCTTTGAATGAATTACTTAATCTCTTTAATCTTCAGTTTCTTCATCTGTAAAATGGGGATAATAAAATCACCTCTTTGTGGTGTTACAGTAGGGATTAAGTGAGAAAACACATGGACTATTTGGCACACCACAAGCATTCACTATTGACTATTTTTAAAAAACATTAAAGATTAACTCATTAATGTTAGCTATTATTATTATTGTTATTCTACCAGAGCTTTTATGCCTCAGCAGGGTATCAAGCCATCTTCAGTGGCCAATGCAAGGAGCTGTAAGTCAAGGTAAAACGTGTGGTATTTAACAGCTCTAAGCCACCAACTCAATGAATAAATCAAATTAGGCTTCAATGGCATTGCTTCAAAAGGGGAAGGACAAGAATATTTAGTCCATCTTAATATCCATTATTATTATTGTAAATAATTTCTCTCTTTGGGATTCTGATCATTTCCCCCCACAAAGCAATAATGAGACCTAGCTATTACGTTTTTTCCAGGAAACTCTGGTAGCCAGTATCTTAAATAAACAGAGACAATTCAAGGAAAAGAAGCCCTGTCCATGGAGACTGCTCCTGAATTTTGCTAAGGATTGTTATTTTTGTCCAGAAATATCCCTCATTCCAAGTGAATTCATGATGGAGAGTTAGCATTTGACTCCTATCCAGCTTAAACACATTTTTTAAATGCTTTTCCAAATAAAAACGGTTTCTTTCCCTTTCTTTCTTTTTTTGGAGATAAAAACGGTTTCAATGGCAAACATCTTTTAGTGTGGTCTGGCTAAGAAACATATGATTCACTTTAGTTTCTCTGAGACACCTTGGAACACAAGAGGGCAGAATGGGCATGCGGTTGACAAAGGGTCAGGCCCTCGACAGTAAGAATAAGGTCACCAGGCAGGCTTGAGAATGCCAATAGGTAGTTACATTCAAGACTCAGAAGAAGAGTCCAGGCCAAGATAAGAAGTAGGTAAGAGAGACCAACTTAAACTATTTATCCATGGAAACCAAGCTTTGCACACAAACAGCTAATTTTAGATATCTGTGAGACTGTTTTCTAGATCCTGGCAGTAGCCCTAAACAATAAAAAGGAAAAACTTGCCATCTGAAGACAAAGACAGACTTGTCAGCTTCTTTACACCTGTGGACCCCTGGAGCCTGCTCTGAACCCTAATCCACAACACAAGAATCATTTTGGTCTTTCTCAGGAGAATCTACCACCAGGCCCTGCTTATCTTCTAGTAAAACCTGCTCTCAAGAACCCTCACCAGGGTCCAAGGACCAAAGTCAAATGACCATGGCTAATAGGATTTCCCCTACTAGCATCACTACGATACGAATTATGTGACCCTAGGGACACCACTTAATATTTCTGAACTTCAGTTTCCTAAAATGTACAATGTGTATAAATATAACTATTTCTCAGGGTTGTTGTCAGTAGTAAGCAGGTACACATCAGATGTTAATAAACAGTTTTCTTCCCGTCTCCTTTCATTTTTTTTTAAGTCTCTTCCAGTTTTATTTATAAACCAATTCCATCTCAGCCTTGGTGTCTTGCTTCACCTAGCATCTGGAATAATCTGTTCTTCAAATACTCAATAGATCCACAAAATTCTTTTTTCTTTCTTTTTTTTTCCTTTTTGTACATTTTATTTTTCTAATTTTGCAAATTTGTATTATTTTCATGTCCAAAATTAGACATCTTAAAATGATTGATGTACACCTGAAACTGACAGAATACTGTATGTTAACTGTACTGAAATTAAAATTTAAAACTTGATTTAAAAATGATTGAGTTGGCATAAATAAAATTGAAAGAACATTTCATACCCCTTTCAGTTCCTTTTCATCATGGAATCTTCAAGTAGTTATGGCTTTATAAAAAAAATTGCTTCACCCTGCACTCTTTGACTACAACAAATATTACCAGAGACGACTACTAACAGAAGGCCCCTGGAGGCATCCATTTCTTTCTTTTTAGTTTAGGATTACTCCTGGAAATCTCTTAGATCCAGTAGTCATTGGAGCCACAAAATTCGTAATACAAGTTCATATTTTTTATTTCTGCTCTAATATTAAAAAAAAAAGAGGGCTCAATATACAAAGATGCCACATATAAAGACATATAAAGACAAGGAATCTGATTGGCCTACCATAAGATTAGTGACAGGTTCTCTCATTTAGAGCTTAAACCCCCAGTGACCCCTACTGGACAAAGATAGATACAGAAGACTGAGTTTTATAACTAAGACAAAGAGATTCTATCCTTTATTCTAGTGAAATTTGCACACATAGGACTCTCATTACACAAGCTCAAGCTTGCCTCCAAAACCCACACACACGACATAAAAGGCAGCGATACTAGGTCTAGTCAGCTCACTCCTTTCACGAAAACATTATCACCTCAAAGCTGGTTGGCTTACTGGCTGCCCCAACTGGATCCCCAGTATTCACAGCTTTGTGATGAGTTCTTATAGAAGAAAGAACAGGCAGTCACTGGCACACAATCCCTGCCCGCCCCCACTACCCTACATTTTTCCATTTCCAAAGCTGACTCACTGTCAGCTCAGCCCAGACTCCCCACCAGCAGTCAGGGCCACTGTGTGTGCCCAGTGAGTAATGCTTCCCCAATGCATCCTCCCAGCTGCCTCTGACTTAACAAGTCATAAAAGGAAATATGGGTAACAGTTTTAAGGGAAGAGAACATACGCTCCATCCTAGAGACAGGGATAGTTCCTCTCAGCCCTCTGCAAGGACTCAGAGCTATAGTGAATTCCCTCTAACAGCAGCCAGGTGGCAATGTGGAAACAGCCGAAGGCAGAAACACCAATGAGGACAACAAATCCTTACTTTCTCAAATCTGAGGACAACAGATTCTATTTTGGATAAAACCAAAAGTCATGGGCATTAGGCAGAGCCCAGCCCTGCATAGAGGTTGGTTATGGTTCATCCACCATAGACTGCTTGTCTAGCAACAGCTTGCCCAGTGGAGACTGCAAGCCAGACTCAGTATCAAACTATCTACCATCATTAGCCTCGTCTGTAACGCAAAACCCTAATGAAAACCAAATCTCAAAGAAAGGGAGCAGCCTCTTAAATACCTGCCCATCTACCCTCAAGTTCCCAAAGAAGGGCAGTGAGGAAAAGGGTGCACTGGGTTTTTGATTAGTGACTGGCACACCCAATAGTCAACAAACCCTACATAGACAATAGTTGTAGTTCAACTTTACCCAATAGATATTCCTGGAGTATCTAAATCTCTGAAGTTTATCTCAAACATTTTGGAAGTGACTGTCAAGAGCTAGATAATTTTTGACACAACTTACTTTAAAGATACTGTGAAGCAGGGGCGCCTGGGTGGCTCAGTCGGTTAAGCGTCTGCCTTCAGCTCAGGTCGTGACCCCGGGGTCCTGGGATCGAGCCCCGCATCGGGATTCCTGCTCAGTGGGAGTCTGCTTCTCCCTCTCCTCCCCACTCATTCTCTCCCCCACTATCTCTCTCTCTCTCTCAAGTAAATAATATCTTTTTTTTTTAAGAGATACTTTGGGGGTTTTTTTGTTTTGTTTAAAGATTTTATTTATTTATTTGACAGAGAGATAGAGGACACAAGTAGGCAAAGTGGCAGGCAGAGGAGGAGGGAGAAGCAGGCTCCCCGCTGAGCAGGGAGCCCCACTCAGGGCTCGATCCCAGCACCCTAGGATCATGACCGGAGCCGAAGGCAGATGCTTAACTGACTGAGCCACCCAGGAGTACCCCCTCAAAAATACTTTGAAGCAATAACCCTTGATGAATTATCAAACAGCAAAACTTCAGTTAACTAGGACTCAACTAAACTGGGTCTGCACTCTACTGTTAAGTGAAAAAGAGTCACCTCAAATACATAATATCACTGATTTTTTAAAGATTTCCTTGAAATGGGGGCACTTTCAGTACAGTTGCTTACATTTTTCTCTTACCTATAATCCATGGGTCCCTGATGCCTTGGAATAAAACTATTACCCAGCTCAGTTTTTGATTAAACCTATACTATTGAAGATCCTAATTTATAAAAACAAACAAAAGAAAAAGAAAAAGGAAGGAAGGAACGAAGGAAGGAAGGAAAAAATTACCTATGATATTACCTATGAATATTTGATTAAGCACATATCAGATTTTACCACTACATTTAGCAGTTCAAGAACTAGAGAAGGAGGTGACAGTTCCAGTTCTGTTCCTAGTTTATCATATGACTGTAGGATCATTTAATCACACTGGATCTGTTTACTCATTCATAAAATGACTTGACATTCTAGAGCTCTACATTCTTTTCTAGCCCTAAACTTCTGTGGTTCTGTGAAATATTTAGTTGCCTAGGTTCTGTGTTGTTACCTATAACAACAACAAATGACAAAGCACTCTTGCAATACCTTACAGTCTAACTAGGGAAGTGGTACGTGTATAAATAGTTATAGCATAAGGCAGTACGCTGTGTCACGAGGGTGGCAAGACCACAAGAATTTGGTGAAGAAGAAATTTAGAAGTTCAGGGCGCCTGGGTGGCTCAGTCGTTAAGCGTCTGCCTTCAGCTCAGGTCATGATCCCAGGGTCCTGGGATCGAGTCCCACATCGGGCTCCCTGCTCGGCGGGAAGCCTGCTTCTCCCTCTCCCACTCCCCCTGCTTGTGTTCCTGCTCTCGCTATCTCTCTCTCTCTGTCGAATAAATAAATAAAATCTTAAAAAAAAAAAAGTTACACTTAAAAAAAGAAGAAGAAATTTAGAAGTTCAGTCAATGGAACGGTCATTTTCAGTTGGAGAAATTAAAAAAAAAAAAAAAAAAGGCTTCCATATATGAGGCATATAAACTGGGCCTAAGAGAATGCGTAGGATACCAGGCAGTATGAAATGAGAAGAGGAGACATTCCAAGGAGGAAAGATGACCTGAGCAAGAAAAGAGAAACGAGAAAGTACAAGGGAAGCTAGAGCACAGGGTTTGCGTACTTGAGAGAGAGAGCGCGAGTGAGAAGTTGGGAAGATTCACTTCTGCCAACTTCAGGTTATATGCGGCAGACTTAACATGTATAGTTATCTCCATTCTTTCTGAAACCTCAGGAAAAGACAGTCAAGGAATAAAAATGACACAAACCCACAGAAAAGAAGAATAAAAAATATCAACAAAAGTTTGAAAAACTGCAGAGTGGATAGATCAATGGTCGTTAATTTAAATTTCAGCTTAATCTTTCTGCTAAGTGCCCGTGAAGAATGGGGAACAGTAAGAAACCAGGTAATCTGTGCTGCAGGGCTCCAGAAAGCCTGGGGAACTGGATGCACCAGGGGCCTCTGAAGGCTGAGGAGAGTAGAAGAAAGCTGCTGGATGAGGCTGAAAAGACCAGTTGGAAGTCTTCAGGCCCACATGAGGTCAGAAGTGTGCCTCACTAAAAATAGGGGTGTTAAGTGAAATTTGACATAATGAACAAGCCTCTCCACCCTGCCCCACTGTCCTGACTGGCAACCCCAGAGCTCTGGCTGCCAGGCTTCCGAGGCCCCGGTAGCAGAGTGGCCAATTCCTCTCTGGAGAAAAAGACCTCCCCCTACCTGGTGATTCATTAAGAGTACGCCAGTCAACAAGTCCCACCAATCAGCTTTTTAAGCTTCCATTCAGCTTTTTTAAGGGCTAAGTCTTACAGATGAAGAACACCAAGAAACAGCAGACATTTTAAGAGAGTCTTTAAACATGAAAGAGAGAGATCAAAATGAACAAACAAAAGGAGCTGGAAACAGACAATATTGGAAGCAGAGGAAAACATCGAGGGGGTTGGGGGCACTGTAATTAATATCCTCAGAGAGCACTAAGGCAGTATTGCCATAAAACGAGAACAAGTAGTATAAGAAAGGAACACTCAGAAAATCTTTTAAATACTTAGAAATAAAAAATACAGGGATGCCTGGGTGGCTCAAGTCGGTCAAGTGTCTGCCTTCGGCTCAGGTTATGATCCCAGGGCCCTGCTCCTCAGGGAGCCTGCTTCTCCCTCTGCCTGCCCGCTCCCCCTACTTGTGCTCTCTCTGACAAATAAATAAATAAAATCTTAAAAAAAACAAAAACAAAAGAAATAAAAAATATAGGAAGAGTTGGAAGATATAGCTAAGGATCTTTACCATAAATTAAAACAAAAAGAAAAAGAGAAAATACAGACAGGGTTAAAGAATTCAGAGGAGCCATCAAATCAGCCCAATATCCAACAGAAAGAAGTATCAGAAAGAGAAAATGGGAGGAAATTATCAAAGAACTAATAAATGAAAGACGTGTTTTCAAATGAAAAAGACCCACAGAGAACTCAAATCAGCAAACTAAAAAAGAGCCCCACCAATGCACATCATCATAATATTTCAAAACACCAGGGATAAAAATAAAACCCTAACAGCTGTCAAACAACAACAACAACAACATCAGGTCACAAACCAAAGTCAGGAACCAGAATGGCATTGGACTTCTCAACACCAACACTGGAAGACAGAAGGAAGAACACCTTCAAATTTCTGATGGAACGTCATTTGCAACCTAGAAGTCTTTATTCAAACTCTTAAAGAGAAACTAAAATATTTTCAGACAAAGAGATTTTCAGATAAGCAAAGTCTCACAACTATTTACCACTCATGTATCTTTTCTCAGGAAGCTACTCTAAGATATATTCCAATGAAGGGCTGGAGTGAACCAAGAAAAATGGCAGCATGAGATCTAGGAAACATGGGATCAAACACAGAAGAGAGGTAAAGGAATTTCCCAATATGATGGTGAAGGAAAGTCCCAGGACGACAACTTTACTAAAGGCCTGAGCTGGAGAATAGAATTGGAGAAAAGAAAGCTCTTGGGGGATGTCTCCAAAGAAAATATTGAACCAAAAAATTGTTTGATTTTAGGGCGCCTGGGTGGCTCAGTTGGTTGGGCGACTGCCTTCGGCTCAGGTCATGATCCCGGAGTCCTGGGATCGAGTCCCGCATCAGGCTCCCTGCTCGGCAGGGGGTCTGCTTCTCCCTCTGACCCTCCCCCCTCTCATGTGCTCTCTCTCATTCTGTCTCAAATAAATAAATAAAATCTTTAAAAAAAAAAATTTGTTTGATTTAAAAAAAAAAGATTATTTAATATTTTCCAACATACTGAGAGCTGTCTTAGCTTTCCATGGGAGAGCACAGAAATAGGGCCACAGAGCAGTAAACAAATGATAAAATAAGGCAATTATTAATTTCAGGGGGAAAAAAAGTCAATCAAGAAAGGAAGTGCAATTATAGAATACTATGTGACTCACCTTTAGGCAAATATTTATATAATCATAATAATCTAAACACTGAATACCATACAATGGTAATAATATGGGACAATGGGAAACAGGGGAGAGGGGAAGAGGGCAGGGATGAAAGAACTAAATCCTAATTTTCGATGATAGATCATCAACAGATAATGCCTAAAAATGAAAAATCAAGAAGCACTAGTACAAGGGCATATTTAAGAAATGTAGTAGAGGGGCACCTGGCTGGCTCAGTCAGTAGAGAATGCAACTCTTGATCTTGGGGTTGTGAGTTCAAGCCCCACATTGGGCTGGAGCCTACTTTAAAAAAAAAAAAAGAAAGAAAGAAATGTAGTGGAAAATACTAAAAGAAATAGCTAAATGACTTGGAAGCAGTTCTCAGAAGTGGGGAGGGATAGATTATTTTTGTTATAAGCCTCATTGTAATATTTGGCCTTTTAAAACAAGAATAAATATAATTTTGGGGCACCTGGGTGGCTCTTTGGTTAAGCATCTGCCTTCGGCTCAGGTCATGATCTCGGGTCCTGGGATCAAGCCCAAGTCTGGAGTCTGCTTCTCCCTCTCCCTCTGCCCCTCCCCCCAGCTCATTCTCTTGCGCGCTTGTGTGTGCACTCTCTCTCTCTCAAATAAATAAAATCTTTTTAGGGGCGCCTGGGTGGCCCAGTTGTTAAGTGTCTGCCTTTGGCTCGGGTCATGATCTCAGGGTCCTGGGATCGAGCCCGGCATTGGGCTCCCTGCTCCACGGGAAGCCTGCTTCTCCCTCTCCCACTCCCCCTGCTTGTGTTCTCTCTCTCGCTCTCTGTCAAATAAATAAAATCTTTTTAAAAGAAATTTAAAAAAATCTTTTTAAAAATATAAATATAATTTTGATAAAAATAATTTTATAGAAAGTCAGGCTGGATTATGGAAGGTCTTAAATGACAAGATGAGTTTGGATTTTATCCTATAGGTGACAATGAGCCCCTAAGAGTTCACTCCTACTAAGAAAAAAAAAAATCAAAAACATGTTTGGAATCCCAGCCCCCAAATAGATTCCCTTAACATTCTGGTTAATTGGTATGTCAGAGCATTTCTCCTTTATCACTGCTCGACCTTATGATTAAAGGACTTTAGCTCATAACCAAAGGGAGAGAAGACCTGTATACATTATGGGCAGGTACACAAAACACGTTCAGGTCAAGACTGCTGCTTCTGCTCAGACTCATCTGACTCAGTGAGTCAGATGGTGACTTCTGAAACAGCCTCATCACAGATTACCTTCAGGGGGCTCCCAAATCCAACCCAAGCTAGAGAACAGTTTTCCCTGCATCTTTTGGCACTTCAGGCTAAAAGTCTCTTTTTTTTTTTATTCTTATGTTAATCCCCATAACATTACATCATTAGTTTTAGATGAAGTGTTCCATGATTCATTGTTTGTGCATAACACCCAGTGCTCCATGCAGAATGTGCCCTCCTCTATACCCACCACCAGGCTAACCCATCCTCCCACCCCCCTCCCCTCTAGAACCCTGTTTGTTTTTCAGAGTCCATTGTCTCTCATGGTTCGTCTACCCCTCCAATTTCCCCCACTTCATTCTTCCCCTCCCGCTACCTTCTTCTTCTTCTTTTTTTTCTTAACATATATTGCATTGTTTGTTTCAGAGGTACAGATCTGAGATTCAACAGTCTTGCACAATTCACAGCGCTTACCAGAGCACATACCCTCCCCAGTGTCTATCACCCAGTCACCCCATCCCTCCCACCCCACCCCCCACTCCAACAACACTCAGTTTCTAAAAGTCTCTTCTAACGATTTGTCATTTCATGGAAAGACATAGGGAGAAGCACAACTAAAAGGGAGGACGAATATTGCCAAGTAAAGCCCAAGCAAGTCCAGTACCTTCTCTAAGAAACGTTATCTGATTCAGTCCCTTCTGATTCATGTCTTTCTTACCTGAAGGTCAGTTTTAGTCCCACAATAGACTTACCTGACAGTATTAGCCCAAAACAGCCCATGATCAGCCAGAAGGATGCAACAATTAAAGACAGCCCCAGGAGTGCCTGGGTAGCTCAGCTGGTTAAGTGTCTGCCTTCGGCTCAGGTCATGATCTCAGGGTTCTGGGATCGAGCCCTGCATTGGGCTCCCTGCTCCCTGCTCAGCGGGAGTTGGCTTCTCTCTCTCCCTCTGCCCCTTTAATTAATTAATTATTTAATACAACACCAAATAGTAAGCTTTCCTCGCTCCCTTTCCAATTCTGAAGTTTTTGTATTTTTTTTACCTTTTTTTACTTTTTTTAACTTTTTCTTCTTGTTTATGAGATTTTTTTTTTTTTTTAAGATTTTATTTATTTACTTGTCAGAGAGAGAGAGAGAAAGAAAACATGCAGGGGGAGCAGCAGGCAAGGCAGGACCCTAGGATCATAACCTGAGCTGAAGGCAGATGCTTAACCGAGCCACCCAGGAGCCCTTGCTTATGATATTATGATATTTCTTAAAGAGAGGCAATATCTTCTGTCCTATGCTACCAAAAAGTCCTCCCTGCCACTTTCAGATAAATGATCCATAAAGCACAAAAGCAGCAATTGATACTGCTAAGCCCTGTCTCCCCAGATATTTCTTGAGACCTGAATCCTGACAAGAGAATACAAGCAATAAATACCCTCTCTTTTATCTTTTTGAAAACTGCTGATTTAGCCTCCAACCTCATAATCATACAGACTCTGCTAAGTTTTAAAGCATAGTAGTGACCAGGAGCACTCTCTTACAGTCTTAATATAAATGGAAGCCTGGGGGGGTGCCTGATTGACTCAGTATGGGGGTACGGGGGTGGGGGGAGCATGTGACTCTTGATCTTGGGGTCGTGAGTTCAAGTCCCATGTTGGGTGGAGAGATTACTAAAAATTAATTAATTAATTAATAAAATAAAACAAATGGAAGCCTGAATACCTAACCAACTTTAGTGATTTGCAATATGAAGATATACCAAAACTTACTATCCTTTCCCCTGACTGTAAAGTTCCCCTACTTATCAACTTCATCCATACACACCAATTCAAAGAAGAAAAAAAAAAGAAAGAAATTTAACTGAGGTTAAAGATCCAGCTCTTGCCAAAACACTGGAGGGAACTGAAAAAACAAAACAAAACAAAACATTAAAAACACTGGAGGGAACCACAGTACTTTTGGCAATAAAGTCCCTGAGATTTGACCTTCTGATATCTAGGCGAGTTCCTGTATCTAATATATCAGGGGAATGCCACACTTCCAGCCACCAAGACACAGACCCTGCTAGCCACAGAGCTAACGCACAGAGTGTAGGAGCACAGCACACTGCGTGTCATGAGATGTCTCACCCAGATATGAACACAGTACACCCAGGACAGGCAGAGACTTGACCACATGCTCTAAAGGCACAGGAACAGCACTGCCCACACCAGCGCTCATGGGAAAGGAACTAAAAAACAGGTGACGTTTCTTGTGATCTCTGCCAGTCAATCATTCTGACTGCCCAGGCAACCACTCCCTTCAACACCTCCCTTCAGCCTCAACCAAGGTTCCTGTCTCCACCTGCTCCTCTGACATCATCCCGTCATTATATTTTCTTTGAAATGCCTTTGATGAAAAATGAGTCATCTCTTCCTGCCGACACAGGCCTAAGCCTCTTCCTGGCGAGTCATTCTTTTTTGTCAGTCCTCTGAGGGCAGGGCGCCCCCCAGCGGCTCCTCCAGCTGCTGTCTCTACACCTCCCAGGAAAGACTGTCTCAGAGCAAGCTAACAGCCTGGAGGAAAAAATGTAAGAAATGAAAATGAGGTTCTCAGTGGAGCTGGAATGAGGCCTGCGACCCAAAACATAAACTATCCATGTGGTGTGTACGTATGAAGTTGGGAAGATAAATAAGAACTAGGGTGGGACACAGTCACACTTAAAACTTGGAAAGCCTTAAACCTCAGGACATTCCCCTTAAAAGGTTTTGTTCCTCATACAGTGTGCCATCAACTATTCTTCTGCATGAAGTGATCGCAAATCTAAATCTTCTCACCTTGAGGCTTTGGGGCAACAGTAATCTGCCCAGTGCTCAAGACAGCGGCGCTCTAACTTCAAGATTCACAGTGGCAGGAATAAGGGGACAAGCACAAATTGACAGAATGCTATTCATACATACAAATCATCCTAAATTTTTTTGATAGCAGTTTTATTGAATTTAATTCACACACCATACAATTCACCCTTTAAAGTGTACAATTCAATAGATCTTAATATATTCACAGAGTTGTACAACCATCACCACTATATAATTTTAGAACATTTCATTAACCCCCAAAGAAACCCTATATCCATTAGCAGTCATGTCCCATTCCACCCTCTCCTAGCCCTGGCAATCACTAATCTACTTATTGTTTCTATGGACTTGTCTATGATGGAATCATATAATATGTGGTTTTTTGTAACAGGCTTCTTCTTTCACTTAGCACGTTTTTAAGTTTGATCCATCTTAGCATCAATTAGTACTTCATTCCTTTTGACTGCTGAATAATATTCCATTGTATGGATGTGACACATTTTGTTTATCCATTCATCAGTTGATGGATATATGGGTTGTTTCCACTTTTGAGCTACTATGAATAATGCTATGAGCAATTGTGTACAAGTTTTATGTGGACATACATATTTGTTTCTCTTGGGTATAGACTTAGTGGAATTGCTGGGTCTATCTTCAACTTTTTAAGGAACCAATGAATTATTTTCCGAAGCAGCTGCACCATTTTACATTCCCACCAGCAATGTATGAGGATTCCAATTTCTCCACATCCTCCCTATGTCTTTTTAATTATAGTAGCCATTCTAATTGGTATGAAGTGGTATTCTCATCATGATTTTGATTTGCATTTCCTTAATAACTAATGATGTTGAGCATCTTTTCATGTGCTTATTGGTTACTTGTGTATCTTCTTTGGAGAAATGTCCATTCACTCTTTTGCCCATTTTTGATTGAGTTGTCTTTTTACTGTTATATCTAAAATATATAAAGACTAGGGACACCTTGGTGGCTCAGTCAGTTGGGTGTCTGCCTTCAGCTCAGGTCATGAACCCGGAGTCCCAGGATCGAAGCCTGCATTGGGCTCCCTGCTCAGCGGTGAGCCACTTCTCCCCCCTGCCCCTCTCTCTCTCTCTAATAAATAAATAAAATCTTTAAAAAAAATAAAATACATAAAGACTCATAGAATTTAAGGCCCTTATTAAATATATGATTTGCACATATTTTCTCCTATTCTGTGGTGTTTCTCTTCACTTATTAAACAGTGTCCTTTGAAGCACTAAAATTTTTAATTTTGATCAAGTCCAATTTAACTATTTTTTCCTTTTCTTTTGTTGCTTGTGCTTTTGGTATCATATTCAAGAAATCATTGCTTAATCCAAGGTTGCCAAGACTTAGTCCTAAGTTTTCTCCTAATAGTTTTATCGTTTTAGCTCTTACACATAGGTCTATGAACCATTTTGAGCTTTTGCATATAGTATCAGGTAGGAGTCCAACTTCATTCCTTTGCATATGGATATCTGGTTGTCCCAGTATAATTTGCTGAAAAGAACAATCCCTTCCACATTGCATTGTCTTGGCACCTTCATCAAAAATCAATTGATCATAAATGCAGGGGGTTAATTTTGGACTCTAAATTCTATTCCATTGATCTATATGTCTATTCTTACACCAGGACCATACTGTCTTGATTGTTGTAGCTTTCTAGTAAGTTTTCAAATTGAGAATGTGAATCCTCCAATTTGTTCTTCTTTTTCAAGATTACTCTATTACAGATCCCTTGCATTTCCATATGAATTTTAGGGTCAACCTGTCAATTTCTGCAAAAAAGCCAGCAGGGGATTTGGTGGGGAGTGCACTGAATCTGTAGATCAATTGGGGGTACTGCCATCTTAACAATATTAATTCTTCCAGTTCATGAACATACAAGGTAAGAAGCAATCTGAGCCACTGTCTTCTGATACTTTGAGACATAAATACTTAAATTTTCTTATGGTCTTATCAAATACTTAGCACACTGGGGCGGTCTGAGTGGCTCAGTCAGTTGATGTAGGGCTCTTGATTTTGACTCAGGTCCTGATCTCGGGGTTGTGGGATCAGGCCCCACATTAGGCTCTGCGCTCAGCTCAGAGTCTGCTTGTCCCTCTCTGTCTGCTCCTCTTCCCACCCCCTGTCTCTCTCTCAAATAAGTAAATAAATAAATAAATAAATAATACTTAGCACACTGGAGATACTTGATTTTAAGGCCTTCCCCCAAAAGAAGTAATATGCTAAAAGATACTAATTAAAAAGCCTCAAAGTATCTTTCATATTTTTTATTAAATTATTTATTTATTTGACAGAGAGAGACACAGTGAGAGAGGGAACAACACAAGCAGGAGGAGTGGGAGAGGGAGAAGCAGGCTTCCCGCGGAGCAGGAAGCCCGATGCGGGGCTTGATCTCAGGACATCGGGATCATGACCTGAGCCGAAGGCAGACACTTAACAACTGAGCCACCCAGGCGCCCCAAAGTATCTTTCATATTATAATACATTATGCTTTTTAACAAATTTCCAAAACAGCTAAGTACTCTAAGACCTAGAGACTCAGCCAAGCTTACTGAAAGGAATAGCAAAGGCCCTGTGATCTGCCAGGCCACTGGCCTTGGCTCATTCCACTTTACTAAAGGACAAAAGGATGGAATAACCATGACCCATTCTCTACTACAAATGCCTCAAATAAGACAAAATAAAATGTTCAGAATTATTTTATATCTTCTTTTATATAAACTGGTCACAAATCATTTCTGAGAGAAATTAGTCTTTGTATCAGTACCACGGTAGGGAACCAACATTTTTAATAAAATGGACTTGTATGTAGCAATTGGGTTGGAAGCAATTGGGTTGGAAGAGGGGACACATAGTAATTCTTAATGCTGTATTTATATAACAAACAATTTGCACTTAAATTTGTTTATTTAGAGTGGCTGGGGTAAGGGGTGCTGGTGATGGGGGTGGAGGGGATGACGGCGGTAGGGACACTAAAGGCCCACCTAGCCCTCCTTTGGGTTGCCACTATATTTACTAAACTAGAATAAAGGCAAAGAATAGTACAACTTTATGTAATAATATATGAACAATATAATCAACATTATGTAGTTAAGTAGGCAAAAAGCTAACCAAAGGCAGTCCACTAGCTACCATCAACCCTGACCTCTTCAATCACTCAGCAAAGCTCCCGCTTTCAAACATAACTAAATGCCTCTTGGGTGTGCCAGGCAGTGATCTTTCCATGCCTAACTCTAATCCTCTCTAAATCCTACTCTTTCAAGTAGGAATTATCACCCCCATTTTACAGAAGAGGAAACTGAGACTTACAGAGATTAAGTAACTTGTCTAAGATCATACAGCTAATAAGCAGCAGAGCTGGGATTCAAACCCAGGCATCTTCAATTCTTTATCTGGTGATTCTTCCACTAGTCCAGTGGCTTTCCAAATATCCCAAATCTCCTATCAGGCTTCAGCCCAAGGTCTTCAAGGAACAGAAGACACAAAAGAGCAGCCGAGTCCCACTCCAACTCCGTTCTGAGTGGAACTGGCTTTCTAGCAGCATGGGAGAGGGAGGGAAAGAGGCAGAGGTGAAGGGGGTGGGGGCAGGGACAAAGAGAAATATGACCAAAGACAAAAATGGACGTCAGTGAAGAAGTGTGTGAGGGAGTTCACCTTGTAGATAAAAATGAAACTGAAAAAGGGCAGGCAGCCCTGGCCAAGAAAGATAAGACAACTTTAGTCAAAACTACAAATTTTTTTTTACTGATGATTTCCATTTCTCCTCTGTAAACAGAAGTTAAAATATCACTTAATCACTGTTTAATCATTCTCCAAGTTCACTGTGGTTTAACTACTTGTATTCTGACGGCTTCCAGCATGCTCCTAGAAAACTCTGGAGGGAGCTAAGGAGACCATAAAAAGATGGCTAAAGCTAACAATAAAGCAGAAGGAAACTTTCAGTAAGCCTAAAGCTCCAAAACCACTTTACCAAGCCGGAAGTTTTATATTAAGCTCACAGGCCACCTGTTCCTTCAGTGTTTCGATCTGACACCTAATCCACGCATGGCTACGGCTCGTGGGATTCCATGAGTGAGACGCCAGACCAGAATTTCACTCCTGAGGGCCAGGGCTTTAAGACTGCTGGAATGTGCCTAGTAAAGACATGGGGGAGTCTGGGCAGCTGAATTCAGTAAAGACAACTGCTTTCCCTCAGCCCAAGATTATGAATTTAAAAATAAATCTCAGTGACCCTCATGCCTTAAGAATCATTTGGGAAAGAATGTTGTTGAATCCAGCAACGATCTGTCACATTTGGGTGAACCAGAGGGAGGGGGAAAAAGACAGAAATGTTCTTACCATCCCTCTCAAGGACTCTGATTGGACAAAATAACAAGGGAAATCCCAAGCTGGCTTCCCCCAAAGCCAAGGCTTATAAAGTATATATTTCTAAATTTCCTGTATTTGCAGATTTCAGGAAGGATGTTAGTGCACGTGCAGCATTTAGGAGGCACAAAGATTATGTTCAATATACAAGGTATTTTTAAAAGGAAAAACTACAATGTAACTGTAAAGCAGGCCTCTGTGGACTGCCTGTCATACTGAGGACGGGGACACAGCCTGGAGGCCTCATGCTCCTCTCCTGGAATCTGTAAATAGAAGGCAGTGAGGAATAACGGTTTCCCTGACAGCCTAGATACGGCGGAAATCCCCTTCTCAGTGATCCCATTTCTCAACTTGATTAAAATAACTACCACCCAGATTCTTGGAAATTGGCATTTTCCTTATTCAATTGGGAGCTTTATCACCATGGCAGTGCAGCTTTTCTTTTGAGCCAAATAGCTACAGGATTTCAGCATTATTCTCACCCAACTGATTCTTAAGACTTGAGGGTCACTGGGAACAGCCTAAGGGCACTTGAGAAGGCCAAGTCTCTCCCATTCACTACCGCTGCTGGTAGAGATAGCAAAGTAAACAGTGCATAGAGCAGAACTGAGAGGTTTCCACAAAGTCACCTCATGGAGCTGACTTTCTGAAAGGTTATACTACCAATGCCAATTAGAAACTGGGCATGGGGCTTGCAGTCCTACCTTGCTCTCCACACACAAATGTTCTTACCACCACCACCATCCCCCTCTCATCAATAAAAATGTTATGAATGGCATGTGGAGTGGTTCCTGGACCCTTCTCTGATGTCCCCTCCTTGCACAGCAAAATGATGAAAATCTAGAAAAGTCCTATAAAAGAAACCCTGTGAGGGGTGCCTGGGTGGCTAAGTTGGGTAAGCGTCTGCCTTCAGCTCAGGTCATGATCCCAGGGTCCTGGGATTGAACCCAAGTCAGGCTCCCTGCTCAGCTGGAGTCGGCTTCTCCCTTCCTTCTGCCCTTTCCCCCTGCTTGTGCTGGCACTCAATCTCTCTCTCTCTCAAATAAACAAAATCTTAAGAAGAAAAAAAAAGAAACCCTGAGAGGTGACCCAACAGAGGCTCTACAGTTCAATCATGGTTGTTGAAGTTTTTGTTTTATTGGAAGGTTTTAGTTGTTCATTTTTTTTTTTTAAGGTTTTTTTCTGGGGTAAAGCAGCAGCATATGTGGCTGAAAATAACCCATTTTCCTTTCTTACGATTGAGAAAGCAGGGACCGCAGCTTTTTTTTTTTTTTTTAATTTTATTTATTTGAGAGAGAGAGAACGAGAGAGAGCACATGAGAGGGGGGAGGGTCAGAGAGAGAAGCAGACTCCCCGCCGAGCAGGGAGCCCGATGCGGGACTCGATCCAGGGACTCCAGGATCACGACCTGAGCCAAGGCAGTCGCCCAACCAACTGAGCCACCTAGGCGCCCCAGGGACCGCAGCTTTTGACCTTTGTGACAATGTGATGTTTTGAGCCAACAAAAACTGAAAGAGCCTGACAACAGGTAGAATGGGGCAGGGTTACAAAGACCAGAACAAATGCAGGCCCTCCCATCCTGAGGCTCCTTCTGCCTCTATGTCTGAAAACACTGACTGCATAGACTTCCCCCAGGCCTGATAACTGTTTGATTTATATGCAGCAAGGGCTATCTTTCACAAATCATTTTTCTTATTAGCTACTTATTTCTGATAGCCCCTCACTGCTCAAAAGAAATAGTTTTAAAAAAAATTTTAAGGGGGTGCCTGGGTGGCTCAGTAATTAACTGTCTGCCTTCGGCTCAGGTCATGGTCCTAGGGTCCTGGGATTGAGCCCTGCATCAAGTCCTGCATCGATCAGGCTCCCTGCTCGGCGGGAAGCCTGCTTCTCCCTCTCCCACTCCCCCTGCTTGTGTTCCCCCTCTCGCTGTGTCTCTCTCTGTCAAATAAATAAATAAAATCTTTAAAAAAAAATTTTAAGGATGAGAAATTACCTTGCTTTACTGCTTACCAGTAGTAGCTCCCAGAAGGAAGAACAATAGGAAGAAAAAAAAGGGATATAATACATTGCATTTTATATATGTAAAGGTTTTTTTTACATTGTGTGTGTCTTATATGTTTTGAAAACATCTGTATTTATGATACAGGTCACATGATTTTTTTTTTTTTTTTTTTTTGCTTTGGTATACATTTTAACCCATGAAGTAAAAAAAATTTTATAAATAAAACTTCTGGGGTGCCTGGGTGGCTCAGTCGTTAAGCGTCTGCCTTCGGCTCAGGTCATGATCCCAGGGTCCTGGGATCGAGCCCCGCATCGGGCTCCCTGCTGGGCAGGAAGCCTACTTCTCCCTCCCCCACTCCCCCTGCTGTGTTCCCTCTCTCGCTGTCTCTCTCTCTGTCAAATAAATAAAATCTTTAAAAAAAAAATTTTTTTTTCTAAAATATTTTTGAAAAACAAAAACAAAGAACTCCATTCCTCCCCAACTGCCCTTTTCATTGAGTAAATACCACTGATCCTTGAGACCCTAGGAAAACCCCACCTCAACCTATTTGAGACCAAACTAGCATTCAGTGCCTTGTGTTTTAGGATTTTTTCCAAGGTCCAAATGAACAGAAACTCCATCTCCTCTAGTTTGATGACCAAATCAGGACAAGAGAAACTATAGCCTGGCTGAGGTATCTCTCTAAATACACACACTACCATCTTTCCTCAAATTGAACCAGGGGACTGTGTGAGCCCCTTGAAAGCCATGACTATGTATTTTCCACACTTAGTTCTGTACCTTGCAAAGAATGGAATTCAACAAATGTTTGTTGACCTTAACTATCCTTTTGGGTTCCAAGTGATACAAACCCTCATCCTCCTGTAACTATGGTCACCAATCTCCCTTCTCTCAAATCTCTAGGCCAATGAAAGTGACTCCCAGTCTTGGAAATCAAAACACAGCTCCCAGTTTCTAGACTATCCCAAAAGATGCCACATAATTCTCAAATACGTCTTTGAAACAGAACTCATTTTAACCCTCTTGAAGTTCATAATGTCTGGCATTTTTGTTAAGGAAAGGAACTGAAATAAAATTAAACAAAAGAAGTCATAATTCCCCCAAAAGTCCTGGTGTAAAAATAGTTAAAGGGTCTTTCAAAGGACTGCTCCTCTCCAAGGCTTCAAAGGCAAGCAATGTGATTCAGAGAAACCCGGGCCATGGTTTCATCTTGTCATTAACCAATTATGTCACTTGAGGAAAGTGTCCTTTGACCTCTCTGAGTGGGCTCTTCCTCATCTACCTCTTTATGATACTATGAATTTGGGGTTGATCCCAGAACCAACTAAACCTCTAGAGCTAAACCAGTGATGCTTAGTAGGTAAAATGAGAATTCAGTTCTAACTGGCCTACCCTCAGCAAGAATTTCCTACAGAAAAATGGCCTTAAAAAGGAAGAAAATAAAGGAGAGAAAAGGCCTTCTATGCAAGGGATAAGAATCATAAATTAGTGGAGGACCCAAGAAGAAGAAAGTGGAAGCTGTGCCTACATAATTTAAATGAAGACTCTTAAGGGTGTCCCCCACCCCCAGCCACTCACTCTCTCCCAGCCCCCTTAAAGAATCCTGAATACTGAAAATAATTAAGAAATGCAAAAGGTAAACATACAAACCAGCATTCTGGACAAGAGAAAAATTGCTGAGAGCTATAAAACGGGTTTAAGAGCAGAAAATAAGGATTTAAAAAACGGAAGATGGGTGCCTGGGTGGCTCAGTCGGTTAAGTATCGGCCTCTGGCTCAGGTCATGGTCCCAGGGTCCTGGGATCGAACTCCACGTTGGGCTCCCAGCTCAGTGGGGAGCCTGCCTCTCCCTCTCCCCCTTCCTCGTGCTTTCTCTCTCTCACTCTCTCTCTCTCAAATAAAATCTTTAAAATAAATAAATAAATAAAAATTAAAAACAGAAGAAGAAATAAGAAAAACAGAAAGCAAAAAAGCATACAGGATAATCACAACGCACTTGCATTTAACTGTACAAATATGACCAGAGAGAACAAAAATTTAAATACACACAGAGGTCTGCTCACGCCTCCACTCAGCAAGGCTGTGCACTAAGGTGAGGTTTATGCACCAGGGTGAACGTGAGAGAGAGCACAGGGACCTGAGACGTCAGCAAGCCTCAGATCCCATGTGCCTCTCACACTGGGGACACCCTGAATACTGAGTATGATTCCAGTGTTCGAGAATACTTATTTTTTCATATGAAATGCCCCCTACTTACAAGCCAACTACATATGGCGTTCTAACTCTGTCCTGGCATACACACAAAGCCGTGTTTATATACTTTGATTTATGGGTCATTTAAGGTATTTTTCCAAGATAATTTTGGTTATTTGGGATTTTCACCATATACGCTGACTTTAGGATCTAACCTCCTGCAAGAGGTAAGATGAGATTTGGGCTTGCCGGGAAGACAAGACAGACATGGAAACCCTTCCTAAAAGCTAAAGACAGTACAGAAAAGGCCAAGAGACAACTGACTTACATTTCTGTGTCACTCCTGAGCCACCCCCAGCAACTTGGGAAAGGAGGTAGCAAGCTTAATAAAACAGCCCGGAGGCTTGCTTGGGGCGGGTGGCTAAGTAGGTCTCTTACTGACGGCCAGGGAGATGCAGTGGCCGGGCACGTGCTCAGAGACGCCATTAGTGATGCTCCCAGACCTGGTACTAGAGTCACCAGGCCAGACCAGCCCTGAGGATGCCCCCTTTCCCAACTGAAATTTCCTTTTCCTGCTTCTCTCACTACTGTATATTTGGAAGACCAGGGGCCCCTCCTGCATAGCTCAGTCAGGCTCTCCTAGAGACAAGAAACCTCGCTACCCTCAGACAAAGACCAAGAAACTCTACAGATGACCTCTTGTAGTCATGACCCATGCGTACCCCACAGATAAGAACCATTTTTGCCACACAGTACTAATAAAATTTCCCTGTAATGAAATGGAATCCTTGCTGATATCCAACCATGGAGACACTGAACCTCTCAGATGTGTCTACATAGAAAAGAAATCCTTCCCTTTGCCTCTGACAGATAAAAAGATCATGCCTTGGGAATGTCTGCCTCTTTTTATTCTAAAAAGACGAAGGCCTGACAGTCTTAATTAGAAAGCAACATTTGAAATCAGGAACATAAAGCTACACTCAGCATTTGTAGTAGACAGACAGTAGTAGTAAATATCAGTATTTCCTAAACACTTACTTTGTCCCAGGCACTGTTCTAAGTCCTTTTTACGTAATTACCTCGCTTGATTCCTATTACCACTCTATGAAAATGGCACCATTATAATCCTCATGTTATAGCTGAGAAATTCTGGCTTAAAGAGGAAGGTTAAGGAACTTGCCTATAGTCACACTAAGTGACAGCGTGGGATTCAAGGTCATCAGCAGTGTAGGTCCTTGGGGAACTACTATTTTGGATGCATTTCAGAAAAGAGAGGAAGGAAGAAAGTCTAGCAAAAGCAATCACCAAAAATTGGACAAATTTTGTTGCTTCCTTTTTTTCATCTCTGCAAAATGGGTACTAAAACCTGATTAAGTCTCTCCTGGTTCTATTTAGCTCTCTCTCCTTCCCCTACACCCCTCAAACACAGTGCCTCCACAGGCTCTGAAGTCTTCCCACAGCAGCTTAAGGAAAAGAAAAAAATGAGAAGAAGGCCTTAATCAAAAGCCCTTTTCTTCTGGCAAACAAAAGGCCTTGGTATTTCCACAGACAGACTAGTTATTCTTAACCCTAACCAAAGATTCTTTGGCAGAGAAAGAAATATGAAAATGTTAGGCTTGTGGGAATGGCTTGTGCTTTGGACTTTTGTGTCTCAGTCAGTGAAGCCAGCCCACTGAAACACAAACACACGGTCCCTCAGTCACTCAAGGCCGATTCAGTTAACTCCAGGGTCTAGGGAGAGAGAGAGAGCGAGAGAGAGAGAGAGAGAGCAGAGCCTCTACTACTCCTGATGGTCTAAGCCCTTTCTCCCCTACCCCCTTCCTGAGAGGGAAGTGCTCACCAGGTTTTCAAGGACACTAGGCAGAAAAATACATCTGAAGATACAGACACATAACAGACAAATTCTGACAGTGTAAGAAAACCAACAGGCGGTAGTGGATGAAGGCAGAGATGAGGCCCAACTCCGGGTGCTCTCACTGGCCCCTTGCTTCACACCCCAAATCAACATTGCAGAGTTTTAGCACTTTCCTAAGTAAACTGTGAGGATCTGGCGATTGTCTCAAGTGTTTTCTCCACTCAGCACTGGGTTTTAGAGGCATAGTGTGGCCCTGAATGGCCTTAAGTGGTCATTATTTGCCCAGCAGGGGAGAGAGAAATTAAGACTATTTTTAAAAGTAGGTCAATAAGGAAAAAAAGGGCGACAGTCTGCCAGAAGACAGGAAGGCCCTGTCAGCATTGACCCCAGATATATCTGAGCTAAACTCCGAGTCTGTGATACTCCAGCTCCCATCCAGAGCATGAGCACAGTAGCATTATGATAATAAAGTGCCTAAAGCCTTTATAGCCAGTCAACAGCACCCTCCCTTTCTACTTTACCCATGATATTATGAACAAAACCACTATGAGGACATGGGCCCAGAGGCGTAACTCCTAGCAGCCAGGTAGCCAGGTATGAGGAGTCTCAGCCTGGCTTTGAAATCCCCTGGAGTGAACAGCCCAAATTAAGGTGTGATTGCTATCTATAATGGTACCAAACCTTGAGGTGTTAAACCATGAGGTAATAAGGTCCCGTGTGGTTTAGGACTCTGAATCCTCTTGATTACCCAGGAAGCAGCTCCTCATCTTGCTCCCATGCAGTATCAAAGGCAGGTAGAATAAAAGACCCTGCTCAGCCAGGCTCAACCCACTGGCAAGTTTCAAACGTCTGGCATATAGTAGGCACACAAATTTTTGTTGAATGAATAAATGAATAAAACATTTCATCTTCAACTGCTATAATCAGTTCCTTCCTACACCCAAGAGGGTGGAGGCAGTTTCAGAGAATTCTAGACAGTAGGAAGAAAAAAAAAAATCTTTCTTTTCCCTGCCATTCCCTGGTGATCAAGCTCTTCTATTGCAAAGTATAATGCTCCCTTCAATATAAAGTTCATTACTTGACTGTTCTCCCACAGAGCTGGCTAACAGGCCACACTATCCTAATCAAGGCCAATGGATCCTCTGCAGCTGGTGTGCAACACAGAGTCCTCTGAAAGCTGGCAGGGCACAGTCAGGGAGATGTCCCTTGCAGCAGTTTTTAGACAGCAACAACCTGGAGACAATCCAAGCATTCAACAATTAAGAAAATGGCTAAGTGAAGCCATTATCAACATTATAACTTAACTTACAATGACTATAGGGAAACACTTAAAAAAAAAAATCTTCACAATGTTACATGAAAAAGGCATGCAAACATATCTGTATATGTTAAGTGAAAAAAGCCAGACACAAAAGGCCACATTATAGGATTCCATTTATATGAAAGATCCAGAACCGGCAAGTCAGAAAGCAGATTAGTGGTTGTCAGGGGCTGAGGGAGGGGAGGGGGTGGGGTGGGTAGTGACTGCTTAATGGGTGGCTACAGGGTTTCCACTTGGAGTCATGAAAAGGTCCTGGAGCTAGACGAGCTAGACAGTCATGACTGTTGCACAACACTGCAGATGTAATGTCCATGAACCATACTCTCTCTCTTTCTTTCTCTCTTTCTCTCTTTCTCTCTCTCTCTCTCTTTCTCTCTTTCTCTCTTTCTTTCTTTCTTTCGTAGGCTCCATGCCCAGTGTGAAGCTCAACTTGGGGCTCGAACCCACAACCGGGAGATGGAGGCCTGAGCTGAGATCAACAGTCAGATGTTTAACTGACTGAGCCATCCAGATGCCCCTGAACTGTACACTTTAAAACAGTTACAATTAGGGGCACCTGGGTGGCTCAGTCAGTGAGACGTCTACCTTCAGCTCAAGGTCATGATCCCAGGGTCCTGGGATGGAGCCCCACATTGAGCTCTCTGCTCAGCGGGGAGTCTGCTTCTCCCTCTGCCTCTGATCCCTACCCCCCAGCTCGTGCTCTTGCTCTCTCTCTGTCTCTCTCCAATGAATACATTTTTTTTTAAGATTTTATTTATTTGACAGAGACAGACAGCGAGAGAGGGAACACAAGCAGGGGGAGTGGGAGAGGGAGAAGCAGGCTTCCCGCTGAGCAGGGAGCCCAATGCGGGGCTCGATCCCAGGACCCTGGAATCATGACCTGAGCCGAAGGCAGACGCTTAACGACTGAGCCACCCAGGCGCCCCTCAAATGAATAAATTTTTTTAAAAAATCTTTAAAACAGTTACAATGGTAAATTTTATGTGTATTTTACCACCAAAAAAAACCCAAAAAACAAAAACCTTGGATTGTGGGGGTAAAAAAACAACACATATATAGGCCAGTATTACAATTATGTAAAAGTAGACATGAACCAGAGGAATACAGACAAGTCCCAATATCTGTTAAATTAAAATGGGACTTCATTGATGTTGGACAATAAATAAAAATCAAGAAAGGAAAAGAAGGCCAGAAGCATACAGCCAGTCCTAAAGCGACACTTGCAAGCCTGCAAATAAGTGCCAACCAAGTGGGGGACAAGTTACATTGCTCACCAGGCGCCAGAACAGCATGTGTGTGTGCTATGGGGTGAGGGAGAGAGGTCTCAGGCCCTCCTCAGCCCTGTCCTCTAATCCCCCTTAAAATACTCCCTAGGGCACAGAAACCATCTGTTTCAACCAAGCCTAGAGCCCTACAAGCATATTAACTCCTTCACTGCTGACCTACAGATGGGCTTCTCTCAAGAGTAAGTGTTCATTTTTAAAAATGCCTTTAAATGTTAGAACATAAGCTCTTTAAAAGGGAAGCTACTTGGCCCCGTTCTCTGGTATATCCCTAAAACCCAGAATAAATCAACATCAGGGGATACTCAATAAATTACTGTTTCATTTATGCCTATTTTCTAAAGTCTCCCTCTTCTCGTCATTTGTCCTCACTTAGAGTCTGACCTGGTTTCCTCAAATTCACTCCACCAACCAATATTTTGTGTGCTTGTGTATAAGATAACCAGTCTCCTCACTGTGGGGTTTATCGCCAGGTCCCAGTGCCCAGCACAGCACACACAGTGGATGCTCAAATCTATTCATCAAATGAAAGAATAACTCACTTTGGTCACCACACCTTGTAAGCGTTCAGCAATGAGCACTTCAACCTGGCTAGGTTTGAGCTAAGTACCATGAGAGTTATAGAGATAGAACGTCTACAGAACGGTCCCCCAAAAAGCATAATTTCAATGGGAAGACAAAACTACTGTGTAGGAAAGTGATACATCAGCGTGGACAATGATCATCCAAGAAGTCTTCATGGAGAAGAAAGGCCTAAAGTGAGGCTGTAAGGGATGGATAGGTTTCAGTCAAGTATAAAGAACAAGGGTGTTCCAGGCAAAGAGAACTGCCAAACACACGGTGCAGGAGAGAGTGAATGACGCACTTCGAGGTACCGTGAGGAGATGGGTCTGTCTGCAGCTGGAATTGTGTTCTAGGAAGTTATGTGAAATGAGCCTAGAAGAGTTGGGGGATGGGTGGGGGGTCAGAACACAAGTCTGTCATGGGGTGCCTGACTGGCTCAGTCGGAGGGGTGTGCGACTCTTGATCTCGGGGTCATGGGTTCGAGCTCTATGTTGGGTGCAGAGATTACTTAAAATAAATAAACTTATAAAAAATATTTTAAAAAATAAATAAAAGGTCTGTCCTACTTTTGGTAATAGGAAGCACAGGAAACAAAATATGAGGCGGTTGCAGTGGTTCAGGCATGAGGAGATGAGTGACTGGACCAGAGTCATGGCAAAGGGAGTGGAGAGGAAAGGGCAAATTTAAGAGAAATTCTGAAGAAACAAAAGGACCCAATGACAGACTGAAAATGGGGATTGATGCAGAGAGAGAAGCCAGAGATGTCTCCTGGGTTTCTGATCTAGAAGACTGAAGAATGTGAGTACAACTGTCAAAAATGGGGAATCGAGGAGGAAAGCCAAGTCTAGGCTTGATTTTGAAAATACTGAGTTCGAGGCAATATCCAAGTATAGATGTCCTGCAGGCAGCTGAAAAATAGACCAAAAATTGAGATTTTTTTTTTATACATACAATGGAATATTATTCAGCCTTAAAAAAAGAGAGAAAGAAATGAAGGAAATCCTGTCACATGCTACAACATAGATGAACCTTGAGGACATAAGGAAAAGTGAAGTAAGCCAGACACAGAAGAGCAAATACTGCATGATTCCACCTATATGAGGTATGGAAAGCAGTTAAACTCATGGAAGCAGAAAGCAAAGTGGTGGTTGCCAATGCGGGGGGGGGGGGGGGGGGATGGGGACAGGTAGGTGCTGTTCAACTGGTATACAGTTTCAGTCACACAAGATGAAAAAGTTCTAGGGCTCTGCTGTACAACAAATGTGCACACAGTTAACAATACTCTGCTGTAGGGGCGCCTGGGTGGCTCAGTCGTTAAACGTCTGCCTTCAGCTCAGGTCATGATCCCGGTGTCCTGGGATCGAGCCCCGCATCAGGCTCCCTGCTCCACGGGAAGCCTGCTTCTCCCTCTCCCACTCCCCCTGCTTGTGTTCCCTTTCTGTCAAATAAATAAATAAAATCTTAAAAAAAAAAAAAAAAGAAAGAAAGAAACAATACTCTGCTGTACATGTAAAAATTTGCTAAGAGGATAGATTTGGTACTTCATATTTTTTATCACAATAAAAAATAATAACACCTGAAAACATTGAGAGATTTTTAATGGGTAGAAGACAGATGTGGGAGTCTGCAATTTTTAAGAAAAGCGGAGGTCAAAAGAACCGGCCAAAGGGGGAAAAGAAAAGGTCAGGAGCAGTGTAATAACGCCAGCTGTGTCTGTATTGTGGGTTTATGTGCCTGTGCTATGTTAGGAGTTTTACCTCTGCCAATCCACTTCATCCTCATTAATTTTATGTTGGAGATACTATTATCCCCATTTTACAGATGAGAAAATGGAAGCTCAGAGAAAGTGAGTAACCTGCCCCAAGTCACCCAGCCAGTAAATGTAGAAACTTGGATTTTAACCCAAACCTGCCTGGATCCAAAGCCTGTGTTCCTCCAACTTCACCACGTTGCGTCACCCCTTAGGAAACTGCCAGGGGTAGAGTCAGAACAAAGAAAAGACCCAGCAAAAGGCACACAAACAACCATCAGGTAAAGGAAAACAAAGAAATGCCCTCACCGAAGCTAACAGAAGAGGACCTTTTAAATAGGTAGTGAAGTCATCAACAGTGTCAAATGCCAACACTCCAACACAGAAGGAGGTCCACACTCCAAGTCTGTCTGTAAAGAGTCGTGTAAAGACGGGCCAGGTACTGCCACCCAGAGAATTTCAAAGAAACAGAGGCCCAACCCAGAGCTAAATGGGCTTCTTCTCTCCATCTTATCACTAACAGGCACCTGGGGCTGCTGGTGTCCCGGCCACTCCACAGGCCTCATGCTGCAGTGCATGGCCTGACCAGTCCCAGGAAATACCCACCCAAACACAAACCCTTGCACAACACAGGGTCAGGTTCGACTTGAGCGTCAGGAGAAGTGGATCTCCACTCCAACTATAGTGCAATATCCGATGTTTGTTTCCAAAACCAAATTCACTTTGAGAAGGATTTCGTGTGCCTGCTCTCTTTACTTCTCTCTTCCTGGACAAACTAAAATCAGCTGCAGCCCGACCTCCCTGTAAATGACCTGTCACATGGCTGCCAGAGTCAGACTTCTCTCAAAAAGCCCCAGATTGTTTATCATTTCTCTGCCTCGAAAATATCTAGTGCCTTCTTCTGCCTACGTTATTCCTTAGCCCTTTATGAACACAGACTCAACTTCCATTCCAGCCTCATCTCTCACCTTAAACAACTGCCCATTCTCCCCAGCTTCCTACTTCATAACACCTCTCATTCTTCCCCAGAGGAAACGGAGACTTCCATGAGTCTATTCCTTTGCACACCTGTTGTCTTTCCAAAATACCTTTTCTCCCTCCTTAACTGGCAAACTGCTACCCAACTTAAAGATTCAGCCCCAGTACCATTTCTGCTGTCAAGTCTTCCCCATCACCCGCCATGCTGCCCCTAGTAATCACTCCACCTCTGCTCTCACAGCACTTTGTTCATATCTCTATAAATAGCACCTGATATGCAGATAGATAGATAATTATATCCCCCCCTAGACTGTGCACAGGACTGACAATCCTTCAATGCCTTGTACAGAAGGTTCTCAATGAAAGCAAGGATGTGGGAGAGACATGTGGCTGGTTCAGTCGGTGGAGCGTGCGACTCTTCATCTTGGGGTTGTGACTTCGAGCCCCAAGTTGGATGCAGAGATTACTTAAAAAATAAAATATTCCAAAACAAAACAAAAAAAGGGCAGGGCAGGGCAGGGCAGGGAAGGGAAGGGTTGAAAAATATGGGGACTTCCAGAGGAGAGACAAGAAGCATGGAACATTATCAGGGAATAAACCAGTTAGTTGATAACAAATTGTAAAAAATGATCTTCCAAATCAAATGATTTCAAGATATATCAAACCAGGAAGTCTAAAAAGTTCCTACCACTCCACAATGAGCAAAAGATGCTATGCAGCAACTGGTATTCATTCAGAGGGACCATCCCCACAGTTGTTGTAATGAATAATATATATGATTAGGGCGACTAGCCTGGCGTTTCTCCAGGAAAAGAGCCAAAAGAAACTGTGGCAGAATGGTGCAGACAAAAGCCTTACCCTTTCAACACTGATAATCTAATTTAAAAAAACACAAGACCAGGGACGCCTCGGTGGCTCAGTCAGTTAAGCATAGGCATTCGGCTGGGGTCATGGTCCCGGGGTCCTGAGATTGTCCCACATTGGGCTCCTCAGCGGGGAGTCTGCTTTTCCCTCTCCCTCTGCGGCTCCCCCTGCTTGTGCTCTCTCGCTCTCACAAATAAATAAATAAAAATGTTAAAAAAACAAAACAAAACAACACAAGACCAAGGACAGGGGAGAAATAATTTATACTTTGTTAGCACATAGGCTCACTCTGAGACAGAGGCATAGTATAACACTCATCTCCTATTGTAATAAAAAACACAGAACCACCCCACACATTTGCAAGTCCAGAGTACTAATCACTATGCCATGGAACCCCATATGCTCCATGCATTTCAAACCAGGGGCAATAGAAGCCAACCCCAATGTGAACTTGGATTGATAACTCTCTCCAGCCCAGTGACATGCAGTAAGCCTAAAAAGTATACAGTTAAGGTGCTCACTTGGGCAGCACATATACTAAAATCAGAACAATACAGAGAAGATTAGCATGGCCCCTGCATAAGGATGACACTCAAATTCATGAAGCGTTCCATATTTTTGATGGTAACTATACTTGGGGTGAACATAGCATAATGTATAAACTTGTCAAATCACCAAGTTGTACACCTGAAACTAACATTGTGTGTCAACTATACTCACATAAAAAGAAAAAACAAAAATTATTTTTAAAAGCTAAATATAGGGGGCACCTGGCTGGCTCAGTCAGTGAAGCACACAACTCTTGATCTCGAGATTGTGAGTTCGAGTCCCAAACTGGGTACAGAGATTACTTAAAAAAAAAAAAAAATATATATATATATATATATATATATATTTTTTTTTTTAAGAGCTAAATACACACACACAAGCACACAATTGAGGGGATAAATTTTAACAGTACAAAACTGTCCATGCATCTAAAAACTACAGGACTTACTGAAGGTCTAAACAGGTTCCTAGTGCTGTAAAAGATGTTGACAGGCCTCACCCCAAAAACATGCAGATTCCCAGATTCCTTGCACTGGAGAGAATCACCCCATTGTGATAGGTTTGCTTAAGGGCCCTGGGAATGGGAGGGGCAGACAATTCTCACTGTGAAGGATGCAATCATGTGGGTGACTCAAGCCATTTTCCACTATCCTGGCTGCCATAAAGACAGGCATTTCTATTGACCCCCACTCCCTGCACACAAAGTTGCACACATGTGCCTTCCTTCTGCCAGTCCCCAAGCTAATTTCCAAACACACCAGTGTATCATCAGCTAGAAAACCCACAATGTCTGCTGCAGGATGTCAACTCCAAGTCAGAAACAAGACTGTACTCAAGTCTATAATTCTACCCTAAGGCTGTCAGTCTCAAGTAACAGAAGCCAATTTGCACTTGACTGCAGTATGTTGATTTAAAACACAGCCAGCTCCATTTTTTCCAGAAGCAGTCACCTACCACAAGCAAGGGTGATGACACAGTAGTTTGTCAACCAATTGTATCAGGTTAAGCTGGCCCAATCTACTAGCTAGGTTCTAGCTCAATAACAGCAAGAAAAGAAAAAGAGAATCTCAACCTCGGACCAATCTGGGGTTCCAATGCAGAATCTCTATACAGCAATGATTAGGTCATTCTTGGTACTGCAGTTTCCTGATCAACACTGATGGATCTCTTAGTACAAGTGGAAAAGGTACTAGGGTTGGGAGGATCAATGAAGCCATTTAAATGCCTGGAGTTGCTAGGAGAAAAGTTTCAGAATAAAACAGTGCCGTGATGAGATGATGACATGTGGGAGCTGCTGACTAAGTCAAAGAGACACTTGGCACCTGTCCCATGATGAAATTAACTGCACAGTAAAGTATGTGAACCAGCTGGCCACTAAGCCTGAAGACAGAGTTATCCCTCTGCAGAGCAAGGGGCCAAGAGCTATCAGAGGGGTATTCAAAGTGTTACAGGTAACTTCCGTAGCTTTTAAAAGTGCAATAAAGTTAAAAGCCAGAGCTTTGAATATATGTATTAGGATCAGTAATTCCACTTCTAGAGCTCTATCCTAAAAAGATCATCAGAAATGCACAGAAAATTTTATTTATGAGGATGTTGATTATTATATCATAGAAGAAAAAAATTAGAAATGTACATGCCCCACAACTGAGAAATGTTAAATAAATGATCCTTCTATTTGCGGAAATTCCATTTAGCTGTTAAATGTAGACAGGCAGCAGCTCTTTCTGCCCATGGGTCCTGTCCCATGCTTTAATAAAACCACAATTTTGTATGGAAAAAAAAGAAAGAAAAAGAAATGTTGTAGACAAACAGGTGAAGGCATAAAAAATGCCCACAAAAATAATAAACAGCAAGATGGAGAACTACATTACAATAATAGCAAATATATAAAAACAATGTTCTGTATATATGGACACAAAAAGATTAAATGGGAACACAAGTATGAACATAGTAACCTGTGAATTGTAGGATTTTCGTGATTTGGGGTTTTTATTTTTCTATGCTTTCTATATGGCTAAAATTGTGCCTGTATTTAATGGCAGAGAAAAAAAAAAATCTAAGTTTTTTTTTTTTTCCTAAGATTCTTTATTAGCCACATTGAAGAGGGAAAAAAAACTCCTCCCAAAAAGGCCAGTCTCTGAAGGGTACATGTCAGAGTGTGAGGACTTCTCCTGCTTGCCCAGACACAGCACTAAGGGACAGTCTTCCAGGCCGGCCAACAAAGTGGATGTCCAACGTAAAGCTATCAGATAATGAGAAAGATGACTTGACACACACCTCAGAACTGAGAACCAAAACTGTGCAGCTCGTCGGCAGTCACCGTGCTCACTTGTTCGGCGTTGCTGCTGCCCAAAACATACCAGGAACTCCTCATCTGGGACCGCCTACGGACTAGGAACACCATCTTTCCAATGTTTTCAAGAGCAATCCGTTTTCATTCTTTGAGATTGGATTTAATGTTTCAAAACAGCCTGAGTCTTAGTATCATTTTCTGACCAAAAATTAAGTAGGACTATAAAATGACTGTAGTTTCTTACAGGAGTCATAAATCTGGCGGTGAAAAAAAAAGCCACAAAAAGCGTTTTTATAAATGTATACAGCACAGGCACCGATGTCAGAGTGGTGTTTTTTTTTTTTTTTTTAAAGATTTTATTTATTTATGCATGGGAGACAGAGAGAGAGAAAGAGGCAGAGGGAGAAGCAGACCCCCCGCCGAGCAGGGAGCCCGATGCGGGACTCGATCCCGGGATGCGAGGATCATGACCTGAGCCGAAGGCAGTCGCTTAACCAACTGAGCCACCAGGCGTCCCCAGAGTGGCTTTTTTTTTAACCCCCTATGGTGACTACTGAAGGACATTTGGACAAAGGAGTTTAGCTCAATTCTTCAAATGTCTTTTTATGCTTAACACATGCCGGGCGGGCAATGAAGATGCAAGAAGAAAGGACAGTTCCCGCCTTTGGCAACATCTCCTGGGCTCTAACTCTGTGCCAGATGTTACCCTTACTATATTGCATTTAATCCTCACAACATTTTGTGAGGTAAATTTTATTATCATCCTCATTTTACAGGTGAGAATACTGAGGCTTATAGAAGTTACAGGAAACTTACCCAAGAAGTAAAGACTAGGAGGAAAATCAAATGCTTAAGAACTGTAACTAAAACGTAACGATAACATGTTTAACGGCTATAACTAGTTAATAACGGTAACTATAAGCATGCTCTAAAACAAGTACGTTTAAAGTGCTATGGCAGTACAGATGAGGAAGAGAGAATTCTATCTCAAAATGCAAAGGAAGGAGAAAACGAGAGAGAGAGCAAGGAAAGGAAAGGAAGGAAACTATGGGGGAAAATGAGGTTGGGCTAGGCACTGAAAGGTGAGTGGAAGTTTGGTATATAAAGAGAAGGACGGGGCGCCTGGGTGGCTCAGTCGGTTAAGCATCCAACTCTTGGTTTCGGCTCAGGTCATGATCTTGGGATCCTGGGATGGAGCCCAGGCTCCAAGCTCAGTCTGGGTGGAGTCTGCCGCTTGTCCCTCTCCCCTGTTCATTCTCTCTCTCTCTCTCTCAAATAAATAAATAAATAAAATCTTTAAAAAAGAGAGGGAGAGGGAGGACAATGGTATTACAGGCAAAGGCAACAGGACAGCCTATGCAAAGGAAGAGAAGGGTGAAAGTGTGTGGGTATGCTGGAGTATATTGGTTTTTAAAAATCAGTCATTACCTCACAGACAGATCACAATTTTTTTTTTTTTTAAGCAGACTAGAGCACCACTTTCTCATCATTCAACTGCAACTACCTCTCTGCCTCCCTAATTAATCCCCAATTACCAACCCACAGCACAGGCCTGGACTCTGCCAAAGAGCAGGACTTAGGCCAACAGTTGAACCTGTCATACCCACAGGAGAGGTCCATCTGGGCAGAAATCACTCAATGACTATGGTTTTTGGCAGGCCTGAGAAATAGAAATTAAAGCCCAGAAGCCGCAGCAGTAATGGGATACACTGCACCCCAATACTGGTCTCAGAGCACCAAAGATTCACAGGAAATTGGGGCCCAGAACTTCAAAAGACTTCTACAATGTCTCTATTCTCCCACTGGGCTCCCTTCAACACTAGATGGAAGAATGGCTGTAAGCTGAACCATGTCAAGAAAAGCAAAGTAAGTAACTAAACAAAAAGGGGAGCCGAGGACCTCTTTGTATCAGCCCCTCTGGAATACACAAAGATACAGGTGAGAAGGAAAAGGGAAGTAGTTATGCACCATAATCAGGGGGCACAGTGGGTGACACCTGGCCCACAGGACAGTTTGACCAAGGCAGTGGTTTGTAACTGTCTGCCTGGCCGCCCAGGGTTGGGGAGGTAATTGTCCAAGACCTATGATGACATTCCAGAAATGATTATAAAGACCAAACCAAAACAACTACGTGCCCTCTTTCCAGGCACCTCTCCCACCTGAAAAAGATTCAAGTTCTGGCAAAGAAGGAAGGTTAAATCAGATGCTTTCTCTAGGTGAACGAACAAGACAAACTGCTGTATCTTATACATTTTATGCCATAAAGACTATTACACAGTGTATATAAATGAAGGTAGGATTAGAAAACAGGACACAGCTCAAGGAGGTTAGGGTAGGGGAAAAAGAAAAAAAAAGATCTATTGCCCTCACCTCAAAGCATCGTACTCTGCTCTCCCACAGGGAATAAGGTGCCCCGATGTGTGTTACATACACACTTGAGCAGTTGTGGGTATTCTCCCACATAGCACAGGGTCCCCAGCATCAGACAGCAGCACAATATAGCCATCTTGGCTGCTATACTCCCAGGACGTCCTTAGCAGGACCCATGTTCTCAGACCAGCCACACCTTGGGTTTTCCAATATAAACTACCTATGCTATGGGAGTATTTAACGAGCTACATGGATTAATTCACGTAAAGTGCTTAGAACAGGGCCTCGTCCATAACTAACGTTTGCTGAATGCTTGCTTTTATTACTATTATCACTAGTGATATTGTCTTCCCATCTCAACCATCATAACTGTCCTACAGGGAGATCAAGTAAGCCCTGGAGCCAACCATGTGGATGGGTGACTAGGGCTACAACTCCCCAACCAGAGTGTGACTTGACCGAGCTCATCCTGGACTAAAGCAGGCACAAGGACTCACCATGATTCAAAGTGTCCAGGAGGGACAGAGGAAAGAAGAGATAGAACCAACATCTGGTGAACTCTGCCAACATTCCAGACACTCAACTGTACATATATCCTCTTGTTTAATGCCCAGAGCAGTAAGTGCTTCTGAGTTCATCTTGGAGAGGCAGAACCAAAATAAGCCTAGGATCTGGGGTAGGAAGAGTAGAGTGTGAGCTGCCACGGCAACTGTGGTCTTTTCCCTTCTCTGATTTCAGCCCTACACAGGACACACCCCATGATAGGTGTATCTCATCTGTTACTTGTTCATTCCTAGCACTGTTACTCATTCCTTCCCAGAAAAGACAGGGCAAAGGAGGGAGGGGGCGAAAAACTTTATAGGTAGGTTAAGAAAATAAATGATTGCCAAGCTGGTTTTAATATAACCTCTTTGAAAAGCAGAAATAACCCTTGCTAGGGTGCAATTTCTAACCTCTACACCCCCAAAAGGATCAAATCAAGACCTGCTTGTACCATTAGCCCCACTGAGGAAGTCAGGGGAGTTAGAGGAAACTGGGGACCAAAGCAACCCCTATTTAGAGAGTGAAAAAGGACTCCTTCCTCCATGCATGTTTCGTGAGAGGAAAACAAGAAGTGCCCCCACCAGTCATATCTGCACTTTGGTTCCTGAAGCACCTGCAGCAGAGGAGGACAGGGTTATGTGTGGTGTGGTCTCCTGAGAACCTCAGGCATCTACCTAGGTCACTGCTAAACTTGATTCGCTTAGGCCACGGCCATCCTCATGTGGTTTAACTTCTCATCTAAACCCTTGACACAAAGAGGAACCAAACAGAAAAATCATACTCTCCAATTCTGTAGATAAGTAAATATCCTGTAGTTTCCATCCACCACCTGCCCATCTTCAGGAAGCACTGGCCTTTTATCACAAGACTGGTGCCAAGGATAATAGGGAAGAAAACTACACTAAGGAGCTCAGTGTCCAAGGAGAGGCCTAGGGTCCTACCCCAAACCTTTTCTTCTACTGAAGGAACATGCAAGTTATTAAGTTTGATAATCCTTCCATGAGCTTTGTAAACAGAGGAGGGAAAGGCCCCTGCTGTTGGGTGGGCATCATGCCCAGGAATATAGAAGGATCCCTCTAAGACAGGAAATAGGGCAAGACAAGGGGGCTCTTCTATGGCACAAGGGTACATCCTTGTACCTGCCTTCACCCAGGGCCCAACAAGGCCCAAGAACTGGAAGAGTTGCTGAGAAGCTCCACTGGTTCTGTCCTGCATCTCACACCTCTTCCCCATGAGTCTGGATGAAGAAGTCCGGATTTTTTCTGCCCTCTCAGAACTTCCTTTGACAGGGAAACAATAGTTAATGTGATTCATTCTTACTAAGACCTGCCTGATGCCTGATGAGTTTGCAGAGGCCCTGGAAAAAAAAAAAAAAAATTTATGCGGTGGGGGGTAGGGAGAGACAAAAGGGAAGAGAAGGTAGAAATTAGTAGAACAGTACTTTACAGTTGCATATCCCTTGATAGCATACAAAGTTCTCCATGTATACGCTCTCTTACAAACAGTTCTTCAACAGAAATGGAAGAAAGGAAAATACCGACAGACCCTGGCAGGATGGGAGTCTCCTACTCCCTCCTCCCTGAAGAAACCCACTTACCCTGTTCTTCTCTCTGCCTCCCCTACTCTCTCTGCACCCACCCCATGGTTGCTCTGGATCCAGAATCCAGACTGCTGACGAAAGAGGGAGGGGTTGAGCACCTTCCTAAGCAGACGGAAATCGAACCACCAATTAATTAGAGAAGCAGCAGCAAAAAGATTTCATTCATCTTCCTCCTTAAGAGCCAAAGAGGCCTGCATTTTTCTCATCTGCGGTCAGTGAAGAATTTGTCAACCATGTAAAGCAGACACTATCCCCTTTAAACATTATTCTATCAAAAAGTTGCCTCCTTTAAAGTCACTGATTTACCCCTTTACATGGCTTTCCTGGCCTGGCAACCTGCATTCCTCCTCCCCCAACCACTCCCTATTCCCTGTTCTCTCCAGGGGGGGGACTCTGACTCACTGTAGACACAGGCATACCTGGCCCAAGAAACAGCTACACCTGGGTGAGGCTGCAGTGCCCGATGGCAAGAGCCCTCTACACACACCGCCCCGGGAGTGCCCTGAGCTCTGCTCAACTCAAGGGAGCAGGGGACATTTCTCCACTGCCCATTCAAGCAAGAGAACAGACTGCTGTTGAAGTGGCTGAGAGGATCCGCTCCTACTCACCCACTATCACATTTGCAGTGCTAGCCCTTCTATGTCATGGCCCAAACACACCAAGAACTATGGCCAGCTCAGAGTAAAAGGGCTTTCCAAGCTCCCGAGCTTTACTGAGGGAAAGTAAAGACCCCACATAACACATAAAACAGTAAGTCTTCACAAATTCAGCAGGGATAAAGGCAGGGAGCCAGAAGCCCCATCATACCTCTAAGGTTGTTGAGTCCCTCCAGGAACTTCTGGTACTTGTAGGCGTTCATGCTCCTGCCCAGCTGTGTTGGTTCAGTGGCTAGAAGTAGGCAGCATGGCACGGTGACAGCTGAGAAGTGTAAGCGTTCGAACAGACTGGTCTCTACCACCGCGCCTCCGAGCCCCCAAGAACTGGACTTTGACCACATTTACAAATGACGTCACCAGAGAAGGCTTATTACATTACAGTCTTCTGTGCTCCCTCATTTGTTGCAACGAGCGGAAATACCTCCCCAGGAGGCGACAGCCCCTCCTTTGTGCAAAAATGAGGCGGGAGACCACAACAGGCCCCTGCCTATCATCTGCCACCTCATCTGCCACCTTCTCTCTGGGCTCCAGCCCGGGCTCCACTGGGATTACCGCTCCTCTGGTTTAAACTCTAGGGAAAGAGGCTTTTTTTTTTTTAAGATTTATTTATTTATTTGAGAGAGTGAGAATGAGAGAGAGAGACAGAGAGTACACGAGAGGGGGGAGGGTTTTAGAGGGAGAAGCAGGCCCCCCGCCGAGCAGGGAGCCCGATGCAGGACTCGATCCTGGGACTCCAGGATCATGACCTGAGCCTAAGGCAGTCGCTTAACCAACTGAGCCACCCAGGCGCCCAGGGAAAGAGGCTTTAATGCTTTTCAAGACACAAGTTAGGGGCTCATCTAACATTGGAGAATGAAACCTTTAAAGGGCCACACTCACCACAAGAATGTCAGTACAGGAGCGCTTGGGCAAATATCACATGACAATGGGGCAGGTTTTACAAAATAACCAACCAACGCTGCACTCCACTTACAGCAGTCCTGTTTACAGAGCCACACACAGGCAAGACACTGCTGATCAACACAGTCCAAGGCGGGGAGACAGAAGCAGAAACTGTGAAGCCCACTTCCTAAGTGCTAAATGCACAATTCAGGGAGGCAGGACCTTCTCCATAGATAACTCAGGGGAAAATGCAGTTCAGACAACCCCCACACACTCCCCACTCCAGGGCACTATTCCACTCAGCTGACTTGTTTTTTGTTTGCTTTAATGATGTAAGTAGCTACTGTAAATTTCCTTCTACTCCATTAGCCTCAAAAAGGTGACCCGTCCCCCCCAGCCCAATAAAAACAGGCTCATAGGATAAGCTAAACAGATTATATAATAAGAGGGGGGAAACCCCCTGAAATATCTATAGCATCTCATTGTAAGAAATTCAAAGTGCTTCATCTGCAGGGCACCTGGGTGGCTCTTGATTTCAGCTCAGGTCATAATCTCAGGGTCTTGAGATCGAGCCCCTCTTAATTTCAGCTCAGGTCATAATCTCTGGGTCGTGAGATCGAGCCCCACATGGGGCTCCGTGCTCAGTGGAGAGTCTGCTTGAGATTCTCTCTCTCTCCTCTTGCCCCTCCCCCAACTTGTGCACATGTGCCCACGCTCTCTCTCTCAAATAAATTTTTTAAAACGTGGTTCATCTGCATCATTATACTCATCTTTTAAAACGTCTTTATAGGGGCGCCTGGGTGGCTCAGTCTTTGGGCGTCTGCCTTCAGCTCAGGTCATGATCCCAGGGTCCTGGGATGGAGTCCCACATCGGGCTCTCTGCTCAGCGGGAAGCCTGCTTCAGCCTGCTTCTCCCTCTCCCACTCCCCCTGTTTGTGTTCCCTCTCTCACTTTGTCTCTCTCTGTCAAATAAATAAATAAAATCTTTAAAAAAAATTTTTTTAAAAGTCTTTATAAAAATAACTGTAAATTTTAGATTACATGTGAGAAAATAGGTTAAGCAATCTGTCTAAAAGTCATACTCTAGTATTCTGGCTCATCTACCATAAAAGCCTTGGCATCCTAGAAACCCATGGGCAACCAACAGAGTCAGACTCCACAGAAGAACCCCTCACAAGAGAGACGCCCCTCTCCCAGTCCTGAAGGCTGCCATTCAGTGACCTGGGGTAGAACTCATAGTGTGTCAAATATAATGTTCCACAAAACTCCCAATTATGCAGGTTGGATGCAGGTGAAGAAACTGTAAGAAAAACACTATGAAAACAGAAAAAAGAGAGTGTGCCCACTTGAAAAGATCAGGCTAAATAATATTAACAGCTGCTAAGATAATAGAGAGGGGAACATTTTTAAATAATAGAAGTATCCAACCCAAGCTTTTGTGCCTTCCGATGCTACCAGTCAGTCAACAGTACCAACACGGTAGCCAAGCACTGTGTGCAGATCTAAATATTTATTAGGAGTCAAGGGGGACACAATATATGCTTCCTTTTCTCAAAAGAACAATTTCATGGGCAAGATTCAACGGTTAAAAGGGACCTTAATGTTTACAGAGCATAAATTAGGCAATGGGAAACAGTAAAAAACAAACAAAAATTCAGATTCTATGATGTATTACTGTGAGAATCACTGTATCTCTGAGGTCACCTAGTCCAAAAGACCAGGTCCTTGGATTCCTCATCTGTGAAATAAGACCGTGGACAGAAAAAGGCAAACATGAAACACCAGTTCAGATTGTGTGTCTGTTTCCTGGCATTATTCCACTTATTTCTCCAGGAAGAGAATGGATAATAGAGTACAGTGCAAAGAACTTGGGTTGTAGAGTCAAAATACCTGGATTCCAGAGTCTGTCTCAAGATCCAACTTTGCCATCAACTAGCTACGTGAGCAGAAGCCCCGAATTCCTATAAAACGTTAGTTATTCTTTTCTTTTTAGGTCACAAACTCTAATGAGAATCTGATGAAAACTAAGGATACTCTTCCTAGAAAAAGGGACATATTCACCTACATACAAACTGTTGTTTACAAGTGGAGACGGGTCAATGAACCACAGGTAGATAACCTCTAAACGGATCTCTATGATCTGTCCTGTGTCATGATCTGAAAGCAATTAACACAGTGCAATGTGAATATAAGAATGTAAAAGAATGATCAATTAGCCAGGGCAGAGCTGGGTCCTCTTGCTTTAATGCCACTATAAAATCCTATTCAGAGACTCCTCCCACCTGAACGAGCAAAGCAGCCCAGACAACAGGAATCTCACAGCAGGAAAAACTGACTTTTAAAATAGCCACTTGAACTAAGTGCATTTAAAAGACAACACATGCTAGTTTGTCATTTCCTCCGTGTGTTTCACCATTGAAATGGTTTAATAACATTTTATCAGATAAAAATTAAACAAAAACAAGGATGTTTGCCATTATGAAGTGAGGGGTGGTTCCAACTCAAGGCTTTTGGGAAGCGGGGGGGTGAAGGGGGGCAGCAGTTGTATTCTTGCAGCCCAGAGACCTTTCCTCAAAATCAGAGCATTTCAAAGCACCACAGTCCAATACCTCTACATGCTCTTTGTGGTGGTTCATCTTTTTTTTTTTTTTTAAAGATTTTATTTACTTATTTGAAAGAGAGAGCACGAGAGGGAAGAGGGTCAGAGGGTGAAGCAGACTCCCCGCCGAGCAGGGAGCCCGATGTGGGACTCGTTCCCGGGACTCCAGGATCATGACCTGAGCCGAAGGCAGTCGCTTAACCAACTGAGTGTGGCGGTTCATCTTTTATCCTCATAGGTCCCACATGGCAAAGAGTGAGGTGAAACCTCAGGTGGCAGGAGGGATGCTCCCCTAAGCTCCAGACAAAGACGAACAATGTGAAAGGCTCAGAATCTGGCAGTCTAATAGGCACTCTCTGGCCAGCTGCTGACAGAGAGGGAAAAAAGCCCCGCTGTCTCCAACAGCCCTGACAAACGCACAGACACCTCGGAATGAAGTGGAACTTGACTGAAAGCGGGAAGATCAGGAAATGCAGAGGACACCGCATGAGATGTAGTCGTTAGGGCTGCCTGCTCTCTAGTAACAGGATGACAGTTAAAAAGGAATAGCTGCCTTGTCCTTGACTGGGCTCAGGGACACCAGGACCTCGGTGGAGTGAAGGCCTGAGTCAGGTCAGGATATAAATCCTGAAACAGAAGGACAAGTCTGCTGGTAGAGAGTTACAACTGAGGAGAAAGTTCTAGGCTGATGAAGAGAGAAAAAGCCCTACCTTGGAGTTCACATAGTCCCCCAAAACCCCTCTACGAATCAGTAAGTTCCATAATTCTTTCGAAGCAATCTTTCTTCTAAAAACAAAGGTCCTTCTCCCAAGGCATCCCCACGTCAGGGTGAGGGAAGCTAAACCTGGACAGCCAGTTCAAGGGATTTGCCCAGCCATTCATTCAACATACATTTGTTGCCTACTCACCACACACCAGGCACCAACCTAGGTGCTGGGAACACAGAACTCAGAGTCTAACGGGACAGAGAGCAGGACAAAAAAAGGAATCAATCTGTCTGCTCAGATTCAGGGAAGATGAGGGTCATAGGTGGTCCAACTGAAGGCACAGCTGACTTCCAACTGCTCACTCTCTAGACCAGCCCTAAAGACAAGAGGTTTAGGGACATGAAAGGTAGCTCTCCTCATATAAATACATCCATTTTCTTTGAGGCCAGCTGCTACTGTTACTCCAAAGCAGCTGCTGACCCAGGAAGACAGCAAAAATGTCTCCAGTGACTTAAGAAGCTAGTAACAAAAGCAGGTGCCAGGTTCATGGTCCTATTCAGGGAGCAACAAAGATCACTTTCTTCATTGTCTCCCCCGGGCAGCAGCGTCTGATGGAGAAAGGGTTGAATTACACCTTGTCCCTCTGGTCTGCTAGATAGAAGATGAGTTTGCCATCTGAAGAAAGAGCTGTCCCGAGGGCCAGAGCTGCCTCTGCAGGGCTGAAGAACAGAAGACAAAAGAAGTCAGACCTTATGCTTAGAAGGAGAGAACCGAAGTGGCAAAACCAAGAGAGGCTTTAAAGGGAACTACATGTGGGCCTGGCAGCAAAGGTCCAAGGAGCTCTGCCCATTCTGTGCTCACCCCAGGCTTGGAAAGCTACTTTGTGTAGACCAGACTTACACTCTGGGGTCTGGCAACAAGTTTAAAAAGGCCTTGTGCTTTAGGCCACATGCTCACAAATCAGTTCTCTCTCCTTGATCCTTTTTTTCTGGCTGTGTGGTCCACGGAAAAACAGGTGAATCCTAGGAGTCCTCTCTTTCCTACAGTGGTTATATAATACTACAAGACCAAACAGGGTGAAAAGGACTGACCAATTGGGAGGAAAGGCAAAAATACCTGCTCTTAAGGTCAATCTGTACCTGCCATGACCTCTGATTCTAGCTCTACCTGACACTGAAGAACCCCTCCAGGTTTATAACATCCTAAAGTAACCTAAAAGCCTCACGAGGCATTCTGGGGACTAAGAAAAAGGTCAGAGACAAGAGTCACCTACTACTGGAACAAGGTTATGGACCTCCAGCAGGGAGATGGGAGGGAAGGACATTTATTTCAACAAAAGCATCCTGACACAGCTACAGGTATCCAGGTGTAATAGAGATCAACAGTTTCCCCCTCCTCCAGGAACAGCTCCTCTCACCAAATCCATCAGGACCCAGAGGACACAGCTGCACTCCGCGTCAGTTAAAGGTACCCGCTAAGGAGCACCACATTTAGTTATTCTAACAAACCCGGGGGGAAAAAAAGCTCTTGCCGGCTCAATTCACCTGAGCTCCTCCACCAACAAATAAAACAAGTCTCCAAGACGACAGGCCACCAGCTTCCCGTAGCATTCCTATGTTGCTTTTGAGCAGAGGAAGGAGGCAAAATAAACATTTTTGAAACTCAGATTCTAGACACTAAAAATAGCATAATGGAATTTTCCTCTGAAGCTGCCTTTTCCTAAAAATGAGGTTATATTTATAAAAAAAAAAAAAAAAAAACAGTCCAAGATAGACTGTACAGTGATGACTCCAGGATGGCAGGGTATGAGTTTTAAGAAACTTACTATCTTGAGTCTAAGATAATATTCAGTGGGAAAATATCACAATGTTAAGGAGGGGCTAAAAGTACCTAATAGGCAGAACCTCAGTAAGGGGTCAACAACTGTTTAATGAGTAGTGCGTATATATGTATCTGCTATAGTGTTATCTACGCTTGTCTACATGCTTGAAATATTCATAATAAAAAATTAAAGTCATGGATCAGACTATCCATCAAATTTACAAATATATACACTATTTGGCCCAGCAATTGCACACCTAAGAATTTTTCCTACAGATATACATATGCAAAATGACAAGTGTACAACAGATTTTTCACTGCAGCATTTTGTAATAACAAAAGATCATCCATCAGTAGGGAACTGGCTAAATAAATGATAGTACATCTACATAATGGAATAATAAGCAAGGGGAAAAAAGAGAAGGTCTTTAGGAGCTGAAAGAGATTAATCTTCAAGATATAATAAGTAAAACAAAGAAAGGTCAAACAGAGGGTATGTTATCCTCTCATTTATGGTTTGTTGTTTTTTTTTTTAACAAAGGAGGGAAGAAAAATATATAGAATTTAGGTTCCAGAAAGTCAGGGACTTTTATCTGTTTTCTTCACTGTTTATCCCCAGAGCCTAGCTTAGTACCTGGCACATAGTAGGCACTCAACAAATACCTGTTGAATAAATAAGTGCACATATCATCTCTGGAAGGCACAAAAAAACTGATAATACTGATTGTCTTCAGGGAGGGGGAAAGGTTGGCTGGAGTGAAAGAAGATTCTTCACTGAACACCTTTTCGTACCTTTTGAATAGTCAACTATGTGAACGTATTACCTAGTCAAAAAATAAAGGAAAGCTTAAAAGCCAAGGACGGGCGATTCTAAATCCTGATCCCAGCACTACCATTGACCACATACCTCCTCACTCAATCATTCATGCATCCAACAAGCCTGCCCCCTATGCCAAATTTGTACAGCACCAAGGATGGAGGAAAAGAGCTCAGAGTCCCTTCTCTCAAGCAGTGTATGATCTAGTGAGTGAGACAAGCATGTGCACCAACATGCAATACAGTGCAGCTGATGCTGGTAAAGGTGCACGGAAGCAAAGAAGCAAATGGAAGCCTAGGGAAGGCTTCCCAAAGGAGATGCTGCTGCAACTGGAACTTTAGGACCAGACAGAACTAGATTGATGGGGGCAGGAGTGCTGTAGACAGAAAAAGCAAAGTAGAAACATGAGAGAGCACAATGCATTTAAGGAACTTAAAATAGTTTGACATGGCTAGAGTGTAGGGTACTCTCTACCCTGGAAGAATGATGGCAGGGCATGAAAGCTTTGCATGCCATGCTAAAGAAACCATATTTCACCCTGAAGACAATGGGAAGTCATTGAAAGCATTTATGCTTGGGAGTGACTATTTTTTATAATTAGAGTTTAATTTCAGAAAGTGCATTCTAGCAGCTGTGAAAGGGAGGGGAGCAAGACAGAAGGGAGGGGAACCAGTTAGGACACTATACAGTTACATGCTGAGAAATAACAGAATCATAACAAAAAAAGCAGCACTGGTAATGCAAAGAAAGGAAGGGGTTTGCGATCTGAGGTCAAATTATTTATACGGCATTTGATCACTATTTTATTTGAGCTAGGGTGGGGTGGGTGGATGGACCATGTGAGGTAAGATTCTCAAATGATTCCCAAATACCTCACTCGTGTGACTAGGTGGAAGACGGTGCCTTAAAGTAAGGAATGGAAGAGAGAAAAGCAGACTTGCCGGGGTGGAGATGAAGGGTTCAGTGTGGAACGTGCTGAGTAAAAGACACCTACAAGATATGTAGAAGAAGTCCTCCAATACCCAGAGATAAGTGCATGGAGCTCAGCAGAGAGCTCTGACCCAGCAGTTGAATCTATGGGTCTGAATAAGATCACTCAAGAAAACTTTGCAGAGAGCCAAAGACAAAACCTTAGAAAGCACCTTTATTTAAAGGAAGATAAACCTGTAAATGAAGGAAGAAAATCAGGAGAGGATATGGTAACAGTAAGTTAGGGAAGGAGAAACTTTCAAGGAGGATGGAGCGTTTCATAGAGCCAAGTACATAGGAAGGTCACATAAGACCAGGGCTGAAAAATTCCCATTGGATCTGGCAATTAGGAGGTGATTAATGACCTTGGCAACAGCAATTTCAGGAGAGCAGAGGGGGTTGGAAACTAAAGGGCAGGGATGTATACCACACTTAAGAACCTTGGAGGAAACAAAGAACATGGCTGTGAAAGAGGAAATATTTAACATCTCTTTTTTTCCACTTCACCTCCCATAAAATATTTGTTTAGGTAATTCTGCATTTGATGTTTTAAGCAATGAGATGAATAATCTTGTACATATATCTATATTTTTTTAATCTTATTCAGACCCATAGATTTAACTGCTGGGTCAGAGCTCTCTGCTGAGCTCCATGCACTTATCTCTGGGTATTGGAGGACTTCTACATATCTTGTAGGTGTCTTTTACTCAGCACGTTCCACACTGAACCCTTCATCTCCACCCCAGCAAGTCTGCTTTTCTCTCTTCTATTCCTTACTTTAAGGCACTGTCTTCCACCTAGTCACACGAGTGACTAAATATTTAAGAAAAATTAGTAGGAAAATGCACATAGTGTTAGCACTTAATATATTAAGTGTTAGGTACAGAATAATAATCCAATATATTAATAATACATTAAAATTGGTTCCATTTACTCCATAAATTACCAACTATTTCTGGACACTTATGTGCCGGTAATGATGTGGGAGATAAAATGGAGTTTATGATACAGTCCCCAACCTCGAGGAGCTTCCAGTCTTGCACATGTACAAATGGGATATTCAAGTACAATATAAAAGATACAGGAAAAAAAATATGACCCTTAGCATTTAAGAAATTAGGAACTAACTTCCAGTGGGGGTGATCAAAGGTTTCCTGGAGGACTCTGAGGTGGGTCGTGAGCAACGGGTAAGATTCCACATGGCAGACACAGTGAGTGAAGGCCCTCCAGGAAGACAGTCTTGTCTAGCTTAGATCTGAGGTGGCAGATGGAGAGGGTACTGGAAAGGTTATTATGGAGGACTTTAAGTATCGGGATGAGATGACTGAGCCTGCCTCTCTTTGACTGCCGTTGTGCCGTGCCAACTGCCTGTGGGCGTTTCCACCTGAGCATGCCACAACAGCTAGAACTCAGGTTATTAAAAGCGATTCCACAGCTTCCCTCCCCAAATTGAGACCTCCTTTTAACTTCCCACTTCAAGTAATGGCACCCTTACTTAGCCCACTATTGAGTCCTATCAGTTCTTCCCACTGCCTCTCATTGTCTTCTCCTTTACTCAACAGTCGGCCTCTCCCCTCTGATACTTGTAACGTGGCACCCGAATTGCTAAAATGGCCTCCAAAGAATGGATTTCTCTCCTTCTCACCCAATCCATGTTGCACACGGTGCAACATCAGTCTTCCTAAAACAAAGCCTTAATTAAATCATTCCAATACATAAAACCTTCAACGGCAACATAAAACCTACCAGAGGAAAAAATCTCAAGGAAGTGTAAAAACTCAACTACATGGTACAACTTCTGCGGAGGGCAGTTTAACAAAATGTATCTAGAATTTTTTAAAGTGTGCAATGACTTTTGACCCTGTAATTTCTTTTTTAGGAATTTATACAAAAGAAATGTGGTCAAGTGTGCAAAGAAAAAAAATATAGATATATGTACAAGAATATTCATCTCATTGTTTAAAACATCAAATGCAGAATTACCTACAAGTCCAACAATAGGGGACTGGCTCAAGTGCAGTATACCCATGCACTGGAATATTGACAGCAATATAAACTATTATATGGGTACATATTTCTTGACACTGATTTTCACCATAAAGAAAACACGTTACAAACAATGTATTTTTGCAAAATATATATTTACATGCATGTATTCACAGAAGAAATATCTGAAAGAAAACATAGCAAAATGTTTATCGTGGTTATCCAAGTGATGGGATTTTAGGTGACTTTAAATTTTTTTTTTTTTTTTAAGATTTTATTTATTTATTTGAGACAGAGAGAATGAGAGACAGAGAGCATGAGAGGGAGGAGGGTCAGAGGGAGAAGCAGACTCCCTGCCGAGCAGGGAGCCCGATGCGGGACTCGATCCCGGGACTCCAGGATCATGACCTGAGCCGAAGGCAGTCGCTTAACCAACTGAGCCACCCAGGCGCCCTTTATTTTTTTAAGATTTTATTTTTAGGGGTGCCTGGGTGGCTCAGTCGGTTAAGCACCTGCCTTCGGCTCAGGTCATGATCCCAGGGTCCTGGGATCCAGCCCCGCACTGGGCTCCCTGCTCAGCAGAAAGCCTGCTTCTCCCTTTCCCTCTGCCTGCCTCTCTGCCTACTTGTGCTATCTCTCTGTCAAATAAATAAATTTTTAAAAATCTTAAAAAAAAAAAAAAAAAAAGATTTTAAGTAATCTCTACACCCAACATGGGGCTCAAACTTAAAACCCCGAGGTCAAGAGTCATGCTCCAGGGCGCCTGGGTGGCTCAGTTGGTTCGGCGACTGCCTTCGGCTCAGGTCATGATCCTGGAGTCCCGGGATCAAGTCCCGCATCGGGCTCCCTGCTCGGCAGGGAGTCTGCTTCTCCCTCTCCCACTCCCCGTTTGTGTTCCCTCTCTCGCTGTGTCTTTCTCTGTCAAATAAATAAATAAAATCTTTAAAAAAAAAAAAAAAAAGAGTCGTGCTCTACCAATTGAGCCAGCCAGGCCCCCCTAGGTGACTTTAATTTTATAGTTTTCATTATTTTGTAATTTTCATACAGTAAACATGGATACTTTGTGAAATAAAAAGAGGAGGGGAGATTCTACAACAACTACTATTCAACAGTAGCATAGCTCTTTTAGACTTCCCAAATGTGGAGATAGCAGAATCTGTATATACAACCCAACAACTCAACCAAGTGTTTGACACCAAAGAAACAAAGATGAAGAAGGTATGGTCTGCCCTCACCAAACTCATGGTGTCAAGGAGCCAGACAGTTAAAACAAATAACTGTAAAATAAGATAAGTACTATTACCAGGGGTGTATAAAGTACCATGAGAACTCAGATGAGGAGATAAGTTCTACTTTTTCTGGTTGGGGCAGGGGGAAAGAAGCCGGAACACCATAAAAAGCTAGCTAGTTTTGAGCTAGCATGGAAGACTGCTTTACAGTACCAACAGGAGTTTGTGAGCAGATGGAGTAGAAAGAACATCTAAAGCACAGGAAAGTGCATAAACAAGGGATAAAACTGAGACTCGTACCCATTCTAAGAAGTCTGAACTTCACCCTGTGAAGGAAGAGAAAGCAGTGAGCATTGGAGTTTTCAACAAGAGATAACTTGTAAAACGCAAGCACATGGTACAACTCCATGGAGGGTACTTCTGCAAAATGTATCTAAAAAATCTTTTAAGTGTGCAATGACTTTGGACCCTGCAAAAGTCACTGGCAGTAAGTCAAAGATGATGAAGATCTAAAATAGGGCAGTGGGTCCAGCCAGGATGGATGGATGAGAAAGGATGGATGTCGAGATGTTTCTGAACTTGAACAAGCAGAACTTAGTGTCCAGTGAGAGATGGAGAATGAAGAAGACAAAAACCAAACAAACCCAAAGTTCCTAGCTTGGACAAATAGGTGGAGAATGATACCGATATCGGAGACAGGGTACACGAGAAGTGGGTTTGGTTGCGCAGGGGAAAGAAGGGGTATGAGGATGAGCTTTGATATGTTAAAAAGAATTTCTGCAAACTCTGAAGTGGAAAAGGACAGTAGTTATTTGGAAATACAAATCTGGACCCCAGGGAAAAGTCCTTACAGATTTTGATTTGAGAGTCATCACCATACACATACCAACAATGTTGATAAATGAAATCACCAGAGTAGGAAACTCGTCCAGGGAGAGTGCACAGAGTGACAGGGAAAACAGGTCCAAAGAGGGTCACATGCTGCGACAAGGTCAAAGAGCATGAGAAGTGAAGGAGACTTGGGAACTCTGCAAGCAGGTCAGCACAGGTGATGGCAGTTTCAGTTGGGATGGTGGTCACAACAGCCAGGTTACAGGGGGTCAATATGACTAGTGGTTCCAAAAACAAACAAACAAAAAAAGGCAGAAAGAAAAAAAGGAAGAGACCAGCTTAAAAGAATTTTTATCCTAGGATGGAGGAAACCTAAACATATTTATAAAGAGTCACTAGGTGGGGAGAGACTGAGAATACAAACCATGTGCATGCCCAGAGGCCTGCCTCTGACCCAGAGGGAATGCAGAGAGGACTGGAAGATCACAGGTGTACTGAGAGGCAGAGCCATGGGAAGTGCAAGGCTACATGACTTGTTGAGAGTTACCGGGGGGTTGGGGAGGGTGGGGGGTGGAGCAGCAAGTCTCAGGAGATGGGAAAGTTTGGGATAGCTGCTGTAGGGACAAGGAGCAGAAGTCAACCAGGAGAGAAGAGAAACCTCAGGGCAGGGTTCAGAGTCAAGCTGTGGCTGGAGCTTGTAAATTTGTAAAGGAATCAGTCAGCACAATGCTATGCAGCAGAACTTGGCAGCTCAGTGGAGAAAATGAACACGGGTCCAGCTTTGGGGAAAGGAAAGTAAGGTGTGGCAGTAAGAGACTTGGAAATGTCAGGACAGGTGTTGTCTACAGGATAGAGGTGGGGAAGGCAATGACACCATTCAGAGGCTGAGAGACTGGAAAACAGGCAGAGACCATGCTTCGTAAGCATAAAGGAACAGAAGCAGAAGAAAGGAGCTTGTGACCAGACTCGGATTTCTAGGAGGAAGGGAGCAATTTCAGGTCACCTCAAATACTCTTCCCCTAGAAACTTAGCCATTTACGTGACCCAAATTGATGCCATGCTGACTTCCGAGCCATGCTCTGATATGTAACCTAGATCTTCAGATGGGCTCTCACCTCAAAGGCTGTTAGACAGAGTTCCAGTGAGAGAGTGGAAAGACTGAGTCTTCCTAAACTTCTTCCTTCCTGAACTTTAAGATTTGATCTGGATCTCTGGGTGCATTATCAGTAACTTATTTTTATTGACTGGGAGATTATAGGAATTGTCATGTGTGTGGAGTTGCTAAAAATAAAAGTTTAAGAAACTGCCTAATTGCTGGTTTAGCAATTCCCTCAGGGTCCTGGAGCCAGCTGATGTAGGACAGGAGTCACAGCCCTTCTCAGGGCCCTGGATCCTTCCCCCAGTGCTAAAGGACAACAGTAAGGTAACAAGTCAAGCATAATCATATTCAATAGGGAGGCAGGAGTGGGGTTTGCTAGGTGACATCTAGGACTGAGGTGGGAAAGTGAGTTCACACTGTTTCACTGTAAAGTCTGGATCTAACCCTTGTCTCATAGGACAGGAAAACCTCAACAAGCTACTCACTCACTCCCTAAATGTTTAGGCTCCCATGCAGCCTCTTAGCCTAGCCTATACAAAAAGAAAGAGACTCGAATCCTCTCAGAGGGTGAGCCAGGACATTGCCACCAAAAAAGGGCTGCCGGTTTATAATGCCGATTCACTCTGAACGCCCCAGGTTCCTTCCAAACCTTCTCCCTTCACCCAAAAACGAAGGGGTCAATGATCACAAAAGGTAATTTCTTATATTAAAGTACACTGATGGATGGATTGAGATTTTGAGGGAGGCTATCCGGATAAGCATCTGGAATTTGGCCCCCACATCAGCCTGGCTGGCTGTTCCATTTGCACTGAGATGGACCTTGCTATGTGAGACAAAAAAAAGTAACTGCAAATGTTTGTTTAATGCAGCTCTGGTTCACCTTCACTTGGGTCACTGCCTTCTTTTGCTCACAAACACTTAATTGTCTCTGAAAAGTAGGTCAACGCCTTGTGGAACAAGCTGGAGGGGGGGCTAAGACCCAGCCTATCATTCCAACAGGCCTGGAGAGGCCCAAGCCGTGTCTAGGAGACCAAGACCAGTCAACAGTGCATCATGCCGAGAGCGCTCCAGGTGCTCTAGGCAGCAGCCTGGCTCCTGCCATTCCTAGGTGGTGATTCAGCAGGCTGGGAAAGCAGAAGATGCCCAGGATGTGGGGCCGAGGTTCATGAGTCCAAGAAATACTTGTCCCGCTCTGATGGCTAATGAGGTGTCCCTAATCATCCCTGAATGGAGGGAGCAAGAGGTGAACAATCAGAATGCTAAACTCTTCCCCACCGTCCATACGGTCCCTTCTGTAGAATACCAAGCATTGCTCAACCATAAATGGAGCTGTCTGAACTTCTCCCCACTCCTTTCCCAAATATTATCTTCAGGACACCCAAAAATAAACATTGCTCCTTGCCCATGAGCTAGAGGTACATTCTTAGCACTGTAAGCTGACCTTTGAACATGGCTGCTGATGAAGAAGGGGTTAAAGTTTTTTTTAACAGGACACATCATGTTCCTGGGTCCAAATACTCCATCCACCCAGAATTCTAAGGTGGGAGAGACATCCCCCTCAAACCTCCTCCAACCTCTAGCTGGCTAGTTTACTAAATATAGGATATTGCTTCAAAGTCAAAAAGAAGGGGCCAAGGGAAATGAGGCGACAGAGGGCTGGTAGTTTGGGAAATAGCTACCAGAGGGTCAGCTGTCCAGCTGGCTCTGGAATCTGAAAACTCCCAAACCTAACAACTGCCTTTCTCAGCAAGAATCAAAAGTATGTGAATCAGCTGTGGAGGATCAAGGCTGCAGAGCCCAGCTTCAGAAGCCAGTGGCAAACCACTTCCTTAGCCATTGTTCTCCACAAAGAGCAAACTGCCAGGAGGGAACTTCACCATCAGACCAGCTGCCAGCTCTATGAAAGAGGAATGAGAAAAGGAGTTGGTTATCTCTGGCAAACACAGTGCAGGCATCTCTCTCTCTTCCCCCATCCCCTTCTCTGTTTCTCTTTCTCTCTCTCTCAATCCCTTCAATTCTCTGGTTATAAAACCAAAAACCACTGACAACCCCAATCTTTCCGAATTCTGATTACAGAACTTTCTATCATCTACTAGCCCCATGTACCTCTCCTCTTCCTGACCCCCCACTGCCTCTCCTGCCCCACAACATACACACACTTCACCTCTAAGGGACTTTAGGGTCAGAACTAATAATCTAATCTCACACTATTTTTTATTACCTATTCAATTTAAGTCTAGTCTTTGTAACTAGACTGTAAAATCTATGAAGGAAGGAACCATGTCTTACCACCATTACTGTATTTAACACTGCACGTTTACTGTGAGCCAATAACCATTCTAAACACTTTACATGTATTATTTCATTCAGTCCGTATGATGTAGGTACTATCAACATGGTCACTTTATAGATGAGGACTGAAGCACAGAAAGACTTAAGAACTTGCCCCAGGCTCACAGTAAATGGCAGAGCTGAGATTCAAACCCTGGTAGCTTAGCTCCAGAGTCCATGCTCTTAACCCTTACACTCTACACAAGTGGTCCCAGACCAGCAGCAGCAGCATCTCCTGGGAACGTGTTAGACGTTAGAAATTCTCAGGCGCCTGGGTGGCTCAGTTGGTTAAGCGTCTGCCTTCGGCTCGGTCATGCTCCTGGAGTCCCAGGATCGAATCCTGCATCAGGCTCCTTGCTTAGTGGGGAGTCTGCTTCTCCCTCTGACCCTCCCCTCTCTCGTGCTTTCTCTCTCTCAAATAAATAAATAAAATCTAAAAAAAAGAAATTAGAAATTCTCAAGCCCCACCCCAGACTTACTGAAATCAGAAACTGGGGGTGGGGCCCAGCAGTCTGTGTCTGAACCAGCCCTCCCGGGCGAGCCACTGCTCTACACTACATTCACGGCTTCTGCTCTTCTCTGTGTGCGTACACCCCAGACAGGAAGGAGTCCAAGAGGAACTGCATGGTGCACAAATACTCTAAACAATGGATTCTGGCATAATGATTAGGAGTGCATGAGGATTCTAGGGCCAACTGCCTGTCAGTGTGAAACGCAGCTCTGTTGCTTCCCACCTGTGTGGCCTTGGGCAAGTCACTTAGCCTTCCTGTCCCTCAGTTTCATCAGAGTGTAAAATGTAAATAAAAACAGTACCTACCTCATTTAGTTGAGAGGATTAAATGACTTAATATCATGCAAAGCATTTATAAAAGGGTCTGGCACTTAGTAAATGCCATGTAAGTGCTGATTAACTACAGTCTTTGATCCATGTTACAATTAAATCCAACAAAGTATTAGGCATCTACGTGCCAGGCACTGTGCTAGGTAAATGCATTCACCAACATCTCCTTGACTCATCATCAGCCTTTCAAACGTTTACTGATGGCTTATTATACGCAATACTCTGTGCTATGGGACATAAGGGTCACAGAGAACAAGGACAACACAAAGTAATGCACCAGATAAGACGTTTTCACAAGTAACTATAACACACAGTAGCAAGAGATAAGAATCAAAAGATAGCATTGTTTGGTAGAAAGAACATGGGGTTTGAGGTCATAAGATTTATATTCAGTTCCAGCTGCATGTGACCTCAGGCAAGTCCCTTAACCTCCCTGAGCCTCAGTTTCCTCAACTGTAAAGCAGAAGGCATAAACTGTACATGAAGCTCAAAAGAGCTAATATACATGAATAGCATTTTGTAAAAGGCTATATGAATGTTAGTTGTCAGTTGTTATTACTATTACTTTTAAGTGAATTTCTTTCTATAGTATTATGTAGGTTCAGAAAGATGATAGGACTTCTACCTGAAGGGATTAGGAAAATGTTGCACCAAAAACAGTGATGTTTGAGATGGATGTGGAAGGACAAATAAGATGTAGAAATGAAAGGAAAATCCAAGCAGAGGAAACAGCCTGAGCAAAGGCACAGAAGCAGGAAAACTCAGGGCACATATAGGAAGGGCACCAGTTCATTTTGCTGGAATGTAAAGAATAATGGGTGAGAACATTTAAAAGGGAGGTAAAGAATAAACAAAGGGGGGAAAATATGTTCATTTGTTCCCCTTATAAACATCTTTGGTAATTCAAGTAGGAGTAATGATAGAACAGTTGGTTAAAATTAGTTTTAGGATTCATCTGCGAGTCTGAAGTATTCAGCATGCTCTCTGCTCCATTTTCATGGGTTGATTAAGAGCCAACTATATCATATGTATGAAAAAGGAAGACCTTTAACTATGTAGTTTGTGCATGGGCCAATTTGAAAGTGATACTGTTATTCCTCATCAAAGCTGCTCATAGGGAATTCAGGAGAGGGATCACTCACTCACAACTAATTGTTTTGGCCTTTAGGACATTTTGATAACATTATTCAAATAAAAGAAAGCTATGTTCATCTAACACCAGTTATAAAATGAAGTGGAAAGGGTTCAAACCTCTTAGCCATTTTTCAAGTGTTTGTTGGTACCTCTATTCACACACAATATGAAGTACATTTGTTCTGTTTTGGTTTTTGTTTGTTTTCACTCATTGTTTTTGTACAAGAAATTATTTCAACAAGATCCTTGAGTGACGGCTCATACATAATCTAGTGTAGTAACAATTTGCCGATACAGAAATTGAGGCTTCCAATAGATTGTTTCAGACAAATTTTTAAAGATTTGTATGTTGATATTGTTAAATGAAATAATATTTAATCTAGTAATTTTTGCTTGCCGAAGAGTATCTGAAAGTAAAAGAAATTTTAACAAATTTGAACAAAGTCCATTTTTAGTTGACAGAGTAAATATAACTTGTTGAATATACCAAATATTTTTATGTTTAAAATCCAACTGTCAGTTTTGTATAAAGAAAACCGCATAAGGGGGAAAAAAGAAAACTGCATAAGGAAAAAATATTAACTTTCCAAGGAATACGTTAAAGCTCAAAAATCAAACTGAATACTCTTGTGCATGTCTTTACTCCGCTGTCATACAAGTGCCCCCTACTGTCCTTTGTATTTAACCTATGTTTCTCTAAAATAGATTATTTTTTTTTACATTCATTTTCAGATCCTCTCCTGTAGTAGCCTTCACAAAGCACAAACATAATTCTTTAGTCACATATATTTATACAACCATAACTGAATAATACTAAATGTAATCTTTATTAACTTATTTTAGAATTAATGTATCATTATGTTGACAACATAAAATCATCCTGAATAGCTTTTGAAAGATAACTGGTATCTAGGCATTGAAAGTATAAAGCAGGAAATATGAAGCTAGGCCAGTCTGGGTGGGGGAGCACACTGAAGGGATGTGTCCCTGTATCCATGATACAATGGGGCAAAAAACCTCAGTGACACTGCAGTCCTCTTAAGCATAGAGAGAAGGGGCTGGAGACAAATCAGTACCCCCCATTAGCCCTATAAGCAAACAGGAGAGTCCACATTATAGGTATCCAGGAGTTTGGAGGGGCAGTCTCTCCTTCTCAATCTCAACCTCCATCTCCTATGTCCAGCATAAGCACAGGATACAGAAGCCTGGGCTCTTAGATGTTTAGAGGTATAACCCAGGCCTGGTGTGGGGTGAAGAAGTCACACTCTCTTCAGAATTTTGTTTGAAACTGCAAGAGCCTGAACTATCAAGACCCGCCTACTAAGGTTCTTTACGCTTCAATTCCCTAGAAAATCTCTCCCATCATCCTGGGGCCCCCCCTGCTGCCAGTGTATACATTCTGGTGGTGGGCTGGGTTGAGGGGAAGCCAGAGGAGAACATGTAGCTTCTATGTTGTGCCAACTGTCAATGACAGGATATGTGTGTGGATACACATGTGCATATAAACACGCATACCACATACATGTGTATATATATATCCTGCAACCTGTACCCTAGCAAGCCAGGCTGCTATACGGCTAATCGTTCATTGTGCTCACCACCCCATGGTACAGCAACTCCTCCTCAGCCCCTGACCTAGGTAACACAAACTAAGAGTCTAGGGGCACCTGGCTGGCTCGGTGAGTAGAACATGTGACTCTGGATCGCAGGGCTGTAAGTTCAAGCCCCAAGTTTGGTGTAGAGATTACTTAAAAACAAAATCTTTAAAAACAACAACAACAAACTAAGAGTCTAGGTATGTTCCAACAGCAAGAATCCCATTCATAATAAGAGCAGAGGAGAGAGGGACGCAGGCAAGGCTGGTAAGCCACAGGCACTGCAAAGCACTCTATCCTTGGGAGAAATTAGACCAGGAAGCAATTTTTCCCCCCTGGAGTTCTGCCATGCCTGGACCCTCTGTATGGGCTCTAGTGGGTCCATCATAGGCCAGGCTCCTATCACAACAGGGTCCATCACCCATCAGACTCCTATCAAAATAGGTCTCGTAACCAAAGCCCAGAGAGATGAAGTCAACACAAAAACAATGATTATCTTCCTTCACTTCATCTTCCCCCCAGCTTTGGACCTTTAACTGCAGGGAATCAATCCAACAACAGTAATATCAAAAATAATCACATTGGGCGCCTGGGTGGCTCAGTCATTAAGCGTCTGCCTTCGGCTCAGGTCATGATCCCAAGGTCCTGGGATCGAGTCCCACATCGGGCTCCCTGCTCAGCAGGAAGCCTGCTTCTTCCTCTCCCACTCCCCCTGCTTGTGTTCCTGCTCTCGCTATCTCTCTGTCAAATAAATAAATAAAATCTTAAAAAATAATAATAATAATCACATTGTTAGCAACCCAAATGTCCATCAGTGAATGAATGAATAAACAAAATGTGGTATATACATACAAAGGATTATTCAGCCTTAAAAAGGAATAAAATTCTGACACTACAACACAGATGAACCTTGAAGACATTATGCTCAGTGAAATAAGTCAGTCACAAGAGGATAAGCAATTCCACTTCCATGAAGTACCTAGAGTAGTCAAATTCATAGAGACAGAAAGTAGAATGGGGCGCCTGGGTGGCTCAGTTGGTTAAGCGACTGCCTTCAGCTCAGGTCATGATCCTGGAGTCCCTGGATCGAGTCCCGCATCGGGCTCCCTGCTCGGCAGTGAGATTGCTTCTTCCTCTGACCCTCCCCCCTCTCATGTGCTCTCTCTCTCTCTCTCTCTCTCTCTCTCTCATTCTGTCTCAAATAAATAAATAAAATCTTTAAAAAAAAAGAAAGAAAGAAAGAAAGAAAGTAGAATGGTGTTTGCCAGGGGCTGGTGGGGGTGAGGGAGATGAGGAGTTACTGTTCAATGGGTATGGAATTTAAGTTCAGAAGACAAAGTTCTGGAGATGGACGGTGGTGATGGTTGCACAATAGTGTGAATGTACTTAATGCCACTGAACTATACACTTAAAAATGGTTAAAGAGGGGGCACCTGGGTGGCTCATTCAGGCGATTGACTCTTGGTTTTGGCTCAGGTCATGATCTCAGGGATCATGGGATCGAGCCCCAAGTCGGGCTCTGTGCTTAGTGCAGAGTCCGCTTGGGACTCTCTCTCCCTCTCCCTCTTCCCCTCCTGTGCGCGCACACACACTCCCTTTCATAGATAAATCTTTTAAAAAAATGGTTAAAGAGGTAAATTTTATGTTAGGTATACTTTGTTATTACGACTCTTTCTACTAAAAATTCCAATTATATACCCCCTATGTACCAACCAACAAACTTTACATGCATTCATTCATTTCACCTTTACAAAAGCCCTGCAAGACAGTTACTATCACCAACATCTGCTAATGAAATAGAAAAAGCACTCACAGCTCAGGCAGGTTAAGTGACTGTCTAAGGTCACAAAGCTAGTATGTAGCAGAACCATGATTCTAACACCTACATCCTTTTCACTGCAAGATGCTGCTTTCCACCCCACAGGAGAAATTTATCTGATACTGTAAAATAGCCCCAAACCAGAAAGTCCCTGTAGCAAGGAGAAAGGGCACATGGTCCACAACAAAAGGAAGAATTTACTATTAAAAAAGTTAGGCACATGCTCTCTGATTCTATTTGTAAGGTTGTTCTTCCTCTAATGATCTCCAAGAACTTTAAACATACCAATTACCCAGCCATGTAAAACCCTGGCAAACTAGAAAAAGCTGTTTGTGTTACCACAGAACCTAAAAATGACATTTCTCATAACCTACCAAGGAATGTCCTATTTTGTAAGAATTTTTAAGGACTTCTCCAAGGTCCAAAAAAAAAAAAACAAAACAAACCCCTAAGAATTAGTATGTTGCAAATTACTCCAGCTTCCCAAACACTAAGCAGAGCTCTGCTACAAGCAAAGTGGATTGTGATGGCTTCCTCCCAGTCCTCTCTTCTAGTCCTCCGCTCCCACTGCAGATGGATCAGGAACAGGCCAGTCCGAACTGGCCGGTAGCTCTTGGTTAGGAACACAGAAGCGGCTGTGCAGGTCCACAGGTGGCACTGCTTGTTAACAACCAGCTCCCACCCGGCTAGGGAGGAAGCTAGAGGGTCCGCTCCTAAGGACAGGACAGATGACAGGAAATCTCCAGCCCGTGTCAGTCAGGACTCAAAGGGGCATCCTGTCAGGTTCCATTCCAAGGGTGGGGTCACTTCCACCAGGGACTAAGAGTAGCTCCCCAGTAGATCCAGGCACCAAAAGAGCTGAGCAGAGGATGTGGATGTGGAATCCGCAGCTAGGTCGCCATGAGGGTGAAGCTTTTCTGAGCCAAGTGGGAGATGAGACTCCACCACCACAGGTCAGGCAGGACAGGGATTCAAAACAAACCCTTTAGGTCCTGTGTCTCTACCAGGGGGGACAAGGAAGCTTGGTTTCATGTATATACTTTGAATTCCTCAAACAAAAGCCACTCACTCTGCTGAAAACAAAAGCAGCCTCCCTCCCACCCCACACCCCAACTGATTTATAGTCAGCAAGTGTCTCCTGGTACTCAGAAAATATGCTATCAAACAGGAAATGAGAAAATATCCACTTCTTCCAGAAGGAAGGGGGAGGAATCACATCCCTGTAGAGACAGGAAATCAGCTGATCAGGATCCAAGCCTCTCCCAGGGAAGCAACTGCTCCCTTCTCAAGGCAGGGGGTTGTGCAAAGCCTAGTTTCCTTCAGGCTTCAGTCACTCCCTACGTAAGAATGTCCAAACCTGGCCTATCTTGTTATAGATCTTTACCAGTTTAGATATTTAATAATTAAATGTGGAAAATGAAAGCACCTCATGCTCAAATGCTAAACAAAAGCACATCTCCACAAACTTCCTACTTTTTGCTGTTGGACAGAAGGAAAAGAGCCAAAAAGTAATGTTTGCACAGGACTCCAAGAAACCACAAGGGGCATTTGCCAACAGCCAGAGGTGACCCCAACATTCAAGTCTGCATCCACCCAATCTGAGGTTGTTGGCTGGGTGTGGGATACACACCAGACAAGAGGCTGAGACTTTCTTGTTTGCCAACAACAACCATCGTAATAACAGCTTTATATTTCTACAGTGCCTGGCCAGGAGGGGCCAAAGCTTTCTTTCCCCACTCCCAGTCTCATCCCGGGCCCCACCCTTTGCTGAATCCCTCCCTCGGGAGGAAAAGGCAGGTAGGTATCTATAGTCCCTGCTACAAAGGTCAGGGACTAGAAGCCTTGCCCAAGGTCATTAGCTAGTCAGATGAAACTAACACTCACAACTTCTGAATGCTTTCCCACATAAAGGAAAACTGCAAAACAAGTATTTCTCGAGAAATTCTTAGGCAATAAAAATTCTCTGTGTCCTATCCACAAAAATTCTTTTCTTTATCCATCTCCACTCTCTACTAATGTCTCCCAACTCAGTATGCCAGGCATCCATCTGCCTGCAGTCAATGCATTTAAAGTTTCCCTCCACTATTCAACTTGACATTCATTTATAAGCACTTTGAGTTGGGCGCTGTGTTACACATTAGGGACAAAAAGAGGAATAAGACTCCATCCCAGCTTTCAAGATGCTCAGTTTCATGGAGGACAAACGAATAACTGTTATTCAGAAGAACTGGTGACAACAAAAAGGAAGAGTATACGCTTATAATTCGTTAGCTCTCCAGCCAGAGCATCTAGGGAGATTTGGTGTGCCAGTGAATGGAACCTTTCTCTCAAGAAACTTCTGAAAACATTTCTATTTTCCTCCTTCCCAACTTAACATCTCCAAATGATGCTACCCAAAATGCCAAGGCTGTAAATTGGTACAACATGTAAAAACAAGAACACCACCACAATGGAAGAGAACTCTCGAGTCAGCTCTTGGAGGAAGCTCTGCAGAACCGCACCCAGGAAAGGACCTGAACAATGTGATGAGTGTCCTAAATCTGCCCCCGCCACCTTGTCCATCTCTTCCAGAGCCAGAGAATGGGACACGTAGAAGGATTCATCTGAATGGAGAGAAAGAAGACACCACAACCCACATTATTCCCATGGACCAAAACTCTCCCCACCAAGACAGTCTCACGTAACGTCACAATATTTAATGATCTACAAAAAGTCATTTAGCATTTTTTTTTTAAAGAAGTTTATTTATTTATTTGACAGAGAGAGACAAAGCGAGAGAAGGAACACAGCAGGGGGAGTGGGAGAGGGAGAAGCAGGCTTCCCGTGGAGCAGGGAGCCCGATGCGGGGCTCCATCCCAGAACCCTGGGATCATGACCTGAGCCGAAGGCAGATGCTTAATGACTGAGCCACCCAGGCGCCCCGTCATTTAGCATTGTTATTCACTCTAGATTAGTCTGCAGCTAAATCATCCCAAAGAAAGCAGGGAGGCATCTAACCTAAAACAGTGTACTTTAAAAAGGGTGTTTTTAGGGCGCCTGGATGGCTCAGTTGGTTAAGCGACTGCCTTCGGCTCAGGTCATGATCCCGGAGTCCTGGGATCGAGTCCCACATCGGACTCCCGGCTCAGCGGGGAGCCTGCTTCTCCCTCTGACCCTATCCCCTCTCATGCTGTTTCTCGCTCTCTCTCTCTCAAATAAATAAATAAAAATAATAAAAAAATAATAAAAAGGGTGTTTTTAAAACCCAAAGCCCAATCATTATAAATGTATTAGGGTCTTGGCTACAGTCATACTCTGTTCAAAACACCATTAATTCTCATCTTATGATAATGCAGTATCCTGTAACAGATAAAAACAAAAAAAGTCAAGTCAAAGAGTGGTCTTTTCCCATTCAGGGACAGGTAGCAACCCCCCAATACAAATCTGTCTCTGGGAGAACATACTCAATAAAAGAATGAAGAATGGAGTGATGCCTTTCCATCAACAAGAGAACAGGTCTTCATATTAGGAGACCCCAAGACCCTTAAATCCAGCAATCAAAACATACTGCCCTCTAAGCCACAGAAGACTTCAACCAATCACACTCCATTTGCTTTTCTCCACCTTCCTACTATTTGGGAAAGGCAGAGGAGTGGAAGATAGACAAATTACATTTGAGATCTGGACAGCTCATGGCAGGGTGGTCCAGGGCACACCTGGGCCTCAGAGATGGGAAAGAGGACTAATCTAGCATGTGTGGTAGGAGGGAATCAGGTGAAGGAAGAAAACAAGATGGAACTAAAGGAAGTGGTAGGGGAGGAAATACGAGGTTTTATACCATTCCAGTAGCAACCCCTACTAGTAAATGCAAGGGGATCTTGGCAACCAGTAAAGTGTAGGGTTGATAAGACAAACAAGAGAAAGGAATATTCCCATCCCTTAACCTGCTCTGACTATCCTACATCTCTCTTGGATTTCCTAATCCTAAACTAAGCCGTTTCTCCAGACTCACCTTAATGAGAAAGCAAGTAGCTGGGTGGTACAGTTTTATTGCAAAGAAAATAAATAGCAATTAATAACTGGTTTGCACCAGAGAAGCTGGTTTGTCTAATCAGCCTACTGGTTCCAAGAAGTTTCTCTCAGCATTACATCATCCTTTTATTTATATTTTTAATAAAGCCAAATCCCTATGTCGAAGAATGTAGCGTCCTTCCTTCCATCCCTTTTTCAGTCCTCCTCCTACACTCACTATCTCTTTTCCCCAATGTGGAGTCTTAATCCCATTCATTAGAGGAGGAAACAGAATCTGTCGCACAAGTATTTCATGTGCCGACACTCCTCTTGGTGGCATACGCCCCATCCTGACAGGCAGGAAAGATGATGTCATTAGTTAAGTGTTCCCTCAGCCTTCCGGCTCTGAGCACCCAATGTTTAAAAGGGTGTTAAGTAAGTATTAAGAAAATCTAATCACATCAAACATCTTGTGAATACTTCCAAAATGCAGGGCACTGTGCTACGCAAAATGTGGAGTAGAAAGAATAAATCATAATCTGTGAGTCCCAGGAGCACATCTAATTGGACAAAAATGTGGGAAGTTAAAATGCAAATAATAAAATACCAATGACGATATACAGCATTACACCGTCAACAGGCAAATGAGCAGTCTAAGTTAATGCTATGAGTTCAGAAGCAGAATGAGTGATCTCAGGTTAGTATGGTTTACAAAGGATTAATTGGGAAAGGCAGGCCTGGAACTGAACTCCACAAATAGGTAGATTTCACTGGGAGAGACGGGGAAAGACTCTTCAGGAGAGGGGGCAGCTCTGGCAATGGCATAAATCGTAAGTACCAAATGGAGGCCCAAAAGTAAGCCGGATGTATGGCAATAAAAATAAATAAGAGGTAAGGCTATGAGACAAGAGGAGATGTGACCAATACGAAAGAGTACAGGAAGGAAGGGGGCAGTTCCGAAATAAACCTGGTAAGGGAAAAGCTGGAAGAATACAGACTAAACAAGCCTTGAACACTGGCTACCCTGACCAGTGGGACAAAGTAGAGAAAAAGACTAGAAAAGAGAACGTTTACCTTTTCCTTTGTACTGCCTAAATTTATTATAATGAGCATGTAATTCTGTAGTAATAATAAAGAGATTAGATAAACATAGTCGAACTGTGTTTTTTCCTCTTCAGTTCTAGGACACTATTTGTGTTTTAAAGGAACTCCCAATGTCCCATACCTGACCAGGGCCCCTTGACAAGTCTTAAACTACTAGGTAAAAAGTGCAGGCTGAAGTCACACTCCCTTTCCCACTCGCAAACAGTAAGAGCTCACAAGAATGCAAGTAAAGGTCACTTCCCTGACCCCTTCAGTCGGCATGCATCCAGAACCAGGAGTTTTTAGAGAAAAGGAGACTTGGGCCAGACAGTTCTGTAGCCAAGGAAGTGAAGGCAAAGTATAAGATCATGGTTAACAGCTGGAGCTCTGTAGTCCCACAGAGCTTGATTTAAATGTCTGCTCTACCGTTTACTAGGTGTGACCTTGGACAAGTTATTTCACTGGCTGAGCCCCACTCTTCCCTTCCATAAAAAAATGGTAATACCTACTTCACAGGGCCATTTTGCAAATTAAATGGCCTAATGTATATAAAGTGCTTAACATAGTCCCTGGCACACAGTAAAACTCAACTAATGGGAACTTTTTTTTTTTTTTTTTTTTTAAGATTTTATTTATTTGAGAGAGAGCACGAGTCTGGGAGTAAGGGGCAGAGGGAGAAGCAGACTCTCTACTGAGCAGTGAGCCATATATGGGGCTCGATCCCAGGGCCTCAAGATGTCCATGACCTGAGCCAAAGGCAGATGCTTAACCAACTGAGCCATCCAGGCACCCCTATTATTATTATTTCTATTACTATTATTAATCCATTCAGCCCATAAAAGTGAAACATCACCCATGGAAGCCACAAAACCAGGTTCATCTCAGCTCTTTCTTAAATACAGCCAAAACCAGAGAGCAGAATTAGCAGGAGCAGGGTTAAATCTGAGTTCTTCATGAGTCCCTACTGAGAGAATCTTAGAAATAAAATAAGTCTTAAGAGACCAGCAAAAGCTAATTTCATATATGCTCCTCTCTCTAGGTTAGAAAGTAGCTAAACCTTCTGTTATAGGTTGAATTGTGTCCCCAAAAAGATGTTGAAGTCCTAACCCCCAGTACCTGTGAATGTGACTTTATCTGGAAATAGAGCCTTTACAAATGATCAAGCTCAAATGAGGTCATTAGGATGTACTCCAACCCAGTATCAGACAGGTGTTCTTATAAAAGGGGAAAATTTGGACACAGAGGCACATACAAATGATGTGAAAGCAGAGAGAGAGAATGCCATCTACAAGCTAAGGAACTTCTGAAGCGACCAGAAGCTAGGAGAGAGGCCTGAACAGATTCTCCCCCACAGTCCTCAGAAGGAATTAACCCTGCTGACACCTTGATTTCAGACTGCTGGCCTCCAGAACTATAAGACAATACATTTCTGTTGTTTAAGCCCCACCAGATTGTGGTACTTTGTCATGAAGCCCCAGGAAAGTAATATACCATGTTTTTTAATTGATATTTATCCTATCCTATCAATTGATATTTATCCTATTATCCTATCCTATCATCCTATTCTTAAAGGGAATCTTAATTTAAAATCAAAATGTGGGTGGGGCGCCTGGGTGGCTCAGTTGGTTAAGCAGCTGACTCTTGATTTCAGATCAGGTCATGATCTCAGGGTCATGAGATCGACCCTGCTTCAGACTCCACACTCAGCCAGGGGTCTGCTTCTCTCCTTCTCCCTCTTCCTCTGCCCCTGCCCCTGCTCACGGGTGCACTCTCTCTCTCGCTCTTGCTCTCTCTCAAATAAATAAATAAATCTTTTTTTTTTTTTTAATCAAAACGTAGGCTATTTTTAAATGACAGGACCTGGCTATATGTACACTTCTTTCTCTACTGTTTTTCATCTCCCAACAGTGAGAATATCATTATGGAAAAAACACATTAGGACCAAGATAGATTCTTACTCTGAACCTGGCATATCTGCTTCCCAATCATGCCTGGATGAACGGACAGAAGGAAAGAAAGCTCATGCACATTGATTATCTACTGTATGGCTCACATATGCAAGGTGTTGATCCACATGATCTTGTTCACACTTCACAACATCCCTGCAAGGTATGGACTATTCTCCCCATTACTAATGAAGAAATCGATGTCTGAAAGGTTACGTTGCCCAACACCATACAGCCAGGACGTGGCTGAGCCGATTCAAACCCCCTGTTCTTAAATACACCAACCTGCTTGAACAAGAACTTTTGAACCAATTCCCTAGATATGATTTTCTACCAAACTTTCTATTTTAGTAACTGTGCCAAATGAATCAATGAAGAGACCTTATAAATTCTAAGTCTCCCATTTTTATAGCATGGAAATCGGCCTAGAGAAGTAAAGTGACCTGACCAAGGTCACAAATAAGCTAGTGGCAGAGTCAGGTAACCAACCCAAGTCTGTTGATATTCACTACACCACTAAATTTGAGGACAATAGCAATACATGAAAATAGAGGGCATGGATGCTAGAATCAGACTGCCTCAAATCAAATCTTGGCTCTTCAATTTACTGGCTGTGTGATCTTGGGCAAGTCGACCTCTCTGTTCTGTTTCCTGATCTGAAAATAGAGATAATAATACATATCTCACATCGTTGTTCTAAGGACTGAAAGAATTTATATATAAAGTACTTAAAATAGTGCCTGGCACATTAATAAGTGCTATATTTGTTAACTGCTGCTGCAACTATTACTATTAAATAATGCTAAGCAAAACACCAAAAATATATACACTGACTATACGTTTATAAAATTGCAGATAAATACACTCAGTGAGAAAGAAAAGAGAGAGGCTCTTTATTCCTATAAATCTGTCTAACTTAATTATTAGTAACATTTATTATTTACTTTGTGCCAGGCTCAGTAAATGGTATGTTACAGACATTACTAAATTTCATTAAATCTAAGGCACCATCAATTGCAAAATGCACCAATATTTCATTTATTCTCCCCCAACTGCCCTACAGAGTTAAGAGTTCCCCTATTCTGCATATGAGAAACCCAGGCACAGAGAAGTTAAATAATTTACGCAAGCTCACACAGCTACTAAATGGTCAAACAAGGTTCCAATCCCAGGTCTATCAGACTCCAAAGACCCTTGCACTGAGCCACTTAATCACCAACTTCATGCTTCTCAAACTTCCACGTGTACAGAATCACCTGGAAATCTTGCTAAAATGAAAACACTCAGCCAGTCTGGGGCAGAGCCAAACACTGTGCATTTCTAAAAGTCCCCAGGGGCTGTAGCTGCTAACGATCCTCACACCACCATCACCACCACCACCACCACCACTAAGTGCCACACTATTTTACACCCCATTACAACTTCTTCTCCCGGGTCTCCACCATCTCAGCAATCAGCTCACAAAAGGACCCAAGTCCCAAATGACAGTAGAACCTCCTAATTAAGACTTTGTTTCTCTGCCACCTTCGCAATCCCTTCCTCTCTCCTCCAGACTCTGTCCCTACTCTTCTTTCTAAGGCAGGCTACACGAAGCTACCTGAGAGGAAGCTAACACGGAGATGAAAATGAATGGCTGTGGAATCCAAGGGGACCTCTCTAATGAAAAAAAAAATGTGAACCTTATGCTTGGATGATTGGGGTGACAAGGTGCCAACTCAAAAGTCCACATCACCACTGTGACTCTGAATGGTGAGCAAATACTGCTGGAGTAAATTGGAAACGAAGAGTTATTTACTCCCATCATTTCTCCAAAGAATGGGTGTGACCTCTTCCCACCCCCACTCTCAGCTCAGGTCTCTGAGCAACACAGGTAATTACGGTCTGCCTACTTACCACAGAAACAGCTAGTTTCAATTGAGTTCACTCCTCTCCTGCTCTACCTGTCCTACATTTTAGGCACTGTCTTTGCGCTCTGGGCACTTAAGAGCACTACCAAACACACTCAGAAGCAGCTGCACTGCACAAGAGTGTGACATAATCATCTTCCTATAGTGGTCCTGGATGCCTGGGTTAAAAAGGAAGTCTGAACTTGAATTATATGTGATATAACTGAGTAGGAGTATATCCCACAGCATGGGATTGTTGGTTGTTTTTGTTTTTGACTCAAGAGCCCTACAGACTCCTCCCTATTACCATAACCCAACCCCACTGTTACATGGGATTGTCTTAATATAAACAATTTCTGCAATTCTACTTGAGCCATTCAAATCAGACCATTTTCAAGAGTAGTCTGACTTGCAAATCTTAAAACAACTCGGACCATAAATCCAAAAAATTTTTTAACACTTTAAGGTAAAAGGGCCTATTGCCAAATGGAGTTTATCAGTCTGGAGTTCAAAACCCAGCTCAGTCACTGACTAGGTGTGTGACCCCTCGGGCAAGTTATTTAGGTTCCTTAAATCCTAGTTTCCTCTGTAAAATCTACCAATGTCTTTGGACTGTCATAAGATGTTATTTGTGATGATTAAATGAGATAAAGCACTTGGCATTTAGTAAGGGCTCCATCCATATTAATTTGCTCCCTCAAACTCTGCTCATAGGGATATACAGTTAAGTCCATAACGCACATCAGTATCAAATCACATAAAAGGAACTATGATTAAGCATGATTTCATGAAAAAAACACCACTCACCTGTGAGATCTGGCATTAGCACTAACTAGTTATATAACCTTGAGCCAGTTAATAACCCTTTCCATGCCTCATTTCATTCCCCTACAAGGAATAAAAAGAGTGAGCTGAACTGATCGTTTCCAGTTCATTCACTCAACAAATATTTCTTGAGTATCTACTATATGCCAGACACTCTTCTGGTTGCTGGGAATACAGAATTAATAAATAAAAATCTCTACTCTCAAGGAGGCTACATTCTAGTAGAGAGGAAAACTCAGACAATAAACAAAGTAGAATATGCTAAATGGTAACCAGGAGTTCTGGGAGTAAGGTGAAGTAGAATTATAACATTCCAAAAGGGCAAGGGAATTTGAGAAATAGAGTTTAGGGGCATATACCATTCTAAAATTTCATAAGATGGGACTTAGAAGATCATATAAGGGAACTGTATTATATTCTGCACAGTGGAATTCTCCATCCACTGTAACACATTGGCCTTCAACTCTTGAAAAGAATAGATTATATATTTAGTGTATACAAAGCACTTAGCACAGAAGTATCCCATACTGAACCCTAGATGTAAGCTGGCCACACATTCAGACAGAGAGCCAGGGACCTAAAAGGATCCTCAGAAGAACAACTGGTTCAGTTTCCTATCTTTACCAAATGAAGAATTAAACCATCCATGAGAGTGCTCTATTTCCTTTTTGAAATTCTTCAAGAGCAAAAATGGCATGCCATTCTAACAATCTAATGTTATTACCCCAATAACAGGAATCCCTCGAATGTTTTCTACTAGTATCCTGTGCTATATCCTCTTATTTATTTATTTATTTAAGATTTTATTTATTTATTCATGAGAGACAGAGAGAGAGAGAGAGAGAGAGAGAAGCAGGCTCCCAAGGAGCAGGGAGCCTGATGCGGGACTCGATCCCAGGACCCTGGGATCATGACCTGAGCCGAAGGCAGACGCTTAACCATCTGAGCCACCCAGGCGCCCCTATCCTCTTATTTATTATTTAGACTGATTTCATGCAGTGAACAACATTTGTAACAAATCTGTGCACAGTCTTCAATCACCAAACACTTCTCTAGCACCTATATGTGCTAGGCACTGTGCTAAGGCTTGGGAACAGAGCTTAAAGTGTGTAGAGGAGATAATCATAACACCAACCAAACCACAATCCACTGTGATATGCGTATCAGAGGACTATATCAGGGAGGAAAGAGACTAACCATGTGGGAAGAAAGGGTAAGGAAAGGCTTCCCAAAAGTAACAATGTCTGAATTGTGTTTAAGGGTAAACTGGAATTTGCTGGCAGGTGAGATTAACAGGTGAAAGAGGAATTGCAGGCAAGGGGAACAACATGGTCACACAGAGACATTCTCCAGCCTGGCAGGCTAAGGCAGCTGAACATAGCTTCTTCCTGACAAGGTGAATAATGCATGGAAAATGAGGTTACAGAAGCAGGCAGGGACTAAACTTTTTGTTGCACACTTGGTCTTTATTGTATGGGCAGTAGGAACCACTGAGGGGTTTCAAGCAGCATACATCTTTACAAATCAGAATATGAAATGTACCCAGGAAAAGGAGAAGGAAGAGAATAAATGAATGAAGGGAATCCAAGTCTGATCTTAAAAATATATGCAAGCAAAGGGAAGCAACTCATGACAGCAACAAATATTTTCTGTCTTTATTAGCCCCCTTAATACTGCCCCCACACCTATCTTCTCTTACTCACACCACCAGACATGATCAGTTTTGTACCTCTGAAGTCTGTAGGGTATTTTTGGTAGGAGTGTGAAAGACTGATGGGGAAGAAAGGGTTAAGCTATTAGGAGGAATCACAGCAGAAATAAGCCCCTGAGCTCAGGCCTTAGCAATGAGGCTGGAGGAGATGACAGAGGAGAGAGATGGAGGAGATGAAATCAACAGGACCTGCAGAAAGATTGGCTGCCTGGGCAGCACTAGGGAGAGAAAGAATGCATGAAGCCCCACTGGATGGGTAGGGAAAGCATTCACAGAGATGGGGATGCAGGAGGAGAAGCAGGTCTGGAGGTAGGAATAGAAATAATGGCACCCATTTTGGACACAAAAAGTTGGAGATGTCTATGGGACAACCACATGGAAAAACCTATCATAAAGGGTGCTTGAAGTTGCCAGAAATACAAAGAAATAGAACAACCACCGCCATCTGCAAAGGGGTTCAATTCATGAAATGCAACTTACTCACTATAACCTATACTTCCAACAAGATCACAATGAGGTTGGGAAGTTCAGACAAATACACACAAAAAGTTAAGTAACAAAAAACACAGTAAGAAATGCTGCCAGGTAGTTCTGGTTTATGATGAATTGCAAGAAAAACACTTGTTATACTTAAAGACCAGAATCAAGGGCGCCTGGGTGGCTCAGATGGTTAAGCGTCTGCCTTCGGCTCGGGTCATGATCCCAGGGTCCTGGGATCGAGTCCCGCATCGGGCTCTCTGCTCCTTGGGAGCCTGCTTCTCCCTCTGCCTCTCTCTCTGTCTCTCATGAATAAATAAATAAAATATTTAAAAAAAAAAAAAAAAGACCAGAATCAAATCACCACTTAGCTTTTCAATTTACTGGAGTTTCTACTTAACTTTCCATATTCTCACAAGTCTATTTATTGAAGGTATTATCTTTACAAGTCAGAAAATGAGACAGAATCAAGAAAAGGAGAAGGAGGAAAAGCAAAAGAATGCAGGGGTTCTGGCTCTGCTCTGAGACAACATATGTAGGCAAAGGCAAAGAGAAGCAACTAATGATGGCAGCAAATATTTTCTGCCTTTACCAGCCCCCTGAATCCTGCCCCCACACCTATCTTCTCTGCTAACATGCTGCCTGTGCTACAGCTATGTCAGATTCTGCCTCTTATCCCTTCTCAACAACATATTTATGCCAGGGCCTCGGCTGCCTCACCCCTTCCCGCCACCCAAAGGATGATCAGAGAGGAGGCCTAAGGAATGAGAATCTAATTCTCTCTCTCTCTCCCACAGTGAGGGTGGAGGGAAATTGCAGCCCCTGATAGTTCCCCATTCTTCCTTAAAAAGGCCGTATTGGGGTGCCTGGGTGGCTCAGTTGGTTGAGCATCCAACTCTTGATTTCAGCCCAGGTCATGATCTCCGGGTCATGGGATCCAGCCCTACGAACAGCTCTGTGCTCAGCGGAGAGTCTGCTTCTCTCCCTCTCTTTCCACCCCTCCCCCGAGTTCACATGCACGTTCTCCCTCTCTCTCTCTCTCTCTAAAATAAATAAATAAATCTTAAAAAAAAAAAAGGCAGTATTATATGAATACTGTTATTATACTTATTAACAGTAACAGGAATAAAAACAATGAATCAGTCCTCTGAGAGAGATGTTAGAACCTCAAAGCACCTCAACTAAACCACTCTAGTCCCAGTTTTTTTTTATTTTAAAGATTTTATTTATTTATTTGACAGAGAGAGACACAACGAGAGAGGGAACACAAGCAGGGGGAGTGGGAGAGAGAAAAGCAGGCTTCCCTGCCGAGCAGGGAACCCGATGCGGGGCTCGATCCCAGGACCCTGAGATCATGACCTGAGCCGAAGGCAGACGCTTAACGACTGAGCCATCCAGGCGCCCCTAGTCCCAGTTTTCCATTTGGGAAACTAGCCAACAGAGGCTGGGATGGGTCCTACATTCTTACCCTCTAGAGGTGCCCCACACCAGGGCAGACCAGCTTCTTTCGAACCCAACCCTGACCCCCAGGGCTCGTGGCTCATTTGTGGTATTTGTATGCACTGGAGTGTTTGCAGTAGGTCTGGGATGAACTTCCTCATACTACGAAGATAACTGTACCACAAGACCCAAGTCTTCTGGATGTTCTCCCTGCCTACCACTTCAGCCTCGGGTCACTGGAGAGGGAGGGCCCTGTTAGGACCCTGTCCCCGCTGCACAGAAAGATAACACAGCAATAAAGTCCTGCATGACAAGAAAGGACATTATAGAGAAACTGAAAATATTAGCTAAATGAGGAGTGGCCTTCCATTATTTATTCAACCGCTTCCACATTCCTTATTGTCTTTTGTCATTTGTAATGTTTATTATCTACTGTAAACTCCTACAGGGCAGACAGAGGGCTTATGAACTCTATTTATTCAGTGTTAGTCTACTACATTCACCGAAGAGGCTCTTAGAGGCATTTTTGCTGCCAGCGATGACAAGGAGAGTAGAGAGAAGCCATACCTGCAGAGTGGCATCCCACATACTCACCGCACGATGTGAAACCAGAGACAAGAGACAAGTGTACACACACAGCTCTTGCAGGACATAGAGAGAAACTGTACCTGATAAGTCGAACCAGGGACTGAAACAAGATCAAAGATTCTCCAAATTGGTGGAGATACACCTTCCACTCCCTGGAGTGACTCATGTCAAGCTTATCCGATACAGAGTCCAAATTTACAAAACAAGGAGCAAAAAACAAGCTACACTGTGGGGAGCATGCCAGTTAACAACCGAAGGATGCTCAGTATGCCAAAAGGGAGAAGACCTCAGTCACTTCTGAGCTGGACCTCATACGTTAGGAAATATCCTCCTCCCTAGACTAAAGGGAAAGAACCCAAGCAAGCAGAGGACAAAGGAAAGGGTAACCAATACTCTTTTCAGATATAAAGGTCAGATAAATGCTATAGGACATTATCACCATCTGAAAGGTAGTGATTATACTGAACCTGTTAAGGTAAGGCAGGGAGGACTCTGAGTCATGAGAACAAATCCATCACGTTCACTGCCTGCCTGCCAAAATAAACAAGGAGGAGGCTGCATATTGTGGAGACAATAGCCACTCTGTCTAGTCTTACAAAGAAGCCCGGTCTTCACAAGCCTGGTCCAAACAGACTCGGGAATACTAATCCCGCAGCCTTCATGGAAAGCACAAATGTTTCTAAGCTCAACTACTCTGGGACAGTAAGTGAAGCTAGCCCGTGAGATTTATGCCCATGCTAAGCATGGAGTTCCCCTCTCTCACCAATGAGTCCAGCACTCTCCATATCACATAGTAAGATGAGGATTAAAGACCACAGGTGAGAAAAGTCTCAAAAGTCAAGATGCCCGGGTCGCCTGGGTGGCTCAGTCGGTTAAGTGGTCATTAGGCCAGGGTCCTGGGATCGAGCCCCACATCGGGCTCCCTGCTCAGCAGGGAGTCTGCTTCTCCCCCTCTCTCCCTCTGCTTGTGCTCTGTCAAATAAATAAAATCTTTAAAAAAAAAAAAAAAAGTCAAGATGCCCCTGATCACAAAAGTCAGATGAAATTTAAAAAAATATCAATTTCTGCCCTGCACTTTACTAAATGATAGAAAGGAATGTAAAAGTTACATATTTGGTTCCTGCCCTGAAAGAGCTTACAATATTGCTGGGGGAACAAAACACAAGCCAGCCAGAGAGCAATACAAATAATAACATCAAGCAGATGTTACATTTTGGGGGGAGGACCCCTTATTCTACAAGAACCACTTACTCTTCCATCAAATCTATGCTGGAAAGCTGATCCCAGGTCAATCCTCCCGTGTGCCTTCTCAGTATCTACACCCAGGTCACTTCCCTCTGCAGCTAGAGGGAAGGAATGTGCGCGTACACACAAGTGCGTACACCTGCGTGCACACACACACACAGCCCCTACTCTCAGCAGATGACTTCACCCCCCACTTCAAAGACAGAGTAAGAGCCATCAGGGAACATTCCCTCAAGTTCCTACACCTGTAGCCAACCACCTGCATTCTTGCCTTCCTCCCTTCTAATCTTTTTCATCAGACACATTCCTCTTTTTACTCCAGAACCCATCCTCCCATGGATTATTCTCCTCTTTGAATTTTATTATATCTCTACTTTTCTACTGTTTCCAAACAGCACTAAAACATGTTTATGTCTCTATGTTACAAGAAACAAACAAAACTCCCTCCACCCAACACCCCCCTCCTTCAAATGCCTTCCTCCTCTGTTTCTTCCAAGTCCAGGTTTCAAAACTCCCGGACTCCATGTCTGCACTTCTCATTCACTTCCCAACCCACTGCTTTCAGGACCGTGCTTCCCACAACTCCACCAGAAATGCTCCAGCAAAGGTGACCTTTATATTCTAGAGCCCAAAGTCCTTATCTTGCTTGACCTCTTCATAATCAGACACTGCGTGATACGGCCTCCTCCTTGAACTCACTTCTCGCCCTCCTACATCTCTGGGCACTCCCTTTGCTGGAGTTTCCTTCAGGGGATCCTCCTCCTCTGCTCCCAAGCCACCCCTCCCCCCTTGGAGGTCCCCAGAGTTTCTGTCTCAAACCTCTTCTTACGGTACACACGCTTCCATCAATCTCCGTGTCCACTCCTGTGATTCCATCTGCCACCGACTGCCTCATCTATAGCTCTCCTGAGCGCCATGCTCTACCCAGCCACCTGCCTGCTGGACACCTCTGCCCAGCACCCCAAAGAAACCTGGACCTCAACGCAACCAAAACGAACTCTGTATCTTTCCTTGCACCAGCACTGCCACCAAACCACCGCAAGTAACGTTCCTCCTCTTAGACTCCCCCTTTTAGTTAATGGTATCACCCACCCACAGAGAACCCCAAGCCAGAAACCTGCAAGTCATCCTAGGTGCTCCCCTCTCCCCTCATATACCGTATTCAATTAGTCATCAAAACACATGGATTTTACCCCTTAACCAGGTTTCTTGATTGGCCCACTTGGCGACATTACTACTTGCACAACCTTAAACTCGAATCACTCCCTGCCTAAATTACTGTAACAGCCTCCTAACTGGTCTGTCACTGGTCTTGCCCCTCTGCCATCCTTCCTCACATTGCTGCCACAGGGAAAATATTTCTAAAACGTAAATCCAATCATAGCTTTCCTTGCCCCAAATCCTTCAGTGGCTCCCAAAAGCCCGTAGGATCAAGTCCAAACTGTATACAGTATGACATACAAAGCCACTCAACACTTTAAGCCCGCCCACTTTTCCCATCTAGTCTCACTTTTCCTTCCCTCACATCCTACACTCTGACCTTACCAATACCCCATATTTCCTCCTCAAGCTCTCTCATCCACTCGCTTCTGTTCATGGTTCATGCTGCCCGGAATGCCCTTTACCTGAACTTTTGGCCCCAAGTCCCGAATCTCTTAGGTGACAGCTCAGTCATGTCCTATTGGATGCCTTCCCTGACCCTTTTCCACCCTGGCCATAGTGACTACTCCTCTTCACTTCCACAGCACCAGCATCTATCTCTATGATAGCACTCCCTACAATGGATGGTCACTGTTTACCAATATGTTTTCCTCATTAAACGTAAGATCATAGAGATGCAAGGGCAAAATCTTTATTACTTCAGCACTGCCTGGTTCAGAGAAGACATTCAATAAATGTTTATGAATTAAATGAATGAATGGATCCTCCAAACAAGCCCCCTGACACCCTAGGAGATTAGCAGTTCAAGATTTTAGAAGGGATTTAAGAGGATTTCTTATGCAATTCTTGGCAGGTATTCCTGGAAACATATAATGAAGTCTGTCTAGAGAATGGGTAAAATAGGTGTTCTGGGGCATTCAGCATTGTTGATTTAAATGAGAAGACTCAGGGGCACCTGGGTGGCTCAGTCTGTTAAGCGTCTGACTCTTGAGTTCAGCTCAGGTCAAGATCTCAGGGTCATGAGATTGAGCCCAGAACTAGCTCTGCACTCAGCGGGGAGTCTGCTTAAGGATTCTTTCTTCCTCTCCCTCTGCCCCTCCCCCCACTCACGCACACTCTCTAAGTAAATAAATCTTAATAAATAAATAAATAAATGAGAAGCCTCAGAAATACAACCTTGAGTCATAGGCCCAAATGCACAGCCCTATCTAACAAGTTCAGAATGGAGTAAAATCTTCAAATGATTTTTATACAGGGGCGCCTGGGTGGCTCAGTCATTAAGCGTCTGTCTTCGGCTCAGGTCATGTTCCCGGGGTCCTGGGATCAAGCCACACATCGGGCTCCCTGCTCCGCGGGAAGCCTGCTTCTCCCTCTCCCATTCCCCCTGCTTGTGTTCCCTCTCTTGCTGTGTCTCTCTGCCAAATAAATAAAATCTTTAAAAAATAAAATAAAAAAAAGATTTTTATACAAGAAGAAAGAGGACTTTATTTTGGAATAGCCCTGGCATAAGGGGTATTTAATTCTTCTCAAGGCAAAATCTCCTAAAAAAGAGTAATCGAAGTTAGTATCTAAACTTAAGTCCCTTAAGTGCACAAAACGTCTCTCAAATATACACCTCTCCTCTTTAACATCCCTTAATCTAACCTCATGACACAATTACAACAGTGGCCTCCTAGGAAATAAAGCTCCACTCTCATCCATCATTTACACACCTACTACGTTAATCCTTTCCATTTTATAATGGTTCCTCATATTAACATTCAGGACCTTCTCTCCCTCCACCCCTAATCCTGGTATCATTCTTTTAATGTTTCTCAGTAGCCCCCCCCCAACTCCCCACTACCACTTTCTCCAACACAGTATCTGCTTATAGGCTAGCAGAATGCAGTACAATGTGAGCTTATTTACTGTTGCTGACTAACCAAAAAGTACAGCCAAAAAAACAAACCCTTCCTATATGTCTCAATCCAACATGCTCCTGCGAGTTGAAATAATCTGCACTCCAAGACACTTCAAGGAAGCTCATTCTTTTCATTGACACAAAGGAATTGTGTTTACCTTTCCGAACAAAATTCACAATAGAAATTCGCTATGGTAAGAGGGAATCCAGTAGGACAGCTGGCAAAGCCCTTGCCCAAAAGAAGGATACTGACTGACCAATTAATTAACTTGTCCTAGGCAACAACCCAAACCATCCCTGATCACTGGCACATCCCAGATGACTGACACATGGTTATGCAGAAGAAAGCAAATTCTGAACAGAGAAAGAAAAATAAATGCTGTGCCCTATGAGAATAGACTTAACACTGTCACACAAATTTATGGAGCCACAGCAAGCTGAGGGTATCAGATCCCCAGATGGCAAAAGGGCCTATCCTTGAGCACTGCATTCTCCCCGGGCAGAGCACATCTATCTGTTGGTCGGCCTGCCTTTCCACTCTCCGCCTAAACACACACAAACACACACACACACACACACACACACTATCTAAAACTCTATATATCCTCCTGTATTTTTTACAATTTTCCACATTAAACATACATTACTTTTATAATTGAAAAGAAAATTATTTTAAAATATGACTTGAGGGGCGCCTGGGCGGCTCAGTCGTTAAGCATCTGCCTTCGGCTCAGGTCATGATCCCAGGGTCCTGGGATCGAGCCCCACGTCAGGCTCTCTGCTTGGCGGGAAGCCTGCTTCTCCCTCTCCCACTCCCCCTGCTTATGTTCCCGCTCTTGCTGTGTCTCTCTCTGGCAAATAAATAAATTAAAAAAAAATCTTTTAAAAAATAAAATATGACTTGAAAGCGTTCATATGCTTGCCCCTTCTCTCTTGAGAGAAACTCCCTGCCAATCAACCACATACAAAAGAAGTATAAAAAGTCCCTACGCTGTAAGAACCTAAAACTTCATTAGGAGGGGCACCTGGGTGGCTCAGTCATTAAGCATCTGCCTTCGGCTCAGGTTGATGTGGGATCAAGCCCCACATCAGGCTCCCTGTTCAGCAGGAAGCCTGCTTCTCCCTCTCCCACTCCCCCTGCTTGTATTCCCTCTCTCACTGTCTCTCTGTCAAATAAATAAAATATTAAAAAAAAAAACTTCATTAGGGAAACAATTCTAACAGACATGAAGCAATGCAAAAATAATACAAAACAGAACAGACGTAAGAGACTGTGAGGCAGACACCGTAAGAATAAGGAAGGAGAGGGGCGCCTGGGTGGCTCAGTGGGTTAAGCATCTGCCTTCAGCTCAGGTCATGATCTCCAGGTCCTGGGATCAATCCTGTGTCAGGCTCCCTGCTCAGCGGGAAGTCTGCTTCTCTCTCTCTCTCTCTCTCTCCCTCTGGCCCTCCTCCCTGCTCGTTCTCTCTCTCACTCTCTCTCAAATAAAATCTTAAAAAAAAAAAAAAGGAAGGAGAGATTAATTTCTTAAAGAGGAAGGGGAGAAAGCTGCATGGAGCACAAAGGTCCCACACTTAGCTTTAATTCTTTTTAAAAAAGGTAAGATTTGACTAATCAGAGAGAAAGGCAGAGGGCATTCCAGGAAGAGAGAACATAAAGGCAGAGGGGCAGATATGAAGACCTAGGGAGAAGGAATACTAAGATCTGCCCAAATGGAGCAGAGAGCTGTGTTGGACAAGAACAGTTGATACAGTTAGGTATGCAGAATAAGTCAAACAATGGAAGGCCCTGAAAGTTAGAGATAAAGAATCAGTGATTCATTGTAATTTATTCCAGGAACTGAGACATTCTGGAAGGAAAAATAGTATTTTATTAGAAGTAACCAAAAATGGGGCACCTGGTTGAGCATCCAACTCTTGGTTTCGGCTCAGGTGGTGATCTCAGGGTCGTGAGATAAAGCCAAGTTGGGATCCGTGCTCAGCGTGGAGTTTGCTGGAGTCTCTCTCTCTCCCTCTGCCCCTCCCACTTGTGCTTTCTCTCTCTCAAAAAAATAAGTAAATCTTTAAGAAAAAAAAAAAGAAGTAACCCCCCAAAAAGTTGAAAAAACATTCTTAGATACTACACATCAAGCCAACAGGCCTGAAAGGGCTCCTCCAGACCAGAAATGAGCAAATGCCCCCGGTAGAAGCAAGACAACAGAGGCTTAAACTCCAATCAAAACCATGAAGAGTGGGGTGCCTGGGTGGTTTAGTCAGTTGAGTGACCGACTCTTGATTTCAGTTCAGGTCATGACCTCAGGGTTGTGGGATCCAGTCCTGCATTGGGCTCCATACTCTACATGTAGTCTGCTTGAGACTCTTTCCCTCTCCCTCTGCCCCTCCCCCCACTTGTGTGTTCTCTCTCTCGCTCTCCCTAAAATAAATGGATAAATAAAATCTTAAACAAACAAACAAAAAACCATGGAGAGCAAAAGCAGGAGCTTTAGTACACCATATAACCCCATCACAACATGGCTCAACATAAAATTACCAGAAGCTAAAGGGCCAACCTTATTTAGTAAAAGGAGGGCCTGGGTGTTTTCAAGACCACTGGGAAAAATGCTACAAATTCATTTTGCAACCCATAATTGTTTACTTGTGACCTTTGATCTTGGAATGTGCACTCTGAACAGCTTTCTACCATCATCTCCAAAACCTGAAATTGGCACTGAAAAATAACAGGATAATAAGGCCTCAGCTGATGCATTTCCCTGGTGTGTATTATGTCACTTGCCAAGCAAGCCCAAGATGAAAGCAGTAGTTCCCATAAGCACTGTTAGCACATGCACACATTTTAGGAGTTCAACAGCATGAATGTGGCTAAAGTTTGTGATTTCCCAGCAGACGGACTTGACTCACTTTCTGAATTAACAGTGTCCATGTCCAGAAGCAGCAATTATTCTATTGTTCTGTCTAGAAGCTATCCACTCCGATTCAAGGGCTGTGTTCTAAAAAGGAACTTAAAAACTGAGTTTACATTTAACCAAGAGGTTGCTTCAGAGAGTCACTTAGTTAAACAATACCAAAGCCTCAGCCTATATTTTCTAACCACTGTGTTAACAAAACTTTATCACTTTGCATTACATTGTTTTGGTTTTTTTTTTAAAGATCTTTATTTATTTACTTGACAGAGAGAGCAGGAGCGAGCACAAGTAGGGGGAGCGACAGAGGGAGAGAGAGGGAGAAGCAGACTCCTGCTGAGCAGGGAGCCCAAACTTGGGGCTCGATACCAGGACCCTGGGATCACAACCTGAGCCGAAGGCAGATGCTCAACCAACGGAGCCAGCCAGGTGCCCCATGTATTACATTGTTTTTGTATAAAAATTTCAAAGTGGGGGTGCTTGGCCAGCTCAGTCCATGAAGCACATGACTCTTGATCTCAGGGTCCTGAGTTCGAGCCCCACCTTGGGTATAGAGATTACTTAAAAAAATTCAGGGGAGGGGAGTGCCTCACGGTGACTCAGTGGGTTAAACATCTGACTCTTGATCTCCGCTCAGGTCTTGATCTCAGGGTCGTGAGTTCAAGCCCCAAGATGGGCTCCCTGCTAGGCGTGGAGCCTACTAAAATAAAAAAAAAAATTTTTTTTAATGTCAAAGTAATTTACATACCATGAAACTTCGCCCATAATAAAAGGAAAGGAAAAGAACTACCTGAAATGGAGTTGGAGATGATGGTAGTTCAGAGATCTGGAAATGTATGCCACATAAGGGGTGGGAGTATAGTTCAGAGGCTAAAAACTAATAACGATATTAACAAAGTATTTTCACAATTATCTCACTTAACCCAGGTCACTGCTCTGATTTTAAGACTTCCTTCTGTGATACAATGTGAAACCTTCATCTAGAAATCTGCGATCCTGGCTCTTGGGCAATAATTTAAGTCTCCATGCGTAAATGTATCCATGCGTATAATACCTTCCTTACAAAATATTATAAAGATCGAATAAGATAATAAATATGAAAATACCTTGTAAAAAATAAACTATTACCTACATTTTTCTAAACATGAATGGCCCAGTATGTGCCAGTAGCTCATTTGGATTCTCACAAATCCCAAGGAATTAGTATTATCATTCCCATTTTAACAGATGTGAAACCCAAAGGAGATGTTAAATGGCAGAACTAGGACTGGAGCACAAGACTAAAGAAATTAAAACCTCATCTCTTCTATATTATGCTGCCTTGCTAGTTTTGAATGTTAAATAATATGCAGACCCTTCACTCCCTCTGTACAGTAAGTTCTGTAAGGTTTTTTTTGTGATAAAATAAACAAGTATCGGTCATAACTGGCTTCATGGCACCTAGTGAGAACTCCAAAGTTTTTAAGTACCAGATAGTCCATGTTACCAAAGCTGAAATGTGACTGTGTTTTTACTACTAGTTGAGCCTGGCATGTAAAGACTCTAGTTTTTTTGGGCTTTGTGAAAACACAAAGTCTAATTCCTCACAAAAAACTTACATATTACCCTTCTGCTTAACCAACCACCAGGAACCCAGATTGTATTTCTTTTTAAAACTTCTCTAAAACCAAAAACTATACCCGTATGTGGACTGCTGCTTCCATAGAGTTTGTCCCTACCCCAGGAAAAGAATCAGATCCTGATTCTCCTACCTCTCTGACTGTTCTTCCTAGTTTGCTTTGGTGTTCACAAGGACTTCAATCTATTGAAAGGAAAACTATGCAACTGGCCCAAATCATCTGGATGAAATATTCCTCAAAACAATGCATGTCTCTTTTCTTTGTTTCCATGTGTACCAAGCAACCATCTGATTACTAGCTTCATAATCACTATGGTACAAGGAAAAGGGTGCCCCAGACAGCAATGTAAGTATTCTAATCACTAGACAGGTATGTCCTCTATCATGATTTAATAAAATTGACATACTCGCTGTTGCTTTTTTTAAACTTTCAATGACTCCCCCGCTGCCCATGGAATAAAGCCATAAAAAAAAATCTTTACAAATTGGACTCTGATCCTTTACAGTATCATCTGCTCCCAAAACTCTTGCCCTTTAATCATACCCAACTACTCACATTCTGTTGCTCAAACCCCTCCATTCACTTTTACCTTCAAATCTTTGCATGTGGAATTTATTCCTGTCTTCTCCCCACCCTCCTCCATCTGACTAAATTCCATTCATCCTTAAAGGCCCACTCAAGGGTCACCTCCTTTGTCAAATCTCCCAATGAACCCCAAGTGGAAATACTCATCCCTCCTCTTGCGTCCACAGTCCTTTATATATACCTCTGTTCTAGCACTATAGTATCATAATTATTTGTCTGCATAGCTCTTTCCTTTGCTAGATGTGAAACCAAGGGCAGGAACCAGATCTCATTCATTAACCCGGCATCCCCAGTGCCTAACACTGTGTTACTTGTAATAGATATTTAATAATTGTTTGTTGGAGAACTGAAAGAAGAACATATCCTGGCTCTGCTGGTTGCTACCCACTCTGAAATGTTAGGATAGAAAGTTATTAGCTAATACCTCCTGTTTGCTGGATAGTCAGGCTCTGAAAGAGCCTCTGGGATATTTAGGAAATGAGAGAGAGTGTTTATGTCCATGCTGAATCATCTAATCCTGCCAAAACCATGCTCACTACCAACACACAGGGAAATGGCTGCCAGGCACAATTATGGAAAATCCATGCCTGACAACCATTCCTAATACAGCTGCAATACATACTGTTCGACTCCCTTCACAATGCAAATGCATCAGTTCCCTTCTAGCCTCTGCCCCTTCCAGGGACAGTTTATGCAGCTGAAAACTTTAGCTCTCCTTCTGAATACAAAAATCCTGTTGCATTTGTAGAATGAGGTGACTACAAAATAACAGCAGCAGAGAGAGAGAGAGAGATCCAAGTAATCTGGTGGCTAACCAATGAGAGTCAAGCACCCCAACATCATCAATATCTATTTCCCCAAGTCTCTCCAAAACTAATTCCTGTCTTTGTTCTCACAAACTACACCCCCGCTCACACTATTGATTCCAGCTTAGGCAAAGAGTTCTCCTATAAAGGCAGTAAGGGGATTTCTAAGTCTGGAAAATGCAAGAATTCCATACAGCAAAGTAACAAAGGCCTGGATCCTAATCCACCCTGACTTCCCAGTGAGAATGGTGCGGGGGGGCGGGGGGTAATGAGAAATTCTTCTGCACCTATCATAGAGCAGCCTGCACAACAATTCAAACGGCTCAAGTTAATTTATTTTGGCCAATCATTTTCGACTCATTCCTCCCAAGAAAGAGATCTGTGCCTGAAAAGGATCAAATTCCTATACACCTGATCACAGTCTTTCAGAGGAAACCAAACTAAGTGAGCCAGCTCAAAGGACTGAGCACAAGAGGCCTCTCCTGGAACCAGCCCTACTTCCCCCTTCTTTCCTCCTTTCATTTTTTAAGGAATCCAACTTCCTTTCAGCTGGAGGCCACCAGCAACATGATCCAGTGAGAGGCTGAGATTTCTTCACCTATTAGTGTTACAATTCTGCTAGTTGTTAAAGCTGTCACAGCCCAAGACAGGCGCAGAGTGTCCTCCCTCTGAAGAGTGCAGTGTTGCTCAAAAGCCTGCAAGGAAACTTAAGGGAACCAACCATTCACTTAGCAGCACTTTTTTCAATGAAGTTCAGCAGCACAATCTAACCTCTTTGTGCTCTGAAATGAACCTACATTTCTTAAAAGAAAGACCACAGCGGGTTGACAGAACACTTGCTGCAGGCAGGGAAACCTGCACAGTTCACAGGAGCCGATGCAGAAGGGAAAGAGCAGAACTCCTCAGCAGGTCCCTTTTAGCATTTCACTTCTCTCTCTCCTGCTGCATTCCCGAGCAGAACTCTAATGCCACAAGGGAAGAAAAAGAGGGAGCGTTTTACAGCTTCTGCATTAGTTTCCCTTCACTGGGTAGGTGTCGTAAACAAGTATGCTAGACTCAGGCATAAGGGCTGAAGTTTCCTCTCCTTCCCATGAAAAGAAACTAGAGGCCCAGTCACAAGGGCGCCGCTGAATAAAATAGGAGAAAGTGCTGCCTCTGGAGTTTCTGGGGGAAATCTCCCTGCCTGGAAAGCTCAACTGCTACACAAAGCAAAGCCCAGGCCTGGATGTTCAAGATCAGAGCAGGGGCCCCCGGGGCCGCGCACCCCAACCTCGAGCGCTAAGGGCACCTCGGGCAGCCGGGGACACGTCGGGGAGCCGCGGTCCGCAGACCCTCCGCCTGTCAAAACTTTCTCGCGGACACCCAGGCCTTGCAGGAGGCACTGGAGTGCGGGACTGCTCAGCCAGAGCGCCTCTGGGCTGCAACCCGAGTCGACCGCAAGCCTTTCGGTGGGAGGGAGAGGAGCGGCAGACCCCCGCTTCCACCGGCTCGAAGCCCCCGGGGCTGGGCGGAGAGGAGGCCTCACCCCCAAAAGTGCACACTCACCGACCCCGGCCGCCACGCGACGGAGCGGAGACTGAGGGAGACAAAGGGGGGCGAGGGCCCCCGGGCGGGCTCGCGGCCGCCCGAGCCTTGGCGAGGGGAGCCGGACACCCGGAGCGGACGGGGAGGCCCCTCGCGCCCGACTCCTCCTCCTCCTCCTCCTCCTCCCCGCAACTCCCCACGGCGCCGGGGCTCCGGCGGCAGCGCCCGGGCTCGCCTCCTTCCAGATAATAGGGCGGCTAATGTAACCAGTGCTGGGGAGAGCGCCGTCTCCCGCAGGCTTATCTCAACTCCGCAAATAAGCTGGCCCGAGAAGGAGCAGGTCCGGGGCCAGCCCCGACGCCGGGGTGGGCGCCACCCCGCCGGGCCCCCGGCCCCGCCGCGCCGCCCGCCGCACCTTTGTAGCGCTCCAGCACATCCTCGTACGCCTGCACGAACTCCTTCTCCTGGCTGCGGTTGGCCGGCTGCTGACCCGGCACGTAGCCGGCCATGGCCGCCCGCGCCGCGCTCCCCCCGGGCCCCGGCGGGCGCCGGCTGCAGGCCCGCGCGCTCAGGCGGCGGCGGCCCCAGCCTCGGCCCTTTGTGCGGCTCGGGGGCGGCGGCGGCGGCGCCCCGGCTGTCCGCTGTCCGCTGTCCGCTCCTCACCCGCCTCGCCCCGCCCGGCAGTCGCGCTCCGCTCCTCCGCCCGCCCGCACCCGGCCGCTCGCGCTCCGCCGGTCCCGGCTCGCGTTTCCGCCTCCCCACCCCTCGCTCCGCTCCTCCCTCAGCCCGCCCCGGCGCGGCGGCGGCGGCGGCGGCGGCGACTCCTCCTGTCAGGAGCGCCAGGCCCGGCCCGTCCCCGCCCCTCTCCCGCCGCCTCGGCCGCCCGGCGCGGCGCGGCCCGGCCCCCCGGCTGCCCACGCGGGGCCCGGCTGGCTGCGGGCCACCGCCCGCGGGGCAGGGGGCGCGGGCCGAGGGCGGCGGGGGCCGCGGGGCCCAAGGCCCCACGCGCGTGCGAATGAAGGGCTGCGCCGGCCGCAGCGGCGGGGAGACCACCGGGCCGACGCCACAGGGCGGGCGGGCACCCGGCTCCGCGCTGACCTACAGCCGCCGCTGGGACAAAGGAGGGAGCCCCCTGGCTGGCCGAAACCGAGCCGGGCCTGTGCGGCTGCTAGAGAAGGGCCTAGAGGAACTGAGAGGAAGGGGGAGAGCGAAAGACCCAGGTAGATCCAGGGCCAGACGCGGTCAGAATGAGGACAGGGGCAGGAGCCAGACAGGGCCGCAGTGTGAGGCCGAAGGCCACACTGAGGCCACACGGAATCCCAGAAACAAAGGGTTTTCCAGAAACGGAAGAAACAACTTGAAATGAGAGGGCACGCCAAGCACCATGAAGTAAACCAGGCCAAGGAAGAGGAGCCCGAAGCTGAGAAATGACAACGGGGGGGGGGGGGGGGGGGTTGGAATGAAAACGGGATTCTGACCGCACGGTGGGGTGAGTAAGAGAGACAGTAGGACGTAAATCGACAGAGGGAAAAGACCCAACAGGATTATGGCGCTGTGACAGCCATCAGAACAGAGAGACTTAGATCAGAAGGGGGAAATGTGGGGACCTGTTACGGAACAAAGAAAAGGATCCTGGAGCCTAACTTGTCATTGATGAGAAAAAGAAGCCCAGTATTCTCTGTCAGGGGAAAGGAAAGCCAAGGAAGGAAACTGGTAAATACAGGTAGGGATTTATTTGGAACCATTATGAGAAAGGGAGTTCCCAATATCATCTGATCCTCCATTCACCCGTGTATCCTTCAGTCCCAGTAATCACAGACCGCACTGGGGGCCCATAGTTGTGAATGAGCAACTCGGGTAAATGCAGATGATCTTTTTGCCCCCATCTCCCCTCATCCAGCCATTATCCTCCAGGGCCTCATCAAGTCTGTTAACTTGATTTTTCAGGGGGTGGGGAGATGGTTGTGGGTAAAAAGTTAAGCTGGCTGATCTCACAATACAGCATATTAGCAAGTAAAAAAAAGAATTCGTGAGACATTGAGCAGGCAAAATTGGGACTTAGGTTTCCATTTCAGTTCCTATTCTCAAGGTTTTTAAAGAGGAGCTTCTTCCCCCTGGGGCAAGGCCTGCCTCTTTATAGACTATGAGTAGTGCCAAGTACTTGGTCGATGCTCAGCACATTAATAATAAGAGATGATGCTTTTCACTAATAGGTGCGCACTGGTTGTTTCCACATCATACCATGATCAAAAATCGGGTGAGCAAGTCATTCATCATATCTTTCTCCATCCATCAAGTTCTGCGGGCCTGCCCATGTTCTAGGCATGGAGATCACATAGGGAAGGACCTAAAAGAGGGCAGACAGGGAGGGTCTTTGGACAAAGGATCATTTCCTTCCAGTTTAATCCTTTGTGCTTAAAAAAAGCTGGACCACAGTTTGGTGTCAGCTGCTAGTCAGCTCAGTTTAAGAAAAGGAGAATAAACTAGAGGCTTATTATTTTTCAAATAAAAGACTTAGTGGAAAATGCAGGGTGAAGGAGTTGGAGACTGATGGCATAAGCACATTTTTCGGAAACAGCAGAGAATATAGAAATGCTAACTCTGGGGACCTTGACTCTATCCGTGCTGAGTCATCTGCGTTTCCTATATTATTTTATTCCAGTAGGGCTAAGAAAGCCCAGACACAAATACACATACACACACCTCCACCCTCACCCCCAGACATCTGCCTCATTTTCATCACAGTAAATAGAAAAGTCCCGCCATCCCCTCCTGGGACTGCTACGTGTGCCACTTTGTAAGCAGGTTCCTCAAGAATTGTGACCGAGGCTTGCCAAAAGTGAAGAAAGACGGGCAAGAAGGGAAAGAGAGTCTGTTCTGGGAATCAGACTTTGTTGAAGGCTTGGGGAACTTAGCGGGGGAGAGGGCAAGAGGTTGAGATTCCTCTTAAGAAACATGGTAATCAAGGAAGAAAGTTCTGGTTTGGGTTGTGGCTGGAGGGCTTCTCAGACTCAAGTAGCTTTCTTGACAAGATTTGCATTTAAATGCTCCCATGAGATTTTGAAGTAATGAATTCTTCTAATGAATGGAAAAGGGGAAGTCCACATGTTTGGCTGATGTTTCTGTTTTATACAGAGAAAATTTTACAAGGATAGAGGAACAAAGCAGCTGCTGGGGGTGGGGGAAGAAGGAAGACTATGAAGGGAAGGTTTCTGGTTTTTTCTAAGCAACAGTCTAAATTTATAGCCAGACCACACAATCAGGACAGCTCTGAGGCTTTCTCCTTTTGGTCTATGATTTTCCTTTGCTCCTGATGGCAAGACTGCTGTTGCATTTCTAAGGAGGCTGCAATGGGGAATGCGAAGGACGCAGGATGTACTCAGAAGGACATCTAGTGGGAGGAAAGGGTAATACAAGTAAATAAAGCCTTATTTTTTCCTCCGTGTCCGCCCCCCACTTAAGGCTCATCAAGGGGCCCTCTCTCTAAGGTCCAGCCTCTTTCAACTTCTTTCAGCTTCTCAAACATGTGCTCTCTCGCCTCAGGGCCTTCCCACCTGCTCTTCTCCCAGGCTGTAACCCTTCACTGCTCTCCTCTTTTGGCCTGGCTCATTCCTACTCACACCTCTGCTGAAACTCCTACAGAGAAGCCTGCCTTGATCCCCCGGATTAGTAGATCCTCCCTCCCCCTCTACTCCCCTTTGGTAATATCCATCACACTTGAACCTATCAGTTCCATGTCTTTCATCCTTAGTAAACCATTAGCTCCCTGAGGACTGGGGCTGTTGTCTGCCTTGTTCACCACAGGACCTGCATCTAGCAAATGACCTGGCACCTGCAGGGCACTCATCAAATATTTGTTTAAAATTTTGATTCAGTGGATGAATGAGTGGACCAGATGATCCTAAAATACTCAGCTGCCTGTGGCTTCTGACTAGCTAGAAGGCCAGAGTATTTAAGAAGAGAATACGCTTGTCTCTCACAGTATCCCTTACCTGTGCCTGGCATTCAAAGTCCTCCATATTTTTTTTTAAGATTTTATTTATTTATTTAATTGACAGAGAGAGAGAGACAGCGTGAGAGGGAACACAAGCAGGGGGAGTGGGAGAGGGAGAAGCAGGCCTCCCGCGGAGCAGGGAGCCCAATGCGGGGCTCGATCCCAGGACCCTGGGGTCATGACCTAAGCCGAAGGCAGTCGCTTAACCAACTGAGCCACCCAGGTGCCCCTAAAGTCCTCCATAATTTGACATCTACTTTCCTTTACAAGCTGAACTCCCATGATACCCTCGTGTGCGGCGTCTTCCCCTATAATCAAACTCTGAGCCTTTGCCTGGAATGTCCTCTACTCCCCAACTTCACCTAATGAAATCCTACCCATCTTGAAAGCTCACCCCAAAAGACATGAAGTTATTTTTAATCAACCCAGATAGAAGAGACTCTTCTCAAAATCCCAACCACATTTTCTTTCTCTCATTCCCGGGGTTCCAGCCACATGTATTGTGGGTGTTTGCATCACTGCCTCCTTAACGTCCTGGTTCAGAAGTTCTTTGAGGCAGACACATCTCTTTCATCTTCCCTCATCTTAGGACCTAATACAATACTTTGCATCTAGTAGATGTTCACAAAATATTTGCTGAAGGCATAGATGTCTCAACTGAAGACATGTGGGGGTGGGGGATGTGGGCTGGATCTGTGATTCAAGACAATTGAGAATCCAATTTAGTGTCCACTCAGAGGCCAAGGGTTTCAGGTGCAGAGAAGAAAGAAGTGAAAAATTATTTCTCCTTCTGCTAGTGCTCCTCCTCCAACCTCTAGAAGGTTTACTCCCAGCACTTCTTCAGCTTGGCTCCTACTGCTGCATTATTTTACATGTGTTAATGGATGCTTTATAAATAAATTCTTTGCTAGTAGTGTGTGCGTGCATGGGTGCGTGCGTGCGTGCGCATGCGCTCTGTTCCTCCTTGCAGGGTAAGCTGTTTCCTGTGCCTTTTACATTCCCCAGTAGTAGCTGGAAGCAGACACTGAAGGGGCTGCCCCAAGCCCTGTCCTTCAGCTAGATCTTGGAAGAATATCATCCAGTTCTAGTCTCAGGACACCTGCCTCCAGGCCCAGCCCCATCAGCCTTTCCATCTCCAGCCCAAACTTCCTTTCCTCCCAGGCCCTGGAAACACTTAACTAAGCTTTGCCTCCAGTTCCGCAGTCCACTATGGGGTAGGAAGACTTTGCCCACCATCATGCTGCCCTCTTCTGTTCAGAGAGTGCAACGTCGCTAATTTAAGAGGTCTGGATGGTGCCAGCCACCCAGGAAGACAAGATCCCTGCCACAGGCAGCCCGTCACCATAGCAACCCTCAAAATGGTTACTCAGCCATCTGGGTTACCATAGTAACTGGCCAAGTCTCTCCACCTCAGCCTCTCCCTAGGCCTTCTCCCCTGGCTTGTCAGAGCCAATGCCAAAGAACCTCCAATCCTTACTGGGCGAAATGAGCAGAAGCTGGACCCCTGATAGGCAGCTGTCCCAAAGGGGCGTGGAATGCCTCACCCGCCCGGGGCTTCCTGAGGCACAGTGGAGATAATGGGAGTTAAGGCACTCTGTGAACCTTGAAGTGCTGCACAGATGTTAGCTATTATTAAACTACCCTTCCCTGTAATGGGGGAGGCAGTGGGTTGCCCTAGGCAGAGCTAGTGGCATTCCCTGGTGTGGCCCCTTACTGGCTGGGAGACCTTGAACAAGTTACGGGACTCTCTGCGTTTCTGTTCCATCTATGGTGGGCATATCTGCCTCCTAAAGTTGTTTTAAGGATGAGGTCAAATAAAGCCTGTAAGCTGCTAAGCACAAACCTGGCACCGGGAACATATCAATAGGAGCTAGGAAAGCTATTGGCCCTTCTGCGGTCTCCCAGGCTTTCTGTGACTATAACCATTTTCTCTCTCTCTCTCTCTCTCAGGAAACAGGCTAATGCAAGCCCCACTCAATCAACCACACCCAATCTCCCTTCTTATTCATCCTCTGTAGGGCCTCTTTGGTTCCTACCAAACAGGACTGTAGGCACTCTGCACTCTTTGGGGGAATTGGGAGGTTCCCCAAATTAGGAGCTGTGGCTAACCCCTCCACTTGAAATAACCTCGCCTGGGGCACCTGGGTGGCTCAGTCAGCTAAGCATCTGCCTTTGGCTCAAGTCATGATCCCGGAGTCCCGGAATCGAGCCCCGCACTGGGCTCCCGGCTCAGCGGAGAGCCTGCTTCTCCCTCTGCCTCTCACCCCACTCGTGCTTGCACGCTCTCTCTCTCTCTCAAAAATATAAATAAAATCTTAAAAAAAAAAAAAAAAAGGAAATAACATCTCCTCATACAATACTACCTCAGGACAGAAAGCTCTAAAGGGGCAGTGACAGGCAGCCTAGAAGCTGAGCACAGATCCCAAAAGAAGCCCCAGAGAGTGGTGGCTGCTCATGTGGAACAGCTCACCAGTGTCAGGGCAGGCCTGGGACGCAGGCCCCTCTCACAAGACTAGAATTCCTTCCCTTTGTGATTTTAAAGACTTCAATCCTATTGCATCTCAAGTTCAGTCTCTAAGACTGAGTCCTCGGGGCGCCTGGGTGGCTCAGTTGGTTAAGCGACTGCCTTCGGCTCAGGTCATGATCCTGGAGTCCCCTGCTCGGCGGGGAGCCTGCTTCTCCCTCTGACCCTCCCCCCTCTCATGTGCTCTCTCTCTTTCTCATTCTGTCTCAAATAAATAAATAAAATCTTTAAAAAAAAAAAAAAGACTGAATCCTCGAAATCCATTTTCAGGGGACTTCCTTAATTACACTGGCAGCATCCTGATTCAAACCCAGGGTCCATGGGTTTGAAGTGGTTTAGGCAAAACAGACAGACACCATCCTCAGAAATCAAATTTCCAGACACAGAGCCAGGAATGCTTGAGCCTAGCTCTGCGTGTTCTGGGAGTAGGGCATGAACCGCAAGCTGGAAAGGGCCAGAGGATCAGATAAGCAACACTGGAGGGGACACATGACACCCGGGGCCCTGGTGTTCAGAAGTCAGAATCCTGCATGATGCCTCTGGGAAATGGGTTGAGTGGGACGGTTCCAGCTCAGATATGACTGACTACTGAGCAGATAAACCAATATATTGACTACGGGGGGTAAGGCAATATGATAGTTTAAATGTGAGGAGGTGAGAGTATGTGATTACTGGAACTTCCATCTCTGTAACTGGGGAGGCAGAAGTGAAGTGCGTGAGTGAAATAAGATTGGCCATGAATCGATCATTCTTTTTTTTTTTTTTTAATTTTTTTTTTTAAGATTTTATTTATTTGCGAGAGAGAGAATGAGAGACAGAGAGCATGAGAGGGAGGAGGGTCAGAGGGAGAAGCAGACTCCCTGCTGAGCAGGGAGCCCGATGCGGGACTCGATCCCGGGACTCCAGGATCATGACCTGAGCCGAAGGCAGTCGCTTAACCGACTGAGCCACCCAGGTGCCCGAATCGATCATTCTTGAATCTGGGTGATGGGGGTTCACTATACTATTCCCACAACTTTAGTATATGTTTGAAATGTTCTGAAGAATGCGGGGAATTTGGATTTAGGCCCACTTGAGCTACAGCAATGAACTCCAGAGGGCACACTGCACGTGGGGTGCTCCAGGGGGCGCCATACCCATTCAGCGATGCTGAAGCCCAGCTGCACAAGCAGCTTAGAGGCTGACCTCAGACAAGTTCCTTCACTTCCCTTCTGTAAAGCAGAGAGAGTAGCAACTAGTTCCCAGGGTTCTGGGAGGACTGAATGACATAGGCACACATCTTGGACTCAGCACACAGTAGCTTTTACAACCATTATTTACTAGGGGATCCTGGCTGGCATCAGCTCCTAGGAGTTCCTGGACTGAGTCCAGAGTTCAAATCCCCAAGCCACCCTCTGAATTCTTTAATTCCTAACTCCTACCGGCTGTTCTCTCTTCATTTCCCTTCTTTCCTTTCTACTGAGGCCGAAGAGAGGGGAACAGGAATAAAGAAACAAGCAACAGGGATATGCCCTTTCTCTTCAGGTTGTCCTGGCAAAGGCCTATTTCTTTTCCAAGGCCCAGATCAAATGCTATCATAGCGCTAAGCTAGCATAAGGGGCAGAAGTAGGAGGAAAGCCTTCCCTCTCGGCACTTCCAGATAACTCCAGCTTGCCATGTGGCAGCTCAGGCTGCATGCTAACTGCCTGCACAGGAGGGACCTGGGTTCTGAAGCCCAGTCAGAGCCTAGCACAAAGCAGCTCTAGAAATATGTGGTAAACAAGTAAGTGCATGATCAATGAATAAGCAAAGGAATGAATCGATGCATGCATGAATTAGCAAACAAGTTTATGAGCAAATGAGTAATATTCATGAGAATGGTTAATGTGTATCTAGTGCTGATTACTAGGCATTGGGCCAAGCACCTCACTCCCACGATCTCATTTAACCCACCCCACAAGACTCCCACCCACGGTGGCACTCTTGCTCCCCCATTTTAACCATGAGAAAGTGAGGCTCAGTGAAGTTAGTAATTTCCCAGGCTCACCCAAATGGCAAGTGATGGAACTGGAACTGGGACTCCAACTGACTCCCAAAGCCATGCCCTTGAGTGAATGACTGGAAGAATGAGCACGGGAGGGAGGAGACGAGTAAGGAGGGAATGCAGAGGGAAAGGCATGCCCAGAGACACACCCCCTGAGGCTCCAGGCAGAACCTTCCCCTAGACGCAAAGCAAAAGCCAGGTATCTTCTTGGGGTAGGGGTGAGACACAGATGAGGACAGAAACGTCCACCCATCATCAGTTTTCAGGTTCCAGGGGCTGCCAGGCCGTCTCTGCAGCAGCACCCTAAGTCCAGGCAGAGATTGCAGCCAGGTGCACCAGTTCTGCTCCTGCAGGAGCGTCAAGGCAGGGCCAGGAAGCTGGCCCACTTCTAGCTGACAGGTGGCAACAGGCAGACCCAGGGCCAAATCACGGCAGGTCCTAGCCACAGCAACTGGCCGGACTCAGGATAGCACTTTGGCGATGGTGGGTTATTAATACTCCCCCCAGATACGTTCACAGACCTCCTCCCAGGGGGCAGGCTGCTGGAACAAAAGAAAGTGCCGCCCTAGATTCCACGGCTTGGTCTGCTCCTCTGGTGCCATGTCATCTCTAACCCCGTGGGACTGAGAAATGACAGCCTTCCGCAGCCCCCAGATGAACCAGTCCTTCCTCCGCATTCTTAACCTCAGTCCTTAGCTGCTCCAGAACAGAAAAGCATGAGTCAAACTGCCATTCCAAACCTGTCTCCATGTCACCTGGGAAGTTACTAGAAAGGCATGATGGGAAACCAACAGCACAAAGCTGACACCTTGCAATGTGGCAACCACCTTCCTTCACCAGCTGGGGTCCCACAAAGACCCTGAGCCTCAGAGAAAAGACAGTTGGGCTGTCTTTTCAGCTGCCTGCACAAAATTCTGCCCACGTGGTCACTTTCCATCCCTGCAGCTACTGTGACCCAGATTCACTTTCAGAGGGCTGGGGCTGAGCTGATGGTGTGTAGCTACAATTCATTCTGCCCCACTTTCATGGGACTCTCCTGCTGCTCTCTCCTGCTACTGAAACCAAGCTCCAGGACAGGATCAGGGACTCCTGAGTGTACTGCCAGGAAGAAACTAGCAAGGAAGAGGAGGCTCCTTCGGTGCAAAGGTCAAAGAGCCTGGCACAAGCAAGACTGGTGCCTCTGGAATAAGGGTTCCCAGTGGAATCGGTGTTTAAGGCTCCCTTTCCCACCCCTGCATCCCTTTCTTCCCAACATGGCGTGGCCAAGAAAAAAACATTTCCACCTGCCCTCTGACCAAGCCCTAGTGTGAACAAAAGAAAGGGACGGAATTAAGAGGCCTAAAGCTCCTCCCTTGCTCATCTGGGAAACTGCTGCCTTCCTGGAGACTCCACTGCCTCTTCTAGTGGCCCAGAGAACTTACAAGGAATGACACACTAAGTGCAGGAACAGGCATGTTAACCCGTGTCGTCTAACGCATTCCGACTCTCCTCCAATGACCATTCAACGCAGATGCCATCATTTCCCTTTTACAGCTAAGGACTCTGAGGCTCCAAGAAGTGAAGTCATTCGCCTGAGTTTTCTGACTCCAGGTCCACTTGTCTCCATGAATGAATGAACAAGCAAAAAGGCTCCTTCTCAGAGCTTCCATCCCAGAGGAGAGATGCATGGGTGCAGAGGTGCGGCCCCTTCCTCTGACCAGGCATGTGCTGTCTCCCCAAAGGCAAGCCCTTGAGAGACTCCAGCAGCCGAGCTGAGCTGAGCTCTGATAGCAGGGCAAACCAGCATCAGAGCTGCATCTCACAGCTCCCACTGGGCTTCTAGATTCTAATAAGCCCATGCTCTCAGAGTGAGATCCTGGGGCAACAGCAGGCAGGGTAAGATGGGGACTCCTGTCTATAGCAACCTCTAGATCTGGTGGCGGAAACAATGAACTCTAAAAGAAGGTCAACTGAAACTAGGGCTGGGCAGAGATACAATTGCTGTCTGACTGGAGGGATCAGGGAAGCCTTCCGGGGGAGACCACACTGGAGCAGATATTGGAGATGATGATTTCACCAGCACCTGCTGAGGGGCCCCCAAGAACAAATCCGATGGATGCTTTCTACTGGTTAATTAGGAGGCCAATCCTTATCCCTGAGTCCCTGTGCTCCCCCTCTTTCACAATGCACGCAGCAATGTAATTATTTTTTCCCCGCTATCCTCTCAACCAGACCGAGCTCCGTGAAGAAGGGACCACATCTCCAGCCATCTTTGATTTTAATATATGTGCTGCCGAAGCGAGCACTTCAGCCATCTTTGAATATCAATGCTAAGAACAGGGAGGGTCCTGAAGATGTGATGGATGAATACCTGACTAATATAGGTGGGTGGTGAATTCCTCCGGCATGCAGCCCAGCCCCAGCCCAAAGGGGATCCCTTCTTCCAGACACTTCACTGCCATCTGCAGGAAATTTGTCATAATAAATATACAAATCCACAATGACAAAAAGTAGGAATGGTGCCCCCTAGAATTGTACAGTGTGTAACTGTGTGACACTCTGTCCTATACCCAGCTTTTCCCAGGGCTGGGGGGAGGCTCTCCACAAGCCTCAAGAGATAGAATCTTCTTTCCTCTCCTGTGGGGTTGTGCTTCTTGCTAGAGTATCTTCCCCAGTCCCTCCCATTCCTTGTTGCCCCCCACCGATGGATGAGTAAGGATATCCCTAAAGCTGGTCACCAACCACAGAGAGCCAGAGGTCTTCAAAGAGGCAAAGTTTCAGAGATCTTTGTCTCTGCCTTTTTATAGGCCAGGATCTTGAGACCTCTCCCAGAAGTGATCAGAAGAGTTCTCAGTGAGTCTGGAGACCAGTTCAGCTTTTTATTTTGTCACCTGCAGAAGATTCAGCCTGGCCTGGTTGCCACACGTTGCCTAAGGAAATGGAAATAGCAGTGTACCCAGAGTCGGAGGATCTGTCTCTACCAGAGTGTTGACTACAGGCAAGTTGTTTAAATCCTCTGAGCCTCAGATCCTAACACGTGTCCTACCTAACTCACAGTTATTGTGAAATCTCTATGCAAACCCAAACACTGATCAACAGAAACAGGCTTTCTTGTTAATGGACTATTGTTCCATTGTAATGTGGCTAGGCTTAAGGAGTTGAGAATAGGGCTGGCCAAGAAGAGAGAGGGAAACTGGCGGGAAAGGATGAGGATGGGAAGAATCGGGTTACAGCATGCATGGAGCCCCCAGAACCTGTTTGGGCTTTGTAGACTAAGATCAGCAGGTTTCTCAGCCCTGACACGCCTCTCCAGTCCGACATGTGTGACCAGCAGCGCCCCCCTTCCCCATCAGGCCTCTCAAGCACAGGACACTGAATGGGTCCAGGGAAGGAGGGAGGTCTCTGCATTTGGTGAGACTGATTCGGACAGCCCCACTTGGCTTCACACCCAGACCCACGAGGAGGAGAAAATTGCATGGGCCACAGCTGGCTCCCAGGGCCAGACTGACTTCATTTCCTCCCAGAATGAAAGTTGTAACTTCAGAGAGCCTCAGAGCACCCAGGGTCTCCCAGACATGCCCTTCCTGCACCTCACAGGAAGTAGTCCCTGCAGAAGCCAGGCTGCCTTTTAAATAACCCTGGTCGAGCCCCCACCACGTTCCAAAATCACAGCAAGATTTCAGCCAGGCCCTGAAGCAGCCGTCCCGCCTCTTCTCTGCTGCTGACGAAACACGCCCAACTGCAGTACACGAGTTATTTTTAACCATGACAGTCTCCACATTTTCAGCCTCCCTGGCCCAGCCCCCTCCTCAAGACTGTCATTTGGCAGCATCAGGAGGTAGAGAAGATCAGCATGGATGCGGAAACACAACACAGCGCCTGCCGTCCTCGGCTTAGTTGACCCAGCAACATCTTTAGGGACGTTTCCTGGGGCCGAAGCCCTCTCAAGTCCACTCCACTTCTGTTCTAGACTTAGAAGTTTAAACAGCGGGCAAATCATCCCGTGGGGCCCCTCAGAACAGCTTGGAAGGGGAAATCATCACAAAGGGACCTATAAGTATGTCCACGTGGTGGAGGATGGGGCTAGAGAGCATATGGAGGAAGAAGGAGGCTGCCTTCAGGAAAATGAGACCCCTTGTTTGGGGCCCCTCAAGGCTGGAGACAAGTAAAGCCCTCCCGGCATCCTAGAGGCAGCTGGGAAACTCTACGCACTGGCTGGTGCCACAGGCCCAAAGGTCTTGAGAAGGACCAAAGATCTTTCTCCAAGGGCTTCCTATTGCCTGCAAAAGGAGTGCAGACTCTCCAGCCTGCCTGCCAGGTCTCCTCTTTGGAAGTTCACCTTCTGCTAGAACCCTCTCCTCAGGACTTGAGCCCACAGAACCCTCTACCTACCTAGCATTCCACTGCCTGCTCCCGGATCACAATCGGTCACATATTCTCCCCTAAACACTCCTTGCACTCCTTCAGTCATTCGGGGCTTGTTGATCTCCAACATGCACAAGGCCCCATGCAAGTAGCTGGGGGCAAACACGTAAGCAAGACACGGTCCAGCGTAGCTCACAGTCCTGAGGGAGTGACGGGTTCCCTGGGAAATAACTGCCATACTGTACGAGGGAACACAGGGGAGGGAAAGCATCAATAGGAGAGCGGAGGAGGGAGCTCTGGATATCGCTGGGGGTATTGGGGACAGACGAGGCGGCATTTTCCCAGTGCCCTGCAGAGAAGAAAGCTAAAGCATGGAGGCCTGAGCCCGCAAGACGCACAGCTCTAGGGGTCAAGGTATAGCTAAGTGTGGCAAGGTGCTAGCAGAAGGTGAAGCTCAAGAGGGGGCCTGATTCCAGGGGCCTCTATTCCATAGGCAAGGAAGAGCCACAGAAGGCTTAGAAGCAGCTGAGTAACAAACAGGATCAGGTTCGCACGTTAGAACAAAATATTCTTGTGAGTCACGTGGAGGAGGGGCAAGAGGACGAGGAGACCCGCGAGAAGCCGGTTGGAAGGTCCAGGTGCGCTGGCACAAAGCAGAGGCGGGCCGGGGGGGCATTACGTGAGAGACACAAAAGAGGGAGCAGGACAGGCCTTGGTGATGGAATGAAAGCGGGTGATGTCACTGAACTAGCTGCCGGCCCGGCTTTGTCTAGCTTTGCCTCTGCACTCGGGCCCCGTGGCGGGCGGCTGACGCTGAGCACAGCCCGCGGAGGCGGCTCCGGATGCCCTCGGAGGAAACAGCTCCGAGGAAGCAGGAGAGGAAGCAGCAGAGGGAGCACTCCGCGACCTACTCCGCTTTCCTGAGCCAGAAACCGTGCTGAGAGCTTTACATACATTATCTCATCCTCAAGGCAGCTCCGCACGGGAAGCAGTCTCAAGCCGAGAAAAGTGAGGCGCAGACAGGACAAGAGACTTGCCTAGAGCCACACGGCCGGCCGGTGACAGGACCGCCGTCCAGCACCTCCCCTCTCCGGCTGCGGAGCCCGCGCTCCTGACCGCGGCCCTGCGCGCTCCTGACCGCGGCCCTGCGCGCTCCTGACCGCGGCCCTGCGCGCTCCTGACCGCGGCCCTGCGCGCTCTGCTGCTTGCCAAGGAGAAGCGGGCACCTCCCCCAGCAGCAGGTAGCCCAGCCCTCGCTAGGCACCGAGGGGACGTGTGTACCACGTTTTCTGAAAGCAAAGTGAGCGAAACTGCCCTCTCCGAGGACTTATTCCAAGGAAATAACTCGACAGAAGTCAAGTGTTATTATTCATAAAGATGTTCTCTGCAGCACTATTATGGTAAAAAAAAAAAAAAAGTAGAAAATGAGTAGGATTTTTAAAATCATGAAATGTTACACAGCCTTTATAAATGGTAACTCTAAAGCCTAAGGTGTAATGTGGAGAATCGTTCGGGTATAAGAGTAAGTGAAAAAAAAGTCAGATCCAGAATGGTGCTGCGTGGGGACAAAGAGAAGGTGCAAAAATGCAACCAGGTCTCCGGCCAGCTCACAGGGATGAGGGGCGGCAGATTCTACTTGCTCGGGTTTTCTTTGACGTTATGCCATCATCTTTCCAACAGTAGTAATGCCAAGTTGGATTCCAACTGGCTTGTCAGAGCGCCCCGAGGAGGCCCCCTGCACGACTCGCCCCCCAGCCCGTGAACACGGGCCCGGTCTCGACTTGCCTCCCGCCACCCCGCTCACTCGGGCCTCTCTTACCAGCGACTCTGACCACGGCCCGCTCCGCAGGGTCCAGCACCGAGTCCTGGCTCTTCCGCTTCTTCTGCTCATGCAGTGGCAGGTTCCAGGGTAAGGTGTCCCCGGGGGGACATGGGGACAGGCTCCCTGACCGCTCGCTCCTGTAAGACCGCTCGCTCCGGCAGGACCGCTCACTCCGGCAGGACCGCTCACTGAGCGTTTCTTCGTCTGAGGAAGACATCGCCCAGCCGGCAGGGGCTGCCGCGGGAGGGCCTGGGAGCCCAGGGACAGGTGAGCTGTGGGAGAGAGGAGTGCACGTGAACAGGCGAAGGGGTCGTATAAGGCACACTGGGACTTGGGAAGCAAGTCCTAGTTCTGCCACTGACTTGACCTCTTCACCTCTCTGAACCTCAGTTTCTTCATCTAGAAAATGGGATGATGATAATACGGCAAAATGAATTCACAGGGCTTGAGAGAAATCCCATGAGGTAATATGTGTGAAGATGTTTATCAGTCTGAAAATACTCAGGGCGCCTGGGTAGCTCAGTTAGTTGAACGTCCGACTCTTGGTTTCGGCTCAGGTCATAATCTTAGGGCTGTGGGGTTGAGCCCCTAGTCAGGCTCTGCGCTCAGCAGGGAGTCTCCTGGAGATTCTCTCTCTCTCCCTCTGCCCCTTCCCCACTCTCTCGCTCTCAAAATAAATAAATAAAATCTTAAAAATAAATAAATAAATAAATCTGAAAGTACTCTGTAAAAGTTAAGCTCCTATTACTAGTAACAGCTATTATTGTTAGTTGGTACATTTGGAGCTTTCAAGTCCCACAGATCATAAGATGTGGATTCAAGTTCTACCCTGGGGAAGCCATTTGACCTCTGAGCCTCGGCATCCTCATCTATAAAATGGGGATGATGATAGCACCTACACCTCACAGGGTTGTTTGCAAAGCACAAATGAGATCCTGCAGGTAAAGCGCTGAACAGTGCACGGTGTCTAATAAGCACTTAATAAACAGCATCTACTGTTACATTCCTGTTCGACCTACCTCCCAGGAATGTTGTAAGGATAATAAAATGGGGCAGCAGATGGGAAGTATTTTCAAAAAGCTAAAGCACGATCTCACTGGCAGGCATGAAACAAAGCATGGGCTAGAATAGACAGAAATTCTACATTTCTCCCATTCCATCTCTGGCAAGTCTATTGGGAAAAGTACTGAACTTGAAGTAAGACCGACCTGCGTATCAGCTCTGGTCTGGCCACTTTACAACTGGTGTGGTCTGGGGCAAGTCACTTCACCTCTCTGAGACTCAGTTTCCTCCTCTGCAAAATGGGGACAATATTTCACCTTAGAGGATAGTGAACATAGTGAAATGCAAATATAAAACTGGCTGGCACCACACAGGGCACACAATGGGTGTTAGATAAAATGTTCATTGGCTTATTCCAAGGGCTGTTGTGGGAATAAGTGGCACAGCATGGGGGTGGGGGAGGTGGTACAGAAAGTCAGTTTTTCTGGTCAGTTTAGCTAGTGGAGAGATCTGAACGGAAACACAACCACTCTGGGGCCAGCTGGGCTCCACCAGCCAGACTGGGCAGCGATCCCTCAGCCAGGCCAAGCTCACTTCTCAGAACCATCTGCTACACATGGCCCACCACCCCAACGCCCTCATCAGAGCCAGGATGGTGCATGCCTTCAGCTACTAGCCTCCCTGCAGGTCCCAAATCCAGCTCAACTAACCAGCTCTCACTTTGGCTCTAGGGTCCAGGTGGGCAGGAGACTGTCGGTTTTCCCTTACGGGGAATATCTGCACCTAGGGCTACGTGGAGAGCATGAGGTGGGAGCATGGGAAGTATTTTCCCTAATACACTTCCCTAAATGGATGGACACCATGAGTGTCTGGGCACAGCTCCTCCTGGATTCTGGGAACCTCGGCCTGGAGGCAGCAAGGGGCAGGGACAGGCTCCTGGGTCATTGGCAGATCCCCACCACAAGCACAGAATGTGAAGAGATAACAAAAGAAACATCAAACGGTTGCAGGAGGCCTCCAAGCAGCCTCGGGCAGACAGGAACAGCCCTGCCAGGGCACCTCCTGTGCCAGAAGCGTTCGGGCCCTCTTCCCATGGAACACCAAGAAGGATTCCAGCCACAGAAGGCAGGAAAGGACCCAAGTTCTGGCACAGCTTTGCCTTTTATCCTAGCATTTACCCCCTCCCCGCATTTACTTCTGGTGCCCGACTCCCACAGCCAGGTCGGAGGCCGAAGAGACTGCCCCCGCCTCGGGGGAAATTCAGGCCAGGCTTCCTTCCCTAGGTCAGCCAGGGCCAGGAAAACACGTCCCTCCTCTCAGACCACCTGCTTCAAGCCAGAACCGCCTATTCCTCCCCAAGACGCCCATTTACTACAAAGGCCTGCACGTCCCCGGCCTCCTTCCGAGGAGACAGGCCCTCCCCGGCTCTACCCGGGTCAGTCAGCCTACCCTCGCAAACACCTGTTTGACCTCGGGGCTCTCACCCCACCCCTCGGTCACCTGAGTCACTCCATCAGCCCCCGATTCACCGGAGCGCGCGCCCACGCCCCCAACCCATTCCCAAGGCCATAGGCCCGGTGCGCGACGGGCTCCTCACCTGGCGCTCGCCCGCTGCGGCCCTCCCGACCCCGACCCCGACCCCCACCCCTTCCCCGCGGTGGGGGAGGGGCGAGCCCGGGGCGCCGCGGGTGGGTCCGCGTGCCCGCCGCGCGCGGCTGACAAAGAGTGGGGCCGCGCCATGCGGACGCGCGACCGAGGGCCAAGCGGGCGCCGGGGCCCGCGGCGGAGACCTGGGGCCGGGAAGCGCCCTCCCCAGCCGGGCCCTGGCCGCTCCCGCAGCTGTCTCGCCCGGCCCGGGAGGGCTCGGTGTCCCATCTTCCCGGAGAACACGCCTCCCTCTGGCCCGGGCAGCGCCCGCCGCGAGGAGACCCCCCCGCCCCGCGCGCTCGGCGCTCCCGCGCCCCGGCCGCCGGGGCTGCAGGTGCGAGGCCCCGGCGGCCGCGATGCCGGCGCCTGTCAACCCGCCTACCCGCTGCCGCCGGCCGCCCGGGCTCGGGCGCGGCCGCCCCGCGCCATCCAACACCGCGCCCCGCCGCCGCCGCGCACCCGGCGGACAGGCAGGGAGCCTGCAGCCAGCCCCGCGCCCCGCGCCTTACCCTGGGAGCCGGAGCAGGGGACAGCGGCCGGCGGCAGCAGCAAAGACGGCGGCGGCGGCGGCGGCGGGGCGCGCCCCGGGCTGGAGCGCAGCGGAGCCGAGGGGAGCGGCTCCCACAATGGCCGAGCTCGCGGCGCCGAGCCCCCCGCCCCCCGCGCCCTAGCGGCAGCGGCTGAAGCGGAGCCGGCGCAGCCGCCCAACCCGCTCCCCCACCCCCGGCGCCGACGCCGCCCCCCGCCCCCCGATGCGCGCTCCCCCCCCCGCCCTGCACCCCACCCGCGGCCGCTGCCTTGCTCCCCGCGCGCCCCTGCCCGGCCGCAGCCCGGCGCCCCTTCCGCATTGCCCCCGGGCCCTCTCCCTCTGGGTCCCTCCCCGCGCAACTCCTCCCGTGCGGCCGCCGGGTCCCCGGGCCAACTCACACCCCCACATTCTCCGCCCTGTGCTCCCGCGCCCTCTCCGCCTGGGCCCCCGCGACCGCTCGCTGACCCAGGGCCTGGCTCACCCGCCCGCCCCTTTGGAGCTCCTCACCGCCGGTCCCCGAGTCGCTGTCCCAGGCTGCGGGGCTGCCTCTCAGCCCGGACCTGGTTCTTGAACGGCCCATTCCCCTGCCTGCCCCTCCTTTGCCCGCTCCCCCCAAACCCACATTCTTCCCCTGCTCCTGGGGCTTCTGCTTCCGCTCGGGAGAGCGCCCAAGCCGGTCCACATACCCGCTGGGCTTCTGGATCTGAATGTAGGAGGGATCAGAAGGAGGCCCCATCTTGCCCACGGGGTAAAGGGCAGAGGGGAACCAGGCCCCAGGAGGCAACTCAGCCTCTTGTTTAGACAGCACCAGCCCCATTCAGAGCCTCTGAAGAGGCTGCATCTACTGAGAAAACATTTATTGAGCTGCTTCTGCATGCTCCGCCTAGTAATACAGAAAATAAGAGCCAGGAATGCCTTCAGTGCTTTCATAGTACAGATAAGTGAATATCTTCGGAGAAGGGAGGGTATTTGCCTCAAGTCACTCCACTAGTAACCTGCATAGCAACAGCTACTATTTGGGTGTGTCTCCTGGGGGACCATGCAAGGACCATGCGACGTGCCTTACCTGGGTCATGCCACATGGAATCCTCACAATCCTGTTCATTCATTCTTTCAACGAATATACATACTGAACATCTACCATGTGCCAGGCCCTGGGCTCGGTGCTAAGAATACAATAATGAGCAAAATGCATCTGGTCCCTGCCCATTGATTCCACTGGACTTAGCAATAAAGACAGAGGACATAAATCACAGTGCATCCCTTGAGGCAGTATATGATCTTCAATTTCTGGATGTAGAAAATGAGGCTAGATAATTTACACCGTCATCTAGGGAGAAAGTAGCCAATTCAGGACTAGAATCCATGTCCTCAGACTCCATATCCTTGGTTCTTTTTCACTCTAAAGGTTAGGCAAATGTGGGTGGGATCAACTTAGAGGCCCTTGAACGTCAAGCTAAGAAATTTGGTCTAAATTATATGGTTATGAGCAGCCAAGGAAGGAAGGAAAGCGGAAGAGTGAAAGTAACCCAAGGACAGGCACAAGATGGGTGTGGATGGTTATGCCAGAAGACTACTGTAATAGTCCCAGCAAAAGGTAGCGAGGCTCTGATCCCAGGAAGGGACAATGGGGATGGGAATGGGGGGTGGGGGGGGATTTCCACCCACTGACACCTTCTAGGTTTCTGTCTGCCTGCATTCTCCCATGTTAAATAAAGAAAAGGAACCACCATTATTAAATTTCTACTAAGTGCTAGGCAATGTCCTGAGGAATTTTGTGTACATTATCTTGTTAAATCCTCCCCATAGGGACGCCCCCCGGGTGGGTCGGTCGTTAAGTGTCTGCCTTTGGCTCAGGTCATGATCCCAGGGTCCTGGGATTGAGCCCTACATTGGGCTCCCTGCTCCACGGGAAGCCTGCTTCTCCCTCTCCCACTTCCCCCTGCTTATGTTCCCTCTCTCGCTGTGTCTCTCTCTGTCAAATAAAATCTTTTTAAAAAAAGGAATAAATCCTCCCCATAACCCCATAAGAAACCAGTAGGTATCTTTATTATTCTCATTTTAGAAAAAGGAAACAGAGACTTTAAGAGGTTAAACAACTTGCTGATGCCCACAAAGCAAACATGTGTTGGGGCTTGGGTTAAAGCCCAGGCCTGGTTCCAAAGCTCATGCTGTAACCATTGCTCTCTACTGTCTGAAGCCAAGGCAAAGAACCAAAGTCCTTTGATTCAGCCAAGGGTTCTTCACTGTGGACCACAGGTACCTTTTAGATTTCCAGAGAAGGGTCAGGGGTCCACAAATGTAACCTAAAGTGTAGCTGGGGAGATAGCGCAGGTCCCTGTATGGGACGTCTCTCCCCAGGAGCCTGCAGAAGCCTCAGCCCAGGAGAATTCGGCAGCCCGGTTAGAAAGTTCCTGTGGCGGGGCTCCTGGATGGCTCAGTTGTTAAGTGTCTGCCTTCGGCTCAGGTCATGATCCCAGGTCTTGGGATCAAGCCCCACATTGGGCTCCCTGCTCAGCGGGAAGCCTGCTTCTCCCTCTCCCACTCCCCCTGCTTGTGTTCCCTCTGTCGCTGTGTCTCTCTCTGTCAAATAAATAAATAAAATCTTAAAAAAAAAAAAAAAAAGTTCCTGTGGGAATGCACTGAGAAACCGTGAGGCAGAAGCAGAAGTGCAAAAACCCTTCTCCAGTGAGAGGGCAACATGGATATCAAGGGGAAGACATAGCAAGAGTGCCGGTGGCTGGGTATGAAACTGAGTGTCTGCAGGACTGGGACCTGTGGCCTGGCGCTCTGGAGACAGGAACAGCTGCGGAGAGCTCCTGGGGCAGGGCTGTCTCATCACCTAAGAAGCCTGCAGTCCCAGCCTCTCTGACTGGAGAGCATCGGAAGGTTTGCCTCTTCTCAACCTCACTGTCCTTCCCAAATCTGACCACCAATCCTGTTCTGAATTATTCATGCTGTGGGCTGTGAGAAGGTGGAGCTTCCAGAGGCTTCGGGACTTAGGACCTAGGACATTCAGCTATGTCTCCCTGGGGCTCTAGCTTCAGCCGTGCTGCCCTGGGATTGAGCTGCTGGTAAGATTTGCCAAGCTTTTTTCAGCAGGCAGCTGGCCAGTAACCTCGGGCTCCCGGGCTTCGATTCATTTCAGCCGATCTTTTGTTGAGGAATACTATGTGCCGGGGACAGTTCTGCGTCCTGTCGGGAACACGGAAGTGAACCTGATCAGATCTCTGTCCTTGAGGATTTGTGGCATGGCTCAGGGGGCAGACATTTAAAAATTATTCCCTTCTACCATGTCCTCTGGGTCTGGTAAATGTTCCCCACTACTGTCCCCCATTTCACCAACTGAAGGCCTCTGCTAATTCCCTCCAGAAGTTAGTGGCCTTGGAACTAGGGAACCTCACACCCCAAACACCTGGGCAGGGTTCTCTCCTTGGAGGGGCACCAAAACAACTTCTTAACCTAGGACTATTTGGAGTCCTGAACTTGGCCCCAGACTGTAGCTTGGGCCCCTAGGTTTCCAGCCACATCAGGAAAATGACACTCACTCTCAAATCCATCCATTCAGCAAACACTAATTAAGCATGGAATCAGTGCCAAGCACCCAGCTTTGTGTTGTGCAGCTGGTTCAAAACCAAACCACACAGGCATGGCCCCTGTTCTCATGCTGCTCAGTCTCAGTGGGGAGACAGACAAGCAAAATGGCAATTATTCTTCAACGATGGTGTGGAGATGGTGGGGAAGTACAGGGCACCCTGGGAGGGAACACAGAACAGGGACTCTTCCTAGAAGCTTGCGGCTAGATAATTTTACCAGGACTTTCATCCTTGTCTTTCTAGATCTTTGCTTAAATGGAAACTCTTCCAGTCACCTATCTACATCTTCCATACTGGCTTGTCCTTTCACTTTATCCTCTTTTCTAACCTATTCCTCTGGACGCTTTGGCATCAGACAGGTGTCCAATGGAAGGTGGAGGTAAACATGAACCTGAGTAGAGGCTGGAGCCCTGTGAAGTAATGCTATCCAGAGGCAAGAGCACAGGATCCCCAAACAAGGAGGGACTTTAAGATTTCTAAGCTCTGCCTAGAACATTTCCCGCCCACCTTTCACTAACTGTTTCCTCACATCCAGACACTGATGACGTCCAGATTTGTATCCCATCTGTATCTCATCCCAACTCCAGATTCAGATCCAACTGCTTCCTTGACATCCCCATCCCCACTCAGATATCTGATAGGCATCTCAAACTCACAATGTCCACATAGCTCTCTTGATATCTGCCCCCACCACCCACAAAACTGTTCCTCCCCATCTCTGCCATCTCAGAAAAAAGGGCCCCCACTACCTACCCACGTACTCAAGTCAAAGATCTAGTATTTACACTTGATTTTTCTTTCTCTCATTCTCTTCCACATCAGCAAGGGCTGACAAACTACCTCTATAATGTATCCTGAACTCATCCACTTCTTCTGTCTTTCTATGACCACCTTAATCCATCATTCTCCTGGACAGCTGCACTAGCCTTCTGAATGGTCTTCCTGTTTCCACTCTTGCTCTCACCCACTTCAATCCATGAAGCAACTAGATTGAACCTTTTTAAACATAAATCACGGGGTGCCTGGGTGGCTCAGTCAGTTAAGTGTCTACTTTCGGCTCAGGTCATAATCCCAGGATCTTGGGTTTGAGCCCCGCATCGGGCTCCCTGTTTAGCAGGAATCCTGCTTCTCCCTTTCCCACTCCCCCTGCTTGTGTTCCTCTCTCGCTGTCTATCTCTCTCTCTCAAAAAATAAATAAAATCTTAAAAAAACCATAAATCACGTCATATCAGCCCACACACAGTTCCAACTAGTACTTAGAATAAAATATAAACTCCTTATAATGGTCCATAATGATCTGGCCCCTGCTTAGACCTAAACTCGAGACCCCTTGCTCACTGGATTCCAACACATCAGACCTTCTGTTTCTCTCATAAGCTAATCTCATTCCCATCTCAGGGCTTTGCAAAGCTGTTTTAGCTGCCTGATAGTCTCTTCTCTAAAATCTTACATAATTGGGGAACCTGGCTGGCTCAGGGGGTAGAGCACGGGACTCTTGATCTTGGGGTCATGAGTTCAAGCCCCATGTTGGGCATGGAGCCTACTTAAAATTTAAAAAAAAAATTAAAATGTTGTATAATTGGTGCCCTTTTCACTATCCAGGACTCAGTTTAAAATTCACCTCTTAAAAAAGGCCTTTTTTGACCACTCATCTAAAGTAACCACCTCTGTTAAACATCTTTATTTTCTTTGTAACAGTTATCACTTTGTCATTATCTTGCTTATTTACTTGTTTCTTTTCTGTCTCCCCCACCAGGATGCTCCAGGAGAGTGAGGACACTGTGCTGTTCACTGCTGTATCCCTACAGTGCCTGGCACACAGTAGGCTTGCACAGACACTTGTTGAATGAATGAGCTCGAATGAGTGAATCAATGAAGTGGGAACAGCAGAGGAAGAGAACAGCAGAGAGATCAGTATGTACAAAGACCTGAAGTTGAGAGAAAGTATCTAATGCTCATGAAATTGAAAGAAGTTCAGAATAATTGGCATGAAGAGCGCTAGGGTGTCAGTTGTCTAAAATGAGTCTTGAGAAGTAGTTAGGAGAAATTATGGAGAATGTTGGGTTTTAGATTCTCTCCCCAGTTCCATGTGAAGCCATTGGAGTGTTGGCTTCTTTGTGGGGTTTTTTTTTTTTTCAGCTTTATTAAGGTATAATTGACAAATAAAATTGTAAGATATTTAAAGTATACATCATGATGATTTGGTATATACATATACGTGGAAGGATTCCCTCCATCTAGTGAACTAACACATCCAATCACACAAACACACACACACACACACAATTTGGGGAGGGGGGCGAGAACACTTAAGTTCTACTCTTAGCAAATTTCAATTATATAATACAATTTATCAACTATAGTCACCATATTTTACATTAGATTTTTGGACCTTATTCATCTTATAGCTGAAAGTTTGTACACTTTTACCAACCTGTCCCTATTTCCCCTACCTCCCAGCCCCTGACAACTACTTTTCCACTCTGTTTCTATAACTTTGACCTTTTTTTTTTTTTAATTCCACATATAAGTGATACCACGCAATCTTGGTCTTTGTCTGGTTTATTTCACTTAGCATAATGCCCTCAAGGTCCATCCATGTTGTCCAAATGGCAGGACTTCCTTCTCTCTCATGGCTGAATAGTATTATGTTGCACAGACATACCACATCTTCTTTATCCATTTGTCTGTTGATGGACACTTAGGTTGTTTCCATATCTTGGCTGTTGTGAATAATGTACAGTGAACATAGGGGTACAGAGATCTCGTTGAGATTCCGTTTTCATTTCTGTTGGGTAAATACCCAGAAGTGGGATTGCTGGATCATATGGTAGTTCTATTTTTAATTGTTTGAGAAACCTCTATACTTTTTTCCACAGCGGCTGCACCAGTTTACATCATCACCAACAGGGCACGAGGGTTTCCTTTTCTCCACATCCTCACCAATACTTGTTATCTCTTGCCTTTTTGATGATGGACGTTCTGACATTTCCAACAGGGCAGGGACTTAATCCAATAGGCATTCTAGAAAAAAAAAATCATTCTGGGTGCTGGGAGAATAGACTACAAGGAGGCTAAATTGAGTGTGAGAAAGCTACTGATGGGTGCCAGTGAAACACATTTCAACTTGTCCTGACAAGCCTGGGCAAGAATGATAATAGTGAAGATGGGGAGAATTGTAAGGAATCAAGGACCTTTAAAAGGGGCACCTGGCTGGCTCAGTGAGTGGAGCGTGTGACTCTTGATCTCGGGATTGTGAGTTCAAGCCCCACATTGGGTGTAGAGATTACTTAAAAATAAAATTTTTAAAACATAAAAATAAATAAATAAAAGGGCATCAAAGAGGTGTGTGGCTGGCTCGATCAATAAAGCATACAACCCTTGATCTTGGGGTCATGAGTTTGAGCCCCACATTGGGGGTAGAGTTTAAGAGTTTACTTAAGAAAAAAGGGCATCAACAGGACTTAAGGATGAATTAGATGTAGAGGGTGAGGGAGAAGAGGTACCAAGCATAACTTCCTGATTTCTGTCCCAGACAGATTAAATGTCATTTTTTACATTTATATAGAAGGAGGAACAGATTTGGGGAGAAGAAAGATACCGTGTTCATTCTTAGACATGCTACCTTCAAAGTACCCTTGGGCTGCTCAGTGGAGACCTGGAGCTCAGGAGAAAGGTCAAGGCCAGAAACAGATGGGGGAGAGGGTGTCTGCATGAGGACAAGGACAGAAAGTTGAGCATCCATGTTGAGCTCACCAAGGGCAAGTGAAGAATGAGGAGGGGGAGGACAGAACCCTGAGCTGCATCAACACTGGACCCTAAGAGGTAGGAGGAAAAGTAGGAGAGTGTCATGGGACAACGGGGAGGAGGCTTTCAGTCAGAAGGAAGTGGCTGAAAAGTTGAGCGTGGAAAGGAATGAAAATGGCGGTGCTTAAGGCAGTGGGTGATAGGCTTTTCCTCTGGCCCCAGGGGCTGGTTTTGGCCTGGACCTGGGCCACTTCAGGCCAGAGAGACACCAAGAAGATCGGTAAAGAAGATGCCTTACTCTCCAGAGAGTCACCAGGAGAGACTTCTGCTGTCGCTTCTCGTTGTTGTCATTGTCATTTCAGTTACTTGGCTCAAGACACTTTTGGCTTTAGCAATATTGAAATCAATTAATTAATTAAACGAGTACTTATTGGGAGCCTACTGTGTGCCTGCTACTGTTAGAGAAGCTGGGAACACCGTGGAAAACAAGATGGAGGAAGTATCTGTGCCCACAAAACTTGAAGTCTAGTAGGGCAGACAGACATTAAATGAATAGCTACATTTCGGTGTGGTACAGTTATTAATAAGTGTCAGGAAGAAGAATAAAGTAGAAAGGAAAATATGACAGTGGGACTGCTATTTTAGATAGAGTGGGCTGGTCAGGGAGAGCCTCACTGGGGAGGTGATCTTGGAGCCGAAACCTGAAGAGAGGAAGAGAGGCAGACCTGTGAACTTCTAGAAGGTGCTGTCCGATGGAAATGGGGTGCAAGCCAAATGTATAATGTTAAATTTTCTAGAAGCCACATTAAGGAAAATAAAAAAGCAAATATCATTGGTTGCCAGGGGTTATGGGGAAGGGAGGGATGGATAGGCAGAGCACAGAGTGTTTTTAAGGCAGTATTCTGAATGGTGGATAAATGTCATTACACATCTGTCAAAACCTACAGAACGTACAACATTAAAAGTGAACCTTAGTCTAAACTATGTACTTCTGATGATGATGAGGCGTTCGTGGAAGTGTATCAATGGTAACAGATGTACCACTGAGCTCCGGGGCGATGGTGGCAGGGCGGGCTGTGTGTCTACAGGGCAGGAGGTATATGGAAACTCTCCGGACTTGCCATTCCGTTTGGCCGTGAACCTAAATCTGGTCGAAAAAATAAAGTCTATTTTAAAAAAGTAAAGAGCAACAGGTGAAATTAATTTGAATGATATATTTCAAATATTGGCATGTATTCAGTCCTTACAACAATCCCCCACATCTCACATATCCAAAATACTGTCATTTAGAAATGTAATTGACGTACAAAATTAATTAGATATTTTAACATCTCTTTTTGTGAACCAGGTCCTCAAAAAACCCGTGTGCCTTTTACACTCACAGCGCGTCTCAATTTGGAGGGGCCACATGTGGCTGGTAGTGTCCAAATTGGGCGAAGTAGAGGAGGAAGGTTTCAGGCAAAGGAAACAGTACGCGCAAGAGTGCTGAGGCGAGAATAAGTTTTGTGTGTTTAAGGAGCGCCAGCAGGCATGGGAAGGAGCGAGGGGTGAGTGGGCGGAATGCTGGATGAGGCTGGTTGGAGCGAAGGGCAGGAGCTAGACCCTGGGAGGCCTTGGGCACAGCGGTCTGGAATTATTCTGTGTGTGATCAGGTAACCACTGAAGCGCTCTGAGCAGAGAACATCTGAGGTCCCTTTGTGACATGAAATGCAGCGCACATGTTCCTTATCATTATACTGTTTCTAATTATAGGGGAGGCAGCGTGGGGCCTTGGATCCCTCTTCTGCTGCACAAGGAAACCACCTCTCTCTCTCTCCACTTTCACCCTTGCAGACTCGAGGCCCAGAGACAAAGAGCGCCTGCACCAGGATGCACAGCATGTCTTTCCTTGTTACTGGTAATTGGGCGTGAACGGGCTCAGTGGACTTTTGAGGGTAGGAGCCAGGCCGGAGTGCGTTGAGAAGGAGATGGAGAAGTTTGGCAGTGAAAGGAAGGAGAAATGATAGGGTAGTAACTGGAGGGATGTGGAGTTTGTTTGCTTGTTTGTTTTGAAGCAGGAAAAGATCTGGGCATGATTTAAAATTGATCTGAAAGGAGGTGTAGAGAGGGAGAGGCTGGGGAGAAAAGGTTATGATGGTGGGGGGGGGGGGCCGAAGAGGTGGCAGGGACTGGCTGTGGGAGTGGAGGAAGGCTAAGAGGTGAGGGAAGTAGGCCTGGGGACTTGGTGATGGCAGGCTCTGTTCCAGCCTTCCATGGTGCCCATCCCTTTGCCATCCGGGTTCCAGGGACCTGCATGCCGCCTCGGTCCTGCTGCCCACTCTACTCTTTGCTAGTCACTCTCAGATCCCCAGACCAGAGATGATCCTGGCAGGGCTGACACCCACCATCTGCCCCTCCTTCCGCTCTGAGCTCCTGCGCTCTGGCTAGAGACTCCTAGAGCCTGCTTCTCCTTTACTCTCTTCCATTCTCTTGTCTCAGTTCCCGGATGCTGACTCATTCTACCTTCCAAGCGGGGCATGAGTCTCCTGGTTCTGACATCCGAAACTCACACATCTACCATGTGCAAACCCCTCATTGTTTAGGCATGATGCTCCTTGCTTCACAAATAACAGTATATTATATTCAGTCCTTACGACGCTACAAGGTAAGTGCTGTCAGCATCCCTTTTTACAGATGAGGAAATCAGGGCTCAGAATTGAGAAGCATCTTCAGCAAGGTTGCATAGCCAGTTAAGTGCCGGAGGGAAGATCTGTCCCAAGTCTGTGAGCTCTAAAAACGGACCTCATTCTACGATGCCACGTTGTCTTTCAGGTGTCAGAAATAGAGCTGATGCTTTGCAGATCTTATCTCATTTGGGCAATGGGCTGTGAGCATAAGCAGCAGAAAGTGGGGCTCAGTTATGGGGAGATTGGTTCCCAGGGAGAGCCATGGGATATAAGTTCTATGAAGGCAAGGATCTGTGCCTGTTTGATCACTGCTATACCTTCCCCACCTCCACTCCGCCCCTGTCCCCAGAAGAGTATCTGGCACAAAATCATATGCAATAAATATTTACTGAATGAGTGAATGAGTGAATGAATGAATGAATGAACTCTAGCCTCTGAGAGGGCTGGTCCACACCCAATGAGAGACGAAATTAGGCAAGAGTACAAAGCAGTACAAAGCAGGGAGCAAGTGCCTGGAATTGGCCAAGGTACAGCTCGGTTATAGGAAAAAGACAAAGGTCCAGGATTCAACCTCAGGGCTTCTTCCCCAACCCACTTGGAGGGATCTTGTAAATTCAGCCTAAACCAATCAAGACATTGCATTTCTTGGCCACAATAATCAATTCAGAGAAAAACACATAAAGAGCTACTTTATTCTTTATAAACAACTGTATATAATTTCATTATATGGACATATCATAATTAATTTCACTGGTACCCTAATGATGGGTTTTTAGGTGATTTCACATCTTTTGCTATTACAAACAATGCTGCCAGAAGAAGTGTGTATAAATGTCAATTCTCACAGGTATGTCATATCTGAAATACACATTTCTAGAAGTGAAATCCCTGAGTCGAAAGGTGTATGCATTTACACTTCTCATAGATATTGTCAAATTGCCCACCACTGAGGTTGTACCAATGGAAACTCCCTCCTGAAGTGTGTGAGATGATCTGCTTACTGTATTCCGTCCAAAACGGTATCACCGAAATGTTTTATCCTTGCTAGTCTGACAGGTGAAAAATGAAATGCCACTCTAGTGTCAGCTCGCACTTTTTTTTTTAATTTAAATTCAATTAGCCAACATATAATACATCATTAGTTTCAGATGTAGAGTTCACTAATTCATCAGCTGCGTACAACACCCAGTACTCATTACATCACATGCCCTCCTTACTCTCACTGCTCTTAATATGAGTGAGGGTCAGCATGTTTTCATACATCTAAGAGGGTTTTTTAAAAAAATCCTACTTCGGGCGTCTGGGTGGGTCAGTCAGTTGAGCGTCCAACTCTTGGTTTTGGCTCAGGTCCTGATCTCACAAGCCCCATGTCATGCTCAGTGCTCAATGTGGAGTCCGCTTGAGATTCTTTCCCCCTCTGTTCCTTCCCCTGCTCACACACTCTCTCTCTCTCTCTCTCTAAAATAAATAGGGGCACCTAGGCAACTCAGTCGGTTAAGCGTCTGACTTTGGCTCAGGTCATGATCTTGGGGTCCAGGGATCGAGCCCTGTCTCGGGCTCCCCGCTCAGTGGGGAGTCTGCTTCTCCCTCCACCCTCCCCCTCCACTCGTGCGTGCTCTCTCTCTAATAAATAAATGAAATCTTCTTTTAAAAAATTTAAATAAAATCCTACTACTTAAAAAAATTATCTAAAGAAGTAAAAACTTGTCTCTAATCCCAGATTCGAAAAACAATTAGTGTTCAAGTGTTATTATGTACTTCCAGACTTTTCCTTAAATTCATATATATTTATAAAATCTCATTTTAAAAGTAAACATGTGTATCCATATATATGTACACACATACACATGTGTAATATACCTGGACTCTGAAACTTGCATTTTCTTTTTTTTATAGACTTTTTTTTTTTTAAGATTTTATTTATTTATTTGACAGAGCGAGAGAGCATAAGCAGGGGGAACAGTAGAGGGAGAGGGAGAAGCAGGCTCCCCGCCAAGCAGGGAGCCCGATGTGGGGCTCGATCCCAGGACCCTGAGATCATGACCTGAGCCGAAGGCAGACACTTAACCATCTGAGCCACCCAGGTGCCCCTGAAACTTGCATTTTCTTTCTTTTTTTATCTTTTGCCAATTATGTTTTTATTTTAGATGTTTGCATTTTACTTTATTATTTTATTTTTATATTTATATTTATTATTTTTAAGTAGGCTCCATGCCCAACATGGGGCTTGAACTCACCACCCTGAGCTCAAGAGTCACACGCTCTACTGAGCCAGCCAGGTGCCCCATTTATTTTAATTTTTAATTTTTTTATTTTTTTTTAAAGATTTTATTTATTTATTTGACAGAGAGAGAGACAGCGAGAGCAGGAACACAAGCAGGGGGAGTGGGAGAGGGAGAAGCAGGCTTCCCGCCGAGCAGGGAGCCCAATGTGGGGACTCGATCCCAGGACCCTGGGATCATGACCTGAGCCGAAGGCAGACGCTTAACGACTGAGCCACCCAGGCGCCCTATTTTTTTTTTTTTAAAGATTTTATTTATTTATTTGACAGAGAGAGACACAGCGAGAGAGGGAACACAAGCAGGGGGAGTGGAAGAGGGAGAAGCAGGCCTCCTGCTGAGCAGGGAGCCCGATGTGGGGCTCGATCCCAGGACCCTGGGACCATGACCTGAGCCGAAGGCAGATGCTTAACCAACTGAGCCACCCAGGCACCCCCAGGCGCCCTATTTTAATTTTTTAAAAGATTTTATTTTTAAGCAATCTCTACACCTAACAGAGCTCGAACTCACCACCCTGAGATCAAGAGTTGCTTGCTCCACGCACTGAGCCAGCCAGGCACCCCAGATCCTTTTTAAAGACATATTTATTCATTTGAGAGAGAGAGGAAGAGAGCAAGCGCGATTGAGTTGGGGGAGGGTCCGAGGGAGAGAATCCCCCAAGCAGACTCTCTGCTGAGTACAGAGCCCAACTCCAGGTTTGATCTCACGACCCCAAAATCATGACCTGAACCAAAACCAAGAATCAGATGCTCAACCAACTGAGCCACCCAGGTGCCCCAAAGATTTATTTACTTTTGAGAGAAAGAGAGAGAAACAGTGGGGGTAGGAGTAGAGGGAGAGAGAGAATTTCAAGCAGACTCAGTGTTGAGCATGGAGCCCAACTTGCAGCTCAATCTCACGACCCTGAGATCATCACCTGAGCCAAAATCAAGAGTTGGTGGCTTAACTGACTGAGCCACTGAGGTGTCCCTGCATTTTATTTTTAATATAGAACTTTTTCAAAGTCTGTTTCTCATTTCTTTATGGCTGCTTAGTATGACATTTGGGGTATGTAATAATCTATTTCCTCTTAGACATTTTGATTATTTTCAATTTGTTAAATCCCAACCATGCTGCAACAAGTATTCTTCTACGTGCATTTTTATTTACACGTGCTATTATTTCTTTAGGCTTTATTCCTCAAAGTGGTCTTTGGCTGCTTTCGATGGTAAACTGATCAGAAGCTAAGTAGGTTGATCTGGGATGGGAAAGGCTTCCGTGTAACTCTCTCACCTGCTGTCTTCAGCACATAGAAGAGGTCCACTTTCGAATTTGTTCCTGTTTGTATCACAAATAGCTGGGTATGGGGGTGCCTGGGTGGCTCAGTCGTTAAGCGTCTGCCTTCGGCTCAGGTCATGGTCCCGGGGTCCTGGGATCGAGCCCCGCATCGGGCTCCCTGCTCAGCGGGAAGCCTGCTTCTCCCTCTCTCACTCCCCCTGCTTGTGTTCCCTGTCTCGCTGTGTCTCTGTCAAATAAATAAATAAAATCTTTTAAAAATTTAATAAAAAAATAAAAAACAAATAGCTGGGTATGGACTACAATTCATCAGTGGCAAAGGATTGCTGAGTGGCTGCTGCCTTCCATGTAAGGAATGAGGGTTAGAACAACAGAGAAAGGCCCCTGCCTTCCAACTCACAGTCTAATAGAGAAGCAGGATATAGAAAGAGAAATAACAATCCAAGTGATACAAAGAGTAATCGCCCCCCTCCAGACTTGCTTCTCCGATGTCCTGAAGCATTTACTCTCTAGGGTGAAGAGACTATAACCGATGGTTGGCTGGCTTTATGTGTTTGCTCCTTGGACTATAAGGAGAGAATGGCTCCAGATATGTAAGCAAGAGATGATCTAAATTACTCCATCAGGCTGGAAGCCCCGGAGTCTCTAGCTCCTTGCCAACACACCTTCATTTGGTAAACATTTACCCATCTCTATTCCCTGTCAGATGTCAGGGAGGCAGTGGGACCCTGGCATTCTAGTACTCACTAATACGTGTTGATTTGGAAGGCACTGGGTGGCAAAAGAGAAAATATTACATACAATGCTTGGCCTAGAAAAACTTAGGCTGAAAGCTGGTATATTTTGTTTACTCCATATTCTGTTGTTGCTGTTGAACTTAAAGTAGTTTATTGAGGTACAGTTTACATGCAACATCATGCACACATTTTAAGAGAATGGTTAGGTAAGTTTTGAGAACTGTATTCACTTATGTAACCACCACCACAAACAAAGCCTATAGAACATGTCCCTCAACCCCAAAGTTTCCCTCATGCTATTTAACTTTAAAAAAACTCTTGTTTTGTTTTTAAGTTTATTCATTTATTTCAGTATTCTCTATACCCAATGTGGGGCTCAAACTCATGATCCTGAGATCAAGAGTCACGTGTTCCTCTGACTGAGCCAGCCAGACACCCCAAAACCTTTTATTTTGAAATAATTACAGATTCACAGGAAGTTGCAAAGATAGTGCATTAGAGTGCCATGTACCCTTCACTCAGTTTCCCCCACTGGCTACATCTTACGTAATTGTACAGTATCAGGAACAGAAATATACACTTGTACAATGTGAATAGTTAATGTGAATAAATAACTCTTTGTCATTTTTTTAAAAGATTTATTTATTTTTATTTTTTATTTTATTTTATTTTTTTTAAGATTTTATTTATTTATTTGACAGAGAGAGAATGAGAGAGAGAGAGAGAGCACATGAGAGGGGGGAGGGTCAGAGGGAGAAGCAGACTCCCTGCCGAGCAGGGAGCCTGATGCGGGACTCGATCCAGGGACTCCAGGATCATGACCTGAGCCGAAGGCAGTCGCTTAACCAACTGAGCCACCCAGGCGCCCCAAAGATTTATTTATTTTAGAGAGAGAGAGCGTGCACACAAGTGGGGGAGGAGCATAGGGAAAGGGAAAGACTCTCAAGCAGACTCCCCGCTCAGTGTGGAGCTTGACGCAGGGCTCGATCTCAAGACCTGAGCTGAAATCACGAGTCAGACGCTTAACCGACTGAGCCACCTGGGCACCCCAATAGCTCTGTGTTATTCTGTCACTTTTAGATTCATGTAACCACCACTGCAATCAAGATACAGAAGTGTTCCATCATCCCAGGGATCTCCCTAGTGGGGTCCCTTTATAATCACGTTCCTGCCTACCCCACCATCCCTAACCTCTGGCAACTGGTAACCTCTTTTCCATCCCTCAGTTTTGTTTTTCCAGGAATGTTACATAAATGGAATTATACAGTGTGTGACCTTTTGAGATGGCTTTTTTCCCTCAGCCCTTGAGATCCATCTAAGTTGTTGCTGTATCGAGTTTGGTCCTTGTCAGGGATGAGTAGTATTCCATGGTATATTTAAATTAGCACAAAGTTGGTGGCTTATAACAACAGAAATTTGTCCTGTCCTCCCTGGAGGCCATAAGTCCTAAACCAGGGTGTCAGTGGGGCCGTGCTCCCTGCAAAGACTTGAAAGGAGAATCCTCCCTTGCCTCCTCCAGCTTCTTTTGGTTTCCCCCATTCCTTGGCTTGTGGCTGCATACACCCATGTCCATCTCTATCTTAACATGGCCTTCACCAATATGTCTGTGTCTTCTCTTCTATCTCTTACCCGGACACCTGTCATTGGATTTAGGGCCCACTGAGAAAATCCAGGATGATCTTATCTCAAGATCCTTAACTTAATCCAGGGTTTTTAGCTCTACTTAGCAGGAGGAATAAGGAAAATATGTCTGTTCCATCTTTTTCCAGAAGTGGAAGTTGCTCTACATCTTTTAAAAACATTAAGACTCACATTTAAAAACCACACATTTCTCATAAAAAATGTAGACTTCTCATTTCTCATGAACCATTGGAGAAGTCATCCTGGCCTGCATTTCTGCTTGGTAACACTTGGCTGGAGCTGGGCATCCACTGCCACCATGGATGGCTATGATGTGCTTGCTATCGTCCTGCCCTCTCCCAGTGAATGAATGTATGTATATTTATAAAAGCCTTGTGTCACTAGCTCTCATAGTATGGTAGGAGTCTGAACTTGCGGCCTCCGTATAAGAACTTGTGCTTGAGCTCCAGGAAGTGTTGGCCACAGCAAAGATGGGATGTGACACCAGAAAAGGAGCCACTGGTGGGATCCTTAAAGGATTCTGCTTTATCATCGTGGAAATTTCTCTCTCTCCCAGCACAAAACAAAACTCTGCTCTAGCACAGACTGTTCTAAGCAGTTACAGTAAAAACAAAACAAAACAAAAAACCCCCACAAAAACCTCCTCTCTCATCTCAGGAAACAGCTAGCTCATCCCTCCTCTTGAGAACCCCTAATCATGACACGTCCCAGAGTTAAGCTCCCAGCCTATTCTTGTGGAAGCATGACAGAGTGAGCCAGTTGGCCCAGAGAAACACATAAGTCAGCAAAAGCCTCGGATTCTTGGTGGCTGCGAAGTGAAGCCCCGAGGGGAGGCAGCTTTGTGTTCTGAAACAGCAAAGAATGTTGTGTTGGAAGCTCTGGCCAGACTGATGACCCCGGCCACGTGGGAGTGTTCGGAGAACCAAGGAGAGGCCTAACCATGGTCCATTTCTCATCACAGGTTCCAGCAAGTGGTTCTATTAGCCTGGTCAGCCGTCAGCATGGCTGGTTCGGGGGGCTGGGCAGAGTCATGCTCAGGGAAGATGTTTTCAAATTGTTGAGTTCACCGACTCCTTTCGGAGACATGAGACCTCGTGAGCTGCCTAGTCTCTTCACTCCAGTGCACTCTGGCTCCTTCCTGCGAGGGAAATGTCAAGAGGAAGCCATCGATCTTCTGTTCCTGAATCCTCACCCCTCCTTGTCCCCAGAGCATCACCCCTGGCCTTCTCTGTGCAGGACCAGCCACCGCTGCTTCAGGACAGAGCTGAGAAATGAGAGCAACCTCTTTGCTCTGTTTGGATGAAGCAAAGCCCAACCACTGACAGAGGGCAGGAGCTTCCTGAGGGACCCTGGATTTCCTTATGTGCTCAGTCTTTGGGAGATCAAACACAAAACAATTTGGGTCGTCAGCAAGGGTGCCAGCTCAATACATCCTGAGGGTGTGTTTGGCCAGAGCCATGTGCTTGGCCCTCTGTGCCATGAGGAAACAGAAGTGCTGGTGCCAACCAGGAGGAAACTCGCCTCAAAGAGACCCTTCGAGAGGGCTGGCCATATATAATATAATAGTGTTAATACTGAACAAGAGGAGAAGGAGGAGAAAAAGTCCAGGCTGCCCAGGGTTGCTGTGGTCTCCAGCCAGGGCTGGCAGATAAGGGCCTCTAAATGACACACAGATTAATAATAAGTCACCGTGGCCTGGGTCATTTCTGCTCAGATCTCTATGATCTGCAAATGACAGAGCCACTGTCACTTTGAACGCTCCCTGGAATCGACTGCGTCCTCCTAGTGCCGAGGCTGGAGAGTGGGGCAGGAGAGAGGACACCATTTTGACTGACTCCAGGCAGGGACCTCAGGGCCACCCTCTTAGGAGGGCAGGGACTTTGCCTCCAGGCGTGCCTCCCTTTCATCCCCTCCTCTGCTTTCTTACCATCACTACTCTAGGCGAGTCTGGGCCCTTGCATTCGTCTCCACCACTCTCCCTGCTTCCTCCAAGCCATCGATGGCAGGACAACACGTGCCTCCTAAAAACACAGATCAAGCCTTCCTTGCTCTCCCCAACCGTCCCTCTGAGAGGCCACGTGGCCAATCTTCCGAAGCTCCGATCATGTCACTCCTTTGCTCCTAAACCTATAGGGACTCCCCAGTGCTGGCAGTAAACTCTTGCGCTTACGTTCATAGCTCATCTTGATGTAGGAAAGACGTTAGGGTTCAAAGCAGAGTCAAGAAAGAATTCTTGAGGCGTCTTCGGTGCAAAGGGCGGTTTTATTAAAGCACAGGGACAGGACCCATGGGCAGAAAGAGGTGCACTGGGATTGTGAGGAGTGACTGATTATGTCCTTTCAAGTTGGGAAGGGGTTAGGGATTTTGGAAGCAACATTTCCAGGACCTTGAGGGGCTAGTTTCTGTTAGGAAAATGTCATTTACCACCATCTAGTAAAACCTGAGTCATGAGACCCTTCAGATGTGTATTGGTGGGTCATAGGCTTGAGGGATGATTGCCAACATGCATCTTGGGGGGTAGAGATAAAGGAAGTTTCCAAAAGAATTTTTATACGTGAAAGTAGACTTACAGGATCCTGGGGGTTGGGCTAAGATTGCCCTTTGACCTTAGCAAAGTATTAACATCGAGGCAGTTGAGTCCCTAGAGGAATGTCACTCTGCCTGTTTCAAGGACTTGTCAATGGGCTGTAGATAGTAAGGAAATTTAATAATTTTTCTTCTGCCTGTCTTCCCCACATCAATCTCATCTATTTAGTCAGGTCTCCCCCTTGGCTATTTCACATCTGCTCCCCCTTGGCTACTCTGCATTTGGGCCCCATGGTTCTTGAACATTCTTTGGTTGCACCAGAATGCTACACATAAGCCTCTTCACAATGAGGACCTCTGCTTCAGGAGGAACTGAGGGACCCACTAATAATTCCTTCTCCCCTTCTGCTTGAAAACCATTGCTTGAACCAAGTAGTTCTGAGCACAGCTTCTCTCAAATACCTCTAGGCTTTTGCTCGAGTACCCTCTGTCTGGAATGTGAGGCCCATCTCCACGTCCAATCCTGTCAGTCCTTTGAGGCTCAACAAGAGTGCCACAAAGCCTCCAGCCCATCCCTGTTCCCCTACGCCCCAACATCCACTCTCCTACCAGCAAGGCTTTCTCTCTTCCCCGGGTTCACACAGGATGTGAATATGCCTCATGGAACAGGGCAAGTACTTTCTACCACAAACTGATTTTGTGTGTCCATATTTCGTCTCGCACTGTCCTGTGAGCTCCATGAGGGGCGGGGCCATATTCTATCACCATTGACTCTTCCACAAGGCCCAACAGAGTATCTTGTACTTGGGGTTTTTTTTTAAATTTTTTTTTTTTAAGATTTTATTCAGTTATTTGACAGAGAGAGAGTGAGCGAGCACAAGCAGGAGGAGCTGCAGGCAGAGGGAGAAGCAGGCTCCCCACTGAGCAGGGAGCCTGATTCGGGGCTCGATCCCAGGACCCCAGGATCATGACCTGAGCCAAAGGCAGACACTTAACCATCTGAGCCATCCAGGCGCCCCTCTTGTACTTGGTTTCATATCTCATGCCATGCCTTGAATAAAAATCATGTTAGGTAAACGAAAGTAGGTTGGCCAGTTCCTTCTTTATTCTTATGGGTAAAAAACTTTTTTCTTTTTTTTTAATATTTTATTTTATAGTCCTTTTTTAAAGATTTTATTTATTTATTTGAGAGAGAAAGAATGAGACAGAGAGCGAGCATGAGAGGGGGAGGGTCAGAGAGAGAGGCAGACTCCCTGCCGAGCAGGGAGCCCGATGCGGGACTCGATCCCGGGACTCCAGGATCATGACCTGAGCCGAAGGCAGTCACCCAACCAACTGAGCCACCCAGGCGCCCTGGGTAAAAAACTTCTAACCCTTCATTTTCCAAACTTGGTACTGGGTACTAGGACACCAGGCCAATGAGATGCTCATCAGTAAATAATGTTCTTGCAATAAATACAGTTGGGTAACATCATATAGCCTATCCTTTTCTTGGAGATTCGCAAACTCTATTAGCATAGTAGAAGTTCTAAGTTCTACAGTTAAAAATCACAACAACCACTTGGTTTATTCAGCTTTACCGAATTGTATTTGACCTTTTCCGAGGGCCCAAAGAATACACACTGCCATTTCATAAAAGTACAGCTGCAGAGCACACACTAGGAAATGTTGTTCTAAATTCCTTTTGAAAGTTTGAATCTCGTGTCCTCCCTCACATGACCTAGTTTAACACTTAGGAGGACCCGCTGTAGGTCAAATACAGCAGTGACGTTGAGGAAGACTGCAACATCTTTCAGATCTGGGACCTTTTTTACTGCACGTAAGCACCAAGAAAAGGGACATACATGTGGGGAAGCACTAGATCTAGAACCTGTCTGCTTTCCTTCTACTGTCCCCTCTTTCCCAGACACTTCTGGAATCCTGTACTCTTGGGTGAGATTCCTAGTTGGGCAGTCCGGCCCCAGTCTGGCCTCACCTGCCTTTTTAGGTTTTCTCCCCACGACTCCCCAGCATATCCCTAACCTTCACTGTAAGGATGGGGCTCTTGCTCTTCTCTGAGCAGAGCTGTGCTTTCCAACGACCACACCTTTGCCTGTGGGACACTCTACCTGAACTGCCCTGCTCACAAGTTTGCCAGCAGAAACCATGCCCCACCTTTCAAGGTCTCCATGCAACCTACACTAGATCAGCTGGAAGTTCACAGATCAGTGAACTTAAGTGCTCGAAGAAAACTTAACAATTGGTGTAATCCAAACCTTTCATTTCAGGAAACAGTGATTCAGATAGGCTTAAGTGACTTAGGTGATAGAGCTCAGTAGAGGATAATCCAGAAACAAGCTCCTCTTCAGTCTTTTAAATTTTCCCTCCAGTTGTATTTATCTTATTGTGCATTGAATTTTGGTTAAATTTTAAGTCCCTCAGAGGAATTTACCTTTTCTTTCCATTGATAAATCATAATGCTTTGACCAGAGAATAGAGAGAGATGGATGTAGATTCAATATCTTTCAAGAGTGTGAGCTTTGGAGTTCAATAAACCAGAATTTTTTTTAATGGAGGTACAATTTACACATAAAATGCACACATTTTAAAGTGTATAGTTCTAAAAAATAAAAAATAAAAAAATAAAGTGTATAGTTCTACAAGTTTTGAAACACTCATGTGACCACCACCACAATCAAAATATGGAACATTCCATTACCCCAAAAGGTTTTCTCATGCTGGTTCCCATTCAACCCCTTTCCCCTGTCCCTCTCCATAACCACTGATCTGCCCTCTGTATATGGGTTCCATTTGTCTTTATCAGAATTTTGTGTAAATGGAATCATACAATGTACACTGTGTCTGGCTTCTTTCCCTCAACATAGACTTTAAGATTTATCCGAGTGCTTGCAAGTTCCTGCAGTTTATTAATTGTTATTGCTGGGAAGTATTTCATTATATGGATATACCACAATTTGTTTATCATATTAATGATCATTTGGGTTTTTTGCTGTTATGAATAAAGTTGCTATGAACATACAATACAACTTTGATTAAACTTGCATTTTCGCTTATCCTGAGAAAACATCTCGGAGTGAAACTTCTTGGTCATGTGGTCAATGTATATTTAACTTTAAGAAACTGCAAAATAGGGGGGCACCCGGGTGGCTCAGTCAGTGAGCATCTGACTCTTGGTTTCAGCTCAGGTCATGATCTCGTGGGAGTCTGATTGAAGATTCTCTCCCTCTGCCCCTCCCCCCATGCCTGCACGTGCTCTCTCTAAAATAAAAAGGAACTGCAAAATAATTTTCCAAAGGGGCAATACCATTTTATACTCCCAACGGCAATGTAAGAGAGTTCCAGATGCTCCACATTCTCACTAACGTTTGGTATTTTTAGTTTTTAAAAAATTTTGGCCATTCTTGGGGTGCCTGGGTGGCTCAGTCTGTTAAGCATCTGCCTTCGGCTCAGGTCATGATCCCAGGGTCCTGGAATCGAGCCCCAGGTTGGGCTCCCTGCTCAGCAGGGAGCCTGCTTCTCCTTCTCCCACTCCCCCTGCTTGTGCTCTTTCTCTCAAATAAATAAATAAAATCTTTAAAAAATAATAATAAATAAAAATTTTTGGCCATTCTTGTTGGTGTGAAGAGGTAACTCATAATGTTTTAAATTTGCATTTTCCTGATTACTAATGATATCAAGCGCTTTTTTTTTTTTGAGCATCTTTTTATGTGCTCACTGACCATTTGTATCTTCTTTTGTGGAAATATGTACTCAAGTCTTTTGCCATTAAAAAAAACTGGGTTGTTAGCCCTTTTACTATAGATTTGTAGAAATGCAAGCTATATATGCATATGGTGTACACACATACCCCATACATAGTCTGGATATAAGACCTTCATCATATATACGTATTTTGAAGATTTCTCCCAATCTTGGCTTGCCTATTCATTTCTTTTTTTTTTTAAAGATTTTATTTATTTGACAGAGAGAGAGAAGAGAGAGCACAAGCAGGGCGAGTGGCAGGCAGAGGGAGAAGCAGGCTCCTGGCTGAGCAGGGAGCCCGATGCGGGACTCCATCCCAGGACCCTGGGATCATGACCCGAGAGAAGGCAGATGCTTAACTGACTGAGCCACCCAGGTGCCCTGGCTTGCCTATTCGTTTTTAATACTGTCTTCTGATGAACAGAAGTTTTAATTTAATGAAATCCAATTTATCAATTTCTCTTAATGGTTAGTGGCTTCTGTGTTCTTTGTAAGGTATCTTTGCCAACCTAAGATCATATATATACTCTCTTACATTTTCTAGAACTGTACTACTGGTAAATTCACTGATTCTTCTGTCATTTGGATACTGAGCCCATCCAGTGAGTTCTGCTTTTCAGCTCGATAATTTCAGATTGGTTTCCGTGTTTTTCTACTTGCTGAGATTTTTATTTTGTTTCAAGAGTTTGTAATTGCTCATTGAAGTATTTTTATGATGACTGCTTTAAAATCTTTGTCAGATAATTCCAACATCTGAATTATCTTTGTGTTGGCATCTGTTGATTCTGTTTCTTACTCAAGTTCCTAGTTCTTGGCATGATGAGTGATTTTCTATTGAAACCTGGACATTTTGTGTATTAGGTTACGAGACTCTGGATCCTACTTACAACCATTTTTTTTTTTTAAAGATTTTATTTATTTATTCATGAGAGACAGAGAGAGAGAAGCAGAGGGAGAAGCAGGCTCCCAAGGAGCAGGGAGCCCGATGTGGGGCTCGATCCCAGGACCCTGGGATCATGACCTGAGCCGAAGGCAGACGCTTAACCATCTGAGCCACCCAGGTGCCCCTACTTACAACCATTTTAGCTGGCAGTCACACTATTTCATGTAGTGCCCAGGTCCTGGCCTAATTTTGAGAGCTGTCATTCCAAAGACAATTTAGTTTTCAGAGTGCCTGCAGTGCTATTCTGTTCTGCTTCCTTTGTGTGCTACCAGAGACCAGCCTGAAAACCTGCATGGTATTCCACACTGTAATTCAGTTCCCAAATATTTGCCATACAAATTATATTCATTTTCACCTGTGGGTCATTCTGGGGTCTGCCTAGGACTTCATATACAGTTTTTTAAAAAATATTTTATTTATTTGAGAGTGTGCACAAGGAGGAGGAGTGGCAGAGGGAGAGGGAGAAGCAGGCTCCCCGCTGAGCAGGTAGCCCGATGCGGGCGAGATCCCAGGACCTTGGGACCACAACCAGAGCCAAAGGCAGACACCCAACCGACTGAGCCACCCAGGCACTCCTCACATATGTTTTAAAGAACCTCTTTCATCAGTTTCCTCATCTCCAAAATCCTCCTCTGCATGGATGAGGGTTACCTCACTGCTGCTGGATGGGTGGTGGGGTTAGCTGTCAAAGTCCAAGGCATCTTGCTTCTTCAAAGTGAGCAAGGGAGGAGAGTGAGTGAGGGAGAGAGCGAGCCAGCAAGGTGGAGATAACAGTCCTATGCATCCTGTCACTTCTAACATATTCTGTTAGAAACAAGTCACAAAGTCAGGCTTACACACCATAAAAGGGGATTATATTAGGGGATGGGGATCACTGAGAGTCATTTTATTTATTTATTTATTTATTTATTTATTTATTTATTTATTTATTTTAAAGATTTTATTTATATGACAGAGAGAGACACAGCAAGAGAGGGAACACAAGCAGGGGGAGTGGAGGAGGGAGAAGCAGGCTTCCTGCGGAGCAGGGAGCCCGATGCGGGGCTCGATCCCAGGACCCTGGGATCATGACCTAAGCCGAAGGCATACGCTTAACCATCTGAGCCACCCAGGCGCCCCTATTTCACCTGTGTTTTGTTCCTGTTCCTTTTTTCTTGCCTTCTTTTAGGTTAATCCTGTACATACAGTGAAATACACAGCTCTTAAGTGTACAGTTTCATGAGTTCTGATGATTGTGTACATCCATGTAATCACCACTACAATCAAGATAAAGAACCTTTCCACCACCCTCAGAAGTTCTCATGTCCTCTCCCATTCAAGCCCCATCCAATTGTCCCTCATAGGCAATTACTGCTTTGTTTTCTATTACTAGAGATTACTTTGGTCTTGAAATTCCTATGAATGGAATCATACAGTATATATAGTCTCTTGTGTCTGACTTCTTTCATACAACCTGCTTTTGAGATTCCTTCTATTGGCTTTTTTGCTCTTTCTTTGTATTAAAACTCTTTGATCTTCAGTGTCATTGAACCTCTCTCTTAGTGTCTCTGATTTGCTGTTAAGCCCATCTAGTGAATTTTTCATTTTAAGATTTTTAAAAATGTATTCATTGAGAGAGGAGGGGGAGAGGGAAAGGGAGACAATCTCAAGACTCCATGCTGAGCAAAGAGCCCAACGTGGGGCTCGATCTCATGATCCTGAGATCATGACCTGAACCAAAATCAAGAGTCAGTTGCTCAATCGACTGAGCCATTCAGGCGCCCCCTCATGAATTTTTCATTTTAGTTATGGTAGTTTTCGCAGTTCTAAAATTTCATTTGCTTTCTTCCATGTTTTCATTTCTCTTCTAAGATACCCTACCTCTTCATCTATTATAGTACATGAACATATTTTTTTAAAGATTTATTTATTTGAGACAGTGAGAGAGAGCAAGAGGGGGAGGGGCTGAAGGAGATGGAGAGAGAGAAGCTCAAGCAGACTCCCTGCTGGGCAGGGAGCCCAACACAGGGCTCGATCTCACAACCCTGAGATCATGATCTGAGCCAAAATCAAGAGTCAGCTGCTTAACCGACTAAGCCACCCAGGCACCCCATGAACATATTTTTAATAGATGCTTTTAAGTCCTTGTCTGCTAATTGAACTTCTGAATCATCTTGGGGTCTATTTCTGTTGACTGCTTTTTCCCTTTACTATGGGTCACATTTCCTGTTTATAGTATACATGTCTACTGTATACTGAATATTGTGAGTGACAAAAGTAGTACTCTGGCTTCTGTTATTATCTTCTCAAGAGTGTTGATTTTATTCTGTCAGGTAGCCATATTACTGGCTGATCTCTTTGGACTTGTGGAAATTTAATTTTATCCAATGTCAAAAATTGTCAAAACATCAATTGACCAATAGCTATATGGGTTTATTTCTGGACTCTCATTTCTTTTCCATTGATCTATATATGTCTACACTTATGCCAGTATCACACTATCTTACTATTGCTTTGTAGTATTTTTGAAATTAGGAAGTGAGAGCCCTCCTCTTTGTTCTTCACTTTCAAGATTGCTTTGGCAATTCTGGGTCCCTTATAATTCCATATGAATTTTAAGATCCAGTTTGTCAATTTCTACAAAGAAGCTAGCTGGGATTCTGATAGGGATTATGTTAAATCTGTAGATCAATTTGGGAAGTAATGCCATCCTCACAATAGTATCTTCTGATCCATGAACATGATGTCTTTCCATTTTACAGATCTTTAATTTTTTTGCCAATGTTTTAAGAGTTAAGTTTTACACTTTTGCTAAATTTATTCCTAAGTGTTTTATTCTTTTCAGGGAGTAGGGAGCCCAGTGCGGTGCTCCATCCCAGGACCCTGAGATCATGACCTGAGCCGTGAAGGCAGATGCTTAACCAACTCAGCCACCCAGGCACCCCTGGGTCACATTTTCTCACTTCTTTGCAGGTCTTACAACTTGATAGTGTATTTCAGATACTGTATATTAAAGAAACAATAAAAAAGAAATAAACATAGTAAGAACTAATAAAATATACTTGTTTTTTAGAAACCCTTTTCTCTAACCATCAGAGGGACTCATCATTCAGATTGGTCTTAGAGTAGGGTTAGGGCTGAGTTGCAGCTTTAAATTGATTTCACCTGTGATTAACCCAACTCCCAACCTTCCTAGATGTTGTCTTTTTGATCCTGTCAGAATTTGAGCTGGGAAGAATTTGAGTTGGTTGCACTTCTAGATATTCTTGATTCACCTTTGGAGTCAACTCTGACAGGGTCCCAAAATGTAATTACCACCAAGAATGTACACAGCTACATTATTTATATGTAGGGAAGGCAGCAGGAGTGAAGGCTGAATTGTTGAATCAGGCACTTTGTTGTGTCTGAGGTTCTTCCAGGTTCCAAGGTGTCTTCCCCTTCCAAAGGGTCATCTTAGACCCAGCTGATTTCCCCTTAACCCTGCAATATCTCTCTACCTATGGCAGGCCTCCCCATACCCACACCAGGAGCCCACCACCTGCTCCCCATACTGGAAGCTGACCAGTTCTGTCACCTATATGTATTTTTCTGGAGTTCAGTTCAAGGCTTCCTTGCATATACCATTTTTTATTAGCACATGGAAAACTTTGAATTATTTTGTCTAGGTTTTTCTTGTCACATTAGCAAAAGATCATCTAGAAGTGGAAGCCTAGATTTAGAATCAAATTCTACTTCTAGGCACCTGGGTGGCTCAGTTGGTTAAGCATCTGCCTTCACCTCAGGTCATGATCCTGGGGTCCTGGGATCAGAGCCCTGTATCAGGCTTCCTGCTCAGTGGGGAGTCTGCTTCTCCCACTCCCTCTGCCCCTCCCCTTGCCTGTGCTCTCTTTCTCAAATAAATAAAAAATCTTAAAGAAAATTCTGCTTCTAATACTTAGATGTTTGATACGACCTAAGTTACTTCACTCTTCTAAGCCTGTTTCCTAAGATGTAAAATGAGGCAACTTTGACGTATTTGCTATTCAGTGGGGCCTCTTTTTATTGCAAGTGACAAACATCCAACTGGCATTGGTTTAGGGAAAAGGGAATTTATTGGCTCATACAACTTCAAAGTCAAAGGACAGGACTAGTTTTATAAAAGTTGATGTAGAAGCTCATGTTACCAGACAGCAGTTTTTCTAAATGACTGTTCCTTTTCATCTACTGAATATATACCTTTATATTTCTCCTATTAGTAACATGGTTGCTTAATCAAATGAATAAAACATGTCTACAGCACCTATAGAACTTAGACCTCCTCTGCACTGAATCCAGAGGAAACATCATTCCTCTCTTCTAGGATTCTAAGCAAGTCTCATTCATTGGCTCCAATTGAGTCATGTGCCTGATTTGGAACATTCTTGAAAATACAGTTAAGGGAAGAAATGCAGAAATGATGTGCATAATCTGCTACCATTTGTTTAAAAAAGGGCAAAGAAAATGTGTGTATGTGTGTATAGGCACAGAGTATCTCTAGGATACTCAAAATACTGGTTGCCTTTGGGTAGGGGTACTCTATGACTCGGTAAGATTTTTCATTATATATGTTTTATACCTTTTGAATTCTGACCATATCAGTTACCTATTCAAAAAAATTAAGTGAAAAACATAGTTGCCAAAGCACTCAGTGGTTTCCCTTGTGTGCTGAGTTGCAGCACTCAGGGTCAAAAAGCATAGGCCAAGGGCGCCTGAGTGGCTCAGTCGTTAAGTGTCTGCCTTCGGCTCAGGTCATGATCCCAGGGTCCTGGGATCGAGCCCCGCATCGGGCTCCCTGCTTGGCGGGAAGCCTGCTTCTCCCTCTCCCACTCCCGCTGATTGTGTTCCCACTCTCGCTGTCAAGTAAATAAATAAAATCTTAAAAAAAAAAAAAAAGAAGCATAGGCCAAAGGGGTTTTGAGTCCCACTTACCAAAGCATAGCAAAGGAAGGGGCAAGGACAACAAATAATGCTGTTTTGAGGGAGCAAGTAACTTGCCCTCTGACTGTTTAATCATCAGTTGCAAAGAACCTCACAGCTTTGTCCCTCCTGCCTCCCAAACTCAGTTCTGCACCAACCTAGTTGACCAAAAAAACATTCCTGGGGCACCTGGGTGGCTCAACCGTTGGTTAAGTGTCCGACTTTGACTCAGGTCATGATCTCGAGTCCTGGGATCGAGCCCTGTGTCCGTCCAGCTCCCTGCTCAGTGGGGAGTCTGCTTGTCCCTCTCCCTCTGTCCCCTCCTCGTGCTTGCTCTCTCAAATAAATAAATAAAATCTTAATTAAAAAAAGATATAGTCCTATTTGTTCTTATTCAAACTGCTTAAAGAGCAGGAGTCTTGGAGCTGGTTGTTGCTCTCAACAGTTCATTAAAAAAAAAAAGTTCTCAAAAAAGCAATACAGGGAGAAATTTGACCAAACATACAAAGGCAAAAGGCAAGGTTGCTTGTCCAAAAGCTATTTATGGGTATTTGATACAAATGAAGGCTTTTATATTCTGTAAAGACATGAAGGCAATGCTTTCCAACAAACACAATTAAGTATTCTCCACCACTCATTTTTTACTTTCAGGTAAATACAATCTAATGGAATTTGGTTTCCTTTCATTCTACAACCAAGGGCTCAGAAATAAAACCGATCTTTGAATGAAAGGGCATGTACCCACTTTAAGCCTTGATTAATAATCTGCTTTCTTCTCTGGCATTTCCAATTGGCCTGATTTTCCAAAAATATGTATGCATGGAATTCCATTTTGGACTTAAAAAACTCAGAAAAGCTTGTGTGCACAGAGCACAATGAAACCACCTGACACAGGAAACACACGGCATGAGATCTTGCTGGAAGGACTCCAGTTTGTTTCTCCATTGTGACTGATTAGTGAGTAGTTTAAGAAAATGCTGCTCGGGGGCGCCTGGGTGGCTTAGTTGTTAAGCGTCTGCCTTTGGCTCAGGTAATGATCCCAGTATCCTAGGATCAAGTCCCACGTTGGTCTCCCTGCTCAGTGGGAAGCCTGCTTCTCCCTCTCCCACTACCCCTGCTTGTATTTCCTCTCTTGCTGTGTCGCTCTGTCATATAATTAAAATCTTAAAAAAAAGAAAAGAAAATGCTGCTTGGATAAAGGATCTGCCCTATAACACAAAGAATAAGCAGGATCTTGCTCAAACGCCAAATCCCTTCCTTCCAATTTTCAGACTACAATGCAATGTACTTTCTCTTTTGAGGAGAATCTTTTAAACATTTTTTTTTTTAAAGATTTTATTTATTTATTTGACAGAGAGAGACACAGTGAGAGAGGGAACACAAGCAGGGGGAGTGGGAGAGGGAGAAGCAGGCTTCCCGCGGAGTGGGGAGCCCGATGTGGGGCTCGATCCCAGGACCCTGGGATCATGACCTGAGCCGAAGGCAGACGCTTAACAACTGAGCCACCCAGGCGTCCCTTGAGGAGAATCTTATATTCAAGCCCTACAGCTGATAATTTTTAACTCAAAATGCTGCAAGACTAATAATGAACAATACAAAAAGGAGATTACAATACCAATTCCATTAAAAAAATACCATTAAAATTAAAATTAATACCATTAAAATTAAAATTAAATACCATTAAAAAGAACCCCAGGGGCACTGGCTGGCTCAATTGGTAGAGCATACGACTCTTGACCCCAGGGTCGTTAGCTCTACACATTGGGTGTAGAGATTACTAAAAAATGAACTTTAAAAAAAATTTAAAAATGGACAGCTGCATGTATTAAAAAAACAAAACCCACCAAACTTAGGAATTAACTTAACCAAGGAGGTGAAAGACTTATACAATGAAAATTATGAAATACTGCTAAAAGAAACTAAAGAAGACATAAACACAGACATCCTCTGTTCATGGATTGAAAGATTTATTGTTGTTGTCAATATTACCCAAAGCAAGCTACGGATTTAATACAATCCCTATCAAAATCCCAGTATTTTTTGCAAAATAGAAAAACCCATCCTAAAATTCATACAGAATCTCAAGGGACCCTGAAGAGCCAAAACAATCCTGAAAAACAAGAACAAAGCTGAAGACTCACTCCTCCTGATTTTAAAACTTATTAAGAGGCAACAGTAATCAAAACAGTGTGGTAGTGGCAGAAAGACAGACATGGACAGAATTGAGCAGAATCCAGAAATAAACCCTTGCACATATAACCAAATGACTTCTGACAAGGGTGTCAAGACCATTCACTAGGGAAAAGAGTCTCCAACAAATGCTGGAAAACCTGGATATCACATGCAAAAGAATGAAATTGGACACTTACATAACACCATATGCAAAAATTAACTCAAAATGGATCCAGGACCTAAATGTAAGACCTGAAACTATAAAATTGAAAAGAAAAGAGGGGAAAAGCTTCCCAGCACTGGATTTGAAATGATTATTTGGATAGGACATCGAAAGCCACAAAGAAAAACAAATTAGGCTTTGTGAAAAATTTAAAACTTGGTGCATCAAAAGACATTATCAGCAGAGTAAACTTACAAAATGAAAATATTTGCAAATCACATATCTGATAAGGAATCAATATCCCAAATATACAGAGAACTTCTAAAACTCAACAACAACAAAAAACTCAATTAAAAGATGGGCAAAGGACCTGAATAGACATTTATTCAAAGAAGATACACAAATGACCAATAAGCACATGAAAAGATTCAACATCGCTAATCACTACAAAATGCAAAATCAAAAATACAATGAGGGGCACCTGGGTAGCTCAGTTGGTGAAGCATCTGCCTTTGGCTGAGGTCATGATCTCAGGGTCCTGGAATCTAGCCCCATGTTGGGTTCCCTGCTCAGTGGGGTGTCCGCTTCTCCCTCTGCCTCTCCCACCCACCCCCACTCATGCTCTCTCAAATAAAATCTTAAAAAAAACCCCAAAAAACTACAATGAGATACCACCTCATGTCTATTAGATAGCTACTTACAACAAAAAAACCCCACAGAAAATAACAAGTGTTGGTGAAGATATGGAGACTGGAACACTTGTGTGCTGTTGGTGGGAATGTAAAAAATGATGCAGCCACTATGGAAAATAATATGGCAGTTCCTCAAACTATTAAAAATATAATTACCTTATAATGCAGCAATTCCACTTCTAGGTATATATTCAAAAAAAATTGAAAACAGGGTCTTAAAGAGATTATCTGTACACCCATATTCATAGCAGCATTATTCACAAAAGCTAAAACATGGAAGCAATTGACGTGTCCACCAACAGATAAACAGATAAGCAAAATGTGGTATACACACAATGGAATATTATTCAGCCTTAAAAAGGAAAGAAATTCTGCAATATGCTACTGAGTGAACCTTGAGAATAGTATGCTAAGTGAAATAAACCAGTCACAAGAAGACAAATACTGTATGATTCCACTTACGTGAAGTAGAATAACCGAAATAGAAAGTAGAATAGGGGTTGCCAGGGCCTGGGGGGGGAAGGAGGAGTAGGGAGTTACTGTAGGAAGAATTAAAGAGCTTCAGTTTTGCCAGATGAAAAGTGTTCTCCAGATGGATGGTGGTGATGGTTGTACAACAATGTGAATATACTTAATATCAATGAACTGTATACTTAAAAGGGGTTAATGGGAAAAAAAGCGGTTAAGATGGTAAACTTTGTGTTATGTGTATTTTACCACACACACACAAAAAAAGTTGGAAGATATCTGAGGTCTTAATTGTATTCTTAACACTTATATTTTTAAGGTTCATGCCTCCCTTCTACATCTGGATTTTTCTTTTAAAAACCATTTTTAGGGGCACCTGGGATTGAGTTCCGCATTGAGTTCTCTGCTTGGCAGGGAGTCTGCTTATCCCTCCCTCTGCCCCACTGCTCATGTTCTGTCAAATAAATAAAATCTTAAAAAAAAAACAACATTCCTAGGGACACCTGGGTGGCTCCATCAGTTAAGCATCTGCCTTCAGCTCAGGTCATAATCCCAGTATCCTGGGATCAAGTCCCACATAGGGCTCCTTGCTCAGTGGGGTGCCTGCTTCTCCCTCTGCCTGCCACTCCCCCTGCTTGTGTTCTGACAAATGAATGAATAAAATCTAAAAAAACCAAACAAAACATTCCTAAATACGTCAATTAGAAGTACTAATATGCCACTGATTTAAGATAGTGAATTGAAACCATGGGATTGCTTCTTCAAAATTATCTGAAAATAGGGGCACCTGGGTGGCTCAGTCGTTAAGCGTCTGTCTTCGGCTTAGGTCATGGTCCCAGGGTTCTGGGATCGAGCCCCACATTGAGCTCCCTGCTCGGTGGGAAGCCTGCTTCTCCCTCTCCCTCTCCCCCTGCTTATGTTCCCTCTCTTGCTGTCTTGCCTGTCAAATAAATAAAATCTTTAAAAAAAAATTATCTGAAAATAAATTAAAAACAAAACAAAATTGGGTGCCTGGGTGGCTCAGTTGGTTGAGCGACTGCCTTCGGCTCAGGTCATGATCCTGGAGTCCCGGGATCGAGTCCCATATCGGGCTCCTTGCTCGGCAGGTGGTCTGCTTCTCCCTCTGACCCTCCCCCCTCTCATGTGCTCTCTCTCTCTCATTCTCTCTCTCAAATAAATAAAATCTTTAAAAAACAAAACAAAACAAAACAAAACAAAACAAAATTATCTGAACATACACAACCACTCTCTCTACTGCCCCCTGAGCCCAAGTCTGTGCTTTATGGGGAATAAACCAGAATGACAGCAGTAAAGAATACTGCAACTTCTTGAACAAGTTAACGTATTTAAAGTACCTTATACATAGTAAGTGTCATTAAATGCTGCTTTTTATTACCTACCTGCTAATTTTTAAGGCATAGGTAAAGGCATTTTTTCCAAATCTAAAAAAAAGATTGCAATCTCATTATAGAAAAGTATGATCCAAGAGAAAATAGAATAAATAGGATGGAGCAATCCTTTATTTTTAGACACTTTCACAAAGAGGTTATCAGTAAATGAACTTTCCAGTGGAGAAGAGAGAACATGAAAATCAGCCTCCAGCCATCAGCAGCAGCTCTGCTCAAGGCCTAGGATCCTCCTTGCCCAAGTGGTGAGGTGGAGGTGTGTACTTCCCTTCCTTTATTAGTTTATCTCGCTGCCTCCTGATGTCACTCAGACGTTTCATCTGTCAAAGGAAAAAAGTATTTAAACTAGGGGGAAATACGTACCATAAACTTGAGGGCTAGAGAAACAGAATGAAAATTGGTTTCATTTTTAAACTATGGAAGCTGTTCATCCCAGAGGTCCTCTGAGATGAAATCCTTCATTTTTTTTTTTTAATTTTATTTATTTATTTGACAGAGAGAGACACAGCGAGAGAGGGAACACAAGCAGGGGGAGTGGGAGAGGGAGAAGCAGGCTTCCCGCGGAGCGGGGAGCCCGATGCGGGGCTCGATCCCAGGACCCTGGGATCATGACCTGAGCCGAAGGCAGACGCTTAACAACTGAGCCACCCAGGTGCCCCATGAAATCCTTCTTTAAAGAAGTAACTTGAAATCACTTCCCAAGCTTTTAATGAATTTCTGGTATGTATAATAATACCTCCTTTAAAAATAATAACTAAAATGTTCCTGTTACATACAGGAATACAGGGATTTACAAAAACAGTAACAGAGGGGTGCCTGGGTGGCTAAGTCATTAAGCATCTGCCTTCTGCTCAGGTCATGATCCCGGGATCCTGGGATCGAGTCCCGCATCAGGCTCCCTGCTCAGCGGGAAGCCTGCTTCTCCCTCTCCTACTCCCCCTGCTTGTGTTCCGTCTCTCGCTGTCTCTCTCTGTCAAATAAATAAATAAAATCTTAAAAACAAACAAACAAACAGTAACAGAGATCAAAAACCTTTAAGAGGCATACTTGTGCATACTTAAATCTTTACAGTATTTAAAGATGATCATCTCACAGCCGAAACACTCCTGACCTCTCTGTGAACCTGGCACTGCTGCTGGTTACTGTTCACTAGGTATGAAGGAAGCAGAAAGGGCCAATGTGAGGTTTCTCCTCACCACACCGAAATAAAGACCTGCTAGGTGCTCAGCTACTAGTCACTACTGAGCCCTGAGTTCTACCTCTTCCTCTCAGGTAGGACACTGGTTCTTTCCCAACCAACGAAAGCCATGCTATACAAGATTGTAGGAAAGCTGTAATTCACATGGATTCTGCGACCCAGAAAATACACCCCCTAATGCTGACTGCATTATTCCTCTGCCCAAAACCCAATGGCTTCCCATTTTACTGAGAAAAAAAGCTGAATCCTTCCTTATGACGACTTACTAGGCCTACGTCTGACTCTATGTCTTGTTTTTTTTTCCCTCTGACTTTATGTCTTAATACTTTCCCTCATTCTCTCTGCTCTAGCTCAGGGACCTTTGCACTTGCTCCTCCTCTAACCAGAACATTCTTCCATCACAACCACATGGCTCACTTTAAGTCTCTGCTCAAATATCTTCTAGGGCTGAGCTCTTCTCTGACCACTCTATTTAAAAGAGAGAAAAAAAAAGAGCATCCACTTAGCTCCCACACGCAGTGCTTTCTATCTTTATCGTCCCTGCTGCACTTACCAACACCTAACACCCTTTTTTTTTTTGACTTGTTTGTTAATTTTGACACCCCTTACCCCAAATATAAGCTCTGTTAGGGTAGGGACTTTTCCTGTTTTCTTACTGTATATTCCTAGCACCTACAATAGCTCCTGACATAATAGGTGCTTCAATAAAAATTTTTTTTTTTTTTTTTGGTGAATAAGTTTTCAAAAAGGCATGAGGGGTTAGTATATTTAGTAAAAGATCCCATTAACCTTAAAGAGTCAGTCAGGATATAACTTCAGTAGAAAAACCTCTAGGTGTTCTAAATAATGATATAAACATTAGCCATTTTTAAAAGATTGCATTTTTTTAAATTCCAGTATCGTTAATATAAAAGACTGCATTCTTAAACATTTCTCTCTTAACGAATCTACCCCCCCAAAATTAAAAAATAAAAATAAAGAATCTCCCGACAGAGAACTCATCATGACTGAGCTATCACAACACCTAATGTTAAGTCTGTCTCAGGTGGAACAATCACCTCTTAGTGTTGTAGACAGAAGCACAGCCTCTGCCTGCACTGCCAGGTTCCCAGTTCTATCGCTTACTAGCAATATGACTTCAGGCAATGGCCTTGATTTTCTTTTTGTCTTGCCCCAAGTTTTTAATTGTATAGTAGAAAAATTCTAGTAAGGCATCTCCCAGGATTACTGTGTGAAATAAATCCACTACTACAAGCTAAGAACTTAGAACAGTGCTTGATTCTAACTCCCTGATTCACTAGCTTCTTCGCCTAGGGCTAAGTATCTAGTCATTCAAGGTGACCTCTAAAACAGTAACAGACCTATTTACAGATTCACAGGATGAGGAAGTGACTTGAGAGCAACTCCTGGGTATCTCCAGATACGGAAACTGAGACCAAAAAGGGAAGTGACTTGCCCAGAGTCACAAAACCAGTAGTGGCAGAACCAGCTTCAAAACCCAGTTCTCTGGGAGGTGCACCTGGCTGGCTCAGTCGCTGGAGTGTGTAGCTCTTGATCTCCAGGTTGTGGGTTCGAGCCCCATGTTGGGTGCAGATTACTTAAAAATAAAATCTTAGGGCGCCTGGGTGGCTCAGTCGTTAAGCGTCTGCCTTCGGCTCAGGTCATGATCCCAGGGTCCTGGGATCGAGTCCCACATCGGGCTCCCTGCTCTGCGGGAAGCCTGCTTCTCCCTCTCCCACTCCCCCTGCTGTGTTCCTTCTCTCACTGTTTCTCTCTGTCAAATAAATAAAATCTTAAAAAAAAAAAAAGACATATTGTGAACTAAATAGCGGGTAGGCGACTAACTATGACCCACTTACTGACCCTCAGTAATACTATACAATATTACTCACTTAATGATCAATATTCCTGCAGAGATCAATACAAAATTATTACCTGATACCCTCTAATTCCTTCCAAGTTTGGTTTCACTTTACCCAAATGCCAATAGCAGATGTTAAAAGACAGGAAATTAAAAAGTTTTGATACAAATAACTGTGATAAATTTAACTAAAAATCTAAATTGCTTTCCTGAACTCCAAGGAGTTGGGAGTAATAAAAACATTTCTATTTGTTATATCTGGAGCAGAGAACAGGCAAAATAACAGCCCACACCCAAAGATTTCTTCTCTAAGGGAGAATACAGCCCATATGTTATGCAACTCATTCAACTCTTGAGGAGGTAGACATCACGCTGTTAACATCCTTTTTCCCCTGCTCTTTGGTCAGGCTCACCTAAAGCAATCTCATTAACACCCCCATCTTCCCCAGAGTAGAAATTAATCCAGAGTTTGTTATACCAGGTTCACTGTAATAGATCTGCAAGGTTTTAACCTCTTCTCCAATGAGGGTTCAATGAATTTGGAACATTTTCACCCAGAGATGTTCAAGGACAAACATCCAAAGCTGGTTGGTAATTTCTGCTTTATAGCCTACTGCAAAAATGGGAATACACACACATATGATTTCTAATCTGGTGGCTACAGCAGGGTACAAGGCTGAGGAAAATATGTCAGAAGATGAGGAAGAACACTGAGGAACAACAGACCCTCCTCAGATCTGAAGGCATTTAACTTCCTTGACATGCTACCTATGTAGAGAAAGTGTTTCACCACAAAAGTTTTGCCAATTTGCACTGAACAAGCCATTACCAATGACCAATTAAAAACACTTAAAAGCAGCCCCAAAGAAACAAGGAAATAGTTCAGCTCCCATCTCCATCACTCCTCACCGTTTTCTGCCGAAGCAGACATTCTACGAAATCATCAAATTCTATCTTGCACTCTTTCTCTGCACGGGTACCACCGATTCCATGAGCACATTCTATCCATTCTTTTTCAAAAGCATGGCATCGACCTGGAATCTTGTGAGGCTGCTCAGCACTTTGGATTGTCATCCAATAATCTAAGTTAAGGCCCAGCCTTTTCTGCACATCAAAGAAAGGCATGGCTGAAATGGAAGATAAAAAAAGAAATAATGCCATAAAAGTGCAATCAAATGATAAATTTCTAAGGAAAATGAGATAATTATAAGTATCCTCTAGAAAGATATTTTATGCTATTCTCCCAATATATTCTTACTAAATTATTTCATTTGAAAGCTCCTCTAGTTTATGGTAGATTAGCAGTATGTGTTTTCACAAAGCCTGAAAAAGAAACCCAACCCACCAGAACTAAAAAACGATGCATAAAAGTCATCTCTGTATTGATAAGGTCATTTTAATCAAAAGTCATTGTTTATGTTTTGACTCAATAATCCCAATTCTTTGAGATAAATCTGAAGAAATAAAACAAAAAAGCACAAGCACAAAAACATTTCTTTACATTTTCCTATTTGTCTCAACTCAGATGACACTTCTCCTGTGAAGCCATCCTGAATCTGGTGTCCCTCCTCTGTGTTCATACAGCATCTCAACTTCCCATAGGAGTACTTTGCACACCACTGTAATGGATTATTAACTTGAATGTCTCCCTTACTGAACAATGAGTGCTGTGAGGGCAGGGACCAGGTAGGGCCTCAGTAATTGTTAGGGGGAAAAAAAAAAGAATTTCAAATAACTTAAGTGTGCAGTAGGGAAATGGATAATTCCAGTACTCGCCTAGTAGCATATGACAGACGTTAGGAAAAACAGGTAACAGACATGGTACGTTATACATGGTACCTACATTTTAATGTTAAATGAAAAAAAAGGGTCTACAATGTCAAAGAAAAATTGCAAAAGAAGACTGGAAGGAAGCACAAAAAATGTCAATAAAGTCATTTATGAGTGGCAGATTTACAGGTGAACTTAATTTTTATATTTTTCTACCCATTCTTTCGTTTACTGAGTAATAACGTTCCAGGCAATGGAATGGGGGGGGGGGGCGGGGAGCAGTAGCTACAACGTAAACACTAGAATGGAGACAGACACACAAGGAACTGGGAACCCAACGGACAAGAGGGTATATATAGCTCGAAGGAATAAGCACCAACTCTGCCCAGGAGACTTGAAAATGCCTTTAAGATGGGTTGAATTTGCCAAGTGAAGGTCAGTGGGCAGGGTATTCCAGTAAAGCCCAGACCGAGTTACAGCCGGAGGTACTGGGTATGTCCGCGAGACACCAAGCACCCAGATGTGGCTGGAGCGCAGAGTGCACGTCGGGATGAAGAACGAAAGGAGCTAGAGGTTGGCAGGGCCGCAATCACTCAGCGCCTTGTAAGCCGGAATAAGGTGGGTGGACCTGAGGTTAAGAAACAGAAGGCCAAAGCATTAGTGAGGCAAAAAGCTAAGTTAACCTCGACAGAGAGCCGAAAGAGGTGCGGTCTACAGGCTTCAGTGACATTGGCGGTGGACGCAGGGGCCTGGGAACGCAGAAAACATGCCCAGAGTTCGGGCCTGGAAGAACGGACACCCAAGAAAGCAAGAGAAAATTCGTTAAAGAAATCTCGGAAGGAAGCTCCTTAGGCTAAACTGCCCGCGGACAAACGCAGCCCCTACCGTCGCGCCGCGGTGCCCTTGTACCCTTGCCGGCCGCCGCTACTGGATGATCTGCGAGCGACGCAGAGGCCTGCCGCAAAGGACGCCCGCAGTGCGACGCTAGCAGCGCGACAGCGAAACCCGACCTTCCCTCTGCCGTCGCGCCCGGAAACCATAGGAACCAAGCCCTTCATTCTGCGCCGGCGCAGTCGTCGGCATCAGCCTCTGAAGGTATGGAATTGTAAATAAACTGACTTCTAGACGATTCCGTTAGACGAGGCCCAGCGGTGAGTTACTGCTGTCTGCTCGCATTGTGCCTAGCACTCTCACGACAGCTCGGATTGGTGAGGGGCTTGACCCAGGCCGCAAGAGAGAAAAAGTAGTGGCTTCCCAACCTTCACCCCTGCCAGTAGTGATTAAACTCATGGGCTGTGGACCTACGCTGGGTGGGTTCAAATTCTGGTTCCGCCACTTCGGTGTGACCCTGAGAAAGTGTCTTAGCCTCACTATGCCTCAGTTTTCTCAGCTTTGCGCAGTGGCAGTATCGTACCGATGAGGTTTATCAGTTTTCTCATCTTAAGTACCTACAGCGTAGGGTTGCTTTGGGGATTAAATGAGGTAAATGTAAAACACCGAGGCGGTTCCTGGCGCATGGAAACCTCTCCAAGGCAATCACAGTTCTTTGATATCTCAGCTTCTAAAGTTTGCAGATTCGAGAAAGTCAACAGAGACCATGCCGCTCCTCTGTTTGAGAACATCCAGTGGCTCCCTTTGACTACAGCAGGGCCTCCGAAGTGGCGTGTGTGATACACACTGGGTGTGAGGGAAGAAAATCCTCAAATACTTACATTTTTTATCTAATCTTTTTAAATTTCTATTTTTAAATATTTTTTTTAATTAAGTAAACTCTGTACCCAACATAGGACTCGAACTCAAGACCCTGAGATCAAGAGTTGGAATGCTCCAGCTACTGAGGCAGCCAGGTGCCCCTTTAATTTCTATTTCCTGGTGTAATGTTTATGAAGTATGTAACATTACTGCAGTTGTACATATAAGTAACTTACAAAAAATACTTATTTGGGGTTTGGGCTGAAAATTTATTCTCCTTTTAAATGATGTACTCTGGGGTGCCTGGGTGGCTCAGTCGTTAAGCATCTGCCTTCTGCTCAGGTCATGATCCCAGGGTCCTGGGATGGAGCCCCGCATCGGGCTCCCTGCTCAGCGGGAAGCCTGCTTCTCCCTCTCCCACTCCCCCTGCTTGTGTTCTCTTTCTCGCTGTGTCTCTCTGTCAAATAAATAAATAAAATCTTAAAAAAAAAAAAATGATGTACTCTCAGAAACGTTTAGAAAAGTCAAGTCTTCCAACCTTCCCAGCCTCATTGTCCAAAATCCTCTGCCTAATCTTCCCCATCCAAGAGCTTGCTGTTCCATTGTATTCTTGGAAAAGTCCTGCCAGCCAGTCTCTGATTTTTTCCCCCTTTCCCCTAGAAGGACACTATTTCAACCCCATCTCCATTTCTGTGTGTCAAATTCTTCCTCTGCTTTAGGACTTTTGCAAAATTTCCCCCCAGAATGGGTGAACTGCCTCCAAGCCCTAGGATCACCAACTCTGGAGAGAATTCCTAAGGTCCCATAGCTTAATTGGTTTCTTTTAAGATTTCCAATTTTCCCTCTGCTCCCCCCAGCTCATCAGATATATACCTCCCAACTGGGATCAGAGTTTCAGTTCAGCTAGAATTTCCTGAACACCTAATGCATGTCCAGCAGAGTACTGGAAGATTATGGAATTGGTAATTCATGGCTCTTGCCCACAGAATAGTAGAGGTAGCAAGATATTGATTGCTAACTCCCTTCCCACTTCTTCCACTTTTTTAAGTTGGTGATATCATCTTCCCAGTCTTTCAGGCAGGAAACTATGAATTTGTATTTTGCCCTTTCCTCATCTTTCATCCAGTCTTTAATTACTGGCCAAGTTCTCTCAAATATTCCTTCAACAGGTTTCTAATTCATTTCTTCCCTTTGGCCTCTCAGCTCCTCACTTTAATCTGTTTTTCACTGAATAATGTTTCTAAAATACTAAATCTCATTGTATCACTCCTCAGATACCAGGCAGGATAGGTTAGTACAAAGATGGGTGACTCAAATGCCTCCAAGGCCAAACAGAGTTCACTATAAGGAAATAAAAACAAGCACCATAATAAATGGCAGCTGGTACTTGGCATCAGTTTCACTGATGGAAGGAGTCGTGTGGAATGTGACAAACTGGAGAGGGTATGTCCTATCTGAAGGCGGTGGCAGCTACTCAGCTGCATCCTATAGCTGTTGAGAAAATCAGGGCCCCCAAATTGTCAAATCTCCTAAAGTTTTTCAAGAGAAGCCAGAAATCTTTTGTTATTATTTAAATGTGAAACCTACCACTTTTAAAATGCAGGGCAACTAATTTTTTTTTCAAGTGCTGGCCAAACAAAACCCACATTGGAAATGTATTTTGGTGTGCCAGATTTCAGCCCTTGGATAGAGGGAAATCTGAAGATAGGGAAAGCAATTTATTCCGATGGCTTTTTACATCCAGCCTTGCTCCCATCTTACCCATTCTCCTTATTGCTGACAGTTGCTTTTCTTTTTTTTTTTTTTAAAGATTTTATTTATTTAACAGAGAGAGATACAGCAAGAGAGGGAACACAAGCAGGGGGAGTGGGAGAGGGAGAAGCAGGCTCCCTGCAGAGCAGGGAGCCTGATGTGGGACTCGATCCCAGGACCCTGGGATCATGATCTGAGCCGAAGGCAGACGCTTAACCGACTGAGCCACCCAGGCGCCTGACAGTTGCTTTTCTTAAAACTCAAAACTGATCATTCAAAAAACACTTCCTAAAAAACAAACAAACAAACAAAAAAACAACTTCCTGAGCTCTTACCATATGCCATGGCCCTTGTTGAGCTCTTTGGACTAGGACACTGAATGGTGTAGCAAGTGATAAAACAGAAATATGAACAAAAACAAGGGAGAACACAAGGAGGGGGTTATACTGCTTGGGTTGTGTGTCAGGTGTCGGTGTATTCAAGAAAAGTTTCAAATTACTTGGTTTGGCCTTCAAGACCCCTCATGATCTGATTTCTTCCCATTTCTAAATCCTCGGATATAATTGCTTACGCAGCCTCCTCATGTTCTCGGCCATCAAAGAATTGATCTTCCAAACTTTGTAGGCATAGTTTCTTCTGCCTGGAATGGTCCCAACCCGCTCGTTGCCACCTTCCTACTGTCTCCCAGGCGAATGCCTAATCCGTCCAGATTATTTATATGGAGCGTTTTCTGGTGAAAGCTTCCCAAATTCCTCAGGCATTCACTAGGCCTTTCTTGAAGTCCCGCCAGCCTTGTAGACTTCTATTATAGATGCTGTTCACTACTGACACGCCGGCCCCCTGCACTGCACCGTGCGGACAGCCCCGTGCCCGCATGGTGTGGGAGGATGTCGGGTGACGGGTCTTCCTCTACGTCAAATATTGGAAAACTACAACTCCCAGAACTCCCACGCCAGAACTGAGTCTGCGCCGTTGCTATAGTGAGCACGCGCGCCCTCTTAAATTCTTGCGGCTTACAAGTGACGTGGTTGCCGACCTTAGGGGTAGGATGCCTCTGCCTTGTTACGCCCTTCGTTTACCTTCCCTTTACCTTGCTCTTGCAGATTCTCTGCTTCGGGGAAGTGTGGTTTTACGACCTCGGAGAACTTTAGGCGCAGAAGCAAGCCCGACTTGCTATGTTCTTCCATTTTGTGTTGGGGAAGCCGAGGCGCAGAAACCGAGTGGAATTCGACTAGGCGTCCTACGCGGTTTGTTCTAAGCAAGCAGAGCCTTGCTCCCGGCTTCAGCTTCAGCGCGTGAGGATGGCCTAGTGACCTAATCCAAGCCCCCCAATCCCACCCCCTTGAAAACTAGCCTCCGCCTCTGTGTGAGCACAGAGGTCTCAGGCCTTCTAGAAACCTCCTTGGTCTTCATTCACGGGACTTCTGCCCTTGACCTGAAGGATTCCCTCATGTTTACACACCTTACTCAGTTATAACCCGAGAAAAGCTTTAACACTACCCTTCGGCAGATAGGCCGTCTTTACAGTTTAGCACATGGGGAACTTTTCAGGCCTGTATCATACCACTGGTAGAGTTGAGCAAACAACTGGGTAGCCTGAGGGTCCTAGCACATTTGGGGAAGACAGTTTGGAAACTTACCCCTGCCCTCACCTCCAAGCCCCCAGGTATAGGATAGATAGAAAAAACCCAATAAGCAAGGTAATCTTAAAGAGATAGTAACGGGGGCCAAGGCGCCTGGCTGGCTCAGTCGGTGGAGCATGTGAATTTTTTTTTTTTTTTTTTTAAGATTTTATTTATTTGACAGCGAGAGAGGGAACACAAACAGGGGGAGCGGGAGAGGGAGAAGCAGGCTTCCCGCTGAGCAGGGAGCCTGATGCGGGACTTGATCCCAGGACTCAATCCCAGGATTCTGGGATCATGACCTGAGCCGAAGGCAGACGCTTAACGACTGAGCCACCCAGGTGCCCCAAGGAGCATGTGATTCTTGATGGGGGTCCTGAGTTCGATCCCCATGTTGGATACAGAGATTACTATAAAATTTTTTTTTAAAAAATGGGTGCAAATGCCTGGAATATACTGGAAGCCGGAGTGATCGTTTAAACTAGAAAAGAATATGCCGACCAAGTTGGAGAAGATACCAAGTTGAAATGCAACAGGACCAGGAACTAAAGAAGCATAAGTGGGAACCTGTGCCAGGTTCATGGTGGTAGGGGTAACTTGATGCTGGTAAACATTCCATCCCTAGAATTAACTCCCCTCATTCTGACTTTAATTAGGTTTCTGAAGTGGTATGATTATATGAAGAAAACACACTGTTAAGGCCAATGGGGTAGTCTAACTGCACCTGACCTATTTCTCATTCATAAATTTACGCACTGGAGGGGTGCCTGGCTGGTTCAGTAGAGCATGGGACTCTTAATCTCAGGGTCATGAGTTCAAGCCCCTCGTTGGGCATAGAGCCTACTTAAAATTGAAAAAAATAACACATTGGAGTCTGGTTTTATGGACCGATATAGCTGTATTAGTGATTCAGCCTTCCTGAGTATAGATTGGGGTGATTAAACTACCTGGGGGGAACCTGCCAGGGCAGCTGAGTAGCCTTCCCCAGGAAACACCCTGGTCTCTCTGTCCAGATGCATAGAAACTTATCAAAGCAAGTTTTATCCATTTCTGCCCATAGACTGTGAGCTTTTCTAGGGCAAGGACCGCATCTCTCTTAACCCTGGCTACAGAGAGACAACCTATAGAAGGCTTAAGATTATTTTATCTGGGAGCATCTATGCATACAAAACTCAACAGCAGCAGCAGCTGTGGAACTGGGCTAGATTAGTTAAGTGAAGGGCAAAGACAAGCCAAACCAAAAGAAAAAGGATCTTTCAAAGTGTGTCTATATGAAGAGGGAAAATGAGCCCCGAGAGATCCTTCAAGGATCTTCTTCGCCAGGCAAAGCCAGAGCCATGTTTAAATCATCCTTCCCAATCAATGTACAGGCCTTTGTTATCTCTAATGGGACAAAAAAGAGGCTTAACTGGTCAACCGTTGTGTAGTTTGGTATTTGCCCTTCTGTCTTGTACTTACTCCTGAATTAGTTTCCCCAAAACTCTCCAGATTTCCTGATTAATAGCTAAATGCCTAGTAGTCAAAACCCTTCATTATCTAGTCCCTACTACCTAGCTTCAAGCTCTCTTCCCAGGATCTACAAGATTTCCTACTCTGGCTAAACAAGAATGTCCTCACTATACACCACCATGATTTTCCACCACCCAGCCTTTGCTCCTTTCAAGCTCCCAATTCCTTTTTTTTTTTTTTTAAAGGTTTTATTTATCTGACAGAGAGAAAGACAGCCAGAGAAGGAACACAAGCAGGGGGAGTGGGAGAGGGAGAAGCAGGCTTCCCGTGGAGCAGGGAGCCCGATGTGGGGCTCGATCCCAGGACTCTGGGATCATGACCTGAGCCGAAGGCAGATGCTTAACGACTGAGCCACCCAGGCGCCCTGTTTTTTTTTTTTAAAGATTTTATTTGAAAGAGAGCGTGGGCCAGGGAGCTCAAAACGGGGGGAGGGGCAGAGGGAGAGGGAGAAACAGACTCCCTGCTGAGCAGGGAGCCAGACTCAGGGCTCAATCCCAGGACCCTGGAATCAGGACCTGAGCCAAAGGTAGACACTTAACCCACTGAGCCACCTAGGTGCCCCACCAATTCCTACTGTTGCCTGAGTCTCATTCATCCTTTGAAACCTTGTTCCAACTCTGCCTCCCCAAATGAAAACTTCTTGGTCACCACTGCTAAGAACCTTTTCTTTTCCTTAGGCCATTATCTGTTCCATTCACGCAACACTCAGCAACTTTTACCTAACCTGCTTATGTTCCTTGCTAGACTGAGCCTCCTTCTCAGGGGTCAAGATCCAAATGCCTAAGTATATTTATGTATGTTAATTCCAAGTCAGGTATTGAGGATATAAGACGGACTAGGGCTACTTATAAAACTTGTCAGGTTAGGGGCACCTGCGTGGCTCAGTTGGTTAAGCCTCTGACTCTTGATTTCAGCTCAGGTCATGATCTCAGTGTCGTGAGATCCAGCCTTGTGTCAAGCTCCAGCTCAGCAGGGAGTCTGCTAGTGCTTCTCTCCCTCTGCCACCCCCTCAAAAAATAAGTGTTTAAAAAAACTTGTCAGGCTTAACAAAAACAAAAAACTTGTCAGGCTTTAAAAACTCAAATAGCTGTCCTCCACAAATAACTCAGAAGACACCAGTAATGCTTGCCAAATAATTGGAAAAACACTCAAATCCAATATAAACATGAATTTCCCTACTTATCTCTCACTAACATGAAGGCATGTTGGGTACCACACCAGGTTAAGCACCTTCACCAAAGCTCTGATGAGGCCAAAAACACATAGGAACTTGCACCTCTAGATATCGAGCATGAGGAAGTTTGAAATCAGCCTATTGCTAAAGTCAACTAAAAAGTAGTTGAAATATAAAAACTATTTTCTTAAAAGCATAAAAAAGCTAACTAGGTAATAAGGAGTTACTGAGCCAAAATCTTGAGAACCCAAAGCCTAGAACTCAAAGCTGCACTGTTAAGGCATTTGCCAATCTGGAAGCCCCTGGATGCTTGCAGCGCACTTTTCAGAAGCCTCATGGACTGAAGGGGACAAAAATCAAAACCTAAGGCCAGCTAAAGGGGTACCCCCAGCACAGGCTCCTTAAGCTGGGATTCCTAAGTATTACACTTTTAAGATAAGGGTGAAACACAACTAAACTAGTCTTCACACAGACTTGAGACCTGGTTGTGTGCCATCTGGAAGATCTAGGGAACCTCCAGCCTTCAATCTGAATTAAGGTTTAGTAATATCCCCAGCACAGGCAACCAGAAATCCTTCTAGAGGTAGATGCTTCATCCTTGTCCTGTTTATTCCTACAATTGTTCAAATATAGTATCCGGCTCACAGATAACCTGGCACATAATGAGACAAGACACTATAAGCAACAATCAGTGAAAACAAGAGACCCGTGAAGACTTTAGTTGCTTAAATTTTAAACAAATTTAGGTAATCTTCACAATGAAGTGCTAATTATTTGAAAGTATCATTTGGGGTTAAGTAGCTGGACATTTTTCCCTAGGTAAACTTGCTTCTTTCTTCCTGAAAGTATCAGCATTATTCAAGGACCAGTTTAACTGTAGCTGTGGACTATAGCACTCTCTGAAGCCATTTTTAAGGAAATAACCACCCAGGCAAGCAATCAAGTCACTGTTCCTTAAGAACAATACTTAACAAACGATCTTCTGATAAACATAAAATCCTTACACCCAGTTTGTATCTGAAATTTCAAAATTAAATATGTCAAAAATAAGTCATTCTAATGACCCACCCCCAATAGCATGTTCCCTGTCCCCATCCTTTTTTTTTTAAGATTTTATTTATTTGACAGAGACAGCAAGAGAGGGAACACAAGCAGGGGGAATGGGGGAGGGAGAAGCAGGCTTCCCACAGAGCAGGGAGCCCGATGCGGGGCTCCATCCCAGGACCCTGGGATCATGACCTGAGGCGAAGGCAGACACCTAATGACTGAGCCACCCAGGCGCCCCCGTCCCATCCTTGAGAATCATTGCTCTGAAAACTTCATTGGCTTTTTCTGTAAGATACTCACTTTGACAGTCGGTTTTCATTTGTAAGCACAGGATGTTTTTTTATCATGACACACCGGAGGTGTAACTCCCCTAGAAACAAATTAAGGTTCTTGTCCACCAATCCATGATGCACCGAGTTTGCCTTGTCTGTGAGCTTTTCAAATGTGTATCAGTGCTACAGTGCCCAGGCCCACAAACTTTTGTGTGAGGGGCCAGAGTATTTTCAACTCCGTGGCCCATACTACCTGTTTCTGGAGTTGCCAACTGTGAAAGCAGCCACAGACGCAAACAAATAGGTGTGGCAGTGTTTCAATATAACTTTATTTACAAAACCAGGCCTTAGTTTGCTGACCCTGCTATAGTAACAAAATACAGATTCACTGAAAGGCATTACTGAATTCATTGGTCATTTATCTTTTATTGTTTTCTTAGTCAAACACTTAAAGTACAAATTCTAATTAGAGAACGTGAGATTTTGATGTTAACAAAGGGCTATTCATACTGGAAAGTTGAGAATTGCTGCTGCAGAAAGGAACGTTTTGGTCTTCAGATCTAATGAAGACCACTGTAAGGAAACCTGCTATATAACAGTATCAAATGCATATTTTATGTCTCAGGCTGTGCTACTTTCTTTACATGGGCTATTTAACTTAATCTCGCATTTGAAAACAAAACCCAGTGATGTACATACAATTCACCTTCATTTTACAGACAAGAAAACTATGGCTCACAAATTTCAGTAGCTTGGCAAGGCTCACGCAGCAAACTAAACTCTAGGGCTACATGTATCCAAAGGCCATTCCTTTACTACACAGCCAACCCATCCTCCCTGGCAGGCAGAGAAGATTCACCATGTGTGACAGGCTGGCCCAAATTCTTGTATTCCCTGATGTTCTTCTCCTTGGGGAGCTCTTAACAATTATCTGCCTCAGGAACTTTGATCTCCCCTGTACTCCTCTGACCTAAGCATGAATACCTACTCCTTTCATTCCCCCTTAAGCTTAAGATTTTACCAAAAGAGGATAACTATTATTAAAACAAAAACCTATAACCACGGTGGTAGATATGGCTGTTCTGAGACCACAGGTCCTGGCCTATCCTTACAGGTTTCTGTAGGTTGACTTCCTCCCTGGGCTCTGACCTAACTCCATGGGACAAAGACACTTCCCTACCTGGGAATGCTCTTAAGTTCAAGCTCTAGAAATCAAGTCTAAGGAAAAACTCCTTTTGTTAGCCTAAGGCCTACATTATAGGTCCCCATTTTCTGTCCTAGGAACTGTCTCTTCTCCGGATAAAACAGACAAACATGTCTAGTCCCTTTTGAGGAGATTCCAAAACCCAGCCATGGTGGTATATGTGGTCTTACTTATCCTATGGCCCCAAAGGGCAACCATATCATAACAGCCTAACAACACTGGGAGCAGTAAGAGAGTGTCTATCATTTCCCTTTATAGAAACCTACTCTACCTCCCAGCCAGAAACCATATAGTAGGGGCTGACATTTGCCCCACATCCACTGATTCTGTAACAAGACATCAGTGCAGCAGCGTTCCCCATTCCTGATCCATCCTTCAGGACTTCTGATGGCCCCCTCAGCTGCCCTTCCTTTGTTTTGGTGTGACTATCCCACTGTAAGGCCACTCCCATGACAGCCACGGCTAGCTCCTCTTCCAGGAACAAGTGACTACCCTGGAAAAGGAAGAGATGAAACAAACTGCCCTTCAAATATTAAGTAAAATAATTCTTTAATTATTTAAAGATCACTGATGGGCTTTTAAAAAAAAGTCTATAAATCTTAAATGTAATGTTTTACTGGGGAAATGGTTATAGCAGCCTCACATAAATTATTTGAATTAATAAACATTATCACAGTATTAAGAAGGCAAGGTAAACAAATAGCTTAAGTATTTTATTTGTTTGCAACTAAGCTTGTTAACACTATATAATGAAAATGTACAAAGAATAATGTTGCAGTTTTTGGTTAGATTTAAGTCAAAGACATTCATTAATAAGGAATCTTCGAATATGAATATTCCAGAATTTCTCTAAGCCATCTGATCAGAACAACTGTCTCTGAATATTACCTTACTTTGGAAGGTACTGGCATACACTTGAATTAAACTCAGAATTTTTCAAAATAAGCCCTAATTAATAAAACTATTCTATATTCAAACTAAAACAATTTTAATAGAACTTTCCTTTCCAGAAACAATAATAAAGGAAACAAGGCATTTTGTAAAATGTGGTCCTGAACAAGTCACAGTAAAAAATAAATGTATACTTAACTTCCACCTCCTCAAAACAGAGGCTACTTTCTGTTCCACAGCCTTGGAAACAAGGTGAAGAACAGTCTGTAAGCAACTTTGGGCAGGGGTTGCCAAAAACAAAGCTCAAGCAGTTGAACATGGTCACTTCTTAAAAAGAATTTGGGGGAGCCTGACCACAAGGATCCAAATTCTGTTTTTAATAACCGATACAAAGGCAAAGTGGCTCCTCCAAAGTAGCAGTGCCACCAGGGGCTGGCCCAGCCCCACGCTCACCTGTGTTGTGCTCCCAAGCAAACCCTGACGCTCCCACTCCAGGGAGACTTTTTCTTTTTAGAGGTTCAGTGTCCAGGGAGCTCTGTGTGTGAATGAGGTGAGCACAGACTCCACATGGGTATTTTAAGGCTTGGAGTCAAAGTATTTTTCAACACGGCTAGGCAGAGTCCATGTGTCAAACGGCCCGTCTCCAGTTTGTCCTAATCCCTCACCACGCATTTGTAGACCTAGGACCACAGACCTTTGCTATGTCATCATAATCACACCTAATGTCCATCCTAACTTATGATTCATATTCTGTGCCTGGAAACAGTCCCTGTATTTAACAATAATACCTACAACATAAAACAATCCACCGTTACAACTTATATGGTCACAAAACATTAATGATCTTCTGTAGACCAAGCAAATGTTTTTAACCATAATTGTCGTGCATCAAATTCACAGCCAGAATCCCCAAGACCAAAAAAATTTGCACAATACAAATAATAACTTAAAATACACACACACACATATACACGCACTCTCACACACACTTCTTACAGAACTGTGCTTGGGGAAACTCCATTTGTTGAGAGCCACTGAGGGCATATTTTGCTAAACTGCTGCTCCAGGTATTTTTGTTTGGAAAATCTATCACAGTAGGGCACAGCTGTTTATTGGATGAGCAGAAAAGAAAGATATGCTTGTGGCAACCAGAAAGTTTTAAGGTCTTTCAAGTTGTATAAAATGGACCTGCAGAAACGTTTAAGTGTTCTCAGGATGCAAAGTTGGAGCTGAAATGTGATATCAAACCAGTTGCAAAAAGTGTACAGCAGCCATCTCTTGAGGTCAAACCTGGTACCCAGATATGCAAGAAAGCTTCAGGACACATCTATAAATTAGGGGGGGAAAAAAGAGTTTAAGAATAATAAAAATATAGTGTCGTGCTTTTTAAAAATATTAACCAATGGGAAATGTGATAAACAACATGGAGAATGTAAGTCAACACTTAAAATGTCCTAAGTTTTCCAGAATTTAAGACACCTGACTCAGCTTCAGTTTAGATATACAGCTACTTATTACTTTATGTTTTGAGTAACTAGTAGTTCCAAGATGTCCAGAATTAAGAAATTGTGACCACACACTTGATAAGCTAGCTTAAGGAATTAACTTTCATAAATTACTAATTGAACCTACCGTTCTGGAGGAAAAGCCAGGTAACAAACAAATTGGTACTGCAGTCAGACTACCTAGGTTTCAGTCCTGGATGAACTACTACCTTTATGAGCTTGGACAAATTATTTAACCTCTTTAAGTGCCATCCTTACCTGTAAAATGGGGCTTAACAACAGTTCCTCCCTCATAGGGTTACTGTAGATTAAATAACTTCATGAGGATTTAATGGGCTTAGCACAATGCTGGACATGCTTTTTTTTTTTTTAATGTTAGCTATTATTTTACTTCACAGGGGTGTTTTGCTCTCAGGAGACAAGGTATTCAGTGTCAACATCTTGCTCCTAGAAGTTGGAAAATTCAAAGAAAAACTTGACAATACTTACAGCTTGTTGGCCTTGTCCCATATCGTCGCATAATCTGATCATGTGTGAATTTCACAAAAGATTCATATTGTTCTGTAAGGGGGAAAGACAGTATATACTATCCCTAGAACTCTCCCTCAGTTTTTCAAGAATCAAGTGTCAGGATCACATCTAGCTTCCCAGTTTAAATTATCCACTCTCAGACCCTCCTTTTAATAGCCGCTCTGGGATCTGTTACTTACTTTTAGATCCCAGAGCCAAATCCCTGGCTCCTAGATTTGGTCACTGATCATCTATAATATCACATTTTCCTAATCTTGCCCCTGCTGTAACTCCATTCCCTACTAAAGGCTTCTCAAGACAGACAGACTGGCTCAGTACTACAAATCAAATTTTAGGAACTCTATAAGACATGAAGCTTGAATCTCTTTTCTGCATTCTACCCTTGCTATAAATCTCAACAGACACGTTGAATGAAAGAAGTGGGATGGGTAGAAAGCAGAGAAAATTTCATACTACCTAACTGTAAACAGTCCCACAGAACTACCTTCTAAAGAGAAACTCGGTAAAAAAGAAGGTAGTCCAACATCCATGAACAGAGAAGTGACTTAGAGCCAACTGAAAAATTTTGGGGATGGAGGTAGGAGAGGGGAAATGATATACTAGAGCTTCTTGTCTTAATACACATTATTAGTATATTAAAGGATCAAAGAAGTTTGACTATAAAGAAACCCATTTAACTGTTGTTAAACCAACAGTTCTCATTTAAAGCAGACTTTCTAACATTCTGAGGAAGCATGTGGTGTGGGTCACCAGATTAGGAAATAATACTGTTACAGGAAGAAGTTGTTGTCTAAAACCTCTCTCATCCCAACACTGTCCCCTTTCACTAAATGGGTACTACTTTCTATTCCTGATTCAGATCTCTTCCTTTCATAAAAGGCTCTACTTGTTGACATCACTGTCAACTCCCTTTGCTCAAACCTGAGCTGTGCTTTCCAAACTAACGTACATCCAAATTACAGAATGCCAGATTTCCCATATCCACAAAGTGACTGCTACCAGGAAGTCTGATCGTGTGGACTATACTCCACTCCCAACCACCAGTTGGGAGGTTAGCCCAAATAAACTACTCACTGCCTTTATTCATATGGAAAAATGTCAAAAGAAAAGCTTGGCTTATCTTGTTTCAGAAATGTAAATGAAAAGTCCTTCCCCTATAATGTATAATGTTTAGAATCACCAGAGAGTAACTTACTATTCACAACTCATTAAACTTTCTTATATGAAGTCCTGCTCTTTTTCTAAGTTACCATTTGACTGAACCTTATTATTTACCGAACCCTATTAACAATGGCACAGCCACTGCCTCAGCCTACCTGCTAGTTTGGTATTGAGGATTTGCTCATACTCCTCCCGAATTTTATCTTCATAGTCTTTTAAGAGACGCTCACATATTATTCCAACTTGTCGGAGGGTAAAGGTGGGCTGGTCCTTCTTCATCCAGGAGGAACCTGGCCAAAAGACAAATCCAGTGTTGTTCTGTTTTTTTAAAGATTTTATGTAATCTCTACACCCAACGTGGGGCTCAAACTCACAGCCCCGAGATTGAATCACATGTTTCTACCTAATTAGGCAGCCAGGCACCCCAAGACAAATCCAGTTTAAATAATACATTATAGTTCTAAGGTTCAGAATTAATAACTTTATGTAAGCACTCCTAGGATACAAAAACAGTTCAGAAAAATAGTATTCTTCACAACTCTACATGGAATATTTCACAAAATCTGTGCTTCTGCCCTTAGTTTTACAGTCAGCCCAAAGGTAAACTGAAAAGTAGGAGGAACAATGTGTATCCAGGTGTGCTAGCTGATCTGCATACAGAAAAACAGTTCTGATGCCATAACAGTGTGAGCCCATACTCAATGCTCATTTGGTAAAGAACAAGAACAAAAAGTAAGTTGATATAAAGCCCCTAGTCTGGATTAGAGAAAGTAGATTCACAGAGCTACTCAAATCCTTGGTGATTATCTAGACCTATGTTTAACTGAGGTGCATCATAATTATCTGTAGAATTCACAAAACATGATACACACTCTGATTTAATTCTAGGTGAGGGCCTGGCCATCTTTTAACTTCCACAGGTGGTTCTGATAAGAAATGGTTAGAAGTCTGATGCTTAGGAGACCAAGTAACTTGCCCTATATAACGAACTGTTAGCAAAGTCACTATGAATGAAGAAGACAATTAGGCACTACATATCTCATTCTTGATCCCTTCCAAATCTAGGAAAAGAGTGAAATGTTCGTAAGATAGTAGTTAGAAACCAAAATATTCACTGCAATGCCAGAAAACATGGAAATCGGCTTCCTGATGAGAAACGAAGCAGCAGCTCCTTTGGTAGCCCAGTTCTGAGTTGTTCCTCAAAGCTCAGCCTAGATTCCATTTCTTCAGCCCAATTAATCTGTAAACCATTTAGCACTCTGAAAGAAGTCATTTTTAACTTAAACCAAAATTTCTTCTTTACAAATGAAACCTAACCAAAAGTTCTACCCAGTCATCACTGTATTGTTTCTCTGCACCCATAACATACTCCATTACTTCAAAATTCTAATACTAAAATCTCAGAAGAATATTAAGGAGAGACTTGCTAACTATTACCACTGAAAGGTCTATCACTCATGAACACACAAGAACAACTAAAAAGGTGCTATTCTAGAGCCAAGACCTTTGGGTCGTAAGAAAAATTTTTTGAATTATTTGAGGTAAGGGGCGCCTGGGTGGCTCAGTCAGTTGGGCATCTGCCTTCAGCTTGGGTCATGGTCCTGGGGTCAGGCCCCACATCCAGCTCCCTGCTCAGTGGGGAGTCTGCTTCTCCCTCTCCCTCCACCCCCCCCCCCACCCCCGCCAGCTTATGCTCTCACTCACTCTCTCAATAAATACTTTTTTTTTTTAGATTTTTATTTATTTATTTGTCAGAGAGAGCACAAGCAGGGGGAGCGGCAGGCAGAGGGAGAGAGAGAGGCAGACTCCCTGCTGAGTGGGGAGCCCGATGTGGGGCTCAATCCCAGGACCCTGGAACCATGACCTGAGCTCAAGGCAAACGCTTAACCGACTGAGGCACCCAGGTGCCCCTCAATAAAAAAAAATTACTTGAGGGCGCCTGGGTGGCTCAGTTGGTTAAGTGACTGCCTTCAGCTCAGGTCATGATCCTGGAGTCCCGGGATCGAGTCCCACATCGGGCTCCCTGCTCAGCAGGGAGTCTGCTTCTCCCTCTGACCCTCCTCCCTCTCATGCTCTCTGTCTCTCATTCTTTCTCTCGCAAATAAAATCTTAAAAAAAATAATAAATAAATAAAATAAAAATTAAAAAAATTAAAAAAAATTACTTGAGGTGAAATTCACATAAAACGAATCATTTTAAGATGAACAATTCAGTGTCATTTAGTATACCCACAATTTTGTACAACCACATTTATCTAACTTCAAAGTATTTCCATCACTCCAAAGTAACACCCCTTTTAAGCTGTTTCTCCCCATTCCCTTCTATCCTAGCTCCTGGCCAACACAATCTGTGTTCTGTAAGGAGACAATTTTTAATCAAGGTAATTTTTTAACTCTCAGAACTACTAAAAAGTAGAATAGTTTGTAAGAAAATAAACTCCTTTACGGTTAAAGGACAGAGTTCACCACCAATGGAGATGTTTACACACCGGCCTCTTGACTATTTGCAGGGATATGGCAGGCAAGACTGGTGGCTGAACTATGTGACCATGAAGATTGTCTCCAACCCTGAGATTCTATTTTTGAGCACATCCTCTCTGACCATCTGTCAATGTTATAGAGCACTGCTGTCACACAAATGTGTGCAATGATGGAATGTCCCATAGTTGTGCTAATATAAGAACTACATGTGGCTAACTAAGCACTTGCAATGTGGCTACTGCACCCAAGAAACTAAATGTTAAAATTTCATTAAATTTTAATTAACTTAAACGCCACATGTGGCTCATGTAATGGCTAAGATATTAGACACTGCAGTTACAGAGGGTACTTCTACACTGGGTGGATGGAAGCCAAATCACATCAACCTAAGGTTTTTTCCCAATTTCATGACTCTATGGTTTGAAAAGTATTTACAAGTAGTGATATAATGCATACATTTTACCAATTTTATTACTTTAGATGAAATCAATTCTGGATTAGGAAACCATCATTTTAAGAACCATTTACAAACTCTTTTTTCCTTTTTTTTTTTTTTTAAAGATTTTTATTTGTTTATTTGACAGAGAGAGAGACAGCGAGAGAGGGAACACAAGCAGGGGGAGTGGGAGAGGGAGAAGCAAGCTTCCTACCGAGCAGGGAGCCTGATGCGGGACTCGATCCCAGGACCCTGGGACCATGACCTGAGCCGAAGGCAGACGCTTAACGACTGAGCCACCCAGGCGCCCCTCTTTTTTCCTTTTCCAATTTTTTATTTAAATTCCAGTTAGTTAACATACAGTGTAATATTAGTTTCAGGTGCAGAATTTAGTGATTCATCACTTACATACAACACCCAAGGTTCATCACAGTGTACCACTTACAAACTCTTAAATGGTTGGTCTGTCCACACTAATGTTTGCTTACCTGGAGAACTAGGTGCTGTGAGTGCTGAGGAATGAGGCTGACTTTCCGAAGTACAAGCTTCACTCTGATTAAGAACAACTTCTAAATGTCTCCACCTCTGATAACGACTATATTCTTGTTTTATGTTCTGAAAAATTTGTTCTAATAAAAAAAAGAAACACATTTGAGCATTCACTTTATTGTGCCATTTCTTCAAACTTCTTGTCCCTTACCTCATGTTATTAATATTAGCAAGAAAAATGTTTATTCTGAATAAAGCACTCCTCATATAACCCCCCAAAGTATTCCTTATTACTATTTCAACAATGCATGGAAGAGCAGCTATTTTAGCATAAGCCCTCCTGACAGTTCCCTTTGCTCGTTTTCCTGTGACAGTGAAGACCACAGTTTCCTTTAGGATTAACTAGTACAACTTACAGCAAAACAAAAAACTCATCTTTCACCTAATAAGGAGCTATCTTTGATCTGTGTTAAGCTGCACAGTTTTACAAACTAGTGTACTGGGGTGATTCTCTTAGCACCCAAGGCCTTCTAAAAATGAAGCTCTTGTCCCATTTGGAACTCAAGATCTTTGTGGTAGAGGACAGCAGAAACCACAATATGGTCACCTCCTGGACACAGACCATGGGGACACCCGAGATTTATTGCTTGGAACCAATGATCAGGGCTTAGAAAAGAACTTTCTGATCCTACTGAGAGCCAATACTTGATATAACTCAGATTACTATTCTGAGTCAAAGTAATCATAAACCAAATTTGCTAATGCTATTGAAGGGAGTCCAGGACACACAAATTCACTTTGAAGTACATTCCTAGAGACAACACAGTCTGAAAGGATGTGGTTTTCAAGTTTTTCATTTTTGTGGTAGAATATGTATCTACTTTCCAGATAATAAAGCCTCCTTATCAAAAATAAAACCCAGGAGGGGCGCCTGGGTGGCTCAGTTGGTTAAGCGACTGCCTTCGGCTCAGGTCATGATCCTGGAGTCCCGGGATCGAGTCCCACATCGGGCTCCCTGCTCAGCAGGGAGTCTGCTTCTCCCTCTGACCCTCCTCCCTCTCATGCTCTCTGTCTCTCATTCTCTCTCTCGCAAATAAATAAAATCTTTAAATAAATAAATAAATAAATAAATAAATAAATAAATAAATAAAACCCAGAACAGATCACCACCCTTCTCACATTATTCTAATGTATCCTTTGCTATAATCGTATTTTTTAAATGGGGTTGAGTGTTAATAATGCCACTTGCTTCTTCCTAGCTGTGTGACTATGACCTTGGAAAATCTTTCAGGATCTTTAGCGTACTTCTTCAATATAAATGTTTACTGCCTACCCAATGAAGTTTTGAAAACAAGTGACAGTACAGCCTAGGAACTAACACAAACTCACAGTATCTCACACATAACTAAATTTGCTAACACTCAGCCCAAACACACAAACAATGTAGGATTAGCAAGGCTTTCCCTTAAAAATGCTATGAAGTTCATATTTTAAGATCCCTGAATTTATGAAGTCTTCGCTTCATCTTTAAAATGTATTATTCACTATGCATATACCTGCCAGATTCAATATAAGGATGCAAGGAACTGCAATGACTTGAAACAAGAAAGGACAAGTATGAGGACAATGCTCATGAGAACAGAAGGTCTTTGATAAACCTCTAACTGCCTCCTGTATGGTGAAATGAACAAATGGAAAGATACAACTTTTAGGCTGGTTAAAGGACAAGCAAGTCCAAGAATCTAAACATGGCATGCACAGTAGAAAAATAAGGAAGTAGGGGCGCCTGGGTGGCTCAGTTGGTTAAGCGACTGCCTTCGGCTCAGGTCATGATCCTGGAGTCCCGGGATCGAGTCCCACATCGGGCTCCCTGCTCAGCAGGGAGTCTGCTTCTCCCTCTGACCCTCCTCCCTCTCATGCTCTCTGTCTCTCATTCTCTCTCTCGCAAATAAATAAAATCTTAAAAAAAAAAAGAAAAAGAAAAAGGAAGTACATGTGATTTTCTCTCCAAGAAGGCCACTTAAAAAAAAAAATGCAAATTTCTTTTTGACAGTGGATGATAACTTTCATCTTTGCATCCCATTATTATTTGACATTGTGCTTCTGGGTTATATCAGACTAAGCCTATCCTCCAAATTCTACAATGGTTCCTAGCGTTCCAGACCAAAATTCAAACTTTTTTTTTCTTCCAAAATTCAAACTCTTCGGGGCGCCTGGGTGGCTCAGTGGCTCAGTCAGTTAAGTGTCTGCCTTCTGCTCAGGCCATGATCCCAGGGTCCTGGAACTGAGCCCTGCATCAGGCTCCATGCTCAGCAGGGAGTCTGCTTCTCCCTCTCCCTCTGCCTCTTCTCTCTCCTCAGCTTGTGCTCTCTCAAATAAAGAAATAAAATCTTAAAAAAAAATTTAAACTCTTCAACATGGCATTCCATGTCTTCCAAGACTTGGCCCCAAATTGTTTCCAGTTCCAACTCCCATTATAGCCCATTATATATAGTTACATTACATTATCCTTTCCTTAATTTGTGCATTTTCAGGGCTTTGTTCAAGCAGTTTTCCTTTGCTTGAAATGTGGCTATCTTTCTTCCTTCACCGTCATTGAAGACCTAGCTAAAATGCTACCTCAATCTGGATGTTACTCACCAAGCCACAAGTCATGATCAATTAATCGCTTTACACCTGGACTCACTCCATGTTTACAAACAGCTCCCTCAGGTCAGCAACACCCTCCTATGCCTGGTATCAACTTAGCTCTTTTAAGCAATAAAAGGCTTAATTTTATATGCCTTTTCGATAAAAAGTGCTATGACACATTTTTATAAAGTGAAGTAAAAACATAGTTTCTTGACCATTTCTGAGAGAACTTCATAACCTTTGAGGTAACAATTATGATGTTATAAAATGAAATCACTGATTTTTAAATTCACTTTTCTATTAGTTAGCTTTATTCTTTCTATTTGTAAAGCAACTAACATTTCCTCCCCCATTCCTCCTTTTTAATCCAAAAGACATTGCTTTCACTTAAGCCAAAGCATCATATAATCATTCATACTTTATGTTTCTTTCTTGACAGAACCATATTGCAATAAGCATTTAGGAGTTTAACTGATCAATCTTTACAAATGAATATTTTAAATAAAATATATATATATATTTTAAAGATTTTATTTATTTGAGACAGAGAGAATGAGAGAGAGCACATGAGAGGGGGGAGGGTCAGAGGGAGAAGCAGACTCCCTGCCGAGCAGGGAGCCCAATGCGGGACTTGATCCAGGGACTCCAGGATCATGACCTGAGCCGAAGGCAGTCGCCTAACCAACTGAGCCACCCAGGTGCCCTAAATAAAATATTCTAATATAAATGACCAAGAAGAAGGTAGTTTGCATGATCTATACGAAAATTAAAATTTAAAATAGGGACTCCCATTACTGCACTCTGCAATACTGAGGCTTCCAAACACATTCAACAATTATTTATCAAACATTTGCTGTAATGTGAACTATAACAAAATTAGTTTACAGGATATTGTTGGAAGAAATAAAACATATGCATAAAATCAATCAAGATAGACAGGGCAAGTATTAATTCTATTTTGCAGAAGAGAGATCCAGAAAGATTATATGACTATCCTTGGTATCTGTAGGAACAGAAAAAAAGATATCACTTCAAGTGGGCATTTTGTCCCGTTTTTCTTTTCTTTTTTTTTTCTAAATAGGCTCCATGCTTAGCATGGAGCTCAACATGGGGCTTGAACTCAGGACCCTGGGATCAAGACCCTGATGCTTAACTGACTGGGCCATCCAGGCGCCCCTGTCCCCTGCTTTTGAAGAGCTCTTTACAAAAAACTTTTGCAAACATTATCTCATTCAGTACATAAGGCTTTGCAACATTAAGTGGTCAGGGAATTTGAAGTAGAACAGAGTTCCTTATGGGGCAGGGTTAGTCAGGTAATGGATAGGAGACTTGCAAAAATGACTGTATTTGTACTAGCAAATACAAGGGGAAAATATCATGATGGAAGGCAAGGATAACAGGCACACCCAGGTGGGTCTGGAGAAAGAGCAGCAAAAGCATAGTCTGGGGGAAAAAATGTGTAAAAGACTAAGGAAGACATATGGTTATAGCTGATAAGTCCTTTGAATACCAGAATAAAGAAGAGGTGAACATGAGAAAGAGTGGGAGAGCATGGCTGGCAACTGCAGGAATCTCTGTGCGAGAGAGTATGAGGGCCTGAAATCTGCATTATGGATATGCAGAGGAAAAAGGAAATAAAGCCCAAAGGCACTGGTAACTTAAAAGGGATGAGGAAAAGAATTTTAAGGCAGTCCTAAGGTTTCACTTACGCTTGAGGAATAGAAAAACACAAAGAAATAACTCGCCGAAGTCCAGTTTTGAGGACCCTCCCCCATTTCCAGGAGCCCTTTAAAACTGTTACATATTAATTGTGATGCACTTTCCCCTCTATTCCTGCACAATGGTTGGCGCGGGCGGGGGGCGGGGGTTGTCCTAACTTTACAGTCACACTAACTCCCCCCTTTCCTTGACCAGTGTGTAACCCTTACTGAAAGAATCTCTGTTATGGATAGATGGAACTCCTGCTTCCGGAACCTCTGTATGTTTAAGGATTCTCAAATAAATTCTAGCTAACGACCTACCAATTTCAAGCTATATATGGTACAAGACAATAGCCATACAATAAAAGAACATGGCCAGTCCCTTGGAAATAGGTTGAAATCGGATTCTATGACTTCTGCGACGGCCTCTGGTCCCTAAAGACTTCTGGAAATCAGGTCTCCCTCCAAGCTACAGTAGAGTGAACAGCACGCACTCAGGCCCCTTCCCAGGAACCCGCCCCCAACCCCCACCTTCAAGGCCGGGTTCGTGAGTAGAATCCCATTTTCCATGGCCCACTGGATCTGCTGGGCGGCTCTGTGCAGGCCCGGGCAGCGGAGGCAGGAGGGGCTTCGCGCACGGGAAGGGCCCCGAGCGACCAGGGATAGTCTCATCTTCCTCTTGCTGCCCACCCCTCCAGTCTCTCCAGCTCCAGGAAAACCGAAAACGGACACTGGGGCCCCCCCATCCCTCCCGGATATCTCCCATCCCCGGAAGCGACAAGGCCCAGCGGCACCCCAGTTCCCGTTTCTCAGGGCAAAGAAGGGGTCTGTGGGTGAAACAGCCGAGCGCCCAGAGCCGCCCCACCCCCACCCCCCAAAATGCCTGGGCCTGGCTTCCTGCCAGGCCCGCAGCATAGGTTACCCGGTGTTGGAAGGCGCCGCTCGCTGCCGGGCGGGGCGGGCTGCTGCAGAGTCGGCGGTGGGGTCTGCGTCTGGAGAAGTGGCGGCGGCTCGGCGTCCGGGGGCCTGAGGCCCGGAGTGGGGCCGGGCAAAGGGGCGCAGCGCCGCCGCTTCGGGGAACCAGGGCTCAGCAGCGCCGCCTCGAACTCCATGGGCCGCTTCAACGTCGCCCCGCACGCCATGCCGCCGAGGGGCCAGGGACCAGGAGCGGACGCGGAGGTAACTGCGGCCCAACCTCCAGCTCCTCAGCGGAGCTCGCAAGCCTAGCCGGCTCCAATGGCGCCTCCAGCACCCGGCAGCGGCTCTGGCCCCGCCTCCTGTGACGTCACGGGCCCTGGCCACCGCCAGGCAGAGGGGGAGAAGCCGGAAGAGGGCCGCTCTGGGAGGCCGGTCAGCCACGTTCCGGTCCGCGGCGCCCCCCGCTGAGGAAATGGAACAGTCTGGGCGGAGAGTTGGTCTCCAGGCAACCTCGGGAAGGCCCCCACCCCCGCCTCCGCCCCTCCCGGGGTCCCATCATCCCCCACCCCCCACCCCGGGTCCCCCCAGTTCCTCGAGCCTTCGCGCCGGGGTGGCCCCTTAGGTTTTCGCACCTGCGCGGCAGTGGCGTGGGGGAGGGGCGAGCTCAGAGAGGCCGGTTGAGAGGGCGCGGGGGTCGGGTGTCTCTGGGTCCGGTAAACCTCCGATCTAGGCCGCTCTAGTCCCCGTAGTGGAAGAGAAGGGCATTCTAAAAGGTCTTCAAGGGCATTCCCGAGTCCAGGGAAGTCTTCACTTAAGCATAACCTGAGATCTGAGTATGGACTTTAGGAAGTCCACCAACACCATGAAATTGTGTGCACAATTGTGTATATGTATCTTGGGAAAGATGACCCATATCTTCAGCAGCTCATCAAAGGGGTCTGCTACTCACAATAGTTAAACACAAAACCCACTGGCTTAAATCACCCTGGAATGGTGTCAGAGTGTTAAGGACTTAAACAGGTAACTGATTGCCAGTCTCCGCCTCTGACCTGGCAGCTCAGTGCTTCCTCGGGTCTATGAGAATTCTTTACAGCAGGGACAGATGTAAAATGCCTTTGATAAATCTGGAAAGATACATAGATAACAGGAGGGTTCCACTTCCAGAAACTGTATGTGCTTATGTATTACTGAGAAACAGGTCAAATGCTTTCAAACGGACCACCAAAGAATCTGTGATCCAAAAAAGGTTAAAACCTTTCTATAACTATTCATATACATTGAATAATGGCCATTCCTCCTGGGATCTGTCTGCTTCAACATAGTTCTGGGGGTTTCCAGTACAGTGCAAGTTTCAGATACTCTTCTCTAATAGGCCATATCCCAGATCAGCGTGCCCCAATAGTTGAGTTGGAAAATATGGTCATACTACCTCAGTCCCATTCCTTGTCCCTTTTCTGTTGCTTTTCTCTGGATCTTCCCTAATTTCTCCAGATTTTATAAAGATCAGATCACAGGTCAAGTTTTTTTTATCTTTTTTTTTTTTTTAAAGATTTCATTTCTTTATTTGAGATACAGAGAGAGAAAGGGAGAGAGAGAGAGAGAACGCACAAGAGGCAGAGGGAGAGGGACAAGCTGTCTCCCCATTGAACAGGGAGCCCGACATGGGGCTGGATCCCAGGACCCCAGGACCACCACCTGAGCTGAAGGCAGCTGCTTAACCGACTGAGTCACCCAGGCACCCCTGTACTTATCTTTGACAAATAACAGAAATAATTCTAAGATGACTAAACATACTGATGTCAAATTTATTTTATCCCATCTCTTTTTCATTAGGACATAAGTAAGGTTTACAATAGGCTAGTAAGCTAGAAATAGAATATGAGGGCCAAACTAAAAAGATATCACAATTATCCTAAAGTTAAATATGTCTGTGACTGAATTTGAAACAGTTCTGAGCTTCCTGGTTGCCAGGGCAAAAATTAAAACATAGTATATGGCATCCTTTTTTTAAAAAAAGATTTTATTTGACAGAAAGAGAACACAAGTAGGCAGAGCAGCAGGCAAAGGTAGAGGGACAAGCAGGCTCCCTGCTGAGCAGAGAGCCCCACACGGGACTCGATCCCAGAACCCCCGGGTTAACGACCTGAGCCAAAGGCAGACACCCAAGTGACCCAGCCACCCAGGCGCCTGGCATCTTTTTTTTTTTTTTTAATAGTACATGGTATCTAAAAGGAATTAGTGCATCAGAGAAGACAGACCATACATTTTTTTCCATAGGTAAAAATGCTAATTCTAAAGGTAGTTGCTCATGTGACTTTATTAGGAACCAGTGAATGATATAACAAAGCAATCAAAAAGATTTGAACAACAGGGCGCCTGGGTGGCTCAGTTGGTTAAGCGACTGCCTTCGGCTCAGGTCATGATCCTGGAGTCCCGGGATCGAGTCCTGCATCGGGCTCCCTGCTCAGTGGAGAGCCTGCTTCTGCCTCTCTCTCTGCCTGCCTCTCTGCCTACTTGTGCTTTCTCTCTGTGTGTCAAATAAATAAATAAAATCTTTAAAAAAAAAAAAAAAGATTTGAACAACAAATGCAAAAGCTAAATTCATATAGATATTTCTTATTATGCTCAACAAAAGCCAAAGACATAAAAGTAACCTAGTGATGACTATTTTTTAAGGGGCTTGTCTAATGTGTAAATTGTTTTCTGTGGTCTAAAGTGGTCCAAAGTTAGAACTTAGAATGTTTGAAAAGTGTGTCCCCTGGGTCATCATTAACAGCACTTTTTCTAGCTAGGGGGTTTTGCTAAGTGCTTTGATAATCAGTCTCTTCCCTATGATCCTTTAAAACTTTGAGCGTGCCTTGTAATATTAGTGTTTTAAAACAGGAAGTTATAATTTGTTTACATATTTGACTGTGCATCAAAACTATCAATTCCTTGAGAATAATAACCAGGCCTCATTCCTCTGTGTTTCCCCATCCCAGCACAGTGCTTGAATACAGTGGGGGTAGGCATAGAATAAATATTGGTCAAATGCATAAATGGTAATTATTCTGAGGTTGTTCTCTCTGTCCCTGAGAGTTGATAGTCCACATTGCTGAGTAAGGGTGGATTCAGATGATTCAGAAACCAACCAAGTAGGTGGTATATCCTATTATAAGTTGCAGTTGACAGTGGCCCAACCAGAGAGAGATCCTTGAGGGAAGCAGATGGGCTGCTCTGACAGCCACTTGTTGTGGTGTCTCCTTATGGGGTCACCACAGTACAGGTCTGCATTGCTCTGCATATCCAGACACTTGACCAATCATACACATGCACACACATACATACACAGTACTAATTACCAGGCACTATGCTCTCATGGTTGAGGTTACTGTGGTATGAAAAGAGACATGGTTCCTGTCCTTCTAGAGCTTCCAGTCTGTTAGAGATGGCAGACAATCAAATAATCACAACGACAAATACATAATCACAAACTGTGACAAGGACTAGGAAGGAAAAGGACAGAATATTATGAGAGAGTACAACAGACATCTTAACTGGTCTTGGAGAGTAATGAAGACCTCCCTGAAGAAGTGACATTTGAGGGGCGCCTGGGTGGCTCGGTCGTTAAGCGTCTGCCTTCGGCTCAGGTCATGATCCCAGGGTCCTGGGATGGAGCCCCGCATTGGGCTCCCTGCTCTGCAGGAAGCCTGCTTCTCCCTCTCCCACTCCCCCTGCTTGTGTTCTCCCTCTTGCTGTGTCTCTCTCTGTCAAATAAATAAATAAAATCTTAAAAAAAAAAAAAAGTGACATTTGAGCTAGGAGTTAACTAAGCAAAGACAGATTGGGAACATTTCAGTCCGAGGGGACAGCATATCCAGTATCTTGTTATAAGAAAGGCCATAATGTGTTTGAAGAATCAAAGGAAGTCTCAAGTGGCTGTGGTACAAAGCAGGAATGAAGAGAGTCAGGGAGGAAAAACTGATGAGGAAGGCAGGAGCCTGATCATTTAATGCCCTGTTGGCTGCCAAGAGATTTTTTACCTTTATCTTCTTTTTTTTTTTTTAAGATAAACTTTGTTTATTTGTTTCTTTTTTAATTTTTATTTTTTTGGAGAGAGTGCAGGAGCAGGGCAGAGGGAGAATCCTAAGCAGGCTCCACACCCAGCACAGAGCCCAACCTAGGGCTTGATCTCAAGATCCTGAGATCATGACCTGAGCTGAAATCAAGAGGGTGCTCAACCAACTGAGCCACCCAATCACCCCTACCTTTATCTTAAGAGCAGTGGGAAGGCAGTTCCAGGGTTAAGGTGGGAACAAAAGAGCTGAAGTATGATTAGATTTACATTTGAAAAGATCCCTAGCTGCTGTATGGAGAACTGGTTGGAGGAGAGCAGGGGTGGATGGAAATCAGTAGAGGTTATTGTATCTGTCCAGATGCATGCCTTGTCGTATTAGTTTTATAATATTACAAGGAACCTCCCACCTCCCAGCACACACAGTCTTTCATATCCCCACCTGTGGGTGTTTCTCTGCTAGTTCATCCTGTGAAAGCTCTGCAGTAGGTCTCTCATGCTCTGTTTACTGGTACCAGCAGTTCTCTGACCCAGGGGCATGGCTGGGCTAAAGCTGGGGATGGGAATGAAAGGAAAGAAGGATACCATCTTTGCCTAAAGTTTTCAAAGGAGTTGTCTATATTTGCTGTCTCCTTTTACATGCTTCCTACCCACCAAGCATCAACCCACATCAGTCTAATTTCTGCCCCTCCCATTCCACTAAAAGAGGTAAAGTCACCAATGATCTCCAAGCTATGGAGAGAAGCAGACTGACACAAGCAAAGTTTAGAAGATAAAGTGAACACTGGAACCTGGCTGGCTCAGTTGGGAGAGCATGTGACTCTTGATCTTCGGGTTATGAGTTCAAGTCCCATGTTGGGTGTAGAGGTTACTGAAAAAGATGTTAACTTTAGAAAATAATAAAATTTTAAAAAACAAACAAAAGATAAAATGAACAGAACTTGGTGAGGATTACGTATGGAGGTGAGAGAGATGAAGGACTCAGGTATGACTCTTTCCCAGTGCCATTTTCCAAGGAAGTTTTTATCAGGTAAGGACCAGACTGGGGAGGAAGTTATGCGTAGTTTTGTACATGTTGAGTTAGAGATCCCTTTAAAGCATCATGTGGGATTTTCAAGTGGGGAGTGTGTGTATAAATCTGTGGGTCTGGAATTCAGAAGTCTGGGTTGGAGAAAAAACTAGAATCATTAGTGTAAAAATGGTAATTGAAGTTATGGGGGAACTGGGATTGTCTAGGGTAGGAATTCTTAGCCATTTTTAAAAATGTTTTAATTTTCGGATAGTCTATCAATATCCATTGGCTATCCATTGGATACTAATAGACTACCTGGAAATATGTAATATTTACCCATTGGATATTAATAAACTATCAGGAACTATATAATATAAAGGCAAAATATCTTGAGATTTAAGAAACATACTGCAAAGGGAATTCTTCTGTTTTAAATTTTATTTTTAAGTAGTCTCTACACCCAACGTGGGGCTCAAACTCACAACCCCAAGATCAAGAGTCACGTGCTCTACCAACTGAGCCAGGAGCCCCAGGAAATTCTAATAATGGCCTGAAACAAAGAGTACCAAATTATCTGAGCAAGACCTAGGAATTGGGGTAGAAGTCAGGAGAGAAGTGGTAAAATCCATCCAAAGTTTTCATGTGAGTGGAGAATGGAGAAATAAAAGCATTCTACAGATCATATCTTGTTGGGGGAAGGGAAGGAAGAAGTGGGGGAAGAAAGCATCTCTGTAAGGCAAATAGTTGGTATTTTTTTATATGACAATAGAAAAATATGTGTGCAATAATAAGTATAAGGAAAGGAGAAGAAATTGTAAATGAAAATGGAGAAGTATGGTAGAACTCAAAAATTAACAAGAAAAAGAAAAAGAGGGAGCCAATGGTAATTTGATAAAATGAGTGGAATCAGCAAAGTAAAATAAATAATAAACATAGTCTCAATTGACAGAACTGAGTGCTATCAATTGCCATTAAATGTAAATAAACAGAACTATCCCACTGAAAGACAGATTGTCAGACTGAGTTAAAAATGAACCCAACTAGGGGCACCTGGGTGGCTCAGTGGGTTAAGCATCTGCCTTTGGCTCAGGTCATGATCCCAGGGGGACTGAGCCCTGTGTGGGACTCCCTGCTCAGCTAGGAGCCTGCTTCTCTCTCTCGCTCTGCCTCTCCCCCATGCTTGTGCTCTCTCTCTCTCTCTCTCAAATGGATGAATAAAATCTTAAAAAAAAAAAAATGAACCCAACTATGTACTGTATATAAGAAACAGGTTTAAAGTGCAGTGATAAAGGGGTGCCTGGGTGGCATAGTTGGTTAAGTGTCTGACTCTTGTTTTCAGTTCAGGTTGTGATCTCAGGGTCCTGAGATCGAGCCCCACACCAGGCGCCACACTCAGGGTGGAGTCTGCTTGAGATTCTCCCTCTCCCTCGCTCCTCACTCCCCTCCCCACTCTCCCCCCCCACCAGTCTCTCTCTTTCTCTCCCTCAAATAAATAAATCTTAGATTTTATTTATTTATTTATTTGAGAGAGTGTGAGAGCAAGAGAGATCACAGAGGCAGAGGGAGAGGGAGAAGCAGACCCACTGCTGAGCGGAGAGCCTGACATGGGGCTCGATCTGATCACCCTGAGATCATGACCTGAGCTGAAGGCAGATGCTTAACCAACTAAGCCACCCAGGCGCGCCCCCCCTTTTAAAGATTTTATTCATCCATTTGGAGAGAGTGAGAGCGAGAGAGATAAAATAAATAAATAAATCTTAAAATAAAAATGCAGTGATAAAGAAAAGTTGAAAATAAGGAGTGGGCAAGGCAAATCCAGCAAATACTAAGTAAAAGGAAGGCAGAAGTGGCAATGTTAATATCAGTAGGAATCTAAAGAAAAAGAACTCCGTGGGATAATATGATACAATAATAGAAAGCATAATTTAAGAAGTTTTAATAATTATAAACTAAACAACATGGCAGCTAAATATACAAAGCAAAAACTACTAAAGGGCTCCTGGCTGGCTCAGTGGGTAGAGCAGGCAACTCTTGATCTCTGGGTCATGAGTTCAAAGCCCACATTGGGCGTAGAGCCTACTTAAAAACAAATAATAAAAATAAAAATATATATGTATTAGAAAGGCAAAGAGAACTTGATAGAAATACAATCATATTGTGATTAAATAGATTTAGTACTGAATAATAGGCAAGAACATAAAGGAACTGAGCAGGGAGCCCAACATGGGACTTGATCCCAGGAACCTGAGATCATGACCTGAGCCAAAGTCTGATGGTTAACCGACTGAGCCACCCAGGCACCCCTAAACAAATTTGGCTTAATAGTCATTTATGGATCCTAACATCCATTGAATGGAGAATATCCTTTTTTCAATATGCACATGAATCATTTACAAAATTAGACCATATACTTGTGTCACAAAGAAAACATAAATGTATTTTTTTCAAAAACAAATTTATAGAGTACACTTTAATTATAATCCAATAAAATTAGAAATACATAATAAAAAGGTGAAGGGGAGGCACCTGGTTAGCTCAGTGAATAGAACATGCAACTCTTTTTTTTTTTTTTAAGATTTTATTTATTTTTTTGACAGAGAGAGATATAGTGAGAGCAGGAACACAAGCAGGGGGAGTGGGAGAGGGAGAAGCAGGCTTCCCGCAGAGCAGGGAGCCCGATGTGGGACTCGATCCCAGGACCCTGGGATCATGACCTGAGCTGAAGGCAAACGCTTAACGACTGAGCCACCCAGTCGCCCAGAACATGCAACTCTTGATCCCAGTGTCATGAGTTTGAGCCCCACATTGGGTGTAGAGAGCACTAAAAAAAAAATAAATTAAGAAAAAGGTGATAGGTAAATCTTTGAATGCCTGGAAATTAATAAGCATATTCCTAGATAAAATTGAAATCAAAGAGGAAATAAAAATTGAAATTGTAAACTAGAAAGCAATAAAAAAGAGAACATTTCAGATTAAAACATATACACAGCAAACAGTTCCTTCTGTAGTCAGGGCAAATTTTATAGCCTAGTGCCTTCATTATTGAAAATGAAATACTGAAAAAATACATGAACTTACAATTCATCTTAAGAAATTAGATAAACAGGGTACCTGGGTGGCTCAGTTGGTTAAGCAGCTGCCTTCGGCTCAGGTCATGATCCTGGAGTCCGGGGATCGAGTCCCGCATCGGGCTCCCTGCTCGGCGGGGAGTCTGCTTCTCCCTCTGACCCTCCTCCCTCTCATGCTCTCTGTCTCTCATTCTTTTTTTTTTTTTTTTAGATTTTATTTATTTATTTTTTGAGAGAGAGAACACATGAGAGGGAGGAGGGTCAGAGGGAGAAGCAGACTCCTCAGTGCATTTTATGAAGCTAACGTAATTTTAAAACCAAAGTCTGATAAAGATAATTCCAAAAGAGAACTATTGCTCATCTTTACTAATGAATAGAGGCAAAAATTCCAAATAAAATATTTGCAAATGAAATTCAATACACAAAAATAACACACTGTGACCTAACTGGGTTATTTCAAACATATGAGGGTGATTAGAATATCAGGAAATGTGGGCGCCTGGGTGGCTCAGTTGGTTAAGTGACTGCCTTCGGCTCAGGTCGTGATCCTGGAGTCCCTGGATGGAGTCCTGCATCGGGCTCCCTGCTCGGCAGGGAGTCTGCTTCTCCCTCTGACCCTCCCCCTTCTCATGTGCTCTCTCTCATTCTCTCTCTCTCAAATAAATAAATAAAATCTTAAAAAAAAAAAAAAAGAATATCAGGAAATGTAATTCACAAACTTCATGAATCAAAGAAAAGCCTTAAGATCATATTGGAAGATGCTGAAAGGTCTCAATAAAATTCAATAGCCATTCTTAATACGAATGTACAGTTTGCTCTAATCACATGCCAAAAGCAAGCTTGCCCTATCATTTAAGGACACAGGCAAATTCAAATTCTCTAAAATACATGAGAACCACATTCGTGAGAATAAATAATGAAAAGAAAAAATGCTTAACATTAAGAAATGGAGAGAAATTACTTAAATATGAAAAAGACTTTATCTCTAACCAACAGACACTAGCATTCCAAATGGTGAAATTCTCAAACTACTTTGTTTAAAACTAGACAGGGATGACCACAATAACCATTGTTATTACATATTGCCTTGGAATTACTATCATAGAGATTAAAACAAGATAAGACATTGTATAAACATTGGAAAAGAAGAGGTACTAATTGGGGCACCTGGGTGGCTCAGTCGGTTAGGTGTCTGCCTTCAGCTTGGGTCATGATCCCAGGGTCCTGGGATTGAGTCCCACCTCGGGCTCCCTAATCAGCGGGGAGTCTGCTTCTCCCTCTGCCTCTGCCTCTCTCTCTCTCTGTCTCTCATGAATAAATAAATAAAATCTTTTAAAAAAAATGTATTAATTATGCTGATATCAACAATGACAAAAAAACTACTAGAATTAATAAGAGAACTTGATAAGGCAGGTGGCTACAAGGTAAATATATTTTTTAAATTTTTATTTAAATGTATTTTATTTTTAGAGAGAGAGCATAAGCGGGGGTGGAGGGAGGAGGAGACAAAGAGAGAGAAACCCAAGCAGGCTCCACTCAAAGCACAGAGCCTGACATGGGGCTTGATCTCTCATCCCTGAGATCACGAGCAGAGTGGAAATCAAGAGTTGGACATTCAACCTACTGAAACACCCAGGTACCCCCCAAGGTAAACATTTTTTTAAAAAAAACAATAGTGTGGGGGTGCCTGGGTGGCTCTGTCAGTTAAGTGTCCAACTCTTGATTTCAGCTCAGGTCTTGATCTCAGGGTCATGAGATCAAGCCCCACATTGGGCTTTGTGCTGAGCACGGAGCCTGCTTAAGATTCTCGCTCTCCCTCTCTCTCTGACCCTCTCCCCTGCTCACACTTGCTCTCTCTCTCTAAAATAAAAAAAAACCAACAACACTAAAAAACAATAACTTTTCTTAAAAATATTTTATTTATTTGTCAGAGAGAGAAAGAGAGATCACAAGCAGAGGGAGCTGCAGGCAGAGGGAGCATCAGGCAGGGGGAAGCAGGCTCCTCGCCAAGCAAGGAGCTCAATGCAGGACTTGATCCCAGGACCCTGGGATCATGACCTGAGCAGAAGGCAGACACTTAATCGACTGAGCCACCCAGGCGTCCCAATAATTTTTTCTTTTCTTTTTTTTTTTTTAAGATTTTTTTATTTATTTGATAGAGAGAGATACAACGAGAGAGGGATCACAAGCAGGGGGAGTGGGAGAGGGAGAAGCAGGCTTCCCGCTGAGCAGGGAGCCCGATGTGGGGCTCGATTCCAAGACCCTGGGATCATGACCTGGGCAGAAGGCAGATGTAAGGACTGAGCAACCCAGGCGCCCCCCAATAATGTTTTTCTATATTTAAGATAAACAACTACATGGGGCACCTGGCTATCTTGGGTGGAGTGTGACTCTGGATCTCAGGGTTGTGGGTTCAAACCCCACATTGGATGTAGACATCATTTGAAAATAAAATCTTAAAAAAAAAGAAGTAAACAACTACCAATGGAAATGGAAAAATTTTATTCTCAATAACATTATAAAATATCTAGGAACAGACCAAATCTCTTATGAACATTGATGCAAAAATTCTCAGCCAAATACTAGCAAAAAGAATTCAGCAGCATATTAAAGGACCCATGAGCAAGTGGGTTTTATTCCTGGAACGGAAGAATTATTCAACGTATGAAAATTGATCAATGTAATACACCAAAGCAACAAAATAAAGAAATAAACCCAAATAGCCATCTCAATTGATGCAGGAAAAGCACTGATGAAATTCAACATCCTTTGCTGATAACAATACTCAACAAAATTAGTGCAACATAATAAAAAGCACATATGACAAACCCACAGCAAACATCATATGCAACAGTAGAAGAATAAAATTTTTCCTCTAAGCTCAAGCACCAGGCAAGGATGATCAGTTTTACTACTTCTGTTCAACATAGTACTGGAAGTTCTAGCCAACAATTAGGTAAGAAAAATAAATAAATAAATAAACAAATAAACAAATAAATGAATGGCCTTCAAAATCAAAAGGAAGAGGTAAAATTATTTCTGTTTGCTGATGAGATGATCTTTTTTTTTTTTTTAAGATTTTTATTTATTTCTTTATTTGACAGAGAGAGACACAGCGAAAGAGGGAATACAAGCAGGGGGAATGGGAGAGGGAGAAGCAGGCTTCCCGCTGAGCAGGGAGCCCGATGCGGGGCTGGACCCCAGGACCCTGGGATCATGACCTGAGCCGAAGGCAGACGCTTAACGACTGAGCCACCCAGGCGCCCCTTTTTTGTTGTTTTTAAAGATTTTATTTATTTATTTGACAGAGAAAGACACAGCGAGAGAGGGAACACAAGCAGGGGGAGTGGGAGAGGGAGAAGCAGGCTTCCCACAGAGCAGGGAGCCCGATGCGGGGCTCGATCCCAGGATCCTGGGATCATGACCGGAGCCGAAGGCAGACCCTTAACGACTGAGCCACCCAGGTGCCCCTGATGATATGATCTTATATGTAGAAAACCCTAAAGACCCCACAAAAAAGCTGTTAGAACTAATAAATGAATTCAGCTAAGTAGCAGTATATGATAAGTCAACACACAAAAATCATTTACTATACATGGACAGTGAGGATTCTGAAAAGGAAATTATGAAAACAATTCCATTTACATAGCACCAAAAATAAAATAATTTGGGATTGGGGTGCCTGGGTGGCTATCAGTTAAGCATTCAACTCTTGATTTTGGCTCAGGTCATGATCTCAGGGTCATGAGATCAAGCCTCGCATTGGGCTGCAATCAGAGCGAAGTCTGCTTGAGATTCTCTCTTCCCCTGCCCCTCCCCCCACTCATGCTCTCTTTCTCTCTCTCAAATAAATAAATAAATCTTTAAAAAAAAGTCTTTAAAAGAATAGTTAGGGATTAACTTAACCAAAGAGATGAAAGACTTGTACAATGCAAACTACACAAAACATTGCTGAAAGAAATTAAGGAAGACATAAATAAATGAAAACATGTCTCATGTTCATAGATTGGAAGACTTAATATTGTTAAAATATCATCTGTACCTCTGAAACAAATAATGCAATATATGTTAAGAAAAAAAAAAAAGAAGAAGAAGAAAGTAGCGGGAGGGGAAGAATGAAGCGGGGGAAATAGGAGGGGTAGATGAACCATGAGAGACGATGGACTCTGAAAAACAAACTGAGGGTTCTAGAGGGGAGGGGGGTGGGAGGATGGGTTAGCCTGGTGGTGGGTATTGAGGAGGGCACATTCTGCATGGAGCACTGGGTGTTATGCACAAACAATGAATCATGGAACACTTCATCTAAAACTAATGATGTAATGTATGGGGATTAACATAAGAATAAAAAATGTTAAACAAAACCCCCCCCCAAAAAATTGTTAAAATATCAATACTACCAGAAGCAACCTACACTTTAAATGCAATTTTATCAAAATCCCAATGACATTTTTTGCTGAGATAGAAAAACCCATCCTAAAATTCAGATGGAATCTAAAGGGGCCAGAATAGCCAAAACAATATTAAAAAGAAGAACAGGGGTGCCTGGGTCCAACTCTTGGTTTGGGCTTGGGTTTTGATCTCGGGTTCAGGGGATCCAGCCCTGTGTTGGGCTCCAGGCATAGCATGGAGTCTACTTGGGCTTCTCTCTCTCCCGAAAATAAATAAATAAATAAATAAATCTTAAAAAAAAAAAAAAAAGAAAAAAGAACAGGGGCACCTGGGTGGCTAAGTCAGTTAAGCGTCTGCCTTTGGCTTAGGTCATGATCCCAGGGTCCTGGGATGGAGCCCCACATCGGGCTCCCTGCTCAGCGGGTTGTCTGCTTCTCCCTCTGCCTGTAGCTTCCCCTGCTTGTGCTTTCTCACTCTCTCTCTGTCAAATAAATAAATAAAATATTTTAAAAAAATTAAAATTAAAAACAAAACAAAACTGGAAGACTTATACTTCTACTTATTATTATTTTTTAAGATTTTATTTATTTGATAGAGACACAGCGAGAGCAGGAACACAAACAGGGGGAGTGGGAGAGGGAGAAGCAAGCCTCCCATGGAGCAGGGAGCCCGACCCCAGGACCCTGGGATCATGACCCGAGCCGAAGGCAGACGCTTAACGACTGAGCCACCCAGGCGCCCCTATACTTCTACTTACATTACTACATTACTTACATCCCTACAATGTTACAATAATCAGATCAGTATGGTATTGGCATAAAGACAAGCATATAGACCAACAGAACAGAATAGAGAGTCCAGAAATAAACCATCACATATATGGTCAAATGATTTTTGAAAAGGGGGCCAAGACCGTTCAACAAGGAAAGAACAATCTTTTCAATAAATGGTGCTGGGAAAACTGGGCATTCACATGCAAAAGAGTGGACCTTTACCTAACACCATATATAAAAATTAACTCAAAATGGATCCATGACCTAAATGTAAGACATAAAATAATAAAATTCTTAGAAGAAAACACAGGATAAAAACTTCACAACCTTGGATTTGGCAGTGACTTCTTGGATATGACACCAAAGGCACTGATAACAGAAAAAAAGGATTACATGAAAAATTTAAAAATTTGTGCATCAAAAAACACTGTCCAGGGCGCCTGGGTGGCTCAGTCATTAAGTGTCTGCCTTCGGCTCAGGTCATGATCCCAGGGTCCTGGGATCGAGTCCCACATCGGGCTCCCTGCTCTGCGGGAAGCCTGCTTCTCCCTCTCTCGCTCCCCCTGCTTGTGTTCCTGCTCTCGCTATGTCTCTGTCAAAAAAAAAAAAATCTTAAAAAAAAAACCACAACACTGTCCACAGAGTAAAAATGCAACTCAAAAAACAGGAGAAAATATTGGCAAATCATATATCTGATAAGGGATTAATATCCCGAATATATAGAGAATTTCTAAAACTCAACAAGAACAAAAAAATCTGATTTAAAAATGGGCAAAGGAATGGAATAAACATTTCTCCAAAGAAGATATATGAATGGCCAGTAATCACAAGAAAAGATGCTCAACATCACTAATCGTTAGGGAAATGCAAATAAAAACTATAATGATACCACCTCATACCCAGTAGGGCAGCTAATAAAAACCCAGAAAATATCAAATGTTGGGGAGGATGTAGAAAAATTGGAATCCTTGTGCACTGTTGATGGGAATGTAAAATAACAGCCACTGAAGAAAATAGTATGGTGGTTGCTCACAAAGTTAAAAATGGAATTACCATATGATCCAGCAATTCCACTTCTGGGTATATTCAAGAGTTGAAAACAGGGTCTTGAAGAAATATTTATACACCCATGTTTGTAGCAGGATTATTCACAATAGCCAAAACATGGAAGCAACCCAAGTATCCGCTGGACTGATGAATGGATAAGCAAAATGTGGTATATACAAACAGTGAAATATTTCAGCCTTAAAAAGGAAGAAAATTCTAAAAAAGTAAAAAATAAAAAAACAACAAAAATTTTTTTGAAGATTTTATTTATTTATTTGACAAAGAGAGAGAGAGAGCAGAAGCAGGGGGAGCAGCAGAGGGAGAGGGAGAAACAGGCTCCCCACTGAGCAGGGAGCCCGATGCGGGGGCTCGATCCCAGGACCGTGGGATCATGACCCGAGCTGAAAGCAGATGCTTAACCGAGTGAGCCACTCAGGTGCCCCAACAAATTTTTTTTTTTTAAGATTTTTAAAATTTATTTATTTGACAGAGAGAGAGATAGCGAGAGAGGGAACACAAGCAGGGGGAGTGTGAGAGGGAGAAGCAGGCTTCCCACAGAGCAGGGAGCCCGATGCGGGGCTCGATCCCAGGACCCTGAGATCATGACCTGAGCCGAAGGCAGACGCTTAACGACTGAGCCACCCAGGTGCCCCCCAAGAAAAATTTTTTTAAAAAGGAAGGAAATTCCGCAATATGTTACAACATGGATGAACTCTGAGGATATTATGCTAAGTGAAATAAACCAGTCACAAAAAGACAAATACTGTATGATTCCACTTCTATGAAGTACTTAGGGTAGTCAAGGTCATAAAGACAGTACGAGTAAAGGTGGTTGTCAGGGGTGGAGGGGAGGAGAGATCGGGGAGTTATTGTTTAATAGGTATAGAGCTTCGGTTTTAGAAGATGAAAATAGTTACGGAGCTGGATGGTGGTGATTGCTGTACAGCCATGTAAATGTCCTTAATGACATTGAACCACGTACTTAAAAATGGTTAAGATGAGGCTGGCTCAATCAGCAGAGTGTGCGACTCTTGATCTAGGGGTCATGAGTTTGAGCCCTATATGGGGTGTAGAGATTACTAAAATAAATAAATAATCTTAAAAAATGGTTAAGATGACAATTCTTGTTTTTTAGTTTTTAATTTTTTAAAAATCCAGTATCATTAACATACGCCGTTATATCAGGATGGTAAATTTTATGTGTATTCTGTCACAATTAAAAAAAAAAAAAAGAAAAAAACACCTAAAGATAAGTTGAACAAAGTCACAGGTCATATATGGAGAATATGGTGAAATGTTATTGAAAACCATAAAATTGGAGCTAGACAAAAAAAAAGTTATTTGTTCTTGGGTAACAATGTTATAAAAAATTTTTTTAATTATTTATATTAATGCAATTCTAGTTAGACTCCTGACAGGCAGGTTTTTTTTTTTTTTAAATACATTGAATTGAATTGTTAAAATAATCTTAAATCCATATGGAAGAATATAAGCCCCAGAATAACCAAAGAAAGTATAAAAATGAAGTATAGTGAAGGGGGACTACTTGCTTAACTAGATGTCAGAATATTCATAAAACTGCTGTAATCAAAGTAATATAATGTTGGCATAGGACTAGCTCTAAAACTAGATCTTAGTGTATTAGATAGTTCAGCATGTGACAATGTGGTGTCATTTGTCACAGAGGGAAAACATGGTTCCTTTTAGTAAACGATGCTGTTGAACTGGTTCTGTATATGGAAGAAAATAATTTTTTTTTGAGAGAGAGAGCATGAGTGGGGGGTAGGGGGTGGGGAGGGGCAGAGGGAGACAGCCCCAAGCAGGCTCCATGTCCAGCGCAGAGCCCAACTTGGGGGCTCAATCTCACGACCCTGAGATCATGACCCCAATTGAAATCAAGAGTTGGAGGCTTAACCAACTGAGCCACCCAGGCACCCCTGGAAGAAAATAATCTGATCCCTATCTTATGCAGTTTCAACAGATGGCTTAAATATTTGCAATTAAATGTAAACATAAAATAAAAGTAAAAATCTTAGAAGAAAATATAGGAGGGGATCTAATGTACAACATGGTGATTATAGTTAATATACTTGAAGTTTTCTAGAAGAGTAGATTCTCACCACACACAATGGTGACTATGTGGAGTGATGGATGTATTAATTATCTTGGTGGTGATCATTTCAAAATGTATACATATACTATCGTATTATACAGTTTTATTTTTTAAAAGATTTTATTTATTTATTTTGAGAGAGAGAGCGAGAGAGCATGTGCATAAGTGTGGGGGAGGGACGGGGCAGAGGGGAAGAGAGAGTCTCAACCAGTCTCCATAATGAGCGTAGAGCCCGACGTGGGGCTCTATCATACGACCCTGAGATCATGACCTGAGCCCAAATCAAGAGTTGGATGCTTAACTGACTGAGCCACCCAAGCACCCCTTTTCTGTATATATTTTTTAAAAAAGAAAGAAAATGCAGGAGACCATATGTACAACCTAGGTATGAGGTAGACCAAGGCAGCAAATTCAGCTATTAGAAGAGAAAAGTAGGAGACGCCTGGCTGTCTCAGTCTGCAGAGCGTGCAACTCTTGATCTCTGGTTAAGAGTTCAAGTCTCGGGCGCCTGGGTGGCTCAGTTGGTTAAGTGACTGCCTTTGGCTCAGGTCATGATCCTGGAGTCCCTGGATCGAGTCCCGCATCGGGCTCCCTGCTCAGCAGGGAGTCTGCTTCTCCCTCTGACCCTCTCCTCCCTCTCATGCTCTCTGTCTCTCATTCTCTCTCTCTCTCTCTCTCAAATAAATAAATAAAGAGTTCAAGCCCCATGTTGGGTGTAGAGGCTACTTTAAATAAAAGTAGAAACTACTTGACTAAATGAGGCCTTTTTTTTTTTTTAAGAATAATTTATTTATTCATGAGAGACAGAGATAGAGGCAGAGGGAGAAGCAGGCTCCCCACTGAGCAGGGAGCCTGATGTGAGACTCCACCCCAGGACCCTGGGATCACGACCCGAGCCAAAGGCATACACCCAACTGACTGAGCCACCCAGGCGCCCTAAATGAAGCCTTTTAAATGAATTATAAAACAGGCAAAAAAATTTGGGGGGAAAATGCAATAGAGTGAACAGAGAGTTAACATTTATATATTTTTTAAAGATTTGTTTATTTGAGAGAGAGAGTGTGTGGGGGGAGAGGCAGAGGGAGAGAGAGAGTGAATCTCCAGCAGACACCTCCCCACCCCCTCCCCTCCGCTAAGCCCGATGTGAGGCTTGACCCCATGACCCTGAGATCATGACCTGAGACAAAATCAAGAGTTGGACGGTTAAGTGATTGAGCCACCCAAGAGTTAACATTTATAACATTATAGGAATTCTTGCAAATGGACAAGAAGAGGGGTAAGAATTGAACAGAAAAATGGACCAAGGCCATGAAGAAGTAATTCACAGAACAAATCTGAATGCACAAGAAGCGTATTAGAGTGCTCAGACTCACCAAAGCCAGGGAAATGCAAATTAAAGTAACAGTAAGATTTCACTTTATACTTAGCAGATTGTGAAAATTAAAAAATTTAGATAATATTTATTGCTGGTGGGATTGCTGAAAAAGAGGCCTTATTATATATTGCTATAAAGTAGTATAGCCTTTTTTTTTTTTAAGTAATCTTTACGCCCAGCGTGGAGCTCAAACTCATGGCCCTGAGATCAAGAGTCACATACTCTACCGACTGAGCCAGCCAGGTGCTCCTGGTATAGCCTTTTTGGAAATCATTTCAGCAACACCTATTAAAAATAAAAACATACCCTTTCATCTACAAATCCCACTTCTGAGTAGACATCCTATAAAAGAAAAGCACTGGATGGGGCGCCTGGGTGGCTCAGTCATTAAGCATCTGCCCTCGGCCCAGGTCATGATCCCAGGGTGCTGGGATCGAGCCCCGCATCGGGCTCCCTGCTCGGTGGGAAGCCTGCTTCTCCCTCTCCCATTCCCCTTGCTTGTGTTCCCTCTCTCGCTGTGTCTCTGTCAAATAAATAAATAAAATCTTTAAAAAAAAAAAGAAAGCAAGAAAAGCACTGGACTATATCTACAAGGATGTTTATTGCAGCATTGTTCACAGTGGCCAAACACTGAGATTAGAGAGAATAGTCATCATTCAAGCAGTGACTGAAGAAAATATGGTATATCTAATGCAGCTCTTAAAAAGAATGGATCAGAAGTATGCAAATTTACATGGTGGGATTTTAAAAAGGAAACCCAGATATGGAGAATTTATGTAATTCATCTAAGATCACATAGTTAGTAAGGAGTAGGGCCAGGATTCAAAAAGTCTGGGTCCAGAGTCCATGAACTTAGCCACTGTATTGTGTTATTTCTGAGGGAATGTAAATAGAAAGTTGGTAGAGGATGACAAAAGGGAGAAAAAAGAGATCCAGCGAAATACCATGAATGTCAAAGGAGCATGGAACAAAGGGGGAATAATCATCTGGTAGCAACTGTTTACTCTCCATCCCCCAAGACAGGACAAGACGGGACAACAGAGGCCACCCTTCCTAACTCTCAAGGTGGCATGGGAATGGTGAATTTTCTAAGACCACCAGAAGACACTCTGCTTCCTTGTTAGGGTACACAGCCTGTATTAGCAACAGGTACCACAATGCTTTGGGTCTTCTTGCCATCCCTCTCTGAGCTGACCCTGAGTCTCCTCTCTGCTGGTGTGGCTCTGACCACTGCTGCTGGCTGCCATTCGTAGAGATGGGATGTAGCAGAGGCCTCTCTTCTCTCCTGCAAATAGCAGAATGATGTGGTTAAAACACAAATCTGGGGGGATGGGGAGGGGCACCTGGATGGCTCAGTCGGTTAAGCGGTTAAGCGTCTGCCTTCAGCTCAAGTCATGATCTCAGGGTCTGCCCAGCAGGGAGCCTGCTTCTCCTTTTCCCTCTGTAGCTCCCGCTGCTTGTGCTCTCTCTCCCTTGCTCGCTCTCTCTAATAAATAAAAAATCTTAAAACAAACAAACAAACAAAAACAACACAGATCTGGGGATCAGGCAGATATGGGTTCAAATCCCAGCTTGGTTATTGACCACTTTGTGTACGTCTAGGCCAGTCACAACCTCTCTGAACCCAGCTTGCTCACCTGTAAAATGAACCTACATCACAGGTCAATTACCTGAATTAACTGAGATAATGCCTCTCAAGTGCTAAGCACATCTCTTCTTAATAAAGTCAGAAAGTTGGGGGCACTTGTATTCAGCTACTTTTACTTTTCAACCCACAACTTTTCTTCCCGTTATTTGCTGTGGGACCCCAACAAAGATGCTGGGCATTGAACCAACTGTTTTGCTTGCATATTCTTTAAAACCGTTTTGAAAAATTGCATGCTCTTGTGCATACGTTTTAGTTGACATTTAAATTTTTTCATTCTGGGGCGCCTGGGTGGCTCAGTCAGTTAAGCATCTGACTTCGGCTCAGGTTGTGATCTCAGGGTCCTGGGATGGAGCCCCATTGCTTGTCCCTATCCCTCTGCCCCTCCCCCTGCTTCTGCTCTCTCTGTCTCTCTCATATAAATAAATAAATAAATAAAATCTTCTAAAAATAAATAAATATTTTTTCATTCTAAGATAAATACTGCAAAGGATAGTATTTCCAGCATATTGCAAATATCAACATTTTAAAATTAAAAACCATTACATAGGGGCGCCTGGGTGGCTCAGTCATTAAGCGTCTGCCTTCGGCTCAGGTCATGATCCCAGGGTCCTGGGATTGAGCCCCGCATCGGGCTCCCTGCTCTGCAGGAAGCCTGCTTCTCCCTCTCCCACTCCCCCTGCTTGTGTTCTCCCTCTCGCTGTGTCTCTCTCTGTCAAATAAATAAAATCTTTAAAAAAAAAAAAAGGGCATCGTCCCCAACAAAACTAACTTCACTTCAGAAGCCACCCAAGCTTCAGCCATCCCCAGGCCACCCCCATTTATGCTAACTGGCTAAAAAGTTGAGGGTTCCCCACTGTGGTTTGAAAATTTGGTAGAATGACTCACATAACTCAGGAAAGTTCTTTTTCTTTTTTTTTTCTTTTATTATGTTATGTTAGTCACCATACATTACATCATTAGTTTTTGACGTAGTGTTCCATGATTCATTGTTTGTGTATAACACCCAGTGCTCCATGCAATACATGCCCTCCTCAATACCCATCACCGGGCTAACCCATCCCCCCACCCCCCTCCTCTCTGAAACCCTCAGTTTGTTTCCCAAAGTCCATAGTCTCTCATGGTTCGACTCAGGAAAGTTCTATACTTAATATTGCAGTTTTATTATAAACAATACAAGTCAGGACCAGCCAAAGAAGAGCCACAGAATTTGGGAGGGCCTCAGATACAGAGCTCCCATGCCCTCTCTACCTGTGAAATCCGGGCATATCACCTCCTGGCACATCAATGTTTGCCTGCCAGGAAGCTCTACCAAGCTTCAGAGTCCAGAGTTTTTACTGAAGCTTCATTATATAAGCATAATTGATTAAATCATGGGGCCATTGGTTGGCCATCAATCATTGGTTGAGCTCAGTGTCCTTTCTTCTTTTGCCTCCCTAGATACATGTGGGTATGTCATTGTGGTTTTGATTTGCATTTGTCTAATGACCAATGATGAATGATGTTGAACATATTTTCACGTGCTTATTGGTCATTTGTATATATTCTTTGGAGAAATACCTATTCAAATTCTTTGCTCAATTTTTGATTGAGCTTTATTTTTTTAAATTATTGAGTTCTAAGAGTTCTTTATATATTCTGGACAAGTCCCTTATCAGACATATGATTTTGCAAATATTTTCCTCCCATCTTGCAAATATTTTCTCTCATTTTGCTTTTTTGGTGGTATTGTGTGCAGCACAAACATTTAAATTTTGAGGTCAGCCCAACTTACCTGTTTTTTCTTTTGTCAGTTGTGCTTTCAATGTCACATCTAGGAAATCATTGCTTAGTCCAAGGTCACAAAGATTTTACTCCTATTTTTCTTCCAGGAGTTTTATAATTTTAGTTCTTATATTTAAGTCTATGATCCATTTTGAGTTCATTTTTGTGTATCATGTGAGCTAGGGGTCCAACTTCATTTTTTTGCATTTGGATATCCAGTTGTGTTTGCACCATTTGTTAAAAATTAGTATCTCTTTGGGCCAGGTGTTGAACAGTTTCAGAGTGCTGGATACAGGCAGAAAGGCTTCCTGCCACATTTCATGATGGTTCTGAATTTTAAAATTTGCTCTGATATGGGAAATGTAAACCATGTTTTCCCTGTCTTGCTGTAGGTAACATAATCAATAGTCTCTTTCTTACATTTTTGATTTCATGAAATAGCTCTAATCAAGTTTTCAGTGTCTCACTTTCAGGGGGAGTGTATTGTCAGGAAGTCTAATAGTCAGGTTAATTAACGGTCACAAACAGCAGACCACTAGAATTCCCATAGATATTAATCAGGGTTGTCAGTTGCAACAATAGAAGCCAAAAGTGGCTAATTTAGGAAGAAAATGAATGTATTAGAAGGATATTACAGGGACGCCTGGGTGGCTCAGTCGGTTAAGCGTCTGCCTTCGGCTCAGGTCATGATCCCAGGGTCCTGGGATCGAGTCCCACATCGGGCTCCCTGCTCCGTGGGGAGCCTGCTTCTCCCTCTGCCTCTGTCTCTCTCTCTCTCTGTCTCTCATGAATAAATAAATGAAATCTTAAAAAAAAAAAGAAGGATATTACATAGATTATAGAAAAGAAGGGAAAACAGGAGAAACAGGCTTGGAAAAGGAACAGAAATCCATTAATCCAGCTAACAAAAAAAAAAAGAAAAAAAAGGCTCGATAACATTGATCATTTCTCTTATCACTGGACATTTGTTGCTTCCAGACTCTTTTTTTAAAACTTAAATTCAGGGGCGCCTGGGTGGCTTAGTCATTAAGCATCTGCTTAATATATTGGGCTCCCTGCTCAGCGGGAATCCTGCTTGTGTTCCCTCTCTCGTTGTCTCTCTCTGTCAAATGAATAAATAAAATCTTTAAAAAATTTTAAATTCAATTTATTAACATGTAATGTATTATTAGTTTGCTTCTAGACTCTTGACACCATTGCTGCAGCCCTTAATAATCTCAAATTGAGTCTTTTTTTTTTTAAGATTTTATTTATTTATTTGAGAGAGAGAGAGAGAATGAGATAGAGAGAGCATGAGAGGGAGGAGGGTCAGAGGGAGAAGCAGACTCCCCACCGAGCAGGGAGCCTGATGCGGGACTCGATCCCGGGACTCCAGGATCATGACCTGAGCCGAAGGCAGTCGCTTAACCAACTGAGCCACCCAGGCGCCCTACCCTAATTTTTCTGTTAACGAGGCTCCATTTTCTTTTCTTTTCTTTTTTTTTTAAGATTATTTATTTATTTATTTGAGAGAGAGAGAATGAGAGAGAGCAAGCACATGAGAGGGGGGAGGGTCAGAGGGAGAAGCAGACTCCCCGCTGAGCAGGGAGCCCCATGCGGGACTCGATCCAGGGACTCCAGGATCATGACCTGAGCCTAAGGCAGTCGCTTAACCAACTGAGCCACCCAGGCGCCCTCAAATTGAGTCTTTACAAGACTCTAGTGTCCTAGGCATGAGCATCTTATTGGCCAAACCTTGGTTATTGGCCCATGGCCTGGATGATAGGGGATAGGGAAGGCAAATGCTTGTCTTCCTTCAAACTTCTGTAATACAAGTTGGGCTTTTCCCTTCCCCTGAGACCCATAAATGGGACTATTCCTCAAAATAAGAAGGGTGTTCAGACATGAGATGGCTAAAAAAACAATAAGATACATTACAGAAACAAATAATAAAAACAACAGCCAACAGTCATTGAGAGCTACGTATGTACAAATTTTATGTGAGTTAACTCAGTTAACGCTTAAAATAGCCCAACAAGGTATGTCCCATTACTAACCTATGTGGTAGGCTAAATAATACCCCCCAAAGATATCTACTTCCTAATCCCCAGAACCTCTGAATATGGCAAAAGAGTGAATATTACCTGTTGTATAATAATAAAGAACTTGACTGGGGGTGCCTGGCTGGCTCAGACAGTAGAACATGACTCAGGGTTGTGAGTTTGAGACCCATGTTGGACGTAGAACTTACATTTAAAAAAAATTGCCTGGCCTTTGCCTCTATTATGTCAATTGTATCTCAGCAAGGTTAGAAATTTAGAAAAATTATTAACTTATTAATAAAAATTTATTGATAGAAAAATTTATAAATTTTAGAAAAATTTATTAATACATGATAAAATTGTGGGGTGCCTTGGTGGCTCAGTTAGTTAAACGTCTGCCTTTGGCTGGGGTCATGATCTCGGGGTCCTGGAATCGAGCCCCCTGTCAGGCTCCCTGCTCAGCAGGGAGTCTGCTTCTCCCTCTGCCCCTCTCCCCTGCTAAAAAAATACATGATAAAATTGCTATGGAAGATAAATCCAACTTCACCATGAAGGTAGTAGATCTGTGGCCTCCAGCAATTCCAGACTCACACAGTCACATTTTTTTTTCCCCTCCAGAAAGGAAAAGAGCATCTTCCTCCCAATTTTGTTTTGAAGAATCTCAGGGAAAATGCTGGTTAACCTGTCTTGGGTTAGACTCCCATCCTATTTCCCAGGAAGATCACAGGTCTGTGATCAGGAGAGAGGAGTCTAAGGGGAGTCTGAAAACAAGATTCTGCTGCATTAGGGAATATATGCAGAGTCATTTGCAGGAATTGCTTAGAGAATTTTGGGAGAATCCAAAAGGGACTCCAGGAGCTTGAATTTTAAGAGTCTACCACCAAGAAGCAGCAAGTACAGTTAGATCAGGCTTCTTTGTTTACTTTGAGGAGTTTCAGTAGAGACAGGAGATTTAAGGGATTAATTAAGGTGGTAGCTGTAGTCTTAGTAGCTAACAGAACTGTGAGGCAAATTCACACCCAACACTCTGGCCAGTGAAGAACTTGGAAAAATGTAGAAGAAGGTATCCAAAACTATAGAAACTATACACATATATACACACAGGGATAGATAGATGATAGATAGATAGATAGATGGAGATGGATACATAGATATGCAAGCTATTTACATTAGTTACTTTTTGGAAATGGACTTTAGGGAAACTTTCATTTTTTATTGTTTTTATTTTTGTGGCATTTAAATATTTTGCAATATTTTATAAGAAATAAATGAAAGATTTTAAAAAATATTTATTTATTTATTTTAGCGAGAGAATGTATGAGTGGGGTGGGGGGGGCGGCAGAGGGAGAGGGAATGGAGCTTGATGTGGGGCTCCATCCCAAGACCCTGAGATCATGACCTGAACTGAAACGGAGAGTTGGATGCTTAACCAACTGAGCCACCCAGGCATCCCCCCAAAGAAGTTTTGTAAAAACAAAGTCTGCAAGTCTGCGTGAAAAAGAAATGGGCTTCTCATTGTTATCAGACTGTCCTTAACTGGTGTTGGGTTCTCCAGGACTCTTCTCTCTCATCAGCTATTAAAAGTAGATTGGAGGGGGGAAGAGCGCAGGGTTTGAAACATGGCGGACGATGTGGACCAGCAACAAACTACCAACACTGTAGAAGAGCCCCTGGATCTCATCAGGCTCAGCCTGGATGAGCGAATTTATGTGAAAATGAGAAGTGACAGAGAGCTTTGAGGCAGATTACATGCTTATGATCAGCATTTAAATAGGATATCAGGAGATGTGGAAGAAACTGTGACTACTATAGAAATTGATGAGGAAACATATGAAGAGATATATAAATCAACAAAACGGAATATTCCAAAGGTTTTTGTCTGGGGAGATGGTGTTGTACTAGTTGGCTCTCCATTAAGAGTTGGTTAAAACAAAGAATTTATCACGTATGGAATATAGGAGCTTTTGTATGATTGCCTCTTTAAATGTAGAAGACATTCAAAAGGGAAACCTGAGTAAATTTTGATATTAAGAAATGACCAAGGATTCTTCCACTCCTGAAATGAGTTGATTTGTGGATAACTCAAAAATTCTTTTTTTTAAAGATTTATTTATTTATTTATTCATGAGAGACAGAGAGAGAGAGAGAAAGGCATAGGGAGAAGCAGGCTCCCTGCTCAGCAGGGAGCCCGACGTGGGACTCGATCCCAGGACCCCGGGATCATGACCTGAGCCGAAGGCAGACGCCCAACCATCTGAGCCACCCAGGTGCGCGATAACTCAAAAATTCTTAAGCTAAAGGGCATTTTAATTTTTTTCCAGCCCTTTCAATAAATGTGATCACCAAGATGCAGGAAAAAAAAAAGTAGATTGGGGGAAAAAGTATGGAAAAAGAAAAGGAAAGCCTTGTGTACTGTGGGTGGGAATGCAAACTGGCGTAGCCACTATAGAGGACAGTATGGAGGTTTGGGGTGCCTGGGTGGCTCAGTCGGTTAAGTGTCTGTCTTTGGCTCAGGTCATGATTCCAGGGTCCTGGGATCAAGTCCTGCAGAGAGCCTACTTCTCCCTCTCCCCCTGCCCCTCCTCCCTGTTTGTGCTCTCTCTCTCATGCTCTTTCTCTCTCAAATAAATAAAATATTAAAAAAAAGAAGACAGTATGGAGGTTCCTCAAAAAATTGAAAATAGAAACACCATACAATCCAGCAATTCCACTACTGGGTATTTACCAAGAAAACAAAAACGCTAATTCAAAAAGATATATGCATCCCTATGTTTATGAAACCATTATTTACAATAGCCAAGATATGGAAGCAACTCAAGTGTCCATCCACAGATGAATGGATAAAGAAGATGGGGTATATATAGATACACTGGAATATTACACAGCTATAAAAAAGGTAATGAAATCTTGCCATTTTTGACAACATGGATGGACCTAGAGGGTATTATGCTAAATAAGATATAAGTCAGACAAAGACAAATACCACATGATTTCACCTATATGTGGAATCTACAAAAGCAAAGCAAATGAACAAACAAAACAAAACAAAACAGAAACAGACTCATAAATACAAAGAAGAAACTGGTGGTTGCCAGAGCAGGGGAAGATGGGAGGTGGGGGGAAATAGGTAAAGGGGATTAAGAGGTACAAACTTCCAATTATGAAATAAATAAATCACAGGGATATGACGTATGACATAGGGAATATAGTCAATAAGATTGTAATAATTTTTTTTAAAGATTTTATTTATTTATTTGACAGAGAGGCACAGCGAGAGAGGGAACACAAGCAGGGGGAGTGGGAGAGGGAGAAGCAGGCTTCCCGCTGAGCAGGGAGCCCGATGTGGGGCTCGATCCCAGGACCCTGAGATCATGACATGAGCTGAAGGCAGACGCTTAATGACTGAGCCACCCAGGAGCCCCAGATTGTAATAATTTTTTATGGCAACTATACTTATCATGGTAAACATCCCATAATGCGTATAAATGTTGAATCACTATGTTGTGCACCTGAAACTAATATAGTATTATATGTCAAGTATACTTCAATTAAAAAAATGAAATAAGCAAAAAAAAAGTAGACTGGAGAAAAACAGTGTGCATTTTATGCCCCATATATGTAAAACCAAAAGAGAGGGTTATATATACACATTCACACAGATTATCATTGGAATGATAAATAAGAAGCTGATAAAAATCAATGATTCTTGGGAGGAAAAGGGGGGCGGGGTTTGGAGGATAAAGGCAGGTAAGAGATTTGCTTTTCATTGTCTACTGGTGATGATGTTTGAATTTTTTTTTACCATGTGAATGCATTACCTATTAAAATAATTTTTAAAAAAGTAGCATTCAGAGACTGAATAAAAGGGAATGGGTAGTATCTGAGACAGATGGGGTAGATAGCATGCTCAACATCTGCACTAAGCCCCACTATCCAGCTTGCCTACATTGCAGAGGCTGGGAAGTTAAAACCGCACTTCCATGACCTTCTTGGAGCTTGGTCTCTGGATGTGTTTTAAGTTCCCCAGTCAGATACACTCTAGGGGGCTTGAATCTGGAACTGAGTTTCTCTGGGGGAGAAATGAGGCACCATGTGAGGGTTTAGGATGTCATGGTTCTGGAACCAACAGCTCTGACGCTGGCTTCTTTTCTCTCGGATCTTGGCTAAAGGGGTGTGTTCTTGGAGCCAATAGTTGGAACAGTAGCTTCCCAATTTCCTAATTTCCTGATGTGGAAGAAGTAACAATTTTTAAAAAAGATTTTATTTATTTATTTGAGAGAGAGAGAGTGTGTGTGTGAGAGAGAGCACAAGCAGGGGGTAGGGGTAGAAGGAGAAGCAGACTCCCCGCCGAGCAGGGATCCTGAAGCGGGACTCGATCCCGTTACTCCGGGTTCATGACCTGAGCTGAAGGCAGATGTTTAAGTGACTGAGCTACCCAGGCGCGCAAAAGTAACAATCCTTTTCAACTTATAGTAACCCTCTTTATCTCTGATAACTTTGTTAACTTAAATTCTATTTTGTGTGATATTAATATAACTATACCAACTTTCTTTTGGTTAGTTTGACCATATTTTTACATGCTTAAAAAAAATCTTTTGGGAGCGCCTGGCTGGCTCAGTCAGTGGAGCATGCGACTCTTGACCTTGGGGTTGTGAGTTCGAGCCCCATGTTGGGTGTAGAGATTACTTAAAAATAAAACCTTTAGGGGCACCTGGTGACTCAGTTGTTAAGCGGCTGCCTTCGGCTTAGGTCATGATCTCAGGGTCCTGGGACCGAGCCCCGCATCGGGCTCCCTGTTCAGCGGGAAGCCTGCTTCTCCCTCTCCCACTCCCCCTGATTGTGTTCCCTCTCTCGCTGTGTCTCTCTCTGTCAAATAAATAAATAAATAAAAATCTTTAAAAAAAATAAAAACTTAAAAAAATTTTTAAAAATCTTTTTTATACTTTAAACTTATATAATGTTGTATGTCAATTATATTTCAATAATAAAAACTCTCAACCTTTCCTACTTTTCTTAATTTTGGGGTGTGTCTTCTTTAAATAGATTTGTTCATTTAGCCTTAGTTTATTCCTGTTTTCTCCTAGGAATTCCTTAGATATCATCAGCCAAGGTTAGTCATGAATTGAAAAGGATTTTTTTTTTACATTTTATCTAGTGTTTTTAGGTCTGCTGTACTGGGTTTTTTGTGAGTGGTTACTATGTCTTTTTTCATAAACAGAATACCTTTTAAAAAATTCATGTTTCATATATTTTAGACATATAATACTAAATCCCAGAAGGAAAGCTACCTTATTGGGATATTCACATTTGCAGTTTATCAGAATTTATCAGAATTCAGCATTTGGGAAACATACTCCAGGGAATCTGGAAGAATATAATGAGTAACTTTATGCAGCCTAGATTATATTGCTTCCTGTTGAGTGGTCTAACTAACACTCTGGGGCCTTGAACTATTCCATAGACTGCACACCTCTAGGGACTCATCTGTAGTTTTACCACCCACTACCAATCACAATTCAGACAAGAAGCTTGGTGGCCAGAAGCTACAGAGATATGTCCTGACACCTGCTGGTGACTGAGGGAGCCTTCACCTGCTAAAGATGGGAACTGTTGATGCTTCTGAGTTCAAAAGTTCAACAAACAATTGTTTCACACTTTTGTGTCAGACTTTGGTGTCATTGCATGGATACAAAGACGAAACAGAGTGGGTTACTGCTCTTGAAGAATTCATAAACTCAGGGCATGCCCTTTAGTGAGGAAAGAGAAAGACACATATACTGATAATTTAAATACTTTGTGGTAGGTGTTACGATGCATGTGAGATAATAAAAAAATATGTACTGGTCTCTCCTAAGTTCCTGGCACAGAGCTCCTAAAACCCTTGTAAATTCCTAAGTGATAAGAGCACTAGGAGCATCTTTTTTTCTATTGAGGTGGCTCTGGGTGGGCTCCTGGATGGCTCCTAGATGGGGCTGGTCACCAGAAAGACGGAGCCTCGATTTGAAGCTTGGAATTTTCAGCCCTGCCCCTTCCATTTCTATAGAGAGAGGAGGGGTTTAGAAATGGAGTTAGTAATTGATCATGCCTATGTGAGGAAGCCTCCATAAAATCCCGACAGTATGGTGTTCAGAGAGCATCCAGATCCGTGAACCATCCATGAATTGGGGGGGTACACACCCCTTCTGTTTCCATGGGGACAGAGCTCCTGTCCTTGAAACTCTGCCAGACTTCACCCAATGTTATCTTTTCATCTGGCTATTCATTTGTATCGTTTATCATATACTTTAACAAACTGGTAATGGTAAGTATTTCCCTGAGTGAGCCACTCTAGTAAATTAATCAAACCAGAGGAGAGGAAAAACAAAAACAAAAACAACAACAAAAAAAAAACCAGAGGAGAGGGGTATGGGAACCTCTGATTTGTAGCCATGTCAGATAGATGTTGTGGGTAACCCAGGTACTTACTACTGGGCATCTGAAGCGGGGGACAGGCTTGTGGGACTGAGCCCTTAATCTGTGGGATCCGATGCTATCCCCAGGTAGGAGTGTCAGAATTGAGTTAAATTGTAGGACATCCAGATGGTATCTCAGAGAATTGCTTGGTGGGGAAAAACCCTCTACACATGTGACCAGAAGTGTCAGAAGTGAAGTGTTGTATATGAGTAGTAAAGGAGACACACAGGAGGGAAAGACTCCCCCCACCTCACCCCACCCCCGCCCAACAATGCGGTAAGCTCAGAGTGCAGGGAGGTTAGTTTACTCTGCATCTCCACACGAGGAACTCTCTGTAGCTCCCAGATATACTGCTTTTCATTTCAGCTACAGGCAAGAGACAGAGTCTTTCTGGCCCTAATGCAAATTTTTAGGAAAGGGAAATTAATGGCCCCCCCAACCCCAGTTAAATATCCTTCTCTGGTCCTATAACTGTGACCAATCTTGGTCACAGATGCTGCACTGAGCTGGCAGGATACTTGGCTCTTGTCTTTCTGTAGCACTCAAACCTGAGTCAGCCCTACCACCGTCTTTGCCTGAGCAGTTAAGAGCTGCTGGAGAAAAAGGCCACACAAGCATTTGTAGAAATTTCAAATGGAACATCCAAATGGGACAAGATCCCCTAGGCCTCGTGATGGTGGTTGGGTGGTAAGGGATGGTGCTGGGGGGTGGGGGCGGGTAGCATTGCAAAGACTGATTCGAGGGGGGGTGGGGGCCTGAGTGGCTCAGTTGGTTAAGCATCTGACTTCAGCTCAGGTCATGATCTCAGGGTCCTGGAATCAAGCCTGTGTTGGGCTCCCTGCTCAGCAGGGAGTCTACTTGTCCTCTCCCCACACTCATTCTCTCTCTCTCTCTCATATAAGTAAATAAAATCTTAAAAAAAAAAAAAGACTGATTCAATGGCCCCAAAGGGGCATGATCTTGGTGAATTCACCAAGTTCAGGGGAAGGCTCTGAATTTTGCAAGCTAGAAGCATGAGCTTCATATCTCAGAACCAAGGGGCACCCAGCTGGCTCAGTCCGTAGAGCATGCAACCTGTGATGTCAAGGTTGTGGGTTTGAGCCCCATGTCAGGGGCTTAAAATTTTAAGATTACTTAAAAATAAAATCTTAAAAAAAGAAAATCTCATGGGCGCCTGGGTGGCTCAGTCGGTTAAGTGTCTGCCTTTGTCTCACGCCATGATCCCAGAGTCCTGGGATCGAGTCCTGCATTGGGCTCCCTGCACAGTAGAGAGTCTTGCTTCTCTCTCCTGCTCATGCTCTCTCTCTCTCAAATAAATACATAAAATCTAAAAAAAAAAAAAAAAAAAAGTCTCAGAACTCAGTTTTTTTTTTTAAAGATTTTATGTATTTATTTGACAGAGAGAGTCACAGCGAGAGAGGGAACACAAGCAGGGGGAGTGGCAGAGGGAGAAGCAGGCTCCCCGCAGAGCAGGGAGCCTGATGTGGGGCTCCATCCCAGGACCCTGGGATCATGACCAGAGCCGAAGGCAGACGCTTAACGACTGAGCCACCCAGGCGCCCCAGAACTGAGATTTTGTAGGTACTGATTCACATTAACAAGGTTCATAAGCAACTGATGTACAAATCCTAAATGAGAATTAATTAATTTACAAAAAGTACTTAAGGGCATATCAACCCTCCCCAGGGCCTACTGCAATGGGAATTATTCTCAAAATGCATTGAATTAATAATCAGAAACTGGTAAACCTATTTCACGAGGGGCGAAGGTACAATCAGTTTGGTAGACAGAACCCAGGGGGCTTGTGACTAAATCTTTGCTGAGGGTCACCAAGTCACTCCAATCTGCTGTCCAGCGCCACATCTGGCTTCCCACCCCAGCACCACCAAAGGCAGAGTGACAGAGACCACCCTGCCGAGATCTTTCCCCAGGGCGCTGAGCGGGGAAGGAAGAAGACTCAGACGTAGGCAGGAAGGTAGGACTTGGAGGAGGAATGGAGTTCAGTGCCGGGGCCACAGAGAAAGAAAGATCAGAGACTGTCCCAGGCTCCCTGGCTCAGACCCAGGCAGGCGGAGGGGAGGACTCATTCATCCTAGGCCAGCCCCGGAGTGAGACCGCAGAGCTGCCTCGCCCGGCCCAGGCCGCGTGTCAAAGCGGGGAGGGGATTTCATCAGGCTCCCTCCCCCTGGGCCGGGCGCCTGGGAACCTGTTGGGACGATTTTAGTTTGGGGAGGGACGGAGGAGTTCCTGGCAGGGCGGGAACTTCAGGGCGACAGAAGCAGCCCCTTGGCCCGGGCAGCCCGGAGCGCGGCGGGCAGCCTGTCCCCGCTGGGACGACGAGGGCCTCGCGAGGTAAGCGGCGGGAGCTGGGTCCGGCCGACGGCGGGCCTCCCTGGGGAGGCGGGGGCGGGGCAGGAAGCGCCCCGGGTAGAAAAGCCGGAGTCCCGGGGTTCGAGCGGGAAGCAGCCGGCCCTGGGTCGCTCCTGGCATCCTCCCTTCCGGACTAGTCTTCAGGATGGCCGCTTGGGATCCTGCAACATTTTAAAAGTAGCATGTTGAGGGGCGTCTGGCTGGCTCAGTCGAAGGAGCATGGGACTCTTGATCTGGGGGGTCGTGAGTTCGAGCCCTAGGTTGGGTGTAGAGATTACGTAAATAAATAAATAAATAAATAAATAAATAAATAAGCGTTAAAAAAAAAAAGTAGCAAGCTGAGTCAGGAGTGGGGGGCTGTCTCTGGCTTCTCCCCCAGGGACATGGTGGGGGGACCAGGTAATGCCGTTCTCCTTCCCAGCCCTGCTCAATCACTGGCCTTCTCGCCCTTCATCCCATTTTCCACGATAACCAAAACCCCTCCCCACCTTTGTCCCCCAACTTTCCCCGCCCCCCACTCCCCCCTGCAGCTGAGCCAGTTCCTAGCCCGCCTGGGTTGGCCGACCTCTCCCCTGCCCCTCACTGGAGACCACAGCCAGGGAAGACATTCTCTCGGCTTCTTCCTGCTAGGCGCCTCCCTCAGGGTTGTTTCCTCCTTCCTGGTACGGGTATCTGAGGGATTTCACTCATTCGTTTATTATTCACTTGTTTATTCCTCACTGTTGGAGCGTAAACCTGCGTTCTGGGGGAGGGGGCACACAATCTCTGCTCTTCCTGGGAATAGGGAAACTGACCTTTATTTCACACACATTTAATAATTATAAGCTGGTGGGCCGTGTGGCCTAGGGTAAGATTATCTTGGAGTTGTCCGGACACTTGGATTCCTATCCCACCTGTCCTGTTTACTTCCTGAGCCCCGGTTTCCTCATCTGTAAAGTGGAGTTGCTGTGAAGATGATGTGAGAGATGCGTGTCATCCTCAATAAACACCACTGCTCTTACTCTTTCCCTTCTTCTTCGGCCCGTCCTGCCGCGCCCCTCCTCCCGCCACCTCCCCCGATCTGTAAGACCGCCCCTGGTCTTGAAAGCACTTAGGCAAAAGTGTAAACCCAGAATGGGTAGGGAAGGGAGAGGTGGAGAAGGGAGAGGGAGGCTCGGAAGGGGTGGGGGTGGGGCTGGATAGAGGAAGAGACCTTCCGTGGGTCTGAGGTAAGAACACCCGACCAGGGCTGGGACTCCAGGGGAGGGAGATGAAGTTCCCAGGAGGCTCTCCTGTGGTGTTTCTGAATTTGCACTCACACTGAGCAAGTGATGGGAAGTACCAATTCCTAAAACCAACTCTGCCTGGGCTCAGGCTAAGGGCTTTTAAATGCATTATATCACTGAATCATAACCCTGTTATATTATTATCCCCATTTCACAGATGAGGAAATGGAGATACTAACAGGCTAAGGCTAAGGGATTGCCTAAGGTCACATGGCTAGTAAGCAATGGATCCAGAGTTCAAATGTGAGTCAGACCCTAGACTCCATGCTCTTTGTTCAACTCCTTGCTGTCTTTCCAGTTCCTGTGTATCAGAAAGAACAAAACTTCCTAGACACCAGCTTCTCACTTCTATATATCTCCTGCTCTGGGCTGCTTCATTCCTGTGGGGAGGAGCACACTCCTTCCCGATTCATTAATTCATTCACTTATTCACCCATCATTCATTCAATCAAGTGCTCTGTTGGTCAAGAGGGCAGGGACCATTGTCTGTGTGTTCACAGTTGTGTAACCAGCACCTTGTATGACCCTAATACAGGAATGTTCGATGAATCCTTTGTGAGTAAGTGGGTCCAACAAACATTTTTTGATGCATTCTGTGGGCTCCCTCATAGGGATTCGTAGATGAATGAAACAGAAGTCCTATCCTCAAGACCCACACAGCCTTGTGGAGGAGATGGCGATAATACAAAGAAGAGATGGTACCCTAGACGGGAGCAGAGGCTGCAGAGGGAACTATGAGGGGCATTTTAATTCCACGATATCTGCCTTGTTCTCTACTGGATCCAGGGCCTAGCCAATGGCAGACTCATGGAAGATGCTTGTAAGGCTTTGCAGAGGAGATGTTTACGACAGTCTTGAAGCGGGTGTTAGAAGTTTACCAGGAGAGGGGCGCCTGGGTGGCTCAGTCAGATTCCGTGTTCAACTCTTGGTTTCTGCTCAGGTCATGATCTGAGGGTTGTGGGATTGAGCCCTCCGTTGGGCTCCATGCTTAGCATGGAGTCTCTGGAGATTCTCTCTCTCTCTCCCTCTCCTCTTGCCCCTCCCCTATTTGCTCTCTCTCTCAAATAAATAAATACAATCTTACCAAAAAAAAGAAAAGAAGTTTGCTAGGAGAACAAATTGGAGAAGGAAGCTATTCTAGTGGAGAGAGATGCTCATGAAAAGGCCTAGTGGAGGGCTGGAGCTGGAATTGCTAGGGGCTCAGTACGGCTGAAGTGTAGAGTGTCTATGGAAGAAGGAAGGATAAATAGGCAGGCCTCAGGCCGTGAGCCTTGTTAAGGAAACTAGATTTTACACCAAGTGTATTGGATAACCATTGAAGGGATTTAGCAAAACGAGGACACCATCTGACTTGTATTTCAGAAGTGTGGCTGATGCATGGGGGTCAGGGAAATGGCACCAAGATCTCTAGGTCTGACAGGGTTCCTCTCTGTCTGAGGAAATGAACCTTCCTCTTTAGGACCTGGGTTAGGACTTCCTTTTTAGGACTTCATAATGGTTCATGAAGGGCCTCCTAACTTGCCTTGTGTCCTGATCTACTGTGCTTTGTCCTCAGCTATATGCTGGGTGACTGCTAATCTATTCTTCTCTTTTTTTTCAAGTGATTTACATTTGTATAATCTGGAGCAAATTCTGGGGTATCCTGCTTGCTGATTTGTGCTCTATTATATAAAGGAGAGAGATGGAGTTGCGGGGCAGGGGGGCACCAGGAATTATGTTGGGCTCAGAATGTGCCCCGGGAGTTTGTGTTGAATATAGAACTGGGGGTATATGGACGTGGATAGCTTTCAGAGAATCAGTTTCCAGGCCCTCAGATTCCACAGGTATTCCTTCCTGAAAGCAATCTGACTGGATTTTTTTTTTTTTTTTAGATTTTGTTTATTATTATTATTTTTAAGTAGGCTCCACAGCCAGCATGGAGCTCAGTGTGGGACTTGAACTCATGACGCTGAGATCAAGACCTGAGCTGAGGGGTGCCTGGGTGGCGCAGTCATTGGGCGTCTGCCTTCCGCTTGGGTCGTGATCTCAGGGTCCTGGGATGGAGCCCCGCATCGGGCTCCCTGCTCAGCAGGAAGCCTGCTTCTCCCTCTCCCACTCCCCATGCTTATGTTCCCTCTCTCGTTTTGTCTCTCTCTCTCTCTGTCAAATAAATAAATAAAATCTTAAAGAAAAAAAAAGACCTGAGCTGAAATCAAGAGTTGGACACTTAAAACCAACTGAGCCACCCAGGCGCCCCCGACTGGATTCTTTTAAGTTCTCCTTGTGAACTCCTTCCTTCCTTCCTTCCTTCCTTCCTTCCTTCCTTCCTTCCGTCCTCGCTTGTTCTCTTTCTTTCTTTGTGGGCTTCATTCCCAACGTGCAGCTTGAACTCAAGACCCTGCGGTTAAGAGTTGCATGCTCCACTGCTGAGCCAGCCAGGAGTCCCTAACTCTGCTTTCATTATTTCCCTTCTCTAGCTCTGCTAGATTTGTCCTGAATCTTTCTATGGTGCATTGCTCGGGGCTATAAAAACCAGAAGGACACCTGGAGAATGCTTTGTTCCTGAGAGATCAGATAAGATAAACTGAAGGGGTGGTACCTTACTGCGGACTCTTAGAATTTACTTTTCATTTTATTTTATTATTATTTTTTAAGTAAGCTGTACACCCAGTGTGGGTTTTAGACTCATGACCCTGAGATTTGAGAGCACATACTCTACCAATTCGGCCAGCCAGGCACCCCAGCAACTAGAGGTTTAATAGGCTGCCCAAGGTCACAGAACTATTAAGTGGCAGAATCAGGACTTGAACTCCAGAACCTCCCCTCTAGAATTTGTGCTCTTATCCACTATCCTACTCTACTTTAATTTAAGTGCCTTAGCTCTTTATCTGTGTATTGTAGAATTAATTGGGACCTGAACTGGTTGTCACGGGGATATAGATAAACTCATTTATAGAAATTTAAAAAAATAAAGGTGGATTTTTCTTACAGGCAGAAAATTATTCTGCTTTGGCTAATTGGTTGGGCAGTGAGCACTGGCTTTGACAATTGGATTACATGGCAGACATTTTCCAAAAACTGAACAAACTAAATCTGTAATTCCAAGGCTTAGATGAAAACATATCTAAAGCATGTTTCTTTTTTTTTTTTTTTAAAGATTTTATTTATTTATTTGACAGAGAGAGACACAGCGAGAGAGGGAATACAAGCAGGGGGAGTGGAAGAGGGAGAAGCAGGCTTCCCGCTGAGCAGGGAGCCCGATGCGGGGCTCGATCCCAGGACCCTGGGATCATGACCTGAGCCGAAGGCAGACGCTTAACGACTGAGCCACCCAGGCGCCCCACTAAAGCATGTTTCTAATAAGACTATGCCAGAAAATTCTGTCTTGGAACCTATTTTAACTTGTGAAAAAGATTTTATTCATTATCATACAATGTGTGCGAGGGTCATAGCTTTTTCAAAATCTAATGGGGATTCGTGAGCAAAACAATGTGAAGACTTCTGGCATATGGCTCATACACATCACTGGCCATGTGTGTCATGCTGGGGATGAGGCTCCTGATCAGGTGAGCTGAAGTGGCTTGTCCACGGGGCAGAAGTGAAGCAAGATCAGGCATTTCTGATGCTATGATTTCTATTACTCCATACTTCCTACCTTCTTCATTTCTTTCTTTTTTTTTTTTTAAAGATTTTATTTATTTATTTGAGAGAGAGAGAGAATGAGAGCGAGAGAGCACATGAGAGGGGGGAGGGTCAGAGGGAGAAGCAGACTCCCTGCTGAGCAGGGAGCCCGATGTGGGACTCGATCCCGGGACTCCAGGATCATGACCTGAGCCGAAGGCAGTCGCTTAACCAACTGAGCCACCCAGGCACCCTACCTTCTTCATTTCTTGATGCTTTATTCAGCAAACATTTACTGAGCACCTACAAATGGAGTAAAAACTACACATTTTCTACTTTTTCTGGAATTTATATTCTAGTAGAAAAGACAGTGAATAAACACATCCGATATTTTTAGATAGTGACAAGTGCTGGGAGCAAATAAGCAAGGGAATGTGCTAGAATATATGCGGTGGGCAGAGGAGTGGGCCAGGGGAGACTTCCTAGGGAGGTGCTCTTTGTTATGAAGGATGTAGCCTTGTGTATATATGTTAGAGTGTGTGGGAGGGGTGGAGGAGAGAGGTTTAGGTCAACGGAACAGCAAGTGCAAAGACCCTGAGGCAGGAGAGAGCTTGGGGTATTCTTGGGATAGGAAGAACTGTGGAAAACAATATGGAGGTTCCTTAAAAAATTAAAAATGAAAATAGCATATGATCCAGTAATTCTAATTCTGGGTATTTACTTGAAGAAAACAAAAAACGCTAATTCAAATAGATGTATGCACCCCTATGTTTATTGTAGCATTATTTACAATAGCCATGATATGGAAGCAACCTAAGTGTCCATCAGTAGATGAATGGGTAAAGAAGATGTGATATATATATAATGGAATACTACTCTGCCATAAAATAGAATGAAATCTTGCCATTTGTAACAACACGGATGGACCTAGAGGGTATTATGCTAAGTGAAATAAATCAGACAGAAAGAGAACTACCATATGATTTCACTTATATGTGGAATCTAAAAAACAAAGCAAATGGATAAACAGATAAACAAAAACAGAAACAGACTCATAAATACAGAGAAGAAACTGATGGTTGCCAGAGGAGAGGGGGCATGAGGGGATAGGCGAAATAAGTGAAGGGGATTGAGGGGTTAAACTTCCACTTATAAAATAAATAAGTCACGGGGATGAAAAGTACAGCGTAGGGAATATAGTCAATAGCACTATAATGATGTCGTATGGTGATAGATGGTAACTACACCTATTGTGGTGAGCATTTTGTAATGTATATAATTGTCAAGTCGTATATTATACACCTGAGACATAATATTTTATGTCAACTATACTTCAATAAAAAGATACATATATTTGTATATAAAAGAAAGAACAGAGATGTTGCGGGGAGAGTGGTAAAATTCCACAAAGAAGACAGGAGCTAGGTCATGCAGGACCTTACCAGCCCTGGTAAGGATCCTGTATTTATCTCGAAGACAGTGAGAAACCATTGAGAGGTTTTGAGTAGAGAGTTGCTCTACTCTGATTTATGGTTGTGTTTGTTTGCTTTGGAGTGGGGCAGGAGTAGAAACCGAGATGGAGAATATTTCAGGTAGGACACCAGCGGTCTACTCTATGGAGGGATACCAAGATGAACAATGTCAATGGGAGGCAGAATGGTACAGGATGCCATTCTGTTGCTCTGGAATCTGGGCAGAGTCCAGCTGAGCAGTTCTGCTCTGTGTGGTGTTGGTTGGCTGGGGGTCACCGACTTGGCGGTCTTCAGTTGGTGGATGAGCCGGGCTGTAAGGTCTAAGAAGGCTTCACTTAGGGGTGCCTGGGTGGCTCAGTTGGTTGAGCGTCGGACTCTTGGTTTCAGCTCAGGTCATGATCTCAGTGAGGGTCTTTAGAGTGAGCTCTGTGTCTACTTGGAGATTCTCTCCTCTCCCTCTGCCCCTCCCCCTACTCCCACATGCACACATTGTTTCTCTCTCTCAAATAAATAAATCTTAGAAGAAAAAAAAGGCCTTACTTATGCATAGGTCTGGCACCCCTATGGTCTTGCGCATGACCTCTCTCTCCATACGATTAGATTGGGCTTCATCATAACATGGTGGCTTCAGGGTAATCAACCTTTTTTAATTTTTTAATTTTTTTCTTTCCACAACTTCACAACTTTCTTTTTTTTGACTTTCACAAGAATTTTATTTTTTTAATTTAAATTCAATTAATTAACATATCATGTATTATTAGTTTCAGAGGTAGAGGTCAGTAATCATTGGTCTTATATAATACCCAGTGCTCATTACATCACATGCCCTCCAACCTTCTTTTTTAATTATTATTTATTTATATATTTTTAAAGTAAGCTCTACACCCAATGTGGGGCTTGAACTCATGACCCCAAGATGAAGAGTTGCATGCTCCACTGACTGAGCCAGCCAGGCACCCCAGTAGTCAACCTTCTTATGGTCTTAGGCTTCCAAGAAGAACAAGAGTGGGGCTGCAGATCTCTTAGGGCCTGGCCTTGGGATGTACTACTTCTGCCACATATTACTGGTCAAAACCTGTCACAGGGCTAGCCCAGATTCAAGGGCAGGAGAAACGAACCCCACCTCTTAGTGGGAGGAATGGCAAATAATATACTCCATCTTTAATCTGTCACACGAAGCTTCTGGGAACTGATTAACCATGATCACCCTGATGGTGCTGAGTCACTTATAAATCTAAACTATAGTATACTGTGCTGGGACAATTTATAGATCTTTATTCCTCACCGGATAGGGAGGACCTAGGAATAGGAGGTGTTTTTTTTTGTTTGTTTTTTTCTTACGTTTCCAGAGCCCAACATATAGAAGACGTTCAGGGAATGCTTGTCCAGTGAATGCATACATAATATAAGAATTCATTGCTTATCAAACCACAGTATACATACGAATCCGCTGAAGAGCTGTCAAAAAGGCATGCAGATTCCTGGGCAAGACCTCAGCCCAGACCCTCTGAATCCAGATCTCTAGGGTAGGGGTTTTTAGTCTGGGCTACACATTAAAATATACCAGTATTCAGGCCCTAGCTCCAGAGGCTCTGATGCCATTGGTGGATGAGCTGGGCTCATGAGCCCAGACGTCAATATTTTTTTACAGTCTTCTCAGATCATTTGATGTAGGTGGTCTATGAGAGGTGACTGTCCTCAGTTTGCCTGGGACTGTCCTGATTTTAGCATCCCAAGTCCCACATCTCAAGAAATCCCTAGTCCTGTGCAAACTCTCACAGTTGGTCACTCTCGATGGACCACTATTCAAGAAACATTGTAGAAGAGGCGGTGAAAGCCCTTTTGAAGAATAACTACAAATATCTAATGAGAGCAATGCTTCTGCCTCCTTACTTAGGGGACTGACAGCGTACTATCGAAATGCTGTCAAACAGAGTCAACTCCTCGAATGAAGGCGGAGATGGCTCAGGGTCAGTGTTTTCCTTCAGCTCTGTACTCTGGTAGACTTGGTTAACCTACTTAAATAGGGTGTCCATCTCTGGGAAATCTTCCAGACTATATTCCTTAGTGTACATGAGGCAGCTTTGGAAGCCTGACCACAGTCAGCAAGGATGATGTGTGGAGGATAGTAGGAGACACAAGATGAAGTTCTTGTGTCTCTATGCCTGTGTGTATTGTTATTACTATTATATTGTAATAAGGTACAAAGTTATATGTCCTCTCTTAGGTAGTGCTGGGGGAAGCAGTGTGGATAGTGGAGAGCCCATCTAGCCTCAGAAAAATGGGTTTGGGTCTCAGCTTTGGTGTGACTAGGTAGGTATACGGTCATGGGTGCCTCTTTTGCTTTAGTTGTTCATCTATAGAATGGGCCTAGTAATGACGTCATCCTCATAGGGAGGATCCATTGAAATAGTATAAGTGAAAGTGGCTGGAGCCTGGGAAGGGGGTAGTGTGATTGTTGTTGAGTGGGGGAGATGCAAAGAAATTATTCTGCTGAGAGGCCTTGCTCAGGACCAAGGCCCTGGCCCCCCCACCCTGAACCACAGCCCCAGTTGTGTGGGATTCCAAGGAAGAAGCTTTTAACATGTCGTGGGCATGCACAGACCTCAGGAAGCAGTGTCTCTACCTTAGTTGCCCTCACAGAGAGTGCAAGTTTGCTTTGTTTTAGGAATAAGAAAAACTTTTGGAAAAGGGGGTTTGTGAAGGCATTTTTTTGTTTTTAAATCGTTCGCTTATTTATTCCAAGTGTATTCTCAGAGATGTAGCAAAAAGAAAACCACCTCAGCCACAAACCCATAATATTGAAAAGCTGGTTCTTAATTTCTGTAGCTAAAAGTACTCTTTCAGTCTATAACCACAGAGATTGCTGCAGGCCTCTGGAACGGGGCATAATGATGGTTTGCAGTGTGATGAAGGAGGCTGTTAATCTCTGTGGCCCAGAAGCCCAATCCATGGCCTCTCCAATTACCCAGGTTGCCTAGCAACACCACCAAAAGCCTCCCCACCAGGCCCAGCTGGGCAAAAATTGGGTACACCCAGCACAGCCTGCCGCCCAGCCTCCTGCTCCCAGGCCACATGAAAGCTAGACTCAGCCTTGGCAGGGGCCCGCCTGGTACCAACGAATGGGTGGGGCCAGCTGTTTAAAGAAACAATTCAGATATTTAAAACCTACTCATGTGAATGCAGCTAGGAAAGCTGCACAAACTAATGATCCAAAGTCTCTTCTGCCAAAGAGGAGTTGTCCTAAGGTGGGTGGCCTTGCCTGTGCTCTCCTGGGTGAGGTGAAGGAGGGAAGGTGAGCCTGACTTAGACGTTTGGGTTCTCAGAGAGGCAAGTCCTTTTCCTTTCCTGGGTGCCTGTGTCCATCTTGACTCTCTGTGGCAGCAGTGGGAATGCTGGGGATTCCCAGCCCCAGACTCTGGGCCGATGACCTGCTGCTTCGACAGCCCCCATTCGGAGACTCCTGGGCTCTAGTCCGGGTCTGTTTGGGCAGCTGGAGGAAGAAGCAGGAGATTAGGGAAGAGGGAAGGATGGTGCATAGAAATCACAAGGCAGAGGAACACTCAAGGTCTGTGGAGTGAGACACCCCGGGCTCCTCTCCCAGCCCTCCCCTCACTGGCTACATTATCTTGATCAAGATCCTTTGGAAGCCTGAGTTTCCTTATCTATACAATAGGGATGTTATTATTTTATTTTTTTATTTTCATTTTTTGTTATTATCCTGTTTTATAAGGTGGTTGTGAACATTAATGAAGAGAATGCTCATCAAGTGCTTAGCATAGAATCTGGCATGTAGTAAGTGCTCACTATTTTTTTTAATTTTTTAATTTTAATTTTAATTTTTTTAAATTTATTTGACAGAGAGAGACACAGTGAGAGAGGGAACACAAGCAGGGGGAGTGGGAAAGGGAGAAGCAGGCTTCCCGCTGAGCAGGGAGCCCGATGCAGGGCTCAATCCCAGGACCCTGGGATCATGACCTGAGCCGAAGGCAGACACTTAACCGACTGAGCCACCCAGGCACCCCTATTTTTTTTAAAGATTTATTTATTTATTTATTTGAGAGAGAGAGAGAGTGAGCGAGAGAAAGAGAGAAGGAGCAGGAGGAGGGGCAGAGGGAGAAGCAGACTCCCCGAAGAGCAGGAAGCCCGATGCGGGACCCTGGGATCATGACCTGAGCCGAAGGCAGCCGCTTAACTGACTGAGCCACCTAGGTGCCCCTAGTAAGTGCTCACAATTATGGCAACTCTTATTATTTCATTTGCTTCTTACAATAATTCTGTAAGATACTGAGGGGAGAAAGGGGGTCTATTTTACAGCCGAGGAAACTGAGGCACAGTGAAATTAAGGGGTATACTGGGAGCAGAACTTGGTTCTTCACAGTGCCAAACACAAAGTCAGGTGACAAGCCCTTTCGTAGCCATTACAGAATGGTGGCTTTGCCTGTCTCCTCTGATGGCTCAGTGATGGCAGAATGATAATGGGGTGAGGGGGTAGGGTGTAGAGGAAAAGGGTGGTGGAAAGCACTTTTCAACATAAAGTGATATAAGACTCTTGGTTGATGTGGTCTGGATAGTATTCCCCTCTCCTTCCTTCCAGTATTCTTTTAAATAAACTTCTTTATTTTGGAATAATTTTAGATTTACAGAAAAGTTGCAGAGAATTTGTTTACCCTTTACGCAGATGCTAGTATTTTCTGAAAACACCTCCTGTGTGCCAGGAACTTTCTGGGCAGAAGGAATACAGCAATAGAACTATCTCTGCTCTCCACTGGAAGATCCCAGAGTTTGTGAGAGGAGTGGACCCTGGAGTCCTTAGTTTGTGGTTCTCGAAGGTATTGCTGCCTCCATGTCACTTGTCAGAGATCTGCTAAATCTATTAAGTTAGTGTTTTCAGGAGTGGGGCCCAGGAAGCTGTATAAAAACAAATGTTGAAAAAACAAACGTTCGAGGGGATTCTAAGGCAGAACTTGTTTGGGGAATTCGTGGTCTGGTGCAGCGTGTCCATTTCCCTGTGCAGGTGAGAGAGCACCATGGCTCAGAGCGTGGAAGCCACTGGCCCCAGCTCACACAGCCAGGAAGTGGCAGAGTCTAGACCAGAAAGCAGGTCTCCTGGTTCTATGCTCTCCTTACACTGTGATTCCCTAATGCAGAACAAGAAATGAGTTTAACTTGCAACAGGAACACCCCAGGTAGAGTTTAGAAGAGTTTCTTGGGTATTCAGGCGTTACTAGTTAGGTTCTTGGCTGCAAGGGACAGAAACGGATTCTGGCTGATGACTCCTGTAAATGAGTTTTATTGCAAACACATTGGGTAGGGAAAGAAAAATGATTTCTCGACTCCTGCTCACACTTCTGATGCCAGATATGTGGGTTTTTCACGCCAAGCAATTCTGACACCAACTACCCCCCTGGTTAAGGGCTCAGTGCCCTCTGACTGCTCCCTACTTAAGACGCCAGGTGCGAGTCTGGGCTTCTGATCAACTGGCTATTAATTGGGGTTCCTATGACCCCCTCCTTGGGCTTAATAATTTGCTAGAACAGCTCACGGAACTTAGGAGAGGGCTTTACTTATTATTATTGTTTTTTTATGTAAAGGATACAACTCAAGAACGGCCAAATGGAAGAGATGCATGGGGCAGGGTGGATGGGAAAGGATGCAGAGCTTCCACGCGCTCTCTAGGTGTTTCATTCTCCCAGCGCCTCACTGTGTTTACCAACCTGGAAGCTCTCTGCATCTTCTGTTTAGAGTCTTCATCGAGGTTCCATTACATAGGTGTGATTGGCTATTGACCATTGCTGATTAAAATCAATTTCTTGCCCTTCTTCCCTTGCCGGAGGTGGGGCTGAAAGTTCCAACCCTCTAATCACATGGTTATTTCCTCAGGCAACCAGCCCCCATCCTGTGGGAGTCGCTTCCTTGGAGTGCCAGCTCAGGTCTGGTTCAAAGGGGCTTATACGAATAACAGAAGATGCTCCTCCCACCCCTGTCCCTCAGGAAATTCCGAGGGTTTTAGGAGCTCTGTGCCAGGAACTGGGGGTGAAGACCAAATAGATATATCTTAGTATATCACAGTATCACAGGTAGGTTACAGAATCATTGGAAGGCTGCAGAAACAAGGTTTGGGAAACACGCTGAGACGAAAGGAGACCAGGTACCTAGATCTACACCAAAACCACGTTGCAGGGCCAGGCAGGTGAAGCAGGCCCCATGGCCGCTGTGTGCTCAGTGCGGCAGCCTGCTTGGAAGATACAGCTGGCCTTGGGTGCCCGATGCCACCCTGTCCCCAACCGCGTGCACGCTGGATATGCTGCTTTATAGTGCACCGCTGTAAAGAACTTAGCCAGTCTTCAAGCTCCAGCCTCAAGAATCCTAAGCCAGTGCGGCTGATTGATGAAGCCAAAGTCACGACCTGAGCCTTAGCTGCCTAGGGACCTGGAACCGAGAGGACTGGGGATTTTTACCTTCTGTAGCGGGAAGTGGTCCTTGCTGCCCGCCAGGATTCATGAGATGTAGAATTCCCCAAGAACCCTGACAAACGGCCATTATGTAAGTGTTATCAAAAGAAGACACTGGGAGCCCTTGACATTTGCAGCTTCAACACTTACGGTTTTTGCATTTCATTAGCTACGCCCAAAGGCCCTTTGTAAATGGACGTGAATTGAATGACTTTGCTGGAGCCAGTCATTTCCTAGTGAGTGAGCCAGGCCTGCCATGCCACTTGGACATCTCACGGGATTTCACTCTTCTCTACGAGTTCCAGCCTGTAGGTAACCTGCGTGCAGTGACTAAAATCTTTGTTTCTTGTTGGAGGAGTAGAAAAGCCTCCTAAAAATAAATCACTTGATAGTGCTAGAAATAGAAATGAGAAGAAAGTGAAGAAGGTTGAGAAACTGACTTTTTTTTTTTTGTGGCCACAAATAGAGGTTTCGGATAAACTTGGCATGGAATGCCAAGTTCAGCGGTGCCTAGGATCTCTGATACCAAGCGAGCTACCATGTGTGTCACATAGATAAAAGGAAAAGTGCTTTGGGAAGTTTTTTTTTTTTTAAGATTTTATTTATTTATTTGACAGAGAGAGACAGCGAGAGAGGGAACACAAGCAGGGGTAGTGGGAGAGGGAGAAGCAGGCTTCCCGCGGAGCAGGGAGCCCGATGCAGGGCTCAATCCCAGGACCCTGGGATCATGACCTGAGCCGAAGGCAGACGCTTAATGACTGAGCCACCCACGCGCCCCAGGAAGTTGTTAATGAGTGCTTCAGCCAGTGCAGAAACTGCTCTTCGAGAGAGAGGTTAAACTTTACTTAAAGATGAAGAGGCACAATTAACTAACCGAGGTTCTATTTTCTTTTCTTTGGGACTTTGGGTGCAAAGTGTTGAACATAGTTAATTAATACTCCTCACACAACAGACTTTATAAATAAGTTTACATCTGCATTTATAGAATTATTTAGGGTCTGAAATGCAATCACTTAAAAACTTTACGGTTATAATTTATAACACAATTTTGGGAGACACTATGTGGTATATTAAGGCTCCTGAAACGTCTTTGGAAAAAATCCCTTGCCATTGTCAAGGATCTCCCGTGTAAATCTCCTTATGGAAATCTTTTTTTCTACATTTTTTTTTCTTTAAAAGCAGAAGAGTGTTCTGGGTAAATGAGCACAGCTCCACCCTTTCCAATCCTTGGCCAACACAATGGCTTCATGATTCATAACCTGAGCAATGCTTATCCCAGATAAAGTCAGGATGTAGGGAAGTTCTTTCCACTTTTCCTCTTAAGAATACTTCCCGGGGCGTCTGGCTGGCTCAGTTGGTAGAGCATGTGACTCTTGATCTCAGGGTCGTGAATTTGAGCACCATGTTGGGTGTGGAGCCTACTTGAAAAAAAAAATAAAAAAGGAAACTTGCCAACCATGAAGGGAAGGTCTTTGGCTTTTGGTTCACAGGGGGAATATCATTTTTTAAAAAAAGATTTTATTTATTTATTTGACAGAGAGAGAGACAGCGAGAGAGGGAGCACAAGCAGGGGGAGTGGGAGAGGGAGAGAAGCAGGCTTCCCGCTGAGCAGGGAGCCCGATGCGGGGCTTGATCCCAGGACTCTGGGATCATGACCTGAGCAGAAGGCAGACGCTTAACAACTGAGCCACCTAGGCGCCCCAACATCCTTTTTAACAATCTACCCTCATTGTTCCATACTAGTAGGATGAGAACTTTCCACAGCAGTGCCACCCAGTTTTGATCTGTATGTGTGTGTGCATGTGTGTGTGAGAGAGACAGAGACAGAGAAAGAGGGATGGATTTCAACAAATTGTTGACCTCCGTCCGCTAAAGATAAAAGGTAGGAGGTGAGGCATAACATCAAGCCAACATTAAGGAAAGCCCAAGAAACTCGGATGATCTTTGCTTAGTGGGTAAGAAAGCACAGTCAGTGCAGTAAATAATTCCACTCCATAGATAACACAGTGATGAGAGTGACCAAGTGAATAATTTGATAGCTGAGATGCTTTTATATCTGTTAGACTATATGATGTGTTGTAATCATTGCTGAGTTGTTTTGAGATTCCTGCTTCATTTAATTGGGACTTCAAAAATTCTGGTAATCTGATGTATGCTTCCAGAGACTCTATCCCCACTCTGACCTGTAGAGCCTATGGAGTATCTGGACCACACCCATGCAAGGACAGAATTAATGGTTATAACCTTAGATTAGCCTGGAGAGGAAAACCTTGGACCCAGGAGCAGTGGTGCTGGTGAGCTGATTTCAGCACAGTATAAGGAAGAACTACCTAAGAATTAGAACTGTCAGGGGGAGCCTGGGTGGCTCAGTCGTTAAGCGTCTGCCTTCGGCTCAGGTCATGATCCCGGGGTCCTGGGATCGGGCCCCCGCATCGGGCTCCCTGCTCGGCAGGAAGCCTGCTTCCCCCTCTCCCACTCCCCCTGCTTGTGTTTCCTCTCTCGCTGTGTCTCTCTCTGTCAAATAAATAAATAAAATCTTAAAAAAAAAAAAAAAGAATTAGAACTTTCAGAAAATACAACAACCCTATTGAAGTATATTCTGGTTCTTTGTAATTTTTCACTACTGTAAGTAGTTCTGCACTGAACATCTTTGAAATACAGCTTTGTGTACTTCTCAAATACATTTGCAGGATAGATTCCTAGGAGTAGGGTGATTCCATTGAAAGGTATATGCTTTTCATATTTTCTGGGTACTGCCCAATTGCCTTCCCAAAAGACTGCACCTATTTCCCACAGCCTCATGAGTATGGATAACCCTTTTCTTTCTTTCTCTTTTTTTTTGGATAATCTTTTTCATTGTTTGATCAGGAATGTTTCCAAAATGGTGAACTGTGCTCAGGAATTCAGGTGTGGGAGCAGAAGATAAACAGGAGTGGGAGGGCCAGGGAATGCCGGAGTCTGGAAGCATACCTGTGAGCATTGAGCAGCAGATGTCGGAGAGATACTTAATCAAGGAGGCACACAGACAGGGCTCGAAGTCAGAGTGTGACCATCACTGAGAAGAGAGGTAAAACCAACATGCTGCAGTTACTACCAACATTTTCGTCTGTTGCTAGCGTCTGAAGTAGCTGGAACTACAGGTCAGATCTCTCTGCTGTGTGTGCCAAGGAAGAAAGCAGACCCGCAGTGAGTTTTGGCGAAGCCCAATGGGTCAGATATCTTTGCAGCACAGGAAATCCATTTCTCTAAACTACCTAAAATGCTGGGCTTGACTCTCTAAAATTTCTAGGAAATTTGAAATCTAGAGAAAAAATTTTGAGGAAATGTCATCCTTAGGTTTTTTTTAGCTCCTTTTTTAGCTATAAAGTTGTATTAACAAGGTAGAATTTCATTTCCTCATAAAGTGATCGTGTATGGTATTTGAATTTACAGTAGGACTCATTAATACAATGTTAATCATCCCTAACTGAACTTTTTATTTATTTATTTGAACATTTTATTTTACTTATTTATTTATTTATTTATTTATTATTTTTTTTAAATGGCTCTTTTTTTTTTAATGGCTCTTTTTTTTTTTTAAGATTTTATTTATTTATTTGAGACAGAGAGAATGAGAGACAGAGAGCATGAGAGGGAGGAGGGTCAGAGGGAGAAGCAGACTCCCCGCTGAGCAGGAAGCCCGATGCGGGACTCGATCCCGGGACTCCAGGATCATGACCTGAGCCGAAGGCAGTCGCCCAACCAACTGAGCCACCCAGGCGCCCTATTTTACTTTTTTAAAAGTAATCTCTACACCCAACATGGGGCTCAAACTGACAACCTTGACATTAATAGTTGCATGCTGTACTGACTGAGCTAACCAGGGGCCCTTGAACTATTATTAATTTTTAAAGATTTTATTCATTTATTTATTTTAGAGAGAGAGAAAGTGCGAGCGGGGGTGGGGGATGGAGGAGCAGAGGAGAAGGAAAAGCAGATTCTTCCCTGAGTGCAGAGCCTGACATGGGGCTCGATCTCTCAACAGTGAGATCATGACCTGAGCCTAAACCAAGAGTTGCACGCTCAACCCACTGAGCCACCCAGGTGCCCCTGAACTTACTTTTAAAATGCTTGAGTATTTGCTGTTAAAAGCTACAGATCTTAAATCCACATTGTTTTGCCAATTATGAGAAGTTGTGAATCTAGAAATAACATCATTCAAGGAAAATTAATGAAGGTCTACAGACTCAGTGTCTGACCCAGGGAGGTTGGGTAAGTGGGAGGGTGGGAGATGTAGGGGAGGGAACTTTCTTCTCAGAAAAGTTGCTGGGGAAAAGTAATATAAAAGGGGATTTCTCTTCTTCCCTAAATTTACTGAATATGATCTATTGTAATGTGGAAATTGCCTAATGAACTATTTTTAAAAACAAATTCAATAGGAGTTGATTCCCAGTAACTTGCAGTGTGAAAATAGGCCCTACACTTAGCCCCATCCCTTTTGTCTTTCCATCCTTCCAGCCAACCATCCACACACCCACTCATCCATCTATAGCAAATAATAACTAACAATTATGGAGTGTTTACTATGTGCCAGATACTATTCTAAGTGCTTTACATGCATTGCCTTGAACAATCTTTCCAACAATGCTATAAGGTAAGTTCTATTATTATCCCCACTTTATTTTTATTTTTTTGAATTATCCCCGTTTTAAAATGGAATCTGAGAGTTTCCCAATAAATTATAGAATTACTGTATAGCTCAGCAATTCCACTCCTAGGAACATACCCCAAATAACTGAAAACAGGAATTCAAACAATGCACAGGGGTGTTCATAGCACCTCCATTCATAGTAGTCAAAGATGGAAACAATCTAAATGTCCTTCAACAGACGAATGGATAAACAAAATGTGTTTATAGGGGCACCTGGATGGCACAGTCGGTGAGCATCTGACTCTTGGTTTTGGCTCAGGTCATGATCTCAGGGTCCTGGGATCTAGCCCCATGTGGGGCTCTGTGCTCAGCATGGAATCTGCTTGTCCCTGGCCCTCTGGTCCTCCCCCTGCTCGTACTCTCTCTCTCACTCTCTTGCTCTTTCTCTCCATGTATCTCTGAAGTGAATAAATAAAACGTTTTAAAAAATGGGTTTATATATCTATACAATGCAATATTATTTAGCCATAAAAAGGAATGAAATACTGGGGTGCCTGGCTGGCTCAGTCAGTGGAGCAGGTGACTCTTTTTTTTCTTTTTCAAGTTTTTATGCAATTCCAGTTAGTTAACATACAGTGTAATGTTAGTTTCAGGTGTAGAGTTTAGTGATTCATCACTTACATACAACACTTGGTGCTCATCACAACAAGTGCCGTCCTTAATCCCCATCACCTATTTCACCCATTGCCACCTCCCCCCCAGGATGCTTGATCTCAGGGTAGTGAGTTCAAACCCCATATTTGGGTGTGGCACGTACTTAAAAAAAAAGGAACGAAGTACCGATATAGGGCCACAACCCAGATGAACCTTGAAGACTTACTATTACTGAGAGAAGCCAGACTCAAAAGGCCTCATATTGTATGATTCCATTTTCATGAAATATCCAGAATAAGTAAATCCATAGAGACAGAAAGCAGATTAGTGGTGGCCATGGGCTGGAGGGAGGTGGCCACAGAGAGATTGCTTAATGGGCATGGGGTTTTTGTCTGAGGCAATGAAAAAGTTCCTGAACGAATAGTGGTGATGGTTGCCTAACATTGTACATGTACTTAATGCCACTGAATTGTACACTTTAAAATGGTTTAGGTGGTAAATTTTATGTTATGTGTATTTTACCATATTTTAAAAAAATGTAATTTGAGGCTCAGAGAATTTAAGTGACTTACCTACGTTAACAGCTGACATGTAGTGGAGCTGTGTTCTAATCCCAGTCATCTGGCGCCATGGATCATGTTTTTTAAAAAAATTACAGTGAAAAACTTTATTTGGGGTCATTTAGGAAATTTAGATACATTAACCTAAGCTGAAAATATCAGTATTCTAAGATCTCATTGGTGAAGCACATATTGGTGACACAAACACTAGATCTAATCTTCACAATGACTTTGAAAGTTTCGCATCATTTAGTTTGTGTGTGTGTGTGAAATATACAGAACTTAAAATTTACCATTTTAACCATTTTTAAAAAATTTTTTAAGATTTTATTTATTCATCTGAGACACAGAGATACAGAGAGAGAGAGAGCATGAGCAGGGAGAGAGGCAGAGGGAGAAGGAGAAGCAGACTCCCCGCTGAGCAGGGAGCCCGACGCGGGGCTCGATCCCAGGACCCTGAGATCATGACCTGAGCCGAAGGCAGACGCTTAACCATCTGAGCCACCCAGGCGCCCCGCATTTTAACCATTTTTAAGTGTACAGCTCAGTGGTATTAACTACATTACGTTGTTGTGAAACTCTCACTACCATCCATCTCCAGAACTTTTTTGTCTTCCCAAACTGAATCTTTGCACTCATTAAATACACAACTCCCCATTTTCCCCCACTCCCCCCACTCCCTGGCAACCACTATTCTGTTTATGATACCAGGCCCAGAGCCATTCCTGGGGTTGCAGAGAAAAATAAGACAAGGCCATGCCCCCGGTCTGTGTTTTTGTCCTCTAGTGACCTTGCCACTAGCTCTTCTTCACTGAGTCAGAGAAGTCCAGCTGCAAGACAAGAGTTCTGTTGAAGCAGGCCGAAGGGATGCCTGTGCGTGGGGAGCAGGAGAAGGAAGTCAGTGAATGAATTATGGTTGAGATGAAAGATGGAGGAAGAGATTTCAACAGGGAAGTCTGTTGGGAATGTTGAAGATGAGAATTGGGAATATAATCATTGCCTTCTTTTTACTTCAGATAATTCTGAGGAGTTCGTGAGATTTTGCAGTGGAGATATGCTTTGACATGCCAAGGGTGCTCTGCATATGTGCTGTGCATACGTGGTGCTCTCACATCACTCCGGAAGTGGATTTGTTTGAACGGCATAACTCAGGAGATCAGTTTCAATGGGGCATGCAGATGACTAGCTGGTTAGGGTATCGATTCCTCCTTCAAGACATTGGGCCACAAAGTGGAGGGCAGAAATAGTACAGTAGTTGAGATGTTAGGATCAGGTAAAGGTGTCATAGATATGGCTTTATTAGTTTTTTAAAAAATTAAAATAGTAATACATACTTTAAAAAAATCAAATAAGGGTGCCTGGCTGGCTCAGTCGGTAGAGTGTGTCACTTTTTTTTTTTTAAAAGATATTTTTGGGCGCCTGGGTGGCTCAGTTGGTTAAGCGACTGCCCTCGGCTCAGGTCATGATCCTGGAATCCCGGGATCGAGTCCCGCATCGGGCTCCCTGCTCGGCAGGGAGTCTGCTTTGCCCTATGACCCTACCCCCTCTCATGTGTTCTCTCTCATTCTCTCTCTCTCAAATAAATAAATAAAATAAAATAAAAATCTTAAAAGATATTTTTTTTATTTATTCATTTGAGACAGAGAGATACAGAGAGAGAGCATGAGTAGGGGGAGAGACAGAGGCAGAGGGCGAAGCAGACTCCCTGCTGAGCCGGGAGCCCGACGTGGGGCTTGATCCCAGGACCTGGAGATCACAACCCGAGCTGAAGTCCGTTGCTTAACCATCTGAGCCACCCAGGTGCCCCAGAGTGTGTCACTCTTGATCTTGGGGTTGTAAGTTCAAGATCCTCATCAGATGTAGAGATTACTTAAAAACAAACAAAAAAACCAAATATAAACAGAGGTGGATTTTCTCTGAAGCTAATAAAGCTTAAACTTCAGATCTGTCACTTGCATGGGCTCCTTCAAAGGCTGTGTATCCACTTTTGCAATTTTTATATTTTGTAATATTAATTTTATATTATTTTTCCCAAAGAAAACCCCCCAAATTGTTTACACTTCAGCTCCACAATAGAGGGCAAAAATCTAGTGAATCCCACCATGCAGATAATGATAATTCTCCACATTTCTTCCTGTATGTGTATCAGTACATTACTTTTTGCAAAGATTGGATTTTACTCTATGTACTATTTTGCAACATTATTTTTTTCCCTTCATTTTTGAGCCCCCTCTCCCCCAACTTTGACCACAGAAACATGTGAATGATTTAAGTAGTTTAACCAGGAGTAAAAAATAACAGAACCAGACCAACAGGAGAAGGCTAGAACATGGCAGAGGGCATGGCACGGGGAAAGGAGAGAGTATGTGGATCAGTCCTCACTGTTACAGACATGCTGCCTTGGTGTCTTATGCACCTGCTTGGTGTCCTCTATCACAGTGTAATGATGTAATTATCTGTATGATTTTAATTGACCTCTGTCTCTTCCATTACGTTGTAAACACTTTGGGGTGGATGGTAGCCTGATACATAGGTGTTTCGTAGATATTTACTGAATAAATGCTTGAATAATTGAATGTTGAGGATTGAGTTCAAGGAAATACTTGATGTGGAAATTAGTAGGAACTCTGCCAAGAGCTTCAGATGTCCAAGAGTTGCTGGGAAGATGTGTTTCAGGAAGGGTATTGACCTTGTGCCTGGAGAACCAGTAAGGAATGGCCTTCCTAACTCAAGTGTGCTACAGAATGGGCAATGCTGGTATTTTAGAAAGGACACTGGCAATTTAGAGAAGGTGTAGGTTTGAATCTTTTGAGGGGGGCAGGGTGTGTAGCTCAGTTTTTTATCTATAAATGGGACTACAAATCCCTACCTTCTGGGGTTATTATGGAAGTCCAATGAGTCAATAGATGTGAAAACCCCCAGCTTTGTTCCTGATACACAGCAGATGCCCAGTAAATTATTTTTGATTCTGAATCAGAAATCAGAGACCTATGTTTGGCCTTTGAGTAGAAGCAAGATGAAACTGAGAAGGGAGAGACCGTTTACTCCAGCTGGACAAGACTGGATTCAGTTGTGCAGTGTGCATGGTTTAAGCTCTGAGATGCATCACCTCACGACAAAGCCATCTCTTACACTGATGGTTGACTTGACAGTTAGTGGCAGAGGGGAAGGAAAGGGTATACAAGGCAGTTTCTTATTCCAAGGCTCTAGTCCATCCTTTAGGTGGTGGCAATAGATGAAACCAGAAGTGATCCCTGGGGGTCTTCTCCTTCATTTGGGGAGACCCTAGCATTTTGTCACAATTGTACACAGATGATGAGAGTATGGATATTATGAGTATTTGGGTACCAGATCTTCAATTGCCTTCTATTAATATACAGGAAAGGCCTTGGAAACCAATGGTTATACAGAGAGCCCAGGAAAGAGCCATGACCCAAGGACTATAGGGTTATCTATTTTTCCTTGACATTCATGGCCCTTTCAGGTGGAGGGAGGACCCAGGACAATGGCTGCTGATCGTGATTTGGAGATGGAGGATATGAATCTGAACATGGACAGAGACATGAAAGGAGAGCTGGAAGAAGAGAAGGAAATGAGAGAGGACAGGGGAGGTAAAGATCCCCTCAAGAATAAAAAGGTCCACAGGATTGTCTCAAAATGGATGCTTCCTGAAAAGGTTCGAAGAGCATACCTGGAGAGAGCTAACTGCCTCCCACCCCCTGTGTTCATCATCTCCGTCAGCCTTGCCGAGGTGAGTATGTTGGGTGGTGGGCACTAGAGCAAGTACCACTGGGGAACTGCAGAAAGACTGGGGGGAAGGAGAGGGGGCTTCGATCACATCTAGAGAAGAGACTGGATAACATGTAGGAAGAGAGCTTGGTGGTGGCAAGTTCAGCACACACAGAACTCAACCTCACCCTCTCTGGAGCCCCCTTAGGTCTTTCATATGGTCACAGTCACTTTCAGCCAAGGGTTGAGTTTTTTCAAGCAAGTCCCCTGCCCAGCAGTGACTACAATTTTCAGTGGCTTCATTTAATTTTAGTTGCTGGGGCTGTAGAAACCAAATAATCTTGGGGTCACAAATTGGTTTGATCTCATGAACCGACTTTGATTGATTGGTAAGGTCTTTTTGTGGAGCCAACACAGAAGCTAACCAGAAGAGCTATAGGCTCCCTCCAGATTTCAGTAGGGAAAAAAATGGGATCCCCTATTGATGTCTACTGTGGGCAGCATGTAGTGTGTTTTTAGACTCTGATCTCATCAGCCCTTTTATTTTTCAGAAAAAGAGTACAAGGCCCAGAGAGGTGGAATGACTTGCCCAAGGTCACATTTAGTGACTGGGCCAGGACTGGGCTTCTCCTAAGCCTCATCGCACCTGCCATGATGTCTCATAAAAGAATTGGCAGGGGATGGGTATGTGTGGGGTGTGACTTCAGGGACATTAGGAAGTCTCTAATGTAATCCTCTTTAATTCCCACGGATGTCTCAGTTTTCTTTTTTCTTTTTTTTTTTTTAAAGATTTTATTTATTTGAGACAGAATGAGAGAGAGAGAGAGCACATGAGAGGGGGGAGGGTCAGAGGGAGAAGCAGGCTCCCTGCCGAGCAGGGAGCCCGATGCGGGACTCGATCCAGGGACTCCAGGATCATGACCTGAGCCGAAAGCAGTCGCTTAACCAACTGAGCCACCCAGACGCCCAATGTCTCAGTTTTCTTAACAAGGACTGTATTAGGGTTCTTTAGAAAAATAGAACCAATGGGGTGTGTACATATACAAACACATATTATCTATCTACTATCTTTCTATCATCTATCTACCTATCAGCTATCTATATCTATCCATCCATCCGCCTACCTACACATGCCATCCATCCATCCAGCCACCTACCTACACATGTATATTGAGAGAGAGGTTGATTTTAAGGAACTGGCTCATACCATTATGGAAAATAGGCAAGTTCAAAATCTGGGGTAGGCCAGCAGACTGGAGACCTAGGTGTAAGTGTTACAGTTGGGAGTCCAGAGGCAGTCATACCGGCAGAATTCCCTTTCCCTCAGATGAGGTCAGTCTTTTCTATTAAGGCTTTCAGCTGATATGATGTGACCCCATGTTATGGAGGGTAATCTGCCTTATTCAAAGTCTATTGATTTAAACTTTGATCTTATCTAAAAAATATCTTCACAGAAACATCCAGAATGATGTTTGATCAAATTCTTGGCAAATTCATATAGCCAGGTTGACACATCACATTAACCAGCATAGGGACCTAGCCTCTTACGGCTCAGATAAAGAAAAGGCTAATGTATCAACGTTTCTGGCACACTCTATCATGTTATCCTTCCAGCCTATGGATTGGCGGGCCTACCCATGGTCCAATCAGGTGTGTGAGTGCTTGGCGAGTGTGGGAATTGGGGAATAAGGATAAGGTATAAGATACCAAATATGACTGCTGTAGCCTATACTGTGGAGAAGGCAGTTTTCTATAGAAGGGTCGTGGAGCGGGTGCTGAGATACCTATTCTCTCACAGAAAGATCCGTTTTTCAAATAAACTTTTGGAATAAACTTTTTATTTTGGATTAATTTTAGCTTTATAGAAAAGTTGCAAAGATAGTACAGAGAGTTCCTGTATACGTCTCACTTAATTTCTCCCATTACTAATACCTTATATTTCCATAGTACATTTGTCAAAACGAAGAAACTGACACTGGTATACTACTATTAACTAAACTGCGGGCTTCATTTGGAGGGGTTTTTTTTTTAAATTTTTTTAAAGATTTTATTTATTTATTTGACACAGAGAGAGACAGCGAGAGAGGAAACACGAGCAGGGGGAGTGGGAGAGGGAGAAGCAGGCTTCCCGCTGAGCAGGGAGCCCGATGCGGGGCTCGATCCCAGGACCCTGGGATCATGACTTGAACCGAAGGCAGACGCTTAACAACTGAGCCACCCAGGCATCCTCATTTGGAGTTTTTAATATGTATTTCTACCAGCTTTCCCATTAATGTCCTCTTTCTTTCCCTTCTGCCCCTCCAACCCCAAGTATCGCATTCCATTTAGTTTCTGTGGCTCCCCAGTGTCCTCTCATCTGTGACAGTTTCTCAGTCTGTCTTTGTTCTTCATGACTTTGGTAGTCTTGAGGCGTATGGGCCAGGTTTCTGTAGACGATTCCCCAACCTGGGCTTGTCGATGTTTTCCTCATGATTAGATCAGAGTTATGGGTTTTGGGGAGGAACACACAGAGGCGAAGTGCCTTTCTCCTCATGTCACATCGGGGAGTACGGGACATCCACATGATATCCCTGGCGACATGAGCCTCCATCACTTGGTTAAGGTCGTGTTTGCCGGGCTTCTGTGCTGTAGAACTATTATTGTTCCCTTTCCCTATTCTATTTCTTGGAAGCCAGCAGTGACTTAATTTCATATTAACTTGTAAGTAAAAGATGAAATGGTGGGAATGGGAAGAGGAGGGTGGAGGGTATTTAAGGGGGTAGAGAGGTTCAGAAAGAGTCTTCTTTATATTTGGTCTAGGGCTGCTCCTCATCACTGGAGGAAGTGGGATATGACCACAGTTATATGATCAGACATTTAACGGCAAAGACGTTTAACTCCTGTCATCTTCTGAGCACACACTGTGGAGGGGCCCACTTGAGAGCTAATCATTTGAAAGCAAGGTAGTAGTGCCCGTGGGCTTTAATAGGGCCACTCTCTGCAGAAGGTGGTTAACATTCATGTCTGCCCCTCCCTGGCAGTTGGCGGTGTTTATTTACTATGCTGTGTGGAAGCCTCAGAAACAGTGGATCACCCTGGACACAGGCATCCTGGAGAGTCCCTTTATCTACAGTCCTGAGAAGCGGGAGCAAGCCTGGAGGTTTATCTCCTATATGCTGGTCCATGCTGGGTAAGGAATGATACTAAGTTGCTGAGGTCGGAGGTGACTGCAAGTACTCCTAACCCCCAACATTTGGTCGGTGCTTTATTATTGATAAGGCACTTACATGTCAATAATACTCCTGCTGTTTTGTGTCTGAGGTTTCAGGGATGTGGTTACTCGCTCCATATCACTTGGCTAAGTTGCAGAACTAGAACCTCAACCCATTCGTGCTAACTCCAAGTCCAGTGTACTTTATATTGCATTATAACTGCCTGATACTGGTATTTATACAGGGATATTAAATGAGAAGAGACCCCATCATTACTAAACCACACGTATGTTCCCCTAGTTGTTTGATTTTGTTAAAATGTTCCCTTTAGGGTATGAATCAGTCCCTCCCTCCGTACCCCTGCCACACAGTTAAAAAGAATTAATTCATGAACGCTTTGTTGAGTGTATAATACTGTTGTCCATCTGGAATAATACGAGCAACAGGCAATGCAGTGCCTGCCTTTTAGTTATAGCTTCTTACATGCTAATAGTCCTTAATGATCTTGCTCAGAACCCAGGATTCACTATGCCCACTGCAGACAGTGAGCAGCTTGCTGGTGGCCCCGTTCAGATGAGGCCAACTTCATCGGTGTGATCTACCCAACCCTGGACCTTGAAGGATGACTCTGGCCAGGGGCTAACTAGCCATCGATGGCAGGACACAGGGCTCAGAGGCTTGACAAATAAGGACAAAATTGTTCATTGCCCAGTTTCTATGGATACTTTCAGTTTGGTTTTTCATTTAACATGCTCTGAACAAATGTGGTTCCTGCACTCAAGGACTTTAAAATTATAAGGGTGAACAGTCAAATAGTAAGGCAAGGCCATACAGTAGTTACTTAACTTCTTTGTGCCTCGGTTTCCACATCTGTAAAATGGGGTAATAGTACCTACCTCATAAGGTTGCTGTGATTAAATGAGACAGGGGTTATAATGTAATTTTTGCAGTACCGGGACACATAGTAGGCCCTCACAAAGAATCCTCAAGGCTGTGTAGGACAGGCCACATATGGGGTTGTAGAAGTTCAGAATGCTTCGGGCTGAAAGTAGCCAAAAAATCTAATGGGGGCCTGAACAAATGGAGGTTAATTCTTTACCAAATAAGGAGCCCCAAGGTATGTGGTTAGTTCATCAGCTTAAGGAAGCCAAGCCTCTTGGTTCTGTGCTGGCATCTCTGCTCTTCCCTTGACCTTTGTCTTGTGGTTGCAAGTTGGTGGCTGTAGCTGGGCGTTAAAAGCAGGAAGGGGAAGGGTAGGCCCACGTGCTGTTGACACCCATCCCTTCCGTCAGGAAAGCAGCTCTCTTACCAGTCTCCCATCGGCCAGAGCCACGGACATGGCTACCCCTCGCAAAGTCAACATGAGCTCTTCCAGCCTCACTAGAGGATGCAGACAAGCGATAAGGAAATGGATGTGGGATTAGTTACTGTAACATAAAGACGGAAAGATCAGAATGGGGATGGTTTCCCACATGACCTGGATCCAAGCTGGACCTGGAAGGGCAGATAAAATTTGGATGACAAAAGTTAGTATTTCTATTCCAGGTATATGACAGGATCTCATCCTTATGCCATTTCTGCTCTTGCTATTGCACAGCAGAAAGAACGCTGAGGGCGATTCTTTGGGTTTTTTTTGTCCTACTGGTCACTTCGTCCTCCAGCTGTTCCCAAAGGATAGGATGGGATGGCTTCCTTTGGCTTTGTTCAAATTCACAAAGGGCACATATTTCCAAATACTCTTTATGTCTGATGTCCCTGTAAGACTAGCACAACTGTCCCTGCTAGACTATTTGCGCTGAATTACATGTTAACTTCTTGTGTGTCTCTGAAGATGACTTGGGCAGTGATGGTTGTGGCTGGGTGTGCACGTGGTGATGAAGGTAAGTAATCTGTTCTGTAGGCTATGCCCAGAGAGCCTCTGCTGGGTATTTGTTAAGTAAATTATAACGCAAAACACAATCCTGAAAGCTAATAGGAAAGCTGCTACATGTTGTGAAAGATCCAACACCTATTTCATTTTTTAACTTTTTGGTTTAATCTGAAATCTCTCAAAAAAAAAAAATCTTGTGCAGTGTAGCAACTAAATTAAGGATGACTATAATGTGGGCATGTACCAAAATACATTCAAAGATTCTCCAGAGATGCCTGTGGGGTTTGACAGGCAAAATAATATGACTTTTATTTAAAAATATTTTTACCTCGGGGCGCCTGGGTGGCTCAGTCGTTAAGCGTCTGCCTTCGGCTCAGGTCATGATCCCAGGGTCCTGGGATCGAGCCCCACATCGGGCTCCCTGCTCCGCGGGAAGCCTGCTTCTCCCTCTCCCACTCCCCCTGCTTGTGTTCCCTCTCTCGCTGTATCTCTCTCTGTCAAATCAATAAAATCTTTAAAAAAAAAAAAAAAAAAAAATATTTTTACCTCTTTAAAAACTAGAATAAAAACTACCAGCACTTAAATATGTTACATGCCAAACTGTAGGACATGGGAGATATCAACTTTAGCTAGTGTTACTGGGTAAACTTTCTTTTTTATTCTGGTAAATTGTCTTTTCAACTTTTTTAAAAAAATATTTTAATTATTTATTTGACAGAGAGAGCACAAGCAGGGGGAGTGGCAGGCAGAGGGAGAGGGAGAAGCAGGCTCCCTGCTGAGCAAGGAGCCTGACTCAGGGCTTGATCCCAGAACCCTGGGATCATGACCTGAGCCAAAGGCAGATGATTAACTGAGCCACCCAGGCGCCCCTCAACTTTTTAATGTAGAACCGGGGATGGGGTTTCTCTTGCCATCTCTGTTTTATTAAAGAATATCCTAAGATTGCAAGACCTGTTGTTTATTTTTGTTTATTTTTTTTAAAGATTTTATTTATTTATTTGAGAGAGAATGAGAGACAGAGAGCACGAGAGGGAAGAGGGTCAGAGGGAGAAGCAGACCCCCAGTTGAGCAGGGAGCCTGATGTGGGACTCGATCCCGGGACTCCAGGATCATGACCTGAGCCGAAGGCAAGTTGCTTAACCAACTGAGCCCACCCAGGCGCCCGCAAGACCCGTTGTTTAAAAACCTATTGAAATTTGGGGTGCCTGGCTGGCTCAGTCTGTAGCTGGGGCGACTCTTGATCTCGGGGTTAAGACTTCCAGCCCCACGTTGGGTGTGGAGCCTACCGTGCGTGAATTAGGATTTTCTCAATACCGTGCAACCGAAACAAAATCAGATGCAGGGGGCTGACATAAAATGCCAATTGTCATCTAAGCCCAATTTCAAGTTTTGTTCCTTAAGCCATCCTCATCACTCTCTGTTTGATGTTGTTAGTCACTGTTATAAAACAGAACTTATAAAATAAATGTATACTTCCAAAATGTCCTTTTATCTGTTTTACATATTGAGGCTCCATGTTGAGATTTTACTTAAAAAAAGTCACCTAAAAAAATTAGAAAATGGAATTTGAACTAGAAACAATACACCAATGCCTGTTCATGTCCCAATGAAATAACTGTGTGGGTTAGTCATAATATTTGACTACTGTGTTTGTCTCCGCAGAGTTCAGCACCTCGTGGGGAATCTCATCATGCAGCTCGTTTTGGGTATTCCCTTGGAAATGGTCCACAAAGGCCTCCGAGTAGGGCTGGTGTACCTGGCAGGAGTAACTGCAGGTTGGTATCCTGAGGGTAACACAGAATCAGTGCCTCTGCACTCTAAGGAGGCAATGCACAAAGCAAAAGTAATAAACATTTAAGTCAAGATTTACTGCAGGGAACCTGATAAGCATTAGAAATAAGTTAATTAGGGGCAGCTAGCTGGCTCCGTCGACTCTTGATCGGGGTCATGAGTTCAAGTCCTACATTGGGTGTAGAAATTACTTAAATAAATAAAGCTTCAAAAAAAAAAACCCAAAAAACTTTAAAAAGTAATTAGAGTTAAAATATTTGAGATAAGATAAGCAGATAGCATATATATTGGGTAGTGACTTAACAGCCAGATTATGAAGGCCCAGTGTGTCAGGCTAGTGATCTTGGGAAGTCACATGAGCAGATTTGCTTTTAAGAAAGACAGCTTGAGGGGCGCCTGGGTGGCTCAGTCATTGAGCGTCTGTCTTCGGCTCAGGTCATGCTCTCGAGGTCCTGGGATTGAGCCCCGCATCGGGCTCCCTGCTCGGCGGGGAACCTGCTTCTCCCTCTCCCACTCCCCCTGCTTGTGTTCCCGCTCTCGCTGTGTCTCTCTCTGTCAAATAAAAAAAAAAAAAAAAAAAAAAAAAAAAATCTTAAAAAAAAAAAAAAAGCTTGAAGAGAACGAAGAGAAGAGCTATAAGGGCCCAAAGGCTCAGTAGAGACTAGCAACATATGCAGTGATGGCCTGAGGAGAAAATATTAGAATTCCCATCCATCCATTTATTTATTTATTGGAAACATTTTTTATTTTTAAAGATTTTATTTATTTGACAGAGAGAGGCATAGCGAGAGAGGGAACACAAGCAGGGGGAGTGGGAGAGGGAGAAGCAGGCTTCCCGCAGAGCGGGGAGCCCGATGCGGGGCTCGATCCCAGGACCCTGGGATCATGACCTGAGCCGAAGGCAGACGCTTAACGACTGAGCCACCCAGGCACCCCCCTTTTTTTTTTTAAATGAAACTTTTTTACATTGCAGTTGTATGAAGTCAATGCCTAGGGGGTCCCATGTATCCTTTAACCAGTTACCCCCAATGGTAACGGCTTGCAAAATTCTAGTGCAGTATCCTAACCAGGATATCCACCTTGGTACTGTCAAGGTGCGAAACGAGGATTCCTCACGTTGTATTTTTATAGCCATACCCTCTTCTTTCCCACCCCCCCATACCTTCCTTCGCCCCTGACAACCACTAATCTGTTCTCTATTTCTGTAATTTTCTCAATTCAAGCATGTTGTATAAATGGAATCAAATAGTATATTGCCTTTGGGATTGGCTGTCTTCACATAGCATCATTCCCTGGAAGACCCATGTAGGTTGTTGCATGTATCAATACTTCATTCATTTTAATCGCTGCGTAGTATTCCATGGTATGGATGGACCACCGTTTGTTTAACCCTTCACTCCCATTTGGGGCTATTACAAATAAAGCTGTTATAAACCTTTGTGTACAGGTTTTTGTGAAAAGAAGTATGGAGTTTTGTGAACAGAAGTTTTCATTTCTCTGGGATAAATGCCCAAGCGCACAGTTCTTAGGTTGTATGGTAGTGCCTATTGAGTTTTTTAAGAACCACCCAAAATGTTTTCCAGAATGGCTGTTCCTTTTTACATTCCACCCAGTAGTGTAGAAGTGATTCCGTTTTCCACATCCTCACCAGCATTCGTGTTGTTGCCATTTCTTATTTCAGCTGTGCTCAGAAGTGTGCGGTGATCTCTCATCATGGCCTTCATTTGCTTTACTCAAATGGCTAATGATGGTGAACACCTTTTGATGTGTATAACCTCGTTAGTGAAATACCTGCTCATGCCTTTGCCCACTTCCTAATTAGATTTCTTTCCTTTTTTTTCCTAATTAGATTTTTTAAAACCATTGAATTCTGAGAGTTCTTTACATATTCTAGATCCCAGTCCTTTACTCAATGTGTAGTTGACAGGTATATTTTTCTCCATGTGTAGCTGTCTTTGCTACACTGTTTTAATAGAGTCTTTAACGGGGAGCAAAAGTTTTTAATTTTGATGAAGTCTGATTTATCATTTTTTCCTTTATGAATCGTGCTCTTGGTGATGTCTAAGAACTCTTCACTGAGCCCTAGGTCCTGAAGATTTTCTCTTACGTTGTCTTTTATAGTTTTATGCTTTACATTGGAATATGTGATCTGTTTTGAGTTGGCTCACTGTTGCGTAAGGTATGAGGTTTAGACTGAGGTTCTTTTGGGGTTTTTTTGGAAACCCAGTGACTTCACAACAATCTATTAAAAATTCTGTTTCCTTCATTGAATTTTTTTTTGCACCTTTGTCAAAAATCAGTCAGCTGTACTTGTAAGGCATTATTTCTGGGTTCTCCTGTTTGTTCCACTGACCGATGTGTTACCCTCCACCAATACCATGTCCTCAATACCACTGTAGCTATACTATAAGTCTTGAAATCAGTGAGATTCCTCTCATCTTTTGCGCATTTTAAAGACTATGCATTTTTCTTTTACAAAGAGATGAGTGTCTAATTTGCTGACTTTTTTCCCCCTGTGGTAACAAATGGCTTTCAGTAGGATGCTACTGAACAGATGTTGTTGAAAAAGCAAACGCAAAATATGTTCCTTTGACGACATAATAGCATTTTTCATACAAGGAGAAAAAACATAACTGCTTTTCCAAAGATACTTATGCTCTGAAAGGGCATTTTAAAAACTAATGATTGGACATCGTTCTCTCATTGTGTGATTTTGCTGCTGGGAATGATGCAACAAGTCTTAGAAATTCACACTTAAAATGCGGGAAACAATTTCCTCATCAGTTTGAAGAGTTCTCAGTTAAGAGTTGTAGTGGGTTTTAAACATAGTTTATAACACTTTCTGATTAGTTTGCAAAAACAAATGACTGATGCTAGGAAAGGTGGGAATTAACAGGTAAATTACAACACAATTTTTTTTCATAATTGGAGTACGCAGAGTCAATAATGTAATCCTCCCATTTGAAACTACATGTCATTTTTAAATTTTACATTTTGGGGGGCGCCTGGGTGGCTCAGTCATTAAGCGTCTGCCTTCCCCTCAGGTCATGATCCCAGGGTCCTGGGATCGAGCCCCGCATCGGGCTCCCTGCTCAGCGGGAAGCCTGCTTCTCCCTCTCCCACTCCCCCTGCTGTGTTCCCTCTCTCACTGTGTCTCTGTCAAATAAATAAAATCTTTAAAAAAAAAAAATAAATTTTACATTTTGGCTATGACAGTGAGTAAGAGGAAATTTCTATAGAAAATAACTGAATTTAGAAGTATATATTTGTACTTTGGGGTTATATTTAATGAGGATTTTCAAAAAATAATGCTTATTTTATAAATCTGCTCATTGAAAGATTTTTTAAGTTAAAGACTTTATTTTTTTAGAGCAGTTTTAGGTTCACAGAAAAATGGAGAGGAAGACACAGAGATTCCCCATAACCCCTGCCCCCCCACATGCACAGTCCCCCTGCTCCCACCCATTTATCGACATCCCCCTGCAGATGGGTATTTGTTACAACTGATGAATCCTCCACTGGCACATCATAATCACCCAAAGTCCATAAAGAAGTTCACTCTTGGCATTGTACATTCTATGGTTTGGGGCAAATGTGTAATGACATGTATCCATCATCAGAGTATCATATGGAGTATTTTCACTGTCCGCAAAATCCTCTGTATTCTACCTATTCATCCTTACCCCCACTCTGACCCCCACCCCCTGATCCTTTCACTGCCTCCATAGTTTTAGCTTTTCCAGAATGTCATATGGTTGGAATCATATAGCATGTAGCCTTTTCAGATTGGCTTCTTTCACTTAGTAACATGCATTTAAATTTCTCCCTTGTCTTTTCATGGTTTGCTAAACATTTTTTGTACCAGGGGCACCTGAGTGGCTCTGTCAGTTAAGCTGCTGACTCTTGATTTCCGCTCAGGTCATGATCTTATATATCTTATAAATAAATAAAATCTTAAAAAAAAAATAGGGCCATGCTGCCTCTGATCCTGTGGGGGAGAATCCTTCCTCCCTTCTCCCTAGCTTCTGGTGGTGGCCGTCCGTCCTAGTCATTCCTTGGCTTGCAGGTGCAGCCCTTCAAGCTCTACGTCCATCGTCATGTGGAGTTCTCCTTTCACATTCCCCGTCTCCTCTAATAAGGACATGGTCATATTGGTTGAGGGGCCCACTATACTCCAATATGACCTCATCTTAATTAATCACAGCTGCAACAATCCTATTCCCACATGATATCACATTTTGAGGTACTGGGGGTTGGAACATCACATCTTTTTGGGGGACACAATCCGACCTTTTGCAGGGCTCAAAATTTTTTAACTGATGATGTTACTAGCCTCCTCGAGCAGTGGGGCCAGAGAGTAGGAAGCCTTTAGGAGATGGACTTGGCAATGCTCAGTGACATAGCTCCCCAGTCGGCTTCCCTCTACTTTTGTGGAACCTGTTTTTCCACCTTCTACTTCCAGTCCTGCACACACCTGTTTTTCCTGCCCTTGGAAGCCCCCGCAGCTTGATTTCGACCTGTGGAATCAGCCCTGCCCCAGTTTCAGAGGAGAGAGAGGAGAGAACGTGATTAACCTGTTCACATCCTCTGCCCATTTTTGCAATAGCTTCCTGGCAGGTGTGTCTCTCTTTGCTATTCTGGTCTTCACACTGCTGCCTGGGTCACCTTCCTCAAGCACAGATTAGATCATCTTATATCCTTCCTAAAACACCGACAGCGCCCAGAAGAAAGTCAAAACATCTAAGATTGCTCATTACCCTCCACTATGTGGCCCCATTGCCTTTCAAAAAAGAAATTATACATAAAGAGGTTAAGGGGAGCTTGATGTAAAATGTTTTTTTATTAACTTTTTTGATGTATGATTGACATACCAAAATCTGTACATAATTAATGTATACGACTTGATGAGTTTGTAGATAAGTATACACCTGTGAAATCTTCACTACAATCTATGTCATAAACATGTCCATCAATTCTAAAAGTTTCCTCTTGCCCGCTTTCTTGCTTTGCTTTTTTTCTAGATTGCTTAATATGTCAAATAACTTTAGTTTCCCCCCCTTTACTCCTGGCAAAGTGTGGTCCATGGATTAGCTGCATTGGTATCACCTGGGAGCTCATTAAAATGCAGAATATTGGGCCCCACACCAGACCCACTAATCAGAATCTGCATTTGAACAAATCCAGAAGTGATTTGTATGCACATTAAAGACAGAAGTGATGGTCTGCAATCCCACCCAGTGTTCCCCAGTCAGACTGATCATCACAATCTCCCGGAGAGCTTGTCATAGCTAAAGCCATCCAGATCCCACCCAGATCTACTGACTCAGAATCTCGGAGGATATGGCCTGGCATCTGTTTTTGTTTTGTTCTGTTTTCTGTTTGGTGAGGGATAATTGACATATAATAAGCTGCACATATTTAAGGTGTATAATATGGTAATTTTGATACGTGTATACACTCATGAGACTATCACCACAATCAAGATAATAAACGTATCCATCGCTCCCCAAAAAGTTTCTTTGTGATCCTTGAGAACTGCTCTCTACTGCCCCTCCCTGTCCTTTCCCTGGCAACTACTGACCATTAGAGATTAATTTGTATTTTCTAGAATTTTATATAAGTGCAATCATAGAGTATGTACTCTATTTTTGTCTGGTTTCTGTCAGTCAGCATAATTATTTTGAGATTTATCCATGTTATTATGTGTATCAATAGTTGACTCCTTTTTATTGCCAAGTGGTATTTCATTGTGGGGATATACCACAAATTGTCCATTCTCCTTGTTGATGGTTTCCAGTTTGGGGCTATTGCAAATGAAGCTTCTATGAACATTTGTGTGTAAGTATTTGTGTAATCAAATGTTTTCAGCTTTCTTGGGTAAATACCTAGGAATGAAATGGCCGGACCCTATCTGAGGGTATGTTTAACTTTTAAGAAAACTGCCAACATTTTAAAATAGCTTTACTGAGATAGAAGTCATATAGCGTACAATTCACTCATTTAAGTATTTAATTCAATGTTTTTTTAAAACTTAATTCACAGGATTATATTCCCATCATCACAATTGAATTTTACAACATTTTTGTCCCCTAAAGAAACCCTGCACCCCTCCTTACTCTTCACCCCATTCTCCCTTCCCCAGCCTTAGGCAACCACTAATCTTCTGTCTCTTTAGATTTGCCCATTCTGGACATTTCATACAAGTGGAATCATATAATATAAGGTCTTTCCTGATTGGTATTTTCACTTAGTGTAATGTTTTCATTGTTCAGTGATGTAGCATATATCAGTGCATCATTCCTTTTTATTAGACAATATTCCATTGTGTGGCTGTATGTTTTCTCTATACATTCACCAATAAATGGACGTTTGGGTTATTTTCAGTTTTCGACTATTATGAATAACACTGATATGAATATTTGTGTAGAATTTTTTTTGTTGATCTCTTGGATATATATCTGTAAGTGGAATTGTTAGGTTATATGGTACAAAGTACAGTTCACCCTTGAACATCGTGGGTGTTAGGGGCACTGATCCCGCTCACACAGTTGAAAATCCACATGTAATGTTTGACTCTCCCAAAACTTAACTACTAATAGCCTACTGTTGACCCAAAGCCTTACCAATAGCATAGTTGATTAATGCATATTTTGTATACATTATTACGTACTGGGTTCTTACAATAAAGTAAGCTAGAGAAAAAAATTGTTAAGAAAACCATAAAGGGGGCATCTGGCTGGCTCCGTCAGAAGAGCATGTGACTCTTGATCTTGGGGTCATGAGTTTGAGCCCCACTTTGGTATGGAGATTACTAAAAAAAAAAAATAAAACTTAAAGAAAATCATAGGGAAGATAAAATACATTTTTGGTACTGTACTGTATTAGTGAAAAAAAATTTACATAAGGGTGGACCTGAGCAATTCAAACCCGTGTTGTTCAAAGGTCAACTGTAGTTCCATTTTATTTTTATTATTTTATTATTTTTTTAAGATTTTATTTATTTATTTGAGATAGAGGGAGAGTGAGAGAGCAGGAGCAGGGGAGCAGAGGGAGAGGGAGAAGTAGGCTCCCTAGTGAGCAGGGAGCCCAAAGCGGGGCTTGATCCCAGGACTCTGGTACCATGACCCGAGCCGAAGGCAGACACTCAACCATCTGAGCCACCCAGGCACCCCTGTAGTTCCATTTTACACCTTCATGAGGAGTTCCAGCTCCTTCACATTCTCAACAACACTTGCTGTCATCAGTCTTTAATTTTAGCTAGTCTATTGGGTGTATGATGTTATCTCACTGGGACTTATTTATTTATTTAATTTATATTTAAAAAATAAATTTTGGGGGCACCTGGGTGGCTCAGTTGGTTAAGTGAATGACTCTTGATCTCAGCTTAGGTCTTGATCTCAGGGTCATGAGTTCAAGTCCCGTGTTGGGCTCCATGCTGGGTGTGGAGACTATATAAAAAATTAAAAAATAAAAATAAGTATTTTATTTTTAAGTAATCTCTACACCCAACACAGGGCTCAAACTCACAACCTGGAGATCCAAAGTTGCATGCTCCACTGACTGAGTCAGCCAGGTGCCCCTCTCACTGGGTTTTAATTTGCATTTCCTGACAATTAATGCTGGTGAATATCTTTTCATATGCTTGTTTGCTATCCACATATCTTCTTTGGTAAAGTATCTGCTTAAATCTTGCCCATTTAAAAATTGGATTATATTCTTTGTTATAATATAATAATGTATATTCTGATTATAAGTCCTTTATCAGATATATGACTTGCAAATATTTTCTCCTAGTCTGTTGCTTGTCTTTTCATGCTCTTAATAGTATCTTTTGAAGAAGAGGAGATTTAAAGTTTTGATAAAGTATAATTTATACTTGTAAATTTTAGGAACTGTGCTTTCAGTGTCAGCTCTTGCACATTTGTATGGGGGGTCAGATTTATCTCCATATTTCATATTTTTGATGTGCTGTAAATGGTACTATTTAAAAATTTTCTATTTCCAATTCTTCATTGCTGTGACATGGAAATAAAGTTGATTTTTTTGTACATTGACTGTCTATCCTCCAACTTAATTAACTTATTATTTTTAGTAGTTAAACAGTTATCTGCTTATTCCTATCTTCTGTTGGAATTTAATAAGGCAAAATCTTGTGGGCTTGCCCATGTTATCACCACTTCCAGTGTCCTCCATTACTTTGTATAATTCCATATTTTCATCTGATATTTTTTCCTTCTGCCTGAGAATTTCCTTTAACATTTTTTAATTAAAGATTTTATTTATTTATTTTAGAGACAGAGAGAGCATAAGCAAGCGAGGGAGGGGTAGAGGGAGAGAGAGAATCTTGAAGCAGCCTCCCCGTTGAGCATGGAGTCCGGTGTGGGGCTCAATCCCAGGACCCTGGGATCATGACCTGAGCCCAAGGCAGATGCTTAACCGACTGAGCCACCCAGGCGCCCCACTGTCTTTATTTATTTATAAAATTTATTTATTTGTCAGAGAGCACAAGCAGGGGGAGCAGCAGAGGGAGAGGGAGAAGCAGGCTCCCCACTGAGCAAGGAGCCCAATGCAGGACTCGATTCCAGGACCTTGGGATCATGACCTGAGTCAAAGGCAGAGGCTTAACCGACTGAGCCACCCAGGTGCTCCTGCTGTATTTATTTATTTATTTATTTATTTTTAAAGATTTATTTATTCATTAGAGAGAGAGAGAGCGAGAGAGCGAGAGAGGGAACACAAGTAGGGGGAATGGGAGAGGGAGAAGCAGGCTTCCCGCTGAGCAGGGAGCCCGATGTGGGGCTCGATCCCAGCACCCTGGGATCATGACCTGAGCCGAAGGCAACCGCTTAACCGACTGAGCCACCCAGGCGCCCCTGCTGTATTGATTTTAAAAAATATTCTTCTTTATGTGTTTCATGTTCGATACTTTTACTGCCATGTCTTCATGTTCACTAATCTTTTCTTCTGCACTAATGTGCCATTAAACTCAACCAGTGTATTTTTCATCTTAGACATTGTAGTTTTCTTTAGAAATTTGAGTGTTTTCTATCTTGTGGGTCTCTACTTAATTTTTGGACAGATAGTATATAGTTGTATTTATTGCCATTATTGGCTAAAACTTACACTTGTGTCAGTTTGGGAGGTTTTAATTGATTTTTCTTTTTATTATGGGTCATATTTTCCTGTTTCTTTTCATGTCTGACCATTTTTGTTTGGATGCTAGGCATTTAACCTTTGGATGGTGGATATAGTATTCCTATAAATATCCCTAAATTTGTTCTGGAACACAGTTATTTGGAAGTAGTTTGAAACTTCGTGGTAAAATTTGCTAGGCAAAACTGTGTTTTTGAGTCATGTTTAGTGCTAATTAATACCCACTACTGGTGTAGGACCCTTCTGTGTACTTTATGCAATGCCCCATGAATTATGAAGTTTTTTGGTTTGGAAAGTTACTTAGCCTCTCTGGTGCTGGGTGAGCAAAGCTACTTGCTCTTCCCTCTACTCCTTTCTGGTGGTTCTTTCCTTGGCTTAGGTAATTTCCTCATGTGCTCCTCTCTGGAGTTCTTTCTGTGCTGCTCCTTCCTCTCTGGTGCACTGTCTTGCAAACTACAGCTGCCTAGGACTATCTGGACTTTAAATGCTATCTCATCAACTTAAAGTTTACGGAGATCTACCTGGTTTCCCCCTTCATGCATTGTAACCTGTAATCTCTGTCAAGGCAGTAAGCTGGGCAATCAGACAACTCACCTATTTCTTGTCTCTTAGGGTTCACTGTCCTTTGTTATCTGATGTCCAGTATCTTGGAGATCAATGTTTCATATATTTTGTCCAGTGCTTTTAGCTGTTTCAAGCAGGAGAAAATCTTGTCCTTGTTATTTCATCATGGCCAGAAGTGGACATTTGTATCTGTGTTTTAAAAATAAATTACTCATATGATTAAGGCAACCACTCCAGCCCTAGTCTGAAAGCTGACATTTGAGGACCATCCCCTAAACCTATTGGACTACTCACTGATTTTTAGTCATCCATATACCTTTGTTTCTATGTCTTTGCTTTTCCAGTTCCCTAAGTCCTGAATACTTTCTCCTCCTTTGTTTTCCTTCCAAATCTTAAAGGTATTTTAGAGTTTAATCAAAATGCTATATCTTCCTTCTCAGAGTAGCAAGGCTTCCACCTCTGCTGAAAAAAATCATTTTTTCCTAAGTGCTTCCATAGCAAATTCATTACATTAAGAAATCATAGTAGTTCTGTTCTGCATCTTATAATTGTTTACTCATCTGTTTGTAAGATTCTTAAGGCCACTTTGTCTTTCTTGCACAAAGCAAGCATTACATTGTATCCTAAGGAATGAAATAGAGCCTTAAAAGCAAATAACTAAGTAGTACAACAAAGCAGTAGAGAGAGAACATCTTAGAGTTTGCATAAGGTGGTTTTAAAGTCTTGTTTTGGTTCAGGCAATCTAAGATTGGGTTGAAAAATAGGTTTCCTCTTGTTTGGTGAATCTGATAGAATACTTTGTTGAGAAGGGTTCTGAGGCCACATATTTACTCCCTGAGAAAGCCAGCCATTAGATAATAAGATGTTGGAATGTCTCAGGTATTGTGTTAGTTTTGGCTAAATGTGTGCAGTATTTTGAAACAATAGCTAACAAGTACATAACACATGTCAGGCAGTGTTCTATGCATGATGCACATCTCAAATCATTTACTTCCCCTGACAATGCATTGAGGTAAGTTCTATTAATATCCTCTTTATGTAGGGAAACTAGGGCACAGACAGGTTAAGAAACTTGTTCAAGTCACACAGCTGGTAATTTCGGCTCTAGAGTTTGTGCTCTTGGTCCCTGTTATACTGTCCTCATATTGAGCATTTAATGTTTCAGAAAAATTGAGGTAGTTAGCTCACATAGCTATACTTTTAAAGTATGGAAGGGACAAACAAAATAAACTTGTTGCTTGTTAATATGATAACGGTCCAAACTTTCCAACTTCTGCCTTAGATTAGAAAGATTTATCTTTCACAATTCTTACAGTTACGTGTGATCCTTTGTGTTTTCTTTCTTTAGGGTCCCTTGCCAGCTCCATTTTTGACCCACTCAGATATCTTGTGGGTGCTTCAGGAGGAGTCTATGCTCTGATGGGAGGCTATTTTATGAATGTTCTGGTGGTAAGAACTTTGGGAATGGAATCTATGGATTTTTTTTCTTTTAAAGAATAACTGGTATTTGGATCAGGGAATCTTCATCATGTTTACTGAGCACTCATCTTCCTTCTGGGCACCAGAATTTTCCTTTCATATTTTATCTTTATTTTTTTTCCTGATTTCAAAAGTGATGAATACCAAAAAATTTTTTTTTAACTTGAAAAACAGTCAAAATCTCAAATATAGTATCTGTTAACAGTTTGATATACATCCTTTCAGACCTTTTTCTAGATGTATTCAAAATCCTGCCAAAATTAAGGCTACAAAAATGGATCCGCTATTGAAGATACTGTTCTACATCTTTTTTTTTTTTTAAGATTTTATTTATTTAACAGAGAGAGCACAAGCAGAGGGAGAGAGAGGGAAAAGCAGGCTCCCTGCTGAGCAAGGCGCCCGATGTGGGACTTGATCCCAGGACCCTGGGATCATGACCCAGGCTGAAGGCAGCCGCTTAACCGACTGAGCCACCCAGGTGTCCCTATACTGTTCTACATCTTAACATAGAGTTATCTTGACCCCACCTACCCATATCACTACACAGAAATCCATTTCAGTCTCTTCAAGTGCCCCACAGCACATTATATAGCTGTACCCTGATTTAATCCTTCAATGAAAAAAAAATTGGGCTGACTTCATCTATTCACACTTGTGGATAATGCTGTAAGGATGTTCTCTTACATTTATCTTTTTGCATTTGTGTGTGTGTGTTGGTAGGATAAATTCCTAGAAGTGGATTTACTGGGTGAAGGCTTTAAATTTTCATAGATAAATGCCAAATTGCCCTCCAAAGTTGGCATACCATTTTATACGCCCATGATATAGTATGTAAGAATGTCAACCACTTTTCAAAACAGTGTTAAATTCTGACTAGTTCTTAAACCCTTTAACCATATAGGTATAATTTAAAAATATTCTAGGAGGAAAATATGAAGCAATTACAAAACTATTCCAAGAATAGAAGCTATTTAGAAAAATGTTTTTCAAACTTTGGATTGCAACCCATTAGTGGTTGTGAACACAGTTTAAGGAATTGTGTCCAAAAATTAAACAAAAAGAGGGGCACCTGGTGGGCTCAGTAGGCAGAGGTCTTGGGGTCTTGAGTTCAAGCCCCATATTGGGCATGGAGCCTACTTAAAGTAATAAAAAATTTTTAAAAAGTTAAAAAGAAAAAAATTTAAAAAGTTTCAGTCTGTATCACATGTAATACTGTTTGACTTATGTGTGTACTGGATTTTTATGTAAATTGTTTCTTAGTGTAGGTTGTGACCACAACAGTTTAAAAATAATTGATTTAGAATAAACATGGGTATTTCAGTGTCTTTCCTCTTTGGGAAGAGAGTTAATATATTGAAAGGGAAGAGAGAACTAACTCAGTAAAGTGGAGATGTCTTTCTGATTCAGTTTTTTTTTTTTTTGAAGATTTTATTTGATTTTTTTAAAAGATTTTATTTATTTATTTGACAAAAAGAGACACAGTGAGAGAGGGAACACAAGCAGGGGGAGTGGGAGAGGGAGAAGCAGGCTTCCCGCCGAGCAGGGAGCCTGATGCGGGGCTCGACCCCAGGACCCCGGGATCATGATATGAGCCGTAGGCAGACGCTTAACGATTGAGCCACCCAGGTGCCCCCCTATTTATTTATTTGAGAGAGAGAAAGAGATAGAGAGAGAGAGGACATGAGCTGGGGGGGAGGGGCAGAGGGAGAGGGAGAAGCAGACTCCCCACTGAGCAGGGAGCCTAATGGGCGGCTTGATCCCAGGACCCCAAGATCACAACCTGAGCTGAAGGCAGACACGACTGAGCCACCCAGGTGCCCCTGACTTAGTAGTTCTTTAGTAACACAGGAGGGTACTGTAAGCTGGACTGAGATTTTCTTTTTAAAAGATTTATTTATTTATTTTGGAGAGAGAAAGAGAGAAAGAACAGGGGGAGGGGCAGAGGGAGAGAGAATCTCAAGCAGACTCCCCTGCTGAGCACAGAGCCCCACACAGAGCTTGATCTCACGATCCCAAGATCATGTATGGCCTGAGCTGAAATCAAGAGTTGGACACCCAACTGACTGAGACAGTCAGGTGCCCCGGACTGAGATTTTTCAAAGCTAAAATGAAACTTTATTTTTTTAACCAATATTTTAAATTTTTTTGAAATTATCTAAAAGAATTAATACCCAGATTTTAACTAACTCCTGTTTGGAAAGAGGATAAAGTATTGAATGAATATTAACCAAAAAAACCTTAGAAATATTTCATCAGACTTAGTTTGACAGCATCTATCTATCTATCTATCTATCTATCTATCTATCTATCTATCTCTATGACATGTTAAGTATTGATTTCATATTACTGATACTTAGATTTTTTCCTAATACAATTATGTCTAGTTCACATCATGAAATTAAATATTGATTTTGTTCCCTAAAGTGCAACAGCGTTGTACTTCCCAAATACATTTGAAAACTGGGCTGCAACAGTATTGCTTTATTTTGTAAATATCTGACACTCAAACTTTCATCTTCAGATGAAGAGAGTACAGTTGAGGGTTCATTTGCCAATAGATAGCTTATATTATTTTTATTTATCTCTTTGCAAGAATTTTCGAGAAATGATTCCTGCCTTGGGAATTGTCAGACTACTGATCATCATCCTTATAAGTAAGTTTGTTTTGTGAACCCTTTGCACCTATCATTTTATCGGTTTGACCTCCAGAGGGGCTCACTTTCCCTAAACACTAGCATGGAGTGACAAAGAATTGTGGCTCCACAGCCCTAAGCAGAAAGGTAAATGGCAAGGTTTTCACAGACCCCCGTGGGTGGTTTTTAGAGGTGCCTCAGGAATGAGTTTTTGCTTTTTGTTTCTTTCTGCAGTGGGGGAAGTCAAGAGAGTAGAGCTTTAGGTACTCTGTCTACTTTAACCACAATAGCTTCACTTATGTTTCCTCATTCATACATTGGATTTTGGGTTGTTCTCATTCATACAATGGACTCTGTATATGATTTTGTCTGAAACGGGGAAAGCTTGAAAACCACGGACATAATCTATTTTCTTCCAAAATTTTTACATTTTCGGATTAAAAAAAAAACTGAACTAGGATCTAAGCATGGAGTGATGGCTGAGGGTTGAAGACAGGAGCAGAGGGTGAAGGAACGGAGAGGTCAAGGAACTAGCAGGATGGTGAATGTGGCTTTTGAAATCTCCAAGAATTAGCATAGAATTACATGCTGAAGGAATTTAGGAAGAGTGCTCAATCTGGAGAGGAGGCGGAACTTTAGCTGAGTCTGAACGTCATGGGAGATTTTGGGTGGTGGCAGGCAACACTGGGTAGAAGAAAAAGGAGCTAAGGCCGGACTAGTAACTCGTGTTTCTGGACCTGCTCCGGCGGAAGCTGTAGTCGCACGGAGGAGGGTGGGGAGAAGGCAGACCCTGGGGTCAGACGGTAGGGTCGCATCTGAAGGCCAAGATGGAGGCGATACTTGATAAAACCCAAGACTTCGGCTGTCCACATGGTAAGAAGAAATGGTCCTGCTAATTGGTATCAAGAGTTCAATTATCTGCATTGCTGGGAATAGGGCCAACTACCTCTGAAGAAAGAGATTAAATCAGTCTCTTTCCAGTTTATGGACAGTTTAGCAGTAAAAACAATATTTCATCCTGAGAAAGATAAGTGACTTATTTATAGGTTACACATACTCTTCTGTAATAGTTTTGTCCATAAGAAATTGAAAATGTGAGAGTAAGTTGTGAGCACAGAAAGGAAAGCAAGTGTCTGGAGTTAATGAGGAAAGTCACTGGGGCGCAGAGCTGCCACCTGGGCTGTTAAGCATCACAACCGGGACCAAGGGACAAGTCCCGTGACCAAAACATGTTGCTACACACAGGTTACCTGGTTTTCGATCTGTTTCCTTTAGGACAATTATGAATGACTTTGTAAAATGACCCCAAACCCTTGATGGGGAAATGGTTTTAATACTCTTCAATGTTGGAGTAAAAACCCTTTCCTTATGCACAGGGAGTCTCCAAAAATAGTTTATGTAACATTATGTCATTCCTGAGGTAAGTAATAAAGTCACTTTATTTTACAGAGTAGCTAAGACCCGTTAACATTAACCTTCCCCACTCCCTGGCATGGGCCACTTCTAAACGTTCTTTGGCCTGGTTTACCTACTGTTGAAGATGAGGCAAGTTACAACACACGCCAGATTAACAAAATACAAGTATATTTTTAGTTTAAATACACTTCCTTGGGGAAGTGTATAGGTAAAAAAAGGTAAATTATTATTCTTAATTATGAAGGACAATTGGCCTGAAGGACCTTCCTTCATGAAGCCTTCTTGTTGGATGTGTCTACTAACAAGGCAACTGAGCTTCCTTTTTGAAAGAGAACATCTCACATGTTCACCCTTCAAAAAAAATCCGTATAAAGGCAACTCTCTTAAAATCAGTGTCAAATTTTTAGCAAGGACAGTAACTTGGTTTATTGGGAGGGAAGACATGTCTCAGTGTAGCTAATGCAGCAGACGTAGAAGCAAACTCCCCTAGGAAGCAGAAGGAGCCGGGCAGAGAGATGCAGAAAGGGCATGATCAGAGAGAAAGTGGTTGGAGGAACGGACGTGCTAAGGGTTACAAGAACTTTTTGAGAGGAGGCCTCCTCCTCTGGATGACTAGGCCAGAGTAATAAGAACTTTCCTAGTTCTGTCTCTGTGTTATTTATTTACACTGGATTAGGAAATACAAATGATGACTGAAAATACAACACAACCACATTTGTCCAGCATGTTGTGTAATAGTCATTCACAGTTAAATTAATATTGAGTACTTCCTTGACCTCAATTCCCGTCTAGTCACTTGAACATCAATCAATACAGTATTGAAAGGGAAACTAGCCACAACACAGGGTCCTGATGCTATTTTCCCAAAGGCAAGGACTAGGTCTTCCCATCTCCGGGGACACAGTGGCTTACTAAGTGGAGCACAGGGAGTTGGGGGATGGCTGTGGAATGTGACAGCTACACGAGATGTTTCCAAGTGCAGGGCACATGGAGGCGGAATTCTTCTAGGCCACGAAACCCTGGAAGCTCCTTTTGCATCATGGATCTGACTTATTGGAAGAAGGTCTGAGTTCTGGCTCTCACTGTTCCATTGGAGAATGTGGACTCATCTCCTTACTTGGCCCATCATCAGTACTCTGGTGGTACTTAGAGGCAGTTAGTGTGGTAGGTGAGAGGGGTGCCCACATAGCCAGACTTCTTAAGGTTCAAATCCTGCCCCTGCATCTGAGCTGTGTGGCCTTGGACAAGTACTTACCCTCTGTGTTTTGGTTTCCTTATGGATAAGATGCCACCATCATTCCTCACTTGGATTGGTGCCATATAGTTGATCTAGCTGGTCTTCTGCTCCTGTCCTTGCTCCCTTACATTCCTTCCTGTATAGCAGCCAGAATGATCTTTTAAAAGCATAAGTGGAATCATGTCACTCCTTTGCTCAAAAGCTTTCAAAGGTTTCCTACCACTTGGAGTCAAAGTCCTTACAGTGGTCCATAAAGCCCCTACGTGATTTGTCCCCTGCTCCTTGCCTATCATTTTATCCCTAATTGTAGTCCAGAATCACCTGGAGTTCTTGTTAAAACACAGACTTCTGACCTTATCTTCAGAGTTTCTGGTACAAGTCTGGGGTGGGCCTGAGAAGTTTAATTTCTAGTAAGTTCCCAGGTGAATGTTACTGTTGCTCTTGGAGGGGCAGGGAGTCACACTTTGAAAACCACCCATCCAGCTAGCACAGCTGCTCTGGTCTTCCTCCAGCACATTGGGCACATTCCTGCCTCAGGAACTTTGCACTTGCTCTTCCCTCTGCCTGGAAGACTCTTACTTCAGATGTCAGCATTGCTTGCTCTCTTATCTCTGCCAAATGTCATATTCTCAGTGAGATTGTCCCTGACTCTATTAAAAATCACACCCTACTCCCAGCATTCCTAATCCTCCTTCCTCTCTCTGCATTTTGTCCATTTGCTGTACTCTTTGTTTTATGTTTTACTAATTTGTTTGAGAGCTTCCCCCAACAGACCGTCAGCTCCATGAGGCAGGGCTGTCTCATCTGTTCACTGCAGTATCTCTACCACCTGGAACGGTGCCTGGCGCACAAAAGATAACCACTCAGTACATGTGGGATGAATAAATCTGTCAAGCGGGATGATATTTCATAGGGTCCTCGTGAGGATTAGTGAATTGATACTCATAAAGCTCTTACAGTAGCACCTGGTACAGAGTGAGTCCCCATAAATGTTAGTTGCTACCGTGACTAGAAGAGAACCCAAAACATCTGGTGCATTGTTGTGGCAATCCTGGGGCTTCATCAGCTTGTTTTTCTTTCTAGTTTTGTCGGATATGGGATTTGCTCTCTATAGAAGGTTCTTTGTCCCTGCAAACGGGTCACCGGTGAGTTCAGTTTATTATTTTTTCAACAAGAACTTGTTTACCTATCATACCAATAGCTAAAAAGGGTCACTGAATAGGGGCAATAAGTCTGTGATTTAGGGCAGCCAGATTTCCATTTGGAAGATAAACAAATTCCTGAGGAAATCAGACTTTTGGATTGTCCTTTTCACTTAACTCTCTCAGAGACCTGACTGTCGTCAGCTCTATTTCTTTGCACTTGCCCTCCTGGTGGCTCCTGGAGCAAAACAGGAGAGAAGGGATTTCACTGTCCACAGAGAATAAAAAGCAGATTGGAGAACAGCAATGAAAATTTGGGTCCAGATGAATTTGCAGGATTAAAAAAAAAAAACTGACTGAGATTTCCAGTTTTGTTGTTATTAGTCTTTGAATTGGGTAGTTTGTTTGTATATTTGTGTGTATACGTCAGCTGTATTTTCATCCTGACATTCCATTTATGTGGGGTCAGACGCGGCTCCTACAGAGATCCCTTGTGGTAATGCAACACATTCTCTTGACATATAGAACCATCCAGAATGTGATGGTGACAGAGAATGAGAAACAATGGCTCGGTCCTGTGCACTCGGAGAGTTGATGAAATGACATTTTTTAGCTCTGCATGTTTTCAGAACATCTCTCTGCATATGGGAGTTTTGTGTCTCTTTTGCTTCACCTCCTTGTCCTTCAGGCTTTTAAGGCTCTTGTTTGACTCTGATGGCATTTGTGTTTTAGGAAGAGGGATGCAACTGAAATATACAATTAGCATTTTCTTCACTTATTTTCATTTCTCCCCTTTTCCTCCCAAGGTGTCTTTTGCAGCCCACATTGCAGGTGGATTCGCTGGAATGTCCATAGGTTACACTGTGTTTAGCTGCTTTGATCAGGCATTGCTGAAGGATCCGAGATTTTGGATAGCAATTGCAGCTTATTTTGCTTGTGTCTTATTTGCTGTGTTTTTCAACATTTTCCTCTCCCCAGCAAACTGACCTGCCTCTAATATAAACCAAGTAATACAAAGAGCCATCTGGGAAAAAACTGAAGTCTATGAAGAGACAAGTCCTTGCAAATGCTAACAATTTTTTAAAGAGGTCAGAACACGACTGAAGTCCTCAGTTGCAAAGACTGTTTACAAAAGGGGTTAGGGTTTAGGTAAGGGGCTTCTGAACGCAGAGGGAGGGAAAAGGAAGAGAGAAAAGGGGAGGGATGGAAAAAGCAGGATTGGCTCTTTCCAGACATGTGGTGTGCATTGTAGGGATACTCTAAGAGACTTGCTCTCCTTGGAGGATATATAGTAGAGACTGCTTGATAGAATCTACAAATACCTGTACTGTTCTGATAATAAAAACTTTTCATACCTGTGCCAGACTATTGATAATCACTTTCTATCACTGTTGGGGTGGATAGATCACTCTTTGGGGTGCTTTATATACATTATTGTTAATCTTTTCAACAACCCAGAAATGTAGCTATTACTCTCTATCTAGAGAGGACAACATGAAAACTCATTAAAAAAATCAAGTAACTTGTCTAAGAGGGCACAGGATTTAAAGGTTGGTAATGACTCGAAAGTCCATATTCTCCTCCCCTACCGGTCTAATGAGGCTATGTGTCCCAAATACTGAAAGCTGAGAGTATCGTGGGAGTATAGGAGCAAACATTTCTGTGAGTACGCCATAAATGGTAGAAGTATCTTATAAAAGAAGACTGAAAATTTTCTGGACTGCCAGTTTAAGATTCTAGAAGTGTGTCTAGGATCCCAAGGAACCTAGAACTAGCTTTCTGGTGCATACTGGGTACCTGGACTCTGGATTCTCATCCTTTACGTGGCTAGTGGCTCTCCTGGGAGTGGGTAGGATTTATTTACATAGGGTAAAATGTCAAATCTGAAAGCTGAGAAGCCTGTCTCCTTTCTTATTATAGAACCTAGGTTATTGGCTTTTTCTTTTTTTTTTTTTAAGTAGGCTCCATGTCTGGGAACCTGGGTGGCTCACTCTTGATTTTGGCTCAGGTCATGATCCAGGGTCTCGGGACTATGGGTTTTAACAGGATAAATGAGATTATACTACACGTGTTGCTCTGTACCTTGCTTTACAATGTGATGCTGGAGACCTTCATTCTCTGAGTTGCCAGATGATAAAGATGTATTGTGGTTATTTAACCACGGCTCTACTGGACACTGTTGATTTTGTACTATTATCGACAGTGCTATGTGAACTTCCTAGTACGTGTAGGATGCCTTTGAGTATGTTTGCTGAATGAATATTTTAAGCATCCACAAGCAGAAATGCTGTTAATTTTGATAGATTTAAACTGCCTTTTAAGTAGTGCATCCATTTATATTCTTACTGACAGATGTTAGTAAGTTTCCTTATACTTTTGCCAAAAGCAGGTATTGTAAATCTTTGAAAAATCTGCATTTTGATAGTTAAAAAATAATACTTCATTTAAATTTTATTTGTCTAACTACTGAGGCTTAGTGTTTTTCAAGTTTATTAATAATTTATATATTACACATATGTAATTTATATAATATACAAATATGAATATATATGTATAACTTTTTCCCTGTGAAATAGTTGCATTGAATCTGAAAAGTATCTATTAATTGGCAAAGAGCCCAGAGAAGGGGTGTCTGGCTGGCTCAGTCTGTAGAGCATGCCACTCTTGATCTCAGGGTTGTAAGTTCAAGCCTCATGTTGGGGAGTAGAGATTACTTAAAAATAAAAAATCTTAAAGAAAAAAAAAAAAAAGCCCAGAGAAGAAATAGTCATCTGTCATGTCCAACCCATCAGGTCACTAGCTCTGAAGAGAGACCTTTAATGACCTAAACGGAAATGTAATTGTTCATAACAGAAAACTAGATAGAGAAACAGAATTCATCGAATTATGAAACTGTTTTTAGGGGCGCCTGGGTGGCTCAGTTGGTTGAGCGACTGCCTTCAGCTCAGGTCATGATCCTGGAGTCCCAGGATCGAGTGCCACATCAGGCTCCCTGCTCAGCAGTGAGTTTGCTTCTCCTTCTGACCCTCCCGCCTCTCATTCTCTCTCTCTCTCTCATTCATAAATAAATAAATAAATAAGAAACTGTTTTTAGTCAGAAAGAGTTTTTGGTACTAGAAACATGGTTCACATTATAATTGGGTTCCCCAGGGGGCAAAATTACTGTAAAAAAAAAAAGCATACAAACATCTGGTGTTTTAAATGTGATGTCTCTGAATTATAGAGGAACCATCTATTCAGCTTAATTTGGGGCTCATAACTTTAGTCTTCTAAACTGCTGTGTTATTAGAAATATTCTTTATTTGTCCCGTCCAATAAAGTAGCCACAAGGCACATGTAGCTCTTAAATTTTAATTAAAATTAAATAAGATTAAAAAAAACCTCAGTTCCTGTGTTACACAAGTCATGATGCAAGTGCCCAATGGCTCTATGTAGCTAGTGGCTACCTTATTGGACAGTGCAGAGAGAGTCTTTCAACACTGTTGCAAAAGTTCTATTGGACAGAGTGGTTTTAGAAGCACAAACATGAGCGCAAATGGATTTTAGCCGATGGCTGACTCACTGCACTGAATTGAACTGCTCTGCACCTGCAAAGGGACACTTCAGAGAACAAGCATGATTTGCTTCTCAGATTTATCTAAACAGGTTTGTGTTAATCTCTGTTTTAGCAAATTAAGAAAGAGTTGTTTGAAATGTTTTTATTTTTTGCTTTCGAATTCTATGGGATTGAGTCTAGGTAGACTAGTATTCATGTCATTTATGAAAGCTTCAGAACCTAAGATTTGTAGCTAAATAATTTACTGCCCCTTCTTTCAGGAAATACTATGCTTTTGCACCTTAAGGGAAAAAAATTATTATTTTTTTGTGATTATAGAAGTGCTCATGGTAAAAACAAATTAAAATACATATAATTATAAAAAAATAAGTCAATTGTAATCACACCACCCAGAGATGATCATAGTTAATATCTTGATGAATTTCCTTCTAGGCTTTTTATATGCATCTCTACATATAAACAAATATATAATTATGGGGTCATACTGTTCTATTTTATAAACTGAAACAATATGTTAAATGTCTTTTTATATTAGTATTTATTTATCATTTTTACTGGTTGCATAGTTCCATACTATAGATGCACTATTATTTATTAAGTACAATACTGTCTTTCTTGTATTGATAATTATTTTGGACAGTTTCAATTTGTGATTATTATAAACAACATGAATGATACCATTGCTTACACTTTAAAGTGTTTTGGATTGTTGGATCAAAGAATATATTATTATTAACATAATAAAGTTAAATAGAAATTTTCTCTCAGAAATACAACTAAATTTTAGAAGGTTGATGCTTTTGTAAATCTTTTCAAGTGAATGAAGCTTTAGAAAAGGAACTAAAGACTTTAGAATCAGTTATTTAAAAAGCCCAAACTATCACTATTTGACATACCTAATTTAAATAAACATTTAAGAGAAAACAGATGATTTCCTAATGTTTCTTTCATGCAAATCTTAAGTGCACCCAAAGAGGAAAAAAATAACAGTTTAGTAGAATAGGACCTGACTTTAGAGCCACACTGATTTTCAATGTCAGTTCCAACTGTGTGACCTTTGGTAATTAAAGATTTTATTTATTTATTTGGTGGGGGAAGGGCAGAGGAAGAGGGAGAGAGAGAGAGTCCCAAGCAGACTCTGCGCTCAGTGCAGAGGCGGACCTGAGGCTTGAACCCACAACCCTGAGATCATGACCTGAGCCAAAATCAAGAGTTGGATGTTTAGCCAACTGAGCCACCCAGCTGCCTCAACCTTGGATAATTTAGGTGTGCCTCAGTTTCCTCATCTGTAAACTGGGGAAACAACATACCTACCTCATAAGGCTTTTGTGATGAACATATCATTTAGCTATAGTATCCCAGTATTGTACTTAATTGTGTAACATTTCCCTTTATATAAGGGATATAGAACACATATTGATATTTTGAAGGAAAGTTATGAAAACATTCCTCTTTTTATCTTTCCTGTGGGATATATTTCCTCTTAGATACATTAGGATATCTACCTTAATGTGGAATGTACTTCTTGATAATCCAAGCATCTAAATTATAACTAGCCTGACTGCTCCTTCTAAAAAAGCAAGCTATGTGTCTTAAATAGGTCAAATATTGTTACAATGAAAATATCTATAATACCACCACCACAACAGCCATCTGTTTATGTCAAGAACTATATAAAAACATTCTGCTAGTACAAAAATAGTTGAGAATTTTTGGAGTTTTTTTTTTTTAAATCTTGAAGTTCTATTTTTTTAATTTAAGATTTACTTAGTTAACTGGAGTTCATTTTAAGATGATGAAAATGTACACAATTTTTCATAGATAATTAAGAATTTTATGAATATTCATAAATATTACAGAAATTTCGGATTTCTAGAAATGCTCAACAACTGCCAGAAAGCCAACAGAATTTAGACATTTAAATGTGGATTAAAAAACAAATCTAAATTCCTATAGCAAGAGCCAGATCTGTTTCCTCTGATTTCATTAAATGCTGTATCTTACTGAATTCTCAAATGAGACACTCACTGACTTTGGTTATAGTTTTTATATAATCTTAATAAAGAGGTTTGTAAGATCATGTCAGTAGTTTTAGGAACCTCTCCAAAAGTTCTCAGTTAAACAAAGTAAAACAGTAATAAACTTCAGCTAACAATAACAAGACTCCTTTCTCAGGGTGCCTGGGTGGCTCAGTCGTTTAGCGTCTGCCTTCAGCTCAGGTCATGATCTCAGGATCCTGGGGTCGAGCCCCGCATCGGGCTCCCTGCTCAGCGGGAAGCCTGCTTCTCCCTCTCCCACTCCCCCTGCTTGTGTTCCCTCTCTCGCTATGTCTCTCTCTGTCAAATAAATAAATACAATCTTAAAAAAAAAAAAAGACTCCTTTCTTATAGGGGATCCTACAGTTGTTGTTTTTTTTTTTTTGATTTTTATTTACTTATTTTAAGTAATCTCTACACCCAACATGGGGCTTGAACTCACAACTCCGAGTTCAAGAGTCACATGCTCTTCTGACTGAGCCAGCCAAGCCACCCCATCTACAGTTCTATTCTTCATAGAGAATATATACAGCCCCTCCTCCAGGTATCTTTTTTTCTTTTTAAATATTTTATTTATTGATTTGAGAGCAGACAGAGAGAGCATGAGCTGGGGCAGGGGAGAGAGAGAAGCAGTCTCCCTGCTGAGCAGGGAGCCTGCCACGGGGCTTGATTCCGGGACCCTGGGATCATGACCTGAGCTGAAGGCAGACACTTAACTGACTGAGCCACCCAGGCGCCCCTCTTTTTTTTTCTTCATTACATTATGAGGTCTAAACATAAGTGATTGTAAATTCCTGATATCTTTTTTTTTTTTTAAGATTTTATTTGAGAGAGAGAGAGTGCACACACAAACCGGGGCAGAGGGAGAGGGAGAAGCAGACTCCCTGCCCATGTGGGGCTCCATCTCAGGACCCCGGGACCATGACCTGAGCCGAAGGCAGACATTTAACCAACTGAGCCACCCAGGCGCCCCTAAATTCCTGATATCTTAAATATATCCTTGGTGAGATTATCACAGTTCTCTAGGGAAAAAGTAGAGCAACAGCACATGAAGAGAGTGATGCTTTGTTCATGTTTTGGCCATAGGTTTGCTTTACGAAATAGCATGCCCTTGAGAATGGAAGAATTTATCTGTCTCCTATTTGATGGGGTTCAGAGTGAAGCTGGCTGACTAAATAAACATGGGGAACTGGAATTTCCTTGGAGGCATCCTGGAGGAAGTTCACATCCACTCCACCATCATTGGAAAGATCTGGCTCACTATCCTGTTCATATTTCGAATGCTTGTTCTGGGTGTAGCAGCTGAGGATGTCTGGAATGATGAGCAGTCCGGTTTCATCTGTAATACAGAACAACCCGGCTGCAGAAATGTGTGCTATGACCAGGCCTTTCCCATCTCCCTCGTTAGATACTGGGTTTTGCAGGTGATATTTGTGTCTTCACCATCCCTGGTCTATATGGGCCATGCTTTGTACTGACTGAGGGTTCTGGAGAAAGAGAGGCAGAGGAGGAAAGCTCAACTGAGCGGGGCCCTGGAGGGCGTGGAGTTTGATATGCCTGGGGACTGGAGAAGACTGGAGCAAGAACTTTGTCAGCTGGAACAAAGGAAACTAAATAAAGCTCCACTCAGAGGAACCCTGCTTTGCACTTACGTGGTACACATTTTCACTCGCTCCGTGGTTGAGGTTGGGTTCATGATTGGACAGTATCTTTTATATGGATTTCATTTAGAGCCTTTAGTTAAATGCTATGGCCACCCATGTCCAAATATAATTGATTTTGTCTCAAGACCAACAGAAAAGACAATATTCCTATTATTTATGCAATCTATAGCCACTGTTTCTCTTTTCTTAAATGTTCTAGAAATTTTCCACCTAGGTTTTAAAAAGATTAAAAAAGGGCTTTGGGGACAATATAAATGGAAGGATGAGCATAATGAATTCTTTGCGAACAAGTCAAAACAAAATCATGCCAAATATCAGAGCACCTCTGCAAATTCACTGAAGAGACTCTCTTCTGCACCTGATTATTATCTGTTAATGGAAAAGCAAAAACACACAGCAGTGTGCCCTATTTTAAATTCACCTGCATCTCAGGCAGCTCCTGACAATCACAGTGGAAATGATGAGAAATGCATTTTGGCTGAACAAGAAACTGTACTTTCCGATGAGATGTGCACACTTAGCGCTACCTGTAGTCATCTTCAACACATCAGCTCATGTAATAACGAAGATACTCATAAAATATTTAGAAAAGAAGTGGGTAACCCATTAAGGGAAAAAAGAGAAATTGATGGCAAAGACAGCAAAAGGAACCACTGCTCTAGATGTCACTGTTCTATTCCAGGTGTTGCTATAGATCTGGACAACCACATGGGGCAGTCATCCCAAACAGCTTTCCCTCCGCCTGGTAACTGTGCCTGGGAACAGTCGTGGCTTAGGTCTACATGTGGTCCCTCTATGGAAGATGAAAATCAGGTGTCACCTCCTAAAGGAAACCTCAAGGGTCAGTTCAGAGAGGGCACATTTAGCATCCTGCCTCCTTCACTGGGAGACTGCCAACCGCCTGACATTCCAGACACTCCTGATTCTTTGGGACAGTTGTCCTTTGAATCTGATTTGGCCAGAAGCTGCAATAATCCTACTGCTTGTCCTCCAAGTCATTTGGTGTTGCTGACAAATAACCTCACTGGTAGGCGGGCTCCCACAGACCTTCAGATCTGAACTGCTTTTGGCTTCTAGACATTCTGCATATTATGTTATCATAGAAGTAGCCTAGTGGTGATGGAGCACAGGCATGACAAGGGCAGCTCTAAAGACCAGGTGTTACAGGCAGAAAATTGCAAACCCATTTCAAAAAGGAAAAACAGATTAATTCTGAGTGGTGAAGGGGCAGTTTCAAATTCAAAGACATAGTTACCAAGTATCAGGATTATTTTTTCACAGGCTCCCTTCAGAATTCATGAAAACTGATTCTGGGAAAGTCGCATGTTTAGAATCGAGGCCTAATGGATTGGAAACAGGTTTTTCCTTGAAGGGAGTACAGCTTTAGGAGATTCTCCTTGTTCTACATAATTCTCCCTCTTAGTTCCTAATCTCTTATTTCTGCGCAATGTTTAAATTGTTTGTCCCTGGGACTTAATTTAGTTTCCTTATTGACCGCAACCTGATGTCTCTTGAGTATGATGATGTTGTTGCTAGTAAATAAAATCTTAAAAAGATTGATGGCTTTATAGCATCGTGATTTCAGTGCCCAGATTGGAATTGCAGCTCTATCCTCCCTGGTCCTCTAACTTCGCCACTTTACTAACAGTGCCTACCTTACAGAGAGAGCATGAGAATTAAAATAAGAAACGTGTTTAGTACAGTGCCTGGCACACGGTAAGCGCTCAAAAGCTTAGCACGTTACTGCTCACCCCCTCCAGAGGCCCCTATCAAGCCCGCCACAAAATAAACTCCAAAAGTAAAAGCTAGAGCTGAAACATAACGATTCTAAGCACTCCTCTCAAGACACTGCATACCCAAGGGTCGCCATGCGTCGGTCGTGCGCACCTTTTCAGGATGAGAGCCAAGAAGCCAGCACATATAGGTTGCCGCACCTAATGAGGTCCCGGTCGGCTCCAGACCGATGTCCGAAGATCACACCCTGCTACAGTCCTAGTGCTATCGGCCTCCGCAGGCCCTGCCCCCGGGCGCCACGCCCATCTCTGGCCCCACCTGGACACTAGTCCGGAGTTACCAAAACCTCGCCTCTCGCTCAGCAACCGAATCGCTGCAAGGACCGGAAGAGGAAGGAGAGGTGCTGCTCCGGGAGCAGAGAGGCGGGTGTACGCAGCCTCCTTCGACTTAGCCCACTATGGGGCACTCAGAGCGTCCTGGTTGTCATGAAAACAGGCCACACCCCTGCGATCTCGGCCCGTGGTTCGCAAGTGCGCATGCGCGCGCGCCCTTCCGCGCATGAGCAGTGCTGCTCAGAGCCCGCCAGCCACGGTCTCGGGCGCCAGCTACGCCGCTGCCGCTGTCACTATGGCCCATTACAAAGTGAGGGGGGCGCGGCGTGGCTGGGGGCGTGCGGGCGGTAGCCAGCCGCTGGTCGGCTCGGGGTGGGAGCGGGGGCGCGCGCGCAGGTTTTGGGGGCCTGAGGTAGCGAGGCGGAGGCGGGGTTGCCGGACTCCCAGCGCCTTCTTCCTGCTCCGGTCCCTGGGCTTCGGCCACTGACCCGCCGTGTCTCCTCAGGCCGCCGACTCGAAGCGCGAGCAGTTCCGGAGGTACTTGGAGAAGTCGGGGGTGCTGGACACGCTGACCAAGGGTGAGCATGGGCTAGGAGAGGGTTCCTCGTGTCCACGCCGTGCTCCTCGGCGCTGCGCCCCTGACGGGCCAAGGTGTGGGGAAGGAGGGGGAACAGGTGGGAACTGTCTGGGGTCCGGTAAGGTGGGCCTCGGGGTTCAGCAGGGACTGGCGCACGTCTGGCTGTCGGACGCCGCCCGAGTTGGGGTAGCCTCGCTCATGCTACCACTCTCCGGGCGGGGAGTGAAACTCTTGCAGCTGTTGTAAAGTCCCTCCAACTTCCGTTGCTTTGCCTCGAGCGGTCGCAGCGAGCATATTTGCTAAAGACCTTGAGATCCCAACTCCTCCCTCCTTACTTTTTGCGGAGTCAAAATTATGTAAAGAAGCATTTTCCCTCGAACAAAGGGCAAGTGGGAAAATTACCAGATTTCAAAGTTGCCTATAAAATAACTAAGTGAACTCAATCCCCAAAGTAGGCGATTCATAGTCAATTTGGTTGTGGTTTTTCAACCCTCGTTCCGTAGGCTATACCAATTCCTGCTTTGTGCATATTTCATAAGTAGAATTACAGTTTAAAGAGCTTGAGGGCACATGAAAATGGTTATATTGTTTACACCTTTTAAGATGGAAGCTGTTACACTGTATCTCTTTCTCCAAGGGGGTTCAAGACCTAAGATGAGTAAGGAGCTTGAAACTGGAGAGTTCCAAGAGATAGTTGGGGTACTGTTTATTTCACTAGCTTAGCAATAACGTGAATGTCTGCTATGTATCATTCAACTCATTGGCTAGAACTTTCAAGGATATAGAACAGAAGAGCTGTCAGGGATGATGACTGGGTCCATATGAGAAGTGTCTGGGAAATTATTTGGTAACTGCTCTTTGGCCAAAAGCAAAGGTTAGGAGAAAATTCTGGGAGAATAACTCTGGGTCTTAGCAGAAAGCAGGACTTTTAATTCCCATGCGTGGGCTGGTAATTTTGAATTGCTATCTACCTTAGGTTCAGATAATAGTTTCCTTATCTCTTTGCAATTAAATTTCAGCAAACATGACAGGAGTACTCTATGAAAGTGCTGTGCTCTGCCCTCTCTTGAAGGGTTCCCCCCCTTTAAAAAACTCCATGAGTTCATTTCTTTCATTTCTTTCACCATTTTATTCAGGTCTCTGTTCTAGGCACTGGGGATACAGCAATGGGGGAGAAAAAAAAGCCCCTGCTCTAAATGAGCTTATATTCTAGTTGGAGGAGACAGATAATAAATACATAGTGCCAGCCAAGGGGAAGTGTTACGAATAAAAATACGGCAAAGGGGATAAAGAGCAACAGGTGTGCCATTTATAAGGGGTGGTGGGGGAAGGTCTCTCTTAAAAGTAACATTTGAACACAGATCTGAATGAAATGTGATGTCAAGAGTTCCAGGAAGTGCAAGGAGCCCAGAGTGGCTGGACGGAGTAAAAGACAGAATGTTAAAAGGCAGAGAAGTGACCTTGGTGGGAGGTAACAGCCTTGTGGCCATACATGGTTCCTCCTTCATGAGACTGGAAATCCCTGTAGGCTTCTTTTCCTTTGCTCACATATACTGGCATCTAACTCCTCAATCTCTGCAGATTTCCAGTCTCCTAAATAATATCAGAGAACTTAACATAATGTCTCTACTGATGTGAGCTATTTAAAATTTGATTTTCAGCTTCAAACATGGGTACTTTACACATATTTAATTTATAATTTTAATACAGCATATTTCCAAGAGGATCTGAAACTGCTTCTAACATTAAAACGCTATAAGGATGGCTAAAGATAAAGATAAGTCATTTGGAAAAAGAAGCATTTGAGATATTTTGAGTACCGTATCAACCTCTAAAAATCCCGCCTGCTAAGGCAAAAAGGGAAACACCGGCTATCGAGTTCTTGTCTGATAAAAAGGAAGTATATTTAATCTATAGAAAAGCACAGGAAACTTGATATTTACATTATGTTCTGTAATTATCAACCTCATAGTACCACTGACAGAAATTTAGAAGCTGAAAGAAATGGGGTGGGGAAGAAGAGGTAGAAAAGGGTAATAAGAGTATTCATGTCTTATAAAGTTAGTTGGCAAAGATCAGTGGATATTAATGGAAGAAGAAACAGGTTTGAGTATGTTATTTAAAGAAAAACACTGAAAGGAGAGGGTGGTGGTGATGTAAATATACCAATTTCTCAAAAAACAGGGTTGTAAGTATACTTAGAAGAATAACTATCAGAACTCAGTGCGGGTTGTTAAAAAATCATTGCCATTTGATTTTTTCATACTGTCTATATTATTTTGATGAATTAAAACTAAAAAATAAAAAAGGAAGTGTGTAAGTTTTGCAACAGATCTTAACTTGGGGTCTAGAGATGCACGTTTTTTGTGTATAGTTACATTTTTTGGCTTTTGTCACTTTCAAAGGGTTCCATGCACGAAAAATTTAACCACTGGTTCAGAGAGATTTTTATCTGAGTAGTAAATCCCAGGAGGAATTTGTTCAATAGAAGATGAGCAAGGTAGTGCTGACATAAGCTTTTGGATATAAACTAAAACATCTATTTTAATATTGATTTGAGCATGTTGATTACTGGTAAAGTTTTTGGTTGGTGGTTACAAAATTTTTCTCAAATTTATCTACTTTGTTTTCACCCCCCATCACTCCAGTGCAGGTTACTATCTTTTTCAGCTGGATTGCTACACCTGCCTCTTAACTGTTCTTCCTTCCTTCATCCTTGTCCCACTCCGGATCTTCCACACAGCAGTCAAGAGTGATCCTGTCACTCTCCTGCTTAAAAACTGTTTAATTATATGCCTGTTCTGAGGATCAAAGTCCAACCAAACTTGCAGGATCCTCCCTGGTCTGCGTCCTGACCACCTTGCCAGCTTCCTTCCCTGCCACATTGTTCACAGCTCCATCTAGCCATACTTGAATTTTCAGTTCCTCAATGTGTTGTTCTCTTGCCCTCCCCACCCCCCTCACCTTCCCATTTCATCTAAAACCCTCATAGCCAAGTCTCAGGTCTTATTTCCTTTCGTTAGGGAGCCTTCCCTGGTGTTCTAGGCTGAGTTAGGTGTTCTTCCAATGTACTCTCATAATCCATCATCCTATATTGCTGCTTGATGCTCTTTTTTTTTTTTTTGGTCTAGTTCTTTGCTTTTGCACTAGACTGTAAATTTGTTGAGAGCAGGGACCTTATCTGCCTTGTTTACCATGGTATGGCAGTCCTAGCAATGTGCTTGCTGTATAATAGGCATTTAATATTTACTGGGCTATATAATTTCAGTCATTCAAATTTAAGACTTTAATTGTTGCTTTTTTCTGCTTTTTGATTTGCAGTATTGGTAGCCTTATATGAAGAACCAGAGAAACCTAATAGTGCTTTGGAGTATCCTTTTCATCTTTCAAGTCAGAAAAAGGACTTATCTTTGGAACTCTTATTTTTTCACATAGATAATATTTAAAATATTTTTGACGATTGAAAAAGTTACTTTCCTTTATGTTTTGCAATGATGATCTCTGGGTAAATGTTGGTGGTAAGGTGGGGTGACCATGATCAGAGATATTGATACTACTCTGAGCTATTTCGTTAGTTTCATTCAGCTCAAGTAAATTCTTAACTTTGATATTAGTTTTTTAAAGCATCACTTAGGAGCTGCTACCCCAGAAAATCCAGAAATAGAGCTGCTTCGCCTAGAATTGGCAGAAATGAAAGAGAAATATGAAGCTATTGTAGAAGAAAATAAAAAACTGAAAACAAAGGTAAATGTTTTAAAAGAATTCATGTTAAAAATAATTTCACCCTTAATGATTATAAGAACAAAACCTCACTAAAATGGATATTAGGGGAGGGAGGAGGATAAATAATCTCGATTAACTGCAAGGCTGAACTGATGCCCTATCTAGAAAACCACAAATTGTAAATAGGACAAGCAATGTGTGGTCAAGAAGAGGTTCTTGGGAACCTGCATCAAGAAAAAGATGAGCGGGGCACCTGGGTGGCTCAGTCGGTTAAGTGGCCGACTCTTGATCCCAGCTCAGGTCATGATCTCAGGTCATGAGTTCAAGTCCTGCATTGGGTTCCACGCAGAGCATGGCGCCTACTTAAAAAAAAAAAAAAAGATGAGAACATTGGTTAATGCTGCTTATGAGTAAATGGAGATTTCTGGGAGTTATAAGCAGTTGATTTAAGTAGGTCATTGTAGGGTCAATGCTTTGTGAATGGCACCTCTTAGAGTTGTGCAGTGCATAATCTGCACAGTTGTATGTGCTGGCCCTGGAATCTGTTTATCTCTATAAATTTGTTTGCACTTAATTTTGTCTATTGCTCAAGTTTTTTCTTTGTTGAAACTCCTGTGAGAATTTTCATAAACTTCAAATTAGTGAACTCTAAGTCTTTGAGGTTTTTCCACACTCTGAATCACATAATGCATTTTACATTACTCTACGCATTTCTCATAATGTGATTTATCTGCTCAACAACCTTGCGAGATAAGCGAAACAAGTACACAGACCATTTTATAGGTAGGAAACTAAAGCACAGTGAAGTCTAATTATCTTCTCAAATCTGACAGCTAATTGGAACAACCTAAATCCTAGCCTAGTGTTCTGGCAGGGAACCACAGCTTAGCATAATAGAAAATGCAGCATCTTAAATTGTCCAAGATTCCACAACACAAATACCAGTTAACTCTTTGGCATCCATTAAGTCAAAGACATGAACTTCTCTTCATTAACTGGCTAGATTAATATATGGTACATTATTATTTTTTTCTGCTTTTTAAGAGAAAGTTCAGTAAACTTGTGGTAAAGAGAAAGAGAAAGTCCCTTACCAGAAGCCACAACATCTTTGGGAAGATACAGATAGATTATTGCGTATCAGGTATTTGAGCAGTGCAGTTATGAATTGAAATTCAGCTTTGGTTTCCCAGTAATTTTAAAGGTTTATATGAAAGAGTTTTCATTACATTTGATTGTATTAAATCTTAAATTGTATTAATCTTAAATGGTTTAAAAAGGAATAGGATATTCATATAGAGTTACTGATTCAGTAATTTGAATATAATAGTTAACTACTCGTTTTGTTACTATTAAGTTTTTTTTACCCAATTTAGAATAAAATTCACCTAAACTCCTCTGTCTTTGCCCTGTAGCTTGCTCAGTATGAACCACCTCAGGAGGAGAAGCGTGCTGAATAGGATTCTTCTCAGTTGAAAAGACACTGAAAAAATGGTTTTGTATGACTTGAATAGTTTGTATAGTATATAATCTTTTCTGAACAGATGCTCTAGAACTCTTTTAATATGTTGAATTCACCTATCACACTTTAACTGTTATAAACACATATACTTAGAATCACCAATAAAAACTCAATATAACTTTCTTTGGGTCTTAAAAGCAGGAGAATCCAAAGTGAATCCTGAAAAAAAAAAAAAATCTAAACACAGCCATCTAATTCATTACCTTAAAAGACATTCTGTTTATTAATCTGACTAGGAATGATGGTACTGGTTGTATTTTAGCCAAGGAAGTTCAGCATGGAGCTGTTCTTTGGTTTAGTGCAGGATATGAACACAGGTATAGTCATTCTTTAAAATGAAGATGACACTGTTGTTTATATCCTCTGTAGGCAGCTGTGTGACAGAAGATGCTTTTGCACGGGTTCCCATGAATCTTCTGCTCTTGTTTATATAATGTGGAACAAATAACTCTTTTTTGCCACCACTTTGCCTTAGATAACCATGTGCGTGCCAGTCTGAACTCTGACACCACGTTTCCTTCTATGCAATCATGCCCTATCTGATGATGTTGCCTTGCTTTGCTCTGTGCTTCAGTGGGTCCTAGCTGCACTTGGCCTGTGTTGTTTTTCAATTTGCTATACTAGTAGTTACCCTGATTGTAATTTATATAACTTCAAACAGGATCACACTGTTCCCCTGCCTTACTTAGTTGCTTAGTTGAGCAGAGAACTGAGGCAATATAAAATTCTGGGTTCACGCACAAGCTGGGATAAGACGGGGAATGAGCCATATATCGTGGAAAATTATAGTCTGCGGGTATAATTATATAGTGCTTTTTTCCCTCAAAGTATTTTTCTAGCTTTGAATTCATTTTATCTTCATTATCCCTGTGAAGTAGGTAGGGCAAGTATGAGCCGAGGTCGGGTGCTGAATTTTTAGGCCAAAGACTGATATTAATACAAATTATTTACTAACTGTAGAACCTTGGGCACTTCAGTTAACTGCTCTGAGATTCACTTTCCTCATCTGTTAAATGAGAAGAATAAGATCAGTGCTGCCTACCTCACAGGGTTGTTGTGAGGGTCAAATGGAATGTATGTGAAAGAACTGTAAATGGTAAAGCACTATATTCGTGTTTGTTAGTCCTTTTCCTTTCTTTTGGAAGACCTACAGTCAGATGTTCCATTTTGTTGGTCACTTATTTTCCTTACTGACTGATTTGACATTATTAAGAGTCATCCTATTTTGTATATTCTAACCCTATTGTTAGAGAATCTGTCTTTACTCTTCTGTCAAAACACACGTAGAAAACAGAATGCTCCAGTGAAAGCTGATTTAACTAGCAAAAGCCTTAGCACTTGCTGGAAACTGTGACCAAGCTAACTGTAAGGGCATTTTAATCAGTCATGTTGGCAAGAATGTGGCAATGGTCTGTGTCTCTTCTAGTCACAAGTTTGTTTTTGGAGGGGGGCCAGATCCTGCTGGAAGAACACTCACTTGAATCAGTTTATCTTTTACCAATTTGAGTGCCTCCTACATGCTCAGCAGTAGGCTGAGTGCTGGGTGTTACAGAGATGAATGACTTGAAGTTAGTTATAAGACATGTACATAAGCAATTACAATGTGGGTAATAAGTGCTAAGAACCATAAGAACAATAAAACTTGGCCCCATGGGGATTTTGAAAGAGAGGGAGACTTGGCTTCTTTAAGCAGTTGGTATGACAGTCCCTTTGTGGAATACAGACAAGTAGAATTTTTTTCTGGCAGCCAACCCTCATTTGCTTTTCTACTATGGGACTATTATTAGCGTTTATGTAAGTCAGGTTACTGTCTCTCGTACCATCCTTTTGGACAGAATGGCAACCAGTGGGTTGGATAATCACACTTTTAAGAGGGAACTGACCTGTTTAAACTGCTGTAGCAGTCAGTACTATTCAAGAATTCAGAGTCAGCCTGGCCTCTGGAGGTCCTCTTCATCATTTCTATCAAGGATATGGATGAAGAGAATGTACAAGAAGATGCTCAATGGAGTAGAAAAAGGATGTCATCCATTCAGTTCCTACTGCGCTTCAGCTGCCTTATCTATAAAATGTAGATTTCATATCTTGCCTACCTCACAGGGTTGTTGTAAGGATCAAATTAAATATAATGGATGAAAAGTGCCTTGTAAATTGTAAAGGACTACATATGGGTTACGTGGTGAAATGCCAAATCTGTAAATGCCACAAAGTTGGCTGGCTGGTAAACCATATTGAAGCAAGCTTGAAAATGATTAACTTGGAGTACCTCAACTTCTGGGCCTAAACCATAAAGCTGAAATGTCAAGTCTTATATTTAGGTTAAAAAATGCAGTGGTACAAGTTTAGGCACTAGGACTGCCAACAAAATACTAGTTCTAGTGATTATCAGTGTGAACCACATATGCTCTGGATATTAAAAAAAAAAAAATTCCATTCTGGAAAGCATTAATATAAATATTGTCCAGGTGCTAAACAGTCACCCCGAAGGCTGTATTGGTCAGTATTGCATTGTAGGTGCCAGACATTTGGTGGATGTTGATAAGCCCAAATGCGTGTAAAAAAGTGAATGATCAACAGGGAGAATATTGATAATACTTGATAATAAAAGGTTGTGCTGTCCAATATGGTAGCCAGTAGCCACATCTGGCAACTACAGTTAAAAAAATTCAGTTCCTCAGTCACAGTAGCAACATTTCAAATGCTCCATCCACACTGGCTACTATATTGAACAGTATGGTTGTAGAATATTTCTATCACAGAAAGTTCTGTTGGGCATCAGCATAGAAGGGATGGTCAAAGGAACAGAGTATGTTTAATGTGAACAGAAAAGACTCAGGGGGTAATGAAGACTGCAACCTAGTATTTGAAGGGCTGTCATGAAAAAGATGAAGACTACTCCTGTGTTGTTCCATTTTAAGCTCCAGTGAGTGTGATTTTTGGTCGAAATAGAAGACTTTCCAACAGTTTTACCTCAGTGGACGTAGCTGCCTTTTGAGATAGTGAGCTCTCTTCCCTTGGAACACTGAAGTGTATGCTGCATTATCGATCAGCTAGAGGTGCTATAGAGTGGACTCTGTTTAGGAGAGAGATTGGACTAGATGACCTCTAAGGATGTGTCCTACCTTTAACTTACATATTCAGACATAACTAAGTCCCAGACCTGCAAGAACAGGCTTTCCTTTCATAATCTAGAAGCTAGTTCCTTTCGAAAATCAGTGCCACCGCCATCACCTCCATTTTAAGAGGATCTTGTTTCATCAAATTTCCAATTCTAAAGCCTGACTGTCAAGAGTGAAAAATTCCTCTAGCTTTCTCAAATGTATTTGGTGAAAGCGTTTTAGTTTGCTTTCATTATTCATTCCTTTGGTCTGTGATCGTGATCTGAAGGTCACAGAAGATGTAATGTTCTACGGGGAGGGGACAAGTTACATGAAAAGTAGACTGGGTGGAAAGGAGGGGAAATTGAGTTCTTTTGAGTTTGAAGTGGTAGTAGTAACCACCGTCTGATTTGCTGAAGAGGGGAGGATAAGCTGTTCTAGTTTGGCTGCATTTGCTCTCCTGTTACTTGCTAGATCGACCCGTATCACACCCATGACTCTGCCTTGGGTTGAGGCTTTACCCTCACTCAGGCTGGCTCCTCCTCCCTACCCCTGCATATCCCAACCACATCCATCCATTTAGACCTGCTCAGACGCCACCTCCTTACAGACTTTCTCACCCTCCCAACTCCCGAGCATTTTTATCTGTACCTTTGACCTTTCCACTTCATGTCTCGTACCGAAGCTACTTACGCAGAGATCCGATCTCTATTAAATCTCCCAGCAACTTGAGGGCGGGCAGGGTCCGAGTCCGGTCCAGTTTTGCGTCCCTTGTCCCCCCAGGGCATCGCGGGCATCAGTAAATACTGGTTGGGCGAGTACCATTGTAGGAGCACAATCAGTTCTTCCCCCAAATGACCAGAGAGCATCTCCCGTTGCGATGGCCTCCAGAGCTCCCAAGAAGGCAGGGGAGCGGCGAGGAGCAAGGCGCGTGGCTGGGCAGGACCGAGGTGCTCGCTAGGGCGGAGGGCAGAGGGCTCGGCCGGCCCGGCCACCCTCCTCGTGACTCCTCCTCCCCCCTCCACGGCTCCAAGTCAGGTGATTCCGGGCACGTGACGGGCACCACCTACCCTGCTGCTCCCGAGTGGCAGCTCGGGCGGCCAATGAGGGGCTGGGCCTCGGCGCGGAGCCTATGAGGGCCGGGCTCTAGGGGGCGGGCCCCGCGGCGGTGGAGGCTGCCGGGGGCGGCGGCGGCGGCGGCGGACTGGGGAGGCGGCGGCCTGGCTTGGCCTGGCCTGGCCTGTCAGGGCGCGGGCGGCGGCAGCTCCAGCACCATGTCCCTGCAGTACGGGGCGGAGGAGACGCCCCTGGCCGGCAGTTACGGCGCGGCGGATTCGTTTCCGAAGGACTTCGGCTACGGCGTGGAGGAGGAGGAAGAGGAGGCGGCAGCCGCGGGCGGCGGGGTTGGGGCGGGGGCCGGCGGAGGCTGTGGCCCGGGGGGCGCTGACAGCTCCAAGCCGAGGATTCTGCTCATGGGGCTCCGGCGCAGCGGCAAGTCCTCCATCCAGAAGGTGAGTGGGGCCGCGCCGGGTCCCCTGCCTCCCCCTCCCCCTCCCGGGGGCTCGGGTGGCCGCCGGGCGCGTTGGGGGGGGTTGCGGAGGAGGGCGCGGCCGGGGCTGGCCGGCCGGGTTGTCCCACCGCGCTTTTTCTAGTCTTCTGGGGAGCGGGGCCAGAGGTGCGGCCCGCGGAGGACCCGGACTCGGAGTCCACGCCCAAGTCAGCCGAGGCCGAGTGGGTCCCCGAAGGCGAGACTGGCTAGAGGTAGGCAGGTGCCCGTGGCACCGCCCGGGACCTCCGCCCCCTGGGACCCATCCCCAGAGTCCTTTCCGAAACTGAGACGTACTCTGCAGTTCCAACTTGGAGAACTTGTCCGACTCCTTCCCCTGCCCGGTTTTTGTGTATTCCTCTCACTTCAGGTGACTTGAGTTTGCAGGACTTCCCAGGTGAGCCCCAGGGACCTGCGTCAGGAAGAGCTGTGACTAAGTCACTGGCCGTTTTAATATTTACTACTACGAAGGAGAATTTAACATCACTGGGGACTGGGGAGCTGTTATTCCACCAGTTTTGGTACTTGGGGCCAGACGAGTATAATTGCTGGTGATAGTCTCTCCTGGTATATGTGCGATACAAAAATCTTCTGAGACCTCGAGAATATTTGCAGACCTTTGTCAGCCCATTTGCTTTCACTTCGGGTCTGTCAGGAACAAATGGAGGGCTAGACCCTTTTTAGTAAGGGGGAAACTGAGGCAGGGTTGGCCTCCTTCAGTAGCCATCCCCCTCACACGCAAGTGGTAATAAAACGCCAGATACCTGGTCTGTTGCCCTTTCCACTCCGTTGCAAAGGTCTGTCCAAAATAAGTCTGTGATATTTTGTAAACATGATGGTTTTAACAAGTAGCCTTCTTCTGAAATTACTGGATTACTGTGTTTTATTTACTTCCGAATTTACTGGATTGCTGGGTTTTGTCTTCTCACCTCTACAGCAAATTTGGAGTAAATTCATGGTAGGGTTTTAGCAAACTGAATTTAATTCTTCTCGCTTGTTACTCATTGACTAAACTTTGGTAGTAACTACCCATTTTCCTTTTCTAGAAAGTAATAGTGAGAGACAAATTAGCTTTATGTTAGAATTGTGTGGATTGTAATTATCCTGATTCTTAAGTTACTTTTTTTTAAATTTTTATTTTATTTATTTATTATTATGTTATGTTAACCACCATACATCATTAGTTTTTGATGTAATGTTCCATGATTCATTGTTTGCATATAACACCCAGTGCTCCATGCAGAACGTGCCCTCTTTAATACCCATCACCAGGCTAACCCATCCTCCCACCCCCCGCCCCTCTAGAACCCTCAGTTTGTTTTTCAGAGTCCATTGTCTCTCATGGTTCATCTCCCCCTCCGATTCCCCCCCTTCATTCTTCCCCTCCTGCTATCTTTTTTTTTTTTTTTAACATATAATGTATTATTTGTTTCAGAGGTACAGATCTGTGATGCTATGGTGAGCGCTGTGAATTGTGCAAGACTGTTGAATCACAGATCTGTACCTCTTAAGTTACTTTTACCATTTCTTTTCTCATGGGAGCAGTCATTTCCCTGTCAACTCCTCTCCTGTCCCCCCCCATATCATTTTTTACTTGGTATAATTACTGTCTGTTTTATTTCTTCCACAAGACTGCAAACTCAGAGAAGGCAGAGGCTAGTCAGTTACCTTTCTAATTCTCAGAGCCTGATATAGGCTTCCCAGTAAGTTTACAATGAACAAAAAATCTTAAATTTTAGCTATAAGCTTTTATAATCTTAAAGCAGATTTTGGCAGAATTAATACAGTTTAACAGAAAACAAAATCAGTTGACATGAGAGACATTGCTACTACTAAGATTGACTATGTGCAGAGAAAATAGAAAAGTTTCAGCTTCAAAGTAGGCTTGATAGAAAGTAATTTGGTGCCTTCTCATCTCTCAGAAGTAAAAGGATAGTGAGTATTGCTGATACACCATTCACTTTTTATCTTTTTAAAAATTTTTGCTATAGGATCAAATTTTTTATATGTTAATTCAGGGTGGAGTTTTGAACTTTAAATACAAAGTTGAATAGTTATAAAATTATCTTCTTTCTTTTAACAGGTGGTGTTTCATAAAATGTCACCCAACGAGACTCTCTTTTTGGAAAGTACCAACAAGATTTACAAAGATGACATTTCCAATAGCTCCTTTGTGAATTTCCAGATATGGGATTTTCCTGGGCAAATGGACTTTTTTGACCCAACTTTTGACTACGAGATGATCTTCAGGGGAACAGGAGCATTGATATATGTCATCGATGCACAGGTAGTAGGAATAATGATGTTTATTTCTTTTTTCTCATGTCAAAAGATGTAGACACAAAGGAAAGGTGTTTATCTTCTTTATCATGTGCTTCTTGCAGATGATTTCTTTGCCGATAGATTTCCTAGCAGTATGGGAGATGGAACTGCAGAGGTGTGTTGGGAGCAGGCATGCCATTGTGCGAGTACAGAATATGAGATGATTAGGAGATAGTGGCTTATTATCTTTGAGTTCCAGTTAATGAGCAGTTTTCCACTTTTATTTGTTAATAGTGGATATTGCCGTATTTCACTATTACAATAGTGATGTCACTCACTGGAAAGATCTTCTCGGTGCCCATAATCTAATGAGGAATAGGAGAACTGAGTCAGTAAATATTAAAGTGAATAGTTTTCTTCGTTGTCCAAATTGAGTTTGGCTCAACAAGCATTTATTGAGGGCCTAGCATGTGACAAGCCCTGAGATGAATGGGGCATGTCCCTGACCTTAAGAAGCTTAAACGTTAGTTAGGCATGCTTTCTGAGTGAGAGGCTCTGTAATGGATGCTTTCACATACATGATCCAGTTTAATTTTTTCTTTATAATACTGTGAGGTGTAGGTATAATAATTCCAATTTTATGGATGAGTAAACTGAGATCACAAGTTTAAGGAACCTGCTTAAAGTCACACATCTAATAAATGGCAGAGCTGGGATTACTTTTAAAAAAATTCTATTGGGAAGAAATGTCCATTTCCTTTTCCCTTTTCTTACCAATATTAAAAATTACATTAACTTGGTAATTGAATTTTTTATCTGGAGAGATGAAAGATTTAGAGAGATTAAGTTAATGTATTTGAATGTTTGGAGTATTTGTGAATAATTAGGATAATATATTTTCTGTGGTTGGGGAAAGAGGTGGTTTGAGGCTTTCTTAACTCGTTACTGACTTTTACAAGATTTCTTTTTAAAAAATATTTTGTTCTGACTTACAGGATGACTACATGGAGGCTTTAACAAGACTTCACATTACTGTTTCTAAAGCCTACAAAGTTAACCCAGACATGAATTTTGAGGTTTTTATTCACAAAGTTGATGGTCTGTCTGATGATCACAAAATAGAAACACAGAGGGACATTCATCAAAGGGCCAATGATGACCTTGCAGATGCTGGGCTAGAAAAACTCCACCTTAGGTAACAACATGTGTGTTTGATATGAGAGCCCTGAAAAATGTGTAAATGTATTCCCATCTCTGTCATTACAAACACGTAGCTTTCTGTTACTGGTATACCCTTCCCAAATCTGTAATGTTCTTGATCTCTTTGTTGAATTCAATTTTGGGAACCTGATGGTATTTGAGAAGTTACTTTCCCAATTTTTTTGCATTTTCCTGGCGATTGAAGTCATGTGAAGTGTTTTCATTGGTGCTTTTAGAAATTCATCTCAAGAGACTGGAAACAGCCTGTTTCCTCATGGCATAAATCTGCTTTGGGACTCCCTTCTCTTGATTTCATCATTTATTTATTTATTTATTTTCATTTTGCCTCAGTTCAAGGACTCTGTCATATCTGTTGTAGAACTATGTAGCTTGAGTCTTCACAGTATTTTTTTCAGTAGGAAGAGGTACATTTTCAAGTCTGGTCTCTAATGTATCTTATGTATGTTTTAAAAACAGTTTATGCTTTTATGAATCTCTAAAGTTTGGGTTAGGTGAGTTTATTCTATAAATCTGTTTAGGGTTCCTGTTAGGTTTAAAGAACTGCTGATTCATAATTAAATACTGTTAAGAAATGATTAAAGAACAACTACTAGATAGGATTGATGATTTATGTGCTTGTGTTCTGAAAGTGTATGAGGAATATTTTCTGTATTTTGTATTTTTTTGGTGGTATAGGTAGATATGAGTAATAAAAAGTACCCAAGAAAATGTTCTCTTGATGATGTAAACAGCTTAAAGGGGAAGCAGGGGAGAGATCCATGGTACAGCTATTTCCCTGTCCCTGGTCTGTTAGAGTGACTTCCTTATAGGCTCAATCCACCCCCCATCCCTGCCCCAAATATTCCCTAGGGCCTCAGGCTCCAAGGTCTTTCAGTTATTCTTCTAGGAAGTCATGTAGAAAAAGTCTTATTGATCTGTAGTTTGACTGGATTGAAATTTTAAAATATTTATCAGTAATTCATGCTTTAAAAAAATTATTTGTAAGCGAAAGTGAAAGTGCCTCCCTATGAATTTCCTCAGTCTTACTTTTAGGACTCTACTCTTAACAATGGATTTTAGGCCATGATTGTCCTGTGTTCCCTAGTGCACATGGGAATTCTCCTAATCTCTTTAGACCACTTCCTTGTCCCTTTTTGGGGCGTCCCACCCCCAGTGGTACATGCCATCCCTTTCTCTAGTTCCTTATAGGGCCCTAGGCCTTGTTAACCTCTGTAGAATCTTTGCATCAAGCTTTTATTAATAACTAGCACGGCTGTGGGTTAGGCTGTATTCAATTTCCGGTTTCCAGAAACCCAGCTTACTAAAATGCCCCGTACGTTGCAGGTTCTCCATGTCCCCATCTACTTCCAAGCCTCAGAGTCCCTGAAGGACCTTCCCATATTGCTAACCTTTTTGCCTAAAGGAAACAATAAAATATTCCTTTGTCCCTAGTGCCTTTAGGAGGGGGTCATCTTGGCCTCACTTGTTTCGTTGCTCAAACATCTAGAGTCGAGCCCCATCTTGTATTGGGTTAGGTTCCTAGATCAGCTTCTTGAAAGTATTTTTAAATTGCCTGTAAAGTGTGATAGCCACAGTTCTGTGTTTCCGACTTTGTAATGTATACTTATAAATAAATAAATAGAACAACTACATAATGAGGAGTATACTCCCTGAGCTAAAAATAACAGGTAAAATTGTATTGTTTAAAATGTGAAAGGCCTCTCTTTTTCAGATGTGTTTTGTTAAATCTGTGGATGTTACTTCTCCACTGTATGTCCTTTTAGGCAGATTCCTGTTCCATTCCTATTTTTTATAGGGCCCCAGCTCCTGTCCTTCTAATTATGTCATTTACATAAATTCTGAGCATCAGTTTTGTTCATTTGTTTATTGAACAAATATTTATGAGCACTGTTCAAGGCAGTGGGGTTGTAGCTATGAGCAAGACCGTCACGTCTCTGTCCTCACGGAGCTTACATTCTGATGAATGAGACAGCTCAGAAGCCCTTACAAATAAATGTATAGTGTAATTTTAGATACTTATCAGTACTATGAAAAAAATTAGGGGAAAGGGCTGCTGTTTTAGGTAGGGTCAGGAAAGAGCTTTCTGAGGAAATGACATTTTTGAAGAAACCTGAATTATATTCTTATTGAATAAATGTCACCCCTGTCTGTGCTCCCTCTTGGTTTTTATCTTGGTCTTTGTCAGTTATGGGCTTAAGAAACCAGGTTTTTTGGATCAGGTTGCAAAGACTTAGGTGAATATTCAGGTTTCTGCATCTGAAAATGCTTTCCTGGGTACTAGGAAATTGCCCTCTTTTGTAAATGCTGTGAAGAGATGGATGGTTACAAGCCAGGTGGGGAAACTACGTTTGTCTTCTTGAACAGTAGGGAATGACAGGCAAGATAAAAAGGCTTTATTTGAACTTAGTGAAATCAAATGTTAAGAAACTTAAAATTTTATATTTTATAATTGTCACTGAACTTAAGATATTTTTCAAATTAATCAAACTGTGTTGTGTTTTTCAGCTTTTATTTGACTAGTATCTATGACCATTCAATATTTGAAGCATTTAGTAAGGTGGTGCAGAAACTCATCCCACAACTGCCGACCTTGGAAAACCTATTAAATATCTTTATATCAGTAAGTGAGCTAATTCACTACAGTTTCTGATTCCATTTTCTTGAATATATTTGTGTTATCAAATTCTCCAAAAAAGTGGCTTGTATTAGTCTGAATCAGGCTGAAAGACTAATGACACACTTAACATGTAAAATAAATCATAACATTAAAAAAAATGGCTTGAGTTATTTTCTGAGTTCTTTTCTTAGTGCTCACCCTTTTGATCTTAAAATGAAGTGAAAAATTTCTTCATGCTTTCTTAATAAAAACCTTCATGATAAAAAAAAAATCTTCATGACATCTGTTTGCTGAACGAAGAGTAGTAACTGGAAAAGGCTGGGTTTTGGGAATTTGACTCCTGCTTAATCTCTGCTTTGTAGGAGGTCACATTGAAAAATTGATGTTTTCTTTTCCTTGCTAACATAATCTTAGTATCAGATTTCACCTTCCTTATTTTGAAGATTCAGCTTAATGAAAAAGGATGTTCCTTCAATAAATATAACATTCAACTTTTATATTTTCTAGACATTACTTTGAAGCACTCAGGGTGTAGTGATCCCCAGTTCTTTTGGGCTTTTGGGTTATGTTAGATGTTGACATCAAACTAATTCTTTTATGTTTTGCTGATTGCCACAGAAAGCCTTTCTGGTAGCAAGGTCATTCAAATCAGAGGTTGATTATTGTAACAAGAAAGGATTATTGAAAATGTAACATGGCTTGATTTTTGGAGGATTTTTTTTGTTAATTTTTTTGGTGGGTCTTAGCAAATAAATCATTTAAGTAGAGGAGGAAGAAAAACAAATTTACTGCAGTTAAGTCAGTAAATCAGAGCAGAGAAATGATTCCACTTTTATTCTTTGGATAACAGAAGTGTCTCTCAACCAAATACTATTTGCTTCTTTGGTATTGGGCTATACAATTAAAAATGTCCTTGTGTGTTAATCCATAATTTCAAGATCTTAGGTAAATTACAAATTTTGATTCTTAAAACTGAATACTTCCCCAATTTTGTTTTTCCAAGAATTCAGGTATTGAAAAAGCTTTTCTCTTCGATGTTGTCAGCAAAATCTACATTGCAACAGACAGTTCTCCTGTGGATATGCAATCTTATGAACTTTGCTGTGACATGATTGATGTTGTAATTGATGTGTCTTGTATATATGGGTAAGTTATATATATATATATATTTACAAGATCTCAGACAGGTGGAAGACTACCAGTTTGGTTTGTCAGAGGGGTTAATTTTTGAGGCCTCTGGCAGGTACTGTTTGGAGTGGACTTGTTCTGACTATAGTGCTTCCGCTTGGAGCTTGATTTCCCTGTAGAGGGACTGCTAGGTCTTACTGCTTCAGAGGATGGGTAAGAACAGTTGAAAAAATGTGCTAGTGCCAGATTTAATTGTCAATGAAAGTTTCTCCTGCCATGATTTGGGGGGCTTGCACTGTGTCTTCTTCCTTAGGGACTCTGCTAGATCAAAAAAGTAGGTTAATTTATTTTGAATAACAGTAAATACTGGTTCCTAATTTATCTTCAGGCTTTATGGAAATGAGAGATCCTAATCTTTCAGAGAGCTAAGAAACAAGGAAATCAGAATTTTGGGTGTCAGAAGGACTTACACATAGAAAAATTTGACCCATACATCTGAGTTTCCAAAATAAATTTCTAAAATGTAAACTTTCTTTATGTAAATTCACCAAACTCCATACAGAGATTTATAAATGCCAGCAAAGGTGTGATTTTGTGGAATAGTCCAGAGGACGAGTGAAAACTTTGGAGAATTACTGGTATTTCAAAAGCCAACAACCTCTGTTGCTTCTAATAGCCCTGATCCCCCACTCCCCCCATACATTAACATCAGCACTCCCAAGGCACTTTTCTGATGCTCTAACATAACCTTTGCTTTCTGTGTCCTTTATCTGTTCCCTTTTCCACCTGGTCTGAACTCTTCTTTCATCTCGCTGTCCCTGCCCTTCGCCTTGGTCTCTCAGCCTAATTTGTTGGTGTCTTTCTCCAGCTGACTGAGTAGGAGAATGCATTTCTCTCACATGTTCTTTACCTGTCTGTTCCTGTCTTCTATTTGTTTTTCACTTTTGTGGTTACATGCTCTCCTTTACTCTAACTTTTTCCATAATGAAAATGTGATGTTTCTGTTTGTTATATTATTCGGTAAAGCTTCATGTTCCCATTCCTAATTTTAAAAATGGATGAATAGAACACTTGTTTTTTTCTTTAAAAGAAATCAAAATTTCATAACTGCTTTTTTCATAATTTAAAAACCAAATTTAGTTGCAAAGTTTTTTTCAGCATAAGGTACATTGTAAAATACATTATACATTATATGGCACATTATAAAAGAGAAGAAAAATATCCATTATCTCATTCTTAACACAATCCATGCATGCAGTTTGTTGTACTTTATTATATTTATTTATTTTTTTAATTATTTTTTTTTTTTTTAAGATTTTATTTATTTATTTGACAGAGAAAGACACAGCGAGAGAGGGAACACAAACGGGGAGTGGGAGAGGGAGAAGCGGACTCCCTGCCGAGCAGGGAGCCCGATGCGGGACTCGATCCAGGGACTCCAGGATCATGACCTGAGCCGAAGGCAGTCGCTTAACCAACTGAGCCACCCAGGCGCCCTATTATATTTATTTCTTACTTAACTCTTGATTTACATCTTTTGAAGGAGGACTAGGTATAATTCTGACAATTCTAGTAAAGACAATAGCTTTCAGACCCTGAAGGCTCACTTTGTAAGCATCAGGATACCACAGTATCTTGATAGACTGTATTCATTTTAGTTTTTATACTTACTCCTTTTTCACTAGTGGCGGTTTTCTTACGTTAGGTCCTTTTTTGTATACTGTGCCAGTACAGATTAGGATGAGGGAAGATTTAAAACCTATATTCCCTGTATCCTGGGTAAACATGATGAAGGTGTGCATGCATGGAATACTGCATCCTTGTCTGGGAACCCTATTTCTTTTTTTTCTTTTCTTTTTTCTTCTTCTTTTTTTTTTTTTTAAGTAGGCTCTGTGCCCTGTGTGGAGCCCAACGCGGGGCTTGAACTCATGACTCTGAGATCAAGACCTGAGCTGAGATCAAGAGCCAACTGAGCCACCCAGGCGCCCCTGGGAGCCCTATTTCTTAAATGGGAACTTCTGTTGCTGTATATTTAAGCCAGTATTTTTTCTTAAAAGACCCTTGGGAAACTGGGTGGAAGGACTTGTCATTGTGCAAATTAAATGTGACAGAATACCTCGCTGGGAAACCTGTAATGAATACTTTCTTTTAAAACAGGTTAAAGGAAGATGGAAGTGGAAGTGCTTATGACAAAGAATCTATGGCAATTATCAAGCTGAATAATACGACTGTCCTTTATTTAAAGGAAGTGACTAAATTTTTGGCACTGGTCTGCATTCTTAGGGAAGAAAGTTTTGAACGAAAAGGTAATGGCATTTTAAAAGGCTGTTTTTATGTTAAGTTCTTTGTAAAAATTTATTAGGTTCTTGAAAATCAGAGAAAATAATACTGCAGTGTTAGATGAGTATCAGCTCAAACTACTTTTGTCCCTTCCTTTCCATATATAGTCCAGACTTCTTTTGGTCTTTTATGTTAAATCAGGTATTTAATTCCAGCCTTTCTTATTTTGGGTCCTTTTAATACATGTCTAAATGCTTGCACTTGGGCTTCCACCCAAACCTGTTTCTGGAGATGATTCTTGGGCAGGTTATCAGCTTACCTTCTTGCTACATGCAGTGGCCTTTCCTCATTCTCTTGCCTCTTCAACCTTCTCAAGCATGTGACCCTGCCAGGCCCTCCTTGCTTGTTGTTTCCCTCTCTCTTTGCTTCCCTAAAGCTGAGCTCTCCAAGTTGTTTTATGTATTTCTCTGATCTCCTCTTCTGTTGCTTTTGTTTTTCTCAGTTCTGAGCGTTTTTCAGAGCCACGTCTTTTTGCTTGCTTCTTCCCTTATTCTCCTGGTCAGCTCATCCAAGCCATGGTCAGTTAATCTTCTCTATGTGGTTGAAAAATTCACCTCTCTAGCTCTGATTTGGGCCCATATTCCAGTCCCATGTTTGGAGCTCTTAGTAAGACATTTTCACTTAAATATTTGATTATCATCTTGTACATGTTGTCAAAACTGATGACTATTTCCCCTCAGTTTCCTGACCTTCTTGGCTACCGTAGTGTTGTTACCAGTTATGACATTGCCTGGTGTCCAAGCTCAGATGTCTTGCAGTCAGGTGATTGTGTGGAGGCACTGCGAAGGGGCCCTTGCAGGTCATTTCACAAGGGCATTCTGTGTTCTCCTTTTTCCCTTCTTTTCCTGTATTGTTTACATTGAATTTTCACCAAATCTCATTTGTTTCTTGGGTTTCCTTTCCACTCCCACTGTCAGTCCAGGTCCTCCTCCCTGCGGGCCCGTGGTGGTGCAGTCATGTCCTACTAGAGGTGATGTGCTCCGCATGTGTTTTGAGGGGCTAGTATGTATTGTCTTTTATTCCAAAGACAGACTAGCTTTCAGAAAGTTACTTTCATCATGTTATTTAAGTCCTCAAGGATCTATCATCGCTCTCTCTTGTTCACTGCAACAGGTGCCTGCTCTATGGTCTGTGTTTTTAATATTTAATATTGAACGAATTAATACTATTTCACTAAGGTTAATATTAATGAACTATATCAGATACACAACATTTTTGGATAAACAAAAATGTGTGTATTCACGTTTGAGCTTCAGAACTTAAAACATGGCAGAGACATAGTTGACTTTGATGTATGTCTCCTTGGAAGTCTTTTTGGTGCTATGTTGAATGTAGTAGTTAATTTTCCCATGATGTATTATTTTACTTTGTATCTTCCTTAACCAATATAGAGTTTTGTATTGTGTATCTCTGTGTAAATGATGTAAAAATGTAGTCTTCTGCAACTTGCTCACCCTCTTCACTTAAGATCTTTTTTGAGATTTGTGTTGATAACATGTAGCTTTAGTTCATTCAGTCATTTTCACTCCACACCATATTGACTGAATATACCACAATTTCTTTTCTTTTTTTTTTCTTTTTAAAGATTTTACTTATTTATTTGACAGAGAGAGACATAGCGAGAGCAGGAACACAAGCAGGGGGAGTGGGAGAGGGAGAAGCAGGCTTCCCACCGAGCAGGGAGCCCGATGCGGGGCTTGATCCCAGGACCCTGGGATCCTGACCTGAGCCGAAGGCAGACGCTTAATGACTGAGCCACCCAGGCGCCCCCACAATTTATTTTCTTTCTGCTGGACATTTAGGTTACTTTTAAAATCACAAATAGCTTTGCAACAAATACTCAGATGCAGCAGAAGAACACGTTTGCCATTGCACATGTGGAGAGTTTCTCTTAGAATATATTTAGTAGTGGAATTTATAGAGATGTATTCATATATCTTCAGCCTTATTAAACATTGCTTTCCAAAGTGGCTTTCCCATTTTCGCCTCTGGCAGCACTGTGTAGGAGTTCTTGTCACTTCGTGTCCTTGATAATGCTTGTCAATCTGGTAGGTGTAAAATGGTATCTCATTTGGTTCTAATTTTTACTTAATTACTAGTTAGGGCAGGCATTTTCCTTATGGCAGGTACCTTTTATGCCAGTTCAAGGTTGTTCTTTGGCAATTTACCTGTTCGTATACCTTTATCCTTTTTGTACTTCTTAGGAGTTCTTTATTTTCCTCCATTCTAATCTTAAAAGTTAAAAACAGGGGTGCCTGGGTGGCTCAGTCAGTTAAGCGTCTGCCTTCGGCTCAGGTCATGATCTCAGGTTCCTGGGATCAAGCCCCATGTTGGGCTCTCTGCTCAGCGGGGAGTCTGCTCCTCGCGTTCCTTCTGTGCTCTCTCTCTCTCACTCACTCTCAGGTAAATAAATAAAAATCTTTAAAAAAAAAATAAAAGTTAAAAACAAAACCGTTTTTGGTTACAGAAATTTTCAAATATATACAAAAGTAGAGCAACACAAGGAGTGTCCACATACCCATCCTCCTGCTTTAAGAGTCACCAGTGTATGGTCAGTCTTGTTTTCTGTTTATCGTACCAGCTAAATTATTATTTTTTACCCTTTTGTTGTGGAAACTGTCAGACATGAAAAAGTAGAGAACAGAATGAACCCCTTTTATCTATCACCCAGATTGGATAATTATCAAAATCATAGCCAATCTTTTTCTATACCTCTTTCCCTACTGGATTATTCTTTTTTTTTTTTTTTTTTAAGATTTTATTTATTCATTTGAGACACAGAGATAGAGAGAGAGAGAGCATGAGCAGGAAGAGGGAGAAGCAGGCTTCCTGCTGAGCCAGGAGCCTGATGTGGGGCTCGATCCCAGGACCCTGGGATCATGACCTGAGCCGAAGGCAGACGCTTAACCATCTGGGCCACCCAGGCGCCCCCTTACTGGATTATTCTAAAACAAATCTCTGACTTGATCAAGTAATTTTGTCTCTACAGATTTCAGCAGGTATCTCTAAGAGATAGCATTCTTTTTAAAACATAATGGTGCCATTAATAAACATAAAAAAAGAACAGTGATTTCATCAGATCTCTGGCTAGTGTTCAAGTTTCCCTGATTGTCAATTTTATTTTACCATTTTCACAGAAGTAATTTTTAATGTAGTTGAACTTACCAAACTTTTATAGTTTTTTTTTTTTTCCTTCCTGAGTCTGAAGGACCTCCTGGATTTGGCTCTAATCTCCTTAGTCAGACTTGATTCCCAGTACTTCCCAGTGAGAATTCTCTGCCCCTATCCCCAGCCACACCAGTTTCTTTCCTGTCTTTGACCTGTGCTGTGTTCTCATTGCCAGCTCCCTGCTGTTTTTTTGTAATATCGTTCCTCTTTCCTGCCTAACTAAACCTTGCCTGTATCCCCAAAGTTCTGCCTCATCCCTGAGGTTTTCATTGGCTGCTTTTGCCCCGCACTGGGCTCTCCCTCCTGCAGACTTCTTTGACATTTGTAGTCATTTTAACGCCGTATTGTTTTGATTTGTTTCTTGTGTGGTCGTCTTCATGTCCCAGTATCCTCAAGGGCATTGATGCTTCTCTGATCTGCCATTCTTCTCACTGGCTTCTATTCTTAAGGTCACCTCATGGTTCAGAATGGCTCCTGGAGCTCCGTATTCCAGACAATAAGGAGGAACAAGACTGGGGAAAGAATACTTCCTTTTCCTTTTAAGGAGATTTCACAGAGGTCCCACATACTTCCACCTATCTCAGTGGCCGGAATTGGTCATGTGGCCACACATAACTGCAAGGAAGGCTGGGAAGTGTAATGTTTTAGCTGAGCATCATTGTGCTCATCTGAAATTGGGTTTCCGTTACTAAGGAAGAAGGGGGAAGAGTGGATTTTTGGTAGGCAACTAGCCATTTCTATAACAAAACAGAACTGTTTGACCAAAATCTTATTTGGAAGCCAGTTCATGAAACAGATGAAGAAGGAGCTGCATTGCCTGGAGAGCAGGTGTAGGCTACTGAGGCTCTGGCTGGTGGGCTCTCCGGTACCTCCCAGACCCCAGGGCTCTACTGGGCAGTGTGCCAAACTGCTGCTCCAGCTGTTCCCTCCTGCTCTTCACTGGCTGCCTGAAACACTTGTGAAAGGAAAAGCTTGATAATTTGAAAAGTATTTTATTTTCACTTTAGATTTTATTGTAGGTTTTCTTGGCAAATTTACCTTCCTGATTGTTTTATTTATTGACTCAGCTCATTCCCAGGCCCCAGAGGTAACCAGTGTTAACGGTTTGGGTATCTGCTTTATCACGTTTCGGGTATCTGCTTTATCACGTTTCTAACATAGAAAACTCCTCAGTTGGGTGTGTGTTTTTTAATACATAACCAATTATTTCCTTCTGTCACCAAATATTTCCTAATAGATAATTTCACAATTGACATTCAGGGGGCCTCATCTTCTTTTTCTCTCTTGCAGGTTTAATAGACTACAACTTCCACTGTTTCCGGAAAGCTATTCATGAGGTTTTTGAGGTGGGTGTGACTTCTCACAGGAGCTGTGGTCACCAGCCCAGTGCCCCCAGCCTGAAAGCGCTGACACACAATGGCACGCCGCGAAATGCCATCTAGCCTGAAGTCCAGCTGTCGGGGCTCTGTGCCAGCTCACTCTTCACTCCAGGGTCAGATGCCACGTGCTACAGGACAGGGGAGCTGCCGCTTGTGGGAATCCTGGTGCCGGTCCCACTAGAGACAAGGGGTAGAGTTTCTCGTTTGGATGAAAACCCCTTCAACCAGTGGTGTGCAACTGAAGCTACTATTTCTTTTTTTTTTTAAAAGGCAAAAAAGAATTCTAGAGACCACAGAACACAGTGTGTCTTTCTCCTCTTTGGGGTCCTATTTTAAGTAGTTGGGATATTTTGGACCTGGAGATAACACCACTTACCCATCCTTACCAGAGAATGTTGCTGTCAATTGCCAGTTGGAAATAATAGAAAGAACTGAATTTTTATATGCTTCACTTAGGTTTTCATTTGAGTAGTCTCTAAAAATCCTGCCTTGCTTAAGTTCTAACACTGCCTCTCAGATTGCAGTTTTGGACATTGCACACCTAAGTCGTTTTAAATGCATTTGCTTGCTAACTCAGAAGACACATGGTCTGACCGCAGCAAAGGACATTCCTGTGTTTGTTACTGAAGAAACGAGAACGTTTTATGCTGCATCAGGTCGAGAGCAAGGCTCAACAGTGGCTGCTGCATTAATTCTCTTGGAAGTGTTGAAGAAACTGAAACAGAAGAAAAAGTTTGCACCTGTGTTTTGGGTACCAGCTATCTGGGTTCTTTCTCCTCCATTAGATAAGTGATCATGATCAGTGTAACGATGGGAATTTGAGAAGTTTGTTTTCCCCACAATCTCCTCCTCCTAGGGGAGAAATTCATTATGTCATTGAAATATTTAGCTCACTTTTCTGTAGACTTGGTCCCAGCCGCTACATACCTTTTATTCTAAGCTATCTGTATTCTTTACGAACTGCTGTTTTGTTGGCCATGAATGACCCTAAGGCACTGGTGGGCTGTCCACTGGGAGTTGGAGAGAGCACATGGCGCCACAACGTGTCATTAAACAGACTGTGTCTCCAGTATTCTGACACCGAGTGTCAACTGTGGTACTTTCTTCACCTAGGATATTAATTCATAATTGTTTCTTTTTGTTGATGGTTGATACCCTGTCCATTGATTTAAAGTGACATTATTTTTACTCGACATGCCCAGTAGTCCTATATTCCAAAGCCACTGGACCACTTGAGTACATAAGTGCCACTGTTTAATGAAATATGTATATTCAGGTCTGTTAACCTAACAGTGTGACTTGGAGTGCTTCCTGCAGATGATTCTGACTGTTGAGTATTTACATGGACCATGGTGATATCCAAAAGAAAATGCTTTTATATTTATAGATTATTTCACTGAACTATATAAAATGGGTATCAATAAATGTATTTACTCCAAAATCAGTTTTTTATTTGCCTCCGATAGGAGGAGGGTGGGGTGATGGGACATTGGGTTGTCTCACTTGATCATTCTATTGTCCATTCCTTTCATGGCTTCATATGGTTAACAGGCTGTATGTCTTAGGACATCAAGCTCTGTCCTGATGCAGGAATTTCATGCCTTGGGTCCAGACATCCCTCCTGGCCCATTTCTGCTTAGGGTAGGCAGTCCAGGCCCAGGTGAAAGGGTTTTTTGGTTGTGGTGTTGGCATACCAACAAATCTCTCTCATGGTGAGGAATATGCAGGGCCTGGCATAACTGATGCATTATAGCCAAGCCAGGAAGGGGTAAGGAGATAAATTAGGTAGGACACCATATAAAAAATGTGTACCAATTCCAGCTTGTTCGTTTCTTCCAGTTCCTGGGATACTCATTATTGACCCTTAAATGTCAGTTAGGTGGGATCTGAATTGGTTGGGGTAAGGTATACAGTAGTTTATAGAAGGGAGAAAGGTAGATAGAGGTTGAAAGATCTTTTAATTTTCATGATCGGATTACTTTAGAATTCGATTTTAAAACTTTGAAATGGAAATCACAGAAACATTAAAAAAAATAAAACCTCTTAAAATACAATCTAATCCTGTATCCGTTTCCAAATTAGGGAAACTGAAGTCCAGAGGAGTAGAGAGCTTGTCTAGAGTTACAGATAGGATAACCATATAAATTAAACTCCAAGCCAGGATACTGTTGAGAGTGGAAGGGATGCCATTCATAATGATGCTAGAGCGACAGGTGTGCCCTGGTGCTGTCCTGGTAAACCGAGGTTGGCCAGCCTAGTCCTGGGTATAGTTCGTGCACGGTGGGGCCTGCTCGCTGGATGTGGCAGCCCAGTGCGGCCTGCCTGTATCTTCAGCCTCACACTCCCATTGGTTCAATGGAGATAAAATCCCAAGATGAGTATACCGTGGCACATAAGTGCCCAAGAATTACTTTTTTCCCCTTACTACATATGGAAAATTATAAATTTAGGGGGTGATTTAGGAGAAAACTTGAGAAGTGGTGAAATAGAGAGTGAATGAGGGAGACGACTCAGGATTAAAGGAAATGGAAGGGGCACCTGGGTGGCTTTAAGCGTCTGCCTTCGCCTCAGGTCATGATCCCAGGGTCCTGGGATTGAGCCCCGCATCAGGCTCCCTGCTCGGTGGGAAGCCTGCTTCTCCCTCTCCCACTCCCCCTGCTTGTGTTTCCTCTCTCGCTGTGTCTCTCTCTGTCAAATAAATAAATAAAATCTTAAAAAAAAAAAAAAATAAAGGAAATGGAAGAATCTTACAAAACTATTAAGGGGTTTGCCTGTGTTATCAGTTCCAGGCTACCTCGGAGAGCACTGCTACAGATGGCTAAATAAAACCTTTACAGTCTTCTGCAGCAAGGAGTTTAGCTGTTGCACATACCACTTCCTCTCTCATTCACTCACACAGTCTCTAGACACACACGCACACACACACACATATATATACAATGAAGTCCCAATATAGAATGCTGAAGGTGTTTGTGAGTTAATTTACCTTCTACATTTTGAGTTCTGTGCTTTTACAGAGAAATGATTTTAAAGATAAGATAGTTACAAGCTTCGTAGTTGGGCAAAGCAACGTGTGTGATTTGTGGATTTGTCCTGTTTTGGTTTACAAATGTTGAAAGCTTTTCTAGTTATATCCAAAAGAGATTATTAGTGAATATCGTTACTATTTTCCATCTAAGCTAGTAAAGTAACTTAAAACAGTGTCCTGTTTCCCCCAGAGACCCTTCTCTAAAGGGAATGTGGGCAGCAGTTCGGCATGGCTGGAGTGTTTCCATTAACAGCATTTTTCCTGAACTGCTCCCACAGAGTTGGGAGCCTGTGAATCTAAAGAGCAGCCAGGAGAGACATGAAGCGGCAGCAGCTACTTGCAATTATTTTAGGTGGTTTATATGTATTACCTCACATAATCTTCGCAGTACCTTGTGAGGTAGGGACTATATTCCTATTTTGAGGATGGGAAAACCGAGGCATAGAGACTCAATTGTGAGTGGTGGAGTTAGAACTGGAATCCATGCAGCTTGATTCTAGCACTTGCATCCTTAAACCACCACTTGACCTTGCTTCCCTAAGTAGGAAGGAAGAAGGTTTGCTTGTGGGATGTTTTGTAGAAAAAGAATTCTATAGTCAAATTTTGGAAGTCACATTCTGTAGTCTCTTGGAGATTTACTGCTTTCAGTCAAATATTAAAGGTTCTGAGAAGACTACAATAGAGAAGCCTTTTTGCCTTGGTTTTTACCCCATGTTCTTAAGTCAGTGCAACACTAAGAAATGCCTATTCAAGCCATGTATAATGAATACACTGAAGGACACTTCACTGAAACGTTTTCTGTGGGATTGGAAGTAGGATTCCATCTTCCAAGTGTCTTTTTAAAAATTATTTTAAAGATTTATTTATTAGAGAGTGCATGAGCAGGGGGAGGGGAAGAAGGAGAGGAAGAGAGAATCCTCAAGCAGACTTCCCGCTGAGCACGGAGCCCACGCAGGGCTTGACTCAGGGCTCAATCCCAAGACCCAGGGCTCAATCCCAGGACCCTGAGATCATGACCTGAGCTGAAATCCAGCACCAGCGGTTTAACCAACTGAGCCACCCAGGCACCCCCATTTTCCAAGTGTCTTAATTCAACCCTCAGTGACCTGGTTGTGTAATAGAGTAAAGCCTGTGTATTTTCACAATTGAGCCTAGTTAGCTCCTGCTGTTCTTTCAACATGGAATCAGCTTCCCCTGCCCTGTAGAAATTCTATTCATCCTGCTAAGCTCAGCTTAAATGCCATATCCTCCCTAATAGCCCTCCACCCACTCCCTTTTCCTTCATCTACTCTCCCCCTGCAGAGGTGGGTCCTGCAGGGTCCATTCCCTGCTTCTTTCTTGGTGACTTGCTCACCACCTGTCCTTGCTGGGAGTGATGGGGGAGGGATAGTCTGCTACTCCGCAGTAGCTACTTCCTCAATATCCCACACGTTGAGGAAAACGCGTGCTCATTTAAATTGCCTTTCATTGCAGCTTTGATGGGAGAGAGGGGATGCCCTTCTGGTCTGGGCAGCAACTTGCCTAGCTTTTTCACCTGGTTTGACTGTCGTGTCCGATGCCTTGGTGTTTGACCTCTAGGTGGCAGTGTTGTACTGTTTAAACACAGCGTTTCGCTTTCTGGCTCCTGCGTGTTTGCTCTGCTCTGAAAGTTTAAATTGTCTGTTAATCACCCAAGTGTACACCCAACTTAGAGATCCAAAGAATTGCTGAAGTTATTTCCCCTGAAATAATATTCAAGAGTGATCAGAGACATTTTAGAAGGGAAGCAGTTTGTGATTTTCAGTTTTTATATCTTATCAGCTTTTTAACAAGGGGTGGGATAGGACAAAGGTCATAACATCCTTTGCCTCATGGATTATGGGTTACAAAGGGGCCTTAAGAAGACGGCTCTATCCATAATCCTATAACAGGCAGGACTACTTGCTCCCTGAGCCATCTGTTGTGGATGTGTGTGCTCTTAAAGACTCCCATGGAAGGAAAAGCCACATCTTTGAATTAAAATATCTGCTTTCATCAGTTTCCTCTGCTTCAAATGAGGTCTGTTGTAATTATTTCACCCTTGAGAGCTAAAGCTTTCAAGGAAAAGGCTGGGATACATTATCCTTCCATGGGCACTTGCTTTTCTTTCTTCTGGGGCCATAGCAACTCTCCACAATCCCCAGCTGTGACTCTCTTCTGCAAAGACAGATTTTAATGTAAAAAGAACTAGCTACATCAATGCATCTTCAGAGCTGTTTAAAATATAATTGAGAACATTGCACAAGGACAGTTATAATGAGGAACTGAGTGGAAGGAAACTAGTTGGTGCCCCCCAGCCCCTGCTTCAAAGCGCCTGTTACTCCCAATGTGTTGTGAAAGTGTTACAACTTCCACATTAAGACCCTTACACTGTAAAAAGCATCTTTTGAGCTAAAGTGATCAAACCTCAGAAGGCACGTGGAGGACGATTAATTTGGTGTAATACAACATAAGCTGCAGAACGAAAAGTCTGGGCCACAAAAATGGAATATTAATCTTAGACAACTTTCTTTTTCTTTCTTTCTTTCTTTCTTTCTTTCTTTCTTTCTTTCTTTCTTTCTTTCTTTCTTTCTCTTTCTTTCTCTCTCTTTCTTTCTTTCTCTCTCTTTCTTTCTCTCTCTCTCTCTTTCTTTCTTTCTTTCTTTCTTTCTTTCTTTCTTTCTTTCTTTCTTTCTTTCTTTCTAAGAGAGGTGCTGGGTAACATTTTGGTAAATGATAAATATTCCTCCTTTAGTTCCATGTCCTCCGTCCCACAGGTCTATCTGAATAGGTACGTGAACTTTGTGTTCCAGATAATGAGGCATCTGAGAAGGGAGTGGTCATTTATTTGAGCAAACTAGGCCTATCTTATTCTGAAAAAGCAGTGCTGGAACTCTCTGGATGGAGGCTTAGTCCCAGAAAAGGCATCGGCATTGCAGTTTTGGAAGATGAGCCAAGAAGGAAGCTTATAGCACTACATGGCCATTTCCCTAACACCTGTCTTGACTTGGGAAATGAAACTGTTTGCCATTTCCATGCTTGAAGGATGCTTTTGTGTTGCACTGTAGCTCCTCCTGGTTAGATGTCTAAGACGGAAGGGCTCTGTTTCCTCACTCTGTGACCCCCAGTGGCTGTCTCCTGATGGAAATGGGATAATTGAGAAAGGCAGTCTATTTGGCAAAAAAGAGCTCATTTAGGTGTCAGGGGAAGTGTTCTCTGGAGCAGGATGGAGGGGAAGAAAGCTGAGCTGAATGAAGACCGAGCCGGCACGCCGAGTGAGAGGGCCGGGGGAGAACTTGGAGAAGGCCACGGTCAATCAGCAGGAGGAGGATGGCTGGGGAAGAAGTCAGAACGATCTCGCAGCAAGAAGAACACCAGGTAGACTGCGTGGTGCGAAATGCAGCCCAGAGACAGAAGGATGAGAACGAAGAAGAGACCTTCATTTTGCTGAGGGGGATTGGTGACTTTGAAAAACCTCCAAACTGGAGATCTGGGCCACTTTATGCTTCTATAGGTCCTCGACTTTCCTCTCCCAATATATTTATTAGATCCTTAACTTATTTATTCTTGATTTCTTTCAGATTCAAGAGAGTGGTTATAAAAATGCTTGTTCAACTGGTGTTCTTTTTTTTTTTTTTTTAAAGATTTTATTTATTTGACAGAGAGAGACACAGTGAGAGAGGGAACACAAGCAGGGGAAGTGGGAGAGGGAGAAGCAGGCTCTCCGCCGAGCAGGGAGCCTGATGCGGGGCTTGATCCCAGGACCCTGGGATCATGACCTGAGCTGAAGGCAGACACTTAACGACTGAGCCACCCAGGTGCCCCCAACTGGTATTCTTTTTAATTTTACTCCAGGCCAGACCCTTGCCACATTCTATCTCAGTTCTTACAGGAATCTCAGTTTGTCTCTTGGACTTTTTTCTTCATTTTCAGAGTATGGACTAGCCTATAACAATAGTAGTACTATTTTGTTCGTTTGTTTTTTAGATTTTATTTATTTGACAGAGAGAGAGAGAGAGCAGAAGCAGCGGGAGTGGCAGAGGGAGAAACAGGCCTCCCCACGGAGCAGGGAACCTGATGTGGGGCCCGATCCCAGGACCCTGGGATCATGACATGAGCCGAAGTCCGTTGCTTAACCAACTGAGCCACCCAGGTGCCCCAGTAGTATGTCTTTGTTGTAATTATTAGCAGAAGCATTGGTACTATAATATTTGAGTGCTTACAACTCCCCAGACATTGTACTGAGAGCTTTACTTATGTCTTCTCCTATAATCTACCTAATGTCATGAGGTTAGAGCTGTTGTTGTGGTCCATTTTGCAGATGAGTAAACTGAGGCACAGACAGGCAAAGGAACTTGCAGGAACCTATTGCTAGTTATTGGCAGAGCTTGGACTTGAAGTCCCATCTGTCTGATGCCAGAGCCCAGGTCCGCCTTCTTGGTAGTAAGACAGTGCCTTAGAGACTGAGTCTACAAAAGGAGGAAGGAAAATGGCTATGTGGGGATTCTAAGCAGCTTGCCCCAGAGCTCTTGGAGAGTAGCTGTAGACACCCACGGTGGCAGAGGCAGGGTGTGTTCGACAAACGAGCTTTCTCTTCCTGGCCCCAGGGTTAGTATTTCCAGCATCCCTTGCATTCAGTTAGGGATGGTTATGTGATTGAGTTCTGGCTAATAGAATGCAAGTTGGAAGCAGTGCATTGCCACTTCCGGGCCTAGCCCATAAAATCTCATGTGTGATCCTCTAGGCTTGGTCCTTTCCCCTTCCACAAGGTAGCTTCCAATGAACACATCAACACTGTCAGAAATACAGAGCCTTGACATGGAAGGAACCCGGATGCTGGATCACCTTGTGGGAAGGATCATCTGATGAACGAAAGCACTTGCATTGGACCCCTCCATAACAGTGAGTAAACATCTCTGCTGTGACGTCTTTGAGATTCTGAGCTTTATTTGTTACAGCAGTTGGTGTTGTCCTAACTTAATACACCCACACACTATGTAGGTCATGATTCTTGGCTCAGAGCTCAGTCAGGTAGTGAGTGAGAAGGCAAATAATCTCTGGAAAGAAGTGAACGAGAAAGATCTGGGTTTTGTGGCCAGTTGCCAAATGCCAAGAAATAATGATTTTCAGGCCAAGGAAATGATAATGATTACAGAATTTCAAGTCTGGGATTTGCTGGATATTCTTCTTCTGACGCAAACTTCTAATGCAAGAAGCTCACTCTGTGACACTAGGAGTCAGTGGAAAGGTTTGGAGACTCCTGAATTTGTGCGCAAAATCGCACAGACCAACTGGACAAAGGGAACCTGGCCTTTCCCCACACTCCCCAAGGGGTCTGCACTCAAAAAAGTGAAGAACCCCAGTTGTGAAGCTCAACACAAATCACATAGGAGGCTTATTTAGAACAGAAATGAAAAACCCGACTTGGCTGAATGTTCTGGATTTCACATTTTTTTCTTGGGATTTCCATTCCCCCCCACTTGTATATGTAAAACTATAAAAGGAGAGCTTTTCTTAAACCCAATACATTAGCATATGGTTACAAGTGTCAATGAGCAAGTGAACTAGTCCGGGTGAGGGAAATCATAAATATAACACATAATTGTCCTGCGGCCAAAAAGCACATTAGGCCAATAGTCATAGGGCTAAAAATGAGCCTAGATCATGGTTTACCATCTGGCCTACCAGCTTCCTCTCCTCTATACCAGTAGTCCCCCTTACCCACAGGAGACACACTCTAAGACTCCCAGTGGATGCCTGAAACAGCAGATAATACCCAACCCTACACAGACTGTGTTTTTTCCTATACATACATACCTATGATAAAGTTTAATTTACAGTTAGGCACAGCGGGAGATTAATAATAAAATAGAACAACTGTAACAATACAATGTAACAAACATAATATGAATGTGGTCTCTATCTCAAAATATGTTACTGTCCTGGGGCTCCTGGGTGGTTCAGTGGGTTAAGCCTCTGACTCTTGATTTCGGCTCAGGTCATGATCTTGGGGTCCTGAGCTCAAGCCCTGCAGTGGGTTCCGAGCTCAGTGAGGAGTCTGCTTCTCTCCCTCTCCCTCTGCCCCTCCCCCCGCTCACATGCTCTCTCTCTCTCTCAAATAAATAAGTAAATCTTTAAAAAAGATGTATCTTACTGTTCTGCACTCACTCTTCTTGTGATGATGATGATAAAATGCCTACATGATGAGATGAAGTGAGGGGAATGACAGGCACTGTGACATAGCGTTAGGCTACTATTGACCTGAGGATACAGCAAAAGGAGGATCATCTGCTTCCCTACCGACCATGCTGACCCTGGGCAGCTGAACCCTCGGAAAGAAAAACCGAGGATAAAAGGGGGGCTGCTGTGTGTCGGAAGTGTCTTTGCCCTTCAAATCCATTGTGGGCCCCTCCTTCTCTAACACACCTTCCCTGATCCTGCTTTTCCCTTCTTGATCTCCTGGCCCATCTCATCATCTCGTTTAATTATTCTATATGTACAATGAACTCCCGCAAGGGCCATCACCAGGCTGAAGGGCCCGGTCTGTGCATTAGGCCTCTTTTGTATCCACCAGGGGTGCTCAGGAGAGGCCTGGCCTCACACGACACACTCCATCCGTACTTTACTGTGGTGGGGCGTAAGAGGAAAAACACAAACAGCAGGACTGGGAGATACAACTTCTGACCCTTAAAGACCTCTTAGGAACAGTGCAGCCTGGGATTGTTGTTGGGGGCCGACATTTACTGATTGCCTGCTCTGGGCGAGGGTCCAAGCCAGATACTTATTCAGTCGACAAATATTTATTGAGTGCCTGTGGGGTACGAGGCTCCGTCCTAGGTTCTGGGGATGTATCAGTGAATAAGATGGCAAAGTTCTCCGCATGAGAGGGCTGATTGAATTTCATCCTGACAAAAGTTAGGATGCAGACGGGGGAGGAAAGTAGAGGCTCAGAGAAGTGAAGGGCGTGCCCTAAATCACACAGCTGGGGGGAGAGTGTTGATCTTCCGACTCCAAGTCCCAGGGGCTTGTCAACATAGCAGGGGGTAAGGGAAGAGAGAAATGAAAGATATCAGAGGCAATTTACAAAAGAGTTCTGTTTATTGTTCTTTTTCTTTTTTACATAGGAATGAGAAACTTCTTTATGTCAAAACATACTACTATACACAGAACAGGAGAAAGTAGGAAAAAATGTTTGTTAACATGTAATACACAAAGTTAACATTCTTTTTTTCCCCAGTTTATTTATTTATGCATTTATTTAAATAATCTCTACATCCAACGTGGGGCTCGAACTCACGACCCTGAGATCAAGAGTCCTGAGCCAGCCAGGTGCCCCCAAAGTTAACATTCTTAATACGGTTTTATAAATCAGTAAGAAACACAGTCCAAAAGAAAGTGAGGAGAAGATATTAGTATGTGACACGCACACACAAAGAAGCCAGAAACATGAAAAACGATAAAACCTCGCAAGGAAGAGAAGAAATGCATGTTAAAATAGCAGTGGGCTTCCCTTTCTCTTTATCAAATGGGCATTTCTTTAAGGGATGATACTCAGTGTTGATGGGGATACAAGAACAGGATCTTTCATTCCTGCTTTAGCAATCAATTTGAGGATGTTTCCAAACTGATGGATTCTTCTACCTCTTTAAAATAACAGGGATTTGAAAAGCCTCTTTTTTTTTCTACCTTTCTAACAGTGTTTTCCAATTTTTTTCCACAATGAATATGTATCCTTTTCTATAATTAACAGTATACATATATGCATTTAAAAAAATTCTATAAATATTGAAGAGAAGATGAGGAGGAGATTTTATTGGTTTTTTACATGCAGCAGAGCATGGTCCTAGCCTCAGAGAAGGGGAGCAAATTCATCGCCTGCAGTTTCCAATGTATCCGATTGCCCTTCTTTTGTGTGTCCTCATGTGGCCCGTCTGTGGCTCCCTGCCTTGCAGCTCCTGGGCAGAGGCTGGTCACCAAGTCCTGCAATTCCCTGAGCGTGGTCTGTGCAGTTTCTAGGGTTGCTGTGTTGAGTGCCTTTACAGAGGTGATTTGCAACCCCAGCTGCACTCCAGAACCACTTGGAGTGATTTGAAAAATAGTGATACCAGGTCAATCCCAAACCACTTAACTAAGGCTGTCTGTGACTTAATGTTAGTGTTGTTGAGAACCAGGCGCCTATAGGCGTACATCTAGTTATTTTGTGTGCCTGGGTCTAGGTCATGTGATAGAATATAGGCTTGTTGAATTGAGTTAAATAAGTTTGGTTTCCCAGGCCTTCCAGCATAAAGAATTCTGATTTTGCTGCTTCTGTGTTTTTTTTTGGATAGTAACCAAGGTGTCAAATAGAGACACATAAGAGGTGTCAGATCTCTATGTGAGTCAGCACACTGTTGTTGTTGTTTTTTTTTAAGATTTTATTTATTTACTTGAGAGAGAGAGAGAAAGAGAGCACATGAGGGGGGGAGGGGCAGAGGGAGAAGCAGACTCCCTGCCGATCAGGGAGCCCCATGCAGGACTCAATCCCGGGACTCCAGGATCATGACCTGAGCCGAAGGCAGTCGCTTAACCAACTGAGCCACCCAGGTGCCCCAGCACACCGTTCTTTTTAAATCTAAATTCCTGGGTTGTAATAGCTCAAAACACCCGCAGTTAGTTCCAGGTTTTTTTTTTTTTTCAATAAATTATTGTGTATGTGGGTTTTTTTTTTTTAAAGATTTTATTTATTTATTTGGCAGAGAGAGAGATCGCAAGCAGGGGGAGCGGCAGAGGTAGAGGGAGAAGCAGACTCCCTGCGGAGCAGGGAGCCTGATGCGGGGCTCGGTCCCAGGACCCTGGGATCATGACCTGAGCTGAAGGCAGATGCTTAACTGACTGAGCCACCCAGGCGCCTCTAGTTCCAGGTATATTGTGAAAATTTCAAAGCAAGATGAATTTTGATTCATTTGGTTAAACAAAGAAGTATGTTGCATTGCATTATTGACAGAAGCAACCATTAGCCACCAAAGGGTGGTTATTGTATTTATCCATCTCTGGCACTTGGTAGGTGCCCAATAAATTTAAGATGAATGAATGAATGAATGAATGAATGAATGGCTGAATGAATGAGTGACAAAACTGAAGCCAGGGCAGTACAGTGTCTCTTCATACTTGTCCCTTCGAAGGGTTTCTAGCTCCTCCCCTATCCTACTTTTCACCACTAAATTTGTCTTTGGAACTTAAGCTGAATATCATTGTTCTGGTGAGTGTGTTGCTCAAAACAATTTGCGAGCCCTAGATTATCTTCAAAGCGAACCAACTTAGGGGCTAGGACAATGTTCCAGAGCATTCACTTCAGAACCTGGGCACCTGTAGACGGTCTATCAGTTTCTCAAACACCAGCATTTGCTCTCCTACAAAATTCCCCCTTCCTCGCTGCTCTGATGAAGGACTCTAAAAGCCAGGTATGAGCCTCCCCAAATTCCTCCCGTAGCATCTGCTCTGTCGACAGGCATGGTACTGGGAAAGCAAATGTCACTGCAGCAGCCATAATTTAAGACGTCCTTTTAAAAAAATTTCAATTTCATCATTTCACAGAAGAATAGATCAATATTTCTACAGTTAAGAGTTTAGTTAAAAACCCTGCTGTGCAATGAAATAATGCATCTGCTATTGGCGTAGAGCGACTGGGATGTTAATTCCCTGGTTTTGTGTCAGTTAAGGGCAAATTAGCCTTCCAGCACCAGTCATGACTCATTATGTCATTATGTGGAAGGCACTTACTGTACCTCTACTACTATGCAATTTAGATCCAATAAAAATTGTGACAGCGTTTTTATCCACTTCATTAAGCTACTAATTTCTTGTAAAAAAATGTACATTAATCTTTTTATAGCTTCATGCAGAGTGGCATATTTTTAGACTCTAACATTGATTAGGTCCTGGTTAAGAATAATTTTCACAGTACTTTTAAGAAATGTAAATAAAGTTACAATAATTTAATTTTTCAACATAGTTATGACAGTATTGATCTTAAAATGAACATGTTGGCTGAATTAAATGTGTAGCCCAAATGAAATACAGACTGAATATTTAAACATGCAACAAATTACAAAGCATGGCTTAACAATACCCTGCAAACAGAATGAAGAGAGGGAGCGTGAACCTCCACGGAAAATATTAATTGCTCACATTTTAAAAGATGTAAATGGGGATTTTTTTTTTTTTGACATCTGACTTTTCTTACCCAAATGTTTAAAAAATACAGTAAGAAATTGTCTTCCTCCTTTGATTTTTCATTCTTTGTTAAGTATTAATGGCCCTTCTGCCTGAATGCATTAGGGAAAAGTAGAAAAGGGAAAAGTTCCCTCTGTCAGGGTTGTGATATTAGTAGACCGGAGTCAGAGATGTGCCAGAGGTTTTCAGAGGGTTCTGTGGGCAGTCTAGGGTACTGGGTGGCTGGAGCTCTTCCTAGTCACTCCAAGCACCCACCCTCCCCAGGCCATTTTTGAACAGGGCGGACCAAGCCTTGAGTCACGTCCTCACTGGCCTTAGAGGCGAGCTCAAAATGCTGGCTGCCATTTAATGCAATTATGTAGATTTCCCATTAGATCCTGGCCGGCCATGCTGGACCTCATCTCTTCGCTCTGGACTCTTTGAGCTACATTCTGACTTTGCCCCCTTCTGCTTTCCCACACCAGGGAACCCCAGCTCTGTCTTGGCTTCTGACCCTTCCCTGTTCTAGCCCCGTGGTGAAGGTCCACCACATCAGCTCCTGGGGGTATGCAGGGAGTGAGAGGCAGGGCGGGAGCCATTTGACTTATCACAGGGGACACAGAGAGTGTGGATGGTGCTGCCCTGGAGTCAAAGGCTTCCGTTCTCCCAGAGAATAGTGTTGTCCCCTCTCCAAGCACGTCACCGTCTCCTGTGAGGAGGCTTTGTGCTGGGTGAGTACAAAGGGCTGCCATACATCCAAAGTTCTAGCACTGAAAGGCCTCTCTCTCTGTGTGGGAATTCCTCCTGGGACATCCTTGACCAGCTATGTGTGGATGCTTCCGATGTTGGGCAGCTCACTTTGAAAAAAATTATTTTAATGTACTGAGTCCTGTCTCTTTCCCGAAAGGATTTACAGTGGTGGGGGCGGGGGGGGGGGGGGGAGAAGAGCTTCCTGCCTCATCCCACCCTCACGTTCACCAGGACAGCGCACGTCGGAGCCGTTCTGAGCACCGCCCACGGCAGCCGGTCACAGTCACGTCTCAGGATGCAGGATGCTGCAGCTGCTGTGAAGGGTAATGATGATCCTCTTACTGCTGCCCAGGTCCCTGGTTCTGTCGGTGTGATTGTCCCCGAGGTAGGCTTGTGTGGGGCCAGGGACCTGTCCTTAGCCTGTGGCCCAAGCAGCACCTTCTCTGGTCCTTGGTTACTCTCTGGAAATGGTCCCTCTGCTCTCCGGCTGCCCTGGGCCCTGAGCTCACACAGAACCTCCTGCCCTGGGGTTTCTCCAAAGCCACTCTTCTTTGCTGCGGCCGCCTCCTGCCGTTTATGGCTGAGTCACCTGCTCCTCAGAGGGAAGCTCGTTGCAGCCGAGCAGGGCTTTACCCACTAGCCCACTAGGAAGGGCAGTCAGGCTCAGCCTTCTCTTAAGAGCACCACTGCCTCTTGGTGAGGCAGCCAGATAAACTGAGCCCCAGAGAGGCAAAGTGACTAACCCATGGCCACACAGCTGGGAGGCGGTGGAGCCAGGACCAGAACCCTGGCCTTCTGCCTCCAGACCCCACACTCAGCCTATCAGAGCTTCCAAGATGGCCAAGAGCTTGGGCAGCCGGGGGTGGGGTAGATTTGGGTTCAAACTCCAGCGCCCACATATGAGTTTATTTGGCCCGGGTAGGTTACCTAACTTCTCTGAACCTCTGTTTCATCTTGTATGAAATGGGGATAAATGCTTTTTAACTTCACATGGTCCTTGTGAGTACGGCATGAGATAAAATGTGAAACCCTCAGGTTCATACCTGGCACACACCGAACTCAGTAAATGGTGGCCGTTATTATTATTACTATCATTACTGTGACTTCATTTGAACCTCACCATAAGCCCATGTGGCAGGTATTTATTTATGGATATTCATAATCATAACAGCTGAAACTGACAGAGGGGAAGCCGAGGTTGGACACGGTTTGTTAGAATCTCCCGGGAGCCTGCTCCTGTCTCCTGTATTTCTCTGCCTGGGCCCAGCATCACTTTGCCAAACCCCAACCCCATAAGGCTCCTGTCTTCTTTCTTCCTTTCACGTGCCCAGACGCAGGGACATGGGGCCCCGTGCCTGGGTGGCCTCTGGTCCTCAGGGGCTGCCTGCGTGGCATGGAGGCAGTGGCTGGGGCCGCAGGATCCAGCCCAGAGGAGGAGCGGGGCTGTGCCATGCACACCCAGCCTCTCTCTGCAAGGAAGAACCAGTGTTCTGGGGTCAGGTAATTACTCCCCGCAGAAATCTCTTTCAACTTAAGTATAGGGTTGTGCGTGTGATGCTGTCTGCAAGGCGGCCCTGAGGACTGGCGGGAGGTTAAGTTCTGTTTCTCTTCAAAACAATGATCCCTCCGAGGATGTATATAAATACTCCATCCGTTTCTTATTATGACAACGTGAAGGAGTGGGTGGTTGCGTCTTCATAATTAAGACTTGGAGAAAAGAAGTCAATGACAGGGAATAAATTAGACTTGGAGGGTTGTCGCCCTCCCTGTCCTTCCCTTCCGGGTATACCTTGGTGCGCTCTGGGGATCAGCCCACGGGCCTGGCCCTGCGCTCCCGGGCAGGCCCGGCCCCGCATGCCCCAAGCAGGAGCTGAGTGGGCCACAGCCATCCCCTCCCCACCAGGCTGCGAAGTCCCGGAGTAGGAGGGGCTTTGGTTTGCCAGATGGCATTTGATACGAATATTGATGTTAATGGCGTTTGGATAATGACGCTGTCTGTGGCAGGGGCTTTATCACTGTTATGAACGGTGCAGTCCTGGAGGGAACCATTCCGTTTAGTTACCTTTGTGTGTGAGTTGCAAATGTTTAACAGACAATTATCAGGAGACGGTGTTCCAGGGGATTTGGGTTATTCCTGGATTCCCGGGGAAGGGCCTGAAATCAGTGTGCGCTGCAGAGCTCAGGCACCTTGGAGGAGCGGGTCAGGGCTGCCTGAGATCATTTCCTTTCTGCAGAGGCCCGTCACCCTAAGTTTTTCCCATTTGGCTTTGCCATTCTCGGGGGGTCTGCTTTGTTGCCACCTCTCCATACCAGATACATCAAAACCCTACCTTTTACACTTCCTGGGGGAGTTTGAGCTTCTTCCTATTAAAAATGAATAATAAAATCCTCCGCTTTCATCCTAATGGGGTTAGTAGGAGGTGTTTAGCTTTTTATAGCTACCTCGATGATCGAAGGAGGCAGATGAAGCCATCACAAAATTAAGGAAGAGGTCATCATTAGAAGGCCAGGGACTGAAGTCTTTTAAAAGCATTTCTGGTCTTAATTCAAAGCTCCTCTCTGGAGGGCTTCAGGGAGAAGAGGCTGTGGGTTTCCTCGGTTGGAACCAAAGCTTTGGCAAGGTGGGGACCGCGGGGCAGGTTGCTCTGCAGGCCCTGTGAAGGGCCAGTCTCCTTAGAACAAATATGACACTTGCAAGATGGATTATCTGGGAGATAGTCCGGCCTGTTTCCCTGCATCAGGCAGAAGCCTCCTGCTCTGGTGAGAAATGGATGAACGAACGAGTGGGACCTCAGGTGTTTTCGGGGTCCTGGAAAATGGCTTCAGAGGCCTGGCTGGCGGATGCTTGTGACCAAATGCTCCTGGGATCTAAGATATCAGGCAAAATGGGAAATCAGGAGGCTGGGCTGAACTTCTGGAAACAGCATAAAAATGGATTGTTGTGTGTGCTCTCAGCGCAGCTCTGAATCTGAATACAAAATAGAGAAGATGCTCTTTTGCTCCTTTCAGACTAATGATTTTGTCCTTTTTCCCTCTCCTCCTCGTTTTATTTCTTCATCTATAACATCTGCAAGAGGGCAGCCAGACTAATAAAACTGCGCTAAGCTCGCCTAATGCCAGCCATTGATCCAAGGGTGGGACCTGATTAATCAATGGGATTTTAGCAGTGCTCACGTCCCCAAGGGACATCAGGCCCAAAGACAGCTCTTGCCTCTGCAGAGGGGAGGAATCTGAGAACGGATGGAGCTGATTCTGTGTGCGGGTTCTGGGAGGTGGTGAGAGGTGGGGTGCTCACCGCCCAGGAACAACCTTTGCTGTAGTTTTAGACAACCTTGGGTGTTTGTTGGCCTTGCTTTGGGGATGTTTGTTTGCTCTGCAGTTTGACCTCACTGCAGGATTTGCTGGACTCCAGGGGTGGGTTCTGCAAGAGATGGGAAGGGGTTTCTCGCACAGAGAAAACCTCACCCAACATACCACACACCTCCCACATAACGACAGGCCTGGGGAATCTCTCTAAGCCCCTCAATGTGCAGTAGAAGAAATGGGCCCAGGGAGGGAAAAGACTGGCCCAAGGTCGCACAGTGAATTGGAAATGCTGTAGAACCAGAATTCAAGTCTCCTGGGCCAAGCTCTTTGCCTTCCCTGTTTCTGTAACACTGAGTCAGGAATGACTCAGTTGCAGCTGCATGAAAGACTCGAGGGGTTGATACACGTGGTTCTAGAGAATTCAGGCAGGATGTAGATCCCCAAACTGAAGAACTCAGTTTGAAAAAATTATATTTAAAAAATAGGCTGGATAATACTTTTCTTCCTTTTTCTTGAACATATTTTTAGTGGAAGCTATCACACATATATAGAAAAGTTCATGAAACACAAATACAATCTGACAAATAATTTATAAAGGAAATATCTTTGCAAACACCACGGGGGTCAAGAAATAGAGTATTGCCAGCCCCCCAAAAGCCCACTGTGTGCCCCTCCCTCCTAGAAGTCCTCCCTATCCCGACTATTGGGATGACCACTTACTAGCTTTCCTTCATAAATTTTCTACCGAAATAGCTTCTTGCTGCCTCCTTTTAAACTTTGTACCAATGGAATCATCCTTTATGCATATGCTCTTTGTGTCTTGTTTCTTTGATTCGACATTAGAGATTCACTGTGTTGTTGCCTGTAGCTGAATTTTATTCATTTTTATGACTAGTAATTTTTTTCCCATGACAATTATTTTAAAGAAACCACTGGAGCTCCACCCTGTGAAATAAAGGGTGATTTTTGATATAGTTCAGTCCAGGGGGTGGGTTTTGGGACAAGGGTGCCCCAAAGAGGTTGTTCTTTATTTTATTTTTTAATTTTGGTTCTGGTTGCCCTGACCAAATACCAATCTCTTTTTATAGCTTTAGGGACTTGTTTCATGAATTCCCTCAAAACATCAACTACTGTAAGGGACCCAGGGTTGTGCTGGGGGTCCAGATTTCCACACTGCTGGGCAGGGGAGGGAACCCCAGAATTACTTGCTTTGCAAAGGAGGTGCTTAACCTAGACTGTGAGCCCCCTGGGGGTAGGAGCTATTTTATGGGTCTTATTTCCCCAAGGCCCAGTAAAGAGTCAGTCCCTAGCAGGAGATCAATAAACATTTGTCCAGTGAACGAAAGAATGAAGGTCATTCAGAACAGCCCTCTGCAGGAAGTCTGGATTTCCTCAATATGGACTTCAGTGACCAGTGATGAAGGAACCATTTCATGAGAGTCTTATGGAGATTCCCCCAAATGCAAAAAAGCCAGCTTAATGGTGGAGGCAGGAACCTTGATCATCCTTAGTACATTTGTGATTTACATTCAAAAGGACCTGAGAAAGGTCAGCGTTGACCAGAGAGTCACCATTTCTCAGGAAATCATGTAAAAGGAAGTGTGGGATGGACACTCATTAAAAACAAAGTATGCAAGGAGCATTTGCAGGTAGCTGCTAGAGGGCTGGGTGGGGCTACTCCAGGTTTCCTGCTGGGAGGTGTAAGATTTGTAGGTCACTGTGAAGCTTCTCTAGGTGCCTCTGAGGCTCTAGGAGGTTCTTTTGCACTTCCTGCTTAGTCCGGGGAGGAAGCTGAAAGTGAGGCCATCTCTGCTGCTTCAGTGGGTTGGGCTGGATGGAGGGTCTCTGCTATCTGCACCTCCACCTGCTGGGACTCAGTGACCTTCCCCTTCCCCAGCCAGATCAGACATCAGGACAGCTACTATGGACAGCTGCAGATGCATATCGCTTGAATTATTAAGTCTTTAAAAGCTCATTATTTACATACATGTCGTAAAATATTTAGGACACTAAAGGCTGATTGCAGGATCATTCCCCTGCCATCCTTAGGGCCGATGGAAGCTCTTAGAACTTTCATGGTCTCCATACTGGCAGTAAAAAAAAAAAAAAAAAAAAAAAATCTGTTTTTTTTTTTTTTTTAAGGCATTCACTGTAATTTGCATGTATTTATTTGTGGGATTGTTCGCTAAATCAACCTTCCCCACCAGATGTGAATCCCAGGTCTGTTTTGATCACCAGCATTCAGCTAAGGACTTAATAGGTACTTGGTGATGGGTAAATATTTGTTGAATGAATGATGGGTGAATGCTGAGGGGTCTGGCTCAGTTGTGGGTTGAAGAAAAAGGATCGGTCCTTCTCTGACCCCATTCAGGCCTCAGTGAACGACGGTTCGGAGCTCTCAGCCGAGAACCACCGCCCGTGAGCCCCTGGAGAGCCCTGGAAGGCGCCGCGGGGAGGCCCGCCTTCCTGGAAAGCCTTGCTTGGAATTGTCTTCAAAAGCTGCGACGCAGCCCCCGGAGTTTGAGCACGAATAAATCATTAGCATTTTATTTACAATTCTGGGTTTACAATTCCTAGAAAAGGATCCTGCTGTTCAGTGCGGGTTCCTGCTTTGCTGCCTTTCCGCAGCGCCTCCTTCGTCTCCGGTCTCCGGGGGAAGGGGTTAGCTCAAGACTCGTTTGGACAAGAGCAGGGTGGGGAGCCGACGCACAGAGGGGGTGGCCTCGAGGAACGAGGGTGCACCGCTCCCGGGGTCTCGCGTTTCCCGACGACCCTGAGCGGAGAAGCCCTATCCTCTGCTTTTCACCGGGAAGGGAGGTTTGACTCCAAGAAGCCAGAGACTTGTCCAAGGTCACACAGCTCGTACTGCGTTTGCACCCGAGTCCCTGACCTCCAAGCTTTGCTGCCGCAGACCCCGGGAGCCCTCTCCGCCCGGGCCCGGCTCCAGTTCCCCCCTCGCGCCTGCCCGCCGCGCCCGCTAGATGGCAGCCTTGGTCTCCGCCGCGCAGCGCGCGCTGCCGGGGGCTCTGCGGGCGCCGCCGCCACGCTCGGGACGGGTTGGCTGGAGGCCTCGCGGGCTGCTCCACGGGAGGCTCTGCCGTTGGCACCCAAGCCCGAGGCTGCAGGGTCCATGCGACCAAAGGAAGAGAGTTGCTGGAACTGGAGGCTCCTGAACTGGAGCGAGGGCTTGGTCCAGGCTCTCCTGGCGCAGGGTCCGAGGGCTCGGGGAGCGCTGGGGGGTGGCGGGCATTTCCGGCACAGGACAACCCCCTGTGCAATGCGGGACGCGCGTCCGGGGTGGATTGGGCGGGCCGGCGAGGCCAAGCGGGGTGAAATCCGCTATGGGAGGCCACCTGGCCTAACCAGCTCCGGTCGCTTTAGACGTGGCCTATGGTTAAGCCTCCCCCCCCCCCCCCGCCCCCGTCTCCCCCAGACTTGGTTGTGATGAGCCTCGTACTAGCAGCGCAGTGATCTGGGGTCAGTTTCCGCGGGCCTCGTAGTCACGGCGACGGTCCTCCCACTCAAGACCCACCATGGCAGGTGGGGTCACCCCCGCCCCTCCCCACGGTTCAGCTATTGGAGAGAGATGGCTGTTTGTGTAGAGGAAGTGGCCTTGGCGGGGGGGGGGGGGGGGGGGCGGGAGGCGGGGCAAACACTGCATTCCCCAGAGTAGAGAGAAAGTGGGACCCTGGGGCTGGGGTCAGTCCTATTATAGGTCTCTGGAGAGTGTGATATGAAGTATGGATTGATTTTATTGCCCCCTTTCTTTTAGGCTCCAGTTTTTAGGGTCTCTGCCTTCAAGGGTCCTACATTACTCTGCCGGGAGCGCTACAAACTCCTCTCACCTCCCTGCTCCAGTAAAGTTCCTTCTCTGGAGGTGGCTTCCGTGCTTTTTAGGAGGAAGCGGGCTCAGTCTGAATCTCTCTTGGCCTAGTGGCTGTTTTTATACATTGGTCAGTGTTACAGACTTGAACTGCTTCGGGTTCTGAGAAACTGGGCCTTGCCTTGGCACTTGGAGATGGGGACAGTGAGGCTCAGAGGGGGAAGACCTTTGTCAAGGTCACTCCAGGGTATCCAGGTCTTCTACTTCAGGATTCTTGCTGTTACAAGGCTTGCTCAGAAGACTTTTTATTTAGTCCTTGCCAAGTTCTGCAGTTTGCATTGATTTTGAGAAGCATCTGAGGCTTTGTTCCCCAGCACATGGACCATTAGGTCCTAGGAGTGGGGTTAGGCGTTGAAGGGGGCGTTATTCTCCCTCCTGTGGATCTCCAGGCCATGCCTTCCCCAGTCCGGGCCCTGCAGGTCAGGTCTGATGAGGGCGGCCACGGAGTTAGGGAATGGTGGCGTGAACGTCCACCGATCCCGTCACCTTGGGAAGGCGGCCTGACTGGCGGTGGAGGGAGGTGCGAGTATCCCCCACATACCCCTCTGTTAAGATTACAATTTCCATGAAAGAGACGCTCTCTAATGGAGCCTGTCAAGTCGGCTCAGGCCGCAGTGGCTCAGAGCTCGCCCGCCGAGAGCCCTCTGAGTGTGGGATCCCAGGCGTTAACCGTGCCTTGCGCACCAAGGACGCAGAAGGCGGCGGATTTCGATTTCGAAGGGGACTCGGATCTGGCACCTGGCAGGCCGGCCATCGAATTACTCGGTAATTATTCCGCGCGGCCGTGCGATGCGCGGGGTCGCGGCGAGCCCGCCAGCCACGGAGGGGGAAGGTGAGTGTCCCCGAGGCCCCGGGGCGCGCTGGGGCGGAGAGGGCCTGTCCGAGCCCCCTGGGCAGGGCCCCCTCTGACCGCGTGCAAGCCCCCCGAGCGGCTGTCCTAACTGGCAGCGAGAGAGGCTGTTGGAGGAAATGGCAAAACTTGTTGTCGGTGGCGGCGTGAGTCTTGCAAAGCGGTAACCAAGCAGTTTGCAGCGCGTTCTGTTCCCCGCGCTGCCGCCACCGCCTCGGCTCCTCCGCGCCTGCAGGGGAAGGGGAGGAGGTGACCGAGTTCACGTCCCCACCGCTGCCTCTCCTGGAGTGATGGATGGCTGTCTACTCAGGCGGGGGAGCGCCTACACAGCTCCCTCTGCAGGGAGCCGCGCTCAGCCTCCCACCCCCGGCGCTGCGGCTGCGGCAGACTCCCTGCCCCAAATGCTCGCGGAGTGTGGGCTCTGGGTCCCTTAACCTGGCCAGTTGTTTCGTTAATGAGACCACCGTCTCTGGTGTCATCCCGATCTGTGGCAATCTTGCACAAACGTCCATCCCGTCCCGGCTCGACTGGCCCAACATTTTACATCAGACCCGCCCCGTGGGGCTCTTCCTAACTCACATCTCTGGGGCAGAGGAGGTGCCAGGACTCACCCGCGTTTTCTTTGGGTGGCATTTTGTGCCTGGGTTAGGGAACAGCTTACTTCCGGGAAGACAGATCACAGAGGCTGGCTATTTGTCCATCTCTTCATTAAAAGACAGGACATTAAAAATTCCATTAATGGAAGGCTAGAGTTAATCAATTATATGAATTAGATTCTATTTTGTCTTTTTTCTCTCCTTCCCCCAAAATGTTCTTCTGTATCTTCCGTAGTTGGGAATTCTGAAATCAAAACCCGGGGGTGGGAGTGAGGATTGGGGAGGGGTAGATTGGGGAGAAGCCTCTCCTGTTGGAAGGGGCCTTTATTTTGCCAATTGCCTCATTCAGGGGATCCTGATTCACGATGCAAAACCAAACCCCAGCTGTAGCTTTAGGGCAGGATGTGTGGATGCTACTGCCCTTGAGGGCCAAGGTGCTTTAAAAAATGACCTCACCAACAATATGAACAATAAGGACGATGAAAATAATAATGTGGGGCAGCTAACATTTCATGGGCACCTAGTATGTGTCAGGTACTGTGGATTTAATCTCCATTATCTTACTTAATCTTCAGAGCAGACCCTATAAAGTAGGTGCTGTTATTATTCCCATTTGGCAGGGGAGGACATTGAAGCTCAGAGAGGTTAATTGACTTGCCTAAGGTGACACAGTTAGAAAGGGACAGAGGCAGAACTCATCCTAAGTTCTAATTTCAAAGTCTTGGACTTAATTACTCTTCTCTATTATTACAGAAACTTGCAGCTATCTTGCTGCAAAGCACATTCGTAGGCTGGGAAATACCCTTTGAAATTCTTTTACAGTTTTGTAATGAGTGGATATTTGGCTCTGCTGGTTCTCGCTCTCTTTTTTCAAAACAGACTGAAAAACAAAAACAAAAACACCGTAACTGTCACTTTCCAATAGGTCAGCCAGATCAGAGGAAGAAGAAACTGGTGAGTTTCATTGCTGGCTTACATAAAAGAGAAGTTGCCTTAGAGTTCTTTGTCTTAAAAGACGATCCATTAACGTAACTAATATTTAGTGCATTTACTGTGAAGTCATTGGGAGCGTCTTCCTTTTGCCACTGTACCCTCTTCCTGGCATGCCCCAGAGTCCATGGTACTTGCCTTTCACCTTCTGTGAGGATGTAGAGGGCTACCCGATGAGAAAGCTCTGCACAGACTGCTCAGCAGAGTTGGCCCAGAGCCATGGAGAGTGAGAAACTTTCAAATTTCAAAACTGCCCTGGGCCAATTTAATAAACTTCTGCCACCTCCATCCTCTCCACACTTTTGAATTCTCAAAAATTCACTCCCATCTAAGATGCATACAAGAGTGGAAGGATTTCGGAATGTTAATAATGCAGAATTTTACAGCATAGCAAGGTGAATTCTCAAGGGTGGTGGTTAACATCTGCTTTCTCTTCCCCAGATAACAATGGGAGAAACCTGTGCTCTGCACGTACACACACCAAGCCAGGATTGTGAGAGCTGAGTTTCTCTCTCTCCTTCTCTCTTAGCAAAGAGGTAAATTGTCCCTAGATCCAACGCCGGAACGATAACCAGAACATTTGGATGTGGCAAGAGTGACGGTGATAGCCAAAAAACAAAGCCAGATCTCTCAGGGGCACGTTCTGGGCTGTGAACAAGACCCTTTCTTCCAGGGGGTCTGGAAGATGGCAAAAAGCTCTCTGCTTCCTCCCAGCAGGGCAGTTCTTAGCAATCAGTATCAGAGCTGTGGTCCTGACATATCCCCTGGGAAGCAGCAGGATGCTTTGTACCAGGAGACAAACTGAGAGAGGTCAGTCTCTAGTCTTGATACAGACTCTGGAGCATTCAGGGAAGGGGTCTTGTGCTTGTCCTCTGAGGGGTTCTGTGCTTCTGCCAACATATCTGCCCTCCACCCTAAAGGGTAGTGACTACCGGTGAGCTCTGGAAACAGAGGAACCTGGGTCCCAGTTCCACATCTGCCCATTCGCACTCTCTGAGCCTCACGGTCTTCTCATTGTAAAATGGAGAGAGTAGTACCAGCCTCGTGGGTTTTGGGTTGCTTAGCATAGAGTCTGGCTCAATACATGGTAACTGTTTTAAAAAACCACACGTAAATATAGTCCATGCTTGTTTTCTAAGACCCATTTCACACCCTTTGAGCTGCTCATTTTAGGGAATAAAATGTTCTGCGACTTGGAACCAGGTGACCCAGAATATAATTTCTGATCTAGCCTTGCCCTATAGATTCACTTGGATAGCTCATTCACTTGGATAGTTCTATGGAAATGATCCAGATTCAAATCTAGGGGCAGTGCAGACACGCTTTTTAAGGGAATCTCTTGGTTAGTTTTATCGGTAAAAAAAAATGACCCAGAAGTTATTTTAAAAAAATGAAGGATGCCAACCTTTTGCTTGCAGCTACCTAGGGATTTTTATCACGGGATTTTGGAGCTGAAACAAATGTTCCTATATGTTGCAACAATATCTTCCAGCTCGCAGAAATATGAGGAAGTGTGTGCAGATGCCATTTTAGCCGAATATTGGAAGCCCTGAACTGGTGCATGCGCTTCTCTCTGTCGCTTGCATAATGCAATTTAAATCCCTTGTTAATTTCCAGGTCGAGTTTCATTCATGAGGATAATCTTTAATTGATGTTAAATATAGGGATCAAGTTAAGTGCATTATTTCTTTTTTACAAAGTGCTAATTGTTCATGTTCTCATAAATTATTTTCTCTTCTCATGTAGCAGGTTTTATGAAAGAACTTTTCAGCCAGTGCTTTTAACCTCATTGTATGAATATTATCCTGTAATCAGCAGGTCGTTCAGGTCCCTCCTGTGCTGATGATCTCTATGTCACCCTTCAGAGCAGAAAGGAGAAGAAAAATGAGCTCGTTTTGAGTGTATTTATATATGGGTGGTTCACAGACATTAAAAAAATATTTATACTCAAACATTTTAAGCTTTAAATACCTCTTTTCAGCTGCTCTTTTCCTACTGGGACCTTTGAGGGATTCAGTGTAAATCTGCTTTTATTTTTTTAAGGTCCAAACAAGTTACTGAATTTATTTTAGTTTAGTTTTGTTTAGTTTTAATTGTGGTAAGATATACATAACATAAAATTTGCCATCTTCCTCATTTTTAAGTGTACATATCAGTAATGTTAAGTACATTTACAATGTGCAGCCAATTGCCAGAATGCTTTTCATCTTGCAAAACTGAAACCTTGTACTCATTAAACAATTCCCCATTCCGCCTTCCCCCAGTCCCTGGAAACCACTCTTCCACCTTTGGCATCTATGAATTGGCTACTCTAGGTACCTCATATAAGTGGAATCATATAATATGTGTGTGTGTATGTGTGTATGTGATTGGCTTATTTCACTTAGCATAATGTCCTCAGTGTTCATCTATCCATATGTCAGAATTTCCTTCCTTTTAAAGGCTCAATAATATTCTGTTTTATGATCATACCACATTTTGTTTATCCATTTATCAATTGATGGACAGTTGGGTTGCTTCTACCTTTTGGCTGTTGTGAGTAATTCTGCTAGGGATGTAGGTGTACGCCTAAAACCACTTCTGATTGTTTCATTTATTCTAAAAATGTTTAGCCATGTTCAGGAAGGACCCTGTGCTGAGCTTCTGTAAGGAGATGAGAAAGATAATATGTCTGCCCACAAGGAGCTTTTGCATAAAAAGGAAAGACAATAGTAATACCCACTATTTACTGAGTTCGTATGTGCATCGTTTTATATAATCTTCTCTATGACCCTCTGAGGAGGTGCTGTTTTATTCCTATTTTACACATAAGGAAAATGAAGTTCAGGACCATTAAGTCACTTGCCCAAGATCATCATAGTCAAAGAGCCTGGGATTTGAATCTAGCCTTGTTTGACTCAAAATCTTGCCCTTAACCCAAACAATATTGTGCCTCTTCACGGGCATAAAACCCCATAGAAAGGAGGTGAGGGAGATGTGATTCTTGAGAGAGCAGCAGGCATTGTGCTGGGAGGGTTCAGAGGGGATGAGATGGCTCCTTTTGGGATCAGAGGAGGCTTCTTGAAGGAAGGGATGTTTGGGCTGGAGCTGGGAGGACGAGGAGGATTTGGGTGGGCAGAGATAGGAGGGGAGAGGTTTTATGGGAAGAGACAACATGCACAAAGGGTCAGGGCAGAGAAGGCAGGAGGGATCCAGGGCAAGGCAAGGGTTTTGGGTGGAGTATGAAGGCACTCACTGGGAGATGAGGCTGTAGAGATACTGACGGAGTCAAGCCATCGGAGTGGCAAGCGCTGAGAGATGTGACTCTCATTTCACAGACAGGAAGCCAGGGGCCCAGAAGGAACACAAAGCCGGGTTTTCAGACTTGAGACCCATGCTTCAGCCACAGCAGTTGGGAAAGGTGGAGGGTCTGGTTGTGGGGGTGATGGGAAAGCATTGAAGGTATTTTGGTGGAGGGATAACATGGTTGGGACTGTCTGGGCCTTTTGACCTTGTATTCTGAGCCCCAGAACCATAGGGCATTTTAGACCTGAGCATGGTGTCAAGGGGCAGTAACACACACACTGGTTTGGGCTGTGGCCCTGTGCTGAGTGGGCATGGCAGCCCCTTCCCCAAAACTACTCTAAGCCAGTGATTGTCTCCCTGCAAAGGTACTGAATGTGCTTCTTCCATCCTGGGTAAATTTCCAGACCTTTTTTTTTTTTTTTTTAACAACTGGAGGCAGTAGGAGCAAGAGTGGTTAGGAACACAGGCTCTGGAGTCAGACAGGTGTAGGTTGGAACCCACCTCTCTGTGCTATAGTTTTCTCAGTGTAAAAAGAAGAATGCGGTAGGACTCAGGTGCAGATCAAGTGCAAATCCATATGGAAGCAAGGAGGGTACTCGGCATTAGGAAGCTCTGTGGGTTCTAGGTACCTCATATAAGGTACTGTGGGTGTTCCCAAGATGGCTCAGCAAGATGTTTTCTTTTCAGTAGCAAGCCCCATGGTGGGGCGGTCCCCACGGGCCTTCAGGCTTCAGATCCTGCCCTTGATCTAGAACAACAGAGAAACCAAAGAGGGTCAAAGACTGAGGTCAGATGTTAAGCATCTAATTTTGGATTTTGACAGCCCTGCTTAAGTCAGGAAAGCTTGCTCCTTGGGACTGAAGAAATCAGACCTTCCTGTTCTTTCATCCATTCCACAAATTACTATTGGTTGATGGCCTGCTACGGCAGGCATTTCCCAAATGATGTCTGCACATGGAGGTAACTGAAGCACCACACAGGCTGGGCTCGGCATCGTGTGACTTCTACCCGAGACGCAGCCCTTCACAATCTATTAAAGCTTTTGGGTGCACGCTTGTGGCAGGATCTAATTTTGACCTATGAATGCATTTTGCTTATGTTTTTCTATTCCCCAACCCCTATGCTCCAAGCCAATAGCCTGGCCCTTCGGATTTCTCTGCCTCATGGATTCTTGCACAGGACAAAGCAGAAGTTGTTCTGTGAAAGCCAAGGCTCCTTGAATAAACTGTGTCTTAGAGAGTGGGCAGTGCCTTGGAAAGCATCGAAAAAGAGAAGACTGAGCCATCAGGGAACTGAAAAGGGAGAGGGCAGTGGGTCCCTCTAAGAGAATGGCAGGGACCCATTTCTAGGAGACCTAACATGACCTCAGAAGGCTGGCTGTGTAGCATGGGGAGCTGCCTGGCTGGTGGGGTTGTGGGGTTAGGCCTCCTGGGCATGTCCTTGGGAACAAGTAGGGCAGGTGACTGAGGGTGACCAGGGTGCCTCTCTGAGGCTTGATGCTGCCCAAGATGCCAGGATCCTGGGGCAACCCTGGAGCAAGGAAGAACCCCAATAATGAGTGATAAAATTGCCCATGGTTTAGAGGGCTGGGTCTTCAGATCCGGGCTTGGACTTATTGAAAGAAAATAAAAAAAATATTCCTTGGACACTTGAGTTGGAAGATTGCACTGAATATCTGCCACACTCCATTTTAGCCACACGGCCCTGGGAGGGAAGCCAGGCAGGCATCGATGACCCCTTGACAGGTTAGTAAGCACACGCAGAGAGGGCTGCGCATGCTCACACAGCCCGGAGGCGGAGCCAGGCTTCTTTCGGCGGTGACCGTGCTGTCAGTGTAGGGGTTTGCTATGCCCAGAGATGGATTCCAGGGACCCAAGGGAATGTGGATGATGGCACAGCTGGGGAGGGCCGACAGGTCAGGATGAAGGTCAAAGCCATGGTTGAAACGTGCCTTGAGAAGTCGGCTTTCAGCAGCGGTCATTCTTCTACCTTTCCTTCAGTCCCTTGTCCAACACAGACACAGAGCACTTCGTACAGAACCTGCTGGGTTCTCAGCACTGAACATGACCGTGCTCACAGTTCACCGTCCAGCCAGAGAACCCCCGGGACAGAGGCGTGCTGCGGAGCTCTGGGAGAACAGAGGTGGAGATGTCCTAGGCTGGAGCAGGGTGGGAGCAGGCGGAGGGGGGCGGGGGGCGGAGCAGGGGGAGGTTGGAGGGCTGGTTTCCAGAGGCTGTGGCATCTGAGCTGCATCTTGAAGGATAGGAAGGTAGTAGCCGGGTGGACGAAAGGATGATGGGAGGTTCAGGCAGAAGGAAAAGCATGTGCAGATGTAAGAGAGGGTAGTGTGTTGAGGGATCTGAGGGAGACTAGGTGATGGGCAGCTATAGATGGGATAAGGTATGGGAGAGAGTGAGCCAGGTCTGCGCACGTGCGTGCTTCTCTCCCCCTCACATGCTCTTCTCTAGCCCTTGTGACTGCCTCCAAGCCCCCCGTCGTGGCTCTTCTCTTGCTGTCAGGTCTTAGGTTCACACGTGCTGTTGCCTGTGCCTGGAACTCAGGTCCTCCTTGACCCCAACCTGCCTAACTTTGAAAATGACTTGTACTGTACACAAGTAAGACTCAAACCCCTTCTCTTCTTAAAAACAGTTTTATTTAGATATAATTCATGTACCATAAAACTCACTCCTTTAAAGTGCGGTTTTTATATATTTACAGAGTTGTGGAGCTGTCACCTCTAATTCCAGAACGTTTTCATCACCGCCCCTCCCCCAAGAAACATTGTACCTATTAGCAGTTACTTCCTGTTATCTGTTCTTGTCTCCATCTGAGTATAACCCCCCCCTCGCCAACACCTGGTAACCACTAATCTTTCTGTCTTTATGGATTTGTCTATTCTGAACTTTTCATATCAATGGAATCATACAATATGTGGTCTTTTCTGAGTGGCTTCTTCTACTTAGCTTTATGTTTTCAAAATTCTTCCATGTTGTAGCACGCATCAGTACTTCATTCCTTATTGTGGCCGAATAATAGTCCATTGTACAGATGTTCCATATTTCCTTTATCCATTCATCAGTTGATGAACTTTTTTTTTTTTTCATTTTGGCTATTATGAATAATGCTGCCATGAGCATTCATATACAAGTTTGTGTGTGGACGTATGTCTTCAGTTCTCTTGGGTAGATACCTAGGAGATGTTGGGTCAGTGGTAACTCTGTTTAACTCTTTGCCAATGACTGCACCATTTTGTGTTCCTGCTGGCAGTGTTGAGGGCTGTAATTTCTGCATACGCTGTCCTGTTGGTCTGTTTGGTTATTGCCACCCTAGTGGGTGTGAAGTGGTATCTCACTGTGGTTTTGATTTGCATTTTCCTGATGGCTAATGATGTTGAGCTTCTTTTCATGTGCTTATTGGCCATTTGTAGATCCCTTTTGGAGAAGTGTCTGTTCATATTCTTTCCCATTTTTAAAATTCAGCTATTTGTCTTTTTATTATTGAGTTGTAAGAGTTCTTTATATATTCTAGATACAAGTTCCTTACTAGATATATGATTTGCAAATATTTCCCCCTATTTGGGGGATTGTCTCTTCTCTTCTCTTCTCTTCTCTTCTCTTCTCTTCTCTTCTCTTCTCTTCTCTTCTCTTCTCTTCTCTTCTCTTCTCTCTCTTCTCTTCCTTCCTTTCTTTTTCCAGCATGGAAGTTTTTAGTTTCGGTGTAACTCAACTTATCTTTTTTGTGCATATGTGCTTTTGGTATCATATCTAAGAAACCATTGCCTAACCCAGGGCCACAAAGATTTACTCCTATGTTTTCCTCTGAGTTCAATAGTTTTAGCTCTTATATTTAGGCCTATGGTCCTTTTTCAGTTAACTTTTATATATGATCCTGTGACTGTCCAGTTGTCCCAGCACCTTTGTTGAAACAACTAGTCTTTCCGCATTGAATTATCTTGACACCTTTGTCAAAAATCAATTGGCCATAAATGTCAACATTTAATTCTGGACTTTCAATTCTATTCCTTTGACCTATATGTCTATCTTTACGCCAGTGTCACACCGTCTTGATTACTGTAGCTTCTTGTAGATTTTGCCTCCTTCCCTCTCTCCCGCTACTCCCCCCCCCCCCCCCCCCCCGCCCCGCCAGGCAATTGCAGGTGCTCAGCACATACTTGGTGCATGAATGGGAGAAAGAGGCAGCCACTCCCTTTGTTGTGGAGCCATCAGGAGCATATGCACACATACACCTGAACCTGGGGGGCTTTTTAGCTCCTTCTTAAAAGGTGTCACCCCAAGCACAGGCTTCTTCTCCAGCCTCCTCTTCTGAATTCATTTGTTCCTGAGAGCCTTCCTGGGTCAGAGAACTTTAGTGGCGTACAAAGTGCCCACCTCCGTCTACCTTAGAGACAAAGACTTCTGCTCTGGGCTGCTTCCCCCAGCAGTGCAGTAGCTTCCTAGCTGTCAAGACCTCTGCCACTTCACCCCTCTGAGCCCCATTTACTGTGACAGTATTAATACCCACCTCTCAGGATTGTTGAAGAATAAATTAGATAATGTGTCAAGCACTAAGATAAGTGCTTTTACAAGCCTTTACTCCTATGAGGTATGTACTCAGCTTCATTTATAAAGGTGGGGAAACTGAGGCACACATAGCCGAGGCTGTAGACCAGGGCCCGGTATCATTCCACTCCAGCGCACCTGGCTCCAGAGGCTGTGCGCCCGACCTCAGCTGCAGGGACGGTGGGCAGGAGAAGACCCCTGGCAGGGCGGGCCGTGGGGCGAGGCCTGCCCCTGCCCCGGGTTCCAGCCCCTTCTTGCCTGGCACGTCATCCCCGGGGGAGGGCGGGGGGCGTGGGGTCTGGCCGGGCAGAGCGGGAGGCAGGGGTCCCCCGGAGGCAGCCGCGCCGCTGCGTTCCGCGTCGGTGGCCCCAGTGCTCAGTCCGCGGCCTGGGATGCGCCGAGCGTGCGGGCTGGAAAGTGACACAAAAGAACAAGCAGGAAGGCCTCTCACATGCTAATGCGGCGCCCGCGCGGCTGGCGGCGGCGCAGCCCGGGGCCGCGGTCACGGCGTCGTGGCTCATTATTGCCGCCGGGGGCCCGCGGCCGGGAGCAGCGGGGCGCGGGGCCGCACGCGGCGCGGCTGATGGCGGCGCTGATGGCGCGGAGGCGCGGCCCGCGGGCGCAGCGGGCGCCCGGGCTGCCGGGGCTGCCGGGGCTGCCGGGGCCGCCGGGGCCGCCGAGGGCGCCGGGGCTGCGCGCTCCGGGGCCCCGCGGCCCGGCTGCCGGGCTCCCGATGCCCATTGGTTCTCTAAAGCAGAAGTACTGGCTTCTTTGAAAAGCAAAAGGGCGCTGGATGCTAGTGGAGAAGAGCTCAAACAACACCGCGGTGCCGAAAGTGAAAAGGGTTCGCAGACCTCTCGAGAGAGAGCCGGCCTTTGCTGATTGGTGGGGAGCCTGGCCGACTTCTTAATACTCATAACATTTTGATGAAAAAAACATCAAAAGGGGATAATAGTTTATTTCCCTCGCCCCTAAATGCAATCCTGATAAACATTCTGGTCTCTCACCTGCTTTTTTGATGTAAGGATGTGACTAGAGAGCTTACGACGTTATCAGGCCTAGCTCGATCTAATTCTTTCCAAAAGCCAGAGAATATTCCAGAGTGGCAGGGAGCAATGGTCAAGTTAGCCTTGCTTCGGTTGCTACCAATTAAATTTCCTTTCTAGGATTGTGTCATTCATTTCTCCATCGCAACATGGGCAAGTGTAATACTTCCCTCTGAATTAATGAAGAAACAGGCATAGAGAGGTGAAGGAACTTGCCTGAGGCCACACAGCTAGCGAAGTAGCAAAGGCAGGGTTTAAGCTCACGTGGGCTTGGACGTCTTGCCCTTGTTCCAAAGCTCAGTGCCCAGCCAAATGGATCCTTCAGGTCACTGAGTATTGATAGGGAGCCCTTTCCCCGCTCTGGCACTTCCTTTTCTCACAAAATCTGCATCAGTGTTTCTGTGGGATTCTGATTTCTTTCTTTCTTTTTTTAAATATTTTATTTATTTATTTGACAGAGAGAGAGAACACAAGTAAGCAGAGTGGCAGGCAGATGGAGAGGGAGAAGCAGGCTCCCCGCTGAGCAGGGAACCGGATGTGGGGCTCGATCCCAGGACCCCAGGATCATGACCTGAGCGGAAGGCAGCCGCTTAACTGACTGAGCCACCCAGGCGCCCCTCTGCTGATTTCTTCCTGGTGATTCTAGCCCAATTGTTTGAGCTAGGGATTTAAAAATCGAAATTGTATTTACTTGGTTAAAAACAAGTGAAAAGTGGTTCTCCCATTCAGATTTCCAGTTTCCTTTCAGAGGAAGCCCTGCTTAGCAGTTTTTTATGTATCTTCCTAGACCTTTTCTTTTTTCTTTTTTTTAAAGGTTTTATTTATTCATTTGTCAGAGGGAGAGAGAGAACAAGCAGGGGGAGCAGCAGGCAGAGGGAGAAGCTGGCTCCCCGCTGAGCAGGGAGCCGGATGCAAGACTCCATCCCAGGACACTGGGATCATGACCTGAGCCAAAGTCAGATGCTTAACTGCTTAACCAACTGAGCCACCCAGGCGCAGGACTCGATCCCAGGACTCTGGGATCATGACTTGAGCCAAAGGCAGACGCTTAACTGCTTAACCAACTGAGCCACCCAGGCACCCCCTTCCTAGACCTTTTCAATGCATATGCTTTGCCACACAAGTGGTAGCATACAAGATTAGGCTTCTGTGCCTTGCTTTTCCCAATTAACATTATATTTGCAGATCATTCTGTATTGGCATATACAGATCGATCTCATTCTTTTTTCTTGTTGTTTTAAAATTCAGTTTTGTTTTTGGAATCGATAATAAATTCAAAGAATTCAAAAATCAAAATAGTAGAAAGTAGAATACATTGAGAAGTCGATTCCAATCCCCATCTCCCCTGTGGGTGTTCCTCTTCCACCTTGTGCATCTGCATTTTTTACTGTCTCTTTCTACAATATTCACTATACTTCTGTATTTAACTAGCTTATTGGTGAATGTTTAGGGTTTTTTTTTTTTTTTTTTTTCTTTTTTTGGCGATCGCATAAAGCCACAACAAACATTCTTGGGTGTGCTTTCTGCACATGTGTGTGAGGTTATCTGTAGGAAACATTTTTAGAGGTAAAATCCCTGGGTCAGAGGACATGTAGGTTGAAAATTTGAAACTTATCGCCCATTTATCCTTCAAAGAACTTGCACGAATTTATAGTCCTGTTGACAGTACCTGAGCACGCTGGCATCTCCCTGTCTTCACCCACACTAGGTTTTATTACATTAAAAAAAATTTTTTGTCAATCTGATAGATGAAAAATAATAATCTGTTGTATTATTTAATGATGACTGAAGCAGAACATCTTTTTAAATGTTTAAAAGTGACTTGTATTCTTTTTTTTTTTTTTTGTCTGCCACCATTTTTCTATTGGGCTGGACTTTTTCTTCTTGATTTCTGAAAGTTCTTACATAATGTGGGAATTAACCTTCTCTCAGGCTGCCATTTACTTTTGGTTTTGTTTTTGTTTTGTCTGCCAGACACTGTCAAATTTTTGTATAGTTTTATTTGTTAGCTTTAAAATATTTCATGGGATATGTATCTTACTTAGATCTTAAAATACTTCCCAAAATTTCAAATTTTTTCATGTTTTCTTTTGTAGTTTTATAGTTTTATTTAATATTTAGATCTTTTATCTATCTGGAATATGCTTTAGTATAAGAAGTAAGGTCAGGATTTCACTTTTGCCCTCAAAATGCCTAGCCAGTTGTCCCAACATAATTTATAAAATAATAAAAAATTTCCTTATTGTTTTGAAACACCAGCTTTATTATACACTGAATTCCGATAATGTGTTTATATCTATTTCTAGACCCTCTTTTCTTTCCATTGATTGGTTTGTCTGTGGTTCAGTACCAAATTGTTTTAATTACTGATGCTTTGTATTATGTTTTCATGTGTGGAAGGGCTAGTCCCCATACCCATTACTTTTTTTTTTTTGCCAGAATTTTTCTGGCTATACTTACATGTTTCTTTTTACACATAAACTTAAGATATACTTGTCTTGTTCCAAGAAATATCCTGTTGGTTCTTTCTTTCTTTCTTTCTTTCTTTCTTTCTTTCTTTCTTTCTTTCTTTCTTTCAAGTCACTTCCATACTCGAACTCACAACCCTGAGATCAAGTGTTGCACGCTCCACCAACTGAGTCAGCCAGGCACCCCTCCTGTTGGTACTTTAATTGGGATTATATTACATTTATAGCATAACGTAGGGAGAACTGGTATCTTTTGTGAGTTTTTTAAATCAAGATCACTTTATGATGTTCATTTACTCTGGGGCAGACGCAGTAAATTCTCACCAAGTATTTGATTCATTCCCCTACACCTTGCAGCTTCTTGCACATGGCAAGGCTACAGACTTGTTCTGGCTGGTGAAATGGGAGCAAAAGTGACATGTGACACTTTGGGGCCAAGGCCATGACAAACCCAAGCGCAGTTTTCTGTGTTCTCTTCCCTTGCTTGGTGATCATGGAAGCATGAGGTATGAAAGGGTGATGGCGATGAAAGCGAGCCTCTTGATGAGCCACACACAGAGGGCAGCTGTCTTGAACATTTACCCAGATACACAACTGACTTCAGGTGAGAAAGGTGAGCTTGTGTTGTGTTAAGCCCCCGAAATTTTGGTGCTGGTTGTTTCTGCAACAGGATTTAGCCTTTTCTTTCTCCTTCCTTCCTTCCTTCCTTCCTTCCTTCCTTCCTTCCTTCCTTCCTTCCTTCCTTCCTTCCTCTCTCTCTGTCTTTCTTTCTTTCTCTCTCTCTCTCCCTCCCTCCCTTTCAATCTCTGTGCCCAACGTGGGACTCAAACTCACAACCCTGAGATCAAGAGTTGCACGCTCCACTGACTGAGCCAGCCAGGCGCCCCTAGCCTATACTTTCTGATATACCCTCGATAGAGTTATAAAGTTTTATTTTAAAAGTACTTATTTACTTATTTGAGAGATAGAGAGAGAGAGAGAGTGAGCACATGTGAGTGGGGGGGAGGGGCAGAGGGAGAGGAAGAGAGGGAGTCTCAAAGAGATTCCCCCCTGAGATCAAACCTGAACTGAAATCAAGAGTCTGACGCTTAATGGATGGAGCCACCCAGGCTCCTGGAGTTTTAAAGTTTTACTCATAGGTCCTGCACATTTCTTATTACGTTTATTTCCTTTTTTTGCTATTATAAATGGGATTTTTCCTCTTCCCATGTATTTTCTAATGGCTTGTGATTTATATATAGGAAAGCTATCAATTTTTATGTATTACATCTGTAATCAGTCACATTACTGAAGCTGTTAGATTTTTTTTTTTTAAGATTTTATTTATTTATTTTAGAGACAGAGCACAAGAGGGGGGAGCGGGAGAGGGAGAAGCAGACTCCCTGCTGAGCAGGGAGCCCGATGCGGGACTCGATCCTGGAACTCCAGGATCATGACCTGAGCCGAAGGCAGTTGCTTAACCAACTGAGCCACCCAGGCGCCCCTGAAGCTCTTAGATTTTTGAATAGATTTTCAGTTGATTCTTTTGGGTTTACCTTGCCTTTTTTCTTTCTTTTCTTATCTATTTGCTAGTATGGAGCTTGCAAACTAACTGTTTGAGGACAAGGTGTATTTTTTGTATTTGCAGAACAATTGAACCATCTTTGAAAAAAATAAAGAGTTTTTGCCCATATATTAAAGATGGAATTGCAGCTTCACTTGCAATTTTAGGTGGTAAGACAATGCTGGGCTGGTATTCCTGCTGCAGAAAATACAGTGGGGCACATGAACCTCTGCCCCCAGATAGGTCATGATTCTAGAGCTTAACCAGTCCCTATTGTTTAAAAACTAATTACCTTCACTTTTAAAAATTACCTGCATGACCCCTGAAGGCATTTGAGTTTGCCACCTTGCTGGCACTTTCAGAAAAAAATTAAATAATATTGGTGATAGAAAGTATCCTTGACTTACTTTTGATTTTAATGGCAGGGCTTCTATTTTACTGTTAAGTATGAAGCTGGCTCTTTCTTCTAACATTTTATTATGAAAACATTCAAACACAGAAAAGTTGAAAGAATTGTACAGGGAACACTCATATTCTCAGTGCCAGGTGGTTACAATTAACATTTTACTATACTTGCTTTATTGCATATCTATCCATCTACCCTTCCCTTCAACCATCCATCATCCATCTTATTTTTTTGATGCATTTCAAAGTAAATTGAAGACAACAGAACACTTTACTTCCAAAAATTTCAGCATGTATGTCATTATTCAATGTTTGCTGCTGCTGCTTCTTCTTCTTCTTCGTCTTCTTCTTTTTTTAGGTAAAATTCACATAGAATTTAATGCACAAATCTTAAGTATGCCATTCTTTGAGTTTTGACAAATTCTTTTTTTTTTTTTTAAAGATTTTATTTATTTATTTGACAGAAAGAGACAGCAAGAGAGGGAACACAAGCAGGGGGAGTGGGAGAGGGAGAAGCAGGCTCCCCGCTGAGCAGGGAGCCCGATGCGGGGCTCGATCCCAGGATCCTGGGATCATGACCTGAGCCGAAGGCAGACGCTCAACGACTGAGCCACCCAGGCGCCCCTTGACAAATTCATACACTTGTGTAACCCAAACTCCTATCAGGATATAGAATATTGCTATCATTCCAGAAAGTTCTTTTCTCTTTTCCAGTTCAGTCCCTATCGCCCCACCTCAGGCAACCACAGTTCGGAGTTTTTTCTACTGTAAATGAGTTTGACCAATTCTAGAACTTCATATAAAAGGAATTGCACTCTTATGTAAGGTTTCTTTCACAAAGCATAACGTTTCTGAGATTCATCCATGTTGCTACAGGTATCTGCAGTTCCTTCTTATGGCTGAGTATTGTTTCATTGGTATGGACTGAATGTTTGTGTTTCCCACCAAATTCATATGTTGATGGTATTTGAAAATAAGGCCTTTGGGAGGCAATTAGGATTATGTGAGGTCATCAGGGTGGAGCCCTGGTCTGATGGGGACCTTATGAGAAGAGACAACAGAGAGCTTGCTGTCTCTCTCCTCCATGGGAAGATGTAGCCAGAAGACGGCCATCTGCAATCCAACGACCATGCTGGCACCTTCATCTTGGACTTTCAGCCTCCAGAACTGTGAAAAAATAAATTTCAGTTCTTTAAGCTGCCCAGTCTATGGGATTTTGTTATGGCAGCCTGAGCAGACTCAGACACATGTTATATGAATACACCATTTGTTTAACCATTATCTTGTTGTTGGATCCTTTCCAGTTTGGGGTTAGTATGAATAATGGTGTTATGAACATGTATGTATAGGTCTTTCTGGAGACGTTTGCTTTCATTTCTCTTGGGAAAATACGTAGGAGTAGAATTGCTGGGTTGCAGGGTCGGTATATATTTAGTTTTATAAGAAAGTCCCAGACCTTTTCTCAAAGTATTTGCATGTCTACGAACAATGCATGAGAGTTCTGGTTGCTCTGCATCCTTGTCAACACTCAGTGTTGTCTGGATTTTGTTTTGATGCCTAAGGCGTATAAGTTATGTTAATGAAATACCATCTATTCCTATTTAATTAAGAGGTTCTTTTTCTGTTTTTAAAATATGGGGGGTGCCTGGGTGGTTCCGTTGGTTAAGCGTCTGCCTTCAGCTCAGGTCATGATCCCAGGGTCTTGGGATTGAGCCTCGCATTGGGCTCCCTGCTCAGTGGGGAGCCTGCTTCTCCCTCTCCCCGTCCCCCACTCATGCGTGCATGCTCTCTCTCTCTCAAATAAATAAAATCTTCATTTATTATTATTATTACTTTTTTTTAGATTTTTATTTATTTATCTGACACACACACACAGAGGCAGAGCACAAGCAGGGGGAGCAGCAGAGTGAGAGGGAGAAGCCGGCTTCCTGCTGAGCAGAGAGCCCAATGCAGGACTCGATCCCAGGACCCTGGGATCATGACCTGAGCCAAAGGCAGACACCCAACTGACTGAGCCACCCAGGCGCCCCTAAATAAAATCTTTAAAAAAAAATCTGGAATGAAAGTTGAAATTTATAAATTCTTTTCCAGCCTCTATAAGATGATGCTTATTTTTTTGATTTGTTATTATGGTGAATTCTTGTAACAGACTTGCCAAAACTGAACCAGCCTTGCATTCCTGGGATGAACTCCATTTAGCCAAGTTATGTCAGTCCAATATGTGGCAGCATTCTGGTCACTAATAATCTATTTAGATTGTTATTCACTACTCATAACTAAGACAAAATGTCTTCAGTTGTGATTTTCCTGTGTAAGGCTTTAATGTTATACTGGCTTTGAAAGTGAATTCAGAAGCTTTTTAGCAACCTGTTCTTTGACCCAGTGATTTTGGGCTTGTGGTTTCTGTATGATTTTGTGTTTGTGGGTTGGTTGATTTGGGCATTAAAAAATAAATAAAATAAGTAAAAGTTACTGGCAGACACACTACCTGTTGTTGTGGGAGCATCATAATACACTGAGGCAGCGTAGCTAGTGGTTAAGTGCACAGGCTTGTGGGGTCAAATCCTGGCTCTGCCCCTTTCTAGCAGCGTGGGACAACCAGGCTCCAAGAGGCAAATGCCTGGGTCAGAGCAAAGAGACAAAGACGGCGTTCAAATCCTCATCTATAAATGGGGACAATAGTAGCTACCTCCCAGGGGAGTTGGGAGATGAAGCGCCTGGTGAGGATCGCAGTGGAGAGCCTGGTACCCTGTGTGTCCTTTCCTTGGGAGCAGCTTTTTCTTTTTTACCCCTAGACGCAGGATGAGGATATGAGAAAGCCAACCCAAGTTTCCCTAGAAGTTTAGCTGGGTTGGTGCTAGGAACCATCTTCCAGATGGGCCCAGCCAGATTCACTCAGACCCACAGAGTCTGGGTACCAGGCGTGAGGTCTTCTCTATCACCCATTTCCTTGCCCTGCTCCTGTTTCCCTTCAAGGAACAAAGTTGATGAGCGCTTTGGAGCAGGCTAGGTTCCTGGGTGTTGCTGTATTTTCTGTTCTTTTCTTTTCTTCTCCTGTTTTGAATGGTTCTTGTTAAGTTTTCTAGAAACTAGGTTTTAAGACTTTCCTCTTATCATCCTACCTCAGTGTGGGGTGGATGGCTTCCTGGCTCTCCCCACTGGAGATTCAAGAAAGCATGGGGGTGCTGCTGGGGGACAGAGGGTGCTTCGGAAGGGCACAAGCCCTCTATCCCAGCAGGTGTTTGAGCAGAGGCAGGATGGCCCCTATACGTGGATGCTGCAGGAGGGATTCGGACACTGGAGGATGGGGGTGGCACAGGGAGTGAGGTGGGGGACTATGAGTAACTAGTAGGAAGATCTTCAAAGGTGGACAGACCCGAGTACACATTCCCACTTCTCCAACTTCCCAACAGTGTGATCTCTGGCAAATAACTGCTTTTCTGTGCTTCAGTTTTCCCATCTATGAAATGGGTACAATAATACCTACTTCACAGGAGGATGTGAAGAACAAATGGGATAATGGGCTAAAGTGGCCAGAGATTCTGTGAAGCAGGGATGATTTTCCTAACATTCAGCTGGAAGGACATTGTTGTTTTTAGCATCTACTCCTCCTTGCAGCTCACCCCCCATCTTTCCCACAAAGCACAGGGTGTGGTTGGGTTTAGAGGTTTCCACCTTAGAGATGATCTGGGGTCTCTGGCTACAGGGGCGGGGGCAGATGTCACTATGAGTGGGTTCTGCTGCGCACGGGGGAGGTTTCTGTTATAGTTGGCTTCATTGGCTACTTTTCCCAAATTTTGTAAGTCAGGTATGTGTATATCATTGGAATGTCCACTTTGGCAAAACAACCTTCCTTGGACTAGAAATGCAGCTGCCTGGTGGCTTCCCTGGGGGCCCGAGGAAGGTCAGGTTCGGGTGTTAATTCCATTGCGCTGGGAAGAAAGAGAATACAGTTGAAGACCAGTGCAAACCATTACATGTTTGGGTGTTCAGCTAACGATTTATGATGCAGAAATTTCCAAGAGAGGAAAGATTTGGAGCTTGACGTACAAGCCTGTCTTGTGGTTTGATGGTTAAACATTATATTCTAGAACTACAAGATGTAATAATAAAAAAATTTGGGAAAATTTCCCTATAATGGCAGATGGAGATTAAAATGCATTTGGGGATATTTCCAACATACATGAACATGGTGGATGAAAGCTCGTCCTAAATGAGCTAACCTGCCCAAGCCAAGCTCTGCCCTCACACCTCCACCTGAGGGGGGTGTTTAAGAGACCTACCTGCCTGTCGTTAATTAGATCGTAAGGGAGGGGTGAGGATCAAAGAGCCACAGTGACAGGTTAGTGAGATAAAGCAATGCAGTGACAAAAGTAGTTTTGGTTTGGCGTTTCAGATTATAAAAGATGCCAGCACCTGTGAAGATCTAACCAGAGCCAATATGGACAGAGAATGTTGCCCATTCTGCAGTGGGGTAAACCGAACTTGGAAACACAAAGATTTCTAGAGGCTGGCCAAGGAGTCAGTTGTGCTCCAGACAATAGTGCACATCTCCTTGTCCCGGTCTTGCACAGGGGATCCTCTCCCTCTGGATCTAACCGCCCTATTGTTTAGGCTGGGCTGGCACAAACACCACCAGGATTAGAGAATCACCTTCTGCAGGTGCTAATTAGCAATGTGGAGGAGAGAAACCTTCAAATCCTAGCCACGGGCTGTATCCCATGAGCTGCATGTGAGGGAGATCTGGCTGTATCATCAGCCCCAATCCCTGAAGTTGTTCCCCCAGGAGGCTGAGAGTGTGGATGACTCAGGGTGCAGAAACAGTTCAAAGACGCGGGTGCCTGGTATTGGAGGTGTCGCTGGGGTGGTGGCATGCTCACTGCTGCTTATCAGCTGTGAGATGTATCAGCTGGGATGCTTATTAGCGGTAAGCTGGGCCTGAGGGACAGAGTGGTAGCATTCTTTGTGTTGTCTGATGCGGCCCCTCTCTCCGCCCTCTCCCTACTCCCTGTGCCACTCCCAAATCTTCATAAATTCTACTGGAACTCATCAAGGGATCAGGGTGCCTAGATTTCCAGGGGACGCTGGTCAAGGGGCTGAGTTTCACACCTGGGGAGATGTGGGGCAGAACAGAGACATCCAGGGGAGCAGAATCCGGACCATAGGTATCTGAGTCTGGGGACTCAAGTCACATCCTGGGAAGACTTGAAAAGTCCCTATGCACATATATACATATGTAAGCCCCAGGCTGGGACTGCATCTATGTTACTATATCAACGCCCCCTATTTTTTTTTTTTTTAAAGATTTTATTTATTTATTTGACAGAGAGAGAGATAGTGAGAGCAGGAACACAAGCAGGGGGAGTGGGAGAGGGAGAAGCAGGCTTCCCGCCGAGCAGGGAGCCTGATGTGGGACTTGATCCCAGGACCCTGGGATCATGACCTGAGCTGAAGGCAGACGCTTAACGACTGAGCCACCCAGGCGCCCAACGCCCCCTATTTACAGTGGAGGAATCCGAGTCTCAAGAGGCTGTTAGATGCCTGGCCATCTTTTCGCAGCTGGAGCCTGCTCTCCTGAAGTCCCTGGACAGAGAATTGGTCCACTGTTGGGGGCCAAGTGGAGACCCACTGAGAGATGAGCTGTGAAGGCAGGGAACAAGGCAGTCCAGGAAGCAGGACTTTGTTATGGGTCAAGGCCACTCGGCCCATGACCTGTGAGGATTTTGGAGGCTGCTTTCTGGAAGCCCGAAACGCCCAAGGACCTCTTTGTTCCCGGCTGGCCAAAGGCCTGACACCTCCCTGCAGCAGCCTGAGCCTCCTCTCCATCCTTTGTACCTTGGGCCCTGGGCCCTGGAGGTTAGCTTCCCATCCCAGCATCCTCAGCGGCCTTTCAGTGCCAACAACAAAAGCACTAGAGAAAAGGGGACTGTTTTCCCTAGAGCATTTATTATTAGGGGCCAATGGTACCTGGAGGAAAAAAAAAAAACCCACTGATTTCCAAATTCTGCTCTGGAAACCAAACCTAATTTAGGGAAGTACAATGTGCTAAAGAAAGATTGCCTCTTAATTTTAGATTCATGTGGAATGCAGGCAGGAAGGCAGAATCCCTTAACATAACACAGGCTTTTTGGTGGTGTAACAGAATAATAAATCCTTGAGGAATTCCCCAAGCAAGGTAAAGTAGGATAATATACATTTCTTAATATTGCAGAAGTTCCCTTAATCTTATTGTTTAAACTTTTCAATAAACCGTAATGTTTATTAGTAGTTTTTCATTTCCAACTGTCAGATAATTCCTCTTGCTAAGTTGGGATAAACAGGGTCCCCCAGTGCCTCTGGTTTCAGTTTTGTGTGATATATATCTGACCAGACACTTGATGTAATAGAGAAGTATTGTGTTTTCCACTGTGTTGAACTTAGAGGTTCAAATGTGCTAATGCAATTGAATTGATTGTAATATTTTATAAAAGTTTCTCCAACGGAAATATGGTTAGTGATCGGAGTTGTCAGAGGTTATGAGAGCACACAGAGACTTGCTTGCAGTGCTAGAAGCTTCTGGCTAAGTATGGGGGGAGGGGTGAGGAGGCTCAGTGTCGGGGAGTTCATTCCGTTTTCTAGGAAGAGATTCATCAGAAGGAATGACAGCCAGGTTTTCCCCAGAAAGGTCTGCCGGAGGGACAAAATGCATTTGTGTTTTGTAAAGGGTGTGCACTTGTCCACAGGGAGCCCGCCACGGCTGGTTCTTCCTTATAGGACCTCCTCTGCTGAGCACCCCGAAGGTGAGTGGGTCGGGAAGTCCAGGAGGGCTACATCAAGCTGGAGACTGAACCGAAGAATTCCAAGCCCCTTCTGCAGGAAAGAGTGGGAGATGGCAATGTTAATCAGCATGGAGAGAGAACTTTTTCTTTATCACATGCCCCAGAAGTACTGTTACTCTTTGTGGTATCCCCATAGGGGAAAATCCTGTCCTAAGTGATCAGCACAAAAGATAAAGAAATTCATTTTTTAACCTCTCCCTGACTTTTTTTTAATTGATTTTTCCCCCTCTCGGAAATGGCAAATAAGCTAACATTGTTACAAAATTCCTTCCACTCAATAGCAGAGGGGGAAAAGAACCACCCCACAATCACAGTAAGGAAAAGGGTAAAAATCCCACCTCGTTAATGAGATCCATCACTGAGCATTAGTTGTGCTCAAAGCCCCTGTCAGTCCCAGATGAAGCCGAATGCCCATCCTGGTGTTCTCAGATTCCTTTGGTAGCATGCTCTGCGCCCTCTTTCACCACCTGGGGGGCGGCTCTGGCAGTCTGGTCTCTCAGAATTAAAGGGCAGAAAATTGGCCTGGGATGTTTTCTGCTTTCCATGCAGGTGCTGGGATGATGGAGAAGATGCTCAGGGCAGAAGCCTGTTGGTTTTCTGATGCTGAATTCCAGCTCCTTGACCTTCTAATATTTAGTGAGAGAAGCGGTCTGAGTATAATTTTCAGAGAAGACTGGATTGAATGGAGCAATCAGTAGAGAAGGCTTCTTTTGTCATTTCTTTCCCCCTTCTTTAAATGATGTCCGAGCTAGTCAGGACCCACGGGGGCTGGAGGCACAGAGATGAGCCTGTCTTTGGTAGGGTTGTCCTTGAGCCTTGAATCTCCTTTCTGCCTTAGGATTTAGACTTGCTCTAAGGCCCGAGAATGGCGATCTGTGCTGACCGATACAGTAGCAACTAGCGACACGTGGCTATTTAAGTTCCATTTAATCAAATTCAGCTACAATGAAAATGTAGTACCTCCGTTGCACTCGCCACATTTTAAGCGCTCAGTAGCCGTGTGTGGTTAATGGCTACTGAACTGGATACAGAACACTTCCATCATCACAGAAAGTTCTATTGGACAGTGTCTGCATGAAGCCCCGGGTCTGGTTACCTGAGCAGGAGGGCTTGAACATACTCGGGGCATAAAACTGGGACATCCACAGAATTTGATGTTGTTCAGACAGCAAGGCTTACCGTTTATTGGCTGAGAGCAGGAAGGAGCCCATATAGAGCCTGTAGAGAAAAGAACAGATAAACCTGAGCTCTCCTTGAGCAAGGCTGCTGGCAGCCACAGGCTGGGGCAAACTGGGGCTCTGCCGGGTGACCACGATACGATTCTGTGATTTGTTCCAGCCAGTTGGCCCTGAGGATTCCTAGAAGGGGGAATGGGACATATCGAGGCCCTGAGGCAGGAGGCCCTGGCATATTGCAGGAATTAGAGGGTACCACTCATCTCAAGGAATTGGCAGGGCAAAGGCTAGGCAAAGGCATTGGCTGTGATGGAAGCCCACCATGTGCAGAGGCTGAGCATGATGTCAAGGAAGTGCCCTCAAGACCTCTTCCCCCTCAGGGTTTCAGAGTGTCTGTCCTATGTGGGACCTTCAACGGGGACCCCAGCCTTTTCACCCTTTTCCAGAGCTGGAGCCATGAACCTTCCCTGATGATGGTGTGTCTGGCTTCCAGCCCTCTGGGACAGTGCTCATAGAAGGTGTGGCAGACTGTAATTTCCAAAGATGGCCACACCAATATGCACCTGACTCATGCTCTTCTTACAGCGTGAGGTTGATTTTCTTCTTGAAATTGGCCAGAGCTTTGTAATTGCCTTGACCAAGAGAGAGTGTAGAGGAAGTGAGGCTGCATGACTTTGGAGGTTAGCTCATAGAAGATGATAGGTGAGGGGCGCCTGGGTGGCTCAGCTGGTTAAGTGTCTGTCTTCATCCCAGGTCATGATCCCGGGGTCTTGGGATCGAGCCCTGCGTTGGGCTCCCTACTCAGTGGGAGTCTGCTTCTCCCTCTGCCTCTCCCCACCAACCTCCTTGGCTCATGCTCTCTCTCTCACTCTCTCTCTCTCTCTCACATAAATAGAGAAAATCTTAAAAAAAAAAAGAAGGTGATAGGTGGTGTCTCTTCTTCCTCCCTTCCCCTGCCTCCTCTTCCCCTCTCCTCCCCTCCCTCTCCTCTCCATGCTTGGAACTGGGGCTGCCTTGTAAGCAGCCTGACTACCTTGGAGCTGACGTGCTGGAGAGAGCATGTGAAGGGGCTACCTGGAGAAAGAGGAAGATGCCTGGGGAGCCGCACTGGTGCAGCATGTCTCGAGGGCCCAAGATCGTGCAGCAGAGACAAGCCACCCTGCCGTGCCCCGTCTGAATTCCTGACCCGCAGAACCCAAGAGCCTAATAAATGAATGTTTTATGTCACCTAGTTTTGGGATAATTTGTTACACCAGCATCATAACTAGAGCAGGGGCTCTGGTGGGATCCTTGGAGGCTGGGAAAAGTACCAGCTTTTCATTTCGGGTGGCCTAGAGCATCCTCGGCAGGTGCTGGAAACAGTAGGGTGCTTTTTGCAAATGCCATCAGATTTTGTGATTTTAGGATTTGGAATTTGGTTTATTTTCTAGTCAGGGCTGGGCTAGAACTCCCCAGAGCCCCTTCCATCAAGAAAAGCAAATAGGAATGGCAACCGAGTGAGGGGGAGTGCTTTAGTTACCTAAGAGGACAACTGATTTTGAAGAGACCCATCCAAGAATGCATTATTGTTTACACATAAACGATGATATGCTTACCACAAATCCTTGTCAATCCACCAAAACAGACCCCTAAGGACCTAGTTATGGGAGCTACAACTAGGTTTGTTAGACTTCGAGTTTGGCCAACATCAATATAGTCACTTGCACTTAAAAAAATAATAATTGATGAGCATTTCCCAATGGATCTTAAAATCCAATTTTTACTTTTTGAGATTAGACCAGCCCCTGCACTGATCTGGTGTGAACAATCGTTGCTATTATTTATTGAGAGCTTCAAATGTGCAGGGCAGGCACTGTGGTGGGTACTTTAACTTGGAATATTCTCACTTAACTCTTGCAGCACGCCTTTGAAGAAGGTTCTAGAATTATCCTTGTTTTGCTGATGAGGAAATCATGGCTCAGAGAGGTTAGGTGACTTATCCAGCGTCACACAGCAGTCTGGCTCCAGAGCATGAATGGGAGACCACCGGAGGTGGTTCAGCCTCTCCAAGGGGTTTTTGTCCATCTTCCCAGAAGGTCTGGTGGAGGGCAGCCGGCACAGTACCCAGGAGCTCCTGAGCTCCCTGAGCGGTGAGAGGTTTCCTTGGGGGTGCGGGTTCAGTGAGCTGTGTGACCTTGGGCAAGTCGTGTCCCCCTCTGGCGGAGGCTGGCCTTTGAACATCTCCAAGCCCCCTTCCCAGTCTTGTCACAGAAGAGAGGCTCTCTGAACCCAGGGTAGCAAATATCCCCTTTGGTTGCAACTCCTGTTTGCAAAGCCTGCTACAGATGCCTTAATTAATTATTCAGGCTGACATCTCCAGCTCCAAAATCAGAGGGTTGAGAAAAGATCAGAGGAATATAATCAATGTGAACTTGGCTGATAATCGCTGGTCCCAGGGTGGTGTGAAGGGAAGAAAACCCTCCAAATTGGTCTTCTTTTACACTTTGGCCCTGGTTCTGCCAGCGGGCAAGATAAAACCGTCCTCCTTTCAATAATTAATGAGCGGGAGCGACCCCCCCCGCCCCCCCAGGCCTGGGGCCCTGGAGGAGGCCCCTCGCGGCGGCTGCCCTCCGGAAGCGTGCGTGCCCCGTGCACACCCACGTGCAGCCCCACGTGCACCAGGCAGGCGGGGAGCGGGGCGGGGCGGGGGGTGGGGGCGAGAACACTGAGTCACGCCGGCTGACCCAGCAAAGTGCTGGGAGTGTGACCGGAATGAAGGGTTGCTCCGTCTGTCTCCGAGGTGGCGTGGCAGATCAAATCACAGCGGATCAGGCGCCGAGATGTTGCCTTGCTCTGAGTGACAGAAGTTAATAATTAGTGACAATGATTGACAGGTACACTCCATCTGCTGCTCCGACGCCCAGGAGCAGTTATTCCACAACTGTCTGCGGGCACAGTGAACTCCCCCGGGAGCGCGGGCTGGCCCGTGATTGACAGCTGCCTCCAAGAGAGACAGGCCCCTGACGGGAAAGTCGCTGTCAGCAGCCGCACGTTCCCGAAGAGGCTCACGCTCTGTATACATTTATTCTGTTTCATTTATCATGTCAGCCGTGGTTTTAAATAGATTACGAGCTAGCCTGTTTTTTAACTGGAGAGTTTTCTATCAGGAAATTAGAAATACCCCGGGATGTCGCCGACTGCTCCCCGGGACGCGGGTCCGTCTTCACTTTGTTCTCCGGGTAGACGGGGGAGCCGAGGTGGGAGCGCGCCTGGCTGGTAGGCTTCGCGGGGCTGCCCATTAAAATCAAAATGGCATCTTTAACCAGCACCCTGTAAAATGGTGCTGAGCATTACTTTGGTAAACTCGGTCTCAAAAGTCCAAACGAAAGCACGGAAGTTGCCGGGTTTTGTTTTGGTTTGGTTTGGCTTTTTTTCCTTAAGAAATAAACATGCCTCTGAGGTGCTGGTGGATGACATAACTTGTAAGGGTTGCTCCTAAAACGTTATTTGCATTCTTAGACTATGAGGCCGATTCCAGCGGGGTTCAGAACCCCAGCTTTTTGAGGGTGAACTGTTTATTGCCGGATGCTTTCATGGTCAAAAGCTGGGACCAACTAGCTGGGTAGAGTCTTAACTGTGGGTTACAGTTCTATCTAGACCGAGGTTCCTGCTCCCATTTTTTCCTTGAGTATTTTTATCCTAAATTAAAGCTCAGCCTCAAACCAGCCAACGTGTAACTAGAGGACTCTGACACCTTCTAGCCCTATTATAAATAGGAACACAGAACCATATAAACATTTTTACTAGAGGAATTGTCATTACCTAATTGTTCCTACTTACAATTTGTTTAGCTTTCTGGAAAAATGCATTTTAATTTTGCTTCATTTAGGATTGGGCAGATAGGCTTTCTGGACCATCACTTAGTTCTCTCGCTCCTTTTGTCCCCCTGATGCTTCAGCATAATTTAAAGGGTTGTCCATTGCCGTTATGAATAAAAGCCTACTTAAGTCCTGCTATTTAAAATACAATGAACCCTGTTTATATTGATCTCATTTGGAATGTTTTCCCGCATATGATGTCCATCTTTTAAAGTATGGGTCATGTTTCCTCTTAAGATGTTTTCTTATCTTATTCCTCTAAAATGATATAAACAGTTTCAGTATTCTTGATAATTAGGTATGCGGGTAAAGAAAAGACATCCTGTTCTTTTTCAAGTTTTTAAATGATCGGGATACCAGAAAATGAAGTCATAGGGAGCACAGATGTTTGCCTCTCATCCCGGGATCTGTTTTCCTCCTTGTTCCTGTACCGAGGTGGTAGCAGCACCTTAGCCTAACCCCAGGGGTGACTGAGCTGGTCTTCGGATGCTTGTCTTGCTCCAGATGGTCCTAGCTGCACCCCGCCCCGCCCCAAAGACTTCAAGTGGGAGTGGGATGGGTAGGGGCTGAATATCAGAGAGGAAATATCTAAGGATGGTTGTCCCTCCAACTCCCCTCTCCCCATCCCTGAGTTAAATGTGTACCTGCTTGTCCTGTAATGAACAGGAGCACATAAAATACACGTGCAAGTTTGTGTGGTTGGTGTCTCTCCCATCTCTTCTATTTTTTTTTTTTTTTTAGATTTTATTTTTAAGTGATCTCGACACCCAACGTGGGGCTCCAGCTCACAACCCCGAGATCAAGAGTCGCCTGTATCACCGACGGAGCCAGCCAGGTGCCCCTCTCATACCTTTCCTAAAAGAGAGACTTTGAAGAAGGTGTGTTGTTGGAGCTTGACTGTTTATCTGTTTATTTTTGGCCCATCAGTCGGAAGGTCAGCACGCTGCATTTTCTTTCTTAGAATCTGCCCCAGTTAGAGCTACAATGGCCTTCCATAGCCAGGCTCGGTGCCAGGTCTAGAAATGCTGGGGGTGGGGGCACAGAGACACCCTCAGTAGCTTACCACCTATTGAGGGAGTGGACCAGCCAATGGGAATAGTGCTGCGATGGGGAAGAACAGGCGCTGACGGGGAGGTGGTCCTCTGGGTCTGTGGTGGTCAGGGAGGCTCTCCAGGAAGAAACCTATTGAAGGGGCAAGGGGTAAGAGCCAGGGGGTTTCAAGCAACAAGACTGGCATGTGGGAAGGCTCTAGACCAAACCCCGGGGGGGGGGGGTTGCCACTTCCGCTGGAGCAGGAAGTGGAAGTTACTTCCCTCGGGCCTTCTCGGTCATGTTGAAGAGTGTGGACTTCATGCTAAGGGTTTGCCGTTCTGGAAGATCTCTCTGCGGTGGTCGGCAGCACGGCTTGGAAGGGGTGTGAGAAGGGAGGAAGGGTGTGGTTAGGAGGCTATTGGCCCAGGGGAGAGGAAGAAGTGTTGACAGACTGCAGAGGCCTCTGGAAAGTGGGCTCGGTAGGCTTGGGTGATGGGGGTGAGGAGAAGTGCTGCAGGCTGTAACTTGGGGGACTGGGTGGATGACAGGGCTGTTCTTTGGATGAGGAACTTATGAGAAGGAGCGTGTCGGGCTGAGTGACATCTTGGACTCGTTGGGTTTGAAATGTCTGCAGTCAAGGCTGTGGCTTCGTGAGTTTGAGACCTGGGCAGTCGCCCTGCGCTCAGAAGGGGTCTGCCCTTGGTTCAAGGCTCTGCTGTCACTGTCTTGAAATTCCTAATCAAGTTTGAGCAAGGGGCCCCATGTTTCCATTTTACACAGGCCCTGTGTACAGCTCATCCAGGCAGAGAAGTCAAGGAAGCAGATTGCTCTCTGGCTCTAGAAGGCAGGGTGGCAGAAAGAGGTCTGGGAGGCTCCAGCACAGAGAGAGGTGTTCAACACCCTGGCTCATGAGGGAGAACCAGGAGCCTGAGAAGAGAATCAAGGATAGGACCCTGAGGTACACAGCATTTTCGAAGGGACAGGTTCGAAGGGGGAAGAACCTCCAAATGCAAAGACCCTGCTACCTATTGCTATGTTTTGCCTTCGAGATGAAGCACCGCAGGTTAGCCGCTGTCTTAGGTCTGAGGAGTGTCTGGCTCTGTCTCAGGTTATCAGCTAAATGGCAAACTCAGTCAGCAAATGAAAAAAAAAAACTTACGAGCAACTATCTGTAAGTTATTATTATAGACATTTGCAACTTTCTTCAGATTTCAAAGCACTTGCACTCATTCACTTGGCAGATATTTGTTGAGCACCTACTATGTGCCAGGCACGTGCTGGGGGCTAGTGATGTATCAGCAAACAAGAGACAAAGATGCCACCCCCACAGAGCTTACCTTCTAGTCAGGAGAACCATACGGTAAACAATCAACATGATATACGGGTTAACTGTATAACATATTGGGTGGTAACTGCTTTGGAGAAAAAGTTAAGTCTCAGTTTTTCTTTTTCTTTTTTTTTTTAGAGAGGGAGAGAGAGAATCTTAAGCAGGCTCCACACTCAGCATGGAGCCAAATCCACTGTAAGGCTTCAAGTTGACACATTTAAATAATTATGAAAGACGTAATAGGGCCATGATCAGGCAACCAGGTGAATGTGCTGACCACAACTGCTTAGCGAGTCAGCATAATCCTTAAATCACAGAGATTTAGAAATTGAAAGACCCTCCATTCTGGCCCTCCCCTCGGATAGGCAAGGAAGCTGACATCTAGGGATAGGAAGGAACTTGCTGGTCACCAGCATTCTGTCCATCTGGAACCGGGTAAGTGACTGACTGGGTTGAACCTCTCTGTAGTGTGTCTGAGCCTGTCAGTAGCCACGTGGGTAGTCCATGCTTGGTAGTGTTTACCGACTGGCTGAACACCGCCACGGGTGGGTTACATAATGAGAATTCTCAGTCTCTCAACCACCTTATCGTGTGTGCATTCATCTCCCCACTAGGTTTTCTTGGTGATAATAATAATGTCCCCCTCTTTTTTTTTATAAGATTTTATTTATTTGTTTAATTGAGAGAGAGCAAGAGCGCATGTGAGTGGGGGGAGGGGCCGAGGGAGAGGGAGAGAGAATCTCAAGCAGACTCTCCGCTGAACGTGGAGCCCAACACAGGGCCCGATCCCAGGATCCTGAGATCATGACCTGAGCTGAAACCAAGAGTCGCACGCTCAACTGACTGAGCCACCCAGGCACCCCAATAATGTCCCCCTCTTACTGAGTCCTTACTGTATGCTCGATATTATGCTAAGAGCTTTACCTGCATCATCACATTTAATCCCACCTGCAACCCCAAGAGATAGGTACTATTTCTAATCCTCTTTTACAAATGATCCAGCTGAGCCTTACAGGAATGAGGTAACTTGCTCTTGGTCATGGGTGGTGAGTGGTAGAGAGCCCGGATTTAAGTCCCAGCCTGTCTGGTTCTCCCACCCAGGTTTTAGGTTTTTAACCACTGGCAGAGCGAAAGTTTTTCTTCTTCCTTTTAAAGAAGAACATTAAAAACTAATAATGGATACAAAGTACAGTGTGCCACTTGCCCAAACCCTACAAGCAATTTTTTTTTTTTTCTTTTTAAGGTGGAGTTAGTCCCTGTTGGGAATAGAAGCCATCAGTTTAAGTAGCAAAGTGCACCTAACGCCTAACGTGACTGAGGCTCAGAGCCAAAGACCTTGATAAGGTGTTTGACTGGTTCAAAGGCACTTTGAGGCTGCATGAAGCCGAAAGCTACAAAGCCTGGGATAGAGCCCCTCACTACCCCTCTGGGCTGTTTTGTCCCTATTTGGAGGGGATTTATGCATCTCTGTCAAATGCACAGTCTGTGCAAAGGTTTTCCCAGGCTTCCCTGTTATCAAAAGTGCCGAGAGAATTACCTACTCAAAATAATCATAACGGCTACCACTTATTGAGTGTTCCTGTGCTGGGACTGGCTAAGAGCTTTATGTAATTACCTCCTTTAATCCTCATAAGAGCTGGTAGGAGAACAGAGGTAGGTAGATCCTGTGAAGTAGGTACAACTATAATCCCCAATTGACATAAAACAAGCTCAAAACTTGCTCAGGGACATTGGATGACTTGCTAAGGGTGACAGTTTCTAAGTGGTGCAGCTGGGATTTGAACCCAGGCAAGGCTGCTGTCTTTGCCGCCATGCTGTGAGACCTGCCCCAGAACCCGAGCACACTGGTGAGGTTGCTGGGGCTCACTGAAGCCAGAGCGGGGCAGGGGCCTGTTCAAGGTCAGGAAGCGAGTGGTGGGCAGAACTGGGGTGAGAATCGAAGTGTCCTGACTCCTTGTCTATACCTTTTCAACATACTGTGGAGCTTCTCAACAATTTATGTGGCAGGGATTCCTAAAACTGACCTAGAGGAAAAATTGATGAGAGTTCTATTCCTAAAACACTTCCCCAGCTCAATACGCAATTAGCCAGTATTACTCAGAGAGCTTGGCTTTGACCCTGCCCACTGTCCTGCATTTTTCAGCTCGTCGGTGACCTCGGCTCCATCATCATGAATTCATCTTTGTTGAGGGGCAGTGGTGTGCTTGGCCAGCGAAACTTCCACCCTTTGTCCGTCGTGCTGTTCCCAGCAGCAAATCTCTTTGGGGCTCCAGAGACTAAGCCCAGAGATCTGGTTATAAAACAGGCCGCCACTGGGGCGCCTGGGTGGCTCAGTTGGTTGAGCGTCTGACTCTTGGTTTCGGCTCAGGTCATGATCTCAGGGTCATGGGATCAAGCCCTGTGTCGGCTTGAGGATTTTCTCTCTCTGCCCCTCCCCCTGCTCACGCGCACTGTCTCTCAAATAAATAAATGAATCTTTAAAAAAATAAAACAGGCCACTCCTTCCACACTGCTTTGTCAGCCAGCGTTTGTTTTTTTTTTAAAGACTTATTTGAGAGAGAGAGAGTGTGCAAGTGGGGGGAGGGGCAAACAGAGAGGGGAAGCAGGCTCCCCACTGAGCGTGGACCCCGATGTGGGGCTTGAGGCAGGGCTCGATCCCAGGACCCTGAGATCATGACCTGAGCTGAAACCAAGAGTCAGCTGCTTAACCGACTGAGCCGCCCAGGCACCCTGGAGAGCAGCCAGTGGTTATTGGGGACTATGTGCCGGGCTCTGTAGAACACTTCTGATTTAATCTTTGTAACTGCCCTTTGGAGGAAGTATCGCTTTTAACCCCATTTTACAGATGAAGAAAATAAGGCCCCGAGAGAAGATGACACTTGCCCCTAAACATGGCCAGGAAGTGGCAGAGTTAGATCTTGAACCTCTAGGGTTTGTGTGACTCAAGAGTCTGTGCTTTGCCCCTTGACTCTTGACTATACTTTTTGGAAGCTTATCCCAGATTGTGGGGGAAAACCTAAGGAGACATTTTTCTTGCACAAGGCTCACCTTGTTCTTTGGACATGAGGCCGAGGCTCCTCCGTGCCCCTGAGCAAGGACAAGCTGATGTGCCTGAGAATTGTCCACCTCAATGCCTGAACGTGATTGAAGTGCACTGCCAAGCCCATGCGCCAAAACCTCAGTTTAGTGACCTTCTGTCTTCTGCTTGAACGTCCAGCGGCTGTTTCTTAAGCCCCTTGCATAGGGTGGGGACTGTAGCAGTTACTGGGGATGGTAACAAGATTCATGCTTCCTACCTTTGCTCAGCTCCTAGTCTGGGGTGGAAGGCAGAAAACGAAACAAGTAATTACAGTCTTGTGGGGTGAGTACAACCATGAGGCAAGGGCAGACTACCCAGAGGCACACAGCAAGGAAATTAAACCCAGCTGGTGGGGGTGGTGCCATCAGGGAAGGCTTCCTGGAAGAGGCGAGGTTGAAGCTGATTCCTAAAAAAAGAATATGTGTGTTAGGCCAAGAAGGGCTGGAAGAATGTTATAGGCGGAAACCTGGGGTGATAGAAGATGGGGAGCTCCTTTTAAGACAGCCCATTCCATCTTTGTAATATCTTTTTCTTTTTTTAAAGATTTTATTTGTTTGAGAGAGAGACAGAGAGAGAAGAAGCAGGGGGAGGAGCAGAGGGAGAGGGAGAAGCAGGCTCCCTGCTGAGCAGGGAGCCCAATGTGGGACTCCATCCCAGGACCCCAGGACCATGACCTGAGCCAAAGGCACACGCTTAACTGACTGAGGCACCCAGGCGCCCCCCACTTTTGCTATATCTTTGCATACTCTTCACTTGCCGGTGGTCGGACTCCTGGGAAGTAAAACCGTTTGGTTCCGGAGACAATGCTTTTAGTCTCCACTCCATGTTCCCTTTCTTCCTCTGGACATTGTTGTGTCTGGGTGTGATGCCTGGAATTGTTGCTGCTGGCTTGGCACCATGAGGGCAGCCAGCCCGAGGGCAGAGCTGATTCTCCGAGGGTGCACCGTAGAGAGATATCAAGAACCCGCGTCCTTGATGCCATCATGCGGTTTCTGAATCAGCCGGCCCTGGGCTCTGGCTCACCTCTGCTGCCCTCCAGGGACATAATACAGCTTTCGAGAGCAGAGGGCGGCGTCCCTGCTCTGCCACTCACTGGTCGTGTGACTTTGGGCAAGGTACCTCTTCTGAGTCTCAGCTTCCTCATCTATAAAACCAGGATAATCATAATTGATAATAGTTGTACTTACCCAGCGAGTGAGGCTGTGAGGATTACATGTGTTAATGCATGTCACGAGCTTACAATAATGCCTGGCCTTAGGAAGTGCCAACAGATGGAAGCTATTAATATTGCCAACACATATTTCCGTAGTCGGCTCACACTCCCAGCCTTTTTGAAGCTCTCAATTAATAACAGAGAGACTCGGGCTAATCACAGTGCAGGTTGATCGGCTCTGTGATAGAGCCCAGAACAGGGAGCAGTTAACTTTTGCAGGAGGGAGCAGGTGAAGGTCCACTGAGGCCGTGTGTTTGAGCAAGGGCCTGAAACATGAGTAGAAGTTTGATGGTAAAGAGGAGGAGGAAAGGCATCCCTGGCAGGGAGTGCAGCCTGAGCAAAGGACGAAAGTGTTTCAAATGCTTTGTAAAGGGCAAGTCACTGGTGTGATTAGAACTTCAGGTGTAGCTGCCGGAAGGCAAGGAGGCCGGAAGCGGGGTTTGAGGCTGGGTGTGGAAGACCCTTGGAGTGCCAGACTAAGGGGTTGGGTGTAAGTCCCGAAGTGATCCATGGAACCATAGTCCTGAGGGATGCTCCCTGAAACAAGGATTCATGGTGGTCACATCAGGTATGGAAATGCTGCATGCTTTGCCATCCTGGCAATGGCTGATGCACATTAGCATAATAAGGGCTCTGACAAGTCCTGTAGAAAAACCTGTCTAACATGGTTTAACCCAGTGTTTTACAAACTTATTCAGCAACAAGGAGCCCTTCGTTCGCCCAACATCCATTACTGCAGGTCACACTTTGGGGGACGAGGTACCAGGCGTTGGGGAGCTGTCCAAAGGTTTGAAGCATGGGAGTGAGGGGTCAATTTTGTGTTTTCCAAAGATTCCTTCTAATTATTTGAACAATAAGGGAATAAATTAAGTCATAAGTAAGCTGTTTCAAAGGATTGGCTTGCTCAGCTGAGATCTTTTATTTTACATGGGTGACTTCTCTTGGCTGTGTCCTTCTCTGAAAGTCTTCTACCTTTCAAGTATCTAAAGCAGAAAAACTTCCTGCCACGTACTGTGGTTTTCCTTCTGACCTTTTTGCTCTGGCTCTTTCAAGCTGAAGGTTAGCTAATTCAGGCCCAGCACTTGGATTGACACTTGAAAGCTGCAGGGATGCTTTTTGGGGGGTTAAAGGTTAGAGTCACTGGAGCTGCAGTGAGACTTGAAAAAAATTTTTGAAGTTTTTAATTTTCATTTCTTTCTCTTTCTTTCTTTTCTTTTCCCCCCCTCCTCCTCTTCCTCGTCCTCCTCCTCCTTCTTAACATAAGGACCAGGGGGAAATGATGCTTTCCAACTTGGCAGATCCTGCTGAAGGCAGAACAGAGGATGAGCATGCCCCTTTGGAAGGTTTTGGCAGAGGTTGGGATTTCTCAATTACCTGGCAGTGGAAGGTGGGGCTTCTGACAACTACACATTCCAGGGAATCTGCTTCTTGGGTGATTTGGATACACAGTAAAGTGAGAAAATAAGAGGCCTGGGAACCTTCAGATTTTACACATCTGACCTACTGATGCTCTCAGGGTGGGAACACCTCTTCCTTATCCATATCCCTTCGGTGTGGCCCATCTGTCCAGTCCTCAGCCCCTGAGTGCTCCCCCTAGGATTGGGGGCAGGCCCTAGCCCAGGCTACACAGACTCTGGCCCCACCTCCTGGATCTCTGCTCCCTTTTACCCCCTGGATCTCTGCTCCCTTTTTGGCTCTCACCCCCGTGCTGTAGCCAATGTCCTTGCTCCTGGGGTGGTGAGGAATGAGGCTCAGGTGCAGGAGCAAGGACTTGGGGATGATGGAGGTGGTTGGTGATGTGCATGCTCAGGGATTAATGTCACTAGTGCTGGCCCCAGGGTGCTGGGAGTGGTTCCACTTTATGGGTATCTGACTCCTCCTGGATGGCTCCTGCTATAGGAATGGCCATAGGGACATTTTCTCTGGTTGGGATCTCAGGAGCTCCTCCTCCCTTCTGACTGTATCCTTTCCCCTTCCTTTTTTTTCCTTTAAACCTCTCCATCCCCCTGTGCCTGGGTGGCTCAGTCGGTTAAGCGTCTGCCTTCAGCTCAGGTCATGATCCCGGGGGTCCTGGGATCGAGCCCTGCGTCAGGCTCCTCGCTCTGTGGGGAGCCTGCTTCTCCCTCTCCTCCCCACTTGTGCTCTCTCTCATTATCTCTGTCTCTCTCTCTCAAATAAGTAAATAAAATCTAAAAATAAACCTCTTCATCACTGCAACATTGCCTTTGTTCTCTGCACTGTGACAGATCACCTCCCGGGGCTAAGTCACTGGTGGCAATATTGGTGACAACAAATCCTTCTGACCGTTCTCATCCCCCACCCCGGTTCTGCTCTTACAGGACATATCCCATCTCCTACCATACCAGGATCTCCGCTTAGGAGGCCTTATCTTGCTCCTTACCCCAGAGAGCCATTCCAGCTCCAGGCTGGGTTAACTACTAAAGAGATCGGTAATACCTTCCCCACTGGCAGGTATTGGTGCCCCGGAGGTTTTGGTCTCTGTTTTAGTCAGCTGGGGCTCTCACAACAAAATACCAGAGACTGGGTGGCTTAAACAACAGGAAGTTGTTTCTCACTGTTTGGGAGGCTGGGAAGCCCAAGATCAAGGGGACAGCAGGGTTGATGTCTGGTGGAGGCTCTCTCCCTGGGTTGTAGATGGCCACCTTCTTGCTGTATCTTCACATGGCCTTTCTTCACTATGTGTACATGGAGAGAGAGAGAGAGAGAGGGAGCAGGCTCCTTGGTGTGTCTCTTCTTATATGGGCACTAATCTCATCATGAGGGCCCCACCCTCATGATTTCATCCAAACCCAATTACTTCCCAAAGGCCTCATCTCCAAATACTATGATATTGGGTGGGAGGGTATGGTTTCAACATGAATTTTGTGGGAATACAATTCAGTCTGTCGTAGTCTCCAAGTCTTTGTTCCAAATATGGCTCGTCTATAAGAGAACTCATCCTCTCCTCCGTCCTTCTTTCTCTGTAATGTTATCCTGGGTGGCCTCATCTAACCACAGGACTTTAAATATTATATATCAGTCAGGGTTCCTGATTGCGAGCACCAGAAAGGAACTCTGGCTGCTGTGAGCAAAGATTAAATCTACCGAAAGGCTATTGGGGCCCTCCCAGACTACATGGGAGCTGGGAGACCAGGCCGGGAAAAGGAGGTGGGACTTTGGAGCAGGAACTGCAGTGAAGGTCAGTTCCTGCAGTCTGAGGATGAGACTCTCCCCATCCTCACACACACTGGCCACCACCATGACTCTGATCTTTGAATGTGTCTTCCGTCTTTGAGGCACTTGCTTGAGCTTCAAAGCATCAGGAATGAGGGTCTGATAGGCCCAACTTAAATCACATGCCTGCTTCAGGAAGTGGGTGGAGAAAATGAGAAGGTTTTCAATGACCTGACCCTTCCTTCCCCAGCTCAGCTGTCCTGTCAGAGCTGAAGTGGACTGGGAATTAGCCTCCTGCCAAGATGATAAGAGAATTCTATTAAAAGGGAGATCTGGGTACTTTGGGGAAGAAGGTGGAGAGTTGGATTTCAAGCCACAAAGCGATAAATATGCGGCATACCATATGTTTGCAGAAAGTTCCAGATTTATACTTTTAGGTCTGACTCTTCCCCAAGCCCCAGTGCTTCCAGGATGTTTGATAACCACCTTGAACTTAGCATATCCGAAATAAAACATTTGATTCTCTTACTCCTGCCCAAATCAGCCGTATCCACTCCCACCATCTTTCCCATCTAATTCCACCATTTACTTAATTTCTCAGGCCAGAAAATGAGGAGTCAACTCTGACTCCTTTCTTTCTCTTGTTCCATCTGCAGGTTCTATAGGCTCTACCCAAAATACATCCTATAGACTATTTGCCTTGGACTTCTTGGTCTCTTCTTGCTCCTCTATAATCCATTCTCTACCAAGTGGCTTTCTAAGGCATGGATCATATCAGGACTGTCCCTCATTAGAAACTTAGGGCCTTTGAAGAGTTTTCCTTTTTGTAGGGAATAAAGTCCGAACTCTTTTCCATGGCTTCAAGGGCCTTTGCCTGATCTGGCCGTTCTCCATTTCCACAACTTCTTCTCATACTACCTCTCCCCAGCCACCCTTACATTTGTTGCTCCCTATCTGTGCTGGTCTTCTTTCCATTTCTGTAACATCCGGCCTCTGCCTGGCTCCATCCTCGACTCCTGCTGCTGTCTCTTTTGGAATGCCCTTCTTCCAAATCTTGGCAGGGCTCCTTTTCATCATGCAGGTCTAGACTCAAAGGTTAACTCAGAAAGTCTTCCTCTGACCACCCAACCACAGGTGCTCCCCATCCATACTCTATCATATTACTGTTTTGTTGCCTTACAGCACTTATCAATATCTGAAATCATCTTGTTTATTTATGGTTTACTTTGATTGTCTGCCTCTAATTAAAATATAAACTCACGAAGACCAGGGTTCTTATCTGTCTGCTCACTGCTATGTTCCCACTGCTTAAGACAGTACCTGGCACATGATGGACACTCAGTAGCTATTGATTATTTGTGAGTGATGGTTGCTAACACTATTGGTCTGGAGCCCTCCAAGCCCCATGTGTATGAGGGGAGGGGGATATGGCAGCATCCCAGAGGGTGGAGCCCCAGCCTCTGTCCAACCATGTACCAATAGCCCCACCTGGGCACTCTTCCCTCAGTGCTTCCATGCCAGAGAATGGCCCTGTGGTCTCCACGTTTGTCCAAAGCTGAAGACCAGGTGTGACTTTTAATTCCCCATTCCCCATGTCTAATCAATCATCAAGCCCTAAAAATCAATAAGAAAAAGACAAATAACCCAACAGGAAATCAGATTAAAGCTGTATGGGCGCCTGGGTGGCTCAGTCGTTAAGCGTCTGCCTTCAGCTCGGGTCATGATCCCAGGGTCCTGGGATCGAGCCCCACATCGGGCTCTCTGCTCAGCGGGAAGCCTGCTTCTCCCTCTCCCACTCCCTCTGCTTGTGTTCCCTCTCGCTGTCTCTCTCTCTGTCAAATAAATAAATAAAATATTTTAATAAAAAAAAAAGCTGTAAACAGTCAGATCACAGAAGAGAAATACAAATGGCCATAAACATATGAAAAGATGCTCAACCTCATGAAAAAGGGCTCAGTAAAATGAACTTTCTCTTACCCCCTTAAGATAGATAGAAATTTATAAAAATAGGTAAAATATCTAGTGTTGGGAAGGGTTGAGAAATGAGTGCTCTCATGCACTGTAGGGGATAATATGAGTTGGTTGAACCTCTTTGGAGAGCCACTTAGCAGCATCCATCAAAAATCAAAATGCACAGGGAATATGGTGCAGCTGGGAGCGGCTCTTTCTGGCTGCCTAGGGAACATCTGGAGGAGACAAAATATCCCAAAAGGCATAAGAAGCATCTAATCCAAAAGTGCTCCTTCCCTTCCAGCCTGTTGAAGAAGGACCTAGTTTCTTTGGGGACCTGTTTGGTTTGAGTGTTCTTCCTCTACTTTTGTCCATTGAAAATCAACACATCCTGAGGATGCAGGCATAGGAAGACCCTGAACTCACCTCCTGCCATGGACACACCAAGTCTACAGCCACATATAGAACAGTTCTCTCTGAAAAAGACCTGAAAACTAGCTGAGCAGCTCCTCCACAGCAAAGGATAAAAAGGCCACATTGAGATGGGTAGAACAGGCAGAGATGTAGTCCTGCTAAAAACCCCACGCCTGGTGCAGGGACCCATAAGCATGAGGGATCTCACAAATATGGAGCATATCCCTGAGGAGTGAATGACCATGTCCCACGTTAGACACCCCAACCCTTTGGACCTACCCTAGAGAGACAAGCCCCCCAAACAACTGGCTTTGAAAACCAATGACGCTTACTTCCAGGAGACCCAGAAGGCTGTAGGAAACTGAGACTCTGCTCTTAAAGGGCTCATGCACAGACCCATTTATCCCGGGACCCACAAAAGTAGTAGATTGAAAAGCACCTAGACCATATGTGAAGGAGATTTGTTGGCTAAGCTTAAAGTGTCTGCCAGGGGGCCAGGGGTCTGTTAGAACTCTCCAGGGAAGGAGACACTTGTGGGTGTCATTTTTGCACTCTCCTCCCTTGCTAGCGCTGGCACTGGTGGGCACTTGCCATTCTTGCACTCTACCTTTATCTTGCTAGTGCCACTTGCCTTGGCCCCATTCTCTCCTGTGGCTCCACCCTGCCAAACCTGCTGGGCTAGCTCACCCTGGCCCAGTACACCCCCATGACGTTGTTCCACCAACCTGGTGGGCAGGCGTGCCCCAGCCTGACACTGTCTTGTGGTCCCACCAATGCTGGCAGGTGCATGCAGTCCACACAGGGGATGCCCCTTGAATGTTTGGCTCTGGTGGCCAGGGGGGGCTTGCATTTCAGGGCCCCATGGGACTGAAACAATTAGAGAGACAGTTTTTGGCAAGCTAGCACCCCAGGGCACTGAACAGATGGCAGACTGAAACACATTCCCAGTCTTCCTGTGATCACTCCTTCAAGACTGGGAAAGATAGCTGTTTCACCGAATACATAGAAACAAGCACAGAGAATCAAGCAAAATGAGGGAACAAGAAGATGTTTCAAATGAAAGAACAAGATAAAACTCCAGAAAAGACCTTAATGAAATGGAGATAAGTAATCTACCTGATAAAGAGTTCAAAGTCATGGTCATAGAGATGCTTATCAATCTTGGGAGAAGAATGAACACTGAGAGAACTTCAACAAAGAGATAGAAAATATAAGAAAGTACAAAACAGAAGTCACAGAACTGAAGAATATGGTAAATGAAATGAAACATATGCTAGTGGGATTCAACAGCAGGCTAGATGAAACAGAAGGTAAGATCAGTGACCTGGAAGGCAGGGCAGTGGAACTCCACCAAGCAGAGCAGCAAAAAGATAAAAGAATTAGGAAAAATGAAGATAGCTTAAGGGACCTATAGGCAACATCAAGTGGAACAACATGTGCATAATAGGGGTTTCAGAAGGAGAAGAGACAGAAATAAAGAGACAGAAAACTTATTTGAAGACATGATGTCTGAAAACTTCCTTAACCCGGGGAAGAAAACAGACATCCAGATCCAGGAAGCCCAGAGTTTCAAATACAATGAACCCAAATAGATCCATATCAAGACACATAATTAAAATGTCAAAAGTTAAAGAATCTTAAAAGCAACAAGAGAAAGCAACCTGTAACACACAAAGGAACCCCCATTAAATAATCGGCAGATTTTTCAGCAGAAACTTTGCAGGTCAGAAGAGAATGGCATGACATATTCAAAAGGCTGCAAGCAAGATTTTTCAATCAATAGTCCTCTACCCAGCAAGGTTATCATTCAGAATTGAAGGAGAGAGAAGAGTTATCCAGATAAGCAAAAAGTAAAGGAGTGTACCACTACTAAACAGCCTTACAAGAAATGTTAAAGTTACTTCTTTAAGCTGAAAAGAAAGGACACTAATCAGTAGCAAGAAAACATGTGAAAGTAAAAATCTCCCTGGTAAAGGTAAATACATAGTAAAGGTAGTGGACTAATCACCTGTAAAGCTAGCATGGAGGTTAAAAGACAAAAGAAGTAAAAATAGCTATAACTATAACATCTAGTTAAAGGATACACAGAATAAAAAGATGTAAAATGTGACATCAAAAATAAATGTGGGAGAATGGGATTAAAAATGCAGAGTTTTAGAATGTATACAAACACATGCAAAATTACTCTGCTGTATAAAAGAATGAAATCATGTCATTTGTGACAACATGGATAGACCTTGAGGGTATTATGCTAGGTGAAATAAGTCAGACGGAGAAAGACAAACACGGCATGATTTCACTTATATGTGGAATCTAAAAAACAAAACAAATGGACAAACAAAACCGAACCAAACTCAAAGATGGAGAGAACAGATTGGTGGTTGCCAGAGGGGAGGGGGGTAAGGGTTAGGAAAAATAGGAGAAGGGGTCAAGAGGTATAAATTTCCAGCTATAAAATAAATAAGTCATGGGGACATGATATACAGCATGGTGACTATAGTCAACAATATTATATTGCATATTACATAACTTTATATGGTGCCAGGGGAAAAGTAGACTTAGTATGGTGATCACCTCACAGCATATCCAAGTACCGAATCATTATGTTATACACCTGAAACTAATATCATGTTATATGCCAATTATACCTCAATAAAAAATGTGGACCTGCAAAGAAGAAATAAATAAAATAAAAATGCACATACCTTGCAACTTGCCCATGTCACCTGTAGTTATCTTCCCCAGAGAAATACTTATGGGATAATCAGAGAGCAAGGATGGTCATTGCGACATGGTTTATAAAAGCAATAAGGAACAACTTAAGTGTTCGCCAACAGGGGAATAGTTAAATAAGCTGGGTACTTCCTTCTTATGGTCAGTGCAGTGATCCAGCAGTAGAGTGGTTAAAAAAGAGTAAGATACATCTTTAAATACTGATACGAAAATGAGTCCAAGAAATGCAAGACACATTGTTAAGAACACAAGTTATAGAATGATACTAACAGTATGATCTTATTTATGTTGAATAACACAATGTATATTTATTTATTTTTTTAAAAAGATTTTATTTATTTATTTATTTGAGAGAAAGAGAGGGAGAGACAGAGAAACAGCATGAGGAGAGGGTCAGAGGGAGAAGCAGGCTTCCCGCAGAGCAGGGAGCCCAACGCAGGGCTCGATCCCAGGACTCTGGGATCATGGCCCGAGCCGAAGGCAGTTGCTTAACCAACTGAGCCACCCAGGTGCCCCACAATGTATATTTATAATAGTTAATATTTACTTATTAAGTAATAATAACTGGTAATATTTACACTGTGCTTACTCTGTTCCAGGCACTCTTCGAAGTGATTTAGGTACACTAACTCATCGATTCCTCATAATAACTCTATGAGGTAGATACAATGGTGATCTTCAGCCCTGCTGATAGATGAGAAAGTTGAGGCACAGAAATGTCAAGCAACTTGCCTAAGGCTGCACAGCTATTGGGCAATGAGCTGAGATTCAAAACCAGGTTGACTGTGTCTTTTAACTATTGCACTGGTATAGTAGGTAGGCACTGTGTGAAGCTCTTGGTGTTCTTTTGTTGGTATTCTCCTATTTATACAGGTCAGAAAACTGAGCTACAGAGACGTAAAACAAGTCACCCAGAGTCACGTGGTTTGTAAGTAGAGGAGCCAGATTTGAACCCAGGTGTCTTACATGAGCACCTATGTCCTTAACTGCTCTACTGTCTCTCAGTATTTATAAAGATTTACGGCAAAATTCTTTTTTTTTTTTTTAAGATTTTATTTATTTATTTGAGAGAGAGAATGAGAGAGAGAGCACATGAGAGGGGAGAGGGTCGGAGGGAGAAGCAGACTCCCTGCCGAGCAGGGAGCCCGATGCGGGACTCGATCCCGGGACTCCAGGATCATGACCTGAGCTGAAGGCAGTCGCTCAACCAACTGAGCCACCCAGGCGCCCTACGGCAAAATTCTAACTTCCAAACAATTGAGAAGAACGCAGGGTAACAAAAGATTGTCTCCTTTCCCTCCTCCCCATTTCCACTCTCTGTCTCAGAATTCTGGTGGGAGCCAGGCCAGGCAGGGCAGCCATTTGCCACCTCAGCAGGGCAGAGGTGGGGCTGGGGCTGAGACTGGAGGCTGGGGTCAGAGTGGACCTGGCTGGTCCTGGAAGGAATGTCTGCTGGTGGCTGCCCACAGTGGGAGGGGCCTCATCTGTGTGATTGGAACACTGGGGGACCAGGCAGGGTGGGCAGGTGGCTGATACAGAGGCACCATGGGATCCGGGTAGTGGGTGGCCTGGTCCCAGGGTAAGAGTGTGACTGTCCAGTGAGGCCACAGAGGGGTCTTCAGGGAGACCAGTGAAGGCTGCTATGCCTCAGCTTTCCTCAAGGAAGCTAGAAAAGGCAAGGAAATGGGTTCTCCCCTAGAGCCTCCAGAAGGAACCAGCCCTACTGACACCTTGCCTTTAGCCTTGTGGAACTGACTTCAGATTTTGGGCCTCCAGAGCTCTGAGGGAATGAGTTTGTGTTGTTTTAAGCCACCAAATGTGTGGTCATTTGTTAGAGCTGCTGTAGGAATTGAATGTAACCCATCTTTTAGGTGCTTCTTCAGTTTGTCCTCTTTTGCCCCCTTCTTGCTTCCCCTCATCATCTCTTGTCCACATCTCTCCCTAAATCTCGCGGCATCCTGCGATGGCTTTCGTAACTCATACTGACAGCAGCCCATCATACTTAGAATCAAGCCCCAAGCCCCGGACGTGACGTTCCACGTCCACTATGGCCAGTCTCCCGCCTGTGGCCCCAGCTTCAACTCCGGCCTCACCTTTGTGCTCAGTGCAGCCATTCTTAGCCTGGGCTCCGTGTGTCCACTTGCCTCCTCCCCACTCACTTTTTATGACCAGCTCCAGAAGGCCTGTGAACCTCCTGGAATTCAGGGCAACACTTTGTTGTGCACACCTGTGCTCAGGTGTGTTCTGGAGACAGAATCTACAGGTGGCCCTAAGCGGGCTCCCATGCCCCACGAAGATGGCATGCTAGCAACAGGCTCCTGTTCCCTGCACACATCGTGCTGCTTCACCCCAGCACCTTACCCCCGTGTCCCATCCCCCTGCACTGCCTTTCCCCCAGAATTGCCTCATTCACTCATATCTCTCTGGGAGAGAGGATCCCGGGGGAGGCAGCGCGTGCGGAGGACCCTCCGTCCCGCCCACCCTGGAACACAGATAACAACTCTTGACCCCTCCCTCCTGAATCTGTGAACCCCAAGGGAGGGGCCTGGGGGCTAGAGTTCAAGGTATTTTCCCAAAGGACAACATTTTCCTCCCCAAGAGAAATTCTGGCATCAGCTGCTAGATAATAACTTCCCCACCTCATTACCTAAACCATAAACCTGGAAGAAATAGATGTGATAATGCTGGTATTAGAGCTCTGCTTTGGAAGCGAAGAGAATTGGGTGATTAGTTCCAACCTGGGGAATTATGGCAACTCCACAGAAGAAATGTCATTTAAGCCATTTCTCGTTGAAGAACGGAGAAGGATTTTCATAAGGGGGAAAGAAAGACAGAAAGGGGAGGAAGAAAGGCATGGGGGCAGGAGAGTGCTTGGTGTGGGAGACAGTGGGTTGTCTTGTGATGGCTGAACCTTTGGGTTCTTGGAGGGAGCTGTGGACAAAGAGGTCGGCCAGTGGCCTCATGGGGTGGGGGGTAGCCTTGTGCAAGGAGCATGGGTTCCACGGTGAGGCAGTGGAGAGCCATCAACAGGAGAGCAATAGACTCAGCTTTGTGTCTTGTTTGCTTTGGTATTCTCAGCACTGAACAAAGTGTGTGGCACATAGTAGGTGCTCCGGAGATGCTTTTGCCCAAGGGAGTGAATGTGTATGAGAAGGCTGACTTTGTGGGGAGATGAACTGACCTGGGAAGAGGCTGAAAAGGGAAGCACCTGTGGGATGCTTTCCTCGTAGTTCAGATGGGAACGATTGGTAGACAGCTGAGTGAAGAGCGAGGAGCACTGAGGGAGTTATCACCTGAAGGACTGATGGTGCTTGTTGCTCATGGGGTAGGGGGAGGGGCGGGATAGGGGAGGAGGAGAGACTGGGGAAGGCCGAGATTTGTGACCTGTGAGGAGCGGATGGTGGCATCATTTACCGGTGGGGACCAGGAAGAGGAGCAGGTTTGAGGATAGAAGGATGGAGAAGAAAATGAAGCTATAAGGAGGCTAGTTTTCTGAGTTTGCTCAGGTGCCAGATTCACAGGGTGGGGGTTGGCGGGGGGCCTGGGGAAAGCAGGGAGGTGGCATTGTTGGGGGAGAGTGGTGTAAGTTTTATAAATGATTCAGGTTATTCCCCCTTCCTGGTCTCTCCCCAGAAAGGAAACTCTGAACGGTGCTTTTCCCAAGGGCAGGAACCTCATTTGTTCTATCTGAGAACAAACCAACACCACAACCCAGCATCAAGCAGCCATTTTTCATCCCTGTCATCAGCCAGCAGCTTCTCCTGGGAGCGTTTACCCTGTTATCTTTCAGCTTGGCATGACCATCAGTTTGGACTGGGACAAGGCACTGTATCTCATGGAGATTTCCCCGATATGCTATCAGCAATGGGGGCTTTCACTTCAAGTCACAATGCTTCTAAACATCCATGGGAGGACCAGGCCAGCCTGATGGAATGTTGATTATTTGGAGATTGTGAAGGTGTTTCTAGATCATAGTTAAACTATGGGGTAACCCCTAATTCCTTATCCTGAATCTGTCTCAAGAGCCCCAAGGCAGTGCATAGGGAAAAATCAGGGCCATTTTGGGGGCATAGACAAGAATCCTGGGGGCCTCAGAGGGGGCTGACGTTTAAACAATTTCCCTGGGGTAAGCCTGGGTATGAACCAATGCTTCGCTTTTATTTCCATCTATCCATCCATCCATCCACCCATCCACCTAACCTTTCATTTCACAAGTGGTCACAACAGGCACATGCTGGGTACTAGGAATATAAAGGTGAGCAAAATGAACTTGTGTATTTTGTTGCTCAGGCAGATGAGTAAACAGGCATTTACAGTACTGAGCGCCAAGAATTCAAGTCTGGATCTGGTATAAGACAAAGAGGTATCTAGGTAAAAAGGGGTAAATGGTAAAGTATGCTCTGGAAAGAGGATGCAACAGGTACAAGGGCCTTGGGGGTTGGGCAGGGAGGTCTGAGAGAAGGAAGCAGGATGAGTTCAGGAACTGAAGAGGTTCAATATGACTAGAGCGTCATGGGCGTGTGCCTGTGAGTATGTGTGGGCGTGTATGGCCGTGGCCATGTGGCCATGTGTTCATAGAGGCACGCACACTTGAACATGCATGTGCACACATACGCACACACATGTGGACGAATATGTGTGCATACGCATGTATGTATGGCTGTACATGTGTGTGTGTGCATGGGTGAGCGTGTGTACCTTGGGTGGGGGGACTAGAAAGAGATTCTTCTCTTTGGATAGTGTGGGCAGGGAGATAGTCATAGACGCTCTTCTTTGAAGAATTCAGGGTTTAAGCAACAAAAGCCAGGAAGGGGATTGTTTTGCAGGTAACTTCTGCCCCCTTTCTGGACCTCTTGTGGTCAAATGAAGCTCCCCAAGGAAAGGGGACAGTGAAGGGCCTGGCCCCCTTCATGGCATGATGAGACAGGAGAGCAAAGGGAGAATACCCGCAACTTAACCACTCAATACATTCGCCTGCCCCACACCCCATCATCGTAAGAGGAAAGAGTTAAAATATTCCAGGTTCCGAATTTCTACCCTTGCTCTTGGGTCACATGAAGACCCATCAAGTGGAGCTCAGTGAGCAAAGGTGTGTCAAGTCTCTGCCCCAGGCTAGTTCTCTCAACAGAAGAGAATGATGTTGCTAAACAGAAATGTTCCAGGGCCAGTGGCTGACAACCCATTCGTGTATTTGGACAAAGAAACAAATGCAGACCACGCTCCTGTTCTGCCTCAAGCATGGCTCCTGCGCATGCAGGTTAATTGTTTGTGTTGAACATTTCCCCCGGAAGACTGGTATCTTAGTGGGGAGCAGAAATGGGGCGGGGGGTCATGTGGCTCAGCCTCCCCTGCCATACTCAGAGGGTTGACAGTGGCTAATCACAGGCCACCAGTGAAAGCTGGAAGTTGGCCCCATCTTTGTTGTAAGAATCAGAGCCCCGGAATCCACCCCCAACACTGTGCACGTCCTGAGCACCATGGGGGCTGGCCCTTACTCAGCCTCTCCTGGCACGTCTCCTGGGAGCCCACTTTATGGCAGGCCCTGTGGGAGGCCAGGGCTGCTTTGCTTGGCGTTGCTCTCCTTGAAGAGACGGGGGAAGTGACATGCAAACAATTATGGGCAATAGAGCGTAACAAATGCTAAGGCGTAGTGCCGGGGGGTCCAGGGCCAATAGAAGTGATAGCATCTCATATTGTCCAATATTTATTGAACACTTATTTGCAGCCAGTGCAGGCTGGAGGTTGGGAAAATAGCAGTAACAATAGTTAATATTTATTGAGGGCTTACCAACTGCTGGGCATCAGGCTTAAACTGTTTACAAGAATGATTTTTATCTAATCCTTAGACATGATCCCATGAGACATCTGTGGTGGACAAACTAAGGAGCTCCCAAAGATGTCCCCGTTCTAACCCCTGGAACCTGTGAATTTGTTACCCGATGTGGGCAGAAGGGACGTTACAGATGTGATTAAACTAAGGATCCTGAGATGGGGGGCGGGGATGATCTTGGATTCTTTGAGTGGGCCCCATGTAATCACGATCATGCTTATAAGTGAAAGAGGGAGGCAGAAGGGTCAGAGTCAGAGAGCTTCCATATGAGAAAGATGCAGTGAGCCATCACTGGGCAAAAGGTGGCTATGTTGTACGCTTCTATTTACAGTTGGAAGAATAGAGTGGATCTAATAATGCTGGCAAAGAGTTTCATAGTCAAATAAATGGTCTGTAGTGATTGCTTGGAACACTGTGTTGAGAAAGATTGGAAGGCTGTGTTGGGAGGAAGGATGTGGTACTTGTTAGCAATGTCTGTCATGGATGTGAGAAGAAAGAATGGGGCACATTAGTTGGTTATTTGCCAACTCAACCGTGATCCCCCCACTCCTACACAGATGAGGGGAATGAGACCCAAGTAAGGAGACTGACTCGCTCAGGCCTTCGCCTGCCCCCTAACAGCTGCACGTCACCCCTTCCCATCTGGAACACTGGTTTAAGAATGGGTACATCTCTGCACCATCAGATTCTTCTAAGTCTTAGATTCTAACACCCCCGCCCCCCGAGCGGGCTGAGGGCCATATAATCTCTGTCCCGAGAGTTTTGTAGTTTTCTGTCAGAGCTTCTCCAGTGTAGGCTAGTCTGCTGTGAAGTAGCGGGCTGCTTCCCATCACCTCGGGAATCACGCAGGGAGGGCTGGATTTGGTCAACAGGTCTGGTTTCAAATCTTGGCTCTAACACTTACTACTTAGACAAAGCACTTGATTTTTCTGGGCCTTGGTTCAATCATCTGTAAAATGGGACTGATGATGCTAACCTTGCAGGTGGCCAAGAAGAGTGAATGTGACAACTACCAGTGGAGATGTCCAATGCAAAGCCTAACACATAGTGGTTGCTTAATAAGCATTTAATTGAAAAAAATCTTAGGGTGGGGGCGCCTGGGTGGCACAGTCGGTTGAGTGTCCAACTCTTGGTTTTGGCTCAGGTTGTGATCTCAGGGTCAAGGAAGAGTCAAGTGAAGCTTTAGAGAGTTCCAAAGTTGGGACTTGGTGACCTCTGACATCCCTCCTGCTTCTGCAAGGAGGAGACAAAAGGCCCCTGGGCTCAGCCCACCCTCCCCTGGTCTCTCTTGGAGTCATAGCTTGCCTGACTCTCCTCTGGTGGCATTTGGATCTCAGCTTCCCTCAAGACTTCTGTTGAGTTCATCCCTACTGGTGGTGTTCCAAAGTCTTGGGTGAGGCTACGCCAAGCTCCCCTGGACACCATGAGGTCCAGCTGGGTCAGGCCAGCCCTCCCTGCCCAGGCACCCAGAGCTGGATTCTGGGTGGGAAAGCTGGAGAGATGGCAACTGTGTAAGGGACATCAATGGAACTACAACATGATGGAGAAAATGATATTTTCTTGAAATCCTCTTGGGAAGAGGACAATGTAGGAGTACTTTGGTAAGCTGCTAATAGAACAGATGGTCTCTAAATTGTCTTCGAAGGGGGCTGGCCTGCAGGGCCTTGGCTTTGTGGAGTGAGGAATGCAGGCTTAGGTTTTTTTTTTTTTTGTCTTTCTTCCATATGGTACCTGACTTCATGGGGATTTGAGAAAAGAGAAGAGAAAAGAAGGCATTCTTGGTTGAGGGGCAGGCATAAGCAAAGGCCCAGAGGCATGGCCAATGGTGGAGGTCTAATAATACACGGCAACCCACTAGAGCTAGTATAGGAGGATGTTGAGATGATACTGTCTATCTTGGTTTTGGCATATGCTCTAAGACAATCAAGAAATCATTTTTCTGAAAAAGTTTTTGGAGTACTATGGCATTTCCCCCACTAGCCCCATCCACAGAGTGAGGTGTGTTTGTGTGGGGGTTATTCTAAGCCTAAAAAGAGGACCTTACCTTACCCCTGGAGCTTGAGACACAGTTGAGGGGTGACCATCCTGGGGTTAAACATAATTTACAGCTGAGAGGCTGGTAGAGGTGGCTGTGACCCCACTGAACTTCCATAGGTCGGAGGGGTGTGACCAGCGGCCTATGTCCCATGTGTCAGGGTTATTTAAAAATAGATACCAACTGTAATGGTTAATTTTATGTATCAACTTGGCTGGACCATGGTGCCCACATATTGGGCAGAGATTATTCTGGATATTTCTGGGAGGGTGTTTTTGGATGAGATTAGCATTTATTTTATTTTTTAAAAGATTTTATTTATTTGAGAGAGAGAGAATGAGAGAGAGAGAAAGAGAGAGAGCATGAGGGGGGGAGGGTCAGAGGGAGAAGCAGACTCCCCTGGGACTCCAGGATCATCACCTGAGCCGAAGGCAGTTGCCCAACCAACTGAGCCACCCAGGCACCCTGAGATTAGCATTTAAATCAGTAGCCTTTGAGTAAAGCAGATTACTCCCCATACTGTGCGTGGGCCTCATCCAATCAGTTGAAGGGCAGAATAAACAAAAGACTGACTTTCCCTGAGCAAGAGGGAATTCTGCAGCAGGTGGCCTTTGGGCTTGAACTTCAGCATGGGCTCTTCCTGGGTCTCCAGCCTGCCAGCTCACCCTACAGATTTTGGATTTGCCAGCCTCCATAATCACAAGAGCTAATTCCTGAAAATAAATCTCTTTCTCTATATACACACATTCTATTGGTTATATTTCTCTGGAGAAGCCTGACTAACACACCAATCACAGGGCTTCCTGCCAGGGGTGAGCTCACGTCAGCAGAAAGAGGCTGGAGGGATACTACTGGATGCAGACTTTGGCGGGGGGCAGTATCTAGGCCATTCATATAAGCATCCGCTGGGTGACCAGTTGGATGAGTGGCATCACCTACATCAAGGGGGTGGAAGTTTAGTGTTGCTAGTGAGCATCCAGGGATCCCATGAAAGCCACTTACTCAGAATGGTTTGTGAGGGAAATCACTCATCAGGAGATGGGGGATATCTCATAGGCCCCAACAGCAGCAGGCTCCATGAGGAGTCTTGAAAGAGATGTGGGAACCCAGACCCATCCTTTCTCCATCTCCATCCTGTGGTCTCTTTTGTTGTTCTCTCTGTGAGGTGACCCTTTGCTTGCTCATCATTGCACCTTGCCTCAAAATGTTTTCCCCATTTGCGGGCTCAAGACTAACTCTGATTTGTATCTCTTAGTTCAAATTTTCAAGAGAAATCTGATTTGCTGATGGTTAGCTAGTGGACTGCCTCCTCTGGGTCAGGAGCTCCCTTCGCCCTCAACAGTAAGCAGAGGCTGGGAGGAGGGGATGCCTCCTAATGCATGGTGTGTGGGGCTGCTCCCTTCCAGGGCTCTGAGTGCAGCAGACTGAGTGAGCAGTGCAGGTGAGGAGTGGTGGGAAGATAATCGGTGGTCACCAAAGGGCTGGCACAACTGCAGCCTGCACACCATGGAGGGTCGTCCTGAAAGATGAGGTTGTGGAGGGCAACTGAAGCTAGATCGTGGAAGGTCTTGAATGCTGTGTCAAGGAGTTTGAACTTTAACTCCTGTGACCAGGACCCACATAGTAACATTCATCAGCAGCTCCGTCCCCTCAGGTCACTGTCAAGTGGCCATTTACCTGGCTAAGTAGTACGATTTGAAGGTGGCAGATAGCTGGGGAATGCTCTGAAGAATGTACTTTTTTTGATGGACGCTTGAAATGATGCTCAGGCTTTGGAATGATTCACTTCAAGGACTCTTGGCTTTTGTATGTTTCAACTCTCAATTGCAACACTACACTAATGTGGTTTTTTGCATTGAATTAAAATTAATCTAATACTTGACAACTCTGGCTAGACGCCTGCCAAAAATGGAGAGAGGAGATGCTTTCTGTAAATTCTGCCACAGAAGATTCTTAGGATTCAGGGAACATCTCATTTATCTCACTGCTATGCACTCCTGACCCTAATTCTCTAGAGATTCCTTCCGTAAGATCCTCTTGCATAAACGTGAGTATGTTCCGTGGCAGTTACTTTTTCAAATCTGTATAATCTCTGGGGACCAGGATCATCTGAGGTGCAGGGAAAGGGTCATTTAGATGAACCAACTCCGCTCAAAGTCAGTCTTGGATTTTTTCCAGTAATAATCTCTTTTGTCATTAATGGCCTGCTGGGTGAATCTTATTACATCTCCTTAAAATAATTTAGATGCTAATATCTCCCAGTGACCATTATGTGGGGGAACGCGGGGCTGGAGGTGGTGGTGAGGACTGAAAGCTGTCTTAATTCTATGCTCCTTTTCACAGCTGGAGACTCTCAGCCGATGGACTTGGAAAAGCTGTCCTAGCAACCAGGGTTTCACGCCTTTGCCCTTAAAATGCCTTTGATCGCTATCCCAAAAGTTCTACTTTCCCAGATGAGGAGCCAGGACTCTGGGTGAGCCACCCGAGGGGATTCTGGGTGAATAATCCAAGAGAATTCTGGGCAAACAATGGAAGGGCAATTGTATTTTTGATCGGATGTGAGCTTGAGGGTGGGCTGGGGGAGGCGTGAAGGAAGTGGAAGGATCTGGTAGTCAGGACGTTTGACTTCCAGTTCTAGGTTTATTTATTTTTATTTTAAAAAATTATTTTTAAATAATCTCTAATCCAATGTGGGGCTTGAACTTACTACTCCGAGATCAAGAATCGTATGCTCTACCCCCTGAGCCAACCAGGCACCCCCCACCCCCCAGTTCTAGGTTTATTATGACCAGCTCAATTCATTCACTCATTCATTCATTCATTCATTCACTCAGCAACTATTGATGCCTACTCTGTGTCGGGTTCAGTGCTGGTTCTGAGAAAGCAGAGATAAAAAAGCCATCATTCCTGCTTCAAGGAGATCATAGTCTGTGTAACTTTCTCCTTCATGGGCCTCAGTTTCCTTATCTGCACAAGGAGGAGGTTGGAGAAGAAGTTCTGAGAGTGCTCTTCCAGGGTCAGGGTTTGGGGACCGTAAGAGCACCTATCCTTTGATCTCCTTTACTACACTCCCCCAGGCACTGCCTTGGGGGCTAGGGAGGCTGGCTTGCCATCAGCATCCTGTTCTTGAGAAGTTCAGGGTGAGTTGGAGCAGTGTTACATGGCCTGGTGGTAAATGGGCCAATGCATGTTTGTGCAGAGCCCCGTGGCAAAGCTGAGGAGGGAACAGGCAGCTTTGCTTAGAGATGGTGATTGTGAGGATTCTCAGGCTTCCTGGGTCCCAACCTCCAAGAGTGCCCTGAAAATCCCAGGCCGCTTCCAACTGAGCCTTTAACTCCTTTCACTGGACGGAGAGCTGTGTGGCTCTTTCTAACTCTTGGGAACTCGGTTTCTGATTCAACCCTGGAGAATAGGCTGATTCTGCACCAAGGTTCTTGATGTTGAGCACCAGGGAATATGCCACCACTTAAAAAGAAAGTGATAATGCTGTTGACATTTTCACAGAAATATTTCTTGTTGGATGCTCAAGAGTACGCCAGTGTTGTTTTCTTACAACAGGAGGAAGTGTGAGGTGTGACTATAAAGCTTGATTGTGTAGCATATGGGCCCTGCCAGCCAGAAGGGAGGGGTCAAGATGACATCTTAATATTGTCCTGAGGATGCTATGTCCCTGGCTCTCTCTAGGTCCACCTGTGGGGACCTCAAGTCTATCCAATTCATCCCAATACATCCTGGGAGTTCCTGACTATCTTGGTTTGGGTTCCCCCAGAAGCAGAATCTGAGACAAGGTGTATTGGTGAGGATTCAGTCAGAGAGGTGCACCTGCCACCAGGAAGAAGCCCTATGTGTCTCCTTGTGGGGGGTTTGCCTGGACCCCGACTGACATACTTTGTCCCTGATTTTTCTTCTGGGACAATACATATCCACATTTAAGGGCATTTGTTATAAGGACCAGGATTTATATATTGTGGGAGTCTCTGTAAGGTTGTGATCACAGTGCCTGATATCGAAGGCAGACAGGAAGGAAAGATGGATGGAAAAGGAGCGACAGCAAGGACAAGCTGGAACCCCAGGAGAACTCTCTGAAGTTGGGGTCTGCTCTTGTTGCCTCTGATGGTGGGGCATGTCCTGCAGAAGCCAGGGTCCTGCGTCACAGAGCTAAACGTGTGCACCTGCCCTGGTGGTCGGAGAAGCTGAGGGAAGGTCTAGGGGAGGTGCTGCAGGTGTGGACCTCATGCCAATGGGCCGAGTCCCAGGGTGCGCGAGCCACAGAATGGCTGCACTTCCCCACTGCCCTCAAAACCTCCCGCAAAAATTCCTCCATGGCCAACCTTAGCCGGAAACATCCAGGAAACGGAATTCTGGGAAATGTAGTCTCACCTAGCCAGGTTGACCCATTACAGTCACCAAACAGGGAGTTGAGTCCCCATAGTAGTTTATTCGGGAGCTGATCCCAGGAAACGTGGGTAGGGGGCAGGGAGGCAGAGCATCGCCAGTTCCACTGTGGGCACCTGGAGCCCGATGCCCCTGGGAACTCTGGAAGACAGTCTGACCTCATCTGAGAGTTCTCTCCCTTCATGGCTTAGGACTCTGACGTATTGTCTCTGTCACTGGGTGAGGGCTGCTTCCAGCCAGAGAGAAGGTGTTTGCGCAGAAAGTCGCATGTGTTGGTGATATGCAGCCTTTGGGGCAGTGGGGAGGCCAGGGGGCAATGCTGAAAGAGTCCTTCTACGCTGGGGCATCACTTTATATGTCCTCAGCTGCCCGGTGTCCCTCCATTTTCTTGACTTCTTGCTTTGGCTACTAGTGGCGGCCCCTTCTGTCGTCTTTTACACTCACTTTAAATGCGCAGAGCTGCTTCCACACCTTCTGCGGCTGCTTTACTTTTCGGTCCTCAAAGTGGGGCTGATGTGAGTTCACAGAGTGTCACAGAGATTTTAGGGCAAGAGTTTATTATGTATTAGTGTGTCCTTGCCCGGCTCTCTCCTGGCCTCAGTCAGGCATGGGAGCTGAGCCAGGGGAGGTCTGAGGGTGGACCCACTTGTGTTGTTTTCAGAACCAAACCTCTTTTCTGAGCAAGACTCACTGCCCATGCGCTAAGGGTGCACTCCGCTGGGCAGCTCCAGGCTCCCCTCCACTCAGGGGCAGCGGGACCTCAGAGCCCCCCCAGAATCTCGGCATATCAAAGCTGGAAGGGGCCTGCCCAGTCAACCTGCTCATCACCCTCACCTCACAGAAGGAGAAGTTGAGGCCCCGAAAGGAGGCGGATTCTCCTGGGGTCACACAACTGTTTCATGGGCCCCCAGGTTGTGTGAATTGAAGGCTAGTTGATTTTTCGATTATGCTGGGCTGTCTACCAGGACAAAGCGTCTGAGTGGCTGTTCGTCAACAGGGACCTATTCACAGCTTTGGAAGTCTCTTTGGAGCTCACCCTGAGCCTGTTTCAAATCCTTGCATTACAGCCGGACCTTGCGTTCGTTCCCTCTTGGTCAAGTTCACAGATGGGCCCCTAGAGGCAGTCCCTCCAAACAGGAAGGGCGGTAACTTCAGACCTGGGGAGCCTGGGGGCAAGTTCCAGCTCTCTGCCTGCAAGTCTTTGGGAAAATGACTTAAACGCGTGTACCCCACTTCCTTGTCCGAAGAGGAAGAATAAGCAAATAGACCCCCGACGCCTGTTGCGTGGACACAGTGTGTGCATGTGCGTAGGACGCTTAGCACAGCCTCTCGGACACAGAAACTGCTCTGTAAGCAGTGATGGTGACTGTTGTTATGGTTATTGCTGACTTCAAGGCCATTTGCCTCCGTGACAGGGGCAGCCACTCACGCTGCCTGCGTAAGTCTGTCTAATTCAGGGGTTCAGTTTTAGGAAGCCCGGGCTGCTGCACCTCCAATCCCCGCTTCCAACCCTGCCAGCCCCAGTAATAGAATTGATACTTTGACCTCTACTCGTCTTATTCTTTTGTATTCCCTTCTGTTCGTTCAGAGCCTGAATGGGGAAAACAGGGGTGGTATTTACGGAGCTTGCTCAAGCCCCAGTAATGTGTAGTATGGACAGTTTTGAAAATTCAGAGAAGAAAAAGAACAAAAAAGCTACCCTAGCTTTTCTGTGTCACCTAGCACTAACCTTCCTCAGATTTTTCTGTGTGGGTATATATATATTTTAAGATTTTACTTATTTATTTGGGGGGGGGGAGAGAGAGACCGTGAACATGAGCAGGGGGAGGCACAAAGGGAAAAGCAGCCTCCTTGCTGAACAGGCAGCCCGACGCGGGGCTCGATCTCAGGACCCCAAGATCATGACCTGAGCCGAAGGCAGCCGCCCAACCGGCTGAGCCCCCCAGGCGCCCCGGGGTATTTGTTTTTTGACCAAAGCTGCATTATGTTGTATGTTGTATATGTACCTTTTCACCAAAAGGTAGAATGAATTCCTTTTCAATAAATAGTTTTTCTCAACATGATTGTTAATGGCTGAATGCTATCCAATTGCATGGGTATCCTATGATTTATTAAACCGCTCTCCTGCTGGTGATGTGCTAGGTTTTTTCTGTTTGCCCTCAAATCCACTCTTTGCCCTTCGCACCCTCCCTTGACCTCCATGGGCCCATCGACAGGCTCCCAGGGTGGCAGAGAGCAGAGCAGGCTGCGTTGCTCTGTCAGCTGGCAGATCCTGATGAGGAAGAGGGAACAGGGTGGGTTATGCAGGGCTATTCCTCTCCTCAACTCACCCATCAAGGTGGGGCAGAAAAAGGGCCTAGCAAACAACAACAACAACAACAACAACAACAACAACAACAACACGGGAGTACTTAGATGAACTTCCTTCGTGTAGAACCAAAAGGCGTGGGGAAGAAAAAAAAGCCATGTAAAAAAAGTCAAGACACGGTCACACACCTTATCTTGTTTAATCCTTCTGGCTAACCTGTGAGGTTGGTAATGTTTTTGATTCTCACTTTACAGATAAGACTGAAGCTCACATAAGAACTTGGCCCAAAGTCACATAGCTAGTGGGTCACAATGTTTAGACCAGAAGCCATGGCCCCTGACCCCACGTTCCCCCTCTCTGCATGGATTAGGAATGTTTTTGAATGTTTTTAAATGTTTGAGGTAAGGTTGCCAAAATGTGATGGGCCAGACTCTTGGCAATTCTAAGGCCCGAGAACCCCCCGGTGAGAGGGAAAGTCATGGCAGCGAGCAGAACTGCAACTCTTGCTCAGAATCCATGAGGGTGCCCACCGCGAGCCCCAATCTGTCCCCTCCCAGTTTCCCCAAGAGCCCCTGGGTGCTGCCCACCTCCGAGGCTTTGCCCCTGTTGCTCCCTCTTCCCAGCCTATCATCCCTTGTGGAAATGTTCTGTTCTTGAAGGAGCAGTTGAAATGCTCTCTCCTTCCACAAAGCCTATCTTGACCCCTACAACTGCATGTGCTCTCTCCCTCCTTTGAGTCTCTTTTATTTCTATGTGGAACTGGACCACGAACCCCCTAGGAGCCTCTGGCAGAGCCCTTCCCCCTGGCTTCAACAGCAGCTTGTCCTTAGAGGGTGTGCAGCTGTTTGTCAAATCACATCAGAAGCGAGGAATTTTGCCTTTTGACATTGCCCTTGCATCCCAAGAGACAGAGGCTCAGGTTCTGCCCTGAGCAGCAAGTCTAGGGAGCTCTCCCCCCTCCCCTCCACACAAGGAGACATGAACTGCAGGCCTGGCACATGATGTTGTCCTCCTGACCCTGTCCCCCATCCTTCACCTCTCCATCCCTCCAGGTGTCAGTTAGCAATTGCTGTGTGACAAACCACCCCCAAACCTAGTGGCTTCAGATGATAACTTATTGCTTCTTATGATTCAGTGGGTCGGCTGCTCTTCAGCTGAGTGGTTGTGCTCCCCCTACTGTCGCAGAGGCCACTCATGTGTCTGCATCCCAGGGCCCGAGGTGGTCAGTGGGCTTCCTTGAGCTTCTGTACGTGGCAGCTGACTTCCCGAGGGAAAAGTACAAGATGCCAACCCTCTTAAAGCCTACATTCTATGGTCAAAACGAATCACGTGTCCACCCAGACTCACGGGGAGGGGAACTAGTGTCTCCCTCTTTTTTTTTTTAAAGATTTATTTATTTATTTGCGATAGAGAGAGAGCAAGAGAGAGCACAAGCAGGGGGAGTGGCAGAGGGAGAGGGAGAAGCAGGCTCCCCGCTGAGCAGGGAGCCCGACATGGGGCTCGATCCCAGGACCCCAGGATCATGACCTGAGCCGAAGGCAGCCACCCAACCGACTGAGCCACCCAGGCGCCCCAAGCTACCTCTTGACATGCAGAGCAGTTTATTGGTGGCCATGTTTGGAGATTAACTCCCCTCCCCTCCCCCCACCTCAAGTCCAGCTTCATTCCGCCACAGCCCCCGCAATGATCCCACGCTTCGGTTTCGTCCCCTCCATCCATTCCCCAGCCAGAGGGATCACTCCAGGGTGCAAATCTGGTCACAGGATTCTCATGCCATACCTCATTACTAGTTTCCTCCCACTTAGAGCCTCACCAAAGTGTTGGCTGTGTGCAGGCTGTGCCATGATTCTTCATGCTTCCATCCATGGCACAGGCTGTTCCCTCAGCCTCAAAGGCTCTCCTCTGGCTTTATGGTGCATTTCTCTTTACGCTTTGGGCTCCTGCTCAAAGGCTACCTCTGCCACAAAGCTGAGGGAGTCGGTTCTCCTGCAGCTTCTAGAACTGTAGAAGTCTAGTTAGCCCGGATGTCACCAGAGTGCAGTTGCCAAATGACTGCAGTCCATTGCTTCGAAGATTTTCCACATGCTCCTATTTTTGAAATCAGGATGCATTTTCACCAGGCACAACATTGTCACAGTTACTGTTGGAGAGGGACGGCCGCGATGTGGTTACCGTTGCCTCCGCCTGCTGGACAGTGACCGCTACTCCTGGTGACTCGCCCGGATGACATCCACCCCTCCGTGTCAAAGTCACAAGCCCATTAGGGGCCGTTTGAGGAAGGAATAGGAGTCTGGGTTCTTGTCTGTAAACGTTCTGTTGAGAGCCTTCTGGTAAGACCAAGAAAGTCCAGAACTGGAACTTGCAAAATTGGGTGTGAGCAGCCGGGACAGTGGTGGACCCGTCTTTGAAGGAATACACCGTCATCTACGGTCTTGGTGTCAGAGGATGGTGTGTTATGTGACAAAAGCCTGGCCGTAGACCACTCTCAACAGAAGAACGATTCAGAAGCTGTGGACTCTGAATGTGTTTTAGAGACCTTTAGCAATTAATTTTGCTTATGGTTTTCTTTTTATGTGTATGCCCAAGAGTGATATATAATTTAAAATACATGTCTCATTAGGTTGAATAGAGCTCTTTTGATGAGAATAAAATAAACATTCTGTGATAAAAAGTATTGTATCTTAGTTTCATTTTCTTTCTTATTAGTAATTAGTAATTAACATCTAAGAATCAATGCTATCGTATATTAAAGGAAATACGGTAATTATCTGGGCAAATGTGAGGATTCTCCCGCCAGCTGAGCCCCTCCAGGGTAGGGACCCTGCCATTCCTATTTGCAGCCTCCAGACTAGGCATCCATAAATATTTGTCATGTGAATAAGTGTAATTGTATTCCTACAGGGACAGATGAGAAGGCTCAGAGAGGTCTGAGAACTTGCCCAAGGTCACACACCAGAACTGGGATTTGAACTGGAATCTGTCTGAACGCTGAGATCAATGCTTTTCCCATGACACTCATCAGGTAGGTTACTTTCGGCTACAAGGAACAGAAGACCCAACCAAAAAAAGTTTAGGCAGGACGGGCAGTTTAGTGTTCCATAATAAGAAGTCTGGAGGTAGGACAGTTTCAGAATTGGTTATTTCTGCCATTCTGTGCCCTTGTCAGGGACTCGAGTGCTTTCCATCTTCCGTCGGCTGTTTCCCTCATGGTCACAAGATAGCTGCAGCTGCGCCAGGCATCTCTCTTTAAGATCAAAGGTCCCAGAAGTTCTCTGGCAGACACCCCACCCCCTTATGTCTCATGGGCTAGAATTGCATCCTATGCCTATTCCTAAACAATCATTGGCCAGAGGGTTAGAATGACCTCACTCAGCTTAGACCAATCAAAATACACTTGCATGAGTTTGTGACATCCTGATACAAATGAATAAATAAATAAATAAATAAATAATGAATCAACTGGGCTTCTGTAAACTGGGGGGTGGGGGGGTGGTGTCAGAGAACCCACAGTGAATGCCACACCATACCCAGACCTGCTGTGTACCCTAAGAGGCCTCACATCTTTGAGGAACTACAGAAAACGTTGCCACATATAGAGACCTTTACCAGCTTCTCTGCCTTCCATCTGTATCCCAAGAGGCCTGGTTTGGCCTGGCCAAGCCAACTGTGCTGCCCCTGCCTTGAGCACACCTCCTGGGTATGGAGGGAGGAAGACACTTCCCTCTCTTGGGCCCTAACATTTTAGAGAATGAAATCTTCATTTCCCCTCACTGTGCCCCCCAGTCTTGGAAGTCACACCCATCTCTAACCTTCCTTAGCTTCCTGGCTTACACACTTGACACGTGAAGATTTTACCTCCCTTCTCTGGCTCAGATAACAGGTGATATGGGAGGTTTGGCTTCTTTAAGAGTGATTGCTTGGGGCTTCATGTGAATGTATTTTAAGGGTTTCAAGATGAAATTTTTTCTCCTTCCACTTCGGAGAGGCGGCTTCATGCTTATTTTATTTCTTGGTAAACTTGGTCTTGGACACAGAAGATCCTATCTGACCATTGGGATCGTCCCAGGAGGCAGCGTACAGTGTTGGTTAAAAGCCGAGGCTCTAGAATTCAGACCTGAACTCAGTTCTCACTCCTGTGGCTTATTAGCTGTGTGACCTTGGACAAATTGCTTCAGCTCTCTGATCCTCAGATTCCTCCACCAGGGCCAGTGATGGTCTTCACCTCATAATGTTGCTGTGAGGATTAAATGAGGCACCATGAAGTGTCTGGCACCTGGTAATTCTCCCAAGTGTCATTTTCCTTAGTGTCCCTCAAGACAGTCTCAGTGTCTCAGTTGGCTCAGCTGAGAAAGGGGAGGCAATTCTTACAAGACAAGACCTCCCCTTCCTTCCTTCTCTCCTTCTTCCTTTCTTTCTTCATCAAATAGTTATTGATCTCCTTCATGAACAAGACGCTGGGCTTGGAGTTAGGGATATAATACAGTGAAGAGCAAGGCAGATGCAGTCTGCCCTCCTGGGGCTTACAGTCTAGCAAGGAAGACAGATACATATAAAAAAGTTACGAACAAGGTCAGTAAGGGTTCCACAAGGGAAATGCAGGTGTTGTAGAAGGTAAAACAGGGAGGTCCTCTGGGACCCGGGGTGGGAGAATGATGGTTACGGAAGGCCATTTAAGGGTGCTGATGTTTACACTAAGCCCTAAAGGATTAGAGTACTTAGTAGAGAGTGGGGGCACAGTGTTAGGGAAGAGGGGGCATCATGTGCAAAGGTCCAGAGGTGAGAGAGTGGGGCATATTTAGACCGACTGAACAAAGTGCACTTTGGCTGTATGGGAGGGGTGAAAACTCAATGAAGGTGGGCTCTGTGGGTCATATGAAGGAGTTCAATTACTTTCTAAAATGATGGCCAGCTATGAAAGGGTCTTAAGCAGGGATGCAATCGGGTGTGCATTCAACAGATTTCTCCTGGTTGCCTCATGGGGAATGGAGGAAGTGAGAGGTAGTGTTAGGAGGCGGTAGAGAGAGAAGTTAGGTGGCTTCGGCAGTGGTACAGGTGGGGAATGGTGGGTGTGTGGCTGAGGGTGGGGGCAGCTGAGATGTCACCTGAGTCCAAGTGAGTGATGGCGGGGACAGTCAACTGGCTGGGGAGCGGGAATTGGAGACGGTGGCGGCTGCTTCCATAGCATCCTGTCTGGGGTCTGCAGTTTGCAGGGCTGGCTGGATGTTCAGGCTTGAAAAATCCTGGTAGGACCAGGACCGATTCACTGGGTTAGGGTACCCCAGGCTTTCTCATGGAGTGAAGGGGTTCATGTGGCTTCCTAGGGGCCATATTTACCTTCAGTATTGAACTAAGTTGATGTGGTACCAGGTGGCAAACCTAGCGTGTGTGCACCTTTGTTTGAGTTATGCTCACTGCCAGAAGAGCCTTATTTCCTTCATCCAGAAAATGGGATTAGTACCAGTTCCTGCCACTTAGGATGACCATGAGGACGGAATGAGGTAGTTTCTGCAAAGTGCTGGCCTGGTGCTTGGGACCCAGCAGAGACTGCTCTCATTTCTGCTGTTATAAAGGTGGATGCTGTAGCTGAGTTTGTGTGTGTCTCTGTGTCGAGGGAGGGCTGGGCTGACCGCTCTGTCCTTTAGTACCTGTATCATAAGCGAGTTTTGTTCTGGGAGCTTGTGATGGTCAAAGGACAGATTCCAACCCATAGCTCTTAGGGGATGTGCATTGGGTTAGTAGACAGACCATTAACCAGAGGTCAGGAGCCTTGGGTTTTGGCCTTGGACCTGACCTGGAATAAATTTGTTCCTTGTCTCGTTTCAGTTCTGTCATCTGAACGGGACAGAGAACTGCCACCTTGCTGCGTTCTGTGTATATTTATCCTCCCTCTTCTCAGGGGTCCAGATGATGTGGGGGTAGAACAGGGAGGAGCTGGTACCCGTGCTGGGAGGCAGGTTTGGAAGGAGAGAGCAGATATGCCATGCAGCTGTCCTGCTCTCCCTTGCGGTCTTGCTCAAACCCCAGAGGGCTCACACAAGGTCATCTGGAGCCACGGACATAAGTGGTGTCGTCCCTCCTCTGAATGCAGACCTGAGGAGTCGGGGTGTTTTTCTGGGGTCTCCTCTGCAAAAGGAGGGAGAAGGGGGGGACATCTGGGTTCCGAGTGTGGATAAAACACAAATGCAAGGCAGGGCCTGAGGAGCCTCACCACCCACCTGCCACCACCATGCCACCAGCCCCCCTCCCCAGATGTGACAGGGTTCCAGCCCCACCGTTCCAGAACCCCAAAGTGCCCTCCTACCTGCTCAGGTTCTTCTCACTGCCTGGCTTCTTGTTCCTCTGCTTCACCTCAGGAACTCCTACTCAGGTAAAGGCCCAACTCAAATGCCACCTCCTCTCAGAAGCCTCCCTGGACTTGCTCCCTCTTGCTCTCTCAGAGTCAGTGCTTCAGGCACTGACCGGGGAGCATTTCCCACAATGTTTGGTTCATTTTCACCTCCACTAGGCCGGGGACTCCCTGAGTATAGGATGGTGCCGGCCTCATGCCTGTAGTCCCCAGGTGTGGGGCTCTGCCGGGCCGCTGCCTCCTCCTTCTGGCTGGAGCACCACAGCCCCGCCGCCTCTGCTGCAAGGGTGTGGCTCTGAGCTTGTCACTCTGCTGCCAATCGTGGGGTGAATGTTGTCCCCTTTGTCGGGTGTTGCTTTTTCAAAGGGGCCCCAGAGCGGGGGTGCTTGGGTGCCAAGGTTCTACAGCTCCCATGGTTTTAGGCCTCGCAGCCTTTCCCTCTCCTCCGGATGGCTGGGTGCGGGCAGGTGGGAGAAGCAGCCACTCAGGAACACCACTCCTTGCTGGTCCTCCAGCCCTTCCCCGGGGTGGGGGGGAGTCTCCCAGGACCCTGCGGGCCCTGCTTGGGATTTGACTTGGGTGGAGCTCCGGACTCCTGGGCATGCCTGCAGGCAGCCTGTATACAGTTCTGCCCCAGGTGCTGACATCCTTTGAGTTCTTTTCCAGAAGTCTCAGCTGCTATGTAAATCAGTGCTTGGAAAGTGTGTGTGTGTGTGTGTGTGTGTGTGCGCGTGTGTGTGATCCCTGATCACATACCCAGGCTCTTCAGCTCTGCTTTGGATCTGCTGGAACATCCCGCTACTTTTGAGTGAATGAACACATTAGTCCCTGCCTGAACAGCTGGTGTGTGTGTGGAGTGCTGGGGGGGATGAAAGGGATGTTACTGGTTTTAATTGGCACCTTTACAGTAGGCTCTGTTTACATTCTTTCTGGCACTTACTATCTAGGTACGCTTGGGCCGATGACATAACCCCTCTGAGCTTTGCTTTCCTCTTGTGGAAAACAAATGCAGAAGAAGCGTGGCATGTGCAGGCTCTGTGCGTGCCGCATGATGCCCTGCTTGCTTTCTAGGGTGGTGGTGGGGACAAAGTGGGCTACTGTAGGGCAGAGGTTGCCTGGCGGAACACAGCCTGGCATGGAGAGGTCTGGCTTTGGGACAAAATGAGGACTGTGGGGCCAGGAAGAGAGAGGCTGACTTGGGGCAAGAAGCCAAAGGAGGGGCATAGGAGGACAGCATGGAATGTCTCAGGGATCTGTCCAACAGTGGCTGAGTCCCAAGCCAAGGGAGGTGTAAGGGACAAGGCAGACGTGGTTTCTCCAGGAGAGGACAGAAGTCCCAGGCTGCTCCATCTGCATCTCCATCTCTGTCCATCTCCTGGCCTCTGTGTCTCCTGAGGCAGCTTGAGGGGGGTCTCTCACCTGCTCCGACGTCTGCAGCACCCCTCTCGTTCCCTGGTTCTCAGCAGACCCTCTGGCCACGCCAACAGCAGGAACTGTGTTGCCGGCAATGAGTGGGGGAAGCGGGGCAGATTATTTTGGGGAGTTTGGGCTAACTCTGCTCATTGATCAAAACCAGTTTTTCCTAATTTAGTCAGATGATTTCCTTAAGAACATTCGTGTTTCTACAAATGAGTACATTTGCATAATCTATTCCATTGTGACATCCCCCCTCCCCACACCTGCCCCACCCGCACCCACCCCTCCCCGCCTCCAGGAAGCCACACAGCTTCCAGGCTAATTTGATCAAGATGAGTAAAAGCAAAACCATCTGGTTTCCTTTGACAGCTGATTCCAGAATCGCTATTGTAAAAGACCGGTCTTCCAGGTGGGCCTGCCATGTGAGGGGGTGTCTCTCTTTGCCGAGATGAAAGGGCTCGGCCTGCTACAGAATACCTCTGCGCAGGCATCAAGCTTCCAGTGAATCACATCAAAGGCCTCCTTGCCAGTGCTGGCCCCTTCCAGCTGGGGGAAAATGGGCTCATTAGAAGCAGGAAGAGTACATTGTTTACATTAGGCGGCGCTGATTTACGAGCTGGAGCCGCCATTTCCCGCTCACCTTGAGCTCCCGGCTGGGGAGAGCCCTCCACTTGCCTGGAAAGGCTCTTTTGAAGGTGCGCAGCCTCCCGGAAAGCAGGCTGTGACGGCGCGCTCCCTCCTCGCTCTCCTTCCTCCTCTAATTAGGTTGTTACCAATTGAGCAATATTTGGGGCTTGGGTAGAGACTTGCAGGGGGACTGTCGGCAAAGGCCTCTGCATAATTGTGTTGATTAAGAGGTACAAGGCTGGAAATGTTGTCTTCCTTCAAGATCAACTCCCTGCGCTTGTGGGAGTCTTGATTTTCTGGGCCAATTTGTTTGTGTTGGCCTAATTGCTCAGGAAGGGCATTTTTCACGGATGCTTCAGTCCCGATGATTTGGTGTAGTTCTGCAGCCCAGCCCCCAGGACTCCCAGGGCTGTGGGAGGGCGCCGGAGGTCTGGTGGCCTTTCCCAGGGGGCAGCTGTGCAGCCCCGTCCTGGGGGCGGTGTCTCTGTGTGGGACAACTTTGGTGCCCAGCTTGGGGGGTGGGGGGTGCCAGCAGAGGTGAATTGGGTGGTTTTCCTCAGGGCAGGATATACAAAATGTTCGCTGGGCTCCTGGGCGCTGGGCTCTCCTTTTAAAGCCACACTATTTGGGGCCCTGGAGAAAATTCAAAGAAAGTGAGAACTCCAGCTCAAATCATATTTGAAGATTTTTTTGGATTTCACACGGCTCATAATGGTTGCTGCTCATCGAATCCCTAGACGCCCTCTTACATTTCCCAGCCTCCCTTGCATGTGGGTTGGGGTCATGTGACTAGTTCTGGCCAATAAACTTTGAGGGGAAGTGACGTATGTCACTACCGGCTGAGGCGGTCGACAGCTGGTACGCCCCCTCCATATTTGTTTTTGCCTCTGCCACCGAGAGCTTGGAGGCAACTATTGTAGGCCGTCTGATCCACACCTGACTTTGTGAGAAATAAACCTTTATTGTATTGTGCCTCTGAAATTTCATGGTTAAGTTCTTCCTGCAAACGAGTTTGGTCTGTTCTAATATATGGCCCCACCGAGTGCTAGTAGCCCATGTTTGCCCTGAGAGACATTCTGGGCATGGCTAATGTAAGAAAGAGAAATCCCCTTCCCAAACTTGCCATTGTGCCTTTCCGTTTTACCTTGGACCTGTCAGACTTTCTCTGGAGCAACTACGAGGGTCTGCCTGCTTGGGTCCTGTGCCCACCCCTCTGCCCATCACTGAGTCTACTGGGATTGGGGTATTTTGATTGGTCAACCTGAGCTGGGGAGGTGGGGCCATATGATTGACAGTCCCAACCGGGAAATGGGGCAGTTTGGGAAAAGAGAAGATTCTAAGCAGCTGAAAATTACTATTGCAAATGCTGTTCCTTGGAACCACTGTGAGCTGGAGAGCTAGAATGGCTTAGATACTTCAAAGGCCTACTGCCAAGGCCCCAGGAAAGCTGTTTGGCTAGGTACAAAGAAGGGGTGTGTATGGGAGGGTGGATCATGATCTAATGGACTTACCCAATTTGCTTGTGGGTAGAGTGTGGCAGGACTGTTTACCGAGAAAGGATTTTACTTGCTCTGATGGTAATGGTTTGGAAGTGAGAGGCAGGAACTCTGGAACTGAAGGCATGTCTGTGGTGGCTATGGGTGCTGGGAACTGGGAAGGATGTGAGGCATTGTCCAATGCGTTTGTGGGGGATGGTGGAGCTGGCCTGCCCCACTTCACCACAGGAGAGGGACGTCATGCCTCTCATTTCCGCAGGGCTTCTTCACTGTCTTTCTCCACAGCCTGACTTCTGGCCACATGTCTTTTTGCACAAAGCCCATTGTGGTTCTTTCAGAATGGTGGGAGCATCAGTCTCCTGACCTCTTAGACATAAGAGTCTCCTGACCTCTTAGCTCTGCTCCCAGAGCTAACACCACAGGCTCTGGGTCCTCATCCCAAAATCTCAGGAGGAGATAATAGGATCAGCCCAGCTTGGGTCAGGTGTCTGTCTGTGGCCAATCAGCTGTGGAGGTGGCAGAGGACACATGGCGCTTCAGGCTGCCCCTTCCAGGGCTGCGAGTGTGGCCAGGGTTGGGAAAGGGCCCTACAAGAGGAGCCAATTACTGTCATCACTTATGTAGACCAAAATGTAGGTCTCTGGACTCCCAATCCTGGGCTCTGGGAAATGGAGTGAGAGAGGGACAAGATCCCGGCTCCAAGAGATGGAGTGTGAGCGATGAGCTGCTCAGTGCAGCCATGCCCCGTGCCAGGACACGCTGCAGCTTTTCTGAGCTCACTGAAACCTTAGGGACCCTCCAAAGGGCCACCACTGTACTCTCAATATTGGCAGGAGCGTTCTTGAGGTGATACTCTGGTCTCCTCAGGAGATCTCTGAGCAGAGTTTAACTTTTTTCAACGTAGCATAGCTATGGACAGGAGTTACTCTGTCTAGAATCGTAAAATATTCCTCCAGACACTGGAGACCACCATCATTGACCACAGACACTTGGCTTACCCTGCACCGCTGGAATGATTGGCGTGGATGACGGAGCTTGGAAACATCCAGGCTTTGCCACTGGTTGTGTGGCCTTGACAAGTCCAGTTCTCTCACTGAGCCTCAGTTTTTCTAGCTGTACGGAGATGGGTCAAATGGCATTATCTCTGGGGCGCCTGGTGTCTGTGATGATGGAAAAGTGGTCAGGAGTGCCTGCTTTGAAGTCAGACAGCCCCGGGAGTGAATCTCAGCACCCCACCTATTAGCTGTGTGATTTTGGGAAAGTAACTTGACTTCTCGGAGTTGCAGCTTTTTCAGCTGTAGAATGAGGGTAATAGTGGTACCTACTTCAGAGTTGTTTTTTTTTTTTAAACAAGGATTAACCAAGATGATGCGCGTAAAGCATTTGAGCTGCAGTTGGTACATAGCAAATGCTCAACAAATTTAGTTCTAAAAAAATCTTTGGTTTTAAAAGCTATTTTTCCCAGTAGTCTCTTCTGCAGACTTGGATTGTGTTTTCACAGCGATGTCCTCCGGAGAGTAAGATTTGGATTTGGAGGAGAGAGGGGAGAAAGGGAGAATGCTGGTGTAGAAACGCACTGTATTCTTCTGACTCAGGTGGGCGCAGGGATGATGCATGGTGGTGGACTGAGGCAAAGCCATGGCTAATGACGGGGCAACTGAGCCCAGGCCAAGTGGCTAGGGTGACCCAAAGCCCGGGGTCCCAAATGTGGCTGCTTATAGGACACTGGCCCTGGGGGCTCCTGGGAGGGCCGGTGGGTTGGGTGGCAGGAAGGCAGGTGGTGGGGGGACTCCAATAGGTGGCTGTGGCCCTGGCAGCTCAGTTGCGATGTGACTGGGCTGCGGCCTACGGGCAAGACTGTCTCCCATGAGCAGGAGGCGGGTAGGAAGGATTTAAGCAGGGGCCAGGCCCAGGCCACCGGGATGTAATCACAGCACTGGGGCAGGAAAGTCCGAGGTTCTAGACCAGGCCATAGCCAGGTCTCTGAGGCCTGAGGGGGGCCAGCAGGGGCGGGCTGGGGCAGGACGTGGCCTGGGCTCTCGAACCTCTGGGCAGCAGGGGAGCCCAGTGATCATGGCTGAGATCATGGCTGCAGCTCTGGCTTGATGCCCACACCCAGAGGAGCCTGGGGCTGCCTGAAACGCCCATCTCAGCCAGGCTTGCTGCAGGGACCAGAGGCAGGGGCAGATGCTGTGCAAGTGGGGGCCTCAGTGGGTCCAGGTATGAAGCAGAGGGAGACGAAATGGATAGGAGATTGACCTGTAGAATAATTGAAAGTAACAAGTCTATCAAAGACACAGGGCTTGCTGGGATGTTAGGGGTCAGAGCCAACATTAAGAAGTTATACCAGGGCACTTGGCACAAGGGAAAGATACAGTCTGGCCACTCCCAAACCATCGGATGGTCTCAGCATCAGCACTAACTTTCATCCATTGAAAGTGGATGAAAGAATTTAGCTCAGACAGTCATTATTGTGGCAAGAAAGCACTTTGTGTATGTTATACTGAATCCTGACATTGACCTTGAGACGGGGAGATTATCAGCCCCCTTTTCGGTGCTTGAAGAATTTAGCTCAGAGAGGTTAAGTCACTTACTCAAGATCACACAGCTAGTAGCTGGTGGAGTCAGGATTTGAACCCCCGTCCGGCTAGCTCCAAAGCACAGGCTCCTGGTGGCTGCTACCTGCGCTGCCTCCTTGGCCCCAAAGGCCCCATCTGTGCTGCTCCTCCCCTTGCGCACGGTGCTCCAGGCATGCCGCTTTCCTTTCTACTCCCTGACTGTCTGAAGGGCTTTTGCAGCCCAGGGCCTTGACACGTGCCATTCCTTAGGTCTGCAGCCACTCAATTCTCGCCCATCCCAGATTCTGATGCAAAGCTGCTTCCCTGAGGACGTCTTACCCCAGTCTGTAGGATGTCCTTTGGCTGTGACTACTCGGAATATCCTCTCTTTTCCTTGGAACTGCTATCACGTGTTTTTTATTTATAGTCATTTGTGTCCAGTCTGTTTTCCCCACAGGCTAGGAGGTTTAGGAGGGCAGGGACAGGTGTTTTTTTGTTTTTGTTTATTTGTTTGCTTCTGTCACCACTGTATCCCCTGTGCCAGGGACAGGAGGCCCCACACATATTTGCTCTCTCATCTCTGGTACCCAGTTCTGTCCTTGCTGGCTCTGGAAGCCTCTCTGTGGCCTTGGCATTCTAGCTTCTTAGCCACACTTGGCCCTGGAGGTGGGTTTTGTGCTGACAGGTGGATTGGGCACCAGCCCCACATCCCCAGGCCTTCGTGTCTGCAAGAGGAGGAAGGGCAGACCACCCACTGTTCGGACAGCTGGACTTGTTCGCTGAGGGCGTGGAGCTGAGGCCCGGGGCTCGACACACCTTTGGGCTGTTACCTATCTCCTTTGGCTGACGCATACTGCCTGTGTGACTTGGAGACACAGCTGCGTTGGCTGGGCGAGAGAAATTGCGTGCTGACATTTTGCACCACGAAGGTCTGTGACCAGCTCAGGCAGGAGACACTAATGTTATTAAGTCAGTTTTTAAACTGGACAACATTCTTGACATTTCCGCCCAGATGCCCGAGCATGAAAAGCTTCTCCCTTCCTGTTGTGCATCTGCAAACAGTAACTCTGTAGCAATATGACTTGACTTAAAAGCCTGGGGCCGTTTGCTCATAATTCTAATAACCATCCAGAATTAGATCACTTCACATTCACCTTATTTCTTCCCTCATTCATCTTCTGGTCAGGTCATTAGGAACTCCCTGATTCTTCCCCCAACCTCAGCGTTCTATTATTTATATATTATACACATTTCTCTATAGAGTCCCTAGGAAGCGGGGAAATGGCCACAGAGGATGGGCTTTCTGCCCTGATGACAGCTTGGGAAACAACCTTTTCTCCATTCACGGATCCATTTTGATCCATTGAGATTTTAAAACTTCCAGCTAAAAATATTGCCCAAGGGCTTCTTCCTGGGGTCCCAGTGAGCTCGGGACGGGTCAGGGGGATGAGCCAGTGACCACAGCTTGGCAGGAGGGTGGGGGGTGGCGGTCAGAATGTTGTTCAACGCCTTCTGTGACCCCAAGTGGGCTCTTGGACGTCACCATGTTGCTGTGGCCATATTGTGGTTCTAATGTGCCCGTATCAGCTTGGTTTGACAGGTTGGAAAACCACCATTTAAAGATGACATTTATCTTCACTGTTTGTTTGTTTTTCCTGATGACAAAAGAAATACTTGCTCAGTGAAAATAACTCAAACCCCACAAAGATACATAATGTGGAAAGTGAAGGTCCCGTATAATCCTTCTACTCCTGGAGATGACTGTACTGTGCGTTACACCCTAGATTTTTTTCCTACACATATACCAACATAAGTAAGAATATGTAATTACATATAATTATTTTGTTGTAAAAAATGTGTGCCACAGAAATCTTGGATCCACACTCTACTTCTGATCACTTAATTTCACTAAACTCTTGGGGCTGAAGGCTGGAGTTTGGTTCCGAATTAGGCAAGGATGTTCATCATCCACTATGCTGGTAATAAAGGAAATGAACTACTAATGGCTTGTGTTTTAGTTCATGCCAAAGTGTCCTTCTGTCCAGAGGCCGAGCTCTGGTCCTCTGCTGGTTCCCTGTGCCCCCCTTGGGCAGCAGCCCCTCTCCATGCTGTTTTCTTCCATGCTGTTTTCTCTCTGTGCTGGTTCTCTGGATCCTCACCTGGGCCCCTCCCAGTCTGCTTCTGAAGTTCAGAAGAAGGTGGGGTAGGGGGAGTAGGACGCCTCTGAGATTTAGCATGGCTCTAACATTTCACAAGTTCCAGCTTTTCTCTTTGAGAGTTGGTCTCAGCTAGGGTCCAAATGTTTGTGTCCCCCATCACTTCATATGTTAAAATCCTAACACCCAGTGTGATGATATTAAGAGGTGGGGCCCTTGGGGCGATTAGGCCCTGAGAGCGATGGGACTAGCGTCTCACAAAAGAGGTGTGAGAGAGCTCCCTCTGCCCTTCTATCCTCTGAGGACACTGTGAGAAGTCACGGCCATGAACCAAGCAGGGGGCCCCTCACCAGAACACGACCATGCTGGAGCCTCGATCTTGGACTTCTGGCCTCCAGGACTGTGAGAAAGTAAACTTGTGTTGTTTATAAACCACCTAGTTTGTGGTATTTTGTTATGGCAGCTGAATGAACAAAGAGTCCTCCAAACAATGCAACAAACACCTTTGTTTCCAGTGCACTTCAAAATTGCATTTTAAAACAGGTTTCCTAATATGCAAGGTTAAGATAAATGGTATTTGGTCTTGGCTGGAAGGACCAGATTTTTCACCTCTAAGTTTTAGTCCACGCATTGAGGTGTTAATTTAATGCATTGAATGGCGGAACAGATGAGCTTACCGTGCAGAGTTATTTTCTTCAGGAACAAAAAGTATTAACAACAACAAAAATAAGACAAATGATGTGCAGATCAGTAAGTTTATGAAGTACAGTATCTAATGATGGTGGTAGTTGATCTTGCAATAACTCATTGCTCAAATGAGAGACATTCACTGTCAGTATTTTAGAGCATCAAACCACAAACAGGTAGTTCTGAGCAGCAGAAAGAGCTCATCTCCATCTCTAACATCAGTGTGGCAAGTTAGTTATTCTCTCTGAGCCTCAGTTTCCTTGTTGGTAAGATGGGGAAGCTGCCACCTTCTCAGGGTTGTTGGGGAAGTGAAATGAAGTACTAAAGATCAAGGAGGTATACAGTAGACATTTGTCTTCTGGGATTGCCTAGTATCCAAATACTCTTCCTATTTGGAGGGTAGGTGGGAGGGAAAGGCTTGCCCCCCATATGGAAAGGGAAGGGGGTCAGGCACCCACATTCAATGGGCACATGGTCCATGCTCAGCCAACCATATGCTATTGCCCAGTGCAGTGACTCAGGAGTGAATGATGCCCAGAGGTAGGGGATGGATCAGAATTCATCCTGGTGGCCATGGGGCCAACAGGTGGAGGTTGTGGCTCCAGGAGTGACCATCGCTGTGTTCTACCCAGACTCCTGGCTTCCTGGATTTCTCCCTCTTTTGAACTTGCTTCTCCTCATTGGTGCTATGAGCTATCAGTCTTCCTTTGCTGTGTCAGGCGCCTATTGTTGGCTTCCGTCGTTTTCAACAAGGAGTCCTGACCCCATAGAGTCTTCTGTGAGCTGTGCACCTGTGACGGATTTCTTTTTGTGGGATGTGGCTCCTTCCCCGGAGGGCTGAAAAATACAGATGCCTGGGCCCCGCCCTTGAGATTCCAATTATGGGGAATTTTGGTTTAGGGGGTTCTTCAAGCTGGAAGGGACTCAGAAGTGACAATCTTGGTCCTGCTTCATGATCTGGCCAGGACACCAATGCAATGTCTTCTTCTAGAAAATGTGCCAAGATGTGTCCATTGTCTGCCTCAATTGCTTCTCCCAGAGTTCCTCCCTTCTAGTTAACATGACGTATGGGAACAGCTTTATGTGGAGGGAGAGTCATTACAGCATTGTGTCTAATTTAACAATACAGAGACAGGCCTGATTACCCCAAACGAGGCTAATGGTTAAGTAAGTCATGGCGCAGCCACTTGAAGGAATGTTATGCAACCACTAAAAGTGATGTTTGGGCAGAGGGTTCCAGCACCACGAGGAAATATTTGTAAGTTAAGCCTGCTTAATCAAAAAGATATTAGAAAACCTACCAAAATATTTGTAGCACAGAGTGGTTTTATCACAAAATACAGCTTTCTCCTTTTTCTTCTCCTTCTTCCTCTTCATGACTCTCAATTCAGTCAAACTGGTTTGTGTGTGGAGAGAGTTTCCACCAAATTACCGAGAAATGTTGGCTGACAGGACGGTGGCCATTTTGAGGCCAGCCATCTGGCCTAAACTAGTCACGGGCTAATCACTCCCCACTCGGCTTTCTGCCTCCTGTTGGGGTGGCTGCCGCCAATGGACATGCCATGGGGATGAAGAGCACAGTTTGCTGCGCAGGTGGACAGGCCGGGCTCTCCCTGAGCACGGAGAACATCAGGAAGTATGACACAGTCCAGTTGCTTTATGACTTCCCTACACGACTCTCTATTGAAATGAAACAAATGTTTGAAGGAAACTATTTTTCAGCTTGAACTAATAAGGATCAAGATAATAATAGATTCCCAGGTAAAATGTAATCTCTCTCTTCATTAAAAATTCTCTACTTCCAGTCTTAACTCCTTTTTCAAAAGTTGCCATGAATAGGTAGAAAATCTTCATTTATTAGTGTGTTCAGGCACTCATCATTCATCATGGGTTTGCTGAGAACAGAACTGGAGCCAACACTTTCATTCACTTGCATCATTTCTGGAGGTCGGAACCTTCTGGTATTTGTTCATCTCAGTCTAGTTGTTTGAGGCTTTTGGATTCTGGTTTTTGTTCAGGTGTTTGAGCATTTTTTGGCCCGTTGAGGGCCTGATTCTTAGCTGAGAGGGGCAGTTCAATCAGGTTTAAGTTATTTGCCCAGAAGCCCTGGGCAGAGACTCCGGCCCCATCTCCCCTCAGCCTTTGCAGGGGGATGTTCTGTCAGCCACCCTCTCTCCTTTAGGTCTGTATATTAGGTAGTCTCTAAAGAATAGAAAGTCCGTTCTGTTCCATTTCAGTCTATTCCAGTTCAACCCATTAAACAGGAAATCCTGCCATTTGAGATAACACGGATGGACCTTGAGGGCACTATGCCAGGTGAAATAAGTCAGACAGAGAAAGACAAATACTGTATGATTTCCCTTATATGTGGAATTTAACGAGCAAACAATAATAACAAAACAACAAAAAAAATCAAACTCATTCAAAAAAAGAGATCAGATTGTGGTTACCAGAGGTGGAGGGTGGGGAACGGGGTGTTAGGTGAAGGTGGCCAAAAGATACAAACTTCTAGTTATAAGATAAATAAGTACTGGGATGTCATGTGCCACATGGTGACTATAGCCAACACTGTTGTAGGATATATCTGAAAGATATATTAAGAGAGTAGAACCTGGGGCACCTGGGCGGGTTAATTGGTTAAGTGTCGGACTCTTGATTTTGGCTCAGGTCATGATCTCAGGATTGCGGGATTGAGCCTTGTGTTGGGCTCTGCACTGGGCGTGTAGCCTGCTTAAGATTCTCTCTCTCCCTCTGCTTCTGCCCTCCCTCCCTCTCTTTAAAAAAAAATTATATATATGTATGTATGTATACACATATAATAAAAAAAGAGTAGATCCTGAGAGTTCTCATCACAAGGAAAAAACATATTTTTTTTGGTATCTATGTGAGACGATAGATGTTAACTAAACTTATTGTAATCATTTTACAGCATATGTACATCAGGTCATTATGCTGCATTCCTTAAGTTTACACAGTGCTATCAATTATAACTCAATAAAACTGGAAAAAATTTTAAAAATTAAACAATTTAAAAAACAAAACCACAGACGTTACCCTGAGCCCAGGCCTGTGCTGGGGATTGAGGTGGATATAAAGGTTAGAAGCTCTAAGCCTTTTTGGAGGCGAGACAAGGATACAAGTAGCCAAGTTCTGTGAAACCCTCCGAGGACATTGCTTGGCATCCTGCCCCAGCCTGCTGTTGCTGCTGGGTTAGGGGTTGTTTTTCAGTTATTTGTTTATGTTTTCAAAATACCTGCTGGGTGTTGGGTGGGCACTGGGCAGGCCCAGGTAGCCCAAGAATGAGGAAGACAGAGCCAGAAGCTCACGGTCTTGCATAAATAACTACACAAGAAAATGCAGAAAATGGTAGTCTCTGAACTTCTGCTGATTCTATTTCCTTAAGAGCTCTTAAACTCTTTTCCTCCTCATTCCCACTCCCATTTCTTTTCTCTTGTGGATGACCACATAGACTTCCTCACTTACTTCCAGCCTCCAATCCAGCTCCCACATTCCCATCAGATGGATTTGTCTAGGGGCACCTGGGGGGCTCAGTCGGTTAAGCATCTGCCTTTGGCTGAGGTCATGATCCCAGGGTCCTGGGATCGAGTCCTGCATCGGGCTCCCTGCTCCCCCAGGAGCCTACCTCTCTCTCTGCCTCTCTCTCTCCGTCTTTCATGAATAAATGAATAAAGTCTTTTTAAAAAAGATGTATTTGCTTAGAATCTAGACATATACCTCCATATACCTCTAAATCTTCTAGTTTCTACACAAGGTCATCCATGGGATGGCCTCTGCCTCCCCTTTCTAGCCAGACCTCTTGCCCCTAACCCGCCTCACCATCTCTGTGGTGTTGGTACCATGTGCCTTCGGGTCTTTGTGCTTGGTATTCTCTCTTCCAGACGCTCTGTCCCAACTTGCTCTCCTAAAAGACTGCAAACCTCAACTTATGTACCAGATCATCTGGAAAAGCTTCCCTGGCCTCCTACACTTCATTCATTCATTCATTCAACAACTCTTCAGTGAGTGTCCGCTCTGTGCCAGGCATGGTGCCAGGAATATGAAATGAGTAAAACCAATATGGTACCTGACCTCATAGAGCTTCAGGGTGAGTGGTAGAGGGAGAGAGACACATGAGACAAGTTTACAAATAAATGCAGGATCACAAATTGTGTTAAATAGTATGAAGAGGATGAATGCAGGGTGTTCTCAGGGAGAATAGCCAGGGCTCCACTCCCACTGTGTGTGCAGCCACAGGGCATCAGTCCTAACCTGGTGCCAGGCCTCTCACTCTAAAGAGATGGTCTGACCAGAGATACAAGGAGAACCATTTGGCTCGGCCATGACCCTGTGTGTTGGGCTGGGTCCGTTGTCTCCGTTGTGACAATATAGTCCTTTACCGGATACCTTCTGGGAGGTTCTGCCCAGCTCACGGTGATCTTCCTGTGTTGCCCTCCTCATCCTTGGCGACGTACCCTTCCTTGTAGCTGCATCTGTACCATGTGACCAGCCCACCTTGGTCATGATTGGATGTATCAGAATGGATACCTGACCCAAATTTGGTAGTTAGATCCTTTCTCCTCAGATTCTGAGACCCAACAATTCTAGTAAAGGTTGGAATTTTCTCTAGAGTAGAATATACAGGAACTTGGGAGGAAAGGATGCCCATGTCCTTCTGCTTTGTAAACTGAGAAGCCAATTTGCTGAGGAGAACAGAAATGAGACACAGAGCAAGATCTTTCTTGAGGTCTGGTGCTGTTTGTGCCCTTGAGTTCTGGGAAACAATCCTATGTTCTTTTAAACAATTCCCCTTTGCTGCCTAAGCTTAGCTTATGTTAGATTCCATTTCTTGCAGCTTAAGAATTCTAGCTATACAGATCCCAAACAGCCAATCATCAGTGAGGACAAGATGAAGAAAAATCAGTCACCTCAGCAAAGACTTGGATGGAGCTACTCCATTCACATCAATCCATGGGGTCAGGTGTTCAAGACAGGCAGCTTCTTGGCTGACCTTGAAACGTTTCATGGGTAGTTCCGGCATCTTGGGTACCCCAAATCTACTCCAAAATGAAATCGTCCAGATAGCTGTTAACAAACGCGCTGGTAACTAGTCTGCCCCAGTTCTTTTTTTTTTTTTTTAAAGATTTTATTTTATTTATTTGACAGAGAGAGACACAGTGAGAGAGGGAACACAAGCAGGGGGAGTGGGAGAGGGAGAAGCAGGCTTCCCGCCGAGCAGGGAGCCCGATGCGGGGCTCGATCCCAGGACCCCGGGGTCACAACCCGAGCCAAAGGCAGATGCTTAACGACTGAGCCACCCAGGCGCCCCTGGTCTGCTCAGTTCTAATGGCTGGTTGGCACCTGTGTATACATGTCCTGTGTTTACCTCGGTGGAGCCTTTGGCCTTTTGGGAGTAGTTGTTAACTCTGTAGAGCATATGGTCTGGTTCTAATCCCTGCAGGGATATTGATATTCTGTAGATGCATTATTTGCTAGGTCAGATTTGTTTTTTTCTGCTTCTTTCCTCTTGAGACACCAAAACTTTTTCCCATTCTGTATCACAAAAAGAATGTTTTTTTTTTTTTTTTTTCCTGATTGGACTTTTAACAGATCTTTATGAGTAAAATTAGCTGACTTTGATTTCTGGGATTTACTCTCATCTTGGGTTAATTTTATCTAATCGGTGGCAAAATCAGTCTTCTAAAAATCACAGTTCCTTCCACAATCCTAGAAAAATAAATGAAGAAAGAGGCCCTACTTAAGTGGTCTTGTTATTTCTCTTGATTTGCACAGCCTTAGCCTCTCGCTTTTGTCCATACAAACCGTAACACAGAGGTCACAGAAATCCCTTGACTTATTTAAATGTGGTAATAACATCATTGATGCAAACATGGGGTTAACCCAAATATTTCATAGTTTGGAGATTTTCAACTAATAAGAGGAATCAAGGACTATATTTGGGGAGAGATTAAGGTCACTGGCCCTCATTTGAGTTGATTGGTCTCTTGAAATGAGATGCTAATTGTGAAATTGATAGGCAGATTTCCATTTGATTTTACCCCCAATAGTTTATGTTTATAATTAAAATAATAAAAATGGAAAACGTCCAGTTCAATCAGCATAATCTCCCATCTCTTCTCAAGCAACCTAACTGAAGTGAGAGGCATCTGTGCATGTAAGTCGCAAATTCCTTTTCCTTTGCCTCTGCTGGCTGGAGGGAAGGGGAGAAATGAATTGCTTATAGTCTAGATATGTTGATATCTCACAAACTGGAGAAGACCAACTACAATGTCAGAATAAAAAGAAAAACCAAAAAAGAATTAGGGCCACTTTTATATGAATAACAGAAGATCCCTGTTTGCAATTAAGGTTATTAGTTGATTCATTCATACAAGCAATATTTACCTGGGTACATACTCTGTGCCAGGCACTAGGGATATGGAGGTGGATATGAAGGTTGGATCCCAGGTCTCGTGGAGTCTACATTCTGGTCAGGAAGGTTTTTAAGCAGGGGAGTGGGGTGATTTGATGCTGTTTCTGCTGGCTGATCGCCCTGGCTGCCCTGTGAAAAATGCACGGGAGGGAACGCAAGTGGAAGCAAGAAGACTAGTTAGAAGATTCTTGCAGTGGTCCAGGTGGGAGATGACAGGGGTTTAGAACCGGTGATGACAGGGGCAAAGGCTAGAAGTGACGCATTTAGAATATGTTTTGGAAGTTGAGTGGAAAGGACTTGCTGATAGATAAGGTATGGGGGTTGAAGAACAGAGAGGAATAGACTTTTCCCCCTCAAATGTATGCTGGGGCCATATGGCAGGTGGGAAGACTGAGAGGGGAATCTAGGAGTTCCATTTTGGATATGATGGCTGTGAGATGCATCCAAATTGACTGACAGGTTGCTAGTTACCTGGGTTCCAGAGGTCTTGCTCCAGTGAAGAGGGAGGCGGAGTCTTCCAGGCTATGGGGAGTGCTAGAAAATGATTTGCATGACAATTTAGAATAGGAAAACCATCTTGGCCAGCTGGTACATTGGGCAGCACCTGAAGAAAGGAATTCAATAAAGAATGAAGGGTGAATGAGCCAGAGATAGAAGGGAGCTGGGGAGGTGGGAAGGGAGACAGAGATATTTTGCATTATAAAAGGAGGGGTTTAGGGAAGAGTAGACTCCATTGAAGCCAAAGTGAAGAGTATGACAAAATGCATGTGTGTCCTTGCCCTGCTTCTGTAGTGGGAAGAGTCCTGATTTACGGGTCAGACAGATCTGGGTTCTAATCCAGATGCTATCACCTACAGGCTGTGTGTTCAGGCCAGTTACTGGACCTCTCTGCACACCTACTTTGAAAAATTTCTGTCTCCCCAAAACATTGAAGTCATTAGGTAAAAACTAATTTGTTCTTGTGCTGAGCAAAGATATATCAAGCTGCAGCTCGAAATGTCAGGTCAACTTGAGACAGTGTGGCCACATGAATTGAAATAATTGCAGCCAAAAGCAAAGGCAGTTTTCTTTAGGCATAGGTTTTATCTTGCATGAATGGGTCATTTAAGCTGTGATTTTTAAAACCTTGAGACAGGCTTTTGTACCCTTTAGGCTGTCGTCTGAGATGCCAGCAGAGGGACCAAGAGGCCATTTTCCAAGAGTATCCCAGGTGATAAGCTCAGGAATGTCCAATAACCTTGACTACTTCTGTGATTGAGAGGATATCAAAGGAAATGGAGGTACACTCCCAAGAATTAAAAAACCTTCATAGCAAAAGCAACAAAAGCAAAAATAAACAAGTGGGACTATATTAAACTAAAAAGCTTCTGCACACCAAAGGAAACCATCAGCAAAATGAAAGGGCGACCTACACAATGGGAGAAAATATTTGCAAATCCTATATCTGGTAAGGGGTTAATATAAAAAAATATAAAGAACTCACATAACTCAAAAGCAAAAAAACTAAATCTGATTAAAAAAATAAGCAGAGGAACAGGATAGACATTTTTCCTAAGAAGACATACAAATGGCCAATGGGTACATGAAAAGGTGCTCAACGTCACTAATCATCAGGGAAATGCAAATCAAAACCACAATGGGATATCACCTCCCACATGTCAGAATGGCTATCACCAAAAAGACAGGAGATAACAAGTGTTGGTGAGGGTGTAGAGAAAAGGGAACCCTCGTGAATGTAGGAGGAGGAATGTAGGTAGGAATGTAAATGGGTGCAGCCATTGTGGAAAACAGTAAGGAGGTTCCTCAAAGAAATTAAAAATAGAACTACTATATGATCCAACAATCCCACTTCTGGGTGTATATCCAAAGGAAATGAAAATAGAATCTCAAAGAGATATCTGCACTCCCATACTGACTGCACTTTTTTCACAACAGCCAAGATATGGAAACAACCCAAGTGTCCATCAACAAATGAATGGATAAAGAAGATGTGGTATATATACACAATGAAATATTATTCAGCCATGAGAAAGAAGGAAATCTTGCCATTAATGACAACACTGAGGGAACTTGAGGGCCTTATACTAAGTGAAAATAAGCCAGACAGAGAAAGACAAATACTGCATGGTGTCATTTACGTGTGGAATCTAAAAAAAAAAAAGGTCAAACTCACAGAAACGAGAGTAGAAAAGTGGTTGCCAGGGGTTGGAGGGTAGGGGGAAATTAGTAAAACAGTACAAACTTCCAGCTATAAGATGAATAAAGTCTGAGGATCTAATGTAATACAGGGCGACTAGAGTCGATAACACAGTATTGCATAATTGAAATTTGCGAAGAGAGCAGAACTTAAATGTTCTCACTAAAAAAAAAAGATAAATCTGTGAAGTGATGGATGTGTTAATTAACTAGATGGGGGGATTTCTTTCACAATGCATATGTGTATCAAGTTACCCTGATGTACACTTAAATATTTTGTAATTTTATGTCAATTAAACCTTAATAAAGCAGAAATAGAAAAAAAAGGCCTTCATATTTTAGGAAGAGGTATGCAGTGCTTCCCCTGTCTACATTCTAGGAGTGCCTTCAGCAAAGAGTATTGATGTATCCTTCATCTCTATCAATTTTTACATCCCATTAGGAATAAGAAGAGACTTTCCATTGTGAAAATGCTCTGGGTTTCTGTCTGTGTGATAGATATCACGGCATCTCATCTTAATTCTGAATCTAGTTGTTTGGTTCACATGATGCCAATTAATTCTTCATAATTTTTCACCACTGGGTTTTCTGGTTTGATGGTTTGTGCCTGGACACTGGCCATGAGGAGTTAGCCATGTTTCCCTAAATGTATATTACAAACCAGTACGTCTCAAACTTAACTGTGCACACAAACCACCTGGGCATCTTGTGAAAATGCAGACTGGTTCAGCAGGCCTAGGTGGGGTCTGAGGTTTTGCATTTCTGACTAGCTCCCAGGTGATGCCTGATCTTGCTGGTGTGGGGATCACACTCACACCTGAGTAGCGAAGTTGTAGCATTGTGATCTGTTAGCGGAACCCAAGTCACTGGAGAAAAAAAAAGGCGGGGGAGGAGAGGTTTATGGACAAATAGGTTTGGGGAAAATTGTATATTTTATCTCCTCTTGTAGATTTAAAATGCACCTTATTCACATCTTCTTAAAGTCTCTGAGAAGCCCTGCAGTTAAAAAGAAACTATTTGTTTTACTCAATGTCAAACTCATTTGATCATGAAACCCCTTTTCAAGGAAAACCATCAGCATTCAGTAGAATTAGTGTTCTTCGTATCAGATTTTGGAGAACAATTTGAGGCATCAAAGATAATCATGTTGATTGCAAACAGTCACTAGGCACTCCCCTGGGAAAATGCCACAGTGTGGGATAATTAAGAACAGGGACTCTAAAGTTGAGTCAAAGCCTGCAGTTGAATCTTGGCTCTTTGCTTAGAGCTGTGTGACTGTGGATCAGTTCGTCAACTGCTCTGAGCCTCACTTTCCTAATGTATAAGATCCTGAAAATGGAAGCTGATATCCTAGTCGCCTGGGTTGGCAAATAGATAATGTTGAGCATCTTGGCTAGAGTGAGAAGCGCTCAGGCCAGAGGAAACCCAGGAGAACAGTAATATAGGAACGAGAGTCTGAGCCCCAAGGGCCTCTGGAGACTGATGCTGAACCCCCCCGTTTTTGGGTGGGGAACCGGGTCACAGAGTAGTGGCAGGAGGTCACCCAGGGTCAGCAGCAGACAGCAGACCAGGACCTAGAACTGTGGCCTGAGCCCACTGCACCCTCCAGCCCACTGTGCCAGCATACCACCAAGTCAGCCGAGGACTGGGCAGCCCCCTTTGTTCCAACGTAGTGCTTGCCGCTGTGGCACAGAGAGGGGAAAAGAAATAAAGATTCTGCAAGTTGGCACCTTTCCCATTGAGGGTCCCGGCGAGGGCCCTCCACGGCTGCTGGGTTAGAGTCCTCAGTTTACCAGGGCGCTCGTGGAAGTGGGCGTGACCTTCCCAGAAAGGCGGTGCCAAGGAGGGGGGGGTGGGGGGTGGTGGTGGTGGGGATGTCTGTAGGACATGGTGCTGCCTGAGAGGACCGTGGAGAGTCCGGGCCAATTTTGTAGAGACCAGGGAATCCCCGGGCCCACCGGCCCACCAGCCCACCCCGTGGCTGTGGGTCCCGGGGCATGTGGCTTACTCCCTCTGTGCACAGACCGTAAACAAACACCCTGTTTTGCAGTTCCTAAAGGCCTGTCCATCTGATTCCTACTGTGAATCTCAAAACATGCTCTGGGAGGTGTTAGCGTTCCTAATCGGGGGTCCCTCAATCAGGAAGTAGCAGACCACATGCCCGAGTTGCTGCCAGCCATGAGGCGGGGGGAACTCAATACCCAGGGCCTCCTGCACCGCTGTCTTCAGCCCCAGCCCTTGTCTTCACAAAGCCCTCTCTAAGCAACCCAGGTGGATGCATCTGGCCTGACGGCTGAGTGCTGTTACCTAACCGGTTTCCTGAAAACCCTTTTTCCTTACCTCTCTTGCTTCAGGTGTGGAGGCTGCATGGAGCCCCAGGAGCGTGGGTGAGCTGCTAGAGTGGGTGGACAAAAGGACAGACTGATGTGGGAAACAAAGGCAAAAGAAAAAAATTAAATGTCCTTACTGCCTACAGCCCACTGACATGTCCTTGGAACAGGCTGAGTGACCTTCCTCTAGAAACTCAGTTGCCTCGATGTTAATACTTTGCTAAGGGCAAAAGGCAATCTTCGCTGGAGCCCCCAGGATCCTGTAAGTCTACTTTAACATATGACAATTCCTTTGGAAACTTCCTTTATCTCTACCCCCCAAGATACATGTTGGCAATCATCCCCTCAGCATATGACCTGCTGATACACATCTGAAGGGTCTCATGACTCAGGTTTTATTGGACGGTAATAAATGACGTTTTCCCAACAATAGCTAGCCCCCTCAAGGTCCTGGAAACCTTGCTTCCAAATTCCTTAGAGACTTAACGTTAGCCCTAACCCCCTCCCAACTTGAAAGTATATAATCAGTCACTCCTCATGCCCACAGGTCCTGTCCCTGTGCTTTACTAAAATCACCTTTTTGCACCAAAGACATTTCAAGAATTCTTTCTTGGCCATTGGCTTCGAACCCTAACATGTTTCCTACCTCACAGACCATCCAGGACAAAACCTTACCAACACCCTAATCACATAATGCTAACATGGGAGAGGAGCTTACAAAGTTCGTTCACATCCATTTTCTTATTTCTTCCCTCTGCTAGCCTCATGAGTGGACAGCTCAGGGTTTGCAATTCCCCTTTTTACAGATGAAGGAACTCAGGCTTAGAGCTGGCACGATGGGTCAAGACCGCAGGGGAACCAGGACAGAACCAAGGCTCTGGGCTGGTCCAAGCTACCCCAGGAACCGGACCAGAGGCCACCACTTGCTTGACTGAGCTCCTCGGCTGCTGCCACATCCAGAAAAATCTAGGTCTCCTATAGAGCTGTGAGTGCCAGTCTTTCCCGAACTGCCCCCTTGCCCTGTGCCAAAGGAGAGAAAGTGTGGGTTTGTAGGAAGCCTCTTTGCAATAGCCCAAGACTCAGCCCGGCCCACAGTCAGCCCGAATGTGTGCACGGGTAGGGGTGGGCAGACCAGGGCAGAAAGAACCCCGGGCTGCATGCCCAGGCCCTGAGATTTCCCAGGAGGGAAGCCGGCGTCCAGGCAGAAAGCCAGGAGTGTCCCTCTTCGCTCCAGAAAATGGGTCCTGGAAGAGCCGTCCATCCCTCGTCCCCACTGCTGATGGTTAGCTCAGGAGAGACGAGAAGGGGCCAGGCTGTGTCCCCCAAGGGCTCCCACCGAATCCGTGAGGAAGCCACGTATTTGTCTTATTTCCTGTGCACCATTTTGACTTATTTTCCCGGTCCAAAGAAAGAGCTGCTGCGTAAACTAAGGCTCCGTACTAGGGGGCCTGTTGGCTCCTTGGAGTCTGTAATTGGGGCATTGAAAGGATACAAAAAAAAAAAAAAAAAAAAAAAAAGCCCACAGAGGAGTGGATGATCTTTTATACTTAAAGTTCCCCCCTCTATAAAAGCGACATATTACAAACCTCTTTCTCCTCTCGAACATTTCTTGCTAAGTGCATTCTGATGCCACATTGAAACGCAAAATAGCTGGAATCAAGCAGGCACCGAAGGCTATTTATATGCTAATCTCTATTTCCCAAGCTGAAGCAGGAACCTGCAACTGGGTGCTGGCTTCTAATGATGGCTCGGCTTTAACCTCTCTGGAAGAAAGAAAAGTATTTTCCTTAAGAAAACAACTCAGTTTCTTTAAGATGAAATGTAATTATCTATTATCAGATGTCCCTTAAAATGCAAGGACTATTAAAGCTGCTAAAAATATTGAAGCCCTAATTTCACCATAATAGCATTTTAATTTCAGCAAATCACGGCTCTATTGTTACAGGACATTTTGCGGTAGGAATGTGGTAAGAGGTCCATCTTAGCTTTCTTCTTAACATTTTCCTTTCTTTGAGAAGTACAATTAAATCATTGCAATCATCTAACCTTGCTCGACACAAAATTTTACTTATCAAGCGCGAAAACAATGGTCATTAGCATTTAAAAGAATTTGTTTTAAAAGTAGCTAAAGTTTAATTGCTTTAAATATTCTTGTTGGAATGTGCAGCCGCTGTTGGTTCAACGTTCATATTAAAGAGAGACGGTGTTTAATTGATCGCTGAATCTCATTGAAAAATATTTACTTTCTTTCCGGGCAAAGTACGAAAGACGTTTTGACGGACCCTGGAGGAGGGATGGTTTTGGGGAAAATGACGGAGCGTGGGGGTAGCTGGCAGAGTGACCGACCAGCTGGGTGCTCACCTGTGCATTGCATGCATTCTTGGGAACTCTTCCTCTGTAAGTTTCTAAAGTGAACCCCCCCTCCCTTCCCCGCCCAGTCTTGCTCTTAATAGACCGCAACAGAAAGCATCTCTCCTCCACGGCAAGATCCTTGAACCTGTATTCTTGTTTTTCAGAGACACTGTGGGTGATGAAGACATTAAAGAGGGGGAACTTGATGCTTGAGAACCAACCTGTCCCCTCTGAGGCTTTTCACACTGGAGACCAGAGCAGGGCTGGGGTGCGGCGGGGGTGGGGGGCACTCTGTGCGGTGTCTTCTGCCCACACCTGTTGGTGAGAGCAAACTCTTTCACAAATCCGGATCAATCCCCATCTCCCTCCTCTCTTATTTAAGACATTTTGGGCCATCTTAGTGGAGCTGTAACCACTGAGTTTCACCAGTTTTGCAGAATTTCTGAGTTCCTGGGAGAGGCTCTGACAGGCAGGAAGAGCCATGAGGAACAGGAGAAGAATCAGCTCAATAGGCTACTGACTGAGGTTGGCAAAAGGTTGGCAAAAAAGGACCCTCGGAATCAGTGTTTATTGAGCACGTTCTGTGTGCCTGGCACTGAGGGCCGAGGTCTTCGTTTGCATCCGTTCCCTTAATCTTCACAATAACCTTCTGATGGACACTATTATCCCCATTTTCTATGTGTGGCCACTGAGGCTCGAGGAAGTTAATTTGTGCCAGCAGCCAGTGGGAAGCAGAACCCCACATCCATCTGGGATTCATCTGCCACAACTTCCATGCTAACTTCCTATTAGTTTCTGTCCTCAGTCATGACCTTAACTCAGGACACCCCGCTGGGACCCAGGTCACACTAAAGGCTAGTTCCCCTGACTCCATTCTACTTCCTTTCTGTCCCCTTGGCCTCGGGACCCTCCTCTGGGCCCATGTACACATGGAATTTGAAAAGTCTCCATTCTTTTCCCCTTTGGGTCTCAGTTTGCTACCTGGAAAATGAGGACCTTGGCTGACCCAGTCTGCAAGAGCGCGGCTAGATCCAAGTTTTTATGGACTCAGTTCTGGCCGGCAAAGGTACTGAGTGCCTAATCTGGGCCAGGCCTGGGGTGTGCAGAAAAGGGTAACATGGGGTCCCTGCCTTCTGGATGAATGCTCTCAACAGCTAGCTCAGTGCAGCTGACCAGCTGCCTCCTAATGTCACAGGGCTGGCCAATGGCAACTGTGCCCAGCAGAGCACAGGTTGGGTCCCAGGGCACTCTGAGATTTTGCTTAGTGTTCCCCTTTATTTGCTGGACCAATTCCTGCTTCTCTTTCAACATCCAGCTCAAGCATTACCTCTTCTAGGGAGACTCTTCAGCCCCTATTCAAACCTGGATTCCCGTGGGTCTTCCAGAATTTCTGTCACGCAGCATCTGCTCTTGCAATAGAAACATAAGCACGTAGCTCAGGTTAAATGCCTGGTTCCACCACGTGCCAGTGGATGCTCCCAGGTAAGTCCCTTAACCTCACGGAGCCTGCTTCCTTATCCCTACAGTGGCGTCATAATAGTGTCCATCTCCCCCTTTGGTTGTGTAAGTGCCAAGTGAGACACTGTCCTAGAACAGTGTCTGATGCATGCGAGCGCTTAATGAGCATTACTTACTGTTAATGTAATAATGTAATAAAGGTACTGAGTCATGGGTATGTGCTACAGCCAGGCCATGTGCTCTGCCAGGTCGGGCATCACAAGACTGTTACTTTCCTATCTCTGTGGCTCACACAGAGACTGCCGCCCATGGGCAAATGTTGCGGAAACAGGCAAGAACAGGTGCTCAAATCCATGTCATGGCACTTACCAGCTGTGTGACCTTGGGTAAGTTCCATGACTTCTCTGGCCTTCAGTTTCTTCACTTTTATTTTTTAAGATTTTATTTATTTATTTGCCAGAGAGCACGAGCAGGGGGAGCGGCAAGCAGAGGGAGAAGTAGTCTCCCCGCTGAGCAGGGAGCCCGATGTGGGACTTGATCCCAGAGCTGAAGGCAGATGCTTAACCCACTGAGCCACCCAGGTGTCCCAGTTTCTTCACTTTTAAGTGGAGATACTTACCGTGCCCTCTTTGAGGATGAAGTGAGGCCACGTTGGTGAAGTTCAGTCCTTGCTCAGTGCAGTTGTGAGAGCCCAACCCATGGTACCCATTGGGTGAACAGGTTCTCATTAATCACTGACATCCGTGTTCCCCTTTCGCATTCTTACCTCATTTAATCACAACAGTTCTGGGAGGGGCCTCTGTTATCAGCTCTGCTTCATCAAGATCCTACAGCTGGTAAGAGTCAGGTCCCCTGACCTCACATCCCCTCACCCCCCATTAGCCGCCCCCTGACACCCCACAGCATGGAGTCAGACGGACAAGGGGATGATTCTCAAACAGGCCAAATCATCTCCATTAAAGTTAGATGGCGTTTGGACTCGTCAGGAATTCTAGCTAAATTGGTTTCATAATGGCTGGTCCTGAAATGATACCTCCAACGAGAAACTGCACTTGGCTTTTTATACTCTTTGGAGGCTGTTATAAATATGATTATATTTGAAATAGCAGACTTCAAGTTGAAGTCCCCTTTGTCCACTCTGGAATTCCGATTTATTTCTAAGAGACCAGTGCAATTTTCTTATCTTTGTTACAAATTACTACAGTCTGGGTTAATCTCATGCAGCAATAAAGCTGTTTGCCCAGGAAGCTGCCTGCGGTGTCAGAGCTGATGAATGGCTCAGTCCAGAACATTGAAAAAACTTGGTTCTCCTGCAGCAAACGCCACCAATGTGCTTGGCCGCTCAGATGTCAGTGGTCAGACGCTCTCTCACCTGGTCAGGGCATCGGACCCTTTGAACCTAAGAGGTCTGAGGTGTGCCAGGCTGCCCCTCTCCTCCATAAAGATGGCATTCCTGTATGAAGCTTTCTGAATGTGGCTGTGGATCAGGTGACTATTAGAAGCCAAAACAGGGAGTGGGTACAGGCAGGGTGGCCTCCAGGGACAAGGGAGTGAGTGGGCTGGTCTCAGAAGCAGAGAAGAGTAGGGTATAGGGGAAGGAGCAGAGGGCGTGTGTTTCATTCAATAATTGCTATAGTTTTAAAAACCTAACACACACCATTGATTAGAAAATGCACTATTGACTTAATAAGAACCCTCTTTGGAGGCATGAGGGAGTAAATAAAACCACTTTCAATGTGTGTATTGATTTTAAGACCCAGTGTGGAAGGCCTTCTAGAGGGATTGAGATCTGAAGGACAGTAAGAGATGGTTGCTGTTTGTGTGCATGTGTGGGTGTGTGCATGTATGTACGCATGCACACATGAACGTATTTATGTGCGTGTGTGTGGTATTTCTGAGCAGCTGGGGGCATTTGGGAGAAAGCATTCAGGCAGAGAGAGTAGAAGCCCGAAGCCCTTGAGACAAGGGGTTTGCTGAAGAGGCTGAAAGAAGGTCAGTGTGACTTTGGGGGAGGAGGTTGGGGGAAGGTGAAGCTGGGAATCAGCTGGGACATCTCGTGAATCTAGGTGAGCTGGAGGGTTTAGATGTTCCTCTGAGGACCACGGAAAGGCACTGAAGAGGTTAGGATTGATATATTCTGTACGTGGGGCCCACGGGAGGCAAAGCAAGTGCAACCTGGAAGACAGCTGGGTCATGGGGAGGCTGGTGCTGGAGAGGACACACACACCAGGGGATGTCCCCACTCGGGGACAGGCCCTGGCTTAGTGGGCATCAGGAAGTGCCTCAGTAAGAGCACTGAAATTATGACTTTAGAATTTAGGAGATAGCAGGCTTGTCTCAAGTCTGTGCATCAGAATTAGCCTCTTCTTCTTCTCCTCTTTTTTTAAGATTTTATTTATTTATTTGACAGCGAGGGAGAGAACAAAGCAAGGGGAGCAGGAGAGGGAGAAGCAGGCTCCCCACTGAGCAGGGAGCCTGATGTGGGGCTCGATCCCAGGACCCTGAGATCACGACCTGAGCCGAAGGCAGATGCTTAATGATTGAGCCACCCAGGCGCCCCTAGAATTAACCTCTTCTGAGTGCTTATCCCTCTAGGCTGTGGGTTTCTGTTCCTTTCTTTCCTGCCACTGCTGAGTAGTACAAATGTCGCAGGGGGTCTCACCCAATCCCCTCTGGTCCTCAGTCCCCTCTGGTCACGGTGGATTAGCTTCCTGTTCAAGCCTGCTCAGTGTGGAGAAGGTGGGGCGCCCCTCAGCCCTTCTGCCACACTTGGTCATAGGGGTCTTTTCAAGCGGGTCCGAAGGCCACAGTTCTCAATGTTCAGTTACTTCACCTCTTCCCACTCTATCACACCTTCTCGTCACAACAACTCCCCAGCCTGGGGACCCTGTACCCATTGGTCTGTGTCCCACTTGGAAACCTCTGAGGAACCTATCTGTTCGTTCTCTTCTTCCTTCCCCTGATGGCCTAGCCACTTCGGTTCCTTATATTCTAAGCATTCTCCTCTGCCCTTTCTTAGTCTGAGAGAATTCAGTGGATAAAGGCAGGAGTAGGTGGTCTTTCCCTACCTAGGAATTTCAGCTTTTGTCCCTTTAACACCAAAACCCTTCAGGTAAGGGAACACAACACCCTAGCACTCCTCGCAACCCACCCTTTCTTTTAAACTTAAGAAACTGTTAGAGTCGTGGTTTAGCTGATAGAGTCCTTTGCTATAGAATGGGCTGAGCAAGCAAGAGACAGACCTGTCAATTTTCCACCCATCTACTCATCCACCCATCTGTCTGCTGCTTTTGAGCAGGAGTAAAAAGTTTCTAAGGATGCCATTTCTTTGACAACTGAGGATGGGCTACTGCAGCCTGTTTCTCCACTAGACTCTGTCTATTGTCCACGATGTCCAAGACCAATGCATTATAATGTTAAAAGCCTGGGTTCTGGAGTCAGACTCCCTGGGTTCATGTCCTGGTTCCATCACTTGCCAGTTATGTGACTTTGGTCATGCCATCCAGATTTTTGTTATGGTGCTTACCTCATCTGTAGAATGAGTCTAACAGTAGCACCTACCTCAAAGGTTTGTTGTAAGGATCAAATGAATTAATATGTGTAAGACTTTAGAGCGGTACCTGGTACTTAAGGAGTGCTCCATAAATGTTAGATAGTGTGAGTACTGTTGGATCAGGGGTGGACATCTGACACAAGCTGGTTCAATCTGATTCTCTCTCCTCTTTTTGAAGTTTGGAATCAAGACTGGAGTGAGTCTGGGTCACTCAAAACTGATGTCTTGAACTGAGATGAAGTAAGGCTGTCCTGAGTGAGGAGAAGCTGTTTTACCAAGAAGAAAAGAAGAAATGGATATCTGGAAAGGAGATAAGAGGTTGGTGCATCTGAGAAAGGAGGGAAAATGAGAGGAAGACAGAGGTGAGGAGGAAGAAGAGGAAGAGGAGGAAGGTGAGGAGGAAGGGCAGAGGGAAGAGGAGAGAGGTTTAAAGATGCTTAAGTGCTTGGATCCCTAGTCCCAGACTTGCTTGTGATGATCAGTGTTCTCCCTGTGTCCAGGTCAATCCCCATTTGCTCGATTGCTTTTTGTTCCTGTTACTTTGGAGTGGGTGTCTGAATGGGAATGAGAGAAACAAAGGCAAAGACAAGCAAATCACATCCCTGCCCTCAAGGAATTTGCCATTGCTATAGACTGTTTGTGTCCCCCCAAATTCATATGTTGGGACCTGATCCCCAGTGTGATGGTATTAGGAGGTGGGCTCTTTGGGAAGGGATTAGATCCTGAGGTGCAGCCCTCATGCATGAGGTTAGTGCCCTTATGAAAGAGGCCCCAGAGAGCTTCCTTTACCCTTCCTCCAGTCCTCCATGTGAAGACACAGACAGAAGGATGGTCATCTAAGAATGTGCTGGTGCTTTGATCTTGGCTTTTCCCAGCCTTCAGATCCATGAGAAAGTTTGTTGCCTCAACCACGCAATATGTGGTATTTTTGTTACAGCAGCCCGAATGGACTAGGTGAGAACAGGAGATAGGACGTGGTTGTAGCGAACTAGAAAATGAGTATGGATGGGGCTGTCAGAGAGGACGAAGAAGGGATGTGCTAACACTGAGGAGAAAGTGAGTGAGATGGTGGAGGGCTTCATGGAGAAGGTGACTGTGGCATTAGGTCTTGGGGAACGGATTTCCCAAAACTTCCCTTGTGGAGCTCAGCTATGGCTACTGCTTCCAGCCATCATCACCCACTGGGGCTATGGGCAGAAGACGCAGCTAGACCATGAGAAAACGACTCTCATAGTGAAGTTCCCTTTCCAGTGTGTCAGGGCTTCCGGACAGGATGGGCTTATTTATTAGCATCCTTTGATCTCAAGGAGTGTTAGAAGGCAGCTCTAAGAGAGAAGATTTATAATTTAAGCACCCCCTTTCCCCACGCCAGCCATGTTGGGTATTAGCCTCACCAAAAAGGCTGAGGGAGCCAGCAGGAAGCTCCATGAGGCAGGCTCCTGGAATCAGATCTGCTGCCCCGTGGGGTCTGGATCTACAGCCCATGAACCAAGTGGGACTAGTTGCTGTTCCCCACACCCACTCTGGGTGAAATTCCTCCCTGCCTGTGCTCTTCCTCCCTCCCTGTGTGCCCCCACCCACAGCCACCCATGGGAATCCTACTCATTCCTCAATGCCCAACTCCTTTTGTGCCTTTTCCATAATGTTCTCTTCACTCCCCAACTTCCCAGATGAGGTATGGCTCTCCCCTACGCTCCCTCAGTTTGTTCCTCTGATGCAGCATCGTCAGAACGTATTCTGAGCTTAGGTGTAACACTACACAGTTGTTTTCTTCTTTGTTTAACTCCCACCAGAGTGGGACCCCTTCAAGGACAAGACGTATGGTTTATTCATTCTTGCATCTCCAGAACCTCCATAAATGTTTATTGACTGCATAATCAGACTTTTTAGTGCTTTAAAGTTATTGATAAACTACAACCAGAAACATGTGGTGCTAATCATATGCCAGGAATAGGACTGAGATCAATCATTTCGTGTCATCCTGATGCCAACCCTGAAGGTAGGTGGCACCATCATCACCACTTTGCAGATGAGAAGAACAGATGGGACTGGAAAAAATTAAGTAAGGGCAGGGTATACAGCTAGTGAAATGGCAGAATAAATTTTCAGCCCCAGACTATTTGCAGCCGAAGCTCTTAAGTCTTAAAAATGACAAGATGCTGCCACCCTTTTGTAGGACACCCCCTTCCCCAAAGCTAATTAAAACAACAAAGAGGCATCATTTTTATTAACCTGTTAAGTGAGGATAAAAAAGGTAACATCAGTGTGGACAATGTTGCAGTGCAAGTCTCCCATGCTTGTGACATTAATGCTGTGTCCAAACATGGGTCAGTCCCTTTCACCCACTTATTGCATTTATATGGAAAAGTTATCTTAAGAGGTGCTTGGGTGGCTCAGTCGGTTGAGCATCCAATTCTTGATCTCAGCCCAAATCTTGATCTCAGAGTCGTGAGTTCAAGGCCCATGTTGGGCTCCATGCTAGGCGTGGAACCTACTTTAAAAAAAATTAGAAAAAAAAAAAAAGAAAAGAAAAGTTATCTTAAAGAAATAATCCCAAAGACTGGGGAAGAAAACAATACAAAGATGTCCATTGCATCATTGCTAAGGATAGTGATGTGCTCATCAGTAGAATAGCCAAATGAATAATGGTACCACTCCATGGAGTACTAGGCAGTCATTAAAAGGACAGTTGTGAAGATTGTATAAGATACCAAAAATGTTTAGGGTGTAGCATGAGGCCGCCAAACATTGGGTACACAGTTGCGAGAGTACCGCGGTTACCAAGAGGTGAAACTTAGAGCTGAGAAGAGAGGAAACCTACCAAGAATGCTAATAGTGCTTGTGTCAGGGTGAATGAGTTATGGCTTATTTTTATTTCTTTTGTTTCTTCTATTTTTCACTTCTTCTGTAACATATATTACTTTTCATGATGAAAATGATGTTTTTTTTTAAAGTTGATGAATAATTCCATAGCTGAGCTTTATTAGCAGCCCAAAGGTGACCTTGTCTGAGGAAGACCTTCTCCAGGCCTTGGATGGAGGCAGAGAGGGCCGGGTAACATGTGGCAGGTGCCCTGGGGGTGGGGTGGGGTGGTAGACACTTGTGTGTGTGTCCCGTTGTGCTGGAACACCGCCAGTGAGGGACTGACCCCAGGGCCCTGGAGGTGCTCCACACCAGGAGGGTTGCCTAGCTTTCTGGGTGAGGCAAGCACCCCAGACATCCCTTTTCTCTCAGAGACGTACCTGCTTGGACACCCTGCTGTGCCTCCCCATTGGCTCTAGCCCAGAGCTGAGTAGCAAGTTCAGAAGCTCAGGGAGGAAAAAGCTGGATGCAGCATCTGTATTTTTAATTAAAAGAAAAAACCAACAACAAAAATGAAAGCCGAGAGTTTAAGGATGTGATTGATGGTTTGCAGCAGTTTTATTATCTGCCCAGTTCATTGAAGAGTGCCCTATGGTTTCTGACCAGCTACGAGGCAGTTTGGGCCATGTTGTTTCTGATTTCCGGCCGCTCTTAGTTCTTCCTCAGCTTGCAGGCTCTTTTACAAGTTAAGAACAGGGTGAAGGAAGTGGGTTTATGAAAACTCTCTTCTTGGATTCCCATGTGGTGTAGGCTCTTAAGCCCTCCTCAGGGGGTGGGGGCTGTGCACCCCTCTGAGAGAAGGTGACACGATAGGGAAGAAGGCAAAGCCAGGTTTAAGCTCTGTTGTAGCTGCTTACTAATCGTGGCTCAATTATTTGGGCAAATTCCTTCATTGTTCTGAGCCTCATTTTCCTTATCTGTAAAATGGATGTTGTGGGTGGTACTTGCCTCAGAGGGTTGTGACGAGGTAAACTGAGTTGAGGTATATGGAGCAGTGCAGCCCTGGCCCATTCTTCATGGATGAGAAGTGCCAGCCCTTATTATGGTTATTACTACTATTTAACGACCATCCCTTCCTTGGTTCCCCTGCTGAGATACGTGGGCTTTTTCTTTTCTTTTTTTAAGATTTTATTTATTTATTTGTTTGAGAGAGAGAGAGTGCATGTGCAAGCGAGCATGCTGGAGGTGGGGGGAGGAGTAGGGGGCAGTGAGAGAGAGAAGCAGACTCTGTGCTGAGTGCAGAGTGCTCGATCCCAGGACTCTGAGATCATGACGTGAGCTGAAACCAAGAGTCAGATGCTTACCTGACTGAGCCACCCAGGGGCCCTAGATATGTGGGCTTTTTCAAACAGAACTTTACTGTGGGAGAAGGAAAATGTGGTGGTAGCAGGAGATAGAGAATAACCCAAAGACTTCCTATGCCCTCAAATGTTTCTGAGCCTCAGACTCTGTCCCTGCAGGATTTCTATTTCCCAAATATCACCAGGTCTTCCTGGGACTTTGGTCTGGCTGATATCCTCCTGGCCTGTCTCTGTGTTAAAGACAGCTTCTTGGTTCCCACCAAGAACGGTGGATCTCTTGAGTGTTTCCTCTTTCCTGCCAAACTCAAGACCAGAGCATGTCCTACACAAGATACTGTGCTAAGGCCTATACATACAATTTCTAATTTAATTCTCACAGCCTTTGAGGTAGTATTATTATCACCCATTTTAGAGCCAAGGAAATGGAGGCTCAGAAAGGATAAATCAACTGCCCAAGTTCACCCTCTGAGTAAGAGGCAGAGCAAGGATTCTAACCTAGGCCTCTCTGATCATGAGCTCTTAACCACTGCAGCTATAGATGGTGACATTAGTACATATTGTCTAGGAGGTTGTGCTGGGGATTATTAATGAAGATGAAAAGTGCATTGTAACCTCTAACGTTCTAGGCAAATACAATGGCATAATAACATATAACAATGTATATAGGAAAAAGTACAGCACTGTGGTTATAGGCTTGTGTTCAAATTCTAGGCCATTCCTTATTGACCTTTTATCACTTAAGTGACCTTGGGCGTATTATTGAGTGTTTTCAAGCCTCAGTTTCTTTCTCTGTAAAACAGGGGAACCAGTATGGGGTTGTGATGGCAAATGGGGTAGTATGAGTGTAGCCCTTAAAACAATGTCTGGCACATAATCGACAATAAATAAATAAAACTCTATAATGTGAACTCCACAATGGAGAGAGTACTGTTTGTTCATTCTTGTGTACCTAGCACCTAGACCAGTACCTGGCCCACCTGTGCACTCAGTGAATCTCTGGTGAGTGAATGAATGGTGGTAGTCCTAGTTGGTCCTAGCCACAATGTCTCTGGTATGTCGTTTTCTCTCCAGGAACACTCAGCTGGGTTGGATCTTTATGAGGGGCCAGGGCTGGCTCTGTAACTTTGACAAGCAATTTGATGGATGGACCAGGGCCGCCCGTAGACACGGTGGCCTGAATGGCCGGATCCAAGGGTAGTACTTAGGAACAGTCACATGGACACCCCAAGGGCTGCCTCTACCTGAGAGTTCATCCTTTCCCTGTGAGCTAAATCCACCTAGGAAGTTCTTTCTGGTCTAATTGGAGTTGCTTGTCAAAATTTATTATCTAAAGTCAAAAGGAGGACCCTTATCAAATTAGGATTACATGGGGCCAGAGAGACCACCAGGGCTTGGGCCTCCTACCCCAGCCCTCCCTAATAGAAGGCCACGAGTCATTAGAATTCAATTAAGCCCTGGTGAAGGGAGTCTTTGAGGCAGAGCTGGGGCAGGCCCATGTCTGGGCTGAACGGAACAACCGATTTAAGCTAAATCAACGCCTACTTAAGTGAGCCGTAATAAGCATTCTGGGGGCAACGCCAGGCTGGGGGCGTCATTTATCACCGGGTAATAGAAAACTGTAATGAATAATAACTTGGGCCCAGCAGCCGGAGCGCGCATACATTACCGGGTTCGAGCCACTGCTGTCCACTGAGCCGGGAGGGTGGGGTCCGAGGCCTGGGTGGTGGGGTTTGCATATTGAATTCTGCCTCTTTGCAGGAAGGCCTTTGTTGTACAGGAAAGCCATTAATCTCACACCCGCTTTGCCAGTCTTGCAATTGGCGTGGGAACACAACAGTCTGTTTGCTTGTGTTGCACCAAAAGGGACCAAGATGCCCCTGAGGAGAAAACGTGTTCTTGAGAGATGCTGCGTTTGGCTTCTGCCTCGGCCAGAGTGTGAGAACACAGACCTCAAATCAGCTGCCCTCTGAGGCCTGATCCCAGGGTCCCATTAACTCACAAGGCCTTGTCAGGCAGCACAGTTTGAACACCAGCGGTGCGCCCAGTTCTATGTGGGCAATGATGGGCTTTGGGGCAAGCACCAGGATGCACCTATAAAGTTCTGCACCAGCAAGATCTCACTTGACATCAACCAACTGCTTTTGAGATAGATGTTACATACATGCCCCATTTTACAGACAAGAAAACTGAGACCCAGAGGGTTTAAGTGGTTTGCACACACAGCTTGGAAGTGGGGGTCCTGGAATTTGAATCTGGGCCTCCTGATAAAAATTCCGTAATCCTTTACCTTCTAGCACTTCCCCTCCCAGGAAAAAGCAGGCTCTAAGGCTTCTAAATCTGGTCTGATACCATTCCCTCCAGGCTCTGGATCCTCGAGAATTACTTATTGCTCCTCCCCTGTTGTGTCCTGGCAGACCACTCCCCTCCTTCTGGAAGTTCTCCTTCTTGTGCCTTCCACAATACACCTGCCTGTTCACCTCAGCCAGGATAATTCCTATGTCTCACTGCTGTTGTGAGGATAATGCCTCTTTCTGTACTAAGCCAAGATTCTTCTGGTCCCACTGGCCTGGAGGTAAGAGAAGGCCCCTGGAATAATGACAAAACAATTTTCATTCTTAATCCATCCCCTCACGTTCTGTGAGGATTTCTGGGGTACCACATGTTGCTGACAGCTTCTGTTGTTTCCAGGGAGCCTCCAAGTCTTCCTCCTGTTGTCTCTGTGAGCCTACCGAGTGGCTTCCAGTTCAGTGTTGATCTCTTCTCCTGCCTCCGAGACTAGTTTTGGGTCTTTGGAGGTTGTCCTTGATCCCTCCTGACTGAGGGTGACTGCTATTTTGTTCTTTCAAAGTCCCCACTTCAGACAAGTGGGGAGGTTGCCTTCCTGCACATTCACTAGCTCATTCAACAATCATGTATGCACCTTCTAGTGGATGGGAATTCAAAGAGGACTTAGACCATATCCTTCTATACCAGATAGATGCCTTCCTCAGGGGTGCCACTCCTTGCTCACCTTCATATTTCTTATTGACTCCAGATTTCAACTTTAGAGCTGCACAGTCTTGTGTTTTTTATTTCCTAAAGAATCTGTTACTGCTGCTTTTTTTTGTTGACGGGCTCTTGACCATAAACTCAACTTCTCAGGTCTTCTGATGAGTTCATAGAAGCCTAGAGCAAAATATCAGTGCCATGAGCTATGCTGGGCTCAGATTTCCCTCCCTTTTGACCTCAGCCAATGTCCTCAGACCAAGATGGGTCCTGGGTCCAAATTTCCATTGGCATCTTCAACTGGACAATCAACTTCAGGAGAATACCTCAACAGCATTCCTCATAAACCATTGTAAGTACACAGAAAAAAGTCACCTTACTTTTTCTAAGAAAAATTTTAAATCTATAATTGAAGTATAGTTGACATATGTTATCTTAGCTTCAGATGTACAACACAGATGATGTATAGACAATTCTATACATTACAAAATGCTTACCATGATAAGTGTGGTCAGCATCTGTCACCATACAAAGTTACTATAATATTATCGACTATAATCCCTATGCTGTACTTTTTATCCAACCACACTCTAATCAACCATAAATTGATAAAACCCAACAATGTCAGAAGAAAATGAGAAGTGTTCTCTCATGTGAGTTGTAATAGTTTTGCTTTGATCTACTTTCTCCTAATTTGTTCTCTATTTGAGACTCATCATCCTTTTGACTCTTTAATCCCTTTGCCACCTATGTAACAAATCCTCTGAAAACAAAGCATCTTTATGATGACATCAGCCATGTGATGTTGGCCTTTGGAGGTGGGCTTTCCCTTCAAAAGAGCCAGGTGAGTAGAGTTGGCTGATGGGCTCCACGTGCTTCTCCTTTGGATCTGCCGTGATGTTCAGCTGAGGCCACATCCTCCCAAGGCAGCTCCTGGCCAATGACTGAGCACTGTAGGCGTGGCAGAGCTGGGCTATTTCTGCCTCGAAATGCAGGACTCCTTTCATGGCTGTCTTTGCTCCAAAATCCCTATTGGCCTGGCCATGACATTCTCAGAGCTGTACTGCATTTTGTCTCTTCCTGCCCAATCTTCCTTTTGTCCCCCTCCCCAGTCACAGGTGTCAGATCAGTATATGAAAGGTTTTCCTTGCTCATTCCTGCTTCCTCTCCCCTTTATCCTTCATAGGCATTTTCCCACTATAAATACCTGGCACTTCTAATTCTGTCCTAGCATCTGCTTCCTGGAGACCTGGGCTGACACACATGCCAAGGGAGAAGCAAATAAAAATGTATTTATGAATCATACCTACACTTAAGTTGGCTTTAAGGGACCAGAACAGAGGCTCTAGGGAGTATGGTGCTCTCAGCATCACCAGGGTATCCCCTGAGGTTTCTAGCACGGACCCAGCTTTTGACTGGGACTCAGTGAGTGAGGGACACTAGGACTCTTCCAACCAGACTGCACTTAGGATAAACCTGTTGTGCCCAGGGGCAGAACTGAGAAGCCAGAAGGTCTTGCTTGGCCTGCCTTGCTCAGCTTCCCTTCCTATGCTATTATCACCAAGAACTGTGTCAGTCACTGATATTAAAGTGGTTGCCTATATGCTCTTTAGGGACCATTGGACCTCAGGAAGGATTCTCAGGAACAATTTGCCAGTTCTAGCTTCCAGAAGGCCTTGACCTCTGTGGCCCTGAGGCACCTGTTGGTGTTCAGACCCTGAGAATAAAACACCTCATTTTCCACACCGCCATCCCCAATCTTCAGGAAAGTCTACAGTTCAGTTTGAAGGGAAGCACTGATCAAAGTCTGTCCCAACCTCAGGGACAGACTGACAGTGACCTGAATGACAGTTGTGGTGGGTGGTAGCTGGTGGGGCAACCACTGGCTGAAACTGGTAAGCAGGGTATGTGGCCTGAGAAGTTGTTAAGGGGCTGCAGGAGTGTCCAGGGGGGTAGAGAGAGCCTGATTCTGGAAGGTAGAAACAGTGGCGCTCCATGTTGCTGAACCCAACAGTGATGTGTCTATCCTCATTTTCCCACGTTGCAGCAGAATCCCATACAGTAGGCACTCCTCCTCCTTGTTAAAGACAAGCTTGTGTCATGTTCATGAGACATATTTGTCTGTACTTAACGTGCCCTCAGTGAAACTCTTGATTTAATCCTCTCTCCCCAACTCGTTCATCTCACCATCTTTTTATCTTAGCAAAGTGGTTCATTCAGTAACTCATCATTCACGTAGAGATTCAAGGCAAAAGCTTTGAGGTCATTTTCTTCTTCCTTCCCACTAGCACCTAATCCATTAGTAAGTCCTTTTGCAGAGCACCCACCTCTTACCACCGTCGCTGCTACCATTTCAGCCTGCGTCATGACATCTCTTGCCTGGACTGTTATGATAGTCTCCCGCACAATGTCCCTGCTCTGCTCCTGCAGCCCACGTGACCTTTTTAGAATTCTGGTCAGATCATTTCACTTCCCTGTTTGAAACCCTCTTATTATATTGAAAATGAGACCCATCATGAGGATGAAAGGTAGAGCATAGGGAATATAGTCAATGGTATTGTAAGGCAAAAATAAAATAAAATCCAGGTATCCTACCATAACCTATAAGGTCAAACATGAGGGCCTCCTGCCTATTTGTCCCACTGAATCTCCTAGCATGTCCCTACCCACCCCATCCCCCTCCATCCATCTACCTACTCCACTCAGGTCCACTCTTTTCTGAATCCTGAACACAATGAAGATTTTAAGATTTTTTTTTCCCTGCTCAGGGCCTTTGCACATGCTGTTCTCACTGCTTGTTGTGCTCATCTACCTAATCTTTGATGTAGAGTTGCTTTTTCATATCACTTCGGTCTCATGTAACATATTATCATATAAAGAAGCTTCTCATCCCTGTCACTTTCTTATTCCACTTATTCCACAACCCATGTTATTCATTGCAAAAATGGCCACAATTTTCCATCTCTCTGTCTACTGATGCCTCTTTGCAATGTGACTTTGCAACATGTTCCATAGACACGTAGAATCCATTTCCCCATTCCTTGAATCTGGGCTGGAGTTATGGCTTACTTTGGCTGATAGAATGTTTTAGAAATAAAGGTGTGCCAGCTTTAAGCCTTGCGGTCTTCCACTGTTCCTCTTGGACCCCAGCAACTACTGTGTGAAGAAGCCTGAGCGAGGTTGGTGGAGGATGAGAGAACATAAGTAAACCAAGGCACTCCAGCCAATAATCAGCCTTCCCTGGAAACAGAGCCACCTGGCTGACTTGAAGCCAATTGCAAATGTATGAAGGAGCCCAGACAAGGCCCGTAGCACTGCTGAGCTGACCTGTAGTCTCATGAACAAGAATAAATGGTCTCTTAAAAAAATCATAAAATGAATAGTATGGTTGGTTATGCAACAAAAAGTAACTGATTTAACTCATGCCATTATTTGAAATTATCTTATATGTATGCTCATTTCTCTATTGTGTCTCCTCCACTAAAATATAAATTCCTCGAGGGTAGGGAGGTTTACTCATCACTGTATCATGTGGTTATAGCTATAGCATTGGATCAAAATGACAGTATGACAATATGGTATTTTAAGAAAGACCAAAATATTGGCATTTCATTAAAAAAGGTGAAATGTGGCCACCAAAATCTTCTACACTTTTTCCCAAGTTCTTGCTGAGGGAAAGCCAGGCTAGGACTGAGGCAATTTTCTTCTTCCAGGAGAATGATAGTCAAGATAAAGTACCCAGCGGAGGAGGAATCAGGCACCAACAAGGGACCCAGCCCTTTTCTGGGAAGGGAGCAGAGTAAATCTGGCCCTGGGGAAAAGAAGCTTGAAAGATCTGGGGACCTCATTCTTTCCTTGTCCCTTCCCTACCCCTCAGTCCTGCTGCCATATCCTCCTCTTGTTTGCCTTAATGTGTCCCCTCATCCTTGTTCTAAGGAGATTCGACTGGGCCCGCAGAAGAACAGTAGAACCCAGACTGGCTTTGGGAGCAGTATAAATTACTAATAGCACTCAACCTTGAAGGGAAAAGCAAACAATGGTCAACTACCCAATGATCCAGGTCATGGGATTTTAACAGCAGGGGAGAAATATAGACAGATGGATTTCTAAATGAGCGCTTCTTGGGCCAGTTAAAAATTTTGATGTAGCATAAAAATTTCTGGGTGTCTCTCCAGATGTAAGTAATTCAGGTTTCAAATTTTAAAAGATACTGAAACAATGGCATTGCACCAACAAGAATATTAATATTTTGATACTTAAAGCTGGTATGTGATACTGAAATGTCCAAGCACCTACAGCCTAACTGTGATGGCCATCACATCCCCAGCACCTAGAACAGTGCCCAGCAGGTTCTCAGTGAACAAATGCTCACCAGGATTTGGCTGTGGGAAGGGGCTGGGTGGAGGTCCAGCACCAGGGTAGGCAGCTTCCCTCAAACACACATACATACCTCTTGCATATACATGCATGCCACCTCCCTAAACAATACTGACCCCACTGGGCAGGCCCCCAGATCTGACAGGGGATCAGGGGGAACACTGTGGATGCTTCCAAGAGATGTGCATCCCGGGGCAGCATGTCTGGTGGAGGTGGTGGTGTGAACTCTCCATGTCCCCCTGGCCTGGCAGGGCTGAATCTTCTGTCAGAGGAGCTTACACCATTGGCTCTCCTGGGTCTCCAACTTGCTGATTGCGGATCTTGGGACTTTTTAGCTTCCATAATCACATAAGCCAACTCCTTATAATAAATCTCTTTATATCTATATATACATCATCTATATTCATCTATATCATCTATATGTCTATCTCTATATCATTTATATCTCTATATCTCTAGCTCTATATTTATATCTATACATCCATATCTATCTATATCTATGTCCTATTGGTTCTATTTCTCTTGAAAATCTTCACTCATATATAGCCAGGGTGGTGGCTTTCAACTGTGACTGCCCATTATTAGCACCTGGGAGGGTACAAACGTATGACTTCCTGGGCTCCATCCCCAGAGGTTCTAGTCCAGTCAGTCTGGGCATCTCTATTTTTTACAAGCTGTCCAGGGACTCCTTTGTGCAGCTAGGGTGGAGAAGCTCTTAGCTGGGGCATGGGGTTGGTGGAGGAGAGAAAGGCAAGGGATGTTAATTCATTCGGGGCATCTGTGTTGCAGGCATTTGCCTAAGTTTGCTTGTTTAATAGATACAGACCTCCATGCAGGAGTGATGATTCTTCCCACGCCCCCTTTTTTTTTTTCAGATAAGGAAACCAGTTGCTTGGTGAGTGAGTGGATGATGTCCAAGGTCACAAGGCTAGTAAGTGGCAGAGCTGGGATTCACACCCAGGTCTGTTTGGCTCTAAAATTTGGAAGATGAGCCTGGAAAGTTTTGGCCCAGGAGTAGAACTTGCCTTCAACTCTGGGAGCATGGAGAACAGTGGAGCATGTAAACCCCACTCTGAGGTCGGATCCCCTCATCCATAACCCCATGCTCCTGCCTTGGAGGAGGTCTTCAAGCCTGGGGAGCCTGCAGGATTTATGAGTCCCATGACAATGTCTTGTGCTTTTTAGTGTCATGTTAGGAGAATATTAGCACTGGACTGGACCTCAGAAATCAAAGCATTCCCCAACCCCCTGCCTTCCTTCTAGGATAGGGACATGTCCTATTCATTTCTTTATTCCCTTGATGGCAATGCTTGGCACACAGTGGGTACCCAATTAATGTTTAGGGAATTGAAATAAATGGTTTTAAAGGTCACAAAACTGATGCAACAAATCTCAGAGAAGTTTAATTTTAGCTGTCTTTTCTACAGAGTGAGCTACAGCAGAGTTGGGACTAGAATCAGTTCTTCTGATCCCAGCCAGGTGGCCTTTCCATGCTGCTGTTCTACAGTCTTGCTGGTTTCCGAATCATAGCCTTTGGGGACTGAATGGGCCTCAGAAAAGGTTTATACAGGATTTTTAAAAAAAGATTTTATTTGTTTATTTGAGGGAGAGAGTGCACACAAGCAGGGGGAGCAGCAGGCAGAGGAAGAAGCAAGCTCCCCACTGAGTAGGGAGCCCGATGAGGGGCTCAATGCGGGGCTCCATCCCAGGACTCTGGGATCACAACCTGAGCTGAAGGCAGATGCTTAACTGACTGAGCCACCCAGGTGCCCCGGTTTATATAGGATTTAAAAATATTTTTCACCTTCCATGTCCTCTCCAACTCAGTAGCTGTGGCGTGTTGTGTAGAGAAAGATTCTGAGACTCATGAGGAAAGAGTGCCATCATTGATTAGTGATGTCTGCTAAGGATGTAGGAATGGATGTGGCAGCATGCATGCCAGATATTTGCTGTTCCTGATTTCATTCAAATCCTTTAATTTATGGTTAAAAGCATCCTGGTCCTTTTTGCCATCCATAAAATTTTGTCATCCAGAAAAACAAAACAAAACAAAATAAAACCAATGTGAGACCCTTATGTAAGTAATAAGGGACCATTCCACAAATCCCAGGTATTCTAGGGGCTCCCTAAGGAAAACCAGCATTGGAGTTATGGCAAATATTCTGGACTCAAAATTGAATGAAGAGATTGGTGTACACACTCTTAAGCTTAATGATTACGTGATTTCAGGCATGTCCCTTCTTTCTGAGTTTCAATTTCTTCACCCGTAAAATGGAAATATAATCACTGTCTCTTAGGGTTGTTATGAAGAGTAGATGAAGGAGAGTATGAAAATGTCTCATCAACTATGAAACATTGTGGGACTCATTCCTTTTGTAGATTGCATTATTGATCCCAATTCTTTACCTTTCTCTGTATCTCTATGCCCTTTGCCATATGACTTTGCAGATCTTTCTATAAGATGGAGTATATTTCCCTGGCCCTTAACTTTGGTCTTGGCCATATGACTTGATTTGTCCAATGGAAAAGGACAGAAGCCATAGGGTGCAGCTTGGGCTAGTCCTCAAGAGGCATCAGATGTTCCCACATGCTGTCTTGTGCCTCTGTCATTATCATGAGAAGAACATGTCCCAGTTAGCCTACTGGTCCAATGACAATGAGGGAAATGAGGAGCAAACTCAGACCTAACCTGCAACTATTGCTGCCGGCTGAGCCCTAGCTGACCTGTAGATGCCTGAGCTAAATGATTGCTTATTATGGTAAGTGACTTAGATTGTTTGTTATGCAGCAGTAGATGACCAAGGCACCTCTGAAGGTGATTTCTGGTGAGAACTAGATTTCTCTCTCTGGGGCTGCAGTTCCATTGTGAAGTGAGAAAAGGACAATGTGCTACAGGGTAGTAGGGACACCTTGTCACAGCCTGGCCTTTCCTTCCTTTTCTACCTCTGGGAGGTGCCTAGAGGCTCTTGGATGCTACTGACATTGATATATGCAACAGCCTGAGTGAGTGCCCCTCAGCCCAGACATGGCTTCATGGCCTCCTGCAGCCCTGCAGCTCAGTGCAGAACATCAGTGATTTCAGTTTTATTTCCTCAGTCTTGCAAACCATGGCTTCCCCCAACCACAACTACCTTGCACCTGCACCCCACCTTCTGGGGTTCTCACTGCCCATTCCCATTCTCTACCCCTTCTCTGCATTCCACTTTGGGCTGGACTTTTATTCTCTTGCTGCAGGAGGAGGAAGGGATGTATGGGAAGGTCAGTTACCCCAATTAGCTGTGGAGGGAATGGGCCTGAGCCTCAGCCAGGGCATAGGGCTGCTCTGTGGTGAGCAACTGAAGGGCAAAGAGGACCCTAAAGAGTCCAAGAGAATATGCAAAACTCTGCATTAAAAAGGCAAAGGCTCAGCTTTCCAAGTCCTTTGCTCTGAAGTTCAAGCAGAAAATGTGAGAATTGATATGCTAAACAGATGCAAAGAAAGAAATTCTTCCAGCAGGTGCCTGGGTCTGAGAATTTTCTCCTAGATGAAGAAAAGAAAGGTGATGTGTGTTCTGAAGTCATTTTCACTGGTTCTCAGAGGAAGAGGCTGTTTGACCTTGATATCATCAGGTTAGGAGAAAGAAACTAGGGCCAGAGAGGGTGGGGACTTGTCTAAGATTGCACAGTGATTTGAGGCAGGGTAGGGGGTGCTAGGTCCTGATTGAGCTCTTCCTTTGCTGAATGGGTCACCACCCTCACATGGTTCAATTTTTAGTTATCTTCTTGCTGGAAAATACCCCTTTTCAAGGTATTCTCATGACCTGGCCCCACTCTCTTGGGTTTAAAGGGTCATTCCCATGCTTGCACTGTTGGTGGTGGGGCAATGCACCTGTTGCCTGTGAAGCTAACTGAACAGGACTGCCTTCCTGCAAGGCTTGTGTTTGGGCCACTCTGGTCCCTGGTGCTGGGGATAAAATGTGGAGGCTTGATGCACTGCTCTTTCTGGCCCACTCTGTGTGGTTGGGGGAGCCCACTGTTCTCCAGTCCTTCCATTCTACAGAGTTTGGAGCCAAAGACATCCTCGTGCATTGGCAGAGAGAAAGGAGCCCCCCTCTGTCCACCCACAACACTAGATTGTTTCTTTCTCCCAGATTAATGACATTATAGGATGATTGACAATGAGAACATTCACCTTCTTTCAGGCAAAATCCATTCCCATCCTTGGTGTTTCTCCCATGGTCTTGGCAAGATAATCACAAAATGGTGCAATATTGGTATCTTTCTAAGGGTTGGGATTTCCACTTAGTTTTATCCATGGTCACTTTATTATACTCATGTGTTAAGTGGGAAGCTAAGGCCAGAGAGTGTCAGTGGTTTGCCTAAGGTCACACTGCTGGTTATTGTTGGAGTGGAGGTGTTATGGGCTGAGTGTTTGTGTCCCTCCAGAATTCATGTGGGAAAATCTTAACCCCTAATGTGATGGTATTAGGAGGGTGGCAGGTGATCAGGTTTAGATGATGTCATGAGGCTCTTCCCTTCATGATAGGATTAGCATCCTTAAAAGAAGAGGAAAGGACATGAGCTCTCACTCCCTCCATGAGCACACGCCAGGGTGCAGACCCCATGCGCCACACCATGAGAAGGTGGGCTCACACCAAACCCAAATCTTCCATCTTGGACTTCCCAGATTCCAGAACTGTGAGAAGTGAATGTTTGCTTGAGCTGCCCTGTTGACAGCATGAACTAACTAAGGTGGGAGGTAAGAAGCCAGGACTCCAGCCTCTCAGCTCAGCTATCCTTCTGCCTCATCTCTGGGCGGGGGGGGGGGGGGGGGGGGGGGGGTTGGGGGGGGGAGGTAGGCTGTACATTCTCTCTGTGACCACTGAAGCCTTTGTTTACCTAGCTCATCACAGGAGGGTGAACCTCATTCTGTCCTTCTGCCGAGGACGATGGAGTGGGCTTAGCTGAGATCCATCAGCCACAGTGACACAAAGTTGGAAAAGTGTGTTTCTCCAAGAACACTTGTGGCAAGAGAGCAGGAACAGACATCTTGCTGTCCAACAAGTGAGGTAATTAATATTCCATTAACAAGGCCATTACAACTCCTGAATAGAAATATGCTTTCTCTTAAGGTGTGAAGCCCACTCCTAAGTGAGGTGTAACAGCTGAATAAGCATACCTGCTGATTTATGTCCATAAAACTTAATTTATTAGCAATGTCTTAATTGTGATGGTGCATACAGTCCCTAAGCCATTAGCAAAATCCTCTAAAAGCCGCTGACGAGAATAATATGCCCAATAAATGGGATGAGCAGCACTTTTTCTGCTTCTGGGGCTATAGACTTGCTAATAAGGCTAGACTGGTCTTTTAATGGAGTGGCCAAGTGCATGGGTGGGAGCTCCCGGAGAGTGTGATGGGGGCTGGCCTCAGCTTGTGCCCTGGGGCTGTGCCTTGAAGGATGGGTGATATTTGGACACGTGGAGATAGTGCGAGAGGTGGAGGGAACAGGAGTGGGTTCTCCAAGGCCTAGAGAATGTGGCACAGAGTTGGAGCAGGAGGTGTGTAATACCAGTGAGTTCTTCACTTTGTCTGGAGAATAACTCTGTGACTTCAAGTGTTGGCTGTCCCCTCCCTCCATCCTTCCCACCCTCCCTTCTTTTCTTCCTTCCTGTCTTTCCTCCTAGCCCTACCAAGGGTCTGGTCTCTATTGAGCACACATAGTACCTTAGTATTTGGGTGTCCATATGAATGCCAAGAGGTGGACCTTGCTTCCTTCTCACATGGATTCAGACATGCTGGGGTGCCCGTAGTCAGAAGAATGAAAGCCTGGTAGAACCAACAACCCATGGGCTTGGAAGGACATATTATCTTGCGCATTGAAATATCTCCCTAGATGAATTTAGGTGACAAAACAATACATTATGTCCTCTGGGAACTCTAATGGGCAAAGAAGAATCATGTTCCTTCTCCCTGCTTTCCCCCTATGGGAAGGAGTGGTGTTAGGACCCTCATCATTGGGGGCGCACTTCTGGTTCTTCTCCATTTCTTTCATGGACACCATCATCTGAAAAGGATAAATGGAAGGAATAGATTGAACAGATGTACTCCCTGGCAGGCTTTGTTACCGGGTGTCCTGCTTGCAGCTACGCACCACCCTTCCTTACCAATGACCATCATCCTTACAGGGGCACCAGAAGGCCCAGGGCTTCCGTGCTTTTGGGATGGAATGCGCTAGAGTCCCGCAGAGCAGCAGCATTGCTAGTTCTACCCAAGATACTCATTCTGGTCAGTCCAACTTTTGTTCTGAAGCTGGTTTGGATTGGAGTTCTGTTACTTAAAACCAAAAGAATCTTGATTAATGTTGTCTGCTATGTATCGCCCAACATTTCTTACTAAACAATATGTAGGGGGGAAGCCAGAAAAGAGCTAGGAGCATAAGGAAAAGATACTGGCCTTTGGAAGCTGTCCAAATCCTGTTCAATTGTATGTTTTTTTGAAGTTAACTTTATTGAGATGTAATTTACATACAAGAAAATGCATATGTTTTAAACATACAGGTTGATAACTTTTGATAAAGGTAGATACCTATGTAACTACCACCCAGTTAAGATGTAGAACATTTCCATTGCCCCAGAAAGTTTCCTGCTGCAGGGCAACCACTGTTCTGATTTCTAGCACTGTTGATTAGTTTTGCCCATTCTAGTATATGGTATAATCGGAGGTCCACAAATCCTACAATACATACCCCTTTTTATCTGGCTTCTTTTACTCAGCATAAATACTTTGTGATTCATTCATGTTGTTGGGTGTATCAATATTTCTTTTCTTTCTTCCTTTCTTTCTTCCTTTCTTTCTTCCTTCCTTCCTTCCTTCCTTCCTTCCTTCCTTTCTTTCTTTCTTTCTTTCTTTCTTTCTTTCTTTCTTTCTTTCTTTCTTTCTTTCTTTCTTTCTCTTTCTTTCTTTCTTTTTTTTCAAAATAGTATTCCACTGTCTGGATACAGCATACTTTGTTTATCCATTTACCTGTTGATGGACATTTCAGTTGTTTCTAGTTTGGGACTCTTATGAATACAAATGTTATGAACATTTATGTATAAATAGATACATAATGTATAAATTATATACCTAAATTATATATGTATTACATATGTTATATATAATTTCTCTTGGGTAAATATGTTGGAGTGGAATTGCTGGGTTGTATCCATATACATTTAGCTTTGTAGGAAACCACCAAACTGTTTTCCAAGGTGGCTAAACCATTATATATTCTCATCAATCACGTATGAATACTCTAGTTCCTCCACATCCTCATCATCTGATCTTGGAATTGTCTGGCTTTCAAATTTTAGCCATTCCAGTGGTCTCTCATTGTGGTCTTTCATTGTGGTTTCAATTTATACTTCTCTGATGACTAATGATGTTGAATATCTTTTCATGAATTTATGGGCCTTTCATATGTATTCTTGTGAAGAATCTATTAAAATTGTGCCCATTAGAAAATTAAGTAGTTTGTCTTTTTATTATTGATCGGTGAGAGTTTTTTAAGTATTCTGGATATAAGCTCCTTGACAAATACGTGTGATACAAATATTTTCTCCCAGTCTGTGGCTTGCCTTTTCTCGATAGTGTCTTTTAAAGAGCACAAGTGTTTTATTTTGAAGGAGTATAATTTATCTTTTTTCCCTTTTACAACTAATGTCTTGTTTTTCCTGTCTCAGAAATCATTGTCTAACCCCAAACTGCAAAGATTTTCTCCTATGATTTCTTCTAGAAATTTTATAGTTTTAGGTTTTATGTTTATGTCTCTGATCCATTTCAAAATAACATTTGTGTATGGTATCAGGTAGAGGTTGAATTTCCTTTTCTTTTATATGACCACCTAGTCATGTTATGTTGGTGCTTATGTTGTTGAAAATCAATTGGCCATATATTGGCCAATTTCTGGATTCTCTAGTCTGTTCACTTGATCTATATGTTTACCCATATACCAATATCATTCTATCTTGATAACTGTAGTTTTATAGTATAAATCTTAAAGTCAGATAATGTAAATCCCCCAACTTTATTCTTTTTTTCCTATTTTGCTTGAGCTATTCTGGATCCTTTGTATTTCCACTTAGTTTTAGAATCAGTTTGTCAATTTGTGCAAGAAAATCTCACTAGGATTTTGACTGGGATTGTGTTAAGTTTGTAGCTCAATCTTGGGAGAATGTTGGGGGACAACTTCAAGATGTAGAGTCTTCTAATGTGTGACTATGCTCTATCTCTTGATCTTGTTTAATTTCCCTCAGTAATACTTTATAGTTTTCAGTGCTTTTTTCATAAATGCCCTTTATCAAGTTGAGGAATTTCTTTCTATTTTTAGTTTGCTGAGAGTTTCTTTTTTGGTCATGAGTTTTTGCCGTATAACCCCCATTTGTACTGATTTAAGTATTTTCCTTAATTTAAAATTAATAAATATTATACCAGGAGAAATTTTAGAACAAAAAATATTAAAAAGCAAAAATTAAAGCTTAAGGATAACTAAAAGGAAACATGAGGAAACATCTTTATATCTTTTATAATTTAGTGGTATGGAGGTCCTTTCTAAGCATTACTCCCAAAAACAGAAACCATAAAAAGGGTATTAGATTAGGCTACATGAAATTGCAAATTGCTGTTCTAAAGATATTATAAACACAAATAGGCTAATTACCACCTGGTTAAAAATGTACACAACATATATTATAGATAAATGATTGTTGTTTCTAATAAATAAAGAGTCTGTATACGTCAAAGGTTAAAATTAGAACAATCTCATAAATAAATGGGCAAAGGTCACAAACAAGCAATTTACAAAAGAAATGCAAATACCAACAAAAGTATGGAAAGATGATCAATCTCAACAGTAATAAAATAAATCCAAATTAAGCAATGTTATTGCAAATTTATGCAATAACATATGCAATATTATGCAAATGTTATTTGGCAGATTGGCAGAGGTAAACAGATTGATAATTTTCAGTGTCAAAGAGGGTATAAGGAAACTTTTGTATTAGTGGTGGGAAAGCAAATTGTTATATCATTGGAGGACGTGCACTAATATTTATCAAAAATCTTAAAAATGTGCACATCCTTGAATTCTACAATTCCATGTCCAGGAGTTTATTCCAAAGCAATAATCAAACAAGTGAAAAGAGATTTATATATAAGGATGTTTATTGCAAGTCATTGTTAACATAAAATTTTGGGTACAACCTAAATTCCATCAGCAGGGACTTGATTAAGTAAGTAAACTATGCTATAGCCATTCAGTGAAATACTATGTAACTATTTAAATGAATTATGTGGATTTATATTTATTGAAATGGAGAGATGTCCCTTGCTAAATTAGAGATGGCACATGTATATTAAGATCCTATTTTTTTGTATTCAAAAAAGGAAGTGTATATATGCCCAATACAATGATTGGCACATAGTAGGCACTCAGTAAATGTTGAATGGCTAAGGTCTAAATCAAAAACAAAAGGCTAGGGCACCTGGGTGGCTCAGTCGTTAAGCGTCGGCCTTCGGCTCAGGTCATGATCCCAGAGTCTTGGGATCGAGCCCGGCCTCGGGCTCCCTGCTCAGCGGGAAGCCTGCTTCTCCCTCTCCCACTCCCCCTGCTTGTGTTTCCTCTCTTGCTTTGTCTCTCACTGTCAAATAAATAAAATCTTTAAAAAAAACACAAAAAACAACAACAAAAAAACCCAAAAGGCTAGATGTGTGTATATCAAATGTTAATGATGATGAATACCTATAAGTAGAGGGTGTTAGGTGATTTTTACCTTCTTCTCTGTTTATTTCTATATAGTATGAAAAAAATTTTCAATAAATGGGTATTATTTTCATAATCAGAAATTATAATAGATCTATTTATTTTCTAGAAAGTAACAGAATCGATAGGACTTGACTGATTGTAAGTGGAGGTGTTGAGGATGCTGGCCTGTATTTTGGCTCGAGTGACTGCCTTTAAGGTTCTCTTTTCATTGGAGATAGGACTATCAGAAGGAGGAGAAGGAGGAGGCATGGGGTGTGTGTGTAATTTTGTGTTGGTCTTTAAATATTCCATCTGTTGTGTTTGGAGTGCTGGTGGGGCACCCAGTTGGATATATGGGTCTGGCGCTTCAAGAAAGAGGTTGTATTATAAGCCAGTTACTGTTGATCCTAAGTTGAGTCAGCAGTCATTGTGTGGTAGTTACAGTGAAGGCCGTGAATGCTGCTGCCCAGCTGAGAGAGCAGAGTGAGGAGAGGGCAAGGGGTAGCTCTTCAGAACACCAACATCTTCAGGGAGGGCAGGAAGAGTTTCCATGAAAGCAATCAGAGGAAGAACAGGAATTAGGAAGGAGGAAAAGCAGCAAGTTGTGTCCTGAAATAATGGGACAATAATAAATAATACATAATAATAAATGCAGCTGAGAGGTCAAGTTAGGTGCAGAATGAAAAGTGTCCGGTGAGTGTGGTCATTAGCAGGGCATCCGTGACCTTGGTGGGAGTAGTCTGTGGAATGGTGGGTACGGAAGTCGAAATGAAGTGAGGGGTGAATGCCGTGTGAGTTGGGGAGCAGTAAGTGTATTCAATTCTTATGAGACACTTGGATGAAAAGGTAAGATGGACCTACGGTGATAGCTGGAGGGAGATGGAAGGTCAAGATCTCACATACTTTTTCTTAGGATGGGAGAGATGTGAGCATGTTCAGAGGCTGAAGGGAAGGAGCCAGCTGCAAGGAAGGGACATGAAGGACACTGAAGGTGCGGAGAGTGGCACCTCACGGGGTCAGAACAGGTGGGAAGGGACAAGATCCATGGCACTGAGAGGATTAGTCCTTGACCAAGGAGGCAGCCCCCTTCCACTATGGTAGAACAGGAGGAGAGGATGGGTGTAGGTGCAGAGGCAGCTGTAGGGTGGGGAGGCAATAATTAGAGGTGGTTCATGCTTGATTTTCTCCAGGAGGCAAAAGATGCACTCCCTCTTGATGGTGTTTCATCATCTCACTACCAGAAAAACCAGAGTTTTAAGGTTCCCACTTGATGAAGTTGGCTTGACGCAAAGCAATAATGAAAGTCGCCAATGGAGAATGTGGCAGGAATCAGCCTGGGTGTCAAATTCACTCAGCTCCTATGTGCAAATAGATAATTATGAGGCATCTCTACCAGTTGAAGGGATCAAGATTCTTCTCCTGTGTAAGCTGGCACATGTTTAAGATTTCCAGAATACAGATTTCCGAAATAATGATTCTAATAAACAGTGGTTATCTTAACTTTATTTTCAGGCCATAAAACATATCCTTTGATAAATTATTTCGCCGTCTATTCCCAAGTGCACCTCTCCATGCAAGCCTCCCCTCCCCCAGCCAGCAGCCGCCCAAACGGCAGCTCCATATATTATTCATTCCAATCAAATAAGACACAGTGGTGCCTCAGTAAACTTGCTTTTCATATCAGAATTGCTCTTATTGAGTAATACACACTGCAGACCCCAGCTTCCAGCACCAGGCCTGAAATGAGCAATTCTCTCATTGTAATAATGTGCCTCTGTCATCTCCTTATTATCAGCATGATAAAAGATGAAATATTCACAGATGCTGCCCTCCTAACCTGATCACAGCTTGATATTTGAGCTTTGGAAATGAGTTTTATAAGCTTTAATATACTCCTTGGCGGAGTGACCCCTGAAATTAAACATTATTACAGAGCGGATATTTAAAAAGCTGGGGCCGCAAATTACATCAAAATGAAAATATTAAGGAGTATTACGAATATACCAAGTGGGAGCTCACAGCTCTGGAAGCTGTGAGCGCCGGAGAACTCCACACACGGGTGTCAAAAACATCAGAAACAATAATAACAGCAGAGACACCTTGGCTTCGGTTATTTTATACTTAGGACTAAACGAAATTATTTGAATGGATTTTTTTTCCTCCTGTAGGCTAGCTTTCCAGGAGGGAAAAAAAAAAAGCCCATTATTCTCAACTTTAGGTTCCTAATACATTTCACGCTTGGTTTAAAGAGGCACCTTCCTTTTTTTTTTTTTTTCTAGTGCATGGATAAATAAAAGAAATACCTAAATATAATGAAACCAAAGATCATGCTAAGAAAAAAGTGAGCAAACACGACTAGAAAGAGCCCCTGGATTCAATTTCCCCTGCGATTGGCACTGTGATGGACAGGCTCCCGGCAACATCAGGGCTGTAGGAAACCAAGGAGGAGAGGGAGGGGGGCTCGCCAGCCTGCGGGAGGGCTGTGGCAGCTTCCACATGGGGACCTGAGGATGTTCAGGAGCACAGCACTGTCAGCTCCAGCTTCACAAGGGATTTCTGTTTGCCGGATGGTGGGTCCTGGAGCTGGGTACTATGGCAGCAGACCAGTGATTACTGACTTAATGCTGGACTCTCATGTTGGATTGAAAGCTTCATGAGGGCAGGAATGGTGCCTGACTTGTTCCCACCTGTATTCTCAACCATAACCCCAGGACTCAGATAGATGGCCCTTAATAAATACTGTATTTGTTAAGTGAATGAGTGAATGAATGAAAATGAACAAATGACTTCCTAATTCTTTTCCTTCCCAGCCCCGGTGAAGAACTCTATGGAGGGGTTCTTTGTTTCCATGGACCTGCAGGGAAAACACAAGGAATCTTTCCAAGGTCTCATCCTTTTGTATTTACCTGGGGCTGTAAAACTAAGTTGCTAATTATAACTGGAGAATATTCCAAAATTTTTTTATGCAATATACACATTTTGCTATTCTGCTTGCCATGGAAAACTACTCTTTTTGTCATTGCTTTTTTTAATATTAATCTCTCTGAGACTCAGTTTCCTTAGCTGCAGAATTGGGACACTGACACTCAACTTGCTGGTTACTGTTGGGATGGGATAAGCAAACATATGCAAAACAGTATGTTAGGTCCCTTCTCCTTTCAGCTTTTTGTTTGTTTGTTTGTTTTGTGTTTTTTCTGGCTTGCAGATGGTGCAGATGCACTGACCAGTTCGAAATAATCTTTCTTTTTTCTTTAAAAGAAACCAAGAAATTAAAATCCTTCTCCTTAATGGCAGATCAGTTATTTTACAAATCTCAAATGTTTATGTGTGATGGGGGAAAAGAAATCCACAGCATAAAATAAGAACATGGATTTTGGAATGACTAGACTGGGGTTTGAATCCTGACTTTGTCTATTTCTAGCTTTGAGATTTTAAGCAAATTTTTTTTTTTGTCATTTTTCTGAGGCTTGGTTTCCTTATTTATAAAAATAGGAATAATGGTAATGCTTATCCCATTTGCCAGTTTCATGCCAAGATATGTATGTAAAAAAATTAAATACAAAGTATAAAGATTAGGAGAGAAGAAATAATAGTTATTATTTGCAGGGGTGCCTGGCTGGTTCAGTTGGTGGAGCATGTGACTTTTGATCTTGGGATTGTGGGTTCAAGCCCCATGTTGGGTGTAGAGATTGCTTAAAAATAAAATCATTAAAAAAATAGTTATTATTTGCACATCTACTACTGACTATGTAGAAAACACAAAAGGAACATAGACAAATTATTAGAATCAAAATGAGACTTTAGCAGGGTTGCTGGATACAAAATCAATATACAAAAGTCAGTTGAGTTTTTATACATGAATAGCAATCAGTTGGAAAATATAAAATAAGCCATTCACATTAACAACAAAAATATAGAAGTACCTAGAAGTAAATACAACAAAAAGTATGAAATTTTTAATGGAGAAAATTATAAAAATTTTTTGAATTATGTTAAATTAAGAGCTAAATAAATAGATATATCATGTTCTTGGACAAAATAACCAATATTATAAAGACATAAGTTTCCCAAACTGCTCTTTCAATTCAGTGCAAATCCAATTAGATTTACAGTGAGGTGGGAACTTGACAAACTAATTCTTAACACTTATGGAGTATAGCAAAGGGCCAAAATCCTAAAGAAGAATAAGCTTGGGGGCTATTCCTGTACCAGATTAGTAAGACTTATCATAAAGCTGTAGTAATCAGACAGTGATAGATAAATAGGATGATGGAACAGAAGAAAGAGCCCAGAAACAACTCATGCATACATGAAAACTTGACTCTTGATGTTGTGGGTGTTGCAGATTAGAGGGGAAAGAAGGGAATATTCAATTCAAGGTGCTGGGAAAATTGGTAATCCTTACTGGAAAAGAAAAAGATTTTGGTTCCTATCTTATGATCTACACAAATATAAATTCTATGTGGATTAAATCATTAGAAATGAAGAGAAAAACTAGAAAATATTTAGAATAATATAGGAGAATATCTTCATAATCTTGAGGTCATGAAACATACATGTTACAAAGATGAATAAATTTGACTATATTAAAGAGCTCATTCATCACAAGACACCAAAGAGTGAAAAGACAAGTCATATCCCAGGAGAAGATATTTGTAACACACAGAACCAACAAAAGATTAATATCCGAAGTATGTAAAGAATGACTGCAAATTTGTAAGAATAATACATTTGTAACAGACTAATAGGCAAAAGACATAAACAGGTATTTTCCACAAGAGGAAATATGAATGGGCAATAAACATATGAAAAGATGCTTAACCTCACTGAAAATTAGGAAATTACAAATTAAAACAATAGTGAGATATCATTACATCAGATTGCCAAAAACTAAAAAGATTGGCAGTACCAAGTTTTTGTGGGGATGAGGAGTAACTGAAACTCTCATCCACTGCTGCTGGGTGTAAATTTGTGCAACCACTTTGGCAAAATTGTGAAATTGTCTAGAAAATTTGAACACATACATATGTTATGATCCAACAAATCCATTCCCAGAATATACCCTAAAGAAACTCTCATATATGTTTACCAGAAGACATATACAAAAATGTTCATAACATCATTTTCTATAAGCAAAGATAATGGACTTAACCAAATTTCCATTTATCGTATAATGGATAAAAAAATTCTGTTAAACCTATAAAATGGACTGCCATTCTGAAATAAAAGTTAACATATTATTACTATTTGCATTAACTAGGGTGAACTTACAATTCAATGTTGGGTGAAAAAAGGAAATCATAAAGAACGTCTATAGTATGATACCATTTATAGAAAATTCATAAAAAAATTAAATAAAATAATATTTTGTTTAGAGATTCATACATAGAGATAAAATTATAGAGAAAACCAAAGGAATGGTTAAAAAAACATTGGGATAGTGGTTACCTTAGGGTGGGGTGGAATCTGTGGGAGAGGGTAGGAGACAGGGGAGGAATATATAAGGGGCTTCTAAGATACCAGGGTTGTATGTACATGGATTTTCATTTTATTATCATTATTCAAAGAGTACATACGTGTTTTAAACCCTCTTTTGTATGATATATTTTATAGTGAAAAACAAAGAAAGCAACAAGCTCAGAGGTGGGAAGTGACTTGCCCAGAGTAAGAAGTAAGTAAAGACGTCGGCCGCGGTTCTCAGGCTGGTGTCCTTTTCTGAAGCATTAATGGATAACCCTTAACCTTTTTTGATTGTGGCTCTTTCTCTCTATTTGCATGTGTGTGCTCATGACTTCCTGGACCCCGGGGTGCCTTCTTCCAATGTGTAGTCCTTCCCTATGGGATGAGAAACTAAGTTATGAGGCCATATTTCCAATTTTTTTATCCATTATATGATAAATGGAAATTTGGTTAAGTCCATTATCTTTGCTTATTTGGGAATGGATTTGTTGGGTTTGTTGGATCATAACATGTTTGACAACATTGAAACCCAGATATCAGATGTGTCAGTCATCAGCAAAAGGGCCAGTTTGCAAGTCCAATTTCTTCATAGTAGACTAATGGCAACTATACTAATATTAATAAACATCTATCGAGCACCTACTGTATGTCAAGCACTTTTACTTAGTCCTTCCTATACAGCCCCCAAGGATACTGTTATCATTCCACATTATTCTCCTGGATCTGGGGTTCAAGCCCAGCCAGTCTGACTTCAGAACATTGACCACTCTCCACACATTCAATTATTTATTACATGCCTGCTATATTCAAGTCCGTGAAATAAGTAATGAACAAAACAAACATGGTCTCTGCCTTTATGGAGCTAACAATCCAGTGGGGAAGGCAGGCACTCATCCACATATAAAACCACAAATAGCGGTAAGGCTGTAGAGGGGAGAGGTATAGGGAGCTAGGATAACATATGTCGGAGGGCCCATCTAGGTTGGGAGTGTCAGGGAGAGCTTCACTAGGACGTGACATTCGAGACAAAGGGGCAGAGGGCATTCGCCAGCCTAGGAGTTTCATTTTTATACTGAGGAAGGTGGATATAGGGCAGAGGGAGAGCAGGACAGTGTAGGAGGAGGGTACAAGCATCTAGGACAAGAAGGTTAGAGACAGATAATGACACGTTGTTTTCAAGGAGACCTCATGTTCGCAGACATCTCCAGAGTTAGCAAGACAAATAAGGGCAGCTGGAGAAACAGCCTGTCCCAACCTGCCCAAATGGGCTGATGGGATTTAGCATTCTAATACCTTCTTGGGCAGAGACCTATTTATTTGGGGTGAAATGGGAAGACAGGACTGATATCCTGCCCTTACAATTTCCCTTCCTGAGCTCAGGGGAGCTTCTTCCAAGATATGGCTTTCTTCCCCTGAGACACAGGTGTCTGCTTTTGGACCATGGCTAAATTACTTCTTGGCACCTGGCTTTAGGATCTTGTTAAGCCAAGAAATTCAGCCAGGTCTCAGTGTTCGCCACACAAGTGCGATGCGCTGGCTCAGGTTGGAGGCTGGGATTCTGTCTTTTGTCCTTACCCCTTTTGCCTTTAGTTAGAGCCAGGGTCTGCTCATCAAGGGTCCATCTCTCCCATGGTTGCTGTTTCTAGCTTTGTCTATGTGACTAGGGCTGATGCTTGCAAGTGTCATAAACTCAGCTGGAGCTAACACAAAAAATGAGGGCTTAGTAGAAGGGTGTCGGAGTGTTTCATGAAATCCGAAGAAAGTGAGGAGGCTGGGTCTCAGAGACAAACAGACCCATGTGGTGGGCCATAAAGCCGAACCCCCTCTCAACTGTTGCAGCTGGCGGGGAGAATGGGTTCTCTGCCTCATGACCTTAGTCGCAGGTAGTATAGGGTACAGGTAGACCTGCCCATGAGGCAGAAAAAGGCCCATGTGCAAGAAGAAGGGGATGTCCTACTTCTTGCCATCAACCACGGGAACTTTGACCCCTGATAAAACGTGGTTCAACGAACGTCTAGGTCTGGCCAATTAGATTCATCATTTCTCTCCATCAAGAGAAGCAAGTACAAGGCTGTTGAGAGGAGCTGGAGTGTTGCTAGATGTAGTCCCCTTTATGAGCTGAGTTGCAAATAGGAGGCAAAGAGAGACCTCCTGTCAATACTGGCAAATTGAGTGGGGTCTCAAAATGTCATCTAAACCATCAGGAGCAGCCCTGGCCCCGTGTCCTGATCTCATTCCATTACGAGTGCGTTCTGGCTCCTCATTGGTCCATCTCCACTTACGTTAAAGGGGAGACTCACTTCCTATTGGCTGGCCCATGCCCAATGTTGTCACGGCAGAAGTGAAGGCTTACTGCTCATTGGTCCAGCCGTTTCTATCTTTTTTTCGTACATCAAAATGTAGTAATGCCAGAAACAAATACATTTTTGCATCAGCATTTGCCAGGGGACATAGTTACTTCTGCTTTCTTACTACAGCTCTTGAAGAACACGAGCGTGCCCTGTGTTTGCTTTTCTCTTTTTATTTTTCAAGGTAAGATAATCATGAATGGCATTTTAAGAAAATTCTTGTAATATACTTTGAGGATCTAGGTTCAAGACATAGCACAGAGTTGGAAAGAGGATTCCTTTTGTGTCTGAATGGAACCCACTCAGACTCCACCTCCCCGCCCCCACACCCCCAGTTAGTTCTGGACCTCAGCATAGGGGGTTGGGGGCTCTATCTCAGCTCTTGGGGGTAGTGGGGGCTCCTCCTTACAGCTGCTATTCCTATATTCTTTAGGGTTTCCTTTACTTAACCCTTTGTTACTCCTGTAATAAACTCTTTGTGTGTGTGTGCATTAAAAAAAACTTCATTGTGCTAAGAACAGTAAACAGGAGATCTATCCTCGTAAGTTTTAAGTGTACAATACGTTACTGTTGACTCTACGAACGATGTTGTTCAACGGATCTCTAGACTTTCCTCATTCTACATAGGGAAACTTGATGCCTGTTGATTAATAACTCCCATTTCTGTCCCTGGTAACTACCAGTCAGTATTTGATTTTATAAGTTTGACTATTGCAGAGAACACCTATAAATAAAATCACGCAATATTTGTGTTGCTGTGCCCGGCTTAGTTCTCTTGGCATCATATCCTCAAGGTCCATCCGTGTTGTCCCATGTTGCAGTGTTTCCTTCTTTTTAAAAGGCTGGATAGTATTCCATTGTAGGTAGATGTCACATTTTCTTCTCTCACTTTCTGTCTGTGGACACTTACATTGTTTCCATGTCTCTGCTATTGTGAATGGTGTCTCAGTAAACACTGGAGTGCTAATATCTCTTTGAGATCCGGATAAACCCTTGTATTCCCATTATAGTTCGAATTCTTATATTAAACTTTCCCTGTTCAAATTTCTGTGTGCTTTCTCTCTCCTGATTGGACTCAAACGAAGTCATCCAGGTTGAAGAGATATGGTTACATCCAAGCATAATGTACAAAATCTCAAATCAGATTCAATTCTTCTTTTTTTTTTTTTAAGGATTTTATTTATTTATTTGAGACAGAGAGAATGAGAGAGAGAGAGAGAGCACATGAGAGGGGGGAGGGTCAGAGGGAGAAGCAGGCTCCCTGCCGAGCAGGGAGCCTGATGCGGGACTCGATCCCGGGACTCCAGGATCATGACCTGAGCCGAAGGCAGTTGCTTAACCAACTGAGCCACCCAGGCACCCCAGATTCAATTATTCTTATTTCACAGATGGGGAACTGAGACTAAAGGGGATACACCTTCAGCAGCAGATGCCAGCGGTAACCTGCCTATTTGTCCTTGCCCCTTTACCATTTCGGTGCACGTTCGTCTGCCAGAACCGGCATTTCTGTGCCTGAGGGCTTTCTCTGTCTGTCAGTGCTCGCTTTCCCCACCTCAGCAGTAGGCAACCGTGCCCGGGGAATTACGTACTCTTCCAGAGCAGCCCTCCACAGATGACTGCCAAGAGCTGTTACCTGAATACTCCTCCGGTCTCCTTGCTCCCTGGGAATGGGAGAACCAGCTGCATGTCTATTCTGACCTCCAGTTTCCTTAGCAGGGTGAAGCTCCATGGCCCCACTGCAACAATGAGCACCATAACGCACCTTTTATTGTATGCCTTCCCTGCCCTGTTTCACTTCTCCACACCCCTGCCAGTGTCTCCTTCACCTTCCAAACAAACCGCTTGTGGTCAGATCCCTTTCTCTGGGTCTGCTTCTGGGACAACCAAACCAAAGCACTTATCCAAGGTCACACCATGAGGCAGTGGTAGAGAAGCAACTGGAACTCAAGTTTTCTTACTCTGTAGACCAGTTTCTGTGCACTGCACTGCCTTGCTCCTCTGTTCTTAGCCAGCCCTGGTTCAGATGAGACTTTACACTTGAACTCGTGGTTATTTCTCAGCTAATTCTCAACCTGGCAGCTTTCTACCTGGTTGAAACTGTTGGACATGTCAGTCATGACTTTCCCAGACATTTGCCCTTCTGAAGTAGTCTCTTCTACTTAGGTTCCTGCTCAGGTGCCCTTTGCTGGAATTTCCCTATACACCAGACACTTTGTTTGGCATGCACTTGCATTGGCCGACACAAACTGTACCACCATCTTATGCGATACGTCTTGGTTCTGTAATTCTTCGATCCTAAGACACATCATCCATCTATTTGCTTTTTTGGGGTGTGGAGGACACTATCATATTAAATGCCTACATCAATTGTAAGGCACAGCCCAATTTCAGAATGCTAAAATGTGAAAAAAATACAGGATAATCTTTACTTAACAATACGGTATTAGAGACTCAAAGAGATTAAGTCATGTCCCCACGCTCAAACAGTAAGTGGTGGAGCGAGGATTTCTAAAATTTGTGGTGGTGAGAAGTGAGCCTATCCTGTCTCTTCTCTTTCCTCCTGTACCCACTTCCAGCTGTAGCCAGCTGGTTGGTTCGGGTAGGTACATCTGATCTTCAGCTGTTCCAAGTATTGTCTTCCTTTCAGGAATGAAGTATTGATTTTCAGGGAGACTGAATCTGCGTGGGGCTGGGGAACTAGGAAGCCTGAGAGGGTCAGAGCCATGACAGGCTGGAGCCTTGGGCAAGCTGACGTATTGGGGAGCAGACAGTTTGGGGATAGAGATAAAGGGGGCAGACCAGCTGAGAAGGTGAGATGGGGATACCAGCCCCTGTGATGCTCTCACTCTCCTTCCTCCAGGAGGGTTCTGGAACATTCTCCTGAATAAAAATAACATTTATTTGCCAGGTGCTTTGCTTACCCTTTGCATACGTGATCTCACATCACCTTCATGACAACCCGTTGGCTGGTTCTATTCTCACCCCATTTTAGAGTGAGAACACAGGCTCAGAAAAGTGACTTGCCTGACTTGGTCTCACAGCTGGAAAGTGGCTGAACTGGATTAGGATCCATGTGGGCTCTGTCCAGAGCTGGGCTTCTCATCTCTACGCCACCTTACATTGAGATTATTCGAAACAATGACACCAAACAAACAAAAAACCCCAAACCACCTTCTTATTCATGCTGGTTTGCATGAGTGTCTGATCCTTGGCACTAGGCAGTTGCATCTGGAACAGAAGTTTTCACAGAGGATTTTGTTTTCCCCTCTGGATTTATCCTGTTTGACTATGGTATCAGTGACAACACCTGCTTTCTGTTTTTACAGACTCTTTTTTTCAAAGCATGCACTTGAAGCATGAGTATTTGGTTTTTTGGGCTGAGTGAATGAATATGTTTTATTTCTCTGAGAAGCCACATCTCTTGGGCATGTAGTGACTGAACCCTCTGCATTGTTTTTTTTTCATCTGAGCAGTCCATGCCCCCAGTGCAGCTTCTTACCACTCCTTCTCTATCCCCCGTGATGGATGAATCCATTTGAACAGGGTTTTATACTTGCCATATGATTTATTTACTAACTCAGGTGCTCATTCAGCAATTGAGCATTTACTGAGTGCCTATTCTTTACTAGACATTGTGCTGTAGGCAGGGAGCTCCACTGACATGCCCCTGCTTCAAGGAGCTCACAGGGTGGGGTGTGGAGAGGGAAGTGGGAGGGAAGAAGGTCACTGAAGAAGTGCTGTCACAGAGGTAAGCTCAGCGATGACAAGAATCCAGAAGAGCAGCGTGTGCATCAAACCAGTGTTTTATCAAGGCTTCCCAATTGGTTGGTTGTGGTGTTGAAGGACAGGTGGTTGTTAGCTATGTAGACAGTGGGTGGAGAGGTGGGGAGCATGTGAAGCAGAGACAATAGCAAGTATCAAAGTTGGGAGGAAAGTTGAGAGAACTGCAACTCAACTGGTGTGGCAAAAGGCACAGGTGAGAGGGATGTGGACAGAATGACCAGGGATCACACTAGAGAGACCTTCAGGAGATGGACTGAGGAGGATCCTTAATAACATGTGAAGGAGTTCCATGAAAAAGTTTAAGCAAGGGAGTGTTGCAGCTGGGCTGCTTTCTTATGGTGGCAGTGGGGTACGTGGGGTGGAGTGGCCATTTTCTCTGTCAGAAAAATCCAGTTGGGAGGCAGTTGCTGTAATCCAGGAAAACAGCGGCAATGCAGATGGAGGAGAGAGAACAGGTTTGAGAGCTGTTTGGGAAGTAACACTGGCTGAGCTTCTTGACAGAGTGGAGCAGTGGGTGAAGGAGAGGGGGGCATCCTTCATTCTTATGTCATTGGTTTGGGTGACCATGTTGGTGGCAGTGGCAACATTTACTGAGATGGTGATGAAGGTGGTGGAGCTGGTATGGGGGCTGGACTGGGATGGAGAAACGAGTTCAGATTGGAATATGCCAAAATAGATGTGCCTGTGGCACACGTAGGGAAATGGTGGATATTGGCAGGAGAACACAAGAAAGGGGCAGAACCAGAGAGACCAATGTTCAGACAACATCCCATAGCTGCCCTGGGAACGGGATGTGATGATGGGGTAAGGCAAACTCTTTTGCTTATCTGACGTATCCTGGATCTTTTCTTACAAGTTTTTTACTTGGAAAATCCCCCTGTCTGTTTTGGGGGTATGTAGTCAAATTGCAATGTCAGTGCGCCCAGCACTGATAGTTTCCCTGGAGAGGTGTATCTTCCTATCCATTTGGATGTAGCATGTTGGAGTCAATGTGGAGGATTCTGCTTCCTTGCAGCTCATCGATACATCCCTTGCATTTGGTATCCATCGTCCTCTGGCCATCACCAAGTCAACGGGATTCTAATATTCCTTTCCCTGATCCAACCAAAGCTCTTTGTAAATTGGACTCAGCAGGAGTAAGTCCAGTGACCTCATAAATAGTGGAAATGATTGCAAATCAGAATTCATATATGTTCCCAACTCAGTGGGTATCCTTCTCCCCCACAAAGGAAGCAATCATCGCTTTCAAATTTCTGTTTGCCCTTTCACTCAGCTATGTTGGAAGAAAATATAGAGAGAGATTTTGCCATATAAGTCTGAAAAGTCCACTTCCTCCAATCTGAGAAAATAAGAGTCCTATGTCTGGCCCTGTGTAGTCATGTGGTCGCACTTGGGGAATCACCCAGAGGTGTGAGGATCTGGCTTGGGGCTTATAGAAAAGGTCTTCCATAAGCACCAGCGAAAATATTTCATAGTAAAAGAAATACTTAAAAAAAATTGTGGCAGGGGCACCTGGGTGGCTCAGTTGGTTAAGCAACTGCCTTCGGCTCAGGTCATGATCCTGGAGTCCCAGGATCGAGTCCTGCATCAGGCTCCCTGCTCAACAGGGAGTCTGCTTCTCCCTCTGACCCTCTCCCCTCTCATGCTCTCTCTCACTCTCTATCTCTCTCCCTCAAATAAATTTAAAAAAAATCTTAAAAAAAAACCCAAACAACACTGTGGCAGAGACCGCTAATGCTTCACCAACATCTGTGTTTTCCCCTCCTTCCAGGGCACATGGAAAAAGAGGGTCCACCATGACTCACTTTGGCCAGTGGAACATGGGCAGAAGTAATTATACCACTTCCAGGCTTGGCGCTTCATAAGACCGTCCACATTCTCTTTCCTGCTTGTTTTCTGGCTTTTGTGGTGATCCGGTGGAGGACGCTGAGTCCCTAAGAGATGACAGAGCAAACACATGGAAGGAAGTTGAGTCCCTGAATGACTGTATGGAGCAGAGTTCTGCCTACTGGCCTGCACTGAACTATGACTTGAACAGGAAATAAACCTCTCTGTGTCTAAACACTAAGATTTGGGGGTTGTCCAATGTGGGAATTAGGTTATCCTTTCTGCTACCTAGTTCTCTGAGTCCTGTTTTTGGAGCCCTGCTTGGATTTGTATGGAAAAGACCTCTTCCCTCTACCTCCTTCATTGCCTGGCGCTCCCACTGCTTTTCCCTATACCTGAAAGGTCTGCTTTCTAGACCCTTGTTTAGATATAAATTGTTTCCCTATATGTTCCCTATATATGAATCCAGTAACTTGTGGTTCCGATGCATAAAAGGTTCTGATGCATAAAAGAGAGAGAAAGAGAGAGGGATTGCTTTCCCTATATATTCCCTATATATGAATCCATTGTTTCCCTATATAAATTGTTTCCCTATATATTCCTTATATATGAATCCAGTAACTTGTGGTTCTGATGCATAAAAGGTTCTGATGCATAAAAGAGAGAGAAAGAGAGAGAGAGAGGGATTGCTTGGGAGAGAGCAGGGATAGTCCTGGATTCTCATCCTGCCTGTAGCTTCTATTAGCTGATAAATCACTTAATTTTGTCTAATCTCAGTGCCCTCACTTGTGAAATGGGCTTGTATGAATAAGGAGAATTTCTGTGAGGGTTTGATGAGATAATGTATATGAAAGCACTTTATAAACTGTAAAGCTCAATATGCCTGTGGGTGATGATCAGGGAGGTAGGAGGATGTTGACATGTGGCTGAGCGATGCTTCACTGCAATTGTTCTCTTCTTGGCCATTCTGGGCACCCACATTCTTTTAGTGGAAGCACCAATATTGAACCCCAGTTCTTTCATGTCACACTGCTCGAAATATTCCTTGGATAGCATTTATAGAAAGTTAAGGTTAATTTTGCTCACTCTCAATGTTTTTTTTCTCTTCTTTTAGTTGTTGCTAGATTTATGGAAGGAGAATTCATAGAGCAGAGTTAATAAGTCAATTAAATTTCATTTGGTTTATAAAAAAATCTCCATTCTAAAACAGCCCAAGAAACAAAACTACATCTATTCACACAAATTGCAACGCTTTTCCTCTGAATAAACAATTTCTTTTTTGTGTTTTATTGTTTTTATGTCCTAAAAAGACAGAGAGATTCACCCGTCTTGGAGTTTCCATAATTTAAGAACAATCATTTGCTTTTTCTAATTTGTCCTAATGAGCCCACATTTTTTCTTTATCAGACCCATTTTCTCTGGCAAAAGGTCATCACAGGCAATCATCCATGTCTGCTGGGTATAAATTGTTTTCATAACAATTTTCATTTGCCTTGGAAAATGCGCCAGGCTGAAAACATGGCCACTTTGTATCTATGACAGCGTGCATCATATTTCCTCCCATTTACTTTGGAATATCAACCCTCAGAAGAATAACAAGCCATGGAGCTGGGAATGTGTGCTGGTGATGTGGAATGACAACCCTCTGTCCCTGCTTTCTAGACCTGCACAATTGTCCCATCTCCTCTCTTTAGCTCACCCTGGGATCTAGATCCCCTTTACACTTCCTCCTGCCTCCTTGGTGAGCTTTCTGGCTGTCCTGGCCTAGTCTTGGGCATTGATGCCCCTTTCTTCTGTGTCCCAAAGCTGAAGGCTGGTCAAGCCCACTCCCACCCCCAGTCTCAGCTTCTAGAGGTCCTGGGCCGAGGCCGGGAGCCTGTGATAGTCAGAGGAAGGGAGGAATTTTAAAAACATGTCATATTTCATCTTAGTTCTCCAAAAGCTCAAGCATGTATTCTGTTGATTCCCTCCCTCATTCATTTGACTAATATTACTGAGTATCTACTCTGTTCCAGGAACTGGGCACAAAGATTACATTTCTGCACACACAATGCTTTTGGACAAGTGGTGGAGATAGGTAGTGGTATGAGAAATTAGAGAGCCATTGTGGGAAGCACAGAGACACTGGGGGAGCAGGGTGTCTGGATGACAGTTTCTACTCAGACTCAAGGCAAACAGACACAACGTGCTGAGGGAGAAGCTCGAACAGCATTGTCCAAGAGAAATATAATTCGAGCCACCAATGTAATTTAAAATGTTTTATTTTAAAAATTATATGGTAAAATCGACTTTTTCCCCCCTCTTGCAGTGTTCAGTTCTAAGAATTTTAACTCATGGAATAGACTCAGGTACCCACCACCACAGAATGTAGAACAGTCCCATCACCCCAAAAAACTCCCCTGCGGCATCCTTTTGTCATCACACCCTTTCCCACCCATAATCTCAGGCAACCACTAATCTGTTTTCCACCATTACAGTTTGGTCTTTACAGGAACGCCCAATAAGTGGAATCATACAGTATGTGAGCTTTTGTGATTGGCTTCTTTCACTCAGTGGAATGTCTTTAAGATTCATCCAAGTTGTTTGTTAATATTTCATTCCTTTTTGCTGTGAGTAGTTTTCCATAGTATGGATATACCACCGTTTGTTTATCCATTCACCTCCCGAGGGAGATTTGAGTTGCTTCCTGCCCTTGGCTATCACAGACAAAGCTGTTGTCTTAGTCTGTTCAGGCTGCCATAACAAAGTACCATAGACTGGGTGGTTTATAAACAACAGAAAGTTATTTCTCACAGTTCTGGAGGCTGGAAGTCCAAGATCAGTCCAAGATCAGTCCAAGATCAGTCCAAGATCAGGGTGTCCATACCATCTAGGTTTTGGTGAGGGTCCTCTTTTCAGCAGCAGATTGCCAAGTTCTCTTTGTATCCTCCTGTGGGGGAAAGAGAGGGAGAGCTTTCTGGGGTCCCCTTGGTAAGGACACTAATCCCATTCATGAGGGCTCCACTCACAGGAGTGACTCACCTCTCAAAGGCCCCACCTCCTAATATCGTCTCAGTGGGAATTCGATTTCAATATCAAATATTCAGGGTGGAGGAACAAACATTCATTCCATAACAGCTGCTAAGACACATTTTCATTTCTTTAGGGTAAACAAACATTCAGGGCCAGGATTTCTGGGCTATAGATGGTAAGTGTATGGTTAACGTGGAAAGAAACTGCCAAACCTTTCCCAGAGTGTCTGTACCATTTGGCGTTCCCAGCAGCAATGAGAGTTTCAGATGTTCCTCTTCCTCACCAGCACTTGGTGTTGTCAATATTTTTAATTTTAGTTATTCTAAGGGGTGTTAAGTGGTGTCTACTGTGGTTTTAATTTGCATTTCCCTAATGACTAGTGATGTTGAACATCTTTCCATGAGCTTATTCGGTCTCCTTATATCTCTTTGGTGAAGTGTCTGCTCAAGTCCTTTGGCTGTTTCTTATTATTGCATTTTGAGAATTCTTTATGTATTCTGGATACAAATCCTATGTCAGATACGTGGTTGGAAAATATTTCTTCCCAGCCTGTAGCTTGCCTTTTAATTCTCCTGTCAATGTCTTTTTGGTAGAGCAAAAGTTTAAAATTTTTATGAAGTTCCAATTTGTCAATTTTTTTCTTTTATGAATTGTGCTTTGCTATTATTTCTAAGAGATCCAAGTATTTTAAATTGTCTAGTAGCCTCTTAAAGAAAAGTCAAAGGAAATAGGCAAAATTAATTCTGATAATATATTTTATCTAACCCAACATTTCCAAAACGCTATAATTTCAACACGTAATCATTTTAAAAATTAAGGAGATATTTCACATGTTTTTGGTACTTAGTCTTCAAAATCCCTTGTGCATTTCATACTTACAAGCCATCTCCATCTGACTATCCACATTTTAAGTGCTCCACAGCCATGTGGGTTAGTGGCTACTGCATTGGAATGTTGAGCCAGACCATGTGACAAGTTTTCAAAGGTGATGGTTGAACACTCTTGAACCCCTCACCCACACTGAGGGTACAAAAAGGAGAGGAATCAGAGATTTGGAGACAGTCTTCAGGGACGATTTCTTCAGGGAAGGCTATGCTGTGAGTTTTGGCCTCCCTCCCCGGGGAGGGGTCAGATCTTCTACTTCTTAATCCCAAACCAGCTGAGAGGGACCAGGAGGACGAGAGGAGGATGTGGGGATGAGGGCTTTGGAAAGAGGATGGCGCTGTGAGACAGTTAGCCTGTGTATGATTTATACCTAAGAAATCCAAAGGTCAGGAGACTGACTGAGGTGGCCTAAGGCAGCCTAGTAAAAGTCAGGGCATTTGGAGGCGCTGCACTCCCATCTATTGGGATCAAGAGTGCAAGAGTGTAGCTGAGAATGTGTGATAGAGAAAGCCAGTTGTGAGGTCCTGGGCAGGACCTTTGCCATCAGACCTCAGCAGAGAGAAGCTACACGTGTCACTCAAGGCCTTGGGACTGAGGCAGGGCAAGTGAATGGCCTAGGCAGTGATATATTTGTCCTGATCAAGAGGACTGCAGCTGCAAGAGCGTGGAGTCTCCAAAGGACCAGCGAGAGAAAAGAAGTCAGCTGTAGGCGTCTGCTAAGTTCAGAGAACAGCCATGCTAGATTTCCACGTACCAGTCAAAACAGAACGTTCAGGCTCCCCTTGCCTCTTCCTCCTCTTTGCCTTCCATCCCTGGAGATGTCAGAAAGGTGGATGGCAAATGGGAGAGGAGGAGTAGAAGCGTAGGTGAGGAAAAAGAAGAGATCTACCACATCTCCCTTCTCTGACTGCAGGCGTCCCACTTGTAAGTAGTCTGGAGTGGGTAGAGTGGAAAAATCTCAATTTTAAATCAGGTTTAAGGGTTTAATTATTATATGAGACAGGACGTTTAAATTACTTAAATTATTCTGTGACTTAGATGAAGGTAAGACTGTTTATGCTTCTCACCTGTTTGATGACATGGTCTCATAACTAATCTCCTGACTCTAAGACTCCCTTTTGCTCCCTCTGCTATCCCTCTTGCCCACTGACTTGGAGGTAACCTATTGAATTTTTACTCTGATCATGTCACACTTGTTGACACAAACCTGTCATGTGCAAACCTCTCAAGGCTTTCCGTGGGGGTAGAAGATGATGCTCCCTCTATTCAGTCCACAGGCATCATTGTGGTGCTCATGGTGGGGGTCATGGTGGTAGAGAACACACTTATCTCCGGTGCTCCTGGAGCCCTTGGCCACAAAGTACAAGTATAGTTTAATTTGTTTGCAGAGGGTCAGAGGGAGAAGCAGACCCCCTGCTGAGCAAGGAGCCCGATGTGGGACTCGATCCCGGGACTCCAGGATCATGACCTGAGCCGAAGGCAGTCGCTTAACCAACTGAGCCACCCAGGCGCCCCTAGATTGGGTGATTTATTAACTCAAGAATTATTTGCTGAGCCAAGCACCCTGCTAAGGAGCTGGGCATACAACAATATAGTAGTCACAGCTCCTGCTCTCATGCAGTTTGCAGTTTATTACGTGGGATGTTTGTGAGAAATTATAGTGATGTGTGAGGACTGTTACGATGGAGGAAGTCCCACGTGCTTTGGAGGCCCATGGCAGAGACAGTATCTAAAGCCTTACCAGTTTGGGTTTCCATCGTTTGGGCATCAAATCTGCAAGCATATACAGATGTAGAAAGGAAACACATAACGGAGGGCCCCAGCTCCCAAGAGATACAGAAGGAAATAGCATTACTGAGTAGGAACATAATTAGGAGGGCAAAGGCAAGAAGAGATCTGAACTGCCAAAGATAGATGGGGAAATAGGATGACACTCATCAATCATGGGGGGGAAAAGGCACCATTTGCTTTTGAGATTGTTTATCTATTCCCTGCAATGGGAATAAAGCATTCATATCTTGCAGATAATGGTTAACAGGGGGTATTAGTGTGATGCAGCCCTTCAGTGGTAGAGGTGATGAGGTACCGCTTAGATTTCCAAAGGCTGGGAGTGTAACTGACCTGCGACCCCATTGCTGAGCTCTGAGATCCTCTGACTGCTTGCCTGAAGGCCACGCTTCCTAAACCCTATCCCCAGCTGATGGCAGAGCGTGGCAGGGCTACGAAGACAGACTTGTTCGGGCGCCTGGGTGGCTCAGTTGGTTAAGCAACTGCCTTCGGCTCAGGCTCATGGTCCTGGAGTCCCGGGATCGAGTCCCGCGTGGGGCTCCCTGCTCGGCAGGGGGTCTGCTTCTCCCTCTGACCCTCCCCCCTCTCATGTGCTCTCTGTCTCTCTCATTCTCTCTCTCTCTCTCAAAAAAAAAAAAAAAGACAGACTTGTTCTAAGGAGACTCGGGACCCTTCTGTTGGGTGACTTCCCACTTTCTTCCACAGCTTCTCCCCCTAATCAATTTTTGCACAACTAACCTCAGAGGATCCAGACTAATACACCTTCCCAAGGGTGTTCCAGAGGAAATGAATAGATGTTTCTTGAAGCATTTATTTATCCAGAAACCCTCAGTGCTATCAGGGTAGACACAGCCAGGGAGGGGCAATCAGGCTGGGCCCTGGGGCATGGCATCACACATGCACCTGGTTCAAAGCTTGGCTCTTCCACTTTGGGCTGTGGGACCTGGGGCAAGTTACTTAATCTCTGCTACGCTCCGTTTCCTCATCTGTAAAATGGGGTACTCACTTTTTCCCTCATGGGCTTTTATTTGGTGGGATTGATCAAAGTAATGAATGTAAAGTCTTACCACAGTACCTGGCACATAGTTGGGCTGGCTGCTAAGGGCTTCATCCCTTTGCCCCTTCATCCTTGCCCCTGAGTCCATTGGTCCTCTGTCATTTAGGGCCCCCTGATGCACCACCCTTTAATACAGCTGCACGATGGCCCTACTTCTCCAGGAAGCCCCGACTACCACAGCGCCAGGGTTGAGATCTTTTGCTTCTTCTTCTGACCTCCTGTTAATGCCCCTCTCTTGGTTCTGATGGTGCTGGACCCCATATGGTTTACAGGGGATCCCTCCCACGCCCCTTTTCTAGGAACTGCTCCTCCTCCATCCATGTGATTATCATGGGAGCCATGTTGGTGCTCTGTAATTCTATCTCCTGGATACAGTTGGCTGTTCCCTGGGTTCTGAAATGAGCCATGGATGCCTTCCCTAGGAGTTTTAGACTCAGGAGCGTCCAATTTGTCTCTCTCTGGGGGGCAGCTAAGGCCATCACGTCTCAGGCTTGGAAGCTATTGACAGCCCGGCCACGTGTTCCATTGCACGGAAGGAGAGAGCCAGGCCACAAGGAGCTCTCACGCAGGAAAGGGGGAAATGAAGAATGGAGTGAGGTCTGGCAGCATTGTAGTCCTTGGTTCTGGTTATTCTGCAGTTTCTGAGAGACACCCCAACATTCTCATCACCAATACCCTCCTTGCATAAGCTAGTTTGAGTAGAGTATCTGTCACTTGCAGCCCAAAGAGTTCTGAGTCACCAAGGTGTTACTTTGTTTCATGTTTCTATCCCGCCTTGACTGTGAACCTCTCAGGGGCAGGGACCATGCCCCTCACTCTGCTTCTGCCCCCAGTGCCCAGAATAGTGCCTGGCCCCTTGCTACAGCTGCTCCAGACAGATGTGCGGTTGACAACAAGGCTAAATGAAACATTCTGCTCATGGAAGGTTTCTATATATTCTGTGCATGATGTCACAGGACCACTTTAAATTGATGCTCAAAATTTGGGTTTAAATGTGCTAAAAATGTTTGGTGGCAAGGACTGTGGACCCTTTTGGAAAAGAGCTCTGGGCAGGTATTTTGTAAAAGGCATGGTGGAGTTTCAAGTTGATGGGTGTTGCTAGGTGAAACACTACCTGAGATGAAACAATGTCACTACCCGCCCCAACCCCCGGCTCCCCTGCTCCTCTTCCCTCCCCTGTTACACCAAGCAGCCTGTTTAAAAATGCAAACAGGAGGAGGAAACTGAGGCCACAACCTGCCTGTCTGTGGCTGTAGATGCACAGAGGGTTGGATTCGCTTTCAAGGCTCTTTGCACACATTATTCCATTTGACTCCTGATTAAAATGAAAAATCCACAGAGACTGAAATTTTTGTATTTCATGTACAACCTAGACCAAGCTGGCCTTTTCAGTAAACATTAAGAGTTCAGATTCTGCTAATATTTATTACATGCCTCTGTGAGCCGGGGCCTGAGGGCTTTCTCATGTGCTCTCTCATTTAGCCCAGAAACCCCATGACCCAGGACTTGTGGTCCCCAGTTTACTGATAAGCAAGCAGACACAGAGAGGTCAAGCAATTTGTGTTGCATCACACAGCTAGCTGGTCAGTGGCTGAGCTACGACTTGATTCTCAGTCTAGTTCTGTTTCTGCCATAACATGTAGGATAATAAACAATGGATGAGCCTCATGGGTAAGCTCTTCTTTCAAAAAGAAGAAAGTGGAAAATCATTCTCTCAGATTGGGGGAACAATCAGTCCCATGCGGGGTTCCTCTTCTTGGTTCTGCAACAAGAGCAGGGCCAGGACTTGGGTAAGATGAGTAGACATTCACCTAGAGGCAAAATGTAAGGGGGTGCTGAAAAACTCCCATCGAGATAAATAGCATTTCAATACAGTATTTAAAAAAGTCAAAATTAATGAAAAGATCTGTGATGAATAAGATTTTAGCATTTTATTTAAGGATGGGCTCTGTTGACAGGCCCAGGATTAGAGTGAGGTGCATGGGACAGACTGGGCGAATGTGGGGTGGACCTTGGATGGAAGGTCCAAGGATGGAGGACACTGCTATGAGTTCACCAGAAGCCATTTGTCTTCCTCCTTGGCTCATAGATGACTATGTGTTTCCTTCTCCTTTGCAGTTAGGTGTGGCCATGTGACTAAGTTCTTGTGCAAAGTCATTGGAATTGATGTGAGTCACTCCGGACCAACATTTGATTCTTCATGCTCTTTCAGCTTGATACCCACAAGCATGGGGACCTCAGGAGCCAAGGGTTGAACATGACAGAGTTGCCAGATAAAAATCACCCAGGAAATGGGGTCACTAGTGAAGGAGAGCAGCCCACCGGTCAGATCAAGACCCCCTTTCTGGATCTTAAGAGAATTAAAAAAAAAAGTATATTCTATTAATCCACTAAGATCTGGGGGGGCTGTATTGTCTCCAGCAGCTAGTGTTACCTTAACTGATACATAATTTGGTACCAGAAGTGGGATGCTACTGTTACAGAAACCTACAATATAGGACACTGCGTTGGTGGGCAGGTGGCATGCACTGAGGAAACTGATCTTGGAGGCTGGAAATATGAAGACCCATGATGTATGGTGCAAAACCTTTGGTAGAATTTTCACCTATGATAAATTGGAAGGCCGGCTATGTGCCTACTGGGCCTGTGGCTCTAGGAGACTCAGTTGGAAAGAGTCTGATAACACGCTGGATTTTATTCTCCGCTTCTGGCAATGGACTACAAGAAAGAGATGAACTCAAGAGAGATTTGGCTGAGTTGCCTTAAAACAGCTCATAGGGCTGTTTTAACAGAAACAGGAGCCATAAGAAATCATGAATGTGGAAGATTCTCCCAGAGAGCAGAGCCAGCACCTGGTTAAGGATGTTTCCCCACCACGAAGGCAGACACCTCTAAATTCCGGTAGCAGATTGTTTATCTGGACCTTCCCTGTCTCTCCTCTCGGGCTGAGTGCTGCTTGATGCCTGGAGTGACGTGGAATGTGTCAGTGAGATCACGGTGAGATTAGCATCGCACATTCTAGTAGCAAACAGTATAACACACCAGGGGGCTTCCAAATGCCTTGTGCTGTTTAGCCTAGTAGTTCCATGTATAGGAATCTGTTCTAAAGAAACAGGCTGATGTGTAAATAAAGATTTAGGCACAAAGATATCCAATGCAGTGCTATTTAAATAACAAAAAATTGGGGGCACCTGAGTGGCTCAGTCAATATTAAGTGTCCGACTCTTGATTTCGGCTCAGGTCATGATCTCAGGGTTGTGAGATCAAGCCCTGCATTGGGCTCTGCGCTCAGCAGGGAGTCTGCTTGGGATTCTCTCTCTCCCCCTCTTCCTCTGTTCGTGCACGCTCTCTCTCAAATAAATAATCGTTAAAAAAATAAATAATAAAAAATTTGGAGACTACCTAAATACCCAACAGTGAAAAAGATCTAGTAAATTTATCGGATATTTATAGCATAGAATGTTACTCATCCATTAACCTTTTTTGTATATGAAAAGTTTTTAATGACTTGGGAAAAGCTTATCATGCAAAATTATATGTAGACGAAGACTGCCGCTCAGTAAAGACATATGCACAGCAAAAAAACCCAGAAATGGAATATGTTAATATGTTCATGGAGACTTTATAGGGAATGATAGGGTTTATTAGAGACAATATCTTGGAGGTTTTGGTAATATACAGATTTGCCACAAAGGGCAGAGATGGCTTACATAATTAGGGAAAAGAGTCTCCCTTGGAAGAATTGATGATGAACTAAATAAAGCCTTCTTGTCCCTGCTGCTCTTCCGATTCCAGCATTTGGTTTGATGAGCTGGAGACACCACTGACCTGAGAATCAGGAGCCCTGACTTCAGGATTGAGTTGCTGGGTGAACTTGAGCCTCGCTGGGGCCTGTTTTCTCATTTGTACCCAACAGGGGCTGCGTGGGATGATACTGAGCTGGCCTTTCCAGTTCAAAAAGTCTGTACACAAATGTGCTGAATCACCCTCCAGTTTATCATTCCTTGAGGTAAAACCAACCCTAAATCTTGGAGCCTGATAGACTTTGAAATTGGCCCTCATTTTAATTCTCAAGTTCTTAGCGTGAGAGCAACATTCAATATGGTTCTGAAATATCTCATGCAAAAAAGTGCCAGAGTCATAGACTGAAATATTTATTTGAATATAAATGAACTCAGATTTGCCAAAATGCGTTCCCCCTGTTGTCATGGACACAAATGCCTGACTTTCTGATTTGCATTTCTTCTCTAATGGGTACAATATGTTTCAGCTCCTCATTGGTGCTGGGATTGGATATGAGAAACTCACCCTTCTGTGAGCTCCCCAAAATGTCAGCCAGTGGGGAACTTTTGTGCCTTTGGTTCTGCTTCCCTGAGCCAGCTGGAAGTAAGTTTGTGTCCCCGTGGGGTCAGGACAGCAGCTCAGAAGACTCCTGGCCCCTCCCAGCCAGCTTCCCTGGGAGGAACAAGCAGTGGATTATAGAGGAGTCAGGGTGCCTTCTACCTACCGCTTCTCGTGGTCTCTCCTCCTCCCCTCTCTTTGGAAGTTCACCTTTGCTCCTTCTTCTTGAATAGTGAGGGTTGCAGGGATTCTTGCACAGATACTCCTGGTCCCTGCCAACAATGCTCCTTCTTTGTGGTCCCACTTGGTCCTAGGTTGCCCTCTGCCCTCCCTCTAAGTTCAAATCCTCAGAGTCACGTTCTCCCTTGCCTCTGACCTCAAAAAAGGCACCAAGTTTCCCAATTTTACCCCCATGATTCCCCCCGCTCTCACTGAGTCTTGTTTTCCATGTACCAGGGAGAAAAGTCTTTCTAAAAGGCTAATGGGATCTTGTTATGATTTTTCTTCAATCCCTTTAGTGGTTTGACCCTGATGGTAAGAGAAAGTCCCAAATCCTTACCATGGCTTTTGAGACCCTGTCCTGTCTGGCTCCTGTACATCCTCCCCTCCCCCGCCCCCGCCACACACACACTTTTCAATCTCATCCCACGCCTGGTCCTGGGCTCGCTATATCCCAGGCACGCTGGCCATCTTTGTGTGCCCTGTTCCTTCCCCCTCATGGCCATTGCCCATGCTGTCCCCTCACTTGGAGCTCTTTCCTCTTGCCCCCGAGCGGACACTTCTCAGTTTTCAGGTTTTACCTTAGATGTCACTTGTTTATGGAAGTCTTCTCTGATACCCCTGGGAAGGTTAGATATTCCCTAGATAAATGTACTCGGCATCCCCTGGGCTTTTCGTCCACGGACTTGTCACAGTTGGAATTAAATACTGATCTCATGTCTAACTCCTCTGCCAGGCCATAAGCTCAGTGATGGCTAAGATCAGGTTTACTCAGTTGGCCATTATATCTCCAGCCCCTTGTGGCGTGTCAGGGACATGGTAGGTGCCAAATAATTATTTGAATGAAAACGAGTTCTTTAGATGGGTTGTCGGAATAAATTTCTAAATCACAAATCCGACCCACAAGCCCCCAACCCACAACTCTCTCCTTCCCTGACAAAACCAAGTGACTCAAATTTATCCGAGGGTTCATTGAAACAATGAGTGCACACAGGGGCCATCCCGCTCATCTTCCCAGCCCCGTGTGCTCACATGCCCGCCAGACCCTGCCGGCCCCAGGCACAGCCCACATTTCAGAATCTCCTGACCCACCCGAGGCTTCCGTGCTCTAAGTCTTGGTACTTACTGCTGGGTTTGTCTTTTCCCTTCTCTGTGGAGAACTTCAACACACCCTTCAAAACCCAGCTTGGATGAAGGAACCAAGGCCTTCCCTCCTCTGAGAAGCCTACTCCACCCCCAGCCAGCTGGTCCAGTCCTGCTGGGTTGTATTACTCATATAAAGTTTGTCGTCTGTGTTACCCTCTTGTGAGTTGCTTTAGGACAGGAAGCCCATCTTATTCTCCCGTGTCACCTGTGACCAGCGTGAGATCTGGCCCACAGCGTGATGAGGGGACGTTTTTTCTCCTCTCCCCATGCTTTCTCTCTGCTCCTAGATGGGAAAGCCCTTCTGCCTCCCTTCGTGCCTGGAAGTGCCCCTGCTTCAACCCCTTCCCACCTGCGCCCTCCCACCACAAGAGATGTTGATAGTCTGATTGGTCAGAGTGAGGACATTCTCTGGAACAAATTGCACTCATGTCTGTGTCTTAAAGGCAGGGACAGAGACTCTGCTCCTCTTCGGCCTGTTAATCCAGCTGGGCACACAGTCCCGCCTCCCACCCCTCTGAGGCAGCTTCTGTGCTTCAGCCCGAGAGGTAAGTCACGGGCACCTGCTCTGAGGGTCTCACCAACCTCATCTTTGAGGTTCAGACCTCCTGGCAAAGCTTTGCTCCCTGTCTCAGCTTTTCCCACAGACTCCCACTTATGAGAGGGTGAGGAAAAGATGTTGGACCCATGGCCAGTTGCGGATAAAGGGCTGCTTGGTTTCCTAATTTGACTACAGTGCCTGGCGCGTGTGCTTCACCAGGCAGGCCTCCATGGCCCCCACTGACTCCCTCGTGTGGTCACTGAGACAATCCTTCTCAATTCAGAGGGCCTGGGTTCAAATCCTGGCTCACTACTTGCTGACTGAATGACTGTGGACAGTGACGAGGCCTGCATCTCTTCACCTGAAAAGTAGGGACATCAATAGTGTTCACCTCTTAAGGCTTTTGTGAAGATTATTTTTATTTTATTTTTAAAAAGATTTTATTTATTTATTTGAGAGAGAGAGAGTGCACAAGCAGGTGGGAGGAGCGGAGGGAGAGGGAGAAGCAGACTCCCCATTGAGCAGGGAGCCTGATGCACCAACTGAGCCACCCAGGCACCCCTGTTGTGAAGACTGAATGAGAGATTCTGAGCACGATACCTGGCACTCAGGAAGCATCAGGTGACAAAGAGGGACCCCGTTAGGGCGCTGGAGTGTAAGCTCTCCGAGGGCATGAATGCGTTTGTCTCATCGGGGCTGCATCTGTCACTCCTGGGACTGAGCCTGACACAGAGCAGGTGCTCGGTGAATGCTTATTGTATGAATATTATTGTTCTTATTGTTAATAATGTGTAGGAGGCACTCAGTAAAGCTTTTAAAATGAATGAATGGATACATGCATGTCTCTCCAAAGCCAGTCTCTGATACACAGTCTCACTAAAAAGATATAAAAGAGTCAGTTTTAATAAAATCAAATGCTCTATGGGCACAGACCAGGGAGACCACTCTACCTCGCAGTTATCTGAAATGTCAGCAGAATTTTCTAGGTTTGGATGCTGCTGGCATTTTGGAACAGTCACGTGATGGGAACGATGTCCTTCATTCTTTCCGCAGGACTTGCTGACCTCCTTCCTGTCTCAAATTCTCTCCTGGGTCCTATAGACACAGAAGAACCAGGCACCGTCCCGGCCTCAAGGAGCTCCAGGCTCACAGGTGAGAGCCTGGGCAGCACCTGGGGCATGGTCTCAGGTACCCCCTTTGTGCTTTGGTTCCAGCTCTGTCCCTTCCTTGGTGAGTCCCCTGAGGATGCCTCTTCCCCTCTCTGGAACTTGTATGATGGGGTAGGACTAGGTCAGCAGTGTTCCCTCTTCTGAGCAGAGGAATTCTTTGTTCTAGTAAAAATCCTATGTGGAAAGTGAGGGTAGAGGCGCCTGGGTGGCGCAGTCAGTTAAGCATCCGATTCTTGGTTTTGGCTCAAGTCCTGATCTCGGGTTTGTGGGATCGAGCCCCACGTCGGGCTTCGCGCTCAGCCCAGGGTCTGCTTGGGTTTCTCTCTCTCCCTCTCCCTCTGCCCCCTGTTCTCTCTCTAAAATAAATCAATAAATCTTTAAAAAAAGAAAAAAGAAAGTGAGGGTAAAAGCAGATGCAAGGGAGATGATGGGGAAGGGGGAAGCTGGCTCTGCCCACAGGCTCAGTCCCTGCCCTCCCTTCCCTGACTCCCCCACCTCAAGAGTGCCAAGGGTGGGAACAAGGGCCCTCCAGTGTTATTCATGATTCTGAGGTAACACAACATAAGCAGGTATGTCCTGGACTGCCCAAGGAGAATTTCTTGTTTTTTTATTTTATAAATAAATTTTTATCTTAAAATAGTTTTTAGATTGAGAGAAAAGGTGTGAGGAGAGTACAGAGAGTTGCCATATAACCCACACTGAATTTTCTCTATTATTAACCTCTTAGGTCAGCATGGTACGTCTATCACAATGTACAAGCCGATATTGACCCATTGTTATTAACTGAAGTCGATACTTCATGAAGACTTCCCTAGTTTTCCCCTAATGTCTTTCCCCTGTTCCTGGATGCCGTCTAGGACACCACGTTCCATCTATTCATCATGGCTCCTCAGGCTCCTCGTAGCTGGGATAGTTTCTTAGATTTCCCTTTTTGGGATGATCTTGACAGTTTAGGGAGTACTGGTCAGGTGTTTTGTAGAATGTCCCTCAACTGGGATTTGTCTGATATTTTTCTCATGATTAGCCTGGGGTTACGGGTTTTGGGAGGGTGACCCCAGGGGTGAATTGTTATCAAGGGTATGTCCCATCCTCGCATGACTTATCACTGCTTAATCAGCTGGTTGAGACGTGTCAGTTGGTTTCTCCCACTGAAAAGTTACTCTCTATCCCCGCTTTCCATACTCCGTACTCTTCGGAAGGACACCGCTATGACCCAAGGGTGGGGAATTATGCTCCACCTCCTTGAGGACAGAGGATGTACATAAATTATTTGGAATATTTTTGCATCAAAGATTTGTCTCTTCTCCCCCATTTATTTATGGTTCACTCATTTAGTTATCTCTGTATAGACTCACATATGTTTATTTTATACTTTGGGTTATAATCCAATACTATTTTATTTACTTGTTGCTCAAATCATATCCAAGGTGTTCTGATTTCAGAAGGACTCGGGTACCGGCTGGTCCTGCCCCCAGAAAGAGCCTGTCGGTGGGGAGACAGAGTCTGGTGCAGGAGGAGGGATGGGGCTATTGGTTATGGAGGCCTCCACTCCATTTGTGCTCTGTGCTGGAGGAGGGTCCCTGGCAGCTGCTGCTGAAGATATTTTGGGGAGGTGGGAGAAGTGGAGGCGACCCCCTCCCCTACTCACCACCCTCGAAGAATCAGAAGAGAACTAAAGAGCTAAAGAAAAGCCAGCTTAGCTGGAGCCCTCTCTCTGGTCCCCTGAATGGTTTTGATTGGTGGAATTTAAAGGGGCGGCCACGTATACTCACAGCATCTTCTGTTACCTGTGTCATAGGTTAAAAACCCTGTGGGGTAAACTAGGGAGCAAAGCAAGAGGAAACCCTCAATGATTTCACCTGCTTGCGTGCCTCAAAAGCAAGACCTCCTTAGGGGGAGAAAACAGAAGTGGGGTGTGCGTGTGTGTGTGTGTGTGTGCGTTCAGACAGGTCCTGATGATTCATGGCATCTGCAGAGGGAACAGGACCCCAGCACTGGGGATTTAGCTGGAGGAGAGGGGCTGCTGGAGGTAGGAGGCAGGAGTTCCAGTCCCTGCCCCATCGTCAGCCTGCCACGTGACACTGGGCAGGATGCCTTATGTCACACATCTCTGGGTCTTGGATTCCTCAGCTGTAAAGCGTGGGAGTTAAGAGCAAAGAGAACATAACATCAGGAATGAGGCCAGTGACAATGCAGCCTTTATGAGGGTCTTACTGTAGAGCACACACTGCCTGCATCATCTCATTTTGTCCCCGTGACAGACCCGAGAAGTCAGTGCTATTGTCCTCATTGGACAGATGAGGAAATAGGTTCAGGTGTGGTGAGGCCAATAGATCCAGAAACATTCGCCATTGACGAGACAGTTTGTTGCTCACAGTCCCCAGGAGGAGGGGGCCGCCGCTGTGCAGGGCCCAGAGGAGGAAGCACCAGGGTAGGTCAGGCACGCTGTCCAGGCAGGAGGGAACCTAGCTGATGTCCAGGCTGGGATGTGGATCTTCTCCCAGGACTGGGATTTTTATGATGAAGAACACAGGTGCTGGGGCAGATTCCCTGGGCTGAGATGCTGTGCAACTCAGGCCATTTGCATCAGCTTTCTGCGCCTCCACTCTCCCATCTGTAAACAGGATCAGCAATAGCATTTTCTAAGAGGACAGAGGCTCTGTCATCTGAGAGCTGGTCCTTTTTTTTTTTTTTAATTTTATTATGTTATGTTAGTCACCATACAATATGTCATTGGTTTTTGATGTGGTGATCCACGATCCATTGTTTTCGTATAACACCCAGTGCTCCATGCAGTACGTGCCCTCCTTAATACCCATCACCAGGCTAACCCATCCCCCCTCCCCCCTCCCCTCTAAAACCCTGTTTGTTTCTCAGAGTCCATAGTCTCTCATGGTTCATCTCTCCCTCCAATTCCCTGCCCCCATTTTTCCCTTCCTTCTCCTAATGTCCTCCATGCTATTCCTTATGTTCCACAAATAAGTGAAACCATATGATAATTGACTTTCTCTGCTTGACTTATTTCACTTAGCATAATCTCCTCCAGTCCCATCCATGTTGATGTAAAAGTTGGGTATTCATCCTTTCTGATGGCTGAGTAATATTCCATTGTATATATGGACCACATCTTCTTTATCCATTCATCTGTTGAAGGGCATCTCGGCTCTTTCCACAGTTTGGCTATTGCAGACATTGCTGCTATGAACATTGGGGTGCATACAGCCCTTCTTTTCACTACATCTGTGTCTTTGGGGTAAATACCCAGGAGTGCAATTGCTGGGTCATAGGGTAGCTCTATTTTTAAATTTTTGAGGAACCTCCACACTGTTTTCCAAAGTGGCTGTACCAACTTGCATTCCCACCAACAGTGTAAGAGGGTTCCCCTTTCTCCACAACCTCTCCAACATTTGTTGTTTCTTTCCCTGTCCATTTTTGCCATTCTAACTGGTGTAAGGTGATATTTAATGTGGTTTTGATTTGGATTTCCCTGATGGCTAATGATGATGAACATTTTTTCATGTGTCTGTTAGCCATTTGTATGTCTTCTTCAGAGAAGTGTCTTTTCATATCTTCTGCCCACTTTTTGACTTGATTATTTGTTTTTTGGGTGTTGAGTTTGAGAAGTTCTTTATAGATCTTGGATACCAGCCCTTTATCTGTAGTGTCATTTGCAAATATCTTCTCCCATTCTGTGGGTTGCCTCTTTGTTTTGTTGACTGTTTCCTTTGCTGTGCAGAAACTTTTTATCTTGATGAAGTCCCAAAAATTCATTTTTGCTTTTGTTTACTAGCTTTTGGAGATGTGTCTTGAAAGAAGTTGCTGTGGGCAATGTCAAAGAGGTTACTGCCTATGTTCTCCTCTAGGATTCTGATGGATTCCTGTCTCACATTGAGGTCTTTCATCCACTTTGAGTTTATCTTTGTGAATGGTGTTAGAGAATGGTTGAGTTTCATTCTTCTGCATGTGGCTGTCCAATTTTCCCAGCACCATTTATTGAAGAGACTGTCTTTTTTACATTGCATGTTTTTTCCTGCTTTGTCAAAGATTATTTGACCATAGAGTTGAGGGTCCATATCTGGGTTCTCTATTCTGTTCCATTGGTCTATATGTCTGTTTTTGTGCCAGTACCATGCTGTCTTGGTGATCACAGCTTTGTAATATAGCTTGAAATCGGGCAACGTGATGCCCTCAGCTTTATTTTTCTTTTTCAACATTTCCTTGGTGATTCAGGGTCTTTTCTGATTCCATACAAATTTTAGGATTGTTTCTTCCAGCACTTTGAAAAATGTCATTGGAATTTTGATTGGGATGGCATTGAAGGTATAGATTGCTCTGGGTAGCATAGACATTTTAACAATGTTTATTCTTCTGATCCATGAGCATGAAATATTTTTCCATCTTTTTGTGTCTTCTTCAATTTCTTCCATGAGTGTTTTGTAGTTCCTAGAGTATAGATCCTTTACCTCTTTGGTTAGGTTTATTCCGAGGTGTCTTATGGTTTTTGGTGCTATTGTAAATGGAATCGTTCTCTAATTTCTCTTTCTACAGTTGCGTTGTTAGTGTATAAGAAAGCAACTGATTTCTGTGCATTGATTTTATATCCTGCCACATTACTGAATTGCTGTACGAGTTCTAGTAATTTGGGGGTGGAGTCTTTTGGGTTTTCCACATAAAGTATCATGTCGTCTGCGAAAAGAGAGAGTTTGACTTCTTCTTTGCCAATCTGAATACCTTTTATTTCTTTTTGTTGTCTGATTGCTGTTGCTAGGACTTCTAGTACTATGTTGAACAATAGTGGCGAGAGTGGGCATCCTTGACATGTTCCTAATCTTAAGGGAAAGGCTCTCAGCTTTTCCCCATTGAGGATGATATTCGCTGTGGGTTTTCATAGATGGATTTTATGAACTTGAGGAATGTTCCCTCTATCCCTATACTCTGAAGAGTTTTAATCAGGAAAGGATGTTGTATTTTGTCAAATGCTTTTTCTGCATCAATTGAGAGGACCATATGGTTCTTCTCCCTCCTCTTATTAATGTGTTCTATCACACTGATTGATTTGCGAATGTTGAACCACCCTTGCATCCTGGGGATAAATCCCACTTGGTCGTGGTGGATGATCCTTTTAATGTATTGTTGGATCCTATTAGCTAGGATTTTGTTGAGGATTTTGGAATCCATCTTCATCAGGGATATCAGTCTGAAATTCTCCTTTTTGATGGGGTCTTTGCCTGGTTTGGGGATTAAGGTAATGCTGGCCTCATAGAATGACTTTGGAAGTTTTCCTTCTGTTTCTATTTTTTGAAACAGCTTCAGTAGAATAGGTATTATTTATTCTTTGAATGTTTGGTAGAATTCCCCAGGGAATCCATCAGGCCCTGGACTCTTGTTTTTTGGGAGGTTTTTGATCACTGCTTCAATCTCGTTACTGGTTATTGGCCTATTCAGGTTGTCAATTTCTTCCTGTTTCAGTCTTGGCAGCTTATACGTTTCCAGGAAGGCCTCCATTTCATCCAGATTGCTCAGTTTATTGGCATATAGTTGTTGATAATAATTTCTAATAATTGTTTCTATTTCCTTGGTGTTAGTCGTGATCTCTCCCTTTTCATTCATAATTTTATTAATTTGGGTCCTTTCTCTTTTCTTTTGGATAAGTCTGGCCAGTGGTTTATCGATCTTATTAATTCTTTCAAAGAACCAACTTCTAGTTTCATTGATCTGATCTACTGTGTTTCTGGTTTCTAATTCATTGATTTCTGCTCTAATTTTAATTATTTCTCTTCTAATGTGTGGCTTAGGCATCATTTGTTGCTTTTTCTCTAGTTCTTTAAGGTGTAGAGTTAGTTGGTGAATTCGGGATTTTTCTATTTTTTTGAGTGAGGCTTGGATGGCTATGTATTTCCCCCTTAGGACCGCCTTTGCAGTATCCCATAGGTTTTGGACCGATGTGTTTTTGTTCTCATTGATTTCCATGAATTGTTTAAGTTCTTCTTTGATTTCCTGGTTGACCCAAACATTCCTGAGCAGAGTGGTCTTTAGCTTCCAAGTGTTTGAATTTCTGCCAAATTTTTTCTTGTGATTGAGTTCCAGTTTTAGAGCATTGTGGTCTGAGAATATGTAGGGAATAATATCAATCTTGGTATTGGTTGAGACCTGATTTGTGACCCAGTATGTGGTCTATTCTGGAGAAAGTTCCATGTGCGCTCGAGAAGAATGAGTATTCTGTTGTTTTAGGGTGGAATGTTCTGTAAATATCTATGAGGTCCATCTGGTCCAATGTATCATTCAAAGCTGAGAGCTGGTCCTTGAAGGAAAGGCTGTGCAGGGGAGCTGAGACAGGTTCAGGATGCAAATGCAGGCAGTTCAAGCTCATTAATTCAGACTTCAGTGGTTTGCAGTCTGGGATGATTTGATGCCAGCAAAACCAGGCTTCCTTTTCACTATTAATAAGAGTGTAAACAAGATTAGGGGGCAAGTGCAGGGAAACTAAGGTAGGCCATTGTTATCATAATATTGCAAGGGAATGTTAATTCACACAAGCAAACAAACTATTTTCAACTACTTTGAGGCTGCTGTTTACATATCAACAGTGTGCTAATTGCAAATGACTCCTCTCTTAGTGCAGAGCTTGGTCTACTCTGTTAGCTTTTGGTGGGAGAATTTTTTATATTTGAAGGCAGTTATGGTCCTTTTCTTTAAAAATACTCTGTAATTTGGACTTTTCTCTTTACCTTTTTTTTTTTAAAGATTATTTATTTATTTATTTACTTGACAGAGAGAGAGAGCACAAGCAGGGGGGTGGCAGACAGAGGCAGAGGGAGAAGCAGGCTCTCCGCCGAGCAGGGAGCCTGACTCGGGGCTCGATCCCAGGACTCTGAGATCAGGACCTGAGCCAAAGTTAGACGCTTACCGACTGAGCCACCCAGGTGCCCCTTTACCTTGTTTTTTACCAACCATGTGAGGATGCCCAAGATTCAGGGACGGTGGTCACAGGAGAGTGCTGCCTCGGGGAGAGCGAGCAGGGGCTGTCCAGAGCTACAGAGAGCTCTGGGCATGGAGGTACCTGAGCAAAGGTTTCCTAGAAGTGATCATCCACTTGGTTCTTGAAAGGTGATGGGTTTGGCTTGATCTGGGACTCATCCCTCAGCTCACACCCCTCTCACCTGTCCTGTGCACCCCATCTGTCTGGCCAGCCCCCCTTTATTATATTGCCCTACCCTTCACATGGCACTCAGCTGCCAGATTAGAACCCCAGAGGCCATCCCCGTAGGGAGGCATCACCCCCTGGGGGATGTGGCTGGGCTGTGTGGAATATGAGAGCCCAAAGAATTGCTCCTCTTTCGAACTCATAGGAGAAGACATTAGGGCAGGAGGGTAGAGTAGTAGTTCTCAAATCTGGATGCACATTAGAATCACCTGGAAAGCTTTAAAAAAAATTGAATTCCCAGGTCCCACCCCAGATCAATTAAGTCAGTAGGGTAGAGGATCACAGCTGTAGAGTTTATTACTTACATTGCTCAAAGGGTTGCTTGATCCCGCTATATCTCACGTGGCTGTCAGACTCTTCTGTGTGTTTTCCTTGCTTCTCCCTCATTAACGAGCGTAACGAATTCATTACTTCCATTAAGTCAGCCAAACTTTATTGAGTGTCTGCTTTATATCGGGCATGAAACCATAATTCAGAGGGCCAAAGATGAATGACATAGTTCCTGCCCTCAGGACTTCGTAACTGGGGAGAGAGAAGTGTGCAAAGAAAATAGTATTCTGGTGTGGCCAATGGTGTCATGGAGGAGGGACACCACTGTGTAGGAGCACAGAGGAGGCAGTGGAGGACTCAGCCTGGAAGAAATGGGGGAATATTTCTTAGAAGAACTAGCATCCAGGGTGAACCTTGAAAAGAAAGTAGGAATTCTCCGGGCTAAGGGAACTTGGGGCAGAGGGAACAGTATGTGCAAAGGCCAGGAAGTGTGAAGCTGGGTTGTGTATTAATCAGTCAGTGCCAGGCACCTTGTTGAACTCTTCCTAATCTCACAAGTTAAGAACTATTTTTACCTCCAATTTACAATTAGGAAACGGAGGCATAGGGACGTTGAACAATGTGACTGAGGTGCTTCGATTGGTAAGTGGAGAAGTCGAGATGGAAAGCAAGCCGCACCCAGCCCCAGAACAAGAGCTAGGTGAGGATGATGGGAGGGGAGCGGAGTGGGGCGGGCAGCAGGGCAGGACGTGAGTGACAAGGGTAATGCTTGCAGTGGGATCTCGGCTGTTTACATGGTGCCTCATGATTTCTTTTTTTTTCTTTCTTTTTTTTTTTTTTTAAAGATTTTATTTATTTTTTAGAGAGCCAGCGAGAGAGAAACAGCATGAGAGGGGAGAGGGTCAGAGGGAGAAGCAGGCTCCCCGCTGAGCCGGGAGCCCAATGTGGGACTCGATCCCAGGACCCCAGGATCATGACCTGAGCCGAAGGCAGACGCTTAACCATCTGAGCCACCCAGGCGCCCCAGATTTCTTTTTTTTTTTTAAAGAGAGAATCTCAAGCAGACTCCGTGCTGGGTGCAGAGCCTGACGTGGGGCTCAATACCATGACCCTGAGATCAGGGCCTGAGCCAAAACCAAGAGTCAGACACTCAACTGACTGAGCCACCCGGGCGCCCTGGTCCATCATGACTTCTAAAACACATTCATGTTCCTTTGGTGCCCAACAATTCCTGGTTGGACTGATTTTCAATGCGCCATCCCCCAGCCCTCTCTAAAGCCAGATGCATACAGGAAGGGCAGACTGGGCTCTGAGCCAGCGGCAGGGTTAGCAGAACCTCTGCGTGGGGGTCCCTGGCCTCGGAGCTCCCAGGCTAGGCTGAGGGACTCTGGTTCTAACTGGGGATGCGCTACACTGGATTGCCTGGGGGTACAGAGGGCATAACTTGATAACTTTGGGGGCTCCTGTGGTCAAGAGTTCAGGAGTGTCCTTGGTCTGGAGCAACATAGACACTCATTTGGTACCACCTTCGGGTCCCCACTAAATACCCACAGTCTCTCTGAGGTTGTCCATGGCTGTGATACTGTATGTATATCTTTTGTATGAACGATATGTTTGTGGCAGAGCTAAGAGATTGCTTTTAGAAGGCAAGAGCTCTGGGCTTTGAGTCAGTGGAGCTGGTCTTGCCGTTAGGGCAGTAAGTAAGTGACCTGCTCATAAGGGCAGGAGGGGGTGAGACGGTCTCGCAGTGTGCAGGGTCAGTCTGCTTCTTAGAACTCAGCTGGGGGTCATTTGTAATTCTCGAGGCCGGTTTTGAGGGACAAGGACCACTTGGTATTATAACAGAGCTCAAGCGGAAGGCTATAATCACATGTCACCCTGACAAAAGTGAAGACTTGTTTAAAATACCTATCTCTGGGAAACCTCTCTTGCAGAGACAAATGAAGTAATTTGAGGAATAGGCTCAGTCTATATTCAACACAAAGGGGATGAGAGAATTAATTAAAGGGGAGGGGCGGGATTGATCGTGCTTGACGCCTCGAGCCTTGGTCTGACGCCTCCCTGGCAGCCTCTGATGCCTGAGCCGGGAAGCACCGCCCAACGTGTCCTCCGCACAACGTGATGGAGAAATGAGATTAGCAGGCATCATAGGACTGTGGTTCTTACACAGGGCGCATCTATACAGCAGCTGAGCGAGAACTAGAAAAAGGAGTCCCTTCTGGAAGGAAGCAGCCTGGAGAGTGCCCCGGCTTGGCAAGTGGCGAGAGGCTGATTTCTTTCTTTCTTTTTTCTTTTTTTTTTTAAAGATTTTATTTATTTATTTGAGAGAGAGAGAGAGAGAGAAAGAGCTCAAGAGGGGGGAGCGGGAGAGGGAGAAGCAGACTCCCTGCCGAGCAGGGAGCCCGATTTGGGACTCGATCCCGCGACTCCAGGATCATGACCTGAGCCGAAGACAGTCGCTTAACCAACTGAGCCACCCAGGCGCCGAGAGGCTGATTTCTCTCGTCCCCCTGCTCTGTTGGCCAAGTGTCTTCGTGGAAGTTGGACACCTGTGCCTAGCAGCCCTGTTTGCAGGGGGCCTGAGGTCGAGGTTGGCCCTCTCTCTGTCTCTCTGCCTCAGCCTGGAACAAACGTGTGGCTGGATAGGAGCCGCAGAACCCAAGAGGAGGTGGAATTTGGTGGCCAGCCAAAGACATCTCATCACATCCTTCCCCCAGGGCTCTCCAAAAAAAGCCACAGGCCTGAGGACTGACCTTTTTGAGAAGCTCCCCCGCGCCTGACACTGGCAGCCTCACCAGGAAATCATTGGGAGGCACCCCCTGTGTCTTCAGAGTCAGGGAGTGAGCCAGGCAGTGTATTGGCTTCCTACTGCTGCTGTAAGGAATGGCCACACATTTAGCGGCTTCGATTGACACAAATGTATTCTCTTCATGTTCTGGAAGTCGAAAGTCCAAAATGGGTTTTATCTGTTGAAAATCAAAGTATTGGCAGGTTGCATTCCTTTTGGAGGCTCTTCAGGAGAATCTGCTTCCTTGCCTTTCCTAGCTCCTGGAGGCTGTCTGTATTCTTCGGCTCGTGCCCCTCCCTTCATCTTCTAAGCCAGCTGTGCAGCATTTTCACACCTTTCTCTTTGGCTCTGGCCATCCCTGCCTCTCTCTTATAAGGACCCTTGTGATGAATTGTGATTATCCCAGACAGCTGAGGATTGTCTCCCCATCTCAAGGTCCTTAACAAAGTCACATCTGCAAAGTGCTCTCTGCTGTGGAGGGTAACATAGTCACAAATTCCCAAAGGACTAAGATGTGGACTTCTTTGGGAACCGTTATTCTGCCTACCACAACACCTATATGTTGCCTTTTTTGTTTGTTTGTTCTGGGTGTCTATGTCTCTATCAGATTGGGAGCTTCTTGAGGATGAGAATTGTATATGTTTTGTATCATTGGCATGTATCACATTACTTAACACAACAGGTGTTGGCAAATACTAGTTCTTGAACAAATACATCCTGACCTCTTCAGGGTTACGGTTAAGATCACCGAAGCCTAGAGAGATGTGTGGCTTATTTAAAGTTATACCGATCTCATGGCAGATCTGAGTCTTTCCACTTTCCCACCTAGATAGACAATGGTCTGAAGTCTCACTGTACAAGATAGCCTACCCTTTTCCGGTAGGATGACATTGACATTTCTCCCAACCCTGCTGGCTGGGGTTGTTTAGAAGGACATTATCTATCCATACAGAGTATAAAAAGGAGTCCAGGCTATGGAGCCTCTAAGACCTCGGTCTAAATTCTGCTTCCACTTTATAGCAGTTAGCTATTGCTGTGTAACAAACCTCTCCATAACCTAGTGGTTTAAAACAACAACTTATAATTTCTCATTTGTCTATGGGTTGTGGGGGAGGTCTGTTCATCTAGACCTGACTTGATTGACCTTGGCTAGGTTTGCTCGTGTCTGTGGTCACCTACTGGGTCAGCTGGGGGCTGGCTGGCCTGGGATGGCCTGAACTGGGACAAATCAGCTTTGTTCCATGTAGTCTCTTATCATCCAGTGGGTAAGCCTAGGCGTATAGTTGTGGCCATGTCAGGTTCTGAGAGAGAGAGAGTAGGAGTGTACCAGCTCTGAACTGGCATGTCATCACTTTTGCCACATCCTCTTAGCCAAAGCAAATTGGAGACTAGATTCAAGGGGGTATGGAAATATTCCCGCTTCTTTATGGGAGGATCAATGAAGTCACCTTGATACAGGGAGGGGTGGAAAATTAGGAGCAATTCTATAGTTAATCTACCCCCTGTTTTGACTCCATGACAGTCAAGTTTCTTAATTCCTTGATTCCCTAGTTTCCACACCTGGAGAATGGGGAATAGTAATAATACCACACTCTGGTGAGGATTCAATGAGATGGAACACCCAAAACACTTAGCAGTGCCTGGCATGGTGTTCAGTAATGATAGCAGAGGCAGCGCTTAGTAAGATCAGCAATTACTATTGTTACTGTTTTTGTTCCTGTTATTACATAATAATTGTTCCTATTATTATAGTTACTACAAGGACTGGCAGGAACACCATGGTCCCGATAAGAGAGAACAGATGCTGGGGGGATGTAATCTCACTTCATGGGGACAGGGAGGCAAGAGCATGGCCATTTCTGAGTACCTGTTACCTTTCTTCCATTCCATAAGGAGGTGACTATTGTTAAGGATAAATATGAGGGGCGCCTGGATGGCTCAGTCGGTTAAGTGTCTGAGTCCTGATTTTGGCTCAGGTCATGACATCAGTTAATGAGATCAAGCCCCACATCAGGCTCTGAGCTCAGTGGGGATTCTGCTTGAGATTCTCTCTCTCTGCCCTTACCCCACTAGCACGTGCTCTCTCTAAAATAAATAAATAAATTTTTTAAAAAAAGGATAAATATGAAAATAGCATTTAGGGATGGTGTGAGACTTGAATTCAGAGGACCTGGATCCAAGTACCAGTTCTTCATCCTATTAGCTGTGAGAATTTGAACAAATTACTGCACCTCCTGAATCTCAATTTCTTTCTCTATAAAATGGAGATAATAGTATCTACTTCCCAAGTCTGTTAGGTGAGCTGACTCAATCACAACAAGTAAAGAAGAGCTTTGTGAGCTGGAAAACACTAGGCAAATATTCCTTATTATAATCAATTGGTCCTTTCCTTCTTGTCATCTGCATCTGTGCCCTCAAAGTCTCAGGCTGTCTCAGGATGATGAGCTTTAAGAAGATGATGGAAGCTTCTTGGCTCTCTGGTTATCTGTGAGCAGGAAACTTACCTTAACTTGTGTGATTTTCCAGCAGTTATCCAAGCTTAAAAGTTTCATAAAAGGGGACAAATTCCAAATGTTCAACCTTCTAAAATCAAAAGGAATGACTCACAGGTCATTAGCATCCCTGGAACATAGTGGCTTCTGTTTTATTGCTATTAAGTAGGATTTAGCTCTATTTTATTAAGGCAATTTTTACAATCATGTGAGAGGTTAATGCATTTTGCACATAATCCACTGCCTAGCTCACTAAATGCTGAACCCATTAAAGCCAAGCCATGCAGGGGAAGGTTTCAAGACAGAGTGACATATTATGGGTGGTGTGCAAAGAGTGACTAAAAGTATCTGAGGGCTTTTTTTTCTTCTCTTCAAAATTTAAAATTTGTTCTCAAGCAGGAAAATAACAGAGCTGTTCTAGCAAAACTACTTATTTAGGAGCATATAGCTACAGCTGGTTAGCTGTGGTGGGCATCGATGGACTGATGTCCAGGCGCTGAAGGATTGAGAGAGCATCTTCTCAACAGTCCGCAGCCCCCTGGCCAGTTAGGTCTTCTTTTATGATTTCTCTATCATCTGGGTCCTGAAAGACACTATCTGTCAGGAATTCTGCATTTATTAAGCAATAATGGATTGCCCCGCCCTCCATATTCTCTTCATGGGAGACAGAGCTGTTTGGAGTTTTGAGCAGTCGCAGGTCACAGTGATCACATGAATATCTGAAGCCTGGAGGAGGCAGGAACCAGATCATGGAAGACTTTGTAAATTTTTTTAGAGTAAATACCTAGGTAAATATCAAGATATTTTGGGTAAATATCTAGGGGTGGGATTGTTGGGTCAAATAAGCAGCATGTGTTTGACTTCTACCATGCTGTTTTCCAAGGTAGTAACATTTCGACTTCCTACCAGTAACGTACAATCATTCCAGGAGCTCTACATTTATGAAATTGGAGCCATTGCGGTAGGTTTCTAGTGGCATCTCATGGTGGTATAATTTGTGTTTTCCTAAGGATAACGGATATTGGCATCTCTTTGTGTACTTGTTGGGGGCAGGATTTTCCACAGTGGACTCATAGGCTCCAATCTGTGTTTTAGGTTCTCGAACCAAGATGGAACGAAGATCTTGAATTTGATTTCTTCTCATCGTTCCTGCCGAAGTGATGCAACCAAAGGAACAGGGAAATTCTACACAATTTCTGAAAGCCACAGAGAGATCTTCTCTGAAACCTCTGAGACTTTTAACAAAACAAAACAAAATAAAATTGGAAGTGGAGAGCACAGGTAGGGGCAGGTACTGGCTGCTCGCTCTTCTGTCCATTGGTTGGTGGAAAGAATGAAACAATTTTACTCTGCCCCACTCCTTAGTTCTTCTTGGATCAGAGTGGTACAGATGGAAATAAGGGAAACATTCTATGTTAGAAACTTCTGTTGGCAGAGGAAGGGTAGGGCTCAGTCCTCTTACAGCCATCCCCAAGATGGCAAAATAAACAAACAAAAAACCAACCAACCAAACAAAAAACCTGGTTGTACCCTAATATCTATTCTCCCCTTCTTTCATAGCAGTAGAATTTTTAGTTGGTCAAGTGGCCACTCAGAATAAAAATTACATTTCCTAGTCTCCCTTATATGATTGAGGTTTGCCCTGAAATGTAAGTAGAAATGGTAATGATGGTAATGATCATCTCCAGGAAGTATTTTTTTTTTTTAAGAGAGAGAGAGAGAGAGTGTATGTTGGGGGGTGGTTGGGGGGTGGGGGAAGGATGGAGGGAGAGAGAGAATCCTAATCAGGCTGCATGCCCAGTATGGAGCCAGACACAGGGCTCATCACAGAGCTTGATCCCATGACCCAGAAATCATGACCTGAGCTGAAATCAAGAGTCAGATGCTTCACCCACTGAGCCACCCAGGTGACCTTCCAGGAAGTGTTCTTAAAGGGAGGGTGTATGTGTTTTCCCCACCTTCCTACTGCTGGCTGGATTCTGGACTTGAGGACTGGAGTTGATGCATCCACTTTGGACTATGAAATAAGACCCTACCCTGAGGGAGGTTGAGCCACAAGACTGAATGAGCCCAAACCCCTGACACTGTGGAACACGGAATCAAAGCTAGACTGACAGCTTCTGGATTTCCGTTTCTTGAGAGAGAAATAAACTTCTATCTTGCTTAAGCCACTATTTGTTTTTTTTTTTAATTTTGTCACTTGCAGCTGAAGCTAAATTTAATTTATGAACCCTGATTGCTCATTGCCCTTGGTCACTTTCAGGAAAGGTATAGTGACTTACTAATTACCAGCAGATTATCCAAAGTGAACCAACTATAAATGTCATCAACAAGTATAAGGAAATGATGAAAAGATGCTGGTTTTGTGAAAAGACAGCGATTCAAAGAGAGGGACTGGAAGACCAGTCTGAACATTCAGCACAAACAGTGCACCCGGCGGAAACAATATTTCAAAAAGCTCTCTTAATTGTGTGAGATACTGTTATGTTGATTTTAAAAGATCTATCTGAAAGCAATAAAGAGTTCTTAGAAGGGAGAGGTATGGTTTCCATTGGTTTCTACCCCACCCAGGCTGAGCCTAGCCAAAAGGACACATCAAAGAACAGCCTGATGAATTAGAAAACTAGCTTGAGAAACTCTCCCAAAACTCAGATGAAGATTTTGAAGAGGTAGAACAGAAGCGTTAAACAAAAGGAAAAGAACTTCAGAATGAATGGAGAATTTAACTAAAAATAGGCATGGAGGGCCAGATCCAGGAAATTCACCGTCCATTTAATGGAAGTCCCAGAAGCAGAGAGCTTTCTAGAAGTGAAGCTGTAATTGAAGAAGGGAGTGTCCTTGAGTTGAAAAAAATAAATACATCTTCAAATAGCAATATCCACCAAGGGCTGGGAAGGAGCATTGAAGGAAGTTCAAAACTAGAGATTATCGGACAGATATCACTAGTACCAGACAGAAAAGCCAACAGAAGGATCAGATTGTTGACGGATTTGTCTTCAACTTATGCTCAAATATGATGGAAAATATTTATAAAATTCGGAGGCTAAATAATTGTGACTCTATAGTTTCTCCTATAAAATAAACTATTCAAATAATAGCAGCCGTGGTTACTTACTATGTGACAGGCACTGTTCAAAGCATGTTGGTTGAATTATTTCATTTAACACTCACGGCAACCCCATAAAGTGGCCACTATCATCCTTTTTACAGATGAGGAAATTTTTTTAAAGAGTTTATTATTTTTGAGAGGGAGAGAGTACAAGCAGGGGTAGGGGCAGAGGGAGAAGCAGACTCCCCACTGAGCAGGGGGCCCAATGCGGGACTCGATCTCAGGACCCTGGGATCATGACTTTGAACCAAAGGCAGACGCTTAACCTACTGAGCCACCCAGGCGCCCCTATAGATGAGGAAATTCAGGCACAGTGAGGTTAGTAACTTGCCCAAGGTCACACTGTAAAGGCAGAAGAGACACAGTATGAACTCAGCTCACGCTCTTAATCACCACACTACACTGTTTCCTAAAATAAGTTGAGAAATATTAATCTCCTAGTAGGAGAACCAGACTTCAATCAATACATGTTCAGCTGCAACTATGATAAGTGCCAGTAGGGGGTGCTATAGAATTTTTATGCTTGGGAATCCAGCCTGACATTTCACAGATGAATGGCATATAGTTACTGCTTATTGAATGCTTGCTTTCTACCTGGTACTGAGTGTCATCCATAGGGAAAAACTAGGGGAAGGATCTGGGTGATGATTTTCTGCTTACACAGAGTACAGAGAAACTCAGACTTGGGAGGAACCATGTCTATCAGAGAGGATCATCTTCACCATGTCCAGTGTCTGCTTATAAACCCCATCAATGGGGAGCTCGCTACCTCTTGCAGGACCTGTGTCTTCAATGAACACCTGGGCCCCAAATGGTCCCAGACTTCAGATCTGAGGTTGTTCTTGAGGGTCGGAGATAGAAAATGATTTCAAAGTCTTGGCTGGTTAACAATAAAGAGAGTGGGACAATGTGCTTTAAATGTCTTTCCAAAGGGCAGTCAGGCTTATGATGGAAAAAGGAAGTGTTCATAAAGGCCGTAATGCAGCTTCCCAGGGGCTGATCTTGCAATGGATGTCCGGATGTCCGGAATAGCTTCTAGTGCTCAGTGGGTCTCCTGATTCCCTGATTCATGTATTTACTCCTTCACACTATCATTCGTGGATTTTTTGTACCACATCCATTCATTCACTCCTCCATTTATTTTTTTTCATTCACTCATCGATTCAGTAGGCATTTGCTAGGCCCCTTCTGGTCTACGTGCAGGACGGGGGAACGGGATCCATTTCCAGGAGGTTCTGCCATGTATACACTAAGACTCAAGTTACTAACTGAAAAAGCCTGCAGATTTCCAAAGTGTGTGGGTCTGTGAGAGTGGGGACTGCTCCTAGTATCCAACTAGAGGACTGGAGTGGTGCACCGAGGGGCAGGTGTGTGTGCTGCCTGGCACACATAGGCGATTCACGGGAGGAATGTGGCCCTAATGACTTATGAGTAAATGAAAAAGCACTTGAGTTTTCCACTTAGCTCTCGTTTTATAAATGAAGATCCGGGCTCAGGTCACATTTTCCTATGCCGATGTCTGAAAGCAAGGTATGCGTCTCACTTTAGCGCAGGTCGACAGTACAGGGGACAATTATTTAGGAATTGATTTGAAATCATTTATACTCCAACCAAATTCACAATGCTAATATCTTCAACCAGACATGAGTGGGGAGGAAGGGAGAGACCAGAACTAAAGAGAATGATCAGCACGGTTTTAACATAGGTACGAGGATGGAAGAAAGGCAGGACACCTCTTGTAGGCCAGGTGAGTGCTTGGTCAAGGGTCGGGATCAGGGCCAAAGGGGGGCAGACTGGAAGATGGACAATAAAGCGGGAGGAGTAAGTGGAGTGCCACCCAGGGATTTTGCTAGAAACTGGGGTGTGGTTGACCTTGGGTTTGGCGTAGGGGTCACTTGGCACCAACACACCTTCTTCAGGCACATCCTTTATGTGAAGCTCCTGACTGTGCCCCTTACTGCCATCTGGGTGTCTCCCAAGGCTGGCATCCCAGCCTTCAGGAGTAGCACGGAGCACAAGGAGCTTCCCATGGAAGGTATACCATGGCCCGGTCAGTGTGATCATTCCTGTCCCCATTTCCCCAACTCTCTAGCTCACTCTCCCTCTATCTCATTCCCTCTCCCTTCTCTCTTCCCTCCTTCTCTTCTCCCTTCTCTCTCTTTTTTTCCAGGGTCTTCTGAGTCCCTCTTTTTCTTTCCCCATTGATCTGTCCTTTCCTTTCACCTGTGTTCATTTTCCATCATTGCCATGAATACGAAGCAATGCCTCCCAATTTCCAGATGCCAGAGATACAGAGATGAAAAAGTCAGGGTCCCCCAAATGTGGAGCCACTTGCAGGGGAGACAGACAAATGCTCTGCAAAGTTAGAAGGAGGCTCAAGGTGCAGTGGGAGCACTGAGGAGGGAGAGGTTATTAAATCAGTGGGTACTGGGAAGGGGGTAGGGAGAGTTACAAAGAGGAACAGAGGCTTGAGATGGGCACTGACCAATGATGGGGAGTTCACGGTTGGACGGGCGCCTTCCAGGGAAAAGGAACAGCATGGGCCTGAAGCTTGGAGGCAGAGAGACCATGGTGGGTCCATGTACCTGGATCTCAGGGATGTGGACTTGGTGGGAAGTCACTGATCATGGAAGCTTGTTCCATACTCTGAGCAAAAGCATTCCCTAGAAGTTCAGCTTCCTGGCCAGGAGGAATTTGGGGGAGAGCCCCCCCCACCTCCACTTCCCAGTTGGAGGGAGCTGATGCGCTGTGAACAGACAGGAAATAGGGGCCAGATAGTGGAACACCTGGAGCTCACTGCTGGGCCCTGCTCACCTTGTCCTGTCCTGCTGTCCTTGGGGCTGTTGGCTGTGGGGAGGAAGGGAGGCAGAGGGAGCTGCGGGGAAGAAATAGTTTCAGCTATCTCTTAGCTGCTGAGAATTCACTGGGCCTGTCTGCTGGCCCATTGGTCATTCAGGGTAAGGCCGGGGCAGATTTTCAAGGGGGTGGGGGAAGAAATCACTTTTCTAAAAAGGAAGATGTTAACTCCTTGTGTGTCAAGCTTCATGCGCAACCGGCTTCTGGCAACCCTGAGTGGTTCCCGTGAGGCCTTGCCCTGCCCCGGTGCTTTCATGGTGAAATAACTGGCAGCTTATTGCAGCCCAGGCTGGGGCCCAGCCAGGCTGCATTGAGGTCTGTGGCTCCCTGTGAAGCAGGACCCAGGCAGAGGTCCTTAGTGAGCCACAGAAGGGCTTCGACGTGGACCAGGCCACTGGCTCAGGGTCACTACGACAGGCTTGGAACCCCGCGGTCCTCCCCCATGCCGGTGCCGGGCCCCTTCCCCACGGTGCGTCCAGGAGGGGCTCTCCTCTCCCCCAGTGCCACAAGGGCCGGTCTTCCCACAATGTCCTTGGACTGTACCCACATGACCAACTGTGCAAATCTCTGCTCAGCCTTGCAGCCCGGAGCTGAGCCAGAGGCCTCTTGACTCATTGCTGTAGCTGTTCTGGAACTTGGCACGGTTACTAGTATTCCTCAAAGTCATAATTACCACCACTTAGCCTGGGTTAGTGATCTGGAGCAGGGAGCAGCCCAGCCTGCATTGCCTCCTGCTGCCAACAGACAGACTACTGGTGATAGCTTCGTGGTTCATAATAATAATAATGATGATAATAGCTATCATTTATTGGACACTCGCTGTGGACCTGGCTCGGGGCTAGGTGTTTTACATGCGAAACAGAGCCTACTCCTGTTTCTCCCCCAATTCTCTCCACCCCCCCGCCCCCATCTTGGGTCTGGTTCATAACCGTTGATTTGCATGGCAGCTTTTATTTTCGAGCAGGGAGGGGAGAGGGTGTTCTGAGGACGAGGTTGGAGTGGATGAGATGCAATGTCTCCCATCTGGCCTCTCATGTGGTCTGGGTTGGAGCAGTTTGGTCAGCAGAAAGCCAGGAATGGACAGAATGCTTTTTTTTTTTTTTTTCCATGAGGCACCTGGTAAGATTCTGGACAAGAAATCCTGGACAGAAAGGGACAAAAGTCCAGGGAGACTTTGTGAGGCTTTAGGCCAAGCGAAGCTGCTTTGGAGGGCGACCCTCACCCCAGTTCTGCCTGGACCCCAATGGTTGGTGGCTTTGGCCACAGCCAGCTGTTGATGACCACTGTATGATGGATGGGGCAAGGGTGAGGCTTCTTGTTGTAGGTTGTGTTCTCCAGGGACAGATGCTGATAGCAAGATGTTTTGGGGATCACACCCATGGAGGAGAGGGAGCCTATGCAGGTTTGGGTGGATGAAGAAGCTCAACTACCATGCAAGCCCAAAATGCTTCTGGCTTCAGGGAGCTCCAGATGCCCCTTGGCTGATAGATGCATCATTTCAATCCTCTGTTGTCGGATGACCACCTTCCTATAGGGACACCAGTCATATTAGATTAAGGACCTGCCCTACTCCAGGATGACCTCATCTTTTTTTTTTTTATTCTTATGTTAATCCCCATACATCACATCATTAGTTTTAGATGTAGTGTTCCATGATTCATTGTTTGTGCATAACACCCAGAGCTCCATGCAGAATGTGCCCTCCTCAATACCCACCACCAGGCTAACCCATCCTCCCACCCCCCTCCCCTCTAGAACCCTCAGTTTGTTTTTCAGAGTCCATCGTCTCTCATGGTTCGTCTACCCCTCCGATTTCCCCCCCTTCATTCTTCCCCTCCTGCTACCTTCTTCTTCTTCTTTTTTTTTCTTAACATATACTGCATTATTTGTTTCAGAGGTACAGATCTGAGATTCAATAGTCTTGCACAATTCACAGTGCTTACCAGAGCACATACCCTCCCCAGTGTCTATCACCCAGTCACCCCATCCCTCCCACCCCCCCCACTCCAGCAACCCTCAGTTTGTTTCCTGCGATTAAGAATTCCTCATATCAGTGAGGTCATATGATACATGTCTTTCTCTGTTTGACTTATTTCACTCAATATAATACCCTCCAGTTCCATCCACGTCGTTGCAAATGGCAAGATCTCATTCCTTTTGATGGCTGCATAATATTCCATTGTATAGATATACCACATCTTCTTTATCCATTCACCTGTCGATGGACATCTTGGCTCTTTCCACAGTTTGGCTATTGTGGACATTGCTGCTATAAACATCGGGGTGCACGTACCCTTTCGGATCCCTACTTTTGTATCTTTGGGGTAAATACCCAGTAGTGCAATTGCTGGATCATATGGTAGCTCTATTTTCAACTTTTTGAGGAACCTCCATACTGTTTTCCAGAGTGCAGGATGACCTCATCTGAACTACATCTGCAACCACCTTTTTGGCAAATAAAGTTACCTTCTGAGGTATTGGTATTCTAGGATTTTAACACATCTTTTCAGGGATACAATTTAAGCCAGAACAGACTTATAAGACCCTACATCCTATCTACCCTCCCTGAGCCCACTACTGAATTCTTCCACTGCCCTGGGGTCCATGTGCCAGGAAAAGAAAGCTAAGCTTTGGGGTTCAGCTGCAGGGAAGGTGGCATCTTGAACCCCCCTTTGCTGGAGGACATAATTTCTCCCCAAATCAAAGGTGTTTATGGCATTATAAAGCATCATAACAGGGTCTCCCCACAGAGGCCACCTGGACTCACACTTACGACTGTCCCCCACGGTGCTTGGTACACGGCAGAGTTTGAGAATGGGAAGGGAGTCTGGAGGAAATAACCTGCCACGTAAAGTGCAGCACAGTGGTCTGGCAGGACGGGGAGTGAGCGGTGACCATCAGACCTGGCAGGGTGGTGGCCCCTGGTGACTCAGGGAGGGCGGCTTCATGCCGTAGAGGGGCTAGTCACACGTTGTGCTGTGGTGGGCTCAAGAACTGGGATGAGGGTTAAGACAATACTTTGGGGGATGTTTGCTGTGACTGAGAGAATGTAGACAACAGCCAGAGGTTAAAAAGGGGGCTGTGGGATAAAGCGAGGCTTTTTTTAATTGGGAAAACTTAAGCACGTGTGCATGCTGACAGCAAGGTCTGGGTGCGAGGGAGAGCTTGAAGGTGCAGGCAAGAGAAAGGAGGACATTTGGCTGAGGCTGGCGGGTGTTTCTACCTTTGGACCCCTCTAATCCACACCATCTGCTCTTACCTAGAGATTTAATGCCCCCTCTCCTTGCCCACATTCAATTACAGCCTGGTATCCTTGGCAGGGACACAGGGATGGGGGGTGGTGGTAGGGTCACACCTGAAGTTTTGGTCCCAGGGGAGGGCCTGGATGCCCTGTGTGCTATAGGATGATACCTTCTCCCTCCCCTGAGCCTGATACTCACAGCGGAATTTTTGTGGTTTAGTTACCAAACTTCTCTGTGATTCTGTCGATTTCTAGGCCCTCAATCAATGTTTGCTGAACGGTGAATGAATGGATGGATCCCAAGGACAGGGTTACCGTGGAGCTCCCAAGCATTTATCTTGAATCTGGAAAATGCAAGAAAAATTGGGCCATCTGTTTCTGTATTATATCAGGATAGCAAAAAGCCACAGAACTTAACTGTAGCCAACTCAATCATGTGTGACAACCTGGCAGTAACGCAGGATGCCTTTGTGTAAAACACTGTGTGTGTGTGTGTGTGTGTGCGCGCGTGAGTGTATCTGCAAGAGCTGGATGTGACTGCATATAAAATCACATGTGTGCAAGAGTGTGCATATCTGAGTGTGTGTGTTACTGGCCGTGTGAGCCTGCATTGGTGTGGTTGTGTGTCTCTAAGTGAGCAGATAGATGCAGGAGCATGTGTGTCTGTGAGGATATGTGAGTCCACGTGCACACGCACAGCAAGACAGGCTCAGATGAGCAGGTGCACCACAAATTGCCGTCTGGTTGTGTCCATACATTATGTCGCCCTGAAAAATCTCTTGTTACCGAGCTCATGGTGTCCAAATGTAGCTGAGAACTAGTCTACCTTGCTCCTTCGGCCCGAGCTGAGCTGAGCCATGTGAATTGGTTAAAAACCAGAATGATCAAATACTCAGGAAGATAGGCAACCATTACTGCACAGGGTAGCTAGTAATTAAAGCGGGTTTACCTCCCACCCAGTACGAGCATTGTTTCATCGACCAGTGCTTCCATAAGAATATTCTGTGATGATGAAAATGTTCTATGTCTGCACTGTGTTTGGCCGGTCACAATGCTGGCCACGTGTTAAATACTTGACATGTGGCCCCTGGGTTGGAGCAACTGAATTTGTAATTTTCAGTACTTTTAATTAATTTAAATTTAAATTTAAATCGCCACATGTGGCTAGTGGCTGCAGGATGGGACAGCGCAGATCCGGGCCCTGTGTTGCAGGCTTTTCTCTCTGCACTGTGTCCCCAGAGCGTAGCCTCGGCCTGACACGGAGAGGGTGCCCAGGCAGTCAGGGCAGGCCTTTGGGGATTTGCATGAATGAAGAAAATAATGGAAATTTGATATAATACATGGAAAAAATAAATGAGTGCTTCTGAAGTGTTGGATAAATATCTTCCCTAAAGAGGTACACACTATCTTTACGGTGGAGTTTATCCTAAGGGTTTATTAAGACTTGGCCATTTTTTTTTCTTTCTCTCTCTCTCCCTCAGCCTAGCGTGAGTCAACCTCAGACTCACATTTGCACGAGGTATGAATTTCTCCCCAGTGGGGGCTCAGTTGGTGATATAATGAAGCCACTGTCACCTCTGCCCCCACCTTTGTGTGCCCGTGTGAGCTTGCTGTCTCAAAGCCCCGGTTGTTCAAAAGACCCTCCATCTCCAAGTGCACATCAGGGAAACTACAGAAGCTCTGCATTAGAAAGGCACTCAGCAGCTACTCCATCTATTCCTAGAAGCCCACCATTCTAAGCTCATCTCACCAGTAGCTCATGGTCGGATGGAGGAAGTGTGCAAGTTCCTGCTGATTTGGCAGCCTTGTCCCTCTGCCCACTGAGAAGGAACATGAAGTCTTCCAGAAGTCCTCCACCTCTTTCCCATTGGCTGCTGTTTTTCTGCCATTGTGCAGCTGGTGTTGCTCAATGTAAGCGCACGATCCCAAGTGTGTCACCTCTCGCGAACCCTTTGTGCCTCAGTTACTTCACCTACAAAACGGCAGTGATGTTAGGACCCATGGTACCCACATCACGGGGTTGTCAGGACACACAAATGAACTAATGTGCATAAAGTACTTAGAAGAGTCCCTAACATGGAGTAAGCTCTAAATAGATGATAATTATCAATTTCAGCATTATTATTTTTAATCATTATTTCATCTTGTCAGAATCGGATGATTGCCCAGTCAGTGGAGATTGTTTATTTTCAGAAACTATTGATGACTATTTTTTTTTTTACCTTAAATAAGAAATTGTGAAGTCAGTACTCATGGCACTTTATAAATATCTTTAACCACCATACCTATAATTAATTCTATAAATCAATAGTTTCTATATTTCTAAAAATCATGGACTCCTTATTTAATGGAAGCTCAAAATGTAAAACACATATAAATGGAGCTTCTCTAGGTGAAGGGAAAGTGGGCTTAAAGACCCTCCCTGACCAAGCTGTCCTTCCATGGGTTTCTTGGAAGCCATGGACTCCAGGATTATTCTTATAACCAAGATAATGGTGCTCGAGGTAAAGTCATCTACATCTTCAATCCTCTTCACATTGGGGTCAGGAGACATGTGCTGTTTCGTTAGTTACTGTAAGTATGCGAAGTGAGGATATCAGTTGACTCCATTTTAATGTTTTCCTTCCTCCCAATCTGGAACCTTCACCCATTGTCTTTGGTTGACTTGCACCCAAACCCTTCCTTAATCTCCTTATATAGATAGACTCTTCATTTCTGATATCCAAAGCTCTTCTTGTAGGGAATTTATGGACACTCCCTAGAGATGCTGCTACCCCTGGTGTTTTAATGTTTCACGTCTCCCCACTCTACCCTGAGTTTTTGAACCCAGGGGTCAGTGCTGGGGTCTTCTTATCTTTCCTGCAGCCCGCTGAAAGTCGCTCAAAGTCGGCACTCAATAAGTATTTGCTGAAGAAGACGCTGCCTTAGGAAAGAGCAAGAAATTTGGAGTCAGAAGACTGGAGTTAAGTCTTGGTTCAACCATGTGACCGGGCAAGTCCACCTACCCTCTCCGAGCCTCAGTATTCTCACCTGCAAAGTACGAAAGTGTGTCTCCTGGAAGGCCGGTGTGAGGAGTGAGCCAGGGGAGACAGGAAGCTCTTCGTAAACTGTAAAGGGACGGATGTATGATGTGCGTGAGAGGATTGTTGTTACTCTATCTGCAGGGGGCAACTTTGGCCTGGTAAGCCTTCTGGGCTCCCTTCTGGGGCTGAACAACAGGGATGGACTCATTTGTAGAAAACATTTGCTAATTATTGTCTGGTTTGAATAATTATCGAGGGATCCTGGAAACAGCCCTTCCCACGGATCAAACTGTCACATCTGTAGCCGACCTTTAAGTAATCTGAGTGGGGGTAATTACAAAGGGCTGGTTTTCTCTCAATATAGCTGTTCCCCAGCTAAAGGTCAACTCGAGGGAGCACAGTTTGATAATTGCAAGCAGTTTGATAATGAATTAGGGCACATATTCCCAGGGGTGCAGTCAGTGGTTTCCTCTTACAAAGACCAGAATGTGGATGCCCTGATGGGGAGAACCTCAAGGTTCCCACTTTATCCAGGCCTGACATGAGATCATTCATGGGAAGGTAACTGTGGTAGAGACTTGTACGGAGGGTGGGGTTAGTTCTTCCACGCCTGGGCCCCCCGAGGCCTGTGAATTCCAGTGCTCTGCTGTGGTCTACCGTTTGTGTCCTAGCTGCGTGCCTCATCTCCCTAGGGGGAGCTTTTCCTCCCTAATGACTGAGACCCCAAAACTAAAACATCAGAAAGTATAAAATCAGAGAGGACCAGGATTCTTTGTGGGGGACTTTGGACAAATCACTTTCTTCATCGAGTTCAAGTGTCCTTACCAATAAAACAGAGCTTGTGACTGTCCTGCCCACCAAGATAGGTCAGAGGAAGATCCAATAAAGAAATACATGGGAAAGCACTTTGCAAGCCTCAAAGTACTCTGTAAATGCTAGAGGTCAAGACAAACTCATTTTGTGCTCTCTCTTTAGCTTGGTTTTAAGCTTATCTGGGGTGGGCCTTATACTTCCCTTGCAACTGTCTCCTCTCCTCACCAGGTGCTTAAATTCAATAAAAATTTGAGAGAAGTGAACTGAGATAAAAGAGGGAGACTAGGAGAACTAAACTGAAGGAAGGTGACAGCTCTGCAGAATGTGAGGCCTGATCAGTGGCTACACTGTGTGAGTCAGAGGTCTTATCTTCCCTTTTCTTCGTAAGACTCATGCTTCACTCCCACCCCTTCTGCTCCCATCCCCGGGCTCCCTCTTAAATCTGTATCTTAGGTCCAGACAAATTTCTCCTTGGCCTGGAGTTTCCCAGTCCTATCACTTACGGTACCCGGAAAGGTGCTCCCTCCTTTTGGCTGAGCAGCGATCATGTTTAGTAGAGTTGGGCTGCAATATCCCCTTTGCCAGTAGGTGTCACCACTGAGCACACACACCGCTCATTCTTTCTACATCTGTTTGTTGAGGCTCCTTTGAGCTAGGCCCTCATCTAGGCATCCAAACGACATCCCTGCCTTCAGGAGTAAGGACAATAGCTAAATAAACACTTAATACCGAATGTAATGTCAGGTAATGATGAATGCTATGGAGAACGGGCAGGTTAAGGGTGGGGGCTGCATGGAGAGTGAGGGCTATTTCAGATAAAGTGAAGGAAGGTGATACAAAAATATCCTCAGGCCACAGACTGTGTGTCTACCCATTCATGTGTTTAAGGCATTTTACCTTAAATGGTGGTTGTTTTTTTTTTTTTTAAAGATTTTATTTATTTATTTGAAAGAGAGAGAATGAGAGAGACAGAGAGACATGAGAGTGGGGAGGGTCAGAGGGAGAAGCAGACCCCTTGCTGAGCAGGGAGCCCGATGCGGGACTCGATCCCGGGACTCCAGGATCATGACCTGAGCCGAAGGCAGTCGCTTAACCAACTGAGCCACCCAGGCGCCCTGGTTTTTTTTTTTTTTTTCTTTCTATTACTAAATTGACCTCTGGTCTCTGAATCCTCATTTCAGAGAGCTTGGGGGTGGAGATCACTCTCAATCTTCCTTAGGGATCCCCACTCAAAGGGAAGAGTTTCAATACTGGGCTCTTAGGCAGAGCCAAAGCACTGGGAGGGAGAGTAAGGGAATTGGCCTCTTGTGCCGAGTCATTTGTCCCCACGGCACCCTATGACTTCCTATAGGGTCTAGTGGCCTTCCGTTACTTCTGCATCCTGCTTGAAGTGGGAGAATGATTTAAGGGCTCTTCACAGTTCTGTCTGCCTGAGCGACCCCCCCAGAGGGCATGAGAATGGGTTCTCTCCCATTCTCCCTTATGTCTCTCTCCTCCCTGCCCTGGGGGTGGGGGGGTTGGGCTGGGGATGGGTAGAAAGTGAACCCCAGTTCTCCCCAGCTTCTGGACACTTCTCCAGGCCTGAGAAATCCCCTCTCCCCGTGAAACAAAAAAGCAGAGAGATTTGCAGGCTATTTCTGGTTTTTGCCCTGCTGCCTCTCTCCCAAGGCAGTGAGCACAGTGCTGACGACTGGCTTGGGGGTGGGAGTGAGCGGGGAAAACACAGGGGAGCAAAAGCACAGATTGGAGAGATTCGTATCTCAAAATATCATCTCAGCCACACCTGTGGAAGAAATCCCAGCCTTACTTCCCTACTCCCGGAAGTTCAGTGCTTTGCGTGTTCGGTGTACTTAAAACAAGGGTCACCAGACTCCTGTGTGTTTGCGCCCACACGCTTGTTCCCATCCACACCTGCGTCCTCTAAGGTGAGTAGGGTTTCTTCTAGTTCAAGTGTGGGAAACTATGAAGTAGTATTAATAGTCCCCACCCCCACCCCCAAATGAGCAGTGATGCTGTCAGGCAAAAGGCAACAAAAAGCATTTCATTAGCTTTCGGGTGACTTGGAAACTCTTGTCTAAAAATATGGATAAGCAGGAGTGTGAAGGAGTGTGTAGGAGGGCTGTCCCCACAGTTCTCCACAGTTAGGACAACTAGGGCCACTTGTGGGAAATGTGCCAAAATGTCCCTGTTTAGAGCCTCTTTTAAAATAAGCTCCCCTCCCACCCCGAGGTTTACAGGAAACTTCGCAGCAGATGTGGGCAATTTTCCCCAAGCCCTTGGAATGGAAGACAAAGGAAGCTGAGTGACAGGGCATCAGAATGTGGAGAGAGGGATTGCCGGGCAGGCCGGACCAATTAGCTGCCTTCCGCCCCTCGGCTCTCTGCGGTGGTCTCTGAGAATTTAGTGGGGAGGTGAGGGGAGCCGGTGGGCCCTGGCGTGCTTGACACCCAATTAGTGCTCACTCACCAGCTGACCGGCCACAGCTGCAAGAGCAGAGGGTGCTAATTGGATGCTCAAGCCCCGACGCCTCTCCATCCGCCCAGCCCGGCCTTGTCCAGGCCCTGGCTTTCCGGAACGAGCTCCTGTCCCTGATTCTATCACCAGCTCATCCTCCCTCGGAAAATGCCATTCCTTTCAAGTAGAAACAGATGAGCTGGCCTGCAGCTTCTGCCAGGATTCTTGAAGAGCCCAAGACAGGACCGACGCAAGGTCAGTGTGGGATAACGTGAGGGCCTGTGGGCCAGGAGGCCTTGCGGTCCTCGGGTTCTCGGGGGTGTTAGAAAAGCACCGAGGTGGGAGACGGGGAGCCTTGCCATTGTCTGTCGCACCTTTCCGTTCTTGGGCCTCAGTTTCCCCGTCTGTAGACAAGGGGGTCCAGTGAGATGCCCTGCACGTACCCTTCCTGTCCTGGTGTAGGGAGTCTCTGTACCAAGACTCCGGGGTGTCTGACAGACCCCGGGGTGAGGTGGGCTGTGAGCATCGTGGGACCCCAAGCCGTACAAGGCCTTTTTGAGCCAAATGACGCTCTGGCTCTGGATGATGAGGGCCCGAGCCTGCCTCCCAGAAGCCTGGGTTCTCCAGGACAAGTCGAGGTAGTTGGGGAACAGATACTCGTCCTGGGAATCCAGATGCTCAAATTGTTCTATTGTTTCAGTGATTCCGGGGAGATCGCAGGGTCACCGTGGGGTCACAGCGGGGTCACATGTGCTCCTTGGAAGGAGCCACGGGCCCACACCCATTCCCGTGGCCGCTCCAGATGTGTGTGCATGTGCACAGCCTCGGAGTCTGGCCTCAGTGTTCATCCAGGGTGTGACAGGTGATCCTGTGGCAGACATTCGCGACAGAGGGCCCCAAGGAGAACCCCAGTGGTAGTGTCTCCACTGCTCTGATTTCGTACTCCATCCATGGGTTAGAATTACACGTCCACACTCTTTATCATGGGACTTGGCGGGTTTTGCCACCCCAGTGGGTGGTGTGTATGGTGGTGATGAACTGGGTCAGATGACTTGCTTTGGCCACTGGGATGTGAATGGTAGTGACCGTGTGCTCTTTTGGAGCCGAGACCTTAAGATCCATCCCCGTTTCTCCTGGGACTCTTGTGCCTTTGTGACCTGCTGTGGGAAGAGCATGCTCCCCCCTGCAGCCTGGGCCGCAGAATGTGACATACCCAGGAGACCTGACCCCACCCCAAAGCCTGGGTCCAACCTGGGCCACGTGAACTCGGTCTAGAGCAGCCAAACTTAGGTCAGACCTGGAGACACAGGAATTTGAAAATAAATGTGTGTGGTGGTGAACCAGTGGGGTTTTGAGGTTGTCGTATGACAAGTAACTGGCTAATATAGCAACAGGTGAGAAACTGCCAGGAAGGGACTGGGGAAGAGCACCCAGCAGGTGTCTGGGAGCTGGGTGCCATAGAGAATGGGGCTGTCACACCATTAAGGCCGGGGAGCAGGATGCCCACGTCCCCACAGGCCAAGCATGGGCACCCATGGGCTGCCTTCTAGCACTGCCCAGGCTAACCTGAGCTCCAGAGGGACCCTACACTCTGAATGGGATTGGGCAAAAGCTCCTGAATTGTATTTTTGGAATCGCCCCAAGGTGAGGACGGAAAGGAGTGGGGGCTACTGTTAGCCAAATAAGATGCCGCGAACAAGCCTGGCAAGGGGAAGGGGCAGAAACAAAATCCCCAGGACCGCCAAGGGCGTCTGGGACGATCCTGGAGCCGTTAGGATCCCCGCCAATTGGAAAGCCTGGGCAGCAGCCCTACTCACTGCTGAGATTCGGGGATGACGCTGAAACAGAAAGTGATTCCTAATCAGTTTAACTGAACACCAGATGACTCTTTCCCGGGAGTCTGTGGCACTGAGAGAATTGCTATAATTGCAGGCACTTGGCAGAGAAATCAGGTGCCTGCCTTTAGTCCCTTAGGCGGCATACCCTTGGGGACCCCTGGTTCAGAGACCCTCCCGCTGAGACTCGGTTCCCGACCCCTCTGGGGATGTTGACCGCAGCCTGTTAGCATGTGGCTGGAATTTTGGTTAGGGGCTTTCTAACTGCAGCCTGATTTGTCCTTTAAAATATGCACAGAAATTAGGATGCCCATGGAATTCTGATTCTAGCCTTTCTTTGTGCTTGGAGAGACCGGGCTTCTGCCTTTGCCCAGGGAAGGCTGTAGAATGTGCCACGTGAGGGCACTTCTGTGGCTTTGCAGGAGTTTCAGTGACGCAGGGAGAGATGGCCACCTGGCCTCGATGTCAGCAGTCTGGGCTCTGGTCAGGGCTCTGCTACCACCTCCATGCAACCTTGGGCAAGTCTGGTCATCCTGTTGAGTGTCAGTTTCACTCTTCATGACTTGGGGAGAATAAAAACCAGCCTCAGATGGGTGTTGTGAAGACCAAATGAGATAATGCAAGTAAATGCTTATCACCCTGTCTGGCACCTGATGCCATGGCTGTGGTATGTGGGACCAACCCGGTAGCTTCTATTATCACTATTGTTAATCAGAGCAAAGTGCTTAGCATATAGCGAGTCCTCCATCAGTGGTAGACTGCTGTGGTTGTCGTGATGATTGTTAAAACATCCCGATCATGTACATCTCGTGTCTGAAATCCTTCGCTCATCCTCAAGCCCTCGGAAGTCGTTTTCAAACTGCATTGCTTGCTGCCCCGGGAGTTCCCAGGCTGGGTACTTGTCTGTTTGATGTTCAGGAACTGAGTTAGCAGTCCAAGATCACCCAGATATGAAGTTACACAGCAGGAAGTCCAACCCAGTTCCCAGTGCACTCCTTGTCCAGGCACGTGGGACTTCCGTCACGTCTTCCTAGGACTACTTTGGCACCTTTATATTCATGTTGCACTGCGCAAATCATTCCCCCTCCCTGGCAACCTTTTTCCACTTCTCTGCTTGCCCAAAAATCCTCCTGGTCTTGGAAAAGCTTCCTGAGCTCCTCAGGCAGTCCCAGCTTCACTGTTGGGTGTCTCCCTGTTGGAGCCTGACCCTGGCTTGCCTTGAGCTGTGACCCCCTCCCCGGGGCCCCAGGCCTAGCCTCCTCCCCATTATCCAAACCTTATCAGTGACTAGTGCAGGACGAGTGGGAAATGAGCCAAACAGAGGCTGATCCTAGGCTGGTTATAAATGCATCAGGAGGCTTCGACCAGGCCGCCTCATCCCTGCATCTGCCACACCCTGAGCTCATACTCGTGAGAAGAGAGAAGGCAGGGCAGCCTGAGTCCTACAGGAACCCAAGTCCGGGCCTGGGATCCTGGCCATGTCTGCACATATTAGCTGTACATGAAGCACCACGGTGAGATTGTCAAATATGATCCAGGCTGGTCCAGGGAAATTCAGATCTCAGATAAACTTTTTTTTTTTTTTTTAGTATGAGAATGTTTCATGAAATGTTTGGGACTTAAACTAAAAATTATTTGTTTATTTTTTAATCTGAAATTCAGATTTAACTAGGTGTCCTGTATTTTTATTTGCTAAATCTGCCAACTCTACAGCCTATGGACAACTATGCGCGCCCTCCTGAGACAGGGGTCCTAGGCGTGTCAGCAGACAGGGTCTCTGAGACAGCTTCCCAGGCCACATCTATACACACTAGCTCTGGGCGTGTATCCACATGGGCCAACTAGTTTTCTAATACTATATTTCGTAGGTTCTGTGAGATCCACTGCTTCCTATTTTAGTGTCTATATGCTCAGGACCCATCTTGTGACCTTAAAATCGTTGTTCTTCTGGCAGGGACGGTGGTATACACCACTGAACACACGTGATCTTTGTGGGGGTGCTGGGAGGCCTGACCAGGCACCAACAGCCAGTGCCCTGATGGGTCCGACAACAAAATGCTCATGGCCATTTGAGGAAGGGGATAAGTCTTGTTTATTATCTGAAAACCTTCTTTTGACACCTCTGGAAAGATCAAGGAAGAGCCAGCATCACAAGTCTAAAGCAAGTATCAGTAGCTCAGAAGAAAATCTCAGAGATGCTGGGGGCGTGCTCTTTGAGGAAAGGCAGTGTCCTCTATACTTGGTGTCTCAGAGGATGACACTGTGTGGGAAACATGGACATTGAAGGCTCTGAGTTGAAACATGATCCAGAAGAAACCTGCAGGTGTGGACCCTGACTAGGTTAGGAATACCGTCAGCAATTCATTGCATTTAAAATATTCCTTGTGGGGCACCTGGGTGGCTCAGTTGGTTAAGCTTCAGACTCTTGGTTTCAGCTCAGGTCATGATCTTAGGGTGGTGAGATGGACCCCCACATTGTGGGGCTCCACACTCAGCAAGGAGTCTGCTTGAGATTCTCTCTCTCTCTCCCTCTACACCCTCCCACTCATGTGCTCTCTTTCATGCTCTCTCTCCCTCTCTAATGAACAAATACAATCTTCAAAAAAATAAAATATTCTTTGCACTTATAATATCCCATGATATATAACCATGATGAAATAAGTACTAAAGAACATTTCCAGTAATTATAAAGTAAAAATCTAAGTGATGAGTAAGCACTGGGTCACAGAAACATTTTCTTTCTTAGTAGTAAATAAACAATGATTCCCTTTATGATCTGTGGCATCCCAGATTGGGGGAAACACAGGTAGCTGAATTCAGTTAAACTAGTGGTCTGTTAGCCTAGACTAATGAACTTAAATTTCAAGGTACCCAGGAGGTCATGAACCTTTCCGTGGCGAGATGGCTCCTGCTGGTGACAGGTCTTGATCGATGGTCATGTTTCAGGATAATCCCTTCTTTGTATGGAGACAGTACAGAGGGGGAGCCAGTGACATTTTAGGAGGGGCCGTTATGTGGGAGTGTTCTGAGCATTGCAAGATGTTTAGCATCCTTGCCTACTACCATGTTCTGTTCTGCGTCCCAGTCATTATAACCACAGACAAAATCCCAGAGTCCCCGTATGTTTCAGACGCCCCCTTGGGAGCAGGACCACTCCTGATGAGTCCGCTGGGCTACAGGATATAGGTGGTTTGATGGGGCCCCACTGCCTGTTGATACACAGCCCTACCTCCTACCCCCACCCCACCCCCCTCCCCCTTCCCCCTACCCCCCAACTCCCTCCCTGCTGGAGGTGGATCCTCATCTTACAAGAAGCCACAGCACGGGCAGGATTATTCCAGTCTGGGGTGTGTGCCCAGCCCTGGTCCGGAGGGGTTGGGGCCCCAGCCGTGGACATTTCTGCCTCCCCTGTCAGGCCCAAGGCAACCTTCCTCTGCCCTGTGTCCTCCTTCCAGGAGCATTTTCTCTGTATTCCTAAAGGCAGCCTCAGAGAGAGAGGCACGTCATCAACTCCTTTTCATTTACATGGGGATTACTGGAGACCAGAAAAGTGCTTTAAAATGATATAATGTCTCTGCACCTCATCAAACCCTTCCCCTTCCACCAATTTCTGCCTGATTTACAGTTAATATTGCACACTCCCATCACCCTGCCGGAGAAGCAGTGATTATTTCTCCATTGCCATAAAGAATGTAAAGGAGATGGGGAAAAATCAGGTGAATTCAGAGAAAGTTTAGTGTAAAAAAAAAAAAAGTGCTGGGGGAGGGGGTGTCAGGGAAGGCAGTATAATAATGGGAGCAAAAGTGTTCCTGGAACCAATTTCAGAGTCAGGCGATTCCTGCGGGCCTGGCAATGAAGTCGGCAGGTGTGGGGCCCTGGCTGCCTGAATGTTTGGGGCTGGGGCTGGGGCTGGGCAGCCCCTGATGGGGAGCCTCGCCAGAACGTTCATCCCCTGGGGGGGGGTCTGGTCTGGATAAAGGGGAGTCAGCTACCCCGAGAGGGTGAGAGCACCACCTGTCCTTCCCCCTTCCCCTGGACAAGAAGGCCTGGGGAGCATGTGGGCTCCTGTCTCTGAGACACAGAGATGGCTCTGGATCCAGGGTTCCTGGACAGGCGTCTGTTTATGCTGCTTGTTTTAGCTGCACACTAACAGCCTAATGTGTGCGGGGTCTGGGCTCCAATCCTGGCTCTGACACGTTCTGCTGTGAGAGCTCAGCAGTCGCTCCCCTCCCTGAGCAGACTCCCATCCTCTGTCGAAGGGGATGAACTGGCCCGTGCTAAGCGCTACAACAAGCCCCTCTGACCATCTTTACCACCATCACTCAGTCAGTGCTCAGCAGTCACCATCCTTGAGGGCAAGTGTGCGCGTGACCATATTCTTCCAAGGGTGCTGTTGGTGGACCTTGGCTAATTTTCCCATGAAGGAGCTGAGTATCATTTGTGATTCTTCAGAGGAAAGAGATGCTCTGTCTCCCACATTATCCATCAGCCAAAAGAAATGATGGAATCCATTGGATTTATTTACTGTGTTAACCTAGTATTTCAGTTAACTGTTGCTACGTAGCACTCTGCCCCAAAACTTGATGACTTACAACACAACCATTTTATTTTGTGCTTGTGATGTTGTAGTTTGGGCAGGGCTTGGTGGGGAGGGCTCATCTTTGTTCCATGTGGCTTCAGCAGAGGGCTGGCTGGCACAGCTCAATTTGGGTCCTAAGGTCTGGGGTCTGGGTTCTCATTGTTGTCTGAGTTCCTCTGTTCTCCAAGTGGTCTCTCCAGGTGCTTAACTCAGGTATCCTCACAGCAGCAAGATGGCCTCAGGACAGTCAGGCTGGCTACATGGTGGCTGGCTTTCCCCCCAGAGCACAAAAGAATGGAAGCCACCATCCGCCATGACTTCTTCGCGCCTGGGCTTGGGATTGGCACAGTATTGCTTCCGCAACATTCTACTGGTTGAAACATGTCCCAGGGCCAGCCCAGAATCAGGAGGAGGTGGGGACCCAAGAGCATGAAAACCAAGTGGTTCATTGCAGATCATGCAAGTCACAGTCTCCCACACCCAGGGCTTTCGCAACACTACTTGTTCCTTCTTCCATAATAGTTTGGCTTTGAATTTTTACTTCTATGCTTACCCCTTATTACACGTGGATCTTTATTGCAAGTGACCTCAAATCAAATCTTTTTCTTTCTTTCTTTCTTTCTTTCTTTCTTTCTTTCTTTCTTTCTTTCTTTCTTTCTTTCTTTCTTTCTTTCTTTCTTTCTTTCTTTCTTTCTTCTTTCTTTCAATTAAGCAGGAGAGCAATAAGGAAGCATGGCTATTCCATGGTCACGCCTGTCTGCCTGTCTTCTTGCTTCTGTGGCTGGCCACTGGATCTCTGTCTCTAGGTGTGTCTTCTTATGTTCCTATCTCTGCACCTCTCTTCTTTGTCTCCGTGAGGCTGTTTCTATCTCTTTGCTTCTGTCTCTCTCTCTCCATCTCTCTCTCTTCTGGGTATATTTTTCTTTGGTTTTACATCTGTTGGTCCCTCTCTCTCCCTATGAATCTCCTGCCTTTTCTCCTGATCCCTGCCATCACCATTTTAGCCAGAGACTTAGTGCTGTGATTGTTATAAAATGTGGCCTACTTGCTGGTGGTGTCAGAGAACCTCACGTCTGATCTTTGGCCGGTAATCAGGGATTTCCTGAGTAGGAGAGGCCCAGCCTGCCCACGGGGTATTGCCTAATGCAGAGAAGGCATCTAGAGATTTCTCTTCTTCCTCTCGGGTCAGCACCTGGCCTCTGGAGCCTGAGAACCATCTTGACCCCATAGCCTTGCCAAGCCAGGGGGCGAAGTCCTCGCCCTTAGGGCTCTCTCTTGGGAAGCGAGGGATGGAGAGGCAGATCGGGGCAGGCCTGGGATGTGATGAGGGAAGTGGAGACAGAGCTCTATGGCCCAACTTCTGGCTCTATGGCTGTAAAAGGGAGGGGTTGTTTGGTTAGAGGAAGAGAGGTGTGCCCACTTTTGCAGGACAGTCTGGGGGTAGAGGGAGCCACTAGCCTGAGCAGCTGCTGAGACAGGAAGAGGATGTTGCTGTACCTCTTCCCTGCTGTGCTGTGAGCTCCTGGAGGGTGAAGGTCTTACCTGACTCTCCTCTATACCCCAGGACCTGGGGTGTGCTGGGTGCACAGTAGGTCAGGAAATGCTGAATACCCTTACTTCCTAACAGCTCTTCAGTGGGAACCGGTGGTTTCAGGAGGCAGTGAGTTGCCCATCCCTGGGTTTATGCAAGCTGAGGCAGAACAACCACTGGGACAGGGTTTAACCAGCTGCCTATTCAGAGGACAGTACAATCCTGGGTTTCATGTTTGGAGACACTCAATTTGAGGGTAGAATGATAAACCAGAGTCTTACTGAAGCAGAGAGGGAGGGTTCGGTGCCCTCACCCCAGCCCTGAACTTGCAGTACTGGCTAAGGCCTCTCTTGCCTCTTCCTAGGCCCCCACTCTGCAGTAGCCCCTCCAGCCCCCCACCCCCCGCCCCTGGAAACTGCTGGCCGAAGTGGGTGCAGGCTGGGCAGGGGCAGGGCCGAGGCAGGGCAGGCATGCAGGCAGCCAATACTTCTTGAGCCTACTGGTGGTGGCACACCCTGCAGAGCTCCCCGGGGAAGTGACCTTCACCTGTCCTTCAGCACTGGATCACACGCAGGCTACGCCCGGGCTGTGCACAACATCCTCCAAGCTGCTGCAGGCAACTTCTCAAAGCACAAAAGCAAAGGGGGCAGTAAGTCAGGGTTTAGGGAACAAACGCATACCAATTTTTCCACTTTCAAAACTGCTTTTCTCCTGAGTTTCTGGTGATGCTGGTGCTGAATTTTGACTCTGTGAAGAAGCTGGGCTAACTCTAGGGCTTCCTGTGTTTCCGACGTGGGACCCTGAGTGGCGTTGGTGGCACAGGACAGACCCCAAGGGGTGTGTGCACTCCCGGGCGCACATCCCAGCTGCAGACACCAGTGTATAAATAAGCTGGTGTCCTGGCTTTCAAGACCACCTCCACCTGCAAGGGCAAATGCTCAAGATCACACACGCCTGCATGGTCACACACACAGCTACACCAACAAACCCATCCGTAGGCTTGGGTACATGTGAGTGCATACACCAGTGCCTGTAGGCAGGAGACGCACGCCGACGACGTCAGCTGGACGCTCATGAATGTGAATGTCTGTGCACACAAAGCAGGTGCAGAGGCACTCAGCGAAAACCACATGCAGAAGCAGGTCTGCACACCCCCTGCGAGTGTGGACCCACACACTGGTGTCCTACATGTACACATCTACACAGAGCCATCTACACAAATATTCACCTAGTGCACTGTGTTCCTGCACCTCTCCCTCCCTTCCTTCCACAAAGAGGTGCCAGATGCAGCATGGCATAGTGGTGAAGACTGCCTGGTTCGAATCTTGGGCCTGCTACTTTCTAGCTCTGTGAGACCTTGAGCAAATTAATGTCCATATGTGTCCAGTTCTTCACCTAGAAAATGAAGATAATAATAGTCCCTACCTTATGGGTCTTTAAGTTAATATGTGGAAAGCCTCAGAAGAGTGCCTGGCATGTGGTAAGCTTTCTGGGGTTGCCTCTGACTGCTCCAGGAGCTGAGGAAGAGGTCAGAGAGCACAGGGCTTGTGGCGATAAGTGTCTGGTTTGATTCCTGGCATCGTCATTTAGGCCTCTGTGACTCTGGCCTCAAACTTCATTTCTCTGTGCCTCGGTTTCCTCCCTGGTGAATGAGATTGGCAGCCTTGCCCTGACTGCCTCCTGGATCTCAGGTGGGATGCAGCTCTTTGGGAGCTAGAAAGTGGTGGTGATGCACCAGGCGAATTCACCTGCTGGAGAACGACTGTGTCCAAGACACTCCGCTGGGCCTGGTGATGGCCTAGAGGCAGCCGACACCTGCAGACTAGTGCCCCAATATCTGGTGCTCTCACTATTTGAGTCACCCATGCGGATTTAGCTCATTGTATGGGCTGAAGGCCAGTGCTGCTTGGAAGGAAAAGTATGGTGGCTCTCATCGTACATGGAAGCCCAGAAATTCAGGCAGGGAGGCATGGCTGCTGGTTCTCCTGGAGGCTCTCCTCCTCTTCTTTGGAGGGTCCTCTTCTTTTTCTCCAAAGGTGTGATTTGGGAGAGGGGCCATGGAAAATGGGAAGGAGAGGCCCACATCCGGTCAGCCAGATGAGCCAGCTCTACCAGGTGGTCCCTGGGGCCGTCTCCCCCAAGGAGCACTCCAGGGCCTTCCAGTGTCCTTAGAGGAAACTCCCAACATCTTCTCCGGGCCTTCAAGGCCTTCTGTGGGCTGTCTCTTTCCACCTCTCCTCCTCATTGACCACCTCCCCACATTCATTCTGTTCTAGCCAGGCAGAATTCTTTCAGTTCCAAGACTGCTCCTGTTTCGGGTTTTGTCCCGGCAGGTCCCTCTGCCTGGAATGTTCTTCTTCCAGACAGCATAGCTGACTCCTCACCATTCAAGGCTCAACTCCAATCAACCTCCTCCAAGAGGTCTTTCCTGCTGTTCCTCTTCCCACTCTATCCCACTGTCATGCTTTATTTCCCTTAAGTGTATTGCATTTATTACCTATTGAAATTATCTTTAAAGAATATATTTATTTATTGTCTGTCTCCAGCCCCACTCCCTGACTGGAATGTGGCTCTATGAGAGCAGGATCCTCCCAGTGTCTGGCAATGCATAGTAGATGCTCAACTAATATATGCTGTCCAGATAGCTAAATGACTGACCATTCTTACCCACTACTGTGTAATTCAGCAGTTCTCAGTGGTAGAATGTACCACTAGTGATTTGTGGTGAATAATAAAGTACCATGTCTGTGAGTGATTTATTTAAAAAAAAAAAAAAGATAAATCAGAGGAGATTCAAGGTCCTCACCATCATGCTAGTTCTCTTATGTTATCAAATTTCACCATGGTTTCTGAGTGAAAGAGACGGAGGAGCAGCAACAAAGGAAATGGGAATTGTGTCCCCAGTCCCATCTCTACTTTAGCTTTTCAGAAATAACAGCCACTGAAGTACTGCTAAGGTTAAACTCACATAATGCTTCATGTCTTGAAAATACTTATGGTCTCATCAAAATCTGGGTGTACCTATGAGATGTTGGTTTACAGGTGCATTTTTAAATATATTTGAGAAGATGAAAAGGTGAGACCCTCTGGTGTAGGAGGTGGGGTAATATCTGGAGAAACCAATCTGCAGACATGGGGGAGAAAGGAATGGTTGTTGTTGTAAGCCACTAAAATGTGCGGGCTCTTTGTTATGCGACATTATCCTAGCAATAGCTGACTAATATACTGGGCACATGAATCAAAGTGCTGTGTTAGTAAGAAAGCTCTTGGCTAAATGTCTGTGATCTGTGGTCCAGGGCACCATGCTGGGTGGGGTGACCCTGATCATATTGGTGGTGTTGGACTCTTTATTTGTCCACCCTTTTATTTTTCAGTAAGTTCCAGTCCTAGTCCAAGGCCTGATTGGCGCTTAAAACTGATTGCTGAAATAATGACAGAGGAAATGAATGAGTAGCAGGCCTGAATCTTGGTCCATAAAGTCAGCTGTACAAGAAGTATTCCATTCTTTTGTTTTTTTATTGGAGTATAATTGACATATAACATTAGTTTCAGGTGTGCAACATAATGATTGGCATTGGTATATACTGCAAAATGATCATCACAGTAAGTCTAGTTAACTTCCATCACCATGTATGGTTACAATCTTTTTTCTAGTGTTGAGAACTTTTAAGATCTACTCTCTTAGCAACGTTCAAATATGCAGTACGGTATGATTAATTATAGTTACCATGCTGTATACATTTCTTATTTTAAACAATCAGATTAATTTTTTATAAAGATTTTATTTATTTATTTTTGAGAGAGAAAGAGAGAGAGAGTGGGGGAGGGAGAGGGACAAGCAGACTCCCTGCTGAGCACAGAGCCAGACGCAGGGCTCGATCTCAGGACCCTGAGATCATGACCTGAGCCAATATCAAGAGTTGGATGCCTAACCAACTGAGCCACCCAGGTGCCCCCAATCAGATTAATTTCTAATCTGAGCCCTTTCCCTGGGACTGTGACTAGGAGGAGCCTGGGGGTTAGTCAAGCTCTACAAGAGAAGCCCATCTTCTCTTCCATTTAATTCCTTGCCTCCAAGGGCATCAATGGCCCAGTGGAAGGAACATGGCACTTGGGTCAGGATGACCTGGGTCAGATTCTATTGGGTACTTCCCAGTTATGTGACCTCAGATAATCTATCCATTTGAATCTCAGTGTCCTCTTCTGTAATATGGGACTAATATTTCCTTCTTCCAGGGGTGCTTGTAGGGCTCAGTGGGATGACAAAAGTCTTCTAGGGCAGTGCATGTCACAGGAAATGGGTCCAGAAATGACTGCCCTTTGGCCCCCTAAGGTGTCAACGAGGTCACATCGTCTCTACAAAAGTAGAGAGAACCTCCAACTACAATGATCATCAACTTATGGCCACTCTTATTGGATCTATGACCTCCCCTCCCTCACCCCCCATTATCTTGAAACAAATCCCAGAATCAATATATTTATTTTTCTCTTCTCCTGTATATGTTTGAAATTTTACATAATAGAAAATAACAAAGTGGGGATGGCAGGAGGTAATTTAACACAATGTGCCTCGGACTCAGCAGGACTCTAACCCCACCCTGGATGGGGAAGGACTTCCCAAACAAAGCAACAACACCAACCACAGTAAGAGAGTTAAAGATCTATATATTTCAAGAGGCAACAGAAACACGATAAAAGGCAGGCAAACTGAGAAACAAAGATTTTCCACAAGTATAAAAAGTTATTAAAAGAGTTAATATCCTTATTATATACTGAGAGCTCTGACAATTTCTCATGATAACTCTAACACTTCAATTATGAAATGGGAAAATATATAAACAATTTACAGAAGATGAAACACAATTGGTCAATGAACACGTGAAAAGATGTCCCACTTTACCAGTAATTATTTTTTTAAAAGATTTTATTTATTCATTTATGACACAGAGATAGAGCGCGCATGAGCAGGGGAAGAAGCAGAGTGAGGGGGAGAAGCAGAGTGGGAGGGAGAAGCAGGCTCCCCGTGGAGTCAGGAGCCCAATGTGGTGCTCGATCCCAGGACCCTGGGATCATGACCTGAGCCGAAGGCAGACGCTTAACCATCTGAGCCAACCAGGTGCCTCAGCTTACCAGTAATTAAAGAAATATAAATTAAGATGAAAGAGCATTTTTATCTACCAAATGAGCAAAGAGTTAAGAAATGGTAAAGCCCAGTGGCAGCAAGGATGAAGCGACACAGGACTCTCATATTCTATTGTTGGTAAATTAAATTGGCATCTCTTTTCTGGAAAACAAGTAGGGACTAGGTATAAAAACCTTAGACAACCCCCGCTCCCCATATCCTTTGGGGCTAGGACTCTGCCTCTAGGAAATATTCAGAAATTCAGGCATTCATACACAATGACATTCATTATTTATAATTGAAATTAAAAAAAGAAGAAACAACCTAAATATTCCATAGTAAGAGTCTGGCTAAATAAACTATGGTACATCCATATGATATTACATTCCATACCCATTAATAATTATATGCTCCAAGAATTATTAATGACATGGAAAAATACTTACTCTGTAATGTTAAATGAGAAAAGCAGGATACTGAACTATATACGTCATCATGCTTTGTAATCCTGATTATGAAAATAAATAAATATACATGTAGAAGGATGATCAGTGAGGCAGAATAAAAATATTGTAGGGAGATTCTGCAGTTTTTAAAAGTTGCTAGCAGATTTAAGTTCCTACCAGTCTCTGATGTTAAAGACAGAAGTCACCTTGGAAAAATGGTTCTTTGTTTTGGAGGCTCTTTAGTTACATAAATGTAGGATAAATATCCATTGAATGTTCTTGTGGGTAATACAGAGCATGGGGAGTGGATGATGAAACTGAGAAGTAAAATATTCTATTATAATTATTTTTATTTTTCAGAAAAAAAGACTTTTGTGGTCGGGTGGGTACATCGCTGAGAGAGATCTTTTTGATATTAAAGGACTTCTCCTTTCTTAGGGGAAGAACAGTGGGGAAACCTTGGTAGGAAGGTTCTAATTCATTCATTCAATAAGGAGTGATTTTCTGCTCCATGCCAGGCACTGTTGTAGACCTCAGAGCATGGTCAGTGAGGATTGAGTCCCCGTTCTCATGGGGCTCTCTCTAGTAGGGGAGACAGACAGTAAACCAGTATGATAACGTATCAGGATTGGTAAATGTTACAGAAAAGAAAGAGGGTAAAGGACTAGAGAATCATAGGGTGGGTGTTATTTTATGTGGGGTGGGGGCAGAGAAGTTCACATGGGTAGGTAACTTTTGAACAGAGATCTGGAGGAGGTGAGGGAGTGAGTGATGTGGGCATACGTTGGGAGCTTTTTGCGGGTGGTGGGGACAGCAAGGGCTCAGCCCTAGAGATGGGGATGTGTTTGGATGATGGGAAGGATAGCAGGGAGGCTGGTGTGGCCAGAATGAAGGGGAAGGGGAGGGGGAAAGGTGGGGAAGGGCAAGGGGTTGGATGATAAAGACACAACAAGAACTTTGAATTGTGTTTTAGGCAACTTTACTGAGATGTAATTTATATGCAATAAAATTTACCCGTTTTAAGATTTCATTCGATGGGTTTTGACAAATGTCTGCACCCATGTAACTACCATTGAGGTCAAGATACAGAACATTTCCATCACCCTTATCCCCTTTTGCCGTCAACACCTGCCCACCTCAGCCCTGGGCAACCACAGCTCTGCTTTTCTGTCACTGTCATTATGCACTATGCACTCTTGTCTGGCTTTGTTTCCTCAGCATATCCATTTTGAGATTCATCCATATTGTGTGTGTTAGTTATTTTGCTCCTTTTTATTGCTGAGCAGTTTTCCTTGTCGTCTGTACGCAGGGTATTTGTCCAGTCACCTGTTGATGACTTCTGGAGTTTTCTAGTTTGGGGCTCTAACGAATAAAGCTGCTTTGAACACTGTTGTTCACTGGTGGACATACTACACCCATTTCTCTTGGGTAAACCTCGGAGTGGAATTGTGGGTCATGGGGTAAGTATATGCTCAAATTTATTAGAAACGGCCAGTGTTGCCAAGTGGTTGTACCATTTTACACTTTCCCCAGCAGCATATGAGAGCGCCATTGCCCCACATCCTCACCAACACTGGTGTGGTGAGTCTTTAATTGTGCCATTCAGTGGGTGTGTAGGGGTATCTCATGTTTTACTTTGCTAGTAGCAAAGTAAACAAAACCTCAGGCAGCTTAAGTTCCCTGAACTTTGGTTTCTTGTCTGTAAAATGGGAATAATAATTATTCCTCCCTCACAGTGATGCTGTGAGGATTCAGTGTCGTGGTGGAGATGGAGTAATAGCTCAGTACTGGGCAAGTGGCCAATGCTCAGTAGAGAAGAGCTAGTTATGTCATTCCATGCCCCCAAACACAGCCACCTCTCATTTGTCATGAACCTTCTACCATGTTCTTGGAGCCTACTGATCCCCCCCTTGGTGAGAGTTCTTGCTCTTGTGTCCCCCATCCCTGTCCCCTGACCTCTAAACCCTGAAAAAGGAAGCTTCCAAGTCACTAAATATCCTGATAATGTCTGTGGGGGGCTCACCTTCTCTACCAAGTACCTCTTCAGGGCATTTTTCCAATGAATGTGGTTTTTGCCCGAGAAGAATTTGGGAACCGCTATTAAGATAATAAATATTTTTCAGTCATCTAATTCTGCTAGTTCTCATAGGAGTGAGGGCTCTCCCAAGGACAGGTGGGGTAGCCGGCAGAGGCTTGGATCCAGAGGGGCCTTGAAGGAGAAGGACCTGTGTCCGCCCTCCTGGCTGCCTCCACCCAGGAGCCGTGACGATCTCCGCCCCAGCTCCGCTCATGTTTCCTCAAGGAGATCTTGAATATTTATCATGTATTAGGTGAAAAAAGAAGTGGAACAGGAGGAAATTGTGTTACTGCATATGAAATTTGCCTGAAAAGTTTCCACTTTCCTCTAGTTGGAAAATAGTTTTGATTTGAAATATGAAGCTTCTCTCCAACTTATTATCTCAGAGACGAGACTGGAAAATGATGCTCCTCAGGCTTCAGGTGGATGCGCCGGAGGTGGTGGGCGTTTCCGGACACTGGGAATTGTCTGTAGAAATTGCCCCGCGCGCGTCAAAATTGTAAATTTCCTTTTTCTTCTCTTGCTGCTCCCCGCACCCAAATTTGCCAGAAGCTGACAGGCAGGAGCAAGCGGAGGGGAGAATCTGGCAGGAGGCAGCAGGGTCCCTGTGTCAGATAGAACACCCAGGCTGTTTGTCCTGGACACACATTTGCAAGCAGCTAGCCTTTACTCTATCTCATTCCGTTCCAGGATGGGAAGGATGCCACAGATGCCAATTCCCTCCGAGCAGATATCTGTGCTTTTCTGGGTCATTCTTCCGTTGAGACTCAGAAGACAGCTGTGGATCCATGCTCCAGAAAAGCACACACACACACCAACTTGTGCGCTCACCTTGAGGGGGGAGTTGTGGATTCCCCAAACTTAATCTGGGGTAAAGAACATACTGTCGTGACGTTAAAAACGCCACAACAAAATCATGACCATTTTTTTTTAATTTTTAAATTTTTTTTTAAGATTTCATTTATTTATTTGACAGAGGGAGACACAGCGAGAGAGGGAACACAAGCAGGGGGAGTGAGAGAGGGAGAAGCAGGCTTCCTGCGGAGCAGGGAGCCAGATGCGGGGCTCGATCCCAGGACCCTGGGATCATGACCTGAGCCGAAGGCAGACGCTTAACGCCTGAGCCACCCAGGTGCCCCTCATGACCATTTATTGAGCACTTAGGTGCCAGTCACTACACTAAGCATCTTGTAAAGGCGTGAACACGAGTAGAGGTGCTTAGCATGGTGCCTGGCCCACAGTAGGTGCTCTCACAATTGCAATTCTCACGCTCTCCTCACAAACAGCCCTTGTTGCTGTTGTTATCCCTATATTATAGATGAGATTCCTGAGGCTCAGAAGCAAAGTGATTTGCCAAATGTCACCAGCAGCAAGCAGCAGGAATAAAGTCTTTTTTTTTTTTAAAGATTTTATTTATTTATTTGAGAGAGAGAACGAGAGACAGCACAAGAGGGAAGAGGGTCAGAGGGAGAAGCAGACCCCCCACTGAGCAGGGAGCCCGATGTGGGACTCGATCCCGGGACTCCAGGATCATGACCTGAGCCGAAGGCAGTCGCTTAACCAACTGAGCCACCCAGGCGCCCAGGAATAAAGTCTTTTTGACTCTGGCCTTGTGTTCCTAATATTCATGTCATGGGGGGTCCTGTTTTCTCCTTGCAGTGACAGTACCCTTGCAATCACTCAAGCTGGGTGCTTTCCATGTCTGGATTTCCGCTCTTAGAAAGTCTTTCTCTTCCCTGAGGCCCCAGCTTACTTCCCAACCTTAGACCTGTCTTCTGTGGCTACACAGCATGTAGGTCCTACCAATGCCCTTCAACAACTCTGCAAAGATTTGAATTCTGCCACACTTTTCTTCCAGCTCATTTCCTTCCATTGTGTCCCAGAGACTTGCTCAAGGTCACACACCTTGGAACTGGTGGAGGCAGGATTCAAACTGTATATATTAGTCTCCTGTGGCTGGTGTAACAAATGACCATAAATTGGGTGGCTTAAAACCACAGAAATATATTCTTTCATGGTTCTGGAAACTAGAACTCTGAGGTTAGGGCATTGGCAGGGTTTTGGTTCCTTCTAGGAGAGACTGTTCCTTGCCTCTTCCAGCTTCTGGTGACTAACGATGTTCCTTGGCTTAGAGACACGTCACTCTAAACTCCGCCTCTGCCTTCACATGGCTCTTCTCTGTGTGTCTTCTCTTCCTTTAAGGATACCTGTCATGGAGTTTAGGCCCATCCATATAATCCAGGATGATCTAATTTCTAGATCCTTAACTTAGTTATGTTGGTGGTGACCCTTTATCCAACTTACATCACATTCACAGGTTCCTGGTAGACATATCTTTTTTATTTATTTACTTTTATTTTTTTGATAGGGGGCATCATTCAACCCATGGCATTGAACTGGGCTCTTTCCAAAGCTTTGTGCTTGACTACTACACCCTAGTGAAGAAACCCTAATGAAGAAAGCCCATACCATGAGCTAAATGTGACCCCACAGATTGATTTGATCTAAGAATCTTTTTTTAAAGATTTTTAAATTTATTTATTTATTTATTGTACACATGAGCAGGGGAGCGACAGGGGGAGAGAGAGAATCTCAAGCAGACTCCACACTGAGTGCAGAGCCCAATGCGGGGCTCAATCTCACGACCCTGAGATCATGACCTGAGTCGAAATCAAGAGACTCTTAACCCACTGAGCCACCCAGCCACCCCTGATCTAAGAATCTTTTAAGAGGAATTTGAATTGATTATTATTATTTAGAAATTGGTAAAGACTTCTGATATGTGTCTGTATAAAACAGCACTTTCCTCCTCTCCTCCTGGAAAGCACTGTAAAGCAACAAGACGAAAAAAGTCTGTAAACTTCATTTTTAGTGAAACTAGAAGGCAGGCCTAATCTCCAGACTCTAATTTACGTGAAATTAGGGCTGCCAAAGCCAGCTGAGACCAAGCAGGATATCAATGAAGGAAAAGGACACAAAAACTGAACAGAGAAATCTTAGCAATGAGAGAGCTCATCGCTTGGAGATCTCAAAACGTCTTCTGAGACAAGGTTATTCAAGTGGGTGCAACCCAGTATGTCTGGTGTCCTAAAAAGGGGAAATTTGGATACATAGACAGACACATACACAGGGAGGTGGTGTGAAGACACGCGGGAGAGGGTGGCCATGTGATTGGAACGGTGCCTAGATCTATAAGCCAAGGAACACCAAGAATGGAAAGAAACGGCAGAAGCTAGAAGAGGGAGTGTGGCCCTGCCCACACCTCCACTTCAGATGTCTGTCCCCCAGACCGGCGAGACTATACATCTCTGTTGTTGTAAGCCCCCCAGTGTAGGGTACTTTGTGATTGCAGCCCTAGAAAACTAACACAGGTGGGAAGGCGCAGGTGATGGGATTGCTGTCTTAAAATCAGATAAAGTGGAATTCAGGGTGAAGTCATTAAGTGAGACAAAGAAGAGAATTTTCCAGTTCTAATAACATAATCCTGTTTCTACATATACTAACAATACAATATTATATACTTAATTGCAGTGAAAAAGTAATGGTTATGAACTCTCTATGGGCCACATAAAGTCGCAGCCATGGAAAGCCACAAAACTTACGAGAAACATAAGGAGAAGCCCACTAATAGAAGAGTACTTTTTTGTTTGACAGATTAAGTGGGCAAAAATATATAAATAAATAAGACCTAAATAATATACTTAACAAAGTATGACATGTACACGACAGCAAGAGACAGAGTTCCTCTGCTATTGTTTTCCTTTAAGTGCCCATGGGATCTTTGCAAAAATTGACCATATATAAAGCTACACATTAAACCTCAATAGAGCTCTTCCTCACATAAAAGTAGTACAGACATCATTTCCAGATCATAATCCAATAAGGTGGAAAATAACAAAATCAGAAAACAAAAAGCCCCTGTTTTATAGGGTTGGGGGAGCAGTGGGAACAGGATAGCAGTGCCAGAGGGAGAATGCATACCTTAAATGCGCCACCTTTAAATTCCATAAACAGGAATGAGAACAAAGCATCCAAACCAGGAAGTTAGAAAAAGAATAATAGACCTAAGGAAAGCAGAGGGAATAGTTAATACAGTAACTTTAAAGAATAATTTAATTAGTTAGAATAACAGTAGAATAAGTAAAATCCAAACAAAGGTTTAAAAGCCAACAGAAAGATAGATGAATATATAGCTCTAATAAAGAAAAAAATTTAGAAGGCAAATATACACAAAATAGGAAACAAGGAGGAATTAACACAGAGACAGAATTAATCATAAAGACCATTTTGCTCAGCTCTATGAAAACAAATTTGAAGACCAGAATGGCTATGGAATTTTCTAAGAAAATATAATTTATCAAAGTGATTCCAGAGACATAAAACATTCTAAATGTATTAATATCCATGGAAATATGGTGAAAGTTGTCAGAGAGCTATATCCCCAAAGGCATTGGGTCAAATGGTTTCACAGAAGAATTTTATCTGCTTTAAAAACAAATAATCCCCATATTCCAATATTAACTATTCTGTTCTAGAAATTTAAAAGAAAGGAAAAAGCCAAATTGTTTAAATTAATTAAGCAATACAATGGTACCAAATCCCAGTGAAGACTGAACACAAAGGAAATGCCAGGCTAATTTCACTTACGACAATTTTCAAATCCTAAATAAAATGTTAGCAAGCAGAATTAGCACTTAAAAGTATGTTATATCCAAGTGGCATTGACTCTAGGAATGCAAGGATGGTTTAACATTAAGAAACCAATTAAAGGGGCACCTGGGTGGCTCAGTCGTTAAGCATCTGTCTCCGGCTCAGGTCATGATCCCAGGGTCCTGGGATCAAGCCCCGCATCGGGCTCCCTGCTCAGCTGGAAGTCTGCTTCTCCCTCTCCCACTCCCCCGGCTTGTGTGTCCTCTCTCGCTGTGTTTCTCTCTGTCAAATAAATAAATAAAATCTTAAAAAAAAAAAGAAACCAATCAAAATGCTTCATCATATCGAACTGATGAAAAGGAATGATCAGTTCTTGATTTTTAAAAAAGTACTCAATAAACTAAGAATAGATGGATATTTCCTTAGGATGGAAAAATATATATATCAGCTCAAAACCCAGCATCATTTGTAATGGAAAAATGTTGGAAGATTTCATACTAAAGTCAGGAACAAGAGCGAGGGGATGGGCGAAAATAGATGAAGGGGATTAAGAGGTCCAAAGTTTCAGTTATAAAATAATAAGTCACAGAAATGAAAAGCACAGCATAAGGAATATAGTCAAAACTATTGTAATGACAGTGTATGGTGACAGATGGTGACTGCACTTACGGTAAGCATTGGGTAATGTCTAGAATTGTTGAGGAATGTATAGAATCACTATGTTGTATTCCTGAAACTAGTATAACATTGTATGTTAATTACACTTCAATAAAAATTTTTTTCAATACAAAATTTTTAAAAATTAAAGTCAGGAACAAGAGAAGAACTTCTAGGTTCAGCACTCTAATATTATAGTGGAGGCAGCAGTCAATGAAATTAGGTAAGAGGAAGAAATTAGAAGTATGAAAACTGTAAAAGGGGAAATAAAATTACAATTCTCAGATGATATTGTATATCTGGAAAACCTAGAAATACATATTTTGGAACTATTGTCAACAATAAGAAAATTTAATAAAGTAGTGGTGTATAACATAACTATATGTAAATCATTAACATTATCTATCTATCTATCTATCTATCTATCTATCATCTATCTATCTATCTAAATAACCAGTTAGAGGATATAACAGAAGAAATGAGCTTATTTACAATATCAACAAAAAGATAAAATACCTAGTAATACATTTAAAAAATGTCCAAGGCATATATGAAAAAACAAACAAAAACCCTGGAAAAATCCACCTCTGAAGGTTACAGAAAGAATCTTGGACAAATTTGAAGTCTGTATATACATGCTTGGATGGGAAAATTTGATCTCATAACTTTTTCATTTCTCCTAAGTTCATTTTTTTCTAAGCCAATATTTAAGCTTCACAGGATCCTAATGAGAGTTCCAATAGCTCTTTTTGGGGGAGACAGGAGGAATGGGGAACTAGACAAGGTGATTATAAAATTCATGTGGAAAAATAAACAAGCATAATCCTGCAATTTGTTCCTTTTTGCTCAAATTATGTTTAAAAAAGTATCCCTGATGATATAGTTATATTGTTCTACATGCTGCATAATACTTCCCCATTGTGTGAAGACACTGTAATATATAAGTTCGCCTGTTGATGGATATTCAGATGTTTCCTGGGTTGTGGTTGAGGAATCTCCTTTAGATCAGTGTGTGTGTGTGTGTGTGTGTGTGTGTGTGTGAGAGAGAGAGAGAGAGAGAAAGACAGACAGAGAAAGAGAGAGAGAGAGACTCACAGGTAGCTTGGGGATCCTGCACCATCTAGGGAATATAAATTCAGACCTACACACGACGGCCACTTGGAGTTTTGAATTCTCGCAGACGACTTAAAATTTTTTCTATCCATGGCCCTAGCAATTTGCTTGATGCTTCCTGGGGTTGATGGAAAAGGGTCCTCTTGGCTCTTTATGAGAGCTTTGTGCTTTCACCCTGCACAGGCTGGAGGCCACAGTGCTGCCCTGCGAGTATTAAAATCCCAGCCCCCGGGTCACTGGGTCCAGGCCCCCTGGTGGGCCACCATAGTATCTATTTCTGCTTACTGCTTTGGCTTTGAGGTCCCTTTTATCTGACTCCTGGGACTTTCAGTTCTCTCTTTTGAGCTTGACAATGCCCTTGTCATCTCTATGTTGTATGTTACTTAGCATTTCCACATAGCTATGATGGGCGGTGGGAAGCCCTTTAGTGTCAGCTCTGTTCACTGCATTGCTCAAGTCCGGGACCCGCAATGGGTGCCCAGTACATTCCATCCTGTCTGGTCTGTCCAGCCAGTGAGTTCTGTTCTTGTTGCGACTCTGGCTACCTGGCCTCCTACTCTGTCAGCCCCGGATGCCTTTATCCGGGTCATCAAGGGATGGAGTCTGGGTGAAAGTGCTGTGCGCAGCATCCAACACTAAGACTGCCTCCAAAAAAGTGTGTCCTGATTTAGGACATTAAAAACAGACATTAAGAGAAGCCTTTAAACTGTTCTCCAGGTTGACACCAATTAATCAGTATAGATAGTTGACTGTTTCCAAACCCACAGGACTATATGATCAACCAGCTCATTTGAATTGTGTCTGCCCTGGGCATCCAGAACTTCTGTGTGGGGGGCTGGGGAGGTTGGAGGGTGTAGGAACAGGGGAGAAAAGCCTCCTTCGAGGCTAAGGAAATTAAGTCCCCTGTGGGTTTGCCCTGCACGAGTCATAACCCACAAGCCAGAGGAAAAACAGGTTGGATGTGCCCACCAGAGACTTCTAAGGGCTCTGATTTGAGGTGTGGCCCCTGGCCAGCAAGGTCCCCGGGCCAGGGTCCCTCCTATCATAACAGATTTTACAGAACCAGGTTCAGGGGGAATCTATGTAAGTAAAGAAGAACCAATGGAGGTGAACCTGTCTACCAGGCAGAGACTCAAGATGGGGCCCCCACTCCCAGTGACCTGGGTGGACAGTGCAGCTCAGTGGACCCCTGGGCACCTGGTATCTGCCACACTCAGAGTGGCACAACTACTTGCATCTTCTGTTCACTGGCAGGAGGGGTGGGTGGAACCCCTGGTCCCTAGCCAGGCAGCTCCCCAGGGCCTACCAATGGGCAGGATCAGGGCAAATTGTGTGATGGAAGCCAGAGCACTTCAGGCCCAAGAAATCATAGGTTCGAACTTGCCTATGACCCAGGCTTTCTCATGGAAACTACCATTCTGCAATTCCAGACCTTTCCATCCAGGCCAGTGGGACCTCAGGCCAAGGTGTCCAGGCAAATGGAGAAAGAGGTATGTCAAACATAGAGATCACTGTTATTTTCAGTCATTCTGTGGCCATTACTTGGCCATATTCTTTAATACATTTGGTTGGGATGTGATCTCGGAGGCCCATGAGCAGAGGGTGTCTGTGGGAGGCTGGGATTTCCCATGGAGGTGGGAGGTGTTGAGATGCTGTGACACAGCTGTGATGAAGCATGTCCCAGCACCTCTGGACAGAGTGGAGCACCCCAGTGGGACCAGGTCTCCCCTTGTTCTGGTGTTAGCCTGCCTTTGCTGGTAACATAGCCTCCCCACACATCCCCTGTGCACCATATTTAACAATGGGCAGATGAGGGGTAGGTCATCACTCAGTGGAAAATGTGACCTTTTTGCTGATATTTACCATTAGGGAGAGGCTGGGACATGCTTTAGCCAACAGTGTCCTAGGGGTTGAACCCATTCTGACTTTGGTGATCTCAGTACTTGAGGAATGATCAGAGAAGCTGATGGGGACACCTCAAACCAGGAGGAAGGCATTTCTTCTTCCTGAGTGGGCTATAGGCTATAAAAGAAGGAACCCTTGGAAGAGAGTTACAGGAGCCTCTGAGAAAGCGTTCTAGAAGGATCCCCCCACAAACAGAAAGTGGTTTAAGGAAGCAGATTAAGGAAACTGTTAGTTCAGAGCATTATTTCCAGGCACATAGAAATGTGGGGAGAGAAAAGTATGGGTGTGCATTACAGGACACTGAACAAACCAAGAGTGATGGAAACAGCATGCCCTGAGTTTGGAATGCCTTAAGTAGACTGGCAGGAATCCAGGGGTGTTCAGGGTTTTTTGTTTGTTTGTTTGTTTGTTTGTTTTTTGTTTTTAAGGACCGGAATTACTAGACACTCCTGGTAGAAAAGGATAAAGTCCAGTAAGATTTACCAGGTAAAGGCCGCCTCTGGAATCTCTGGGGCATAGCCACCTGTTAGTGACTGTCAGAAAGTGCTGATGTACTTGAATAATGTCACTCATTTACAAGGACCTCAGTGGAGCAGGAGATTTCAAAAAGGGCTGGATCATCTCGAGAAGGTGGGGTTGAAATATCACTCACTGAATAGCGATCATTCTCTTATACTCAGTAGAGGACTACTTTCTGACGGGGAGGGAGCAGAGATCCAGCAAAGATGTCCATCTTTTCCAGAAGATTCAGTCTTGAAGGACTAACGACATTTAGAGGATTCGGGGGATGCTTTAGACAGCTCGTCAAAAACTGCCCAAATGCAAAATACCAAACTTCCCACAGACAAGATCTGAGGGTGTCTGGCTGCAGTGGGGCCTCCTGACAACAAGGGGGCAGCCAAGAGCAGCTCGGGGGCACGGAAGGAGGACGAGGTCACTCGCCTGTGAACCCAGGCAGGGAACTGTGGGGAAGCAGGGAAACAGTCATTCTGGGCAGAGTGGGGTGGGACTGAGGAGGCCACACACCCAGTGTCTTTGGGGACAACAAGACTCCCTTCCTTCTACACACTGATGCCACCCTGGAAGGCCTGGGGGCCATGCTCCCTATGGGATGCTGGGAAAAGAGACCTGTGGTTTTTACTGGTTGTGACCTGTCCTGCAACAGGAAGGACACAAGGGGTCCCTGTGGCTCCTGGAACCTTGAAACGTCCCCCTTCCCGGTCTAGGAAAAGCTGTCCAGTCCCCAAGTTCGGCAATTTCCATAGGCCCCCTCCTCTATCTTTTTTTTAGGGGGGGGGGGGAGTGGGTAATCTAGAACAGTGATCCTCAACCAGGGGTGATTTTGCCCCCCAGGGACGATGTCTAGAACATTTGGTTGTCACCAGTTGCAGGGGTGAGGGGTGGGTAGTGCTCCTACCTGGTGTCTACGGGCAGGGATGTTGCTAAAGATCCTACAATGCACAGGAGAGCCTGACAGCAAAGAATTCCATCCCAAAGTGTCCACGGGGCTGAGAGTGAAAACCCTGATCCAGACTAATCTCCCTGAGTTTCTGTTTTCAAAGGCAAGTGCCAAGCTTCAGGCTACTTTCGCTTTCAGCCTAGCTTCCGCCAACGTCCCTGAGGCAAGAAGTCCTGGGTATTTTCTTCAAATTGGTGAGGAAAAAATTACAGAGACAAAAATACACATCGTTCTCTGATTCTCCTACATCGGAGAAAACAAAATGTAAATTAAATTTTAAATCCATTATTCTGCCACACCCTCAACCTGCCAAGCTTTGAGGTGTCTAAGGACTTCCAGCTCGACAATTTTACTTTCCCCCCACCCCTTTTTTTCACTTTCGGCTTCATGCATCAGTGTGGGGATGGATGGAAGTTTTAAGTGTGGGAGTGGATGAGATCACTCACAGAGCATTTTCTCTGCAGAGTGGGAAGAGCAGAGGAAGAAGGACAGAACCCCCAAGGAATGCAAACATTTAATGAGGGGCGAAAGGGAGGGGGAGAGAATGAAATCCCATCCAGTTCTGGAGGACCGATGGGTACCAGACCTGAGTGCAGATGGCCCAGTGCAGGGCCCGGGGCAGGCACGGGGGAGGCCTGGCACATAGTAGGCCTCACCAAATGTTGGACAAACAAGCCCGTTTCTGGGTCACTGCCTAGAAATAGTCTCCATCTCCTTCCCAGGTGATTTTTTGAAGTTGCTGTTACAGCCTTTGTGCTTTTTCTGAAAAGTTTTCCATAAAGCAGGAAATAAAAAGTGCTGGAGTCCTAGATTCAGAAAGGGGGAAGGAGGTACTTATTATTCCTTTAGTATAAGACAAGGCCCAGTACCAGTCAAGGAGTAATCAAAGTTGACAGCTCAGAGGGGATGACAGGAAATGGTTTGGAGGAGTCTCCTTTGGTCACGAATGCTAAGAGAATTTGTGCCGAACCAGGGAGTTAACTGTGAGAGATTTTGCCTCAAAAACATGTCTAATTTCATTTTTTAAACCCTTCTAGTAGAGGTGAAGCGGGCTTGTATCTGTGGATTATGCCACCCCGGGAGCGCTTCCTAATAGACGTGAAAATAAATTAGTTATGACAGTCATTTCCTGGAGTTGGCGATGCTAGCGCTCACTTGAGGTCCAGTGGTCATCAGAGTTGCAGTGAAAGAAGTTTAGGAAAGCCTTTATGTGGGGGTTTTTTAGGGCCTGGAATCCTAGACTGTTCAGAAAGCCTACCGTGATGCTAAGTCTTCCAAGCATGATGAGAACAAGAGTTGGACCTGGAGGGTTTGTTTGAAGAAGGATCTGGATACCAAACTCTGATGAGACTTCACGTTCACACCACATCTGGAGCCAGGTGGCCTGTGTCTGTTCCTAGGTGAATACACCTGCCCTTCCGAGCTTCTGCAAAACCAGGGGATTGGACCCATGATCTGTGAGGGTCTGATCTTGTTTTCACCTGGCCAGCACCCATTCTTGTTGGGTAACAGCGTGGCCACTTCCCTCGGGCAGGCCCATCTCCCATCATGAGCGCTGTTTGTGAGCTTGTCAGCCAAGTCCTCCTCACCTCCCCTGACCGAGGGGAGTCACGTCTGCTGCCCCCTTCTCTGAAGCTTGGTTCTTCATAGTTTCCCTCAATCCCTCACGCTATTCTTTCCTTCCATGGAATTCCTTTGTTGCCTCCATTAGCAAGAATGTTTCTGTTCTTTGCAATCAATGAATACTTGTGTTACATGGTCCTTTGAGCTTTGAAGTTTGGGGGAAATAATCCCACCTCACAGCATTGTTAAATGAAACAATGTATCTGAAGCCCCAGGCTCAGTGCCCAGCAGGGCAGGTACCCACTCAAGGGGGAGGTCCTTCCCCTCCCATGTCTATGCCGTGTCTTGTCCATTGAACATGCCATTGGTGATGGAACTTTCTCCTCTATATCCTTCCACGAGAAGCTTTTGTAGGAATTAAATTGAGCAAGGGTGATTGTGGAGAAAAAATGAGATAATTCATTTCTTTATTTGGAAAATATTTAATGAACACCTACTATGTGCCAGGCCCTTCTAGGCATTAGAGATGCAGCAGTGAATAAGACCAAGATCCTGCTCACAAGGAGTTTACATTATGTGGGAGATACAGACAATAAATAGATATAACTTTAAATGGGGGTGGTCAGAGAATGTGCCTCTCTGGAGATGACAGAAAGACGTCTGATTAAAGTGAGGGAGAGGGAGCGCCTGGGTGGCTCAGATGGTTAAGCGTCTGCCTTCGGCTCAGGTCATGATCTCAGGGTCCTGGGATCGAGTCCCGCATCGGGCTCCCTGCTCCTTGGGAGCCTGTTTCTCCCTCTGCCTTTCTCTCTCGCTCTGTCTCTCATGAATAAAAAAAAAAAAAACACTTTAAATAAATAAATAAATAAATAAATAAATAAATAAATAAATAAATAAATAAATAAAATAAAGTGAGGGAGAGGCGCGCCTGGGTGCCTCAGTCAGTTAAGTGGCTGCCTTTGACTCAGGTCATTATCCCAGGGTCCTGGGATGGAGCCCCGCATTGGGCTCCCTGCTCAGCAGGGAGCCTGCTTCTCCTTCTCCCTCTGCCTGCCTCTCTGCCTACTTGTGCTCTCTTTCTCTCTGTCAAACAAATAAATAAAATCTTTAAGAAAAAAGTGAGGGAGAGAGAGGGGTGCCTGGGTGGCTCAGTGGGTTAAGCATCTGCTTTCTGCTCAAGTCAAGATCCCAGGGTCTTGGGATCAAGCCCCACATCAGGTTTCCTGCTCATTGAGGAACCTGCTTCTCCCTCTCCCTCTGTCCCTCCCCCTGCTCATACTTGTGCTTTCTCTCTCTCTCAGATAAATAAATAAAATCTTTAAAAAAAATGAAGTGAGGGGGAGAGAGATGCCAGTATCTGGGGAAGGGAAGGGAAGCAAGTGCAAAGGCCCTGAGGTTGGGATGTGCTTGATGTGGCTGGGAAACAGCAAGGAGGCCAGTGTGGCTGGAGCACCATGAATAGGGAGGAAAATGATAGGAAAGGCGGCTGGAGAGGTATCAAGGCTCTACAGCATCCCTGCCCAGTGGTCAGTCCTGCCTCTGCTTGCTTGCATGCCTCCAAGGGTGGGGAGCTTACTTCCACCTGAGGTGATATTGCCCATATTAAGACACGCTTGACTTTCAGTATTTCTTCCTTACTATGAATTTCTAACCATCGGCCCCATTTTGGCTCTTGAAACCCCACAGAACCCATGTGCCCTTGCCTCTCTTGACCAACCCCTTGGAGATCTGAAGCCAGTTCCTCTTCAGGTCTTAATCTCACTCCCTTGAGATGTTCCTCCTCAGATATCAGTTGGAGTCTCTATGGAATTCATCAGGATATTTCCCCTCTTGTTCTAGGCACAATACCTCTATTAATTCTGCCTATGATGATTTTAGCTTTTATGGCAGCCTGTCATGCCTGTCAGTGCCCTTCACACCAGGCTTTTCCTTTATGGAAGGAGCGACTGTCTCCCTCCGTCTCCTCTCCCCCGTTCCTGTTCTGAGGCTACCGGTTTGAAATATACGGAGCTGGGCAGGAGCACTCAGTTCCCACTCCACACCTTCCGTGGTCTCAATCCAAACTTTCCCCAGTCCTCCCCATTCCCCCCAGGCCTGTCCCTGTAAAATCTTTGAAATTCTGGGGGTTAAGAATGACTTCTGTTCTGAATGTAGCACCTTAGCCCAGCAGCGTTCTGTCTTGCAAAACTACCATTCTGCCAGCTTCACATGAAGGGGCCGCTTAATATGCAGCTGAGAAACAGCCCTACAAAGCAAAGAAGATAAGGTGGGAATGTTGAATATTCATTTTTGTGGTTAGAGGGTGTTTTTCCTATGATTCTGTTATTCAAATTAGCTTAGATTGTAACTTCCATTTCAACAACAAATGCTTAAAGAAACACAATAAGATAATCCCCAGTTTGTTCTCTTGAGATCTTGTCCAGAATGACCTGCTTCCCAGAAAACTCCACCCTGAAAGCAGGGACCTCACCGATCATTTCTTCTACCCTCATGGACCCAACACAGCAGACAGGAGGAGGAGGAGGAATGAGAGCTAACTGGTCTTCAGTCCTGGGGTCAGTGCCCACAGTCCCAAGATCTGACCGTTGATCTATGGCCTTTGACAGGGCAGTGGGCCAGCCTGACCCCCGACTCAGCTTAGGAAGCAACTGGGCAGGGAGGTGAGCTAAAGATCCGCAGGGGACCACTGCCCCATGTTCCTAAGAGAACTGGTAAAGCCCATTCTACTAGACCTGGAAACTGAGTCCAAGACCAGATAGCACTGATGAGCGATGGCAAGGTGAGCTGCAGTTAGTATTTATGTTATGATAAAATAGTTTGGCATCCATTCCTGTCTTTCCACCTCCTCTGATACCTCTTGGTTCAAGCCTGGGAAGACACTCACCTCCTGACAACTTCCTGCTGTCACTCGCTCTTCTCTCCTGTCTCTACCTGGCAGCCACAGTGATTTTTGAGAGTGTAAATTAGAGCATGTCACTCCTACTTAAGAGCTTTCCATGATGTCCCATTGAGCTTAAGATAAAATCCATGGCTTACATGGCCCTGTGGGGCCAGGCCCCTGCCTGCCTGTCTGAACCCCTCTTTTGCCCTTGTCCTCCCCATGCACTGTGCTTCTTCTACCGAATCCTAGAAGGAGTCCAACTCTTTTCTGCCTCAGTGCCTTTGCACTGGCTCTCCTCCCTCTTGGGACATGATTTCCAGCTCCTCCCCTGGTTAGCTCCATCTCACCTGTCATTTTCAATATCACTTCCTCAGAGAGGTCTTCCCAGACCTTTTCTCTGAGCCAGTTTCCTTGTATAACTCTCTTCATTTTCTTCCTAGCCTTTCTAGTCATAATCTGTAATGAGTTGTGTACTTGTGATCTGTGAGCCCCCCCTAGGGCAGGCATCTTCTCTTGGTCATCACTGTGTCCTCAGGACCCAGCACAGGGCTCAATAAATATTGACCAAGTGAATTTATCGAGCACCAACTATGTGTCTGATTCCTCATATACTTTTTCTCATTTAATCTCTACACTACCCTCGTGGAGTTGGTCGGTGCGCCCTATCGCAGAGAACTAGGTCACTCTCACCACATCACACAGCAGCAGAACAAGCCAGTGAACCTGAATCTACCTGCTCCAGAGTCCACGTTCTTTCCACTGTCTCCTCTGGGCCTGAAAGCCCAAGTATTGGTTTTGCTACTGCCTATGGGACATAGGACAAAGCCCCAACTCTTTGAACCTTCTTTCTCTCATCTGTAAAATGTGGGCAATAATAAAACATGCCCTTATACTATAATGTAGCATGGACTCTGAAGCCATATTGTCAGGGTTCACCAGCCAGCTACAATCTGTGTGACCTTGGATGAGGGACTTAATCTCTGTCTCTCAATTTTGTAATCTCTAAAATGGGCATAAGTGAAGTTGGTGAGAGGATTATATGAGCAAATGTGTGTGAAGCCTTCAGAACAGGGCTAGACACATAGTTGCAGAAGGATTAACTATCTCATCATCATCATCCTCATCATTTTTAATTAGCATATGTGAACTTTATGGCTTTCCAAACCCCTTCACATTCCAGGCTCACAGAAGACCCTTTGAGGTAAACAGGGAAGGCTTTATTTTCCTATTTTTATGGTGGAGGAAACTGAGGCTCAGGAGGTCTCGCTCAAAGTCTCCCAGCGGCAGGGGGAAGGCCCGGGCCTGGCCCAGCACTTTCCTCCGTGTCCGCCCCTCCTCCTCTGACTTCATCCCCGGTGCCCGCGCTCCCCCTCCAGCCCCACCTGCCTCACTTCTGCTGATCTGTCTTTTGCTCCATTAGGCAGGGCCGCGACCTCCGGGCCCCGTGGCCTCCTGCGCCCGGTGCGCGCTCCCTGCCCGAGCCTGCCCGACCCGCCTGCCCGGGAGGTGAGGGCAAAGTGAATTAGCGCGCGGGCCGGGGCGCGGGGGGCGCCCAGGTGCCCGGCAGCTCCGCGGGCGCAGCACTTCCCGGCCTGATATTTGCACAAAGTGCTCTCAGGGCCTCTTTACATTTGCACTTGCCGGGGGAATTAGCGTTTCTGCCGAGCGCGATTTCGCCATCGGGCCCTCGCATCCCGTGTTTGAGGAACCCAGGCTGACCCCAACTCTCTTTGTCTCAACCGCTTCCGTTTTCTCCGTGCTCCGGGCGGCCTCCCTCCTCCTCTCTGGCTCTCTCCATCCCATCCTCTGGCTCCCTCTCAGTTCTCTGCATCTGTCTTCCCTCCAATCCCCGCCATCTCTTCCGTGCCTCCATCTCTTTCCATTTCTGCTGTGCTCCGTCCACCTCTCCCAAGTCCAGCGCCCAGTCTTGTCTCTCCCCATTGCTGACTTCACCTGTTTCTTTCCCTCCATCCCACTCTCTCCCCTCCACTTGGACCTCTCTTAGCCCCCCATTCTCCATATTCCGCCCTTGTCTCTCCCTCTTCCTCTTCTTTCAACAATAAGGATACAGGTCTTGGCTCACATTCCCACCAGGGATGCCTCCAAGGTGGTGTGGGCCTGATCCTTGGCCCCAGGGTACTTACCGGGTCCTTTCAGAGGGTCCCTGGAGACCCAGGAAGGTAGAGGGGAAGGACTGTCAGATCCCACCTGGGCCAAGCCCGAATTTTGCACTGGCTTGGCGAACCACCAGTGTAGGCTCAACCTTCCTAGGGCGTTAACTCAGGGCACTAGTCCAGTTTGCCTTTCTGTTCTCTCTGTTCCCCTGGGCTTCTTTCTCCCAGCCTCACCTCTCCATGACTGTTCCAAAAGCTGGCTGAAAATTCCTCCTGGGAAATTCCAGACCTTTCCAGCCTTTCTTTGCAGTTGGGACTTCTAAGCCAGAACCACTCACCTGGTCTGGCAGGAAATACCATTCTCCACCCCGCCCCCGCCCCCGCCCCCGCCCCCCAGTAGTCGCATCATCCTGGGCCATCTGAAACGCATGAGCTGGTTGTCTGGCAGGGGGCAGCCTTGGCCGAGGGTTCCTTGGAGGGGTTTGGTGGGGGGAGGGCACCCTGACGTTCCCACAAGTGGCCGGGCAAGGTTAGTGGCATCTGGTACCCCCTGCTCTGTGGAAATGGCCTGGGTGTGGTCAAGGAATTTCCTAGACCTGGACATCTGCTACCTCCATCAATTTCATAGTATGCCACTGTCCATGGTGAACAAGGGGCCCCAGGGGTGTCTGGGATTTGTGTTGCAGGTGCTGGAGATGTCCCAGGGTGAGGTCAAGGAGGCTGGGAGGCAGGGGGGTGGTGAAGCTCCAGCAGTGACCCTGGATCTCCATTTCTCATGTGTTTGGATATTTCTGTCCTTCCTCACCTGCTTTGCCCTTTTAGAGGCATCCAGGCTCTCACAGCCTGACTGCGCTAACGGGCATGCCTGGTCTGCAGATTAGAGCTGCATCATTTTGCAATACTTTGTGTGAAAAAATTTGATTAGATCCTACACCCATTTGCTTTAGCACAAGAAATTCCAACATTACTTTTGTCAATAAAGACCTATTCGAGTCTGTAAATATAGTTGCAATTGTTGTGTTGAATGAATACTTGTTTAAAAAATGATTTTTAAATATTTTATCACTAACAAATGAGAACAAACTTTCTTATTGATGGTACTTGTCAAGAATTTGAAAAGATCCTCATTAAAAATTTTGATTATTTGTGTGGAGTCATTTGATAAATTGTGTGTACTCATTTCCAGTGTAAAACCTGATATTAAAAGAAATATGTTTCCGGAAGCAAACTCAAGTTTCTCATTAAAACAGTTGAAAGGATTTAATTTGGAACTTATATACAAACTCAATATTTAATATCTTCCCTAGGATTTTGGTTTTTTTAAATCATAATTATATTTTATAAAGAATATGTAATTAATTTTTGATGCCTCCCAGTGGATCTACATGAGGTCTGTGGAAGAGCAGAAGAATTGGCTTTTGGTGAGGTGGTGGCAGCAAAAGGGGAATTTCTAACTGAGGACCTTTCCGCATCAGGTCAGAGGGTTGTTTTTTTTTTTTTTTTCTGGGAATGGGCAATTGTTCCTGGTCAGGAGCAGCCCGGATTTGGGGGCCGCCTGCTGCACTTCTCCCCCCCCCGAGCACAGCGCGGGAGGATAGACGCCCTGATTCCACGCCCAGAGGCTGGATGGCTGGGTCCCCGTAACTGCCGGCGCCTCGGCGGAGCTGAGCCCTGTCTCCCGTCCGCGCCGCTGCGCCCTCCCCGGCTGCTGCCCGCGCCGCGGTGGTTTGTTCCAGCCTCGGTGGCAGACACACTCTCTCAGGCAGGGATCGCTCGTGGGGGACGTTCCTTGGAGCACTCCGGAGCACTGCAGATTCCAAACAGGAAACGCCTGTCCCCAGAACCTGCCTTTCTGGGAATGGACCCACCCACGGTTCTGGTTAACCCAGATGCCCTGTCTGATCCGTGCTCCGGAGATTGGTGCATTGGGGGTGGAGCCTCTGGCTTGAGTAGAAAGGCTCTACCCCTTGCTAGCTCTGTGACCTTGACCTTGATCACCCCAGTTTTTCTCTCCAGGCCCCACTTTGCTCATCTGTTAGCAGGAGGCGTTCATACTTGCCTTGCAGGATTGTAAGGAGAAAATAAGGGAATGCCTTGTAAACTGTAAAGTGCTGTATATACATGCAGGGGGTGTGATGATTGCTGTCAGCAAAAGCAGGACTGCTATGATTCCTACTGAACCACGAATGGTCACTTCAGACTCCTTAGGGGCAATCCTACAGTTAGAAGCTCCCCTGGCGTTCCAGTGGCAAAGGCTGGGTGATGAGGGGCACTTGGCTGGCGGGGGCTGACTTAAGCTTCCAGATCCAGCTCAAATTAGTCTGGTAACGCACTAGAGCCTGGTTCTTTCATTCACTAAACAAACATTTACTTATTTATTTTTAAATAGCTTTTCTCCATTTTCCCATTCTGAAAGTAATACATGCTTATTCTAGAACATTTAGAAATACAGATATGATAAAAGAGGAAACTAAAAGTCACCCCAAATCCTGCCTCCATGAATGAATGGCTTGGGCGCATTCACATCTCCCCACACTCCTTCAAATGCATGTTAGAAAAATGTTGTGTAATGCTTCCTGTTTTGTGACCTTCTTTTTAAAAATTCTAACAATAATTTGTGAACTTTGGTTTGTCATAAACTATTCTACCACATCATAAAAATCACTGCCTATCTGTCCATACCATGAAACATTCAGTGGTGCCTACTGTGTGCAGAGCTATGAGCAAGCCCCTTGCTGGAAGAAGGAGATGAGTAAAGCTGTCCCTGTCTGCCCTCTGGGAACTCACCATCCTGCAGAGGAAATCAGATCGCCTCAGAGCAATCGGACTTGAAACACAAGACAGGAAGTTTTGAGCCCTTGAGGGAGGGGTGCCAGAGGGAGGGTTCATTTCCAAAAGAGGGATCAGGGAAGGTATCCTGGAGGAGAAGTCTGGCATAGAAAAGTGGGCTCAATTTAAATGTGAAAATGGGGAAGGAATTCTGGATGGCAGGAAAAATGTGAATTAAGGAAGTGTGTGAACCCACACATCTTCAGAAAATTAGCAAAATCACGGCATGCTCTTTGTGCTTTTGTAGAAGCTGGTCAAGGGGGTGGGGTTTGGTATCATGACTGGCGAGCTAAAACCTGTTATCCCACCCAAAGGATGGGGAGCATTTACAGTCGGATTATATCTATGACTTTGAGCAAGTCACATAACCTCAAAATGTTAAAGCAGGAAAGGCTTGATGATCTTCCAACTTAACATTTTTAAAAAAGATTTATTGATTTGAGAGAGAGAGAGGAAGAGAGCTTGCATACATGAACAAGGGGCAGAGGGAGAGAGAATTTCAAGCAGACTCCCCACTGAGTGTGGAGCCTGACTAGGGGCTTGATCTCACAACCCTGAGATCATGACCTGAGCCAAAATCAAGAGTTGGACGCTTAACTGACTGAGCCACCCAGGCACCCCCCTACTTCACATTTTATAGAGACTTGAGGCCCAGAACCGGGGGTGACAGGTGACACAGCAACTGTTGGGGGTGATGCTAGGAGTCGGTGGGCCACTTCAAGGGCAAGGACCAAGTAGTTCATAGAAGTCCACGTAGCACTTGGCACAGACCTGAACAGGAAACTCCCAGGACAGGTTCATTAAACCGAGCTGAGCTAGTACTGCCTTCTAGCACTGTCCTGGGGAAGACCACAAGAAGGTGCAACATGCCAACAGCTGTACTTGGTGGTATAATCAAGAGGTAAATATTAATTCTTGCTCATTCCCTACATCCCCCCACACATCTGAGTCAGGCTCTTTCAGTTAGAAGAAACAGAGATCCACCAAACTACCTCAAATAGAGGGGAGTTTATTACAAGGATACAGAAAATTCTCTTGGGAATCCAAGGACGGGAACCCTAAGGCAGTCAGGCCTCATGGGGATTGGAGCTGGGACCAGAAAACTATTATAGTCAAAGCAGCTCCATCTTCTCCCTGGACACCAATCTCTCAGGCTAGGGATTCTCCCACCTCAGCATCCATCCAACCATCCATTTATCCAACTGTCTATCACAAGATCCATCCATCCATCCATCCATGCATCCATGCATCCATCCAATCAAATGTTGCATAGCTTCTACCCTCCAGTGAGCCTCTCCTGCAGGCTATCGCATACTATGATGGAAACAGAAATGAACAAGCACAGTCACAGTCTAATAGAACATTACTGCCATGTTTATTAATTCCCTCATCCTTCAGGAAGCATTTCTGTGTGCCAGGTTGGGACTGGCATTGGCGATGCAGAGATGAATGAGGCACCCACATCTCTCTCCACAAGGACTCACAGTCCAGGGAGGGGGGCCCATGGATGCAATCATAATACAATCTGATAGGTGCTAAAGAGAAACTGATTGACTGATTAATTGATATTCTGCCTTGTTCCATGAAAGATTTAAGATTTACAGATATGTAGATGAAGACTCTGGGACGTGTATCAATGTGGAACTATCTTGCGATTGTATTGTTGGGGTCGTAGGGCCAGAGCATATCCTTATGGATGGGAGTGGGGTTTCCACAAAAGGAAATGAAAATGTCCATTGTCAGTCTTCTAAGAAAGATGTCATTCGTACAACAGGAAATGAGGACTTTGGCAAGCGGACATTGGGTGGGGGTGAGGAAAGACTTTCTGTCTGCGGTATGAAGGGCAGTTTGTTCTGGATTCTGAGGTGCGGCAATCCCCAGAACATCCCTAGAGCTAGTGGGGTGGGGGAGAGGGCAAAAGGTGAACTTCCCTGGGCCACATGGGAGCGGACCAAGAGGAAGACCGGAAGGGGACTCAGGGGCCCATCTGGGCCTATGCCGTTCTTCTCTGTAAGGTACTTTCTTCCCTTGTGACAAGGTGACAACTGATAGTCCAAAGCAGCACACCCTAGAGAGGAAAAGGGGAGCCATGAATAATTATGCTTGTACAGGAACCGATGGCAGCATGTAGCCATGTGACCACGTAACCAATTATCATTAGTCCTTCGGTAACGTGTCTTTAGAAGTTATAGACTGGTCTCTGCCATCTGGGGAGAATCGAGAAGGGCCTGTGCTCATGCTTGAGGCCCATGAAAATATCTGAAATCTGAAAGAAATTATTATTGCCTCCAAAATGCAGAAAAAGACCCACCCCAAGCCCAAACCAAAACAAACCCAACAACACCCTTCTCAAGATAAAAAAGAATAGGTGTGTAATGCCTATGAAATATCAGGTCAACTTTGTTCATTCCTAAATTCATAAGAGCTGCTTTACATTTGAAAGCAGCTTGCAGATTTAATTCTTCCTTTTCTCAAGAATCCTCAAGAATGACTGCTGAGAAACCATAGCCAAACATAAATCAGCTGCTCATAGCCAAATAATTGCAAAAGTCAGATGATAAACATTTTTTCAAAATATTTTTACAGCAAGAAATTATACTAACTGAAGTATACGGGTATGTTTTAATATGAGTGTTTTCATGTGGGGTGGGACCTTCAAAAATCAGAGGATCCAGAATCGATGAAAGTCTTTAAAAGGCCCTGTGCCCAAGCAGGGGCATCGTTCACACCGTGGTTTACGAGCATGGCACCAGGGACTTGTGCAGTGCACAACCTACACAACTCTATGAGGTGACCTGGTCATAGGATTGGGCAGGGTGCTCTTCCAGAGTCCAGACAGGCGGTGGCAGTGGGGGGGGTGGGACGGTTCCCAGGGAGGACAGTTGTGCCCCGAAAGCAATGTGGTGACGAGACAAGGAAGACAGAGCTGAGCATAGTTCAGTGAATTAGAACTCAGTCTTGGTTCTCTGCTCACAGTCCAGCAGGGGAGGCAGCCCTATACACAAAGAACAGGGGTCAGAGGTGGCCCTATGACAAGGGCTATAGCTGTGGCCAGAGAGAGTGCAATGGAGGGACATGGGGAAGAGGAAGAAGGTAATCCCAAATGAAGGGACTTGGAAGCTGCAGAAAATAAAGGTTGATTCTCATTGAGCCTTGCCACGCAGCAAGGATTTATTCAGGCTGAGAGCCAGGGGTGGAAAGCACAGGATATAGAGCACGCTGGGGATCCCTGGGGGGTTCTGCCAGCCTGCTCCTCTGGCCCTTGCCTTGCCAAAAGATGTCAGCCATCAGGTGCTGTTAAATTCCAGCTGGACAAAACCCGCTGGACGGGAGAGCGGGGTGGGACTTGGCCGGAAGCAAAGGTGTTCGGATGGGTTCAACCTTCTCTCTGACACTGGCTCCTATCTTGGCAGAGCACACAGCTGCAGGGGAGGATCCTGGAACTGCTTCTTCTTTCCACTCGATTCCGGGGCCTCTGGACCAGAGATGAAATTTTTTTTTTTCTTTTTACCATAAAACAGCTCCTTCTATACTGTAAATCTGAAAACCTGCTCCTGGTGGGGGAAGAAGGGTGCAGGGTGACCGTTAGAACCTATCCAAGGAGGACTGGTATTTGAAGGCAGACTTGCCCACCCCACTTCAGAAACAGACAGGGCCAGCCCCTCATCCGAGGGGTAAGAAAACCATTACCCCTTTCCTACCAACAGGGAAACTAAGGCAAAGAAGTCTACGGCCTCGTCCAGGGTCACCCAACGATTATTGGAACCAGCAACCTAGTCTCCGTCTGTCAGGCATTGCGACCGAGGGGACAGCTGAACTCGTTTTCAACATTGAGAGGACGTGAACATGCAAGGATGGGAGGGGGACGATGTGAGGCTAAGGGGTCAAGTGAGTGAAGGTGGGGAGCAGACGACAGTGACAGCCTCATACATTACAAAGAATTGACGCTTTTTTGAGCCAGGCAGGAGTTTTAGTGCTCTACTTGTGTGTGTTCATTTGCTCCTCACCACAACATGATGAATCCCATTCTATGGATAATAAAACCGAGGCACAGAGAGTATTAAGTGATCTAAATGTCAGAGCCGGGACTTGAACCCAGGTAGGCAGCGTCTCTCCAGAGCCCTCCTGCTCAGTCTTGAAGCAGACCCGTGTTGAGCACCTGCCTCACTGGCTAAATACTTCTAATGCACAGTCACACTTGTCCCCATCCCAGTGCCACAGGTAAGGATGACTGTTATTGCCATTTTACAGATGCAGAAATCAAGGTCCGGGCAGGGTACGTACCTTGCCCACAGTCACGCTCTGCCTTCCATCCTGGGAGTTAGTTCTGACGAGCCCCTACTTCATTGAGAAAAGCCTTGCGCTCCCCGCGATTCCACGTTCCCAGATCAATCGCTCCCCGGCTTGCCACGGAGGCCCGTGTCGCCACTGGATCAGTTTTAAGGTTTTCAATAATTCTGTGAAGAGACAGAGCAGCATAAAGCAAAGCTAAAAATATCATTTTTCTGTAGCTGTCATAACAACATTTGGGCTAATTGATTCTCAATAGAATAATGACATCCAGTATGTAGTGAGAAATATTCATGATAGAGCTCTGTGAAATCCTCGAGGTGCCGGGCCGGGCTGGCAGCCCAGGACAGCTCAGGAGCGCGTCCGTGTAGACGGTGGGGTGGGTGAGGCCTCACCCCAGCCCTCGCTGCCTCCCCTGGCCTGAGTTCGGACATCAGAGCGTTTCAGTCCCCGAGGATTGCGGCTCTCAGCCCCCAGGCTGCTTTAATCAGAGAAAGGTGATGAAAAGATTAGAGGGTATGATTTATGGAGAGAGATTAGCATCAGAGGAGTCGAGGGGGAGAAGAGAGAACTCTCTTAAAGTAGTTGAGATAACAAAGTCTGCGGAGGGCTGGGGAAGGTGCGGAGGCTGCTGCGGGGCTGGAGTCCTGAGTGGGCCGTGTTGAGATGGGCAGGCGGTGGGGAGGGAGCACCTCTGGGTGGGAGGCCTCCCCGGCCCAGCCGGGTCTGCAGACCTGCCCCTCGTGCTCGCTTCTGGCACGACTGCCTCTGCAGGGCCCTCCCTCTGGGCCCCCGGGAGAAGGAGAGGCGGGCTCGGGGTCTTCGGGGTGGTTGTGCGTGTGGCCGTGTCCCCGCCTGGTGGGATGGCCTTCCGGGCTGGCTGCTGTGGCGCCCAGGGCTGTGTGTGCCCGGAGCAGGTACAGGTTCTGCAGAGAGTGGCACCGCTTGTGGGGTGTAGGTGTGCACGTGTCTGGGGGGTGGGGTGGAAGGCGGAGCCTCACATTGGATAGGTGCCAGGGACAGTTTTAAGGACTTGACATGGGTGAGCTCATTTCGTCCTCACGGCAATCTCGTGAGGTAGGGACTCTCTCGATTCTCATTTTTCCCCCTTCCAGGGGAAACTGAGGCTGAAAGAGCTTCAGTAACCTTCTCAGGTCACATGGTTAGTTAAGCGCAGAGCTGGGCCCGGGGCCTGGGCCTGTGGCTCAAGCCCCAAAGCCTGCAGGGTGCTGGAGAGAGAAGAGGGCGCAGCAGGGGTGGGATGTGGGTGGAGAGGACTCTCGGCGTGGGAGGGGCGTGTAGGGGGCAGGCCTGCTGAGTACCCCGAGCTGGGTACCCCTGTGGGGAGCTCAGCGTGCTGGCTCTGTGTTTGCAACAGGTGTGCGGCAGGAATGGTGGGGAGGGGCAGGGGTTGTATTCGAGTGAGTCCGTGTCTGTGGGAAGGCCATGCCGGGGGCACTCACCATCCCTTATTGAGGGTGTAGGCCCATTCCACCCCTCCATTTCCCCAAGTTCCAGGGGCCACTAGGTGATAATGTGGCCCCTCAACCATCACAGCCCTGAATTCACTCGTGCTCCCTCCTGCAGAACATCTGCCCATTCACAGCCTCACCCCGTGATTTTTGGAAGCTTCCTGGGGTGTCTTGTGTGAGCTCAGTGACTCTTCTCTGATGTTCTGCACCCCCCCCACACTCCTCCATGAATGTCTGCAGCTCGTCTAGGGGATGTGTCCCCCTGCCCCTGCTGCCAGGCCACCCCAAGGCCTCCAAGGTTCACTCCCAGGGAAGGGGCTCTGAGTGAGCAGGTGCAAAAGCTCACGGGACCATGCACTCCAGGAGGGCAGGACTGTGTCTCCTGTTCACCATTTAATCCTCAGCTCCAAGCGCAGGCCTGGGGATGTAGGAGCTGCTCAGTAAAGACATACCTTAGATTCACGGGAGATGCCACGGCACTAGCCTGTGTCACCCTGGTAACCTGGGTACCCGAAAACGGCTCCTTCCCCTTCATTCCCTCTGCTGCCCGCCCACTCCTCAGCGGGTCTTAGACACCAGGCGTGCCAAGGGCCCAAGGACCCTGCTTCCCTTCTCATTCCTTTAGTCAAAACCTCATGAATATCAGCTCCTTCCCGACTTGGCCACCAAACCACTGGCCTAATTAATAATGGCTAATAACTAATGGGTCACATTTATTGAGTACTTGTTAAATACCAGACAGACACGGTGCTAAGCTGTTAATGTGAATTATCTTCTTTTATTGCGAAGCAGGCCCATGAGTTAGGTACTATCTTTATGCCTATTTTACTGGTGAGGATTCTAGGGCTCAGAGATGGTGAGTAACTTCCTCCAGAGACACATAGTTGGTGAATAGGTGCAGGAGCTGGGAGGGACATCCAAGAGGTCTGACTGTGAACCTTGCTTTTAAGTGTGTGCAGCATGCCCTTCGGATGGGGCTGATTTTCAGCTAAGTGTGGGCTGAGACCTCGGCTGTACATACTGGTAACTTCATGTCAGCAAATCTTTGATGTCAGTATCATGGTCCTGATTTTACAGATGAAGAAACTAAGCTCAGAGCAGTTAAGCACCAGTCAGCCAAGTATTAAAGAGGCAGGCTAGGATCTGAGCGCAGATCTAGCTCCAAACCCTCATTCCTTGTGCTGTGCCCTCCCTCTGGGGGACTGAGACAGTCCTTGGTCATAGGGAAATGGGTGGGAAAAAGGAGTAAGAAAGAGACCCAGCCAATGGTGTGTGCTCCAGAGCTGGGTCCCAGGGTCCTGGAAGAAAACATAGACATCCCAGCACCCCAAGAGACCGGGGCAGAGGGGGTAGGTAGAGACCCGGCATCCGTAAGGTCCATTCACGTCACAGGTTTGTTTTGGGTTCCAGCCCTGCAGCAGAGAGCCCCCCCAAATTATTTTCCAATGCGTATTCCCATGGCATGAGAGTTACCAGGACACTGTCCACTGGCCTCTCCTTGGTCTCGGAGGGGTGCGGCTCCCCACAATGACTGCATATTCATCACGAACAGAATGGCTTCTTTATTCAGAGGTAACATGTGATTAAATAGAAAAAGAATACAAAACAGGTTTTGGCTGGCACCGATCCAGGCCCCGATGTTCATCAGCCATGTGACTGTGGGCCAGACACATTCTTTCTGAGCCTCAGTTTCCTTATGCATAAAATGGGGATATTAATGTTTGCCCTTCCTGCCGGGTGGGGTGATGCTTCTGTTCTTGTTGCCAGGGTTCCTGTGCTACACAGAGCATCAGAAGGGGAGGGTCTGGGAGGGAAGGTCGGAGGAGCTAGGGAGTAGCGAAGGCATGGAGAGACTTGCCCCAAAGGCATCTAGTTTATGGAGTCAGGTCAAAATGGAAATCCTCACTCCAGTCTGCCCTGAGTCCCTGAGTCTAGCACTTCTGTATCAGTTGACATGTTTTCATTTCCCAAGATGAGCCATTTTTGTAGTTCATTCATTCATATATCTATTCTTTAAATCAATGTTTATGGATAAGGGATGTATGGGAGACATTGGACCCTCAGAGGTGAAACGGGCAAGGACCCAAACATGCCTCCAGGACTTTATGGCATATTTGTGGGGATAAGACATAGGCGTAATTAGTATGATATGAGGCACAGGGTAGCATCAGCCATCAAAAGAGTACAAATAAGCTCCTGTGGGAGTGCCTAGTTGGGACACCACTTCCTGTTGAGGCAATCAGGGAGTGCCTCCTGGAAGAAGTGACATTGAGGATGCAGAAGTAGCTTTGAAGGATGTAAACGTTGTAACTCGGGATGAGTCTTCCCGGGAGATTGCACTTCATGTATTTGAATTCAGCCCTGTATATGCACACAGCATAACAACAACAACAACAACAACAAAGTGTGTATGGAGAATAAAGTAGGGGTTCTGACCCCCGTTTCGCTCAAGGAGCTATGCCCCAGAGCTAACACAAGATGGGAGATGGATCCTGCTGTTTCCCCAGTGGCTTTCAGGTTGTCTGCACCTCTCTTCCTGTGAGTATCACCCTGAGGGTGATTTTTGTGTTTAAAGACTTGCATCTTTCATGTAATGTGATCCCTCAAATCAAGCCAATAACCTCATCTGCTGCTTAACCCAAAGAAAAGTGATTTGTTCCAATGCTGAAGGAAGCTGGGCTGTGCTGGGCTTGCTGAGATATGACATACTGGTCTCTCTCCTAAGGGATTTGTAAGGGTAATTTTGACCATGCCTGGTTTTTCCCTTTATATGCCGACTTCAAACTCCATCTCTACATCACCCAGACTACTGTCGTGGAAGCCATGTGGCCAAGGTGTGGAGGTGGGGATGGCGAGATGTGCAAGGAGCATAATTAGAAGGCTCCATGACTGCGAAGGGCCCCTCAGATTCCAAGAGCTCGGGAGTCGGCTGTGATCTTTGGAATCCTCATTAGAAATTCTCTCCAGAGCCTGGGGCATATGCTTTTGCTCGTCTTTAATAATGGCAAATCTTCATGCTTTGAGGTTGGATTTGATTTCGGGAAACAACCACAAGAGGCATTTGGAGCTCAGCCTGGTGGAAGAACAAGCTGGAAAATGTGCTTCTGGTTAAATGGGAGGTGTGACTCTAATTGGCACATGGGGATGCCAAGTTCAGGTAGAAGCCAGAGCAGGAAGCTCCAGGGAAAGTTCTGGAGTTGCTGCAGGGAATGCCGGCCTGGGGGCAGGCAGAAAGGGAATTCTGTCAGCCTTGGCTTGCTTGGTTGGTAGCCTACCAACGTGACTGGACTTGGTCTCCCTCCCACAGCTCGGTTATAGACTCAATGTTATGAGTGGATTAGGGCCATTTTCAGGGTGTCTGGGCCCAGTGGAAACCAGCAAGTATACTGTGAAGGCAGAGTCTACTCTGTCTAAGAAGCCATGATGGGGGTGAGCCCCCGGGGAATGTCCAGGGCTCTCTGAGCTGACTCTAGCACTGCAAGACCTCAGGGATCACCCTATGAGGAGGCCTCTCTGGACGCCATCAGCCTAGTAGCCGGAGGTTGGCCAGAGGAAGACTTGAGGTACTACATTCAAATAGTAGGCCAATCGCCAAATGCCACCCAGGGCTCGGCTGCCTGGGACAAAGGATCCTCAGTGGCCCCGATGATCTGCCTCAGTGTCCCTGCAGATTTTCCATGGCCCCGGGCAGTGACAGGAGACACTCGGTCCAACAGGGTTTTGGCACACCTGCTCCTCCCTCCCTCCACCTTTGCCATCTGGGGCTATTTATTGGCTTAATTCCATGGTGACCCTTCTATGCCTACATCCCACCCCTGCAAGATGATGGACCTTCTTTTCTGGGTGACTCGATCACTGACTCCAAAGGCACCATTGAAGGACCAACTCCAAAACCTTGGGGCACATCCTGGGCTTGCAGGGGGAGTATTTTTTTTGAGGGGATGGGGCATGCCCATTGAAGTGTTCATTACACAGTCATCCCCAAACAGTCTGCAAATGGTGATTCATCTGGGTTTCTGTCCTATGAGGCTGAACCCCTAGGCTCCAGGATCTGAAGATGAAGTGCAGAGTGACCCTGCAGAGGAGGAAACAGACCAGAGGCTAATACCACATGTATGCACACTCCCACACACAGCGCACCCCCAAGGGTGCTCCCCTTACACTCTGCACTCCGGCCCACTTCCTCACACATGTGTTCCACCTGCACAGGGACACAGACCCAACCACTCCCAAATATCCCACACATCGCTATTCAGGCTTCTCTCTAATACACATAACCATGTGCATTTCCTGCACACTTCAAGACACCGGGACCAACGGAACCATCTGAGAGCATCTTATAAATGCCCCTCTCCCCACATAAGCTTATAAGCAAAATGATGTAGGAGAAAAAGGACAGTCTTGCAGTCTGAGGAATCGGACTCAAGGGCTGGAATTGCCCCGTGTGAACCATGCCACCTTGGGCAAGTCACTTCTCAGTGCCTTAGTTTCTGTATCTGTAAAGTGGGCACGGTAATAAGCCCTAGTCTGGATTAATGGAAGAATGCGCTTTGCTTTGTACCCTGCAGAGTACAAAAAAATGTTCATCACCAGAATCATTGGTATTACTTCCAAACGAGGAACAAGCCACATTCAGATGAAATGGCCCTTCCACAGCCAGCCTGTCCGAAGTAGGGTGAGCCGTGCAAGTCTATCTCGACGGCAAGAGCCATCTGCCCTCGCCACATGAGCGGCCACCTGGGACTGTGCTCCCTCCCTGAGCCTCTGGCTCAGGTGGTTTGGCATCCTGACCCAGGAGATCCGAGATGTGTGCTGGAGGTGCAACTGGTCAGTGAGGACCCAGAAATCGCCAGGCGATTCCCAAAAGAACTTTACATAATCAATGAAGCATCTATTACAAAACATCTATATGCAGAGATGACTCTTGCCCCAACGGATGAGAAAGTGGCTATTGGCAAATCCCTGACAAATGTTTCTGGGATGTGAGGGCTTTGGGGAAGGTAAAGAGGGGGAACACGAGTGGGAGCACCAGAGCATCTTCAGTGTGCAGGAAAGGGTAGGGATCAAGGCCTGGTGGTCCGGGGGCAAGGGGAGTTGTGGGGGGCCGGAGGAGCAGCTGAGCAGGATGCCCACTACAGAAAGGTTCCCAGGAAGGTGACCTGAGGTCACCGATGGCCGGAGGGACATGCACTTGAATGATGTGTAGATTATGCTGCAGAGGAGTGGATGGGATGCCTTGGGCCATGGACTTCCTGGAACTACTTGAAAAGCAAACAGTTCCAATAAAACAGTCAGGGTAAGAAGAAGGGCCACGGTGGGGTGATGCACAGAGAGTGGTTGGAAACCCCCAGAGAAAAACAGTTCTGCCTTCCAGTGCCTTGAACTTTCCAAACGGGGGTGAGCAGATGAGATTGGGTGTCGGGTGTCTGCGTTTGAAGCAGAGAGTAGGAGAAGGGGGCCTTCGGAGCCAGAACCCTTCAGTTTCCCTCCCTCCCAGGACAGACTGAGGCCTGGAGGGAGAGGGCTGTGCCCGAGTTTCACAGTGAGTGAGCTGGGCTGGCGGGGTCCTCAGGACAGATGAGGTCCAAGGTGGGTGCATCTGCACACGCTGAAATTTTGTGGCAATGTGTGGATAGAGCTGTGCACTTTTTAAAGAAAGACCAAAGCTTTCATCATATTTCCAAAGGGTTTTGGGACTTCAACCATGTGAAAAAGTAGAATCAAAGGCCAGAATGCCGAGGTTCAAATCCCAGCTCTGCCACCCTCTAACTGGTGGGCATGGTACCAGTCCATCTCACCTCCCTTCCCTCATCCATAAAATGGCCGTAGTAAAATCCCCACCCCATAGGGGTGTTGAGAGAATTAATTAAATAAAATCACATCAAGTGTTGAGCAAAGTGTCACGCGCACAGCAAGTCTAGAGACAGTTGCTATAATGATTTATATCACTCTAATAATTATATTATTATCTTGAAGATAAGGGGAAACAGCAAGCACCTCTTGCCGGCACTTGGGCGCGGTGCCTGCTGGAGGGGGGTGAGCCGGGAGTCCAGCCGGGTCTGGCCCGCGGGGGCCGGGGTGCAGAGCCGGGGACGGCGGGCAGGAGGGCGGGTGGTTTGTATGCAGAGGCTGTTGGGCGAGTGTGTCCCGGAGAGGGGAGGGCTGCTCCATAAGACTGATTTGTTGCTGCTGAACCTCATTAATCAAATCCTACCGGAGAGAGCCTCCTGCGGCTGCTGGCAGGTCAGCGTCGGGGAGATAAGTGATGTAGCCAGACCCGGAGAGGGGGAGAGACGAGGTGGCCATAAGTCTTGACAGTGGCAGGCTCGGAAGCCGGAGCCCGGAGCAGGCACGTCCTCGGCGCCTGGGGCAAATCTCTGAGTCAGGACAAAGTTCTTCCTCCCAAGGGATGCTCTGGGGAGATGGGGAGATGGGATGACATGTGTCTGGGAGCAGCCTTCCAGAACTGGAGGTGGGGGTGGTTCTCTGTGTTTTGGGACAACTGAGTCAGAGACGCCCCGTGACGTCACTGGGATCACGGTTCTCAGACCACCAGACTCCCCCTGCCCCAAACTCCCCCCGCCCTGTCCCGCACACCCACGGCCCTCGTCACAGCCCTGCTGACCTCGCGGGGCTCCAATTCCACGTGTTTGGGGTGAGCCTCACAGGCTCTGCTCACCGGACAAGGGGCGCCGCTGCTCTGAGCCTGTTTCCTTCCCGGTAAGGACAAGGAGCTGAGTCAGGTGCGGCTCTAACCGCTTTACTTAATCCTCATTGACAGTCGCGTGCTGTAAGTGCTGCGACCTTCCCGTTTCCTAGACCAGGACGCTGAGGGCGCAGGAAGCTGCCGAGGCACTCTTCGTCACTCTTCGGCGGCCGGCCACACTCTGAGGGACTGGTGGCCTGCTCCCTGGGGTGGGCGGGGAACCGGGTCTCAGTGGCGGCTCACGTGGCTTACCCTGATTGTCAGGGGCTGGGCAGGGGTCCTGAATGGGTCTGGGGCGGGGGGGGGGGAGGGGGAGGCTCTGCCCCCTGTGAGCTGGCAGGAGGCTCGCAGCTGACCTGTCTGTTCGGGCTAAGGGGGCCATTTCTGCTCTCTCCCTGGGGACAGGTCTTTCTTCTCTGCGCCAGGATACCTCCTGGTGCCAAGGCCTGTACTAGTGGAGGCGGGAAATGGAGCAGGGCTCTGGAATCTGCCCCCCCACCCCCGCCCCCTGGGTTGGTGTCCCAGCCCCATCACTCACTGTCCAACCGTGTGACCTTGGGCCTTCACTTCTCTGAGCCTGGTTCCTATTCAAAAATAATAATACCACTTGCATGCGGCTTCTGTGGGAAGAAAGCCCCACACCTGTAAAGCGTTGAGATCAAGGCCAGGCACATAGCAAGCACTTAGCAATTGTTACCGTTACTGGGGATCCAGAGGGGAATCAACATGGTTGCTTCCCCAGGATCTTTGTTACTCTGCTCCTGCCCGTACTGACCGAAGTCCTATGCCTCCTGGAGTCCCTGTCCTCCTCTGCAGGCTGTTCTCTCCTCCTCCGCCCCCACCCCCCACCTCCAGGCCTCCTTTGCTCCTACTCTGCTCACCACAGTGCTGGGACCCCTGCTTTGAAAGAGATGGGTTGGACACCCCCGACCTCAGAAGCTGAAAAGTGAGGAAAATCATCCTCATTGTCCCAGTAGATGTGTAGATAATAAGTGCAGGGTTGGTTTGTTTTTTTGCACACGTAGCATGTGACGGGCGTCAGGCTACACGCTTTACAAGCATTAGCTCACATTATCCTTACAAGATCCTGCGAGGTAGGTCCTATTTGGGGCCTGTTTTACCGCTGAGCAAACTGCAGCTCAGAGAGGGTGAATAACCTACCCAAGGTGACCCAGTGGTGAGAGGCAGAGCTGCGCTTCAGTGCCTGGCCGGCGACTGCGAAGCTCACGCCCTGACCCTCACCCTGAGCCTCTGGTGAAGACCCCAGCCCAGAAAGCCAGACCTACCTTGTGGACTCGGAAGAAGCTGGGCCCTTCCCTCCTCACCCCACCCTGCTTCGGAGAAGCCTCCACATTTAGAGGGTTGGCTGGGCCCAAGTTCGGGAGTTGTTAACTTCTTAGTAGTTCTCTCTTTGCCTCGTTATGGGGTAAAACTGCATTTGGTTTTTAAAATTCCCTTTTTATTTAGTCGCTGTGAATGGTAAGAACTGCCAGTACTGGAAGCTGAGATCCCATCCATATGCCAGGTTTTAAATAGCAGACTGGAAACAAGTTTACACAGGAAGACCAAACTCATCCCAAACATGCCGCCACTGCACTCTTCCGACAAGAAGCCCGTGCCCCCCACCCGGCCTGCCTGCGCGCCCCTGTCTTCCCACTTCAGACGATTCGGAGAGTCATCCTTCTTGTTTTAGAAAAACATTTCTGAATTCCGTCTGCTGCGCTTCATGCGTGAAGAAGCAAGTGGTGACCCAGGCACGGCAAGGTGTGCTTTGGTCTGGATTCTTCTCCGGGGGTGGGGCGGGAGAACCCCGGTAACCTCGGGGTGATCTACCCGCACTCACTCCCGGAAGTGGTTTCCACCTGCCCGGACTCTGAGGCGCTCCATCCCTGCCCTGAGCAGCAGGATGGAGCTGCACAGAGAGGGTTCCCCTGCACTTGGCATTCCCGCTCTGCCAAAACGTCACCCCTCTGAGCCTTGGTTTTCTCCTCTGCCAAATGGGCGCAGCCGACAGAGCACGACGGTTAGGAGCCCGGACTCTGGCATCGTACTGCCGGTGTTCAGAAACCTCAGCCCTGCATCTTCCCTGACTGATCACCTTGAACACGGCCTCCTTGAGTCTCAGTTTTCCTCCCTGTAGAGTAGACATCCCTGTAGCTGGCGCCTGCCTCCGCGGTACTTTGTTGTGAGGGTTCAGAGCCACGATGCCACAAAGCACTGAATGCAGGGCCTGGCACGTGGTGAGTGGCAGCAAATGCCAGTTAGAATCACCAGAGCCTGGGGCCACCTGCCTGGTGAGGGGTTGTGGCGACTCCTTGCATGAGGGTCTCAAGCCTGAGCCTTGGCATTGCTTCAAAAACTCAGCGCTGCATTCTAACCTGGTGTGGGTGGGGGGGATCCGTAGAAGGTCTGGTCCTCACCCACCCATTTTTTTTTTTTTTTTTTTTTTTTTTTTTTACCAGCCTGAGCTCCCTTGGTCGGCCCTGGCGGCAGGGAGGGGGTGGGGTTGATCTATGGGCCTGGTAACCTGCCTGGGGGAAGGGAGGGGGCCTCTGACCCGAGGGGTAAATCATAGGCTTCCCCAAGGGCCCAGCAGTTCCCTCAGAAAGAAGCCCTGGGCATTTGTTATCTGGATGTTTCCCCTGAGGGGCTGACCACATGATTCATTTCACTCACACTAATTGGATGTAAATTAGATGAGAAATCAGTAATTTGTCCAAAGATTTGTCATTCCAATGGCTTTCCAGGCAGACCAAAGCGCTGGTCTGGCTAAGGCGCCCCCAGCTGTCAGGGAGGCGCGGGGCGGTTTTAGGAGAGGTGAAGATTTTCCTTGAGGACTTCTAGGTTTGCATTTTGCTTAAAAAGGGTGGAGGTAAGGTGGAGAGAGCAGGGGGTGGAGAGAAAGAGAGAGAGGGAGACCTGGAGAAGGGGGGGAGGCAGAGAAAGGGAGGGAGAGAACGAGTGGGGGGGGAGTTGGGGGTGAAGGAGAGAATAGGAGAGGAGCTTCTGAGGAGAGGGGAGGTAAGCAGGGTACCTATGAGACTAGGAAAACAGATTGGAAAGAACAGGAAAGAAGAGGAGGGGTAACCGGAGTTGGGGAAGGAGGCAGAGAAGAGAGACACCCGTGATTCTCATTTCTCTGGCCGCTTTTGGCCTCTGGAGGGGTGGGGAAGCCTTCAGGTAATGTTATTTAGTGTCAATAGGAAAAATGATTACTCCAGACTTCCTTCCCTACAATAATATGCTAATCAACCCCTTGGGGCCGCTCTGGTCTGGAAGCTAGGCAGCGTGTCTCCAGGAGGTGGTGGCTGAGGGGAAGGCACAGAGGAGTGGGGGTCAGGGCTGCATGGGAGGGGCGTTCTGACCCAGGAGCCTGCCAGGAGAGGAGCGAGCAGCAGGGCTCCCCGAGATCTCCCCCCCAAAAGTGCTGCCCTAGGGCGGGGCACCAGTCGAGGCTCATGTTCTATTTATTAGAGAGACAGGCGAAGTCCCCTATAGAAGGGCAGAAATGTAAATATTTTTTCAAAGGGATCTGAGGCCTGAGTCAAGGGTGTAAAGGAATAGACAGATGGTGCTGAGGGGGCAGGTAAAAAAAAGAAAAAGGGGTCGCTGGCCCGAAGACCCCTTTGGAGTAGCTGGATCTTAATTGTAATAGACATGAAGGCCCCAACGTGGAGCTGGGAGGCCTGCCCACCCTTCAGGAGAGAGGACCTGCGCGTCACCGCTGAGGAAGGAGGCTGCTAGCTGTTCTGGACTCCAGAGAGAGCCAGAGGGCTGAGGCCCTGGAGGCAGAGCGGGGCTGGGACTGGGGTAGCCTACAGGGTCAACGAAGGGGTCTGAGGTGTCTCGACCTTGCATTTGAAAAGGCTCATTGTCATGCTCATTCATTCATTTTGACATTGGGCATGCATTTATGAAACTTTTACTATATGCGTGGTGCTAGGTACAGGCTGAGCCCCCATAGCCGTGGGTCCCCAAGCTCTGAAGCAGCTGGTCTAGGAGGGGAAGCAGACAGTAGTCCAATAACCGTGCACATCCATGTGTGGTGATGAGCTGTGCCAATGCCACGCAAGGAAGCAGGGGGCTTTGACAGCAGGTAACCGGGGAACTGGACTCATCTGGGGTGTGGGGGCAGTCGGGGGGTGGGGAATAATACTAACATAATCAATTCAAAGTGATAAAAGGGTAACTGCTTTTGATTCCTACAAGGAGAAGCACTGACCTTAGCTGCTCAGACCTCGTTGGGTATGCATGTGAATGCGGGAGGGTGTGCAAGTGAGCGTTTGAAAATGCCTTGCGCTCCTTCATGCCTACGTGTTTGTGCGTGCGTCTGTGTGGGTCTCAGGTGCGGTGGGGGATGCACTCTTCCAGGGGGTGATCATTCTGGGGTGTACTTCAAAGCAGCGTGAGCATCAGCAATAGGAATCAGGGGAGCCTAAAGATGATCCCCATCTCTGCCTCTTCATGTCTCCAAATTTGAGAAAGAAAGAGGAAGTAGCCCCATCTCTGGATTTCCGTGACAAACTTCTCTGTGGTTCTGTGTATGTTCTATGTGGTTATGTTGTTGACAATGTCCAGCCCATGCTGAGTGGGGGTTTGGTCCGGGTGTCCCTCCCCACCTTCCCACAACCTTCTGTCATCTCTCTCTCTTTTCTCTCTCCCTCTTTGCCGAATACTTTATGTTTTATTGGGTGCTTATTAAGTGCCCAGCACTATGCTATGCCCTTCAAATATGGAATTCCATTTAGTCATCACATTCATCTATGGGTAGTGCTCTTCTCTCCATTTTATAGATGAGAACACTGAGCTGAGAGAGGTGAAGTGACTTGTCCAAGTCTGGCTGCCAGAGAATGAAAGAGCGGACTCAAGCTTACGATTTCCGACTCTGAAGTGCCAAAGTATTAACCACTCCCATTCTTTTCTCCTCTGTCTCACTTCCTTTCTTCTGTCCCTCCTTCTCTCCCTCTCTCTCCCTTCCTGGCTTCTATAAACATCTACGAGTTCACGGTGAACTAGAGGCTGGTTATTCACATTCTACCATTGCTCTCTGCTTTACACACGTGTGGTTTCATAACCAGGATCTGATTCACGCACAACTTTTGAGGACACCTCTATCTGTGTAACACTGCCAAGTTCCTCAGCAAATGTTAAGGTGTTGAGGGAGAATCATTGACATTTCAAAGTTGGGAGTGCACCGTCTTCTTTTCACACCCACAAAACGAGGCCTGGAGAGGAGAGAAGGCTTGCTGAGGATGACGTGGATCCCCAGCAGAAGAGTGGAGACCAGAGACCGGAACGCCCCCTTAGGATCCTCACTGCAGTGCAGCCTCAGTCCCACTCTGAGAAATCAGGGGATCCCTTAGAAGACGATGCACCCCAGGGAGTGCAATGAAAAGGATTCCTCGAATGGACACAGAACCTGGACCTCAGGGGGCGAAGGCACCAGCAGCCATTCTGAGTTCTGACAGCTCCCAGGCCTTGGGCTGCCAAGGCAAGATTCTCTCTTCAGATGAATGAGCTGCTATGCCAAGCGCAGTGGAGGATGACATGTCTACCTAAGGGGTCATATTTCTACCCTGTTGAATAGAGGACAGGAAAGGGGAACCTGAGGGCGGTAAACATGGCTGAGCCTCAAGAGGCCCCCCTTTCCTCTCTCCTCTCCCCCACGGCCCATGCTGGTGGTGGCAGTAGCTGTGAGCATTGGCCGTGATTTCCAACACTTTCAGGGACACCAGATATGAGAGTCCGAGGCTCTGGAGCCAGGCACACTTGAGTTCCAAACCAGGTCCTGATGCTGAAGACTCTCAGTTTCCTCATCTCTAAAATGGGAACAATAGCCTTCCCATAAATTTCTCAAGGTCACTGGGAGAACAAACCAGAGTTGTCATTGACACAAAGCAAGGGGTCCCAGGTCTGGCAAAGTATGAAAACGGAAGGCAGTAAGTAAAAGGCTTACCACGGGTCCTGGCACGTCTGCAGAGTTAATAATTAGAAGTTCCTTGTTCCTCTCCTTTCCCAGCGCTGGGCCTCCAACCTTGGTGATTAGGATAAGAAACTGGGGGGTCACCTCCTACCTTCACTTTTGAGTGGAGATCTGAGTTTCTTGTCGCTAGCTCAAGTCATTTTTCTAAAACAAATTAATACAACTCAAAAATACCCAGAATGTGGAATGGGTTTTTAAAAAATTGAGGTGAAATTCATATGGCATAAAAGTACCCATTCTAAAGTGGGTAAGTGGCATTTAGTGCATTCACAGTGTTGGGCAGCCACCATCCACATTAAGTTCCCAAACATTTTTTTAAAAGATTTTATTTATTTATTTGTCAGAGAGAGAGCATAGGCATGGGGAGCGGCAAGCAGAGGGAGAAGCAGGCTCCCCACTGAGCAAGGAGCCTCATGCAAGACTCCATCCCAGGAGCCCGGGATCATGACCCGAGCCGAAGGCAGGCGCATAACCGACTGAGCCACCCAGGCGTCCCCCCAAACATTTTCATCACCCTGAAAGAAACTCCATATCTGTCAATCAATCACTCCTATTCCTCCCTTCCCCTCAAGATTCTGGCAAGCACCAACTGCTTTTTGTCTCTGTGGATTTAACTATTCTGGAGATTCCAAATAAATGGAAGCAGGCAGTACGTGACTGTGTCTGGCTTCATTCTCCTAGCATGATGTTTTCAAGGTTCTTCCACCTGAGAGAATGAATCAACACTTCGTTCCCTCTTTATGCCTGAGTAATATTCCACTGTATGTGTATGTCACATTTTGTTTGTTCATTCATATCTTGATGGACATTTAGCTTGTTTCCATCTTTTGCTTTTGTGAATAATGCTGCTATAAACATCTGTGCACAAGTATTTGAGTGCCAATTGTCAACCCCTTTGGCTACATACCTAGGAGTGGAATTGCTGGGCTTTATAGGAATTCTCTAGAATGTCTTTCAGGGTTGTTGGGAGAATCAGTCAGAGTGTGGATGGACAATCTGGGTGTGTGGCTCCATGCCTGGAAACGCTCAAGGAGATGCTCAAGAAATGGGTGTTCCCCTCCCTCCTTACTTTTTCTCTCATCCAACCTTCTCTTTTCCTCACCTTATTCCTTCCCAAAGTTCATATGAATGAACCGAGGTCAGTGGGGCTGTATGGGGAGGCAGCCACATCAAGTTGCAGGAGACTCAGCTGCTATCTGGGTAGGGCTCATCTGGAAACTGGAAGGATTGGTGCCCAGAGTCTGACTCGCAGTGTGGGGAATGGGACATCCTGGGTTTGCAGGTAGGAGAAGCAGGAAGTACTCCAGGCCTTTCTGCTGGTCCAGTTACCAGCCATGGGTTCACAAAAGGGGATGAAACCATTGGTGCACTGAATGTTAGCCTTCAGATTTTAACTCTGATTTGCCCAGAGCACAACACGAAATCCAAGTGCGGAGCTTCTAGATCAATAGCCGGATTTAACTGACCATCAGATTGGACATTTGTTGGTCCAGACTGGGTCCTAGGCTCTCACGAGAAAATCAAGTTCTAGGCTTGCAAAACTGGTGCCCAAACTACTTTTCTCTTCCTTCTTTTGGTCTTATCTTTGATTGTGTGGTTCAAACAAACCAGTGATCATCTTAAATATGTAATACATATTGTATATATGTAATGACAGCTGGCTTCTACTGAGCACTTACTGGGTACCAGGCACACTGTGCACACCCAATCCTTGTAACAACCCAATGGCATTCCCCAAAATTTATAAATTGAAGTCCTAACCTGACTATTTTGGGGAGAAGGGCTTTAAGAAGGTGATGAAGGTCATAAGGGTGGAGCCCTGATCTTGTAGAAATGGCGCCCTCATAAGAAGAAGAGACACCGCAGCTACCTCTCTACCATGTGAAGATGCAGTGAGAAGGTGGCCGTCTGCTAAGCCAAGGAAAGAGCCCTCACCCAAACCCAGCCATGCCGGCATCCTGACCTTGGAATTCCAGCCTCCAGAACTGAAAAAATAAATTTCTATTATTTAAGCCACCCAGTCTAAGGTATTTTGCAGTGCCCCGAACTAACACAATTATGAAGATGGTATGTTCACTACCCCCTGTTTGCATCTCTTACAGAGATGTCAAGTCACTTGACCAAGGCCACACAGCTTATAAGTGGCAGGGCCAGAATTTGGAACCCTGGAGGTCTGGCTCAAGAGCCGTGCCCTTTAACCTCGAGGCTACAATCACTTCAAGAGCTGAATGGCAGGGGCACGATCCAGAAGTTCAAAGTCACTTTCTTTGCTGCCGGCTACCGTGGTGTTGGCCCCTACTTAAAAAAATTTTTTGACCAGGGGAAATGGAGAAGAAGAGTGAGGGGGTGACTTGCCAGTTATTCCCAACACATATACCGTGAGTGGTGTGTTATCGTCGGTAGGAGTGCCAGCTTATGAAAGTTGATTATGTGCATCTTTTCTCAACTCTGTATTCAGTGCCATCATGTTGGTAGGTTGAAATCCTCCATGGTGGGAGTATTCGCACCACAGAAATTGGCAAACACTACAAATCAGAGCTTTTTCACTGGAGAGCCCGTTGTTAAACATTTACCAGTACACTACTTCACAGCACATCAAAACACAGAGAAGGCGTATGGGGGCTAAGTTTCTTGGCAGCATGGGGTGAGGCCTGGTCCTGCAGGAACTTGCTTGGTGGCTCTCTCTTATTTGGTTTTCTCCTGATAGAATCAGAGCTCCTTGGGATGTTGAAGCAGATCCTTAGAGATGTTCAAGCCGAACGTCTCATCTCACCAATAGAAACTCAGGGCCCAGAGAGGGGAAGTGACTTGCCTATGGTCACACAGCAGAGGTCACAGCAGTTCGCATGAATTTACCTCCATTTATTTCGTCCAAGCCTGTAGATCTAGTTGGGGAAAATGCCAGAGGTTTTCTGGCCCAGACTAGACATGGATGCTGCTATTTTGGGCACCATTCTGTGAGGATGGGGTAGTGTTTTCCGGATTTCCTGGCTGTTCCCTCCTCCTGTACTTCCACACCCCACAGGGTGTAGTAGAGAGATAAGCAAGATGCGCACACTGTCATCAATAATGCAGCCTCTTCTGTCTCTGAGTGGAGGCCGTAGAAGTCGATGCAAATAGCACAGCTTGTAAATGTGCAGATTGGATCGGGGCCTCCAAGTGCACCCTAGAAAACACGGCTGCGTGTTCTTCATCTCCAGCTAATTATAACTTTATTCATTACAGTCTGGCTCATAAGATTATAGACCTAAATCAGGAATAGAATATGTGTTACATATATATTTTTGTAATACTTTCCCTCCGTCAGAAGTGAGTCTCTGCCTCCATAGGGAGGCGTGAAGTCAGAGTCCCGTCCCCAAGCCAGGCATCTGCAATGTGGCATTTTCTGTCACAGCCACACACTTTGCTCAAAGCAACGTGGAGGTGTTAATCAACTCAGAGAGCACCCGCCCCACTCGTCCCGCCCGGCAAATCAGAGCGACTGTCAAAGGAAGATGTAAAAGGAGTTATTAATCTTCGGGGCCAAATGGTTTTAATTATGTACATACAGTATTCAAATTCAGTTGAAAATGGTCTTTACAGGTTTGGTTTTCCTGCAGGACGGTGGGGCACGCAAGTGTGAAGGGAGAGGAACATTGGGTTTTTTTTTTTTCTCTTGTTTCAGAGGGCTTGACTTCTAAATGTCAAACCCTAAGCTTCAGCCCTTAGACCTCTTTTCTTCTGTCTGTTTGTTTCCTTAGGAGACAACCCAACCCTTGGCTTTAAATATCGTCTCTATGCTAGGGACCTCAGAATGTAGATCTGTGGTCCTTTCCTGCGCACCCAGCTCCAGGATCCTGCAACAGTACTCGGCTCCATATCTCTACTTGGGTGTCTTATAGACATCTCAAAACTTACATGCTCAAAATAAAACTCTGGTTTTTTTTTTCCTCTCTCTACCAAAACATGGCCTTCTCCAGAGATGCCCCAGTAATAGCACGCTCCCCTGTTCCTCATTAAATAACGCTATCCATACGCTTGCTCCACCTGCAAATCCAAGAGTCATTCTGGATTCTTCTTTCTCTCAATTCTCATAGCAATGAGCAAGTCCAACAGACATCACCTGTAAACTATATCCCCTTTCTAGCTCCTTCTCTCCAACGTCACTGATATTCCTGTGGTCCTAGCTGTCCCCATCTCCTCCCTGGGCTAGGGTTCCCCTGCTCCCTGTCTTGCCTCTCCATGGTCCATCATCTACCTAGCAGTCAGAGGGATCCTTTAAAAAATAAACAGTTGCAGCCCCCTCTCATGTTTACAACCCTCTAGTGGCTTAGTGATAAACTCCAAACCCCTTGCAGTGGCCTCAGGGCCTCATGGGTTCTGGCCCAACCTACCTTTCTGCCCTAATTTCTGCTGTTCGTCCTATTCTCTGGGTTTCTTGAGCTCACCAAAATTATTCCTGCCTCAGGCATTTTGCCCCGCAGTTTCTTCACCCTCTAAGACTCCCCCTCCTGTTCCTAACCTGGCTGGAATCCTTCACACGTTACCTCTTCAGCAAGGCTTCTCCACAGCGGCTGAGCCTAGACAAGGAGAGAGGTGATGGAACCCCCTCTCCTTCCTTGAAGAGAGTTGTGTCCTCTCTCCAAACAGATATCACACAAGAAGGAATTCTCACAGGAGGCCCGGGAGCTGAGAGGAAGGGAGGGCGGGATGCCCGCTGCTTTGAAGGCCAAGAGCGGCCTGCATGGCTATAAGCTAGCTCAGTGGTGGGTAATGAGTCACCGAGCAGTCTGTGATTACAACCCACTGAGCAGACTTTGCCCTGTGAGTCTGGGTCCTGGTCCCTAGACAGAAAGCATTGCCTTGTGTTGATTTTTACCATTCCTTTAAGAACTTCCCAAAAACTCTTCTCTGGTTCCCAGACAGTCTCCTGCCATGGAGTTCCTAAAGCACATGGGTTCTGATCTGAGGACAGCATGTGTGCCTTCTTACTTTTCTCTCCTCCATGCTTTGCCCTGGGCTTGGCACATGGCAGGCACTCCGTAAATGAGCGATGAAGGACTGCTGGTTGCATGCACGATTGTCCTGTGACAGTAAGGATTTGTCTTGCCTTTATGGACTTGTTTTTTCCGTAGGCTACTAGACACTGAGTGCACTGAGGTCAAGACAGGGTCTTACCTACCTTTCTGGGCTTCCTCACGGTGCTTGGAACAGCACTGAGCATTTAATGAGCTCTCAGCACATTTCTGTAGAACTGAATTCACTACTGATGGGATTATCCACAGTCATCTCAGTTTAATGAAAGGGACTCATGGTGATCAATGCCAGGTCCCTGGCTCTCAGTAACCTGGCATCCCAGTGAGTAAGGTAGGCATGGTCTTCTGACATCTTGGAAGGAACAAAGGGGATAGCTAATATGGTACTGAAGTCTCCTTTGGGGTTTTCCTCTGGAGAAAAGAGAGTTTTCCCCTTTTACTGAAGATGCCAAATGAGGCCTGGCATGAAACATGGATTCATATGTTTTTTTGTGTGCAAACAATATATCCATTACAGAACAGTTTTATATTTCCTCATCTGACTTGAAAGGGTGGCGCTTTGTATAAACCACATTGTTTGAGCTGAAAATTGTATTCTACAGATTTCATTTTGGTAAGAGAATTCTGGCTTTGTTGCCAACCAACATTTTAAGAAGTCACATAAAGAAGCAATGCCTTGAGAATGCATTTTCTTAGCACGCTAATTCTGGTAGGTATCACCATTCTCCATGGTTATTTAACTTGTTGCATCTGAAATGTTGTTTCACCAGAAGCGTGTGCTGGAAAAGGCAATGGTCTTGGCATAAATACCATTTACCCTCTTTCGTGGTACCTTCTGTGGGTGTGCCACATAGGCTGTCAGTGATGTCGGATCATCACCATCACCATCACCATCATCACCATCAGCACCATCAGCACCATCACCATCAGCACCATCATGACCATCACCACCATCAGCACCATCACCATCATCACCATCACCACCATCAGCACCATCAGCACCATCAGCACCATCACCATCATCACCATCAGCACCATCATCACCATCACCACCATCACCATCATCACCATCACCATCATCATCACCATCAGCACCATCACCACCATCACCATCATCACCATCACCATCATCATCACCATCATCACCATCATAACCACCATCATCATCACCATCATCATCATCACCATCATCATCACCATCAGCACCATCAGCACCATCATGACCATCACCACCATCAGCACCATCACCATCATCACCATCACCACCATCAGCACTATCATCACCATCACCACCATCACCATCATCACCACCATCACCACCATCATCACCATCATCACCATCATCACCATCACCATCATCACCATCACCATCATCACCATCAGCAGCAGCAACACCATCAGCACGATCATCATCATCAACATTCACAATCATTGAGCTCTTTCTATGTGCCAGACATCTTGCTAAGCACTCCATATGCATTTTCTTATTTAATCCTCACAAAAGAGCTTTGGGGGGTGCATCCTGTTTTTATCATCTCCATTTTACAAATGGGAAATGGAGCTCAGAGAGGTTAAACAGCTTGCCCAAGGCTGGTAAAACGTGGAGCTGCCTGGGCAATGCAAAGCCTACACTCTTGAGCACTGCACAATACATAATACAGTGATTAACACCGCCCATTCCCTGGGGGCTTCTGATCTTCTGATTTAGCTTTGGAAGACATCTTAGCATGATGGAAAGAGTATCCATGTCCAAGTCAAGCAGATCTTGGTCCTAGCCCCAAAGCATTATTACTTATCAGTGAAATGTCCTTGGGCAAGTTGTTTCATTTATCTGAGCTTCACTCTCCTTATCCTTAAAAGGAAGTAAGAATAAATATTTGTGAAGTACTGAGCAAGTGCCTGCCATACAGGAGGTGCTCAGTAATAATATTTGAATAGTTATTGGGCACTTACCATACCTAATAACTAAGAACTGAGACTTAATGCCAGACTAAGAACTTTATCTTCATAGATGATCTCATGTGATCCTCAAAACAACTCCATGAGATTGCTACTTTCATTTTATCTCCATTGTATAGATGGATAAATTGTGGCTTAGAGAGATTAAGTTACTCAACAGACACTGATTTTGGAATCAGATGAAACTGCATGTGAAACATAACTCTTTCAACTAACCATTTCTTGGAAAAATCCCTTTATTTCTCTAAAGTTTAGTGTGCACACCTAATATATGGATTACCATCTCATTAGGGGGTGGTAGGAATGGAGTGACATAAGGAAGCTAATAGAGATGTTCATTTTTTTCTCCTTTTCTCTCATGGATCTCTGCTGCATCACCTTCTTCTAAATTCCCATAATATGTTGGTTTCTCTTATGACCTGTGTTACCAGGTGCATCCACTGTTGGGTTACAACCTCCTACAAGGCAGGGGTTCTGTCATCTTTGTCTTTGGGTCCCTCACCACATCCCCCACAGAAACTGGCTCATTGCAGGCATTAACAAAGAAATGTGTAAATAAATGAAATAAATGAACACGTAAATAAAGGAATAAGGTGGCTCCCCCAACAGGAGGCTCCACGGTTGAGCCTTCAGTGCAGTGTCACTGGAAACTTCGTTTGAACTGGCAGCTTTGGCTCATCACAGGGGCAGCGCTGTGGACAGCAACCTGTCTCTCCTTTGCCACAGCTGTCCCCTTACAGCAAGGGGAAATTCTAGCCAGCCGCTCTCTGATATGAAAGCAGTCATAAAGCCTGGGAGTCCATGTGCCAGAGGAGAAATGATTCACAGTCATTGCACTGTGTAGGAAGGACGAACTGGGAGGCAAACTGCTAGCATGCTCCAGGGTTTGCCTCTCGGTAATGTGAGCTTTGCAGTCTGGCCAGGAGTGAGCTTTTTACCATAAACATTCAGGGCATGCTGCTTATGTTTTAAAAGTGACGTGTTTTAATTTCCAGCCAAAAATACTATATGTTTGGATTGCAGTTTCTCAAGTTGCTAAAAAATTATTCAGAGGAGATGAAAACCTGCCATGCGGTAGAGGAAGCAGCCTGATGTTTAATGCAAAGGCTAAATCAGTTCTCTGGGAAGCACAGTCTTCTCTTTGGGCTAGGCCATAAAAGTGGACACTGCAGAGCTAGGATATTTTCAGTCTCCCATGAATCGATGCCATCTATAGCCAACTTGGGTTCTTTAGGGCAAAAACAACATCAGGACAACTGATTTGAATTTTTTCATTTGGTAGGGGTGTAACAGAAAATAGATTAGGATAAGCTGCAGTAACAAACAACTCCCAGATTCTAATGTCTTACGGCAATAAAGGTTACTTTCTTGCTCAACTACACATTGCTTATGGGTCAGTGAGAGGCTCTGCTTCATGTTTGCTCGTAAGAGACCTTGTCAGCTTGATGGAGCAGCCGCCATCTTGAACATTGCCAGTCATCACCACAGGGCAGAGTTCTGGATGACTCACAGTGGCTGCCAAACAGTTAAATGCTCTGGCCCAGAAGTAACACGTGTCAGCTCTGCTGTCCATTCATTGACCAGGACTGGCCACTTGGCTGCATCCAGTTCCAAGAAGCCAAGAAATGGCAAGATTATCCTCTCCTGGAAGGAGAAGCAAATGTCAGCGAGCAGCACCCACGAGTTCCACGTTGGGTATCAGCGCACATGAAACCACTGAGAAAAGAGATGAGAGAAATCATAATCATATCTCAGGGGAAGAAAAAGCTTGACTGTTAGGTTTTTTAAAAATCCATTCTGAGCAGGATACAAGATTTTTTTTCTCTCTCTTTCCTTTAACTTCTGAGGAATTGTTTATAAATTCTCTCTGTACTTGATAAACAACTAAGCCATTAGAAATGAGATGGATTCTCTGGTGTGTGTGTTTAAGTGTGTGTGTGTGTGTGTGTGTGTGTATGTGGTGTGTGGTGTGTGGTATACTACAGTGTAGATGGTAGACCAGAAGACAGATAGAAAAGTGCTTTATTCTATTCTGTTGCTAAACCTTCCCTGAGCCACCCAGGGGCTTAGAAGTTGTTGGGAAGATGGAGAATCTGCAACGTTTAGTTCTCTGGTTTGGTCTTGAACAGACTCATCATAGACCTTCTAAAACAGAGAGGATTCAACAGATCTTCCGGTTGGAAGTTGCTTTCTTTCTTCAAGAATTTTGGTGGTGCTGGATTTCAAGATGCGTTCCAGGTTAGACTTCAAGGCAGGCAGGCTCATGAACTGCACTCCCTCTTCTTAGGAAGAAGAGCTCTGAGGCCAGGTGATGTTAGAAATAATGACAACAAAACACAACCCCTCCCATCTGTCCATACTCAAGCTCAAATTGGGTCCGTCCAATAAATCTCTACAATAGATTGAGCATCATTATCCTCATTCTTCAGAGGACAGACCTGAGGCCTGGAGGACTAAGATCATTTGCTCAAGGTTGCCTGATTAGTAAGGGGCAGGGGCAGGATTTAAACTTAGGTATGTAGACATCAGAGCTAGTGTCTTTCCCTTGTGGTCTCCATGGGAACTAGGAGCCTATCTATCCCAAGTTCACTGTTATGGGCAAAATTCATACGTTGAAGCCCTATCTAACCCCTAATATGATGGTATTAGGAGGTGGGGCCTTTGGAAGATAATCAGATTTAGATAAATTCATGACGCTAGAGCCCTCATGGTGGGTTGGTACCCTTATAAGAGGAGGAAGAGAAATCAGAGCCCTTCTCTCTCTCTCTATCGTGTAAGCACACAATGAGAAAGCAGCTGTCTGTAAGCCAGGAAAAGAGCTCTCACTAGGAACTGAACCTGCTAGGACCTTGACCTTGGACTTCCTAGTCTCCAGAACAGCAAGAAATAAATGTCTGCTATTTAAGCCATTTTAAGACATTCATTAAGTCATTAGACTTACTAACAAGCTAAATCTTGGATGCATGTACCAGGTTTGGAGAGAATCTCCAACCCCCTTGTCCCATGTTCTTACATGCTGACATGTCAGCAGAAGTAACACTCTGGTCATTATGTACTTTGCTGACTAGTCCCCAGAGGAAGAGTGATTTATCTGATGGGCAAGTTTCAGAGAAAAAAACTGCGCATGCTCAGGTCAGCCTTCTCTGTATTTTCTTGGATCCACGTTCAGGGAGGACACATTCAGGACCTAGTATCATGGGGCAGTCTCCCAGTGTAGGCTCTGCCCTGTGTGGCAGGAACATTGTGGTCAGCCCATTTACTGATGGGTAAATTGATACCTGAAGTGAAGGGCTGGGAAGGCCACTGTGGCCATAGGTTTAAAGCCATGTTCTTTAAATCATCTTCAAAGATGATATCTTGATTTCCATCTGTGTCCTATGTCTTATGTCTTGGTTGGTTCCAAACTTCATTATGGAAAGGTAGGAAAGGGTTGGATTAATAATCATTTCAAAAATCTGACTTAAGAATATGATCAGTCACATATGAGTGGATGAAGGTTAGTATTGGATTGCCCAGTCCTTCTGTTTTCTTGCTTTCTTAAGATTGGAAAATGCTGGCTGATTTCCAGGACTCTGTGAAAAGGCCTGTGTTTTGTTTATGTCTGAATTCCTCATGCTTAATACAGTTTCTGGTCTATAATAGCCCCATAATAAGTGTTTGTAGCATAAATAAAGTCCACTGTTGGCTCAGGAAGCTAGGTGAGGGCAATGGACAGAGAACAGAGCTGGCTTGAGAAATCCTGACACCTGGGCCTTGGAGACTTGGCAAGAGACTAGGACAGCAACTCTCACACTGGCTCTGTGTGCAAGGGGCCACAAAGACCCAACTCACCAACAGGCCTTGATGACTGATCTCCCTACTCATGCAGGTTTGGCTCAAGTTTAGGCCTATTCTGGTTAGGGGTGGGGGACTCCTTATCAAACAGAAAGAAATTTTGGTTGGGGGGCCCTGTTCTAGTCTTGTCTGTAGAGGTGCATCTGGGGCCCGGGAGCAGCATTCTCCTCCCATGGGCTCTGTCTGATGGGTCACGTGAATCCCAGGGCTCTACCAGGCCTGAAGCCCAAAACTCTGGTCAAAGACCCAATTCCTAAAGAAACCTAAAAAACTCTGCGTCCGTATTTGTTTGAATGCTTCTGTGCACATTCCGTGCACACATAAGCCATGCATGTACAAACTATATGTCAGCATGTTTTTTTCCATCCTTCCCTTACAATCTAAGCCTGTAGCCTTCACTTTTCTTAAAGGTGGTATACAGGGTTGGGTTTGAGCATAGGATCTGGCATTTGATTGGATTCGGTTCCCCCCCGCCCCGCCCCCGCCTCACACACATGTGTGCATGCATCTGCAGCCTATAGCACTCTGGGGTTTTAGATGCAATCCCATCAGGAATAATTATCTTGTCCTTCACTGGCTATGGCCTTGGCCTCTTATTTTAGGATCCCTTGCCTCTTGATTATGCCCAATCCCTCAAATTAGTTCTATACGCCTTACACGTGCCCAAGAACAATTTTTGTCACTTGAATATGGTGTCCACCTGTCTCTTTCCTCTCTGCTGTCCACTGCTAAAGGGGCTGCTGACTGAAGCTTTTTGAGCACAGGGCAATGTGCCTGACACATAATAGGCATATTAGGGTTCTCCTGAGAAACAGAGCCCACAGTTGGATATACAAATATATTTTGAGAATGATTTATTATAAGGAATTGCCCACGTTACTAAGGAAGCTGAAAAGTCCCGAGACCTGCGGACGGGCAAGCTGGAGGTCTGGGAGAGTCTCCAGCTTACACCCATCGGTGTAAGTTACAGTCTGAGGGCAGAAGACCAAGGTCCAGCTCAAGCAGGCAGGCCGGTGAAATACCCTCTCCCTCAGCCTCTTTGTTCTACTCAGGTAAATGGATGAGGCCCTCCCATGTTAGGAAGGGCAATTTGCTTTGCTCATTCCACAAAGTCAAATATTAATCTCATCCAAAAACACCCTCATAGATATACCTGGAATAATAACTGACCAAGTGTCTGGGCACCCGGTGGCCCCAGTCAATTTGACACATAAAATTATCAGTCACAATCGGTAGTCAGTAACTATCATTTAATTAATGAACTAGTTAATATATTAAGGAGTGAAAATATTACTGCTCCAAGGTTGCTTATCACCACAGGTGCAGGCTCCTGTTGATGGCCCTGAAATTGTCCTGGGCCAGCCTCACACCGCCCAGAAGCTGATAAAGCGAGGGGGATATTCTCTCCTTGCCTGTCCCTTATCAGTGCGTGTAGGCCAGCAGCATTGTTTGTGCCGAGCCCTAAGAGGGCTGCCCTGGGCTCCCACCGTCTTACTGAGACCCTCTCCACAGACCATGCTAGCGTTTTTTTGATGCCCGTCTCTCTGGGACTGAGACCTTCAGGGACGAGGCCTGGCTGGGCCCACATCTACACACCTGGTCCGGAGAAACTGTCCTCCCGAATCCCCTCCCACTCAGAGTGCCCATTCCCTCCATCCACCCCACCCCTCCTTGCTAATCCACTCCCTGCAGGATTCTGTAATGAGCACCCTCCACATGAAACTTGTGCCACCCTCAAGCTTTCCTTAGATACATGTGGACGTAGGATCCAACACCAGAGAGGCCTTCAGCAGCCGGATCATTTTGCCTGATACTCGTGTCCGCATTTGCTTCAATGCACTCCCGAGGTATTTATGCGCTCATTGTCCCCCCTTGTGTGGGTGGAGCAATGGCCTTTACTGAGCACTTTGTTCTCATCACCTCTGGAGGTCACTGCCAGTGAGTGAATGGTCTTTGCTTGTCTCCACCGGACCGAGGCCAGGCTGTTTCTGGCTGGCTGGCTCGGTGACTCTCATTGGAAACCACATCATCAGGCATGTGAGGCTGTTCCCCAGTCTCCAGAAATGGGAGTGGGGTGCTATAGGTCGGATGCTTGTGAGCCCCCCCAATTCATATGTTGAAACCTAACCCACAATGTGGTGGTGTTTGGAGGTGGGCCTTGGCAGGTGATTAGGTCCTGAGGTGGAGCCCTCATGAATAGGATTAGTGCCCCTCTAAAAGAGACCCCATAGAGCCCTCTCGCCCCATCCACCAAGTGAGGACACAGCGAGAAGACAGTCTGTCTGTGAACGAGGAGGCGGGCTCTCACCAGACTCCAAATCCGCTGGTGCCTTGATCTCGGACTTCCCAGCCTCCAGAACCATGAGAAATAAATTTCTGTTGTTTTTACGCCACTCACTCTGTGGTATTTTGTTCTGCAGCCCCACCCAAGACAAGGTATTCCTCTGAAGGACGACGCTCCGGTTCTTGGCAGAACGCGGCAGAATCTAGGGCCCCTAGACATTCTTTAGCTCTCCCTGTGCCTCCAGTCTTGAGTTTACTTTACGACATCTTCACCACATGGTAAATCTTTGAACCTCTGTTTACATGTGTCCAGGGTAGGGGCGCTTGTTACTGCCTAAGGTAGCGTGTCTCCTTGCTAACTAGCCCTGGCAATAATAGTAACAGTACCATTATGGTAATAATCATTATTATTGATAACATTTATAGAGCACTTCTATATGCCAAGTGCTAAGCACTTGACATGAGTTATCTCATTTAATCCTCTCAAGAACTCTGAAATAGATGCTTTTATTATTTCTATTTTATAGATAAGGAAGCTGACGCACAGAGGGGTTAAGTAACAGCTAAGTGGTGATTCAAGTTGAGGTGGTCTGGCTCCAAGGCCTGAGCATTTAAATGCCTTATTTGAGTCCCCCTCCCACCCCCCCCACCCCCACCTCCCGCCCTTCCACCTCTGGGCTCTAGGTTTGCTCTTTAAATCCCACAGGCTAATCTTCTCATTCTTTTCCATGACGCCCTTCAGAATTTTGCAAACGGCAATCATGTCCCCAGATCAATCACTTTTCTGTTAAGAGCCCAGCCCAGAACCTTCCCTATTCTTCCAAGGACATGACTTCTACCACTTCCCATCAAACTTGCCGTCCTCCTCCAGGGCTCTAGCTGCTTGTGCCCCCTCTCAAGTGTAGAGTCCAAAAGTGAGCAGAGGCTCAGGTGACAGATAGGAACAGGACTCTGACACCCCTTCTGTGGGGACACTGGGAAACTTGCATCACTACAGCCTAGGAGCATCTGGGAACCCACATCTAAGATGCTGACTCACTCTTAGCTGATGTCCATGAAAATCCCCGCTGGGAAGGGTCTCATTGGCTCTGGCTGCTGAGACTCTCCTCCCCTGTCTTGGACTTGAGCAGTGGTCTTTTTGAACCTGAGAGCCAGGCCTGGCAATGGGGCCTATTAAGAATCTTCAACAATGACAGTCCCACTAGGGATTAGACTCACAAATCACAGCAAAGCTTTCCCAGCCATCCTGTCTGGGAGTGAATGGTAGGTTTGCACTGGCCGTGGTTGGCAAAATCATCAGCTTTGTCAATCTCAAAAAGCAAAGAGATGCAGAGGAAAAAGATTAGATTTGGAGTCAGAAGACCTGGGTTCTGGTCCCTGGTTCGAGCCAGTTAAACTAGTGACATTTGGCAAGATGCTTCACCTCTCACTGGCAGGTGACATCATTAACAGGTTAAATTTGGCAGGGGCTGGAGATGCACAGACCCTGCACCTGACTCCTGGGATTGAATCCTGGCTCAGGCAGGTTACATAATCTTCTTTGACTCAGTTTTCCCCTAGTCAAAGTGGGAATACTATTAGCACCTACTTAAGAGTTGTTTTGAGGATCGGCAGAGTTAACAGATGTAAAGCACCAAGATCATAACTTGTATGTAGGAGAAGCAGTATTAAATCACCACTTACATTTATTATTTTACAATAATAATGATACAATAATTGTGCAAGATAAAAGCTCAGTGAGAACGAACTCTTGTTTTCTGTGTTGATTTACTTGTTTATATATTTGAATTAAGTGACGCAATATATGTGTAATAGGATGTGTGACATTATGTATAGCCAGAGAACATGAGTCAAATTCTTGGAGTTATACTTAAAAACAAAAAACCCAAAAAGCTATTTAGGAGCATATGTGATTGATCAGAATCAGTTTTGTTTGTTTGGGTTTTTCCCGTGGCTCACACCCCTCCCTCACTAGATAAGATCTGCTGGTACTAAAGCAGTGAGGAAGGGGCAGAGGGCAAGGGATTTAAGGCTTGGGGCTTGATCTTGGGGGATTCAAGGATAGAGGGCTCTTGCCTTGCCTGTGCAGAGCTTGGGGAAGGCAAGTCTTGTGGAATTTTCCTGCATGATGGGGAGCAGTTGACAAGGTGTTGGCGCAGAGAGACAGGAGAGGGGAGACCTGAGGGGGCCTCCCAGAGTTTGCCCTGGTCCAGCAGGGCATCTGGAAGACACTGGGACAGCCAGCCCTGGGGGGCTTGTGGTTCAGGCAAGGAGTGTGTTCAAGTGACCAGCGCAGGGGCGCCTGGGTGGCTCAGATGGTTAAGCATCTGCCTTCAGTTCAGGTCACGATCCCAGGGTCCTGGGATCGAGCCCCACATCGGGCTCCTGGCTCAGCAGGGAGCCTGCTTCTCCACCCTCTGCCTCTCTCCCTGCTCATGCTCTCTCTCTCTGTATCTCTGTGTCTCAAATGAATAAATAAAATCTTAAAAAAAAAAAAGTGACCAGTGCGAACAGAATGTGACAATGACCAGCCATAGGCCTCCTGCCTACTGATGGCTTGACACTTTGTAAGCCTGCTTTGTAAGCCAGTACCTGATTTGAACAAGATTGTATTTCTGCCACCAAGAGGAATAGGGCTGGGACTAGGAATTAAACTCACTTATAGGAAAATTAAGAAAATAGCATTTCTTAAATACCCGAGTTTGTTAAATGAAATGTATACTACTAGAATGCTCAGCATAAAAAATAATATTAGAAAATGCTGGCAAATCAAAAGAGAAAAAATAATTTAAACCACCCATAATCAAAAATAATTTAAATCACTCACAAACACTGCTAATATTCACACACACACACACACACACACACACACACACTCACTGATCAGATACCTAGAAGGTCCAGAATCTGACTTATTTTACGTTCACAATATTTCTAGGATTTAGATTTTTAGCATCAAAGGAATATGGTAATGGAAAAATATATTAGGATGGAAGATACAGTATATAGTATGTGGTAAGAAATAACTAAATGTAAAGAACTTTGAATTTAATATAATTATGTCCTGTGACTGTATTGAAGTATTGATTACAAATGTCATCATGTTGTATCTGCCGTAAATGTTTCTTTTTACCTGAAAACGGGGAAAAAATTACATAAAACCCATATACTTAGTGATGTAAATGCAACACTGCATTTTCTTTATGAATTTTCACACTAAAAATCATAATTAGTAAAATATTTTTAAGAACTTTGATAAAAATGATGAAAAAATGATGAAAAAAAAATGATAAAAAAAAAAGATAAAAATTCACATTACAGGGGCACCTGGGTGACTCAGTCGGTTAAGCATCTGCCTTCGGCTCAGGTGGTGATCCTGGGGTCCTGGGATTGAGCCCCAGATTGGGCTCCCTGCTCAGCGGGGAGCCTGCTTCTCCTTCTCCCTCTGCCCCTCCCCCTGCTCATGCTCTTCTCGCTATCTCTCTCTCAGATAAATAAAATCTTTTAAAAAATGCACATTACATTTTTATTTACTGGGAAATCCTTCCTGATCTCTGGGTGGAGTTGCGGCAAAAATCTTGTCTTCAGGATTTGCTGTAACAACTTTTTTGAGAAAACTGTAGCTCTTTTGAAAACCCCCATCAGGGTAGCTCCTCGCTCTTGTTACACTTTCAAATTTCCTTTTACTAGGATCCCTTTAATTTCCCTTTTCCGTGGATGGCTAAGGGACCCTCCTCCCACGAGACAGGATCCTCACTACACTAAAAGGCTGAGATGACCTGCTCCACCCTGTCCAAACCAGCCTGTCACATCCGGGTACCGCAGCACCCTGCTCATTCATTACTACAGCAGGAGGATTTTAAAAGGTAATTGTAAACACCTTTTTAGAATAAAACTTTCTATTCTAAAGATTATAGAGCTTCCAGTGTTGAGATGCTTCCAGCTTTAGACTCAGAAAACATATGGTTTCCCATCTCTAATATATGTGTATCACATAGAATACACATATTTTTTTCTTTTGTAAACTGCTTTTATAACTAAAGGGTATATAATCCTTTATATATATATATATATAGCAATATTGTCTTTCTAACTAGTTGCATGGGACTCCATTTATATGAAACCGCCACAGTTTATTTAACCAATCGTCTACTGTTGCATATTGTTTCCAGTTTTCATTAACCTCCCCCCCCACCCAAATTACAATGAATATCCCTGAACACATAACTTTGCATTTTTTGGGGGTTATTTGCTTAGATAAAATTTTAAGAAGAGAAGTGGATGAACCAAATTGGTATGTATATTTTAAAAATTGTGGTACTTATTGCTAAATTGTCCCTCAGAGAGGTGATACCAACTTACACTTAATCCAGCAGGGCATGAGAGTCCTTCTTTCTTTTTTTTTTTAGGCACAAATTTACTTTTATTTGTTATTTTTTTAAAGTTTTTATTTTAATCACCGGGTGCTTGTCACAAGTGCACTCCTTAACCCCCATCATCTATTTTACCCATGCCCCACCCAACTCCCCTCTGGTAGCCATCATTTTGTTCTCTATAGTTAAGAGTCTGTTTCTTGGTTTGTCTCTCTCTTTTTTCCCCTTTAGCTCTTTTGTTTTGTTTCTTAAATTCCACATATGAGTGAAATCACATGGTATTTGTCTTTCTCTGACTGACTTACTTCGTTTAGCATTGTACTCTCTAGCTCCAGCCATGTCATTGTGAATGGCAAGATTTCATTCATTTTTATGACTGAATAATAGTCTGATATATATACATATATAAATATAAAAACATCTTCTTTATCCATTATCTATTAATGGACACTTAGGCTGCTTCCATAGTTTGGCTATTGTAAATAATGCTGCTATAAACATAGAGGTGCATGTATCCCTTTGGAATAGTGTTTTTGTATTATTTGGGTAAATACCCAGTAGTGTGATTGCTGGATCAAAGGGTAGTTCTATTTTTACCTTTTTGAGGACCCTCCATTCTGTTCTGCAGAGTGGCTGTACCAGTTTGCATTCCCACCAACAGTGAGAGAGGGTTCCCCTTTCTCCACATCCTCTACAACACCTGTTGTTTCTTGTGTTTTTGAGTTTTAGCCATTCTGACAGGTGTGAAGTGATGTCTCACTGTAGTTTTGATTTGCATTTCCCTGATGATCAGTGATGATGAGCATCTTTTCATGTGTCTGGTAGCCATCTGTATGTCTTCTTTGGAGAAATGTCTGTTCATGTCTTCTGCACTTTTTAAATTGGATTATTTGTTTTTTGGGTGTTGAGTTTTATAAGTCCTTTATATATTTCGGATACTAACCCTTTATCAGATATGTCATTTGCAAATATCTTTTCCTATTCCATAGGTTGTCTTAGTTTTCTTGATTGTTTGAGTGTGAGTTTCTATCCACCTTCTCCAATCCTGAGTACTACCATTCCTTCTACTCCTTGCCCTGCTGATAGACAAACATCAAGGTATCAAACTGTTGGTGTAAATTTGTGTTTATTACCATATCTCTTTCTTCTAGTTTAAGAAATGCCTGCTCATGTCTTTAGCTCATTTCTTTTCAATAGAGGTGCTATTTTTATTAATTTATACAAATGCATGGATATATGCTTAATTGTCAAATGGGTTTCAAATATGTTTTCTGGTTTGTTGTATATTCTTTAGTTGTATTTATGTTATGTTTTTGAGAATTTAAATTCTTTTAAAGAATTTTATTAGCTAAAACTAGTATTTTTTTCATTTATAAATTTGGGGGCAGTTTTGTCATATTTCCTTGGCAAATACATACAAAGTTTAGAATGATAATTATGAGCTTCATAAATCTCGGTCTCTCCCAAACACTTTGTATATTAGGATGTTCTCATTTGCAAGCAAGTAAAACTGACTTGCACATCAAAGAGGATCCCTTGACTCACATAAATGAGAAACTGACAGTAGTTTGTGTAGGCTCCAGAGCTCCACTTCTGTTTCTCAGCTATTCCCTCACCTTTTCCACGTGTTGGCTCCATTCTCAGGCTGACTTTCCTCCCCATTGCAAGATGGATGCCAAAGGAAGAGGTGTCTCACACTTCCTTGCTTATATTTCCGGAGGAGGAAAGAACGACCTTGCCAGCAATGACCAGAGGAGAGTCCAGAGCTTTTCTCTGATTAGATCACCTCAACCAATCAGTGCATACCTGTGAATGACATGTGCCGATTGGCTTAAGTCTGGTATGTGAACCACTCACCATGGAAGGGGATAAGGTAATCCAGATTGGTTTAGACCAGTCACCTTGGAGACAAGGGAGGAGTCAAATCCCAGGCTATTTCACAATGGAGGGTGGGCCTGGATGTTGGGAGTGATGATTGTGATGTCTACTTAGCTTGATTCTACCCCTTGTGGAGATTGGGTATGATTTAGTCATTGAGGACATAGGCTTCAGAATCAGGCAAACTTAAGTTTGAATCCTGGCTTTATCCAACTTTGACTTCAGGGGTGATAATACTAATCCCAGTAAGTGTTATTAGGAGGAGACAAAGATCTTGCATATGGAAGCCCTGGGCAGTGTGCCTGACCCATGGCAAGAGCTTTAAAATGGCAGCTATCAGCAATGTCCACAATAGCCAAACTATGGAAAGAGCCCGGATGTCCATCGACAGATGCATGGATAAAGAAGATGTGGTATATATATGCAATGGAGTATTACTCAGCCATCAAAAATGAAATCTTACCATTTGCAATGACATGGATGGAACTAAAGGGTATTATGCTAGCAAAATAAGTCAATCAGAGAAAGACAATTATCATATCATCTCACTGATATGTGGAATTTAAGAAACAAAACAGGATCATAGAGGAAGGGAGGGAAAAATAAAATAAGACAAAATCAGAGAGGGAGACAAACCATAAGAGACTCTTAACTATAGGAAACAAACTGAGGGTTGCTGGAGGGGAGTTGGGTGGGGGGATGGGGTAACTGGGTGATGGGCATTAAGGAGAGCACGTGACATAATGAGCACGGGGTGTTATATGCAACTGATGAATCGCTGAACTCTACCTCTGAAACTAATAATACACTATGTTAATTAATTGAATTTAAATTAAATAAAATTTAAAAATAAAAAATAATAAAAAATAAAATGGCAGCTATCAACCTTTTGTTCCTATGTTGAAACCAACTTAAGGGCAGAGAATGAGTGCATCTTTGAGGCCTCAGAATTCAGTCAGGTGACTGGCATGGAGTGGGTCTTTAGAAAAATGTGTTTAATTAATGGGTCAACAGCTGCAACCTCTCTTACTCAGGAGGCCACCACTGACAAAACCCTTCTCTCTCAGGTGTTTTGACCCCCATGCTGTTTCAGGGTGGAGGGTGCTTCAAGGTTCTACATCCTCCAAGTTTCCAGATGAAACAGCTCTGGGCACAGGTAGAGTACTATACGGGGAATGGGTGTGATAACATCTACCTCACAAGGTTATTGTGAAGAGTCAATGAGCTAATACGCTTAAGGGCTTATAACAGTGCCTGGCTCCTGGTGGTGAGCCCGGAGGAAGGGCTAGCTATTCATGTCATCACTAAGGGGCAATGGTCATTAAGGACACAGACTTGAGCCAGTCAGCCTGGGTTCAAATCGCAGATCTACCATTTTCTAGCCACAAGAATTTGGGCAAACTAATTAATCCCTGTGTGCCTCCGTTTTATAATCCTTAAAATGGGGATAATGAGAATAGGCTCTACTCACAGGGCTATGAAAATTAAATGAGCGAAGATATCTAAAGCAATTCAAAGGGTGCATTTAGTAAACGCTATATATTTAACACAATTTTTTACTACTGGAATTGTTTTTGTAAGTATAGCAACCTTGAAAGTGTTCTCCCCGGGGATAAAAATGCCTTTGATAACTGGGGCCTATTGAGTGAAGGAGAGCCCTCATTAGGTCAGGCTCAGGGGACCCAGAGGGCTCGATGCTCCCCACTTAACCAGGTTTCCTGGACGGGGTATGAGCTGTCACATGTGAGTTCCGATTTGCCATCAGTGTGGCTCGGATAGTTTTCTCTCTCCTCTTCGTGTCTCATCAGCTCAGTTGTAAAAGAGTTAGTTGAAGCCAAGTTTTCTTGCAGCCCACCAGCCCGCAAGGCTGTGGCCAAGTTTCCTCCAGGGAAATCGACTGTGGAACACAGGCTGGGGGTGAGCCAAGTCCTAATGCGGTGTCCTTTGAAGGCGAGCCCAGCTTCACCATTTCAAATGCAATATGCTTATTGCTGGTCTGATTTTTATTGGGAAAAAGCAGTGGTGTACTTTACAGGTCCCTGGGGTCCGAATTAAAATAAAGGAAGTACTTTAAAAAATCAAATCCAAATAGCAGGACTTGGAAGCATGCTGTTAAGCAAGGGTATCATAGACCTCAGAAGCTGCTTCCACACCAAGCCCTGAGACAAAGCCCTGCGGTAATTGCATTCGGAGGTCCCAAAGGCATTGGTAATGGGGGCCAGCTTCTCCTGGAGTCCTGTCTGCTTAGCAAAGCAGATCAATTACAAAAGCTACAGCTTTTGGAGTACCCAGCAAGTGCCGAGTCCTGTGCCGTATCCTACCCGTCGGTAAGATGGCCACCGTCATTTTGTAGATGAGGAAACTGAAGATCAGGTTGTTTTAAAAGCAAACAAAAACTTTCCTGAACTTACATGGGTAGTAAGTGGCAGAGGTGAGATCTGATCCCAGGGAATTTTTTTTTTCTTTTTTACACCAAAATCTATGTGCTTTCCATTAGGCTAGAGTTTTTCAGATTGCCAACTGAGAAACAGTAGAGAGTCATGAAATCACTTCAGTGGGTTGCAACAAGAGTTTTCAAAAATGAAATAGAGTGGAAAATATGACTGCACCGCACGGATAAAGGTAGTTAGCATTTAGGGGCACCTGGGTGACTCAGTCGGTTAGGTGTCTGACTCTTGATCTCGACTCAGGTCTTGAGCTCACGGTTGTGAGTTCGAGCCCCATATCGGGCTCCATGCTGGGTGTGGAGCCTACTTAAAAAAAAAAGGATAATTAGTGTTTAGTGAAATACATACACACATATGTATGTATGTATATACACACACGCCTATACTTAACTATAACATATATGTTTGTACGTTCTGGATGTTGATCTCAAATATATTTGCTATTGTGGGCCACAGTCAAAAAATTTGAGAAAGCCACTGCTCTAGGGCATACTGCTTTCCAGGTGGTAAGAGCTAACATTTCCTACAATTTTGCGATGTGTTTGGAATGTTTTACATATGTGGGCTTAATTAATCATTATAGCAATACTATAAGGCCGGCTCTATTATATCCTTTACTGTTTACGGATGAGAAGACCGAGGTTCAGAGAGATTAAATAGTCTGCCCAAGGTCACAAAGTCAATAAGCAGCAAAGCCTGAATTTGGACCTGGATTGTCTGGCTTTCACATGCCTGGAGGCCCCTTGAGCTGCAGCACTACACGGTCAAAGTGACCGGTCCTGGGGCGTCTGATGCCCATTGGAGCAGTTGGCTGTGTTACCATGTTCCATGGTCTCCGTCTCCCACCTCTCTCTGTTTTCATTAGCAGAACAGGCTTGCAGATCTCTCTGTTGAATCTGTAGCTTCAAATTTCTCTCATCCTCCTATATTTTAGATTAATTAACCTCCTAATTATTTAGACATTCATTCACCAACTTGTGTGCAATTCAAATCTATTACACTTCAGGGGATGTGTCTATATCGTGTGTATTCTGCAGCAAATCCCACGCGGTCAGAAGAGAAGTGGAGGGGGAGATTTGTAGAATCAGTTTTTAAAAATTCCAATGCATTTCTGAGGCATCTGAAGTGTTGATGAGATAGCCGGGGTTCTTGGGTGCTTGACTTTTAAATTCACATTTCTGAAAAGTGAGATACAAAATTGATTATACAGTATGATCTCAACTGTGTTAAAAATGTATATAGAAAGGATTGGAAGGAGGTGAACAGTGGTTGCCTCTGAGTGGTGGGGTGATGGGTGATCTTGATTTGCTACTTTCGCTTTTCTCTCCCCTTCACATTTCTTGCAATTGCTAAAGAGCATGGCTTTAAAAATTCACCAAATTAAAACTTAATTTCCAAGAGAGACTATGAGGTTGTATGTTATTTTAAGAAATGAGCGCAGTTTATAAGCCCAATGTATCACGCTTTTGGTACAAATTAGGAAGTATCAGAGCAGCTCCCCAGTAGGGTCTGAGTCACATGGCATGGCATGTGACATGGCGACACTGCCCACGTGGCTGCCACCTACACTCTTCCTGCTGCCCCACTCTGATGTGGGGAGCAGCCAGGCCAGAGCTTAGATTCTGCATCTGATGGCCCCATGGCTAGGGTGAGGACCAGGTGCTCCAGAGCAAGCCACTACAGAGTCTGACTTCCCACCACAAGGTGCCCTTGCCCTGAAGCTGACTTCGTGTCCTGATCACCTTTGTACTTCTTAAGGCCATGCCTGGGACCTGGCCCAGGAGGGGCAATAGATGGTTGAGGAACGAATGTGTGAGTTCATCAACTTCTACAGTGGGCACATATTTGAGGCTCAGCTCAATTTAGAAAGATGATGTGGGTTTGGTTTCTGTATTTATTTTAAGGAATGGGATTGAGTAACTCTGGAAATAAGAGAGTAGCTTGTTCCAGTGGTTCTCCTGAGCTGCCTTTTTGGGAGTGCCAGTCTCCCTCCAGACCAATGGGCAGGAGGCAGCATCATGGGGTAATTGAGCAAATGGACTTTAGATTTAGAATGCCTTTGGTTTCTTAATGGAAAAACTAGTAGTGCTTACTACCAAGGGTTAGTTAGAAGTTAACCCTTAATTAAATGAGATAAAGCATGTGAATCTTTGAGAGTCATGTCTGGCACATGCTAAGTGCTCAGAAAATGTGGATGATGATGATGAGATCCAGATGATTTCTGGGGGTTTGATGCTGTGATTGGTGGAGCCTGAGTCAGATGTATCCCCCTGCGGTGGAGGTGGTAATGATACCTGAGCCATATGGACTGAGAATTGAAGAGGAATGGCTTCCTGGGGAAAACCAGCATGGCCACACCTGAAGATGGATGAAATGGTTTTGGGTGTGCTGGGGTTCTGGGGGGCAGGGATACACAAGTTCATTATTGTAGATAGAAGAGAACATGGAATTTCAAAGCAGCAAAAGATCAAACTTTGAGTGCCAGCTTTTCCATGTGTTGCCTGAGTGAGTCACTTAGAATTTTGGACCTTGGTACCTTCTGGTCAGGCTCACCAATGGCCCCATCTTCTAGAACATTCACTCTAATTCCTTACCCTGGTGTACAAGGCTTTTCCCCATCTGAGCCTGGGCTTTTCCTACCTCACATGGAGTCATTTTTCGTTCCCATAACGTTGCTTGAATTTCACACCACTATGCCTTTGTACACACCGATTCTTCCGACTAGAATTTATTTTTACTCTTTGTACAATGAAAGTCCCTGCTCTTTCTTCGAGATAATGATGTTTAACACTTATTGAGGACTTGCTATATGCCAGGTGCATTTTTAAGCAGTTTGCATATGTTAACGTATTTAATACTCACAGCAAACCTAGGAGCGAGGCATTATTGTTACCCTTATTTAATAGATGGGAAAACTGAGGCAAAGATCATTTAAGTAATTTGCCCAAGTTCACACAATTAGTAGGTGACAGAACTGAGACTCAAACCCATACAATATTGCTGTAGAATGTCCTCTTTAGCCACTGACTGCATTGCCTGTCTGGCTTTAAGACATTGTTGAAAGTCAAGGCCAGTCACAGGAGACCCCCATTTGGCTCCCAGACCCTCAATCACAAAGGGGCAACAAATTTCAATTTTTGACCTTAGCTCCAAGTGAAAACTTCCATCCAATCACAGAGATACTTGACAGAACCGAAAGAGGATCACGCTTGTCATGCAGCCTTGTCAATTCAGACCAGCTAACCCAAAATGCACAATGAGTCAATATGTTTTCATAATCTTGGAATTATCTAATGATAAGCACAATTACACTGCATCATATCACATATGCATTACAATCAGATGTTAAGTATAAACACTTCAAATATACCAAAATTCTGTAATTTTGACTTTATATATTTATTTTAATATACCATAGCCTTAAAAATAGAAGTGATGTGGGCCTTTGGGGCTCTGGAAGAGCCCTATTTGATGACCTCCTGCCCTAGATTCTCCCATCTTCTGCCTCACTCATTCCTCTTCACTACAGTAGCAAGGTGGACATTTCTCAGTTGCTACTTAACATGTCATATTGGGCTTGATTATCTAGAGCGTCCAAGGGTGGGTACTTGACAACCAGACTTCTTGGGTTCAAACCCTGCCTCTGCCATTTACCAGCTAAGAGAATGGGGAATGTGGTTAACCTTTCTGGACCTCAGTTTTCTTAGCTGTAAAATAAGGATAATTGCTGCGCCTACCTCACAAAACTGATGTGAGGATTAAATGAGTCATTACTAATGAGGTACTTGGATGGTCCCTGGCATGCGGAAGAGCTCAGTAATGGTAGCTGTTACTAGGATGAGCATGATGATGTCCTTGCTCCTCTCTTGGAGTTGTGCTCTCTGAGAGCAAGAGCTTCATTTTATTCCTTTTTGTACCCACAGAGCTTCCCAAGAGTTGTGCCCAGAATGGGTGCTCCCAAAAGGTCTGTGAAATAAATGAATGAATATCTCTATAAAAGGGGGCCGACTGTACCTAGCCCCCAGTGTTTATGGGGAAGATCAAAAGAAGGAAACCATACTAAAATGCCCTGTAAACGGTAAAGCGTGGGAAGGATGTTCCTTTCCTCTCTTATTCCATTTTTCTTCCATTCTTCCAGGCCCAGGCCTCCTTGACAGTTGTGATTCCTTAATTCACAGGGCTGCTCATGGACAGCACTGGACAGTCAGGCGAAGCAGGCAAATACTGACCAATGACTACCAGGCGTGCAGGTGCTAACCAACTATTGCCCGACAGGTGGGTGCTGACTAAGCACTATGAGGCAGGCAGGAGCTGACCAATCCCTAGCCTGGGTGGGTTATTCTGACGAGTTACCAGCACAACGGATACTGACCAGGGCCACTTGGGATGAGGGTCCCAGAAGCAGTGAGGCCCAGACTCAGACCTGCCTATGGCTCACTTGGTGCCTCCAGGGAGGCCCAGGCCCTGTGCTCAGAAACCGGGACCCCAGGGGTGGAGAGACCTGGACCCCCTCAGCCTGGGGCTTGGCCATCCTTGAGTTGAGGTTGCCTTCAGGGAGGAGGGGTTGCCAAGGCGACAGGCATTCTCTCATCCAGCGTGAGTTGTGGGAATTGCTTCATCTTCATTAGTGGCCTAGTGTTGTCACAGTATCTCTGGCACCCCCATTCCCCTCCTGTTTATGGCATCTTGGGCTTCCCCTGCCCAAGAAGGGAGCTGGAAATCACCAGAGGCTTTGGTCCTGTTTAGCCCAGAACTGAGTTGTGTGGAGGTGAATTTCTTTTTTTTTTTTTTCTAAGATTTTATTTATTTATTTCAGAGAGAGAATGAGATAGAGAGCATGAGAGGGGGGAGGGTCAGAGGGAGAAGCAGACTCCCCACTGAGCAGGAAGCCCGATGCGGGACTCGATCCTGGGACTCCAGGATCATGACCTGAGCCGAAGGCAGTCGCTTAACCGACTGAGCCACCCAGGCGCCCCTCCCGGCAGTTTTCTTTTATTTATTTATTTATTTATTTATTTATTTATTTATTTATTTATTTATTTATTTGAGAGAGAGAGAATGAGAGAGAGCACATGAGAGGGGTTAGGGTCAGAGGGAGAAGCAGACTTCTTGCCGAGCAGGGAGCCCGATGCGGGACTCGATCCTGGGACTCCAGGATCATGACCCGAGCCGAAGGCAGTCGCCCAACCAACTGAGCCACCCAGGCGCCCGTGGAGGTGAACTTCTGTCAGACCTGGGTCGTGATCAATGGTGTGCTGGAGCAGGGAAGGGGCAGAGGAGCACGGATTGGCCTTCACCATGGACAATGAACTCCAGGAGTGCTTGTTTATTATACCCTCTTGAGTTATGTTTCTAACAATGTCTGGTCTGTATCCTCTTACCTGCTCTTCCTTTCATGGTAGATGGTGTTCACAGCTCCATTTTCTTTGTCCTGGGGATGACGCCAGCAGGGGTCCACAGCTTAGAAAAGAAACCTGTGGGATCCCACGAGCCCTGTAAACTTGGCTGGGTTGGAGGGCACGTGTGGTGCCCTGTGGCTTTGAAAAAGTCTATTACAATTTGTGACCTCCCTTCCGACTTTTCCCCCCTCGTCTTGTTCTCAGAGATTTGGTTATTCATATCTGAGAGGACTGGTTGGAATAATTTATTCCTTCAGTCACTGGTTCTGAGAACCCACTGCAAGCCTGGAGTGGGCACTCAGCTTGAGAGGGCGAATAGGACAGACTGCCCCTGTGGGTCTGGAGGCTGCCATCTAGAGGGAGAGACGGTGACAGCACCCAGATTCTAGCAAAGCGCCGGGATAGACAACTACTAACTGGAGGAACACATTGTTTATTAGGAGAATCATGGAGAGAGGGACTATTGCTGAAGAAAGAGCTAGAAGTCAGGGAGACTGTGCAGAGAAAGACTACACTTTGAAAGACAAGGAGAATTTCAATAAGAAAAGAATGGGAAGAAAACCTTACCAGAATAATTTTTAAAAACAGGAGGAACAACAATTATGGGCTCTTCTCCTCATTATTTGGAAAGCACAGTGTTTGACGTGGTGACGGATTCAACAGCGGGAGGCTTGGCCCCTATCTTTGAGGACGGGGTAAGGGAGAAGGAGCGACGGCTCGACATACGGCCAGCCGTGCTGGTGAGATAATCATGGCACAAATGAAATATTTTGGGACCATGGAGAAGGGAGATGATCACATGTCACAAGATAGTTGGCATTTGGCTATATTTCTCTTTTTAGTTTCTGCTTAGTTCATGATTTCCTGGAAAATGCCACCCCCTTCCCTCCCTCCATCCTCCAATCTTCATACCACCATCTTTTCTACAAACGGATTGGAAGGCAATTAGTCCATCTCACGCTAAGGATAATAGCTACCACTTATGGACTGGCTGTTGTACGTGGTCCCTTATTAAATCCTCCGTTCCGTGGCATTAGTTATCTATTGCCACATAACAAATTAGCCCCAAATTTAGTGGTCTGAAATAATAACTTATTATCTCCTAGTTTCTGGGAGTCGGGAATCTGCAGGTGGCTTCACTGGGCCCTCCAGCTCAGGTCTCTCCTGAGCCACAGTAAGGGGTTGGCCAGACTGCAGTCCTATTAAGGCTTGACTTGGAGAGGGGGCTGTTTCTGAGTTCATTTATGGGGTTGTGGCAGGATTCTTGGCGGGCTGTGGGCTGCTGCCCTCTGTTCCTTGTCACGTGGACGGCTCCACAGGGCAGCTCACAGCAAGGGGGAAGAGGCAAAGAGGGAAGGCAAGCAAGATGGAAGTCACAGTGTCTTGTGACCTAATCTCAAAAGGAGCATCCCATCACTACTGCCATATTCTCTTCTTTAGAGGCAAGTCACTTGGTACAGCTTATGCTCAAGAGAAGGAAGTTACCCGAGGGCGTGGGTGCCTAGAGGTGTGCTCGTTGGGAGCCATTTTAGAAGCTCACTACCACAACCGGTCTCCATGGCAGGGGCTCTCTCTTTTTTCAGTAGAGGAATCTGAAACTCTGAGGCCGTGCTCAGGCTCATACACTCAGTGGCAGAACTAGAATCTGAACCAGTCTTTCTCCAAAGCCTGCCTCTTCCGCTACATCTTGCAGCCTCCTGTGGCTGGCTAATGTCTCTTGGGACAGACTAGATGACATCCTGACCCCAGCATCACCTGTTCGGGTGGCTTTATTGACAGCTGCCCAGCCTCATCCAGGGGCTTAGACGGCCAAGCCTGCATGGTTTTCCAATTCTCCGTGACCCTGACGGTATTTCTTTCCATTCCGGTTTTAGACAGCAGTGAGGTACAGGAAAGGCCAAATATTCAATGCCTTTGAGCAGCTCCTTTCCTGAAAGCCTCCGCACTAACTGCCCAGGGTCTTGTTGAAAGCACTTGAGTGAGAACATGCACCTTGCAGTAATGTACTTTTTCCACAGATGATTAATCAGGAGCGTCCCCGGATGGTTTGGCACAGATGGAGGGAAGGGAGAGAGCCAGATCATAAATCCAAATAAATTTATAGCCTCACCATCCATCCCATTATTATATCAGGAAGGCTGTGTTTCCCTTTAGTGCTTGAAGATATAGAAGAGGTTTTGCATATTGAGGGCTCCGTACAGATAGACAAAATCCACCAGGCAGGCTTTTGATGGAGAGTAACCAAGGGGAATTGTTATGGACCAACTTCAGGATCTTGCCTTTGTGGATAGGGGCAGCCTTACAGAAGGTTCATGTGAAATTCTTAAGGCACTTCATATGGCTGCTTTAATTTAGTTCTTTCTTACTTCCTATTTTGCTCCATTTGAAACTTCCCAAAGATTACTGCCTTTCTATCTGCACATCTCCTGATATATCTTGTCCACAGTAGGTACCTAGTAACTTTCATTCCAGGGAACATGTAACTGTCTCCTAAATGAACTTAAACAGCCATCTTTCCATTGGTCCCAGCTCAGCTGTTTCTATCCCCTGAAGCCTGGAGTGATAGAGCCAGCTTTCTGTTCCTGCAGCTGTCCACATCCATTGTGCTTTTGTCGGTCTATCTGGCCAGGAGGTGCTGTGCATCAATGTGCTATTTCATGTTTCAGGCTTTAAAATTATTGAAGAAATGTCCTGATGAGGCTGTGGTTGTTCTGAATCTGCTCTTGGTCCTTGCCCTGATTTCTGGGTTTGCTCTATGTGGGCCTCTTTCCCTCTTGTTACCTGTGTTTCCCTCTGCATTCAAGGTAGAGAGCAATAAACCATCTCTATTTTAGGATGAGTGAAGACAGACAAGTTTCTCAGTAAAAGGAACACTGGGACCAGATCTCAGTGTAAAAGTTGCATTGTTTCCGATATTGTCCCTTTTATGGGATGGTGGAAAAAACACATTGTTCTGCCACTTCCTTGATACATTCTGAACCTGACTTTGCTTATCTCTGTAATGAGACTATTTATTACTGTCCTGCTTACCTCACAGGGGTAAGGTGGGAATCACAAGAAAGAGTGGATAGAAACCACTCTATGATATGATGTTTGTGGTGGTATAACACCATAGTGATGTTAATGATGCCTCATTCATAAAGCACTGTATGAATATAGGATTATAGTATCACCCCCATTTATACCAGTATCAGGTATTGCTACTTTATTTTCACATTTATCCAGAGAGTACATTAAAATCTATTGTTTTTCATAGTACAAAAAGCATGTAAGACTTTTGACAAGGGTTCCAAGACCATCCAGTGGGGAAAGGACAGTCTGTTCAACAAATAGTACAGGAAAAACTGGATATCCACATGCAAAAGAATGAAATTATATCCTTACCTTATGCCATATACAACATTAAATCAAAATGGGCTAGAAAACCTAAGTATAAGACCTAAAACTATAGAACTTTTTGAAGAAACCACAGAGGAAAACTTTCATAACATTAGATTTGACAATGATTTCTTGGATACAGGATTAAAAGCACAGCAACAAGGCAAAAACCAGACAAACTGGACTTCATCAAAATTGAAAAGTTTTTGTCTGTTGAAGAATGCTTTTAAGAGAATGAAAAGACAACCTATGAGAAAGGGAGAAAACATTTGCAAATCATAGATGTGATTAATATGCAGAATATATAAAGAAATCCTACAACTCAACAACAATAAAAAATCCAATTCGAACATGGGCAAAGGACTTGAATAGACATTTCTTCAAACAAGACATACAAATGGCCAACAAGCACAAGAAAAGATGCTCAACATCTTAATCAGGGAAATGCAAATCAAAACCATAATGAGATTCCACTTCACACAAATTAGGATGGCTATAATACAAAAAAGGAGAAATAACCAATGTTGATGAGGATGTCGAGAAGTTGGAAACCAGTGGAAATATAAAATAGTGCAGCTGTTGTGGAAAACAGTATGGGGCTTCCTCAAAAAGTTAAATAGAGAATTACCTTGTGACCAAGTGATTCCACTTTTAGGTATATACCCAAAATAATTGAAAGCAAGGACTTGAACAGTTACTTGCACACTGATGTTCATAGCGACACTATTTACAATAGTCAAAAGGTGAAGACAGACCAAATGACGTCTGAAGATAACCATCAATAGAGGATACATGTGGTATAGACATGTAATAGAACAAAAATCAGCTTTCAAAAGGAATGGCATTCTGATACATGCTACAACATGAATGAACCTTGAAAACATTATGCCAAGTGAAATAAGTCAGATACAAATTGATAAGTATTATATGATCCCACCCATATGAGGTACTTAGAATAGGCAAATTCATAGAGACGGTAGAATAGAGGTTTCCAGGAGGTGGCAGGAGGGAGAAATGGGAATTTATATCTAATGGGTACAGAGTTTCTGTTGGGGATGATGAGAAATTTCTGGAAATGGATGGTGGTGATCCCTGTACAACATTGTGAATGTACTTAATGCCACTGAATTGTACCCTTAACAATGGTTAAACTGGTAAAACATCTGTATATTTTACCACATTAAAAACTTTTTCTCTAGAGGCACTTGAGTGGCTTAGTCGGTTAAACGTCTGCCTTCAGCTCAAGTCACGATCTTAGGGTCTTGGGATTGAGCCCCACATTGGGCTCCCTGCTCAGCAGGGAGTCTGATTCTCCCCCTTCCTCTGCTCCTCCCCCTAGGTCGTGCGCTCTCTCTCAAATACATAAATAAAAAATCTTTTAAAAAACCTTTTTTTAGGGCGCCTGGGTGGCTCAGTTGGTTAAGCGACTGCCTTTGGCTCAGGTCATGATCCTGGAGTCCCTGGATCGAGTCCCGCATCGGGCTCCCTGCTCAGCGGGGAGTCTGATTCTCCCTCTGACCCTCTTCCCTCTCATGCTCTCTCTCATTCTCTCTCTCAAATAAATAAATAAAATCTTTAAAAACAAAAAACAAAAAACAAAAAAACCCCTTTTTCTAAAAAAAAAACATGTTTAGAAATCTTACCTTAAGACATATAGATGTTATTAATTTGATTTTTTTGTCGTAAAATACCTTTTATTTTTTACTATTTAAAAGTGTAACAGTTCCTTGAATAAAAAGTGGAAAAGGCTGATAAACTTAAACCAAAAGGGGACAATTAGAACATTCCTTATCCTAGAGGTAGCCACATTTAAAACCTTAGTATCCTTCCAGACTGTCTCTCTCCCCCATCCCATTTTCCTTCTGTTTCCCTCATGATGCACTTTTGTGCCCTTTCATTCTTCAGGGGCTTTGAGCTCACTATCCTTTCTGAGTTCTCATCTGTATCAGAGTTTGGTTGTATCCTTCCAGTGGGTGGAAAAACATTTTCTAAAACCAAGCAGAGTGATAAAACACTGAAAAGAAGCCAAGAAATATGTGATCAGAACACTCCAATTCATGCTGAGACCATTTGGAAGTTGTGCTGGAAAGGACAACTTTCAGCACACGATGCCCAGAAGTCTCTGAAGATGTGTGACCAAAGGCATGATCTGCAACATTCACTATAGTCCACATCACAGAAGGAAAAAAAAAAAATATATATATATATATATTATATATATATATAATATGTATTAGCTCCTACCTGTCCTGCATTCTAGCCTTTTTATTGGGTTGTAGGGGCAACCTACAACCTAGCTGTGTTCTTGGTCAACATGTTATTTGCAGAAATTGAGATTCCTTGTTTTCCCAAGCAGGAGCATGCCTTAAAGCTACCCTTACCTTTTGAGTTATGCATAGGGTGCTATCCAGCTAATTGCAGAGTGGGAATTTCTGTTATTCTCTATTTACCATAATATAAAAGGTAAATGGATAACTTCCTTTTCAAGGAGCAAATAAGCTTCTGCTCAGTGGGGGGTACCCTTCCTGTTGAGCATCCCAGGGTCTGCCAAAGTAGTAGACTCTGGACAAGGCTCCCTTCAGGGAGCTTTGCCTTCCGTGGTCCTAGATCTGCCACTTCATTTGGTTGTTCAGAAGACAGAAACATTGCTGGAGCTTAGATTTTACTTTGAGAAAAGGAGTAAAAGGGAGCCTGGTTTCTAAGGGCAAGGCAGCTATGCTGCTGATTTGGCATTATTCCCCCCAGTGCTGTCTGCCCCACTTCTCAAGTATAGTTTCAATAATACAGTGAGAACTTAAATCCAGGTTTCTATTTTTATTACTTTAGGTTTCCTTAAGCACATCCCATAATTTCCATTTTCCCTTGGCTGTTTGGCTCCATTCCACATAGTGTTGTCTGCCTGTGCACCCGGCCACGGAGGCCAGTTGGGCTGGCTTCCCTTTGCTTCTATTGTTCTTCCCTTAATCTTGCCCTGTGTGGGTCTTCTGGGAGCCAACACACAGTTTGGTGTGTTTCTTCTCCTGGGGGACATTCCAGATGGTCCTCAAGTTTACCCTGATCCTCTCAATACTTCTGCGCAGCTCTTAAAGCTTTTGTAATGCTTTCCCCAAATAGTTCTTAAACATTCATTAATTAACTCACTCATTCAACAAATATTTATAAAGCACTTACATTCCAGGGCCTCTGTTAAGCACGAGATGTATTTGTGGAGAAAATCCCTATCCCCGAATTCAGTTGAAATGAAGAAATAGGTTTCCCGCTCTCTTTACAATAATTCTTTGTGATGATCTGACACTGTGAGTATAAGCTCGGTGTCTTGGGAGCAGAGAGAATGTGTGGGGATTTTCCCTTTTCTCTCTTCCTTCCTTGCTCCTAAAACATCACGACCCTGCTAATCTCCCACCTGAGCACCGATTACATGTTGCTCTTCATCAAGATCCTATCCTAGGTTCTCTCCTCTTCTCTTTTCTTATCATACCATGTTCTGTTTCTTGTTTTTTGTTTTTCTGGATGGCTTTTTTGTTTCCCTGGACTCTAGTTACCACCAAATACTGATGAGCTCCCCCTCTATTTCTCCAGGTGGGACTGCTCTCTCGAGCTCCCTCTGCCATATACCCCCGGCCTCCTGGGTATGTGTCCCACATGCGCTTGCAGTTCAGCATATGGAAGCCTTCATCTTTCTCCCAAACCTGCTCCTCCACAGCTGTTACCTCCACACGTGGGAAATCTCACTCCCTTTTCTGCTTAACACCCTTTAGTGACTCCCAGTTGGTTCTCAAATAGGTCTGTAGCTTTTTAGTGTGGCTGGCAAGTTCTGCTGTGATCCAGCCCTTGCTAACCTTTCGAGTTCAGCCCTTGCTTCAATGCCACATACGCTGGCCAGGCCCGCCCAGCACGCTTCCAGGCTGGCCAGGCTTCCGGGCTCAGATGCTCTTCTTGCCCATCATGGCTCCCCCCTTCTCCTCCCCTTCAGTCTGCATGTTCAACTCCAAGTTTGTTTGTTTGTTTGTTTTCGGATGAAATAGCTTCATTTCTCCCAGTAACTGCCACCTGTGTGCTCTATCAACCTCTTCTTCCTTTCCTATTGAGTAGTAAGGACAGAATAGATAGGGCCCTGGAGCTTATTCCAACTTGCTGGGTTTGGTGCATGAAACACAGACTAGCAGTCGTTACAGGCTCCTCAAGCTGGGGCAACTATAGTGGGTTGAACAGTGTCACTCCAAAATTCATGTCCATCTGGAACCTCAGAATGTGACCTTATTTGGAAATCGGGTCTTCAGAGATTGAGTTTTAAGTTAAGATGAGGTCATACTAGATCAGGGTAGGCCCTAATCTATCAACTGCTGTCCTTATAAGAAAGCCGTGTGAACACACACAGGAATGAAGGCCACGTGACAACGCAGGCAGATATCAGAGCGATGCATTTGTAAGCCAAGGAACGCCAAGGCTTGCCAGCAACTATGGAAGCTGGGAACAGGCAAGGAAGGATTCTTCCATAGAACCCTCAGAGGGAGCATGATCCTGTTCCCTTGAGTTTGGATTTCTAGTGTCCAGAAATGTGAGGGAATAAATTTGTTGTTTTAAGCTGCCCAGCTGTTATGGCAGCCCTAGGAAACACATGCCGTGATTGTCCCCTTGCCCCCTCCATGACGCTTATGTGCGTAGAACCTTCATGCTGGAGTTGGATCACTGGACAAGTGGAACTAGGTTGCTGAGGGCATTCAGTGCCCTCCTGTGCCTCTCTACACCCCTGTGCAGACTGTAGTCCTGCGGGATGGTTCGTGGTCTGCTCGCAGAGTGGACAGGTTCTGGTTGGACCCAGGAGTGTGCCCCATCTTTCTTCCATCGTCTCTGCGGTGAGGATGTACAGAGCCTGAGCTTTCCACCTTAGGCCCCGACGTCCTCAGGATGGGTTCCCTGGGGAGTGCTGTTGGCAGCTTTAGCTTGTGAGCTCACCGAGCTTTGGGAGGATTTGTCATGGCCTCAAGGGGTTGGCTCAGTATATAAGTAGAGTCTGGAGTTTGGGGCCTGTGCCTGCTGGTGCCGTTTGATGCTGAGGGAGATAATGCATCTGCAGTGTGAATCCCTCCTGTTCCCTGCCAAGGCATGTCCTTATTAAGGCTGTTCCTCCCGATGCAGGAAAGACACGCTGCACATCTTAAGGTGTCCTTGTAGGCCCCTGGGGCCCCTGGCCTGTCTTCTCTGGGAATACTGCATCTGACTGTCACTGACTTAGCCCTGGCTTGTGAGTGCTAGAGAAGAGGAGGGGAAGAGGAGAAGGAGGAGGATGGGGAGGGCACGCAGCTAAGAGTCTCCCTCAAATTGGAATGAGCTCCAGGGGCCCACCCACTGCTATCATTATGATGTCACAGAAAGATGCAGCGGCAGGAGGTGGGGGGGCAGATTCATGAGGTCATCTGGCCCAAAGCCCTCTTCGATCTTCCATGCCACCAGGATGGCAGAGGTTGGCACATGCTTCTGGCAGCCAAGCTCTTGAATACCCAAGGCCACACAGCAGCAAAGTCAGGGAATGAGCTCCCTGGGCCGATGCCCCGCTGCTCATCTGGAAAGTTCTACAGGGTTCTCACTCATAGTCAGCAAACCAGACTCCTCACCTTAGGGACTGTCAGACCAAGCTTCTCTTGGGATCCTTGAAGACTGCCAATAACGAATGTAAAATGATGACTCATGTCATGTTTAAGCAAGACTCCGGGTGTGCGTGTGAGTGGGGATTGCTCAAAATCATGTTGAGGTGCTGCATTAAAGCCTCTGCGAGGGGGAGGGCGGGAGAGAGAAAAGGTAGCTGTGGATTTTGATAGGAAAAGGGAGCAAGCACCTAAGAAACTTTAGGAAGAAGGATAATCTGTGGTCGTGGCTGCTTTTGTTTTCAAATCCTCTGGGAAAAACGCGACTGATTTCAAAGTTCTTCAGCGACAGAAAGTAAGAGAGACTTAAGCAATGATCAAATGAAGTTCCCGAAGTCAACACGGAGCAGTGAGGGCCAGGGGTGCTCTCCAGAGAGAAGCAAGGGCCAACGATGTGGCCTGGTCCCCGCTTCCCCTGCTTTGGGGAGGGGGGGTTATTAGCACATTGTCAAATGCCTGCTCCATCCTAGTCGGAAAACCCCCAGAGGGTGACCATGTGGCGGGTTTGTTACAAGAGTCTTCAGGATATCACCCATGCAATTTTGCCCTGACAGCTTTTCCAGCCATCGGCTGGATTTACTTCTTTCTGCTTCAAAATCATCACGCCCCTTGTAACGAAAGCTAGAGTCAAACAGTTTGCATCAAACTTTTCCCAGTTTTTCTGAAAAAAACATACTGTGGCAGACTAGAATTCGGTCGAAGGGGCAGGGTATTTGATGTCATCCAGGCCAAAGCACAGCCCCCGCTTTCCAGCTGACACCCTGGAAAGCCTCACAGATGCCGCCTCTTTGAGACTCTTAAAGCAGGATAGGAAGGATCTGATGGGCATGTTTTAGGGCTCCATGAAGAAGGTGAAAGATACAGCCTGCTTAAAAGCACTTGTCTCCAGAAGCTCCTGGCCAAAGAGAGGTACTAGGTCTTTGCTTCCATGGAGCAGAGCTGAGAGGGGCAGCTTTGGGACACAGGGCACAGGTATTGGGCTTGAAACCAAAATTCTGGGTTCAAGGCCCAGCTCTCCTACGCACTGTGTGACCTTGGGCAAATCCTTTCACCGAAGTTTCCTCTTAGGTGAAATGGAAGGAATAACTCCATTAAAAATTGTTAGAAGGACCATACGGCATATTTGAGTATTGTAAAATGCTAGGCAAGGATTGGTGTGGTGATTCTTGCCGGGGTGAATCTGAGACGCAAAAGGGCAGTGCCTGTGGTCACATCGCAAACAGCCAAGACGCCTGAGCGGCCACAAACATTGGGTTTAATCATACGACCTGCTCTTTTCTGAGAGCAAAAGGTCTGGAAGAATTTTTTTTTTTTTTTTTTTACTTCTAGGTGACTGGGATACTCTTTCTTAGAACCTTCTAGCTAAAAAAAATCTTCTGTCTTACACTGCCATTGAGCAAAAGTCTTTGGGCCACTCTGCCCACCCTCTTGAGCCTTTGATTCTTCATCCCTGAAGGGAAAGGGGAGGATAGATTTCCCCAGTGGTCCATCTCCACTCGAAAGGTGTATGGCTCCACACACCCAGAGGAAAGGTTTCGGTTGTGTCAAAACAGCTTTCTGAAACACAAGTTACATGTCAGGAATCACGCTGAGCGGTGGGAGGAGGACCCCAACGTCTCTGGTTCTCTCACAAGCTCGAGGACACCCAGGTAACCCAGGTAACCGGCTCTGCTCAGGGCAAGCGCACCCAGCATTTCAGAATGCCGGCAGAAGGTAAGGGAACTGAGAGAAGGGCAGCAATCCCCGGCCTGGAGGGGGGAAGGAGGGAGTAGTGGGGGTTGCGACCCTGAGCTGTGAGAAGGGCTGGCAGGTGCAGAGCCACACACGGGATTAATAGCTCCTGTCGAGGCTTAGAGGCCGGAAAGGGGAGGCGGCAGATTCTGTTACTCGCTTACAGTCCTAACAAAAAGAAAAACACATAGACCCCGAGGTTGAGGAGTTGCTCTTATGTTCTGGGTACAGAGCCCGGGCCGGTGGTAATTGGGACACGTTTCTGAATTAGTTGGCCCCAGTTTCTCACTTCGGCCCTCCTTATGTATTGGCAGGTGTGGTTGAGTGCCAAGCCGAGTCCTGGTAGGACTGGGCGCCCACACCCTGCGTGCGCGGGGGCCCCCTGGGTGGAGGCCGCTTTCCTGTCTGGGCACTGCCACTTTCCATTCACTTCCCACACTGGTGTTTTGACATGTTAGCGCCTGGCCTGTTAACATAGGATAACAAGGGAGTGCGCCCAAAGGCGGTGCCAGGCTCCGGAGCTGGCTCCAGGCCAGGGCAGCCTCGTTGAGCTCCTTTCCCTGGGGTGGCAAGGGAGGCAGCTACTTGGTAGTTTGGCTCCTCTGAATGCTTCCAAACCAGCATCTCTCCAAATGTCAGGGAGGAGAGTTTATGACTTCGTCCTTTTATGATGTGCCTTTAAGGCCAATTATTTCTAGAGCTAATAATCCTAATACCTCATTGAATTAGGCATTGGGAGGAGAAGGCATACACTTTAAAATCCATGAAATTACAAGTGGATTGAGTGATTCAGTGTTCTGGATGAATGCCTTATAGTCTGCGGTCATCATCATTATTATTAATATTAATAAGCCTTTATTCACACACACACACACAAACACACGCCCATGGGGCCCTGGGCAGAGCTCATAGGGGACACAGCCTCTGTCCTCAGGGATCCAGAGGAGGCTGTCTCTAAGACACTGCAGTAAATCACACGAGTATTGTAACTGTCAAGGTTTTAAACACCTAAAAATCAGCACTATCATTAGCAATCAGTAATCACTGTTATAGAAGAATAAATCTTGTAATCTCCAAATTACCTGTTTGCACCAATTAGAGTTCAACTGATGAAACATACCAATCAAAGGGGAATTTACTGGAGGCACCCAGGCTTATCTAGGTTTAAAAAAAAAAAAAAACAAACAGGAACCTGCTGAGTTCCCAAACTGTTGTTCCTTAGCTCAGTCTCTGTTAGGGTGGATTTTCTGGAAGTGGAGCTGACAAAGCCCTACACAAGTACCCCCAGGCAGGAAGGAGTCTGTTTTTCATTTGTTTGTTTATTCATTTATTCCCTGCCTGCCTACAAAAAGGATTTGAGGTAGGTCACACTAAAAACACAGATCTCATAAAACAGTTTTTTAAAAAAATTAAAAGGAGGGGCGCCTGGGTGGCTCAGTCGGTTAAGCGTTTGCCTTCCGCTCAGGTCATGATCCCGGGTCCTGGGATCGAGTCCAGCATTGGGCTCCCTGCTCCGTGGGGAGTCTGCTTCTCCCTCTGCCTCTGCTTCTCCCCCTGCTTGTGCTCTCTCCCTCTCTCTCTCAAATAAATAAAATCTTGAAAAAAAAAAAAAAGAATTCTGAAACCTATTAAAAAAAATTAAAAGGAAAGCTGGAAATCTTAGGGGTGGAGATGGGGGCACTGTGCTTGAACGTTGAGCTTCCACAAATCTTCGTGGGTCCCTTTCTAAGCACCAGGCTGGGCCCTGCAGGCACTGGAGGAGAAGCATGCCCTCCTGTGCCCTGTAAGGAACTTCCAACCTTGGGTGTGACACAAACATCTATCGGATTGAGGTCTGAGAGTCTCCGAAGGCAGTGCACGGAGGAATCCCATGTGTAGTGTAGCTCTCAGCTCACAATGAAAGAAAGCAGGTACCTAGGGAGGTAGATTTCCAAAAAAATACTGAAGGGGCCCAGGGGGAAAGAATCTCAGTGTTTTTACCGATTTCCCAGAAATGTTCTCCATGTGGTCACTTCTTGGCTGGCCTTAGATGAAGGACATGAAAATGTGGACCCACTGAGCCTTCTCTGGTTTACTCTGGAGTTTTGGAAAAACCTTGATCCGGTGTTTGCAACAGAGCAAAGCCAGGGGGCGGGGGCTGGGAAGAAGTGGGGAATGGGAGCTGGAGGTGAAAAGCAGTCCCCTAGGAGATTTGGCTCAGGAATTAGGAAGTGAAATGGTTGTTCAAACCAGTGAGACTCTTCTTAGCAGCCGCACGCAGCCCTGTGCCGTGTGCCAGGCTTCCCCTAAGGGTGCCTCTGCACACTCTGCTACTGTAATAGTCCCAGCATCCCCATCCTTGCTCTTCCCTGGAGCTTGGGCACATTGTCATTTTTCCCAGCCCCTACCTGGCTTTATTGCTTGCCCTCTATGGTTCTGCTTTATACTGCATCTCCAGGAAATTATATCGTTGTCGTATTAGGGCTCACTTTATGTTTGTTTTGTTTTTTGTTTTAAGGGTACTGTGAGTTCACTCTGATGTCTGCCCTTGAACATGATAAGATTGTTATAATGGCCGAACTGTTTAAGCGGTACCCGAGAGTATCTCCACATGATGCCTTCTGTTGGTAGGCAGCCTCCCCGATGACCCCAGTCGCCACCTAACCCCCCGCCACCTCCTAGTATTCATGCTTTTGTGTAGTCCTCTCCCACACTGACTCAGGGTTGTTCTGTGTGACCAGCAGGACACCACAGTGTTAAACCCTGTGCCGGGTGCTACGGATAGGACAGGCATAGTCTTTGACCTCATGGAGCTTACAGAGCTGGCAGTCTATAATGAAGAGAGCATGGACTTCAGAGCTAGATAGGACTGGCTGAATTTCGGCTTCTTCCCTTGGCTGTGTGACTTTGAGCAAGTTATTTGACCTCTCTGAGCCTCTGTTTCCTCATCTTTAAATCAAAGTAATATCCTCCTTAGAGAGATTGGTGCGGATTACATGTGACAGTGTATATAAAGTATTTGCCACAGTTTCCAGGTCTGGGTGACTCCTCCATAAATATTACTCCCTCCGGCAGTGCTGGTGCTGAGAGTACGGTGATGAATGGGAGGTCACCTCTGCTTTCGGGGGGCTCGCAACCGAGTGGAGGGGACAGATGTGTACTCACTAAAGTTCAAGGCACGCTGCAACAACTATTGTAGTAGAGGTGGACAGGGCAACAGAAACCCAAAGGAAGGCACAGGGAGAGCATCGTAGAGCCTAGATGACATTTTAACAAGCCCTAGAGGGAAAGGAGAATTTTCGTCAGTGGAGAAGGGCAAGAGCTTTGCAGGTAGGCAGTCGTTAAGCATCTGCCTTCAGCTCAGGTCGTGATCCCAGGGTCCTGGGATTGAGCCCCGCATCGGGCTCCCTGCTCAGCAGGAAACCCGCTTCTCCCTCTCCCACTCCCTCTGCTTGTGTTCCCTCTATCGCTGTGTCTCTCTCTGTCAAATAAATAAATAAATAATCTTAAAAAAAAAAAAAAGAGCTTTGCAGGTAGGGAGAGAAAATCCCGAGAAGTCACGAGGTGTAAAACCTCCTGGTAAAAGAAATGGAAGGTGCACTAGTTCTTGGGGATATTGCCTCCCTGTAGAGGGCTGTGATCTCTTCATCGGTAAACCACAGCTGCTGAGCTGGAGAGTAAATGCTCCTTCTAACTCATGTATTCCACAAGGGCAGGGAGTCCTGCTTTATTCATGACCAATTTCCAGCTCCTAACACATGGTAGGCACTCAGTAAATATTTATTAAATGAGCAGGTATAATTTTATGCATAAGCAGCTTGTCCAAATGAAAAAATCAAGGAAATTTTTTTTTCCATTTACTTGACATAAGTCATTTCCCTGGGGTACGTGTGTGGTGACAATTAACCCGACTACATGATGTTACTATGTTTTGTCAAAGTCCTCCTGACATTCTGTTCCTTCGATTTCCTGGCCGTGCCTCCTATTTCTTCCTCACACTCCCAAGTCTTGCTGTGGGATCCTGGCATTTCCTTGGAGATTTCTTTAAGCACTCAGCATCATGTCATAGGTACAGGTGGGGCAGACCCAGCTCATTTTGAAGAAGCTTTGCATGTTTTCCTTCACTTAACTTCCAGTTGGCTTTTGGTGTCTCTACGAATGGAGTGACTTCAAAACCAGATCTCAACAGAAGAAGGGCAAAAGCCATTGAGCTAAAATGCTGTAAGATGGGGCTGGCTGGTGGTGAAATTGTGCAGGGAGGGGGATAACACCCTGGTGGTCCCCCCCCACCCTGTTTTGACTCTGCTCCCCTCCACAGGCCTGTGCTTAAAACCCTCCTGCTCTTTTCTTCTCCACTGGGACTCCCCTAGTACCTCATCCCCTGGGGCTTAGTCTGCTCCAGCCTTTCCAAATCACCCTTGTTCTTTCAAAGCTCATCCTGGGTTCCATTTCTTCTGAGATCTGTGGGCTCCTCTGTTTTTGGTACAATTCAGTCCACACTTGATGCCCATCCAGTGCCTAGATCAGTACTAAGCTCACCGGGTGCAAGATGAATGAAACGCGATTCTTGGTCCCTGCTCAGCTTTCGAGGATGAGAGTCACCAAGATGTCAAACCAAACTATGCAGAACGAATAAAGGACAGTCTTTTTTAGGCAATAAATTTGCATGCTACCAGGAGCTTTTTGAAGTCAGTGACTTACCTTCAAGGCCTCCTTTTTGTTAAAAACAACTTTTAAAATGTTTTCTTTTTTTCTTAACCGTAAAAGCAGGAGAGCAGTACTTATCAATGGTAGAAAACTTGGAAAGTGAAAGCCTGTATAAGTAGGGAAACAACTTGTTGATTATCTCAGCACCTCAGCAAGCCAGCATTGGCCTATTGTCCTGTCTTTTTTTTTCTGTGCACTGGAGATCCTGTGTTGATATAATTTTGCATACCACTTTTGTTAGTGAGCGTTATATCCCAGCCATTTTGCAGGGTTACAAAACACACTGAAGAGTGATTCTAATGGTAGGAGTTTGTCAGCAAGTAGGAGGGCTGAATTTATTTGGCACAGAGACTTGGGGTAGTCTCTCTAATAATACTCTCATTTCTGTGGCTTCGAGGACAAGCCTGCCTCCCAGCAAGTGCCTCCATGGCATATTTGTAACTCAGCTGATCTGCTCAGCCCTTCTCTGGAGAAACAGCATCCTGTGCCATGAGGTGTGAGCATTTCCAGTCTTCAGATTCTCCACTTCCTCCCTTCCCCCACCCCAATTTCCTTCATCTCCAGCAAGCGATAATATCTTTCATTTGAGCTTCTTCCCTGCCTCCAATGACTGCCTCCCCTGATGAATTCTCTCTGGGTGACTTTGGCATTTGCATATTTCCTCGCTTGGATATTCTGAGATGTTGGAACCAGAGAGCAAGGTTGATGCGATCAGGTACTTAGCTGAATGAGGCTTTCTCGGGAACTGCACAAATGTTTGGAGTCGGGTGTGTGCCAATAGACAATTAATTGAAATGTGGACACAGCAAGCTTCTGGAGGAAGGAAACTGAAATTGAGAAATTAGCTGTGGGAAGCGATCCTCCACAAGATACAAAATAGTATTTGGGAATCTCCTTTACCTCACACTGAAATTGATGTGGTACAGACAGAGAAGAAAACCCAAACCAAAACAAAGAACAAGTGTAGGATCAAGGTTGATTCCCACATTACCAGAGCGGGAAGGCATTTTCAGAGAATACTGCTCTGACCCTCTTGGAGGTGGAGGAAAGCCCAAGGTCAGTGGCAAGTCAGGACAAATTCAGGACCAGAAGCTAGATGTCCTGACTCCAGCCCAGGGCACTTTCCATTTTATAAGCTGACTGTCTACCTGGAGACCTGGATTATCATATCAGGAGCAAAAGGGCGAGGACTGTGATTTAAGCATTTTCCCGTCACCAATGACTTTGCGAATACATTTAGTAAAATCCATAACAAAACCAAGGTACTTGCTGACTGTAGCCTTAACTCAGGAATGGAAGCACATCTGGCCCACCATTACGGAGCTTCTGCTCCATGTCTGGCTGTCTGCTAAGCCCCGGGAATGGAGGTGATTACAAACAGGGTCCCTGCTCTGCACCGTGTGATGTTGGCCGCTCCCAGGAGGGGCCCAGCTCCTGACTATCCTCTTCAAAATATGAAGCCTCTGGGTCCATCTACATTTCTCTATCTTCAGGAGAATGGACCTTTCTCCTTAAGATTTTTTATAAGTGATGTATAAGAAAAGAGAGGCTCTGGCTGTAACGTTGCTTTTAGGATTCAGATGGTCTCAGAGTGGTATGAAAATCACCTTTCCATCATTTGGGTATATATTTCGTTGTCAGGACCAGAGGAGATCAGTTTTAGGTTTCCCCTAGAACATGGTTCTCAATGAACCATGAGGCATCAGCACTACTTGGGAACTTGTGAGAAATGCAGATTCTCAGGTCCCATCTCAATGCTACTCAATCAGAGACTCTGGCAGGGCCCAGCAATCTGTTTTAACAAGCCCTCCAGGGGATTCTGATGCATGGTAAAGTTGGAAAACCATTGCCCTAGAAAATATGATTTGGAAATCCGGGCTGCTGAATTCCAGCACCAGGGAGGTAATCTATTTTTTATTATTGGACCCTTAAGAATAAGCTCTCTTCATTTCAGAATACCCAGGCGAGCTGTTTCTATACATTGCTGAGTGTTAAACAGGAAAAAACGTCCAAATAATTCTTCAAAATTTAACTGACCAGCACAGTCAGACATAATTCTGGTAACCTGTCGTATTTCCAGTAAGCACAATATTTGCATACTTTAAAGTTGCATGGAATAACTGAATAAGTTAATTGATTGCTTAAGCTGTTATTTTTAGAATATCGCTGCCTTACCTCATGTGAAAGTTTATTCCAAATTCAAATGGGAACATTTTATTACCCCAAAATGTTTTCCCATATACTTGAACATGTTACTAAGGAAACCAGCTGTAACATTGCCGTGATATTGTTGCTCTAACAAATTAACGATTCAGCAGTGTATATGCCATACTATAATGTTTTTTTTTCTCTCTAGAAAATTTCACACTTATTGAATTTATCCATTTCTAACGTTGGACATTGGAAGCAACGCTATCGGGAGAAATCGTATCCCAGAGTGACAGCAGAGGTTTCCCTGGGATGTGTTTTGTGCGGTTTGAGCAGAGGCTGTGGTAGGTGGCTTTTCACCCTGCACCAGGAGCTCTCCTCTGAGCAGGGAAATGGAGTGAGACGGAGCAACCAGCTCAGAAGGGCACTTGGGCGTCCAGGCTTGGGGGGCTCTCACTGGTGAACAGCGACTAAAACTGGCCGTGTGGTGCAAAGTGTGTGCTAATCACACGTTTAAGGAATCAAAGGACATCAAAGCATGAGATCACACAAGCAAGCAGGCGACTGCAATGGCATTGGCTGATGGGGGGGAGGGTACAGCACAGTGGGAGGCCTCATGCTTTTTCTGCCTTGATGGGGGGAGGTGAGGTTATTAATGATGGGATGGATTAGAACAGATGGGTATTTTTGACACATTTCCCCATGTTGTTATTTTCCAATATCCCATCTTCCCACCACCTAGTCATGTGCCTTTCTCTTGGTTAGGAGGGAAAGCATGTGACTTTTTAAAGGGAAACCTCAGGAAGGGAGAGTAGAAGTAGAGACATTGCCATATTGCTCAGAAGGCACGCTCAGCAGATCTGGAAAGTCTTTCTGAAGCCCTTGCTGGGAGGGGAGAGGGAGAAGCCACCACACGCACGTCTGACTTTGGACACTGTGTTCTAAGGCAAGCCGTGTGACCCTTTCCCACTCGTTCCATCCCAGCCTCACAGCGGCTGAGCAGCCTCCACTCTCCTCCTGATTACCTTTCTGCAGCCTGGAGATTTGCATTGTAAATGCTGTTTGGTAGGCCCCTGAAATAATATTAATCACTGTAAAACAATTATGTTGCATAATTTGTACATAAAAAAGAAAGAATGAACCTTTTGCTTGAATTAATATTTCCTCGTTTGTATCTTTCTCATCCCCACAAATAAGGAGACCCTTGTCTGCCCTTCTAGGAGAGAATGGCTTTGGGGAAAGAAAGGTATCTATCTTCGGATGGCTTCTTGAAATGATGCATGTTTGTCCAGAGCCAGGTAGCTTATGCGATTTCGGGAGGAACAGCCAGGGATCCTGGGGAAAGGGACATCTCCACACCTCACGGCAAGGCACTTCTTGCAAAGAGGAGGGACAGGAGGATGAGCACCATGGGGCTGGACAAGGGGAGGCTCTGGGAAGCAGAGCAATGAAGCAACAAGGCTCTGTACCTGTGTCTCTCCCGGGACACCCTTATATCCATCTGGGGGTAAACAGCCACCAGTGAACAGAAGCCTATGGGAGTTGGGACCAACCCTTCAGGCCCACTGTAGTGGGTTGAATGGCAGCTCTTCGCAAGATATGTCCACGTACTAATCTCTGGAACCCGTGAACATGACTTTATTTCAACAAAGGGTCTTTCCAGCTGTCATGAAGTCAAAGATCTTGAGAATAGATCATCGGATATTATCCAGGTGGGCCCTAAATTCAAGCATAAGCATCCTCATACAAGACAGAGGGAAGAGAGACACCGGAAGAGGGGAAGAGTAGGCCCTGGGAAGATAGAGGCAGACAAGGCTGCCACAAGCTGAGGGATGCCTGGAGCCACAGAAGCTCAAACAGGCAAGGAAGGGTTCTCCCCTCCAGCCTTCCGAGAGGGCGTGGCCCTGCGTAACCTTGATTTCAGACTTCCGGACTCCAGAACTAGGAGAGAAGGAATTTCTGTTGTGTTAAGCCACTGAGTCTGTAGTAATTTGTTACAACAGCTCTAGGAACTGACACACACACCATGCCCTCCCCCTTCCCACCACCTCTCAAGAAGATTCATTGGCTCGCATGTTGGGAGGTTGCAGTGACATTCTCTGGAGCTCCAGCTGGAGGTCCCCTAGAGCCCATCCAAGCTTGTTGGACTGCTGTACTGCGCTACATCCGGGTCCCAGGTGACGTCTCCCAGGAAGGCTCTCCTTCCGGGGAAGTCAGGTACCGGGCATTGAGCACAGAGAATTTCAATGTCGGGTCACTCTGACCTACAGTTTAGGACTGGAAGTAAGGGCCTGCATACGAGGTGGAATTGGACAGGACTCTATAGCTACCATTTTGGACTCTCTGCCTGTTTACCGAATCTCATGGGCTCATGACCAGATTTAGCACCCACAGTCCAGGACAACATACATTTTAAAAATATTAAGACCCTATATTTAGCACATATGTGCCAGGCACTGTGTTAAAAGTTTTTTTGTTTTTTTTTTTATTTTATATTTATTTTTTTTATTCTTATGTTAATCCCCATACATTACATCATTAGTTTTAGATGAAGTGTTCCATGATTCATTGTTTGTGCATAACACCCAGTGCTCCATGCAGAATGTGCCCTCCTCAATACCCACCACCAGGCCAACCCATCCTCCCACCCCCCTCCCCTCTAGAACCTTCAGTTTGTTTTTCAGAGTCCATCGTCTCTCATGGTTCGTCTACCCCTCCGATTTCCCCCGCTTCATTCTTCCCCTCCCGCTACCTTCTTCTTCTTCTTCTTTTTTTTTTTTCTTAACATATACTGCATTATTTGTTTCAGAGGTACAGATCTGAGATTCAACAGTCTTGCACAATTCACAGCGCTTACCAGAGCACATACCCTCCCCAGTGTCTATCACCCTCCCACCCCACCCCCCACTCCAACAACACTCAGTTTGTTTCCTGCGATTAAGAATTCCTCATATCAGTGAGATCATATGATACATGTCTTTCTCTGTTTGACTTATTTCACTCAACATAATACCCTCCAGTTCCATCCACGTTGTTGCAAATGGCAAGATCTCATTCTTTTTTGTGTTAAAAGTTTTACATTTGTTATTTCATTTATCCTTCCAGCAGTCCTGAAGGTGTGTGGGGGTGGTTATCCTGATTTTGCAGATGAGGAAACTGAGGCCCAAGGACACGAGGTAATACTCCCAAAGTCAGGAAGCTGATAATTTGCAGAGCCAGCCTTTGAAACCTGGGGTGTCTTTGACCCCACAGCTCGTACCCTCAAGCACTTTACTACTTTGTTCTTAGAAACACAGCCAGGTGCAGGGACATACATCTGTGCCTGTTCTGGGCACTGGCCCTCAAAAGAATATGAACGCTTTTGTCTTTGAGTCCATTTGGCTTGGATAGTTCATGTACATTGCATATTTTCCTTCTGTAGGCCTTCAGAGGGCATTTGGGGACAGATTCCAACCTGAACTCTACCCTCCAAAAGGTGCTTTGTGATTTGGTTAGGGTTCTGCCTTCACGCTAAATTTCACATACCAGAACACTGTAAGAATTTTCACTGTCTGACCCCTACCTGCCTCTCCAGCCTCATCTCTCTTAAGCCCCGCCTCTCTACATTTTGTTGTTGACCTCACAGCTCTTCCAAGCTACTTTTGTTTTTTGTGGGTCTCATTCTCTTAATGGACTCCTGTCCTTTGCACGTGCTGTTTCTTCTGCTTGGAATTCAATCTCCCTACTGCCCCCTCCACTGGTCACCCCATCTCTATCCTTAGACGATTTTACTTGGTTAGCTCTATTCATCGTCTAGTTCCCAGATTAGAAGTCAGCCATTCCAAGAAGATTTCCAGGTTCCCCTAAGCTTGAGTCCTCTGTTGGGACTCTCAAAGCATCCTTGATCTCCCCACCTATCACGTTGTATGATAATTTTGTTATTTGTATCCTTCACCTTGCTGCAGGTTGAGGGCAGGAAATGGCTCTCCTTGAGTCACCGTTGTATCCCTGGCACCCAGCCCAGTGCCTGGCACAGAATAGGTATTCAATAAGTATTTGTGAAGTGAATGGAGTTTAGAATGCCAGAGATGACTTCCTGGATCATTAGGCTCCAAGTTATGTCATTGATTAGGACATTAAAGAATGTTATATCAAAGGGCATAGCTATCTGACCAGTTGTCAACCTCAAAGGTTAAGGATGTTCTCAGAATATTCTAGATCGTTTCGCAAGTTCCTACCCACAACTTCATCTAAATCATTTGGACAAATTTTAGCATTGAAGGAGATGGCCCTTATTTGATGTCTTCAGTTTGTTTCTTCTTGACAACTATATTTTTAGTATGGCCACTTAGAGTAATAAATTGCAAATTGTTGACCACCCAGTGCATAAGGTAACAATTTATTATTTATTTATTTGTTTGTTTTATAAAGAGAGAGAGATAGAGTGCACACATGAGGGGGGGAAGTGGGGGGCGGGTAGAGGGAGAGGGAGAGAATCTTAAACAGGCTCCACTCTCAGCACGGAGCTCAACTCAGGGCTTGATCCCATGACCCTGAGATCCTGACCTAAGCTGAAATCAAGAGTCAGTGGCTTAACTGACTGAGCCACCCAGGTACCCTGGTAACAGTCTCTATGTTGTTTCTAAATTGATTCCTCCAAGTGTCAAAGGGAACCCCTAATTCAAGTACCTAAGAGGGCTGAGTATCACCTTTTACTAAGGCCTCTGTGAGATAATAGAAAAATATATATATTGGTCTCTGCCCCTGGTTCCTGGCACAGAGCTCCCCAAATCCTTGTAGTTTCCTAAGTGATAAGAGCACTAGGAGAGTCTTTTGTTCTATCGAGGTGGCTCTGGGTGGGCTCCTGAATGGCTCCTGGGTGGGGTTGGTCACCAGAAAGACTGAGCCTCGATTTGAAGCTTGGAATTTTCAGCTCCCCACCCTCCAGAGAGGAAAGAGGGGCTGGAAATGGAGTTAATAATTGATCATGCCATAAAATCCTAAAAGTATGGGGTTCAGAGAGCTTCCAGGCTGGCAAGCACACCAATACTAGGAGGTACACACCACAGCTCAACAGGGACAGAAGCACCTGCACTCAGGACCCTCCCAGACCTCACCCCATGTATCTCTTCATCTGGCTGTTCATCTGTGTCCTTTATCATACCCTTTTTTTAAAAAAAGATTTTATTTATTTATTTATATAGAAAGTGTGCTTGAGCAGTGGGAGAGGGGCAGAGGGCAAGGGAGAGAGAGAATCTGAAGCAAACACTGCACTGAGCGTGGAGCCTGATATGGGGCTGGATCTCACGACTCTGAGATCATGACCTGAGCCAAAATCAAGAGTCAGATGCTTAACCAACTGAACCACCCAGGCACTCCATAATATCCTTTAATAAACTGGTACATGGGGGCGCCTGGGTGGCTCAGTCGTTAAGCGTCTGCCTTCGGCTCAGGTCATGATCCCGGGGTCCTGGGATCGAGCCCCGCATCGGGCTCCCTGCTCAGCAGAAGCCTGCTTCTCCCTCTCCCACTCCCCCTGCTTGTGTTCCCTCTCTCGCTGTGTCTCTCTGTGTCAAATAAATAAATAAAATCTTTAAAAAAAAAAAACAAAAAAACTGGTACATGTAAGTAAGTGCTTCCCTGAGTTCTACGAGCTGCTCTAGCAAATTGATTCAACCCAAGGAGGGGGTCATTGGAACCTTTGATCTATAGCTGCTTAGTCAGGAGCACATGTGATAACCCAGGCTCATGTCTGGAGTATGTATGTGGGAGGGCGGGGGGACAGGGTGGAGGAACCGAGCCCTTACCCTGTGGGGTCTAACACTATGTCCAGGTAGACAGTGTCAGAATTGAGTTGAACTGTAGGACACCTGGCCAGTGTCAGAGACTTGCTTGTTGTTGGGGGGAAAAGCCCCACATATCCAGTGACCAGAAGTGTCAGGAATGCTGTGGGTGGAGTGAAGGAAGGGCCTCAGGACAGACACACAGTAGGAAAGAACTGGGTCTTTCCCAGTTCTGAAGGAAGGAAACAATGTCTCTCATTTACATCTTCCTGGTGACTATGGATTTAGCGCCTGCCCCTTCTGAACCTTCTGACCATGCTGAGTAGGGGTCATTTTAATCTGTCCCCTGCTCTTCCTTTGCTCAACATGAAGGCATTGGCACCATCCATTAGATTCTTTCTGGCCTTCTTGAAGGGCACTGACTTCGCTGGGGATTGCAGAGCCTGGTTGGATGTGCTGGGCTTGGAAAGCTGTCGTACTTGGTGACTTAAAGACCTAATGCTCTGTGGCCAGTGCCGGAGAAAGAGCCCTGGGTTAGGGCTCGGAGAACCGGGGTTCTCACCTGGCTCTTCCTTGTGGCCTCTCTTAGTTAATGTCTGCTGAACGTCTGAAATATGTCCTGTGTCGGTGGGTAGTTTTGTACCCCTTGCCTTTTGGAGACCTCTCCATCCCTTGACTTTTTTTCAAGTTGTCTTTCCCCTCCCATCTTAAAATGGTGAGAACAAAGGGCAAACTCAGCAGCGTTGTCGGAATGGAAAGGCCCATTCCAATTTCCTGGCTTCTCATCTGAAGTCTTGCCTTCAATCAATACCAAAATACTCTTGCAAACAGAGAAAATCAGGAGTCCAGTTGAAGCTAACGGCCATGGAATCTGAGGATGTCAGTTGAGTCAGAGGGAGGGAGGGTAGGGATGAGAGAGAGGGAGAGAGGGAATACAGTGGAGCTGCAGGGCTAATCATTCGACTCCATTCCATGACTCCCTTCCCCAGCTGGGTTTTCCCAGTGGGAGGAGTTCTGTGTTCATATGGTGAATTCAGACTGAGATGCTGGGGTCCTCAATAACCTCCCTCCCTCCTGGTTTCCCTAGGGTTGTTGCAGTAGCCCTGTCTGTGGTGCTGGTGCGCACCCAGGGTCCCCCACTCCTGGCCAGTAAGCTTGCTGTGGACCGCTCCCTGGAGCTCTGTGCCGCTGTGCCAGGACAGCTCCTACAGCGGCCTCTGTGAAGCCTGCCTTCCACACCTGGGTCCACCCTGTCTGGCTTGTGGCAGAGCTGGCTTGGTTTTTGGAAGGTAAAACGGTGGTTTTACCTCCATGGGAGGCTCTAATTCACCACGTGATGGCAGAGGCTGGGTCAGCGTACAAGGTGTCAGAGATGCTGAGGGAGGGAGGTGGCAGGAGGTACCGGTCTAGCTGGGGTCTCACTGACTGTGGAAGGCTTGCTCTCCAGGTCTTCACAGGGCCACATCCAGAGGCTTGAGCACAGTTCTGACTTTCCCTTTACATTGAACCTGTGGGCGTGGAGGGTCCAGGGGGTGGGGTGCTGACTGGGCTAGTTCCTGGGCACTGGGGGTCGCTCTTGGCCCACTAAAAGGCCATAGCAGGGCCCTTCTTGGGCTCTAGAGGAGACTTTAAGGGAGACTTTAAGGGCTCTAGAGGAGACCTGAAGCCCTTCTTGGGCTCTAGAGGAGACTTTAAGGGGATGCCTTCGGCTAGCCACAGAGAGCTACCCTGGGGCCTTGGTCAAGGCTATGCCAGACCCCAACTTTTCCCCAACTGAGCCCCAGGCTAAGGACTGCAGCTTTTGTGCTTCCTGCCCAGAATCAGGGCAGACAAGCTCAGGTCATGCCAGGTCCTTGGGGTTTTAGAGAGAGATATGCAAAGTATAGGAGGCCAGTCTGCCTTTCTGGCTTGGGGGAGTCTGCCTTTCCACTGTCTTTCCCGACACTACCTTAGCCGTCCTTCGAGACCTACCATTTCTTGCCAACATTATTGCAACAGCCCCCTAATGGGTCTTCCTGGCTCTGGTTTTCTCCTGTCCTTCCTCAGCTCTGTGGTCAGTGACATTTATTAAACGCCAACTGTGTGCCAGGCACTGAGTTGGTTACTGGTGATACAGAAATGCGTGAGACCCAGACCCTGAGCCCCAGAAGCCCGTGGTCTGGTAAGGAAGAGAGATGGTGACAGATAGTGACAACAAGCTGTCTTCAGTGTTGTAACAGCGGTGAGCTCACGCTGCTTTGGAAGCGTAAAGCAAGTCACAACAAACCAAACTGGTGACATTGGAGCTGAGCTGTAGAAGGCAAGTAGGCGTTTGCCTGACAGTAAGGTAGGAAGGAGATTCTAGGCAGAGAGTATCCCAGAGCACTGACCTGGCGTGGTTGGTGCCTCCAGGATAGTGGTTGGGGCAGTTCATGCCGGACTAGTGGCTAGGCAGCAATCGGAGCATCGGTCAGGGCCATGGATGTACTGTTGAGGTGGCCAGAATTTTTGCCAAAACCAAAATCAAATCACTTTACTTCCTGCTTAGACACCTTAAATTGTCACAGGGCAGAGCCCACATTCTGTACTCTGTGGTTTGCCTATGCTCTTCCATTTTCCTCCACCATGTCTGCCTCTCCCATATCCACCTGTAGAGTGCTGACCCATCTTTCAACAATTAACTTCAACCCAACTACCTCTGTAAAGTTTTTGCAGGTTCCTCCAACTGACCATAGTCTTGCCTTCTTTGAACCCTCACAGCATCGCGTGCCCCCGAGGACGTCTCCTTCCTGTACTTGGCATTGAAGTCCGATGCACTTTTGTCCTCCATAGAGATGCGCAGAGCTCGGCACAGAGAGGTGGTCAAAGGTTTGCTGCACTAAGACTGTGCGTTTGATGCCCGGTAAAGGTGGAATGGTGCCTATCCCCCACCCCCCCGCCCTGAAAAGATATGTTCACATACTAAGCCCTGGTACTGCTACTTGTGATGGGACCTTATTTGGAAAAAAGGTCTTTGCAGAGTTAATCGAGTTAAGTTGAGGTCATAGTGGAGTAGGGTGGGCCCTACTCCAATAGGACTGGTGTCCTTATAAGAAGAGGACAAGGAACAGAGATAACAGAGGGAAGATGGTGTGAAGACACAGAGGAAAACCGGCCGGCCGTGGGAGGATGGAGGCAGAGGTCGGAACGACGCTGCCATAACCCAAGAACCACTGGGCCTCCAGAAGCTGGTGGAGGCAAGGAAGGCTCCTCCTCTCACGCACAGTCCCATCAACACCTTGGTTTCAGACTCCTGGCTTCCAGAACTGAAAGACAACATATTTCCGTTGTGTTATGCCCCAAGTTTGTGGTACACCGTGATGGCAGCTCTAGCAAACTCAGGCAATGCCCTTCTTCCTGTGCTGCTCTCCTCTCCTTGTTGGGCCACGGTATTGTTCTCTGGCTTTCTGGGCCCTGACTTGCACACCTTGGCCTGGTCCCTCCAGCTGAGTTCCTCCCTGACTCACCCGTGTATTTGCCGCCTCCACCACCACACCCATCTCTTTGCCTTTTGTCAAGGCCCCACTTCATCGTCGTTGGCCAGTCTGCCGCGCCATCATTTGTCCTTGTGTTGGCGTCCTCTCGCTTGGGTAAGAGATTTGAATTCTAACCTGGGCCTTCTGGAGACTTAACAGCGTACACTCCCAGGAGTTACTCTAAGTGTGGGCCTATCGCAGCATCACAGAAGGGCGGGGGTAGAAGGGCCCCCATGGTACAGATGGAAAGACTGAAGTCCAGCTATTTACGAAGCACGTCTGTGGCAGGCACCAGGCTGGGTGTGGATGTGCCCGGGTGATTCAGGAACAAAAGACAAACAAAACCTGCCCTCCTGAATCTTCCAGTCTGGTGGGGAGGTGACCCCTAGCTGTTAATCCAAGAATCACCTCACTAGATGCAAAATTACAACTATGATCCAGATTTATGAGAGAGAGAGGTACATGGTGCCGTGAAATCAGGATGAAAACTGAGACATTGGACAGTTCTGTGGGTGAGCGATTTTGGTTTGGATGGACCTTCTGCCTCTTCCGCAGTCACACCTCTGCTCTCCCAGATGGGCACTTCAGCCTGTCTATGGGTAATGCTCTCTGTGTGCCAAGGAAAGAAACGATCTCCTAGGTATACTCCCCAAAGTTGTGAAAATCTCAAAGGAAAGGACCCACACATTTCTTAAAAATTTACTTATTCCTTTATCCATCCACTTATGTATACATTCAACAAACATTTACGGAGTATATTATATGTACCTAGCACTAGCTAAGTGCTAGAGACATACATTCTTTTCCTTTCTCTCAAAGAGCACACAGTCTCACAAAGAAGATAGACATGTGCCCGGCACACAGTAGGCATGCTTTGAGACCCTGTCCTGGAGAGAACATCAGAAATGGACCAGCTGCTTCTCCAAAGGCAGAAGTCATGGTTGCCACCAAAGAACTCCGATTTCCTTTTCTTTTAGTTTAAATGTCTTTAGTATGAACCAATGCAATACCTTTCCAGGGAGATCCCTTTCCAGGGAACTTGGCTGAGTCTTTGATTAACACCAAAACCTCATTTTTCACTTTCCACTGGTCCTCCCCATCCCCACCCCCCTTAACAATGGAGCTTTCAAGATGTTCTCTGTTTCTGTTGCAAGTGTGTGTGTGTGTTGGGGGGGTAGGCAGGGGGTACAAAGAGGCGAGGTGTATTTTCAGAGGTAGAGAGAAGCTGGCAGAAATTGAAAATAAGGTTTTCAAGTTCCTATGTTTATGCTTTAGAAGAATGTAGAGGGAAAAGCTCAGTGGCAGTCTGTGAGTCCTGTTCGATATCTAAGAAGCGTCCTGAGACATGCCTTGCAGCATTCTGATTAAAAAAACCTCCCTGCCCATTGGGTGCCTGCCTCCCTTGCCCTTCCCCTCCCTCAGTGGGGACCCTGAATTTACCAGGTGGGTGGCAATGTTCCAGGGGGAGCCTTTTGTTCAAGCCTCATGCCTGAATGAGAAACCTGCTTTCCTGGGTTAGCAGGGCCCCAGGATCAGGCCAGATTAATCCCAAGAGGTAGTCGGTGCACAATTAACATTTTTGCCTCTTATTTTAATTAAGAAGGGCCAGGGGATAGGGTGTTAGCATGTCTAATGGGACCGTGTGGCCTGTGTCACCTGCCGGAGGAGTTTCAGTTATTAGCACTTGTTGACGACTTTCTAGATAATTAAATACCACATTAATCATTGCTCTGAATGGACATGGAATTTTATTTCTCATCCTGACTCCTCGTATGCACGAGGCAAAGTGGCTCCCGGGGCCTGGTGGTGCCCCAGCCCACGGGCAGAAGCGCACCCCACGCGTGCCCACTTTTTTTTTTTTGTGGAAAAGAAAAGATTCTACCAGACATTCGCCTTCCTTGTTCTGACAGCTGAAGCGCTCTTCACAGGCACATTAACATGACCTCATTAGTTTCTGCATCTACTCTTCTAACCACATAAAACGGAGTGCAGTAGGAGCCAATCATGCTAATTACATCAGATCGTTTGCATATTCATAAACCATTTTCTGTTTTATGGACAGCAAAAATAAACACAGTATCTCTTTAATAATTTTAAGTGGGTCACTTTCAGGACTGTATCTGTTTTAAATAAATTATCATATTGTTAAAGGCCACAGTCAAAAGCTATTTTTTGAGCAGCCTGTGAGGTGGGGGTTGGGGGAGGGCACGTGGGGTTGGGGGGCGGGCACGTGGGTTGGGGGGGCTTGGAGAGTCAACAGGATTAACCAATTGGTCAATTTCCAAGGACTCTTCTGCCAAAGAAAATCCAGACTTGAAAAACTGCCCTGCTTTAGTGAACAGGTGCTATAGCAGTCTCTTACTAATGACGAAATATATTCTCGTCAGAACTATGAGATTATCCAAATCAGGGTCTTAAGCCGTGGAAGTGAAACCCAGTAACATACCAACTCCTGTGTTTTCTTGGAAGTGTTTAATTTTAGGGGCCAAGCTTGACATTCTGGCTCTTCTCAGGCGGAATAAAAAATTGAGGTAAAAACAATTAGAAGTGGGGCACCTGGCTGGCTCAGTGGGTGGAGTGTATGACTCTTGATCTTGGGGTCCTGAGTTCGAGCCCCATGTTGGGCACAGAGATTACTTAAAAAAAACCCAAAAAACAATTAGGAGTCAAACCTGCAGAAATGGGCCTTTCCACTGTCCTGCTTGTGTCACCTCTCTTCCCAGACAGACCTGGGACCAGAACAAGCCCACCCAATGCCCCCTGATCTGTGGGGATCCTTCCAATCCAGAACCTGTGACCATGGACAATGGAGCTGAGTTATAGATTTCCTTTGCTTTGGGGGGGGTAAGTTTTAGGCAAGAAACATACACAAGGTTTTCTTTTTTTTTTTAAGATTTTATTTATTTATTTGACAGAGAGAGGCACAGCGAGAGAGGGAACACAAGCAGGGGGAGTGGGAGAGGGAGAAGCAGGCTTCCCGCTGAGCAGGGAGCCCGATGCGGGGCCTCGATCCCAGGACCCTGGGATCATGACCTGAGCCGAAGGCAGACGCTTAACGACTGAGCCACCCAGGCGCCCCTCAAGGTTTTCATCTAGTACTCAACCTAGTTAAGAGACTAAACTGTTTTCAAGACTACCTAAGGACATAGTTACAGGAGACAATTGATTTGATAAGTACAAACCATTCCTATTCATTCCTTAAATTAGGTCCAGAGAACTCATATTGCCCTGATCCAACTGAGTGCTACCTGTATTTTAAGGTAATAAGACAGTCATCTCTTTATTTAAAAACCATCCTGTTACCTAGACATGCCATGGACACAAGCTGATCTTTTTCATCACGTTTAATAGAGGTGGTTTCTCATTTACACGCAGTTACAATACAACATTTATTTCTAGCTCTGGATCTTCCTTCCTTTTCTCTTTGTTGTGAACACTCCTGGAAGAATTAATGTGGCATTTCTTAGTGATAGTGCAGGCTATCCCCATTTTGCTATTGTTGTTGAAATGCTGCTTCCGACTGAGTGGGCGTAGAAGCTGGAAAAGGCCCTCGTTTTCCATAAGGCGTAGGTCCCTGACTCAGAGCTTCTTGAGGACCTTCTGCTCAACCTCCAAAAATGTTTGCATTTATTCACCTTCACCTTGGTTCCTGACTAGGTTAGTAGACTCAGCACAGACGGCTGCCCTGTGTTATTATGTGAACCAGAGTTGAAGCTTTTGTGTGTCAGCTGCACTGATTTTGAAATACCCTATTATTTGTGCAATATACCTTGGAATTACAGTTTATAATTTCATGAAAGCGTAACATATCTGAATGTTTACAAGTTCTATCCCTTGGGGAAATATATAGCGTTCATTTCTTTTGTTTAGTCTATTTAAAGTAGGACTAGATACAAAGCAGGAGTGATTGACAAATTAATGCTCTCAGCTCCTACTCAAAAGTACTTGAATTATTAGTACAAAAAGCATGTTACAAACTGTAATAATTTTAACTCCATTTCATTGCTAAAAGCTAATAATAATGAAAACAAATGAAAATAGTAATGCAATCTAACGCTAGCCAGAATGGAAGCAGTCACAGAAGTTGGGACTCTGCAATCAGATAATTAGTTCCATTAAAACTCAGGAATGGGTAAGTCTGTTCATTTATTTTGGATTCAGTCCTGTGGGGGAAGAACGAGAGGAAAAAGAATGGCCCCTGTGCCACATAAATCAGCCCTAACCTTCCTTCCTGCATCCTTCTTCCCTCCACAGCTGCGGGACTGCCTTTCCAGGGTGACGGCTGCACTCCTACCGCGGAGGACAAGGAGCAGAGCTAATGGGGGGCAACAGCAAGTGGGAAGTCACTGTTGATTGCAATTAGAACAAAGGAGTCTGGAAGGCTTGAGTCCCACCTGCAGACTGTCTTCAGCCATCTCTGGGGAACAGGAAGACGTGTGTGTGCACCAGGGAGAGCCGCAAGAGCGGCCCCGAGCAGAGAGCACCTGTTATCAGGAAATAGGGCGCATTCGTCAGGGTTCTCTAGAGAAACAGAACTGGTAAGATAATAAGATATATATATGTCTATACACACACACAAATAAATATTGTAACATAATAATAAATATAATATTTATTTATATTTCTCTTCTGTCTATCCATCTATTGAGAGATTGATTATGAGGTATTGGATCACATGATTATGGAAGCTGAGAAGTCCTGACATCTGCAGTCAGCAAGCTGGAGACCCAGAAGAGCCAGTGGTACAAATTCCAGTCCAAGCCTGGGGGACCGAAACCCAGGAAAGCTTGAGTCTGAGGGGCAGGAAAAGGCCAGTGTCCCAGCTCGGCAGTCGGGCAAGAAGAGTCCCCTCTTACTAAGCCTTTTTGTTCTATTCAGGTCTTCAATTGATTGGATGAGGCCCACCCACATGGGGGAGGGCAATCTGCTTTATTCCGTCTACCGATCTGAATATTAATCTCATCCAGACCCACCCGGAACAATGTCTGACCAAATATCTGGGCACCCCCGCGGCCCAGTCAAGCTGATACATAACACTCACCAGGGATCACACTTGGGATCTCTAATCCAAATCCATCTTGTCAGTGTATTAGTGAGTATCTGTGGATGCAAAACAAACCACTCCATGTGGTTCTTCTGGTCGGGGCTGTTAGGCCAATCCCCGCTGAGCTCACTCAAGCAGGTGCTGTCAGTGCACGTAGGTTGGCTATGGTTGAAGGACCGAGGATGGGCTCATTGACGTGTCTGGGGTCAGCAGGCTGTCAGCTGCAGGAAGGGGCCGTGCACCTCTCATCAGCCAGCGGGCGAGCCGGGTCGTCTTTCCCGGGGGCAGTCACAGGGCTCCAAGTGCAAGCACGTTTCAAGTCTTAGCTGGCCTCATGTTCGTTATTGTCCCTTTGGCCAATGCCAGTACCATGGGTAAGCCTCGAGTCAGCGTGGTAGGAAACCCCTCGAGGGTGTGGATGCAGGGAGGTGGCAACAAGTTGGAGGCCATGCTGCCACAGTGTGTCACAGTCAGCCTCCAGGTCCCCCAGATGTTCTCTCTGACCCCGGCACAGAGGGGCAGATGTGGGCAGACATGACCATGCTGCCTGATTTTCATGTTCTCTGACTCCGGCACAATCTGGGGCGCCTGGTTGGCTCAGTTGGTTGAGACTGCCACTCTAGATTTCAGTTCAGGTCTTTTGTACATTCCTACCTGCCACCTCCTTTCAATGCTAGCATGCTTGAAGGTTCTGTCCTTGGCTCCCTGTAATGAGGATCATGTTGGGACACTGACCTGCACACCCAACCTGGAAACTCTGGAGTATCTGAGCAGATTACTGGAGTACCGTGTGCATGCTGAGTCTCACGGTCCTTTGGGTGGAGATCCTGCAACATGACGTGGGTCCAGCCCCTCCCTTGAGGGAGTGTCTTCTAAACTCCCTGACAGCGAAAGAATCAAATGTATCTTAGGGAGTTATAAAAGGAGCTATATTTACCTGACAAATTATTGTCAGTGACTTAAAGAATTAAAATACTGTCAGTTCAGGTCATCTGACCAGAAGCTCTTCCCTGTTTCTGACCACAGCTGGATCTTGCCCTGCCAAATATATCTCGGGGAAGGCACCTCAGTGACACGGAGAGAAAAATCCCTGTGGCTATTTAAGGGGCGGGGGAGGCTGGGGTGGAAGGAGCTGGGATTTTGCTGCCTGGCTAACTACATCAGGAGGGGGTGAAGAGTGAAATACTCCATGATTACAGCCCGGAATCACGTGGTACCACTGGTACCCCTAGGAGCCAGATTGGTTCTGTGGATACGGTCATGAATGGTGTCTTCCCAAGATGTGGACCATTTGGGCCAAGACGTTTCAGGAAGCTTGCCTTAGCCTTGTGGCCCCAGAACTCCAACAGAGCCTGGCAGTCTGGTTTGGCAGGGCGGGTCACAAGGCTTTGTGGTGATGGGGTTGCAATGTTCGCAGAGCCAGCAGCAGCCCAGACAGCTGCCTCCAGTTCTTTCCTTGTGTGTTGTGCTACTTCTGCCTGTGGAATTAAAATATTGTGCAGAAATGCAAGTTTTTTGTTATCAATCCCATCTCATGAAACTTGACAAATGCATTCTTATGCAGATAATTAAGAGATAATGTCAACTGAACAAAGCTTTGTCACTGAAATAATGGTTTCCCGCTGTGAAGTTTATGCCTCAGCAAAGTCAAGGTGTTTGTTCCCAAAGTTTAACACTTTATCCCTCTGACAACTGTCTGTGACATCCTCCTTCATCCCCTTCCCCCTCCTCCCCAAGTCATGGTAACAGCAGAGCCAATGTCTGGGGACACCAGGTGGGGATGAGAAGTCTCTCCACTCAAGGGGACTGGATTGGGAACAGAACTCCGGGCTTCCAGCACAGGTTTTCAAGCTCCCACTCTGTTTTGCCTCAGGCAAAACGCCCCTCCTCACTCTGCCTTTATTTCCCTTCTTCTCATATGAAAAGGAGAACTCTTGACCCTGATTCCAAAGTTGAATGGGATGCATCTGATGGCATTTGGGGAACTAGACTATTGACGGTATATACACGGAACGTAGTCATTGGGTCTCATTTCTGCTCCCTACATGTTGTATCTCTGAGAGCAAATACACCAATGAGCTCATAGAATAAGTCAAAATCTGGGGCGCCTGGTTGGCTCAGTTGGTTGAGACTGCCATCTTGATTTCAGTTCAGGTCATGATCTTGGGGTCCTGGGATCGAGCCCCACGTCAGGCTCCACACTCAGCACAGAGTCTGCTTGTCCTTCTCCTTCTGCCTCTCCCCCAACTCTCTCTCAAATAAATTTTAAAGTTAAAATTTATTATAAGGGCACTAAAATTGGACATTGATTAAAACAACAAAGGGAGCTTGTGTCATGCTTTTATTCTTCATGATCCAATGAGGAAAGAAGTAAGCACATTATCTCCAGCACAAGGGTCCCACCCCGGCACCGCTCTAAGGCTGGTGTGCACTCTTCACTAAAGAAGTGTAAATCGTGCCTGCCTAGAGCAGGTGTGAAGAGGGTCACGCTTTGAGAGGGGTGCGCTGGTGGTCCTGCTGGGAGGAGGCAGGAAGTCTTAGCACAGAGCTGCTTCTTGCATTAGCAGGGTAGGGATGGCTATCTCCAGAGATGGGGCCAAGCTTCTTGGATAGTTGGGAGGAGTGTAGTCAAGTTTCCAAGTTCATCTGCTCCAAATACTTTGTAGGGTTTTATTCCTAGGTGTCTTTTTATTATACTGATTAGAATTTCATTATCATAGACCATGAGGGAAGAGGAAAACCCCAATCTCTGCTTGGATGTCCTGGTGGTTTTCAAAGTAGAACCTGACAACAGGGATGGAGAAGGGAAGGCAGAGGGTGGGGAGTGGAGGAGACCAGGAGACTCTCCCTGCTCTGCCTCTCACTCCCTGGGTGGCCTTGGGTGAGCCATTTGAACTAGGTCTTAACAAGGAGGGAGCACCAGGATGATTTCTAAAGCATTTCCTGAATTCCACATCTTATTATCCTGATACTTAGGATTACAGATGACCATCTAGGAGAATTGTACTATTGATTGCATGCTCGAAATGGATTTTTAGAATCCTATCAAAATGTACTTTTCCTTAAATTTACATTTCTTCCCACATCTGTCATATTATGATTAATCATTGGAAAAGAAGCCATAATTCCTGAAAGTTGATTACTAGAAAGGATCCCTTTATTTAAGGAGAAAGAGTCATTCGTTAGTTCTCTTAATTTCTTCTCTTGTCCTCATTTTCTCTTATTTTAAGAAGAGGAGGGAGAATGGCAATCAATAATTCGGACTGAGACTAACTTATGCCTGTATTGCAAAGCTTAAGGTGTGAGCATTAACTTTGGAGAGGAGAGGTTGTAGTGTTGTATCTTTCAACGTTAAACTTCACTGGGGTTAATGTTTAGAATAATTATGTTAGGAAAAGACATTTTGGGGGAAATTCCACCCCTATCAAATGTAGGCATAATTGAGAATTATTTTTTTAGGTCTTTATTCTGTGGTAGGAAGGCTGGGGGTAATAAGGCAATCTAGAATTTTTAGGAAGAATTATTTATGTTCTCTTAAGTTAGCTTCTTCCGTATTGCAGAAAGAGAGGTACATCTTCTGGAGACAGAAAAAATATGCACAGAAATATCTCAACTGAAACTGTGGGGTAGAGGTTGATAAGAACCTCTAATTTTCTACATAATAAAATGGGAGAAAGGGATGGGGGCGTGCTCCCAGGAGGTAAAAAACAGAGAAGAGAGGGAGGGGCCAGAAGGCAGGGGTAGGGTGAGGGAGGGGAAACAGGACAGTGGAACTAAGTGGCAGTCTATTAAGAAAAAGATTTTTAACAACAAACTATAATTTGTTATAATTATAACAAATAATTGGGATATAAGCCCATTTCCATGATGTCAAAACCTTTAATAAAGTCTCCTGCATGCATGCAGGTCTTTAGTAAGTGGAATTTTGTTTGTGTGTGTGTGTGTGTGTGTCTTTTTTTTTTTTTTCCTGCTGTTACTATTTGTTGGCACAGTTTCCCTGGGGAAGGATGGCAAGTCATACCCTTGCCTTGAATTGACGTTTCTCACGTTGTCCGTGGGCTGGAGGGTGATGAACTGATTGGTAAGTTTGGAGGAAGAAGGTGGCTTACCGCTCAGCCTCCCCCCTGACCCCCATTTTGGGAGCTGTCTCAGCGGAGAATCTGCTCATGGGCAGCCCAAGCATAAAGGCCAGGGTGACAGTTTCTCAGCCATCCTTGTGACTGACTGGGGTCATCTGCCCCATCCGGGGGTTCAATATCAGAAAGCCCATTATCACCTGGAGACGAGTCCCATCCTCCAGAACCAATCTTATCAGGAGGAAAGCCAACATTTCAGTGCCCTCCTGCCTGACTGCATCTCTTTCCACTGGTCCAGAACTCAGGTGGCCAGGAGAGAGGGACACTGGCTGTCCCTTAACTCCACACACACCAGCCTACACATTAGACGATAGTAAATGTGTGTGGAATGAAAGAGTGAGCCAGCGAATCATTGGATTACGGGCACCAGTCCTTGAATAAAGTGATACAGACAAATGAATTCACAAGAGGTTAATAGGATGTGGAATCATATGAGGTTGCTGTTCTTGCAGGTTGCAAACAGTTGAATATTGGCAATTTCATATGGTTTAACCTAATCATCCTCCAGTCCCAGGAGGGCAGTGAAGATCCTTTCTGAGCTCCCAGTGGGCTCATCCTAGAATAACCCACTTCCAGCTGCTGGCTGACTGGGGGGTGCAGGACCCCGCCGGGAGCTCTAGATCTCCACCTGGGGCACGGGGTTGTATTTCCTACCATCTAGAACGGGACTGTCACCCGCCACCCTGCTGCTGCTTCACCTAGAACCAAAAGAGGCCCCCCCACCTTGCCCAGTACTCTCCCCACTTAGAGCTCAATGAGCAGTAGTCATGGATCCCCTCGAGGCCCCTGGAATATCTTACTATTCCCAGATCCACTCCCTCAGCGCTCAGTAGTAACCCATCACATGTGACCTGTCCACAGGCTAAAAAGCGTCGATTGTCGTAACAATCCTGTGACAGAGGTGCTGTTCTCTCCAACTTACAGATAAGGACCCCGAGGTCCTAACAGCTCATGGCTTTGGAGCACTAACTATTTGAACTGTGCTGTGTGCCTTAAATAGAACACTTCGATCCTCACGACCCCCATGGCGGAGTCCTACTATTCTTCCCATTTGACAGATGAGGAAACTGACTAGTCACCGTCAGGGATCTTGTCCCCGGTCACACAGCAAGGCAGCGGTGGAATTGGGATGCTAGCCTAAGCACCGGGACTCTAGAGCCCACAAGGCTGGCCGTCTCTCTCATTTCCAGGAAGAGAGCCCTCAAGATAGCAGGATTTTCGAGAACCGTAATCTGGGGCACAACATCATTTGCTCCCCAAAAGGTATTTTATCAGTCAGTATTGCTTTAAGATAAACACTTATTTCTAACTAATAGTTTCTTAATTCTTAGGGTGGGAAGGACAAGAAAAATTTTAATCAATAAACTGAAAACATTACCTACTCTTCGTATTAATTCAAGGAGCGGAATGAAACGTTATGTGGGATTCTGTATGTGACTTGATGGGCTATAAAGTTACTAATAAATGCAGGGATAAGTGGAGATGATGATTTTTACAAGGGCAGCTCAGGGGAAAGGCCTCGACCTCGGAGCCAGGGTTTTGGCCTCAGCCTGCCACTTATGATAAAGACTCTCCTTGAACAAACTTTCTTCAGGCTCCTCTGAGTCTTCTTTTCAACTAGGTCTTGACCTTGGCTTTCCATGGCTGTCCCTGAATAGCTGAAGTTTTGCAAGAATCCTGCTAAGTCAACTTAGAGAGAATTCTCCACCCTTGATAGCTGATCAAGTTCTCTATCCCCCACCGTTGCCGACTAAGCCCTTGGCCTGCCTTTCCCAAGGATTCCCTACCCTCATCTCCTCTTAGTGATTTCCCACACACCGAGGCCCTCCATCTGCTCCTTGGCTATAAATCCCCAGCTGCCTTTGCTGCATTTGGAGTTAAGTCCTACCTCTCACTCCTATTGCAGTAGTATTGAATAAAGGCCTCTTTATTGTTTGTTTTCAACAGGTAACAGCATAATTTTTCCTCTGTGACACTTACTGTCACATTGACCTTGAGCAAGTCATTTGACCTCTTTGCACTTCACGTTCCTCCCCCGTAAAATAGGGGCAATAATTCCTGTTTGGGAACTCTTCCCGTGCCTCTGCGAGAAGCAAATGAGATGAGAAATAGAAATAATCTGTGTGAACTGTCAAATATCGAGCAAACCAATGCATTATCTTCGAGAAAACTGATGAGAACCACGTTTACGTGATGCTCTACTGAGAGTCTTCCCCAGGCTGTGTGGGGGGGCCTTCAGAAAGGATCTGGCAAAGTGGCAATTAGGTAAACTGGGCCAGTGCACCAAACTCCACGCAGGATGCTTGGAAACCTCCTGTACCCTCTCAACATGCAAACTGTTGCAGTTCCCAAACCAAGAGAGATTTCACTGCCTCTGAAAGCGAGGTGTGATTGCACATTTCCCACACGGCTTCTGACTGCACGCACCACGCAGCCTGCTGATGGGCGTGCGTGTGTGCCTGTGTGTGTGTGAGTGTGTGTTTGTACTTGGACAGGGTGTCTGTGAAATCTAAAGGGCCATATCGTACTCATTGCAGCTTAGAACCGCCAGCGCCGTCTGGGGAGCTCCATCCTGTATTGATGTACTGTAAGTTGTAACAGACAGCATTCTGGAATTAACATGTGAACGTGTTTGGGGTGGGTTCGTGGGGAAGTTTGCTGACTTTCCCCAGCTTTCGGGAACAGTAGCCAAGCAGAAACTTGCTGGGATCGCCATTCACTTGAGCTCTCCCAGGGGACAATTCTCTAGCCAGGAGACACTTTGGGGAAATCGACAGCGACATGAGAGGCTCTTGTTTTATTACTATTACTACTATTATTGTCACTGTTAGCTGTAGCAGTCCCAGCGGAATTGAATGTTAGCAACTGTTGTATCTTATTCTGGTCAAGGTTTAACAACGAAGACTGATTTAAGAATCTGAGATACAGCGACAAGGTGAGTCTTCCTTCTTTCCGTTCTCTGTGTCCACCTGTTCTCTCTCTTTTCTCCTGAAAAAACACACTGATGTCATGTTCCTTCTTTAGGAATGGCCCAAACCGTATCTGGGGTTTTAAACTGGGACAAGGCTTGGAACTTCAGCTATTTCAGCTATTCCTAGGTATGTTCAAGAACTAGAAGAGTGGGCCACAAAGGGTCCGTGAGCCAAGACTTGCGATGGGAAGAGAAGGCGCCAACACTGGGGCTGCAAGATTCAGAGGCAGGAGCAGAGCCCGCTCAGCCCCACCGACATTGTGGGGGAGAGGCAGGCGGTTTTATAACTGCTTTTGTGACCCCTTTGTATCCAAGGCTGAGGACCCTGGGAAACACTAGCTACTCACTCGAGGCAGAGGCTGCCGAGGAGGGCTTTAGACATGCTAATTTGCTTGAGGGTTTGGAGTTGATTGACAGGCAGCAGGACAATAAACCCGGAAATGTGAATGAACCCGGCTTGAGTGGAGGCTGGGGGCCCCAGGGATGGCAGAACTAGGTTGCTAAGTTTACATTCCCCCGAAGCAGATGATTTGGTCATAACTCAGATATCTGCAGCCAGAACTCGGCAAATAAGAACTAATTTAGACTTTTTCAAACCAGGGGGTCCACGGCTGAGCTTTAGGAGGTCCTTGAAATGAGATGCAACATTTTATGTGCAGGTGAATTTTTCCGGAGAGGGAGGCCTAGTTTTCATTAGATTGTCAAAGGCATTTGTGACTCCAAAAGGCTGAAAAACGCCAATCTGTTTAAAAACCACAGGGCCCCAGGTCTCTAGGGAGCAGGTTATCTCTGGGAGGAACAGGCCTGAATTGCCAAATCCAGATGGGTGTGAAGCCCCCAACACCTCATTAAATCTCCCCCTCTCCCTACCCCCAGTCTCCTAATTGCTAGATTCACTGTCATCTTTTTAGTGCTTATGGCATTTGCCATTCTTGACTACTCCTCCTTAGAAACTCTCCCTTCCCTGTTTTGGTGACACTAATCTAGATTTCTTTTTGCTTCTCTGATTTTCTTGGTTCACCCTTTAAATGTCAGCCTTCTCTAGGGCTCCTTTCTCTTCTCTCCCGTTGGCCCTATACACCTGCTCTCCGTGGCCTTGTCCCTAACCCCACTCCCTTGAAATTCCATTATCACGGCATCTATAACTTTCTCGCACTCTTTGCCTATCTGTCCTGGCCAATCTTTCCACATTTTAATATTAATAAGATTAAAAATTCAGTTCCTCAGTCACACCAGGTGCATTTCAAGGGCTCCATAGACACATGTAGCTGGTGACTACCATATTGGTAGGCTATAGAACATCGCCATCACTGGAGAAAATTCTACTGGACAACACTGGTCTAGCTACTCTTCTGTGACCTCTGAAATTCAGCCTGTGTCATCTCCTCCAGGGAGCTTCTCCAGCTTAGATTAGGCACACCCCTCAGCGCACCTTTCACTGCTTCTTACACGGTATTATAATATGCATTGATTTCTATGAATGCTTCACTGTCCTATAAGTTTCCTAAGGACAGGGACCATACTTAACTTCTTGCCTCACTATCCGAGCACCCAGCACAGTGTCTGCAGAAAACAGGTGCTCAAAAAGCATTTGCTGAATGAATGAAGCTGTGAGGGGCGGAGCTGAGCAGCAAGACTGTGGCCCTCTTCATAGTCCTCACCTGTGGCCAGTTCACTGGTGGAATGTGCTGGTTACGGTGGCTGCTATGGAAGACAGACGAGGCTGTTATCCCAGAAGTGGAGGGGAAGGAAAGAGGTCTTTGTAGTCCCTTGGCTGGTACAGTGGAGGTGGCCAAGGGCAACTGCTGAACCCTTTGGGTTTTCTGTGCAGAGAATCATGATCTGAGATTCAGGCCAGCATGGCTTCCTGTCTCCTGCCTCAGCAATTCATATGCTTAGAGAGTCACGGAGTCTTAGAATCAGAAGGGGACTTAAAGGTAATGTAACCCAGACTTTTCCCCACGAATTAATCTCCTCTACAGATGGGGTCTCCATGTGATCACATCCAGGGACAGGGAACACCCTTCCTCCTGAGTCAGGCTATTTCATTTCCAGGCAGCTCTTTTGGTGGAAAGTGTTTTTTTAATATTGAACTGCAATCTGCCTCCTTATATCTGCATCCCTGGCCCCCGCTCTACCTACTGATGCACGAAGAATATATCTGTCCCTCTTCTATAGTTAAAAGCAAACTGTGGGTGCAGACACTGTTCTCTTCCTGCAAGGACCACTGGAATTTCTAGGTTGGGCACCTCATGGGTAGTTGATTTTTATTAAACCAATTATTTCACAACTTCCTACTTCCTTACTAATTCACACAGAGCTGTAAATTAGCAAACTTCCCTTGTCATGGAAAGGCAATAGAATACTTTACCTCTTAAATGCTTTTTGTGTATAAGAACTGAAACCTTTTTTTGGGGTGGGATCTGAGATGCATGTTCAGGGAAGAAGCTGAAATGACAAGAGAGTCATTCCCCCTCGACAGGGACCCTGGGCTGGAGAGTAGATGTGGAATGGAAAATCGACATTGCCCAGGCAGACGCGGGTGTGTCGACACCTCCTAGTTGATACTTCATTATTTGTAGGATATAATACTGATACGTGACATTCATAATAACAGCAACAACGATACTAACTAACCTCCACTAAGAGCTCTCCCGAGGCCAGGCAGGGTTCTGAGCACTTTCTGTAGAGTTTATTTTTCAGCAATCCTAGACGGTAAGTCCTATTATTACCCCCACTTTGCAGATGAGAAAATGGAGGCACACAGAGGGAATGTTCTCAAGCTTGACTGGATAGTTTTCTTCTCTCCTCATTCATGTGATTTCCTAGGCTTGCCAAGTGCACAAAATGTATCCTGCTCTCACAGACCACATTGACCTTCAGCAGACAATGCGCAGGTCCCCAAATCCTCATGGCATCCCTGTAAGGTGGGGTTTATTAGTTCCATTGAATGGATGAGAAAATCAAGGCTCAGAGCAATGAGGACTGTCCATCGTGGAGCTTCTGAGGACCGGAACTCCAGCAAGAATTCAAAACTCCCAACCCAGTGCTCTTGGCTCTCTGTCACCCCCCCTCCGAATGAAAGCGGGGTGGCATCACGTGACGTGATCATTTACAGCATGCTTGGCACCTGCATTTCCTCCCCTTTCTAAGGCAGTAGGACAGACACCCTCGCCCTGTTGCCCTAAGTATAAGGTGGTGCTGAGACTAGGTCTAGAACACAGGCTTTCTTCCAGCTTCCAGCCCAGGAATTTCTGAAGACTGACCTACTTGAGAACCTGCAAGGCAGAGCACGCTCCCAGGAGCATCCAGAAAAGTCTCTAGTAAGGGCTTTGCCATGGTGGAAGGCACACCCAGGGCCTCCCGAGCAGAATAGGGTGTAGAGAGATTTCTGAGCTCCTCCCATGACTGCCTATCATCCCAGCCCTTTAGACCTGCTCCCCCTGCCCCCACCCCCACGCTCTGTTGCCCCAGGTTGGCCTAATGAGCTCTGCTGCTCTTTCATAAACCCTACAGAAGATCTCCACATAGAGGATTCCACCGGGAGCAGGAGGGGTGGGTGGAGTCAGGAAGAGGGTCTTGAGATGCCTGAGGCCCTCTCTTACCCCCAACTCTCTGTGAACATAGACAGTTCATTTATGGCCTTTGTGCTTTAAATTTCTCAGGGCTAAAACAAAGCCCATAATTTGCCTTTCTCACAAAGCTGCCAGGGGGTTCAAAGGGGATAATATATTCATTTGTTCATTCATTTGCTCATTTATTCATTTATTCATTCATTCAACAGATATGTACAGTGTCAGTGAGGTACCAGGCACTCTTAGGTGTGAAGATACATCAGTGAACAAAACAAAATCCAGTCTTCATGGTGCTTCTACTCTGGAGGGGGCTACAGACACAAAGCACAGAAAGAAGGAAAAATAAAGCAGGATATGGGGATATAGTGTGACAGGGCTGCGACTTTATAAAAGATGGTCAGAGAAGACTTCTGTAAGGAGGTCACATTTGAGCAAAGAGCTAAATGAAGTGAGGCAGCCAGCCAGGTGACCTGGGAGAAAACTCTTCCTGCCAGAGAAGAGCAGGTGCAAAGGTCCCAAAAGAGGAGTATGCTTGATCTGCTCAAGGACCCCCAAGAGGTCAGTGTGGCCCAAGTGGAATGAAGGCAGGTGGGAGAGGTAGGGGATGATGTCAGAGAGGTAGCCTGAGGCCTGATCATATAGACTTGTAAAGCTCAGGAGATTATCTGAATGTAGGGATGGTCTGAAGCCCAGGCCACTCCTTGAACACTGGGTCCTGGCCACTCTGGCCAGCCCAGGCTAGAATTCAGAAAACTATGTCTAAAGATAGCTGGGACCCTTGGGCTGATTTGAAACATAGACTGGCTCCCGGATATAGCCACAGCAATAGTTCATACAGAGAACCAGGGTCCACTTCCAAGTAGGATTCAGGGATATGGCTCAGGAATCCAGCGGGGCGTAGGTGGCCCCATGGCCTGGAAGCAATCTGACACCAGACCCAGCTCCTGTGGCCCCAAGACAGTCAGGCAGCTGGTCTGTCCCAGGAAACAAAGAGGCCTTCTCTAGCAGGGCTGTGCTTGGGGTGTAGGGCTCTTGCCCACTCTGGTTGCTATTGCGGGACAACAGAAGGAGGGGGGGAAACTTTCCTTAGATCTCAAGGTACAATCTGGCCAAATCTGATGAAAGAAATGAATGGTGTATGTGCACATGCACGTGCACAGGGGTAGGAGGAAGGGAGGGGAGGAAGGGGTGGTCCCTGTTCATTACCCAGTTCCTGGAATTCTGGACTGAGCCTTATGCTTCTGACTCAGTGCGTTTGGCCTCCTTGTCTGTGCTGGCTTTCCAGGCAGGCTTATTTGTAATTTCCCCATCCTCCCATCCTGAAGGGGCTCAGCAGATCTAGAACTCACGTGTCCCAGCAAATACTGGAAAACCAGGGACACAGGGACGCCCTGCTTAGGCTCCTGAGCCCTAGGGCCGGCACCCGCAGCCAGCCCATCCTGGTGAGCCGCCGGCAGGAATGCTGAGAGGGGCCTCAATAGTTAGGCAGATGAATGTTCCAGAGTTCCATGAAATACCTAGGACCTCTTGCTTCTGCTACAGAAATTTTATTGTGTGTGGTGTTTTATAGTTTACAGAACCTTTCATATGCACTTTTTTAAAAAGCTTGAGGTATAACTCACGTATCATAAAACTCAATCTTTTAAAGGATAAAATTCAGTGGTGTTTAGTATAATCGCAGAGTTATGTAACTGGCACTCCTATCTAAGGACAGAGCACTTACCCTCACCCCAAAGAGAAGCCTTGTACCCTTCAGCAGTCACCCCCTCCCCCGCACCAGCCCATGGCAACGGCTAATCTACTTTATGTTTCTATGGATTTGCCTATCCTGAGCATTTCATAGAACTAGAAGCATACAATATGTGGCCTTTTGTGTCTGGCTCGTAGCCCACATCAATATTTCATTCCTCTTTATGATTGAATAACGTTCCATTGTATGGCTAGACCACATTTAGTTTATCCATTCATTAGTTGATGGTTACTTGGGTTGTTTTACACTTTATGGCTATTATCACTAACGCTGCTCCAGACATTCATGTACAAGTTTTCGGGTGGACACATGTTTTCAATTCTCCTGGGTGCAATTACTAGATCATATGGCAAACTCTAACTTTTTGAGGAGCCACCAAACTGTTCTCCATAATGGCTGCACCATTTTACCTTTCCACCAGCAATGGATGAGAGTTCCAATTTCTCTAACACTTTTCACTGTCTGACTTTTTTTTTTTTTTTAAAGATTTTATTTATTTATTTGACAGAGAGACACAGTGAGAGAGGGAACACAAGCAGGGGGAGTGGGAGAGAGAGAGAAGCAGGCTTCCCGCCGAGCAGGAAGCCCGATGCGGGGCTCGATCCCAGGACCCTGGGATCATGACCTGAGCCGAAGGCAGATGCTGAATGACTGAGCCACCCAGGTGCCCCTCACTGTCTGACTTTTTGATGATAGCCATCCTGGCATGTGTGAAGTGCTATCTCACTGTGGTTTTGATTTGCATTTCCTTAATGACTAATGATGTTGAGTATCTTTTCATTTGCTTACTGGTCATTTGTAATCTTCTTTGGAGAAATGTCTTTTTTTAAAAGATTTTATTTATTTATTCGAGAGAGAGTGAGAGAGAGAACTCGCACAAGCCAGAGGGTGGGGGGAGGGGGGAGGCAGAGGGAGAAGCAGACCTCGCCCCCCCACCCATCGTTGAGCAGGGAGCCCGATGCGGGGCTTGATCCCAGGACCCTGGGATCATGATCTGAGCCGAAGGCAGACGCTTAACCGACTGAGCCACCCAGGCGTCCCTGGAGAAATCTCTATTGAAGTCCACTGTGCATTTTAAAATTGGGTTATTTGTCTTCTTATTGTTGAGTTTTAAGAGTTCTTTATATATTTTAAATACTAGACCCTTATCAGATATAAGATTTACAAATATTTTCATCCATTCTGTGGGTTGTTTTTTTACTTTGTTGATAGTGTCCTTTGCAGCACAAAAGTTTCCAGTTCTGATCAAGTCCAATTTATCTAGTTTTTCTTTTGTTGTTTGTGATATTTAGTGTCATATCTGAGAAACCGTTGCCTAATCCAAGGTCACAAAGATTTACATCTAGGTTTCTTCTACGAGTTTTATAGTTTTAACTCTAACGTTTATGTCTGATTTACTTCAAGGTAATTTTTGTATATGATGTGAGGTAGGGGTCCAGATTCATTCTTTTGCTTGTGGATATCCAGGTTCCCAGCATCATTTGTTAAAAAGACTATTTTTTTGTCCATTGAATAGTCTTGGCACCCTTGTCCAAATCCCATTGACTCATGCACGTGTTTAAAGATGTTGGTTCCTCACCTAATTTGTGAATTAACTTCTGGGGATCAAAATTATCCTACGACTTTGTATGCCCAGCACATAACACTGGCCCTGGCACAGAGTAGGTGCATAATAAATGTTGACTTTAGTCAAATTGAATAAGCCTGGAGATAGGCATATTCAGACATTCTTTGAGCCCTTCTGTATCCAGGGAGCTCCATAAAATGGAGAAAGGTGATTTTTTTCCTCTGGTTCCTGTTCTGCAACTGACCCTGTAGAGCATCACCAATTCTACCAACTACATTTCTGATTTATCTTTTAGTTGTGATTCTGTTTCTGCCTCCTGGGGACTCAGCAAGCAGGCAAGGCTTAGCTCCTTCTTTAGACCTGAGGAATTTACTCCGAAGCTCTGATCCACATCCTGAGTAAGGATGCACAGTGCTGCAGGCTGCTGTATACATCTCTCTGTGGGTTACCGGGGTGGCCTTTTATGTTCAACATTGTATGTACACGGGTGCTTTCCAGCATTCCCAGACCCTGCCTTGACAACACAATGTGATGACATTAAAGACAGCTTGCAAAGTAAAACATGCTGGTACTCTCACTCCCCAGAACAAGTGTTTTCATTCCGCCGTGGCCCTTTCCAGTCCTTTGCTGCATGCAGACGTAGTTTTTTCTTTTTTTTTTCCAATATAGTACAAATACAATTTTTCACTTTATTTTCATAATATTTCCTGTGACTTCACCTGGCCTTCATATGACACATTTGTAAGATTTCATTGTGCTGAGATGTCAATCCTCTTTATTGAACAGTTAGGCTATTAAGAAACAGATTTTAAAATACAAAAATAAAAACAAGCCGTGCCCCAGTCTCCAGGACCATAGCTCTTAATTTAGGTAAACCCTGCAAGGCTTGGTGGTCTCGGGCTGGATGGACCAAGTGATTGGAGACCGGCTCTGCTGATTCCAGGAAGGATGTGTACGAACAGTCATCTGAAACCTCAGTGTTCCCATGAAATAGGAGATCAGGTGATTCGCTCGCGTGGCCTAAACCCTTCCAACTCCTCCTAATGCAATCAGGGTCATTGGTGCGGCTGTTCACGAATCGTGAGAATCTGGGCTGCATGGAAAAGAGAAGGACAGCACGCTAGCCTAGGCAGGGGAGAAAGGCAAGTGAGGAACCATTCCTATGGTGAAGGGAACTTGGCCACCAACTCTGGTTGGTATTACGAATGATCATTTTGTGATTTGAAGAAAACCTTAAATGAGACAGAAGTGAATCTAGGAATATAATCTTGCATGCAAGATTATTAACCTACCCTGAGTGCAGAGCACTGGACCAGGTCCTGGAGAAATCTAATCAGAAGAAAGAATGCACCCACCCCATTCCCAGGAGATTCTTCTGGGAGCGGAAGGAGGGAGAACACACACAGAAAGATGCTGTTGGCCCGACAGTGAAACTCATGACTTCTTTATCCGCAGCCCCCGCGTGGCCCCTGAACCATCTCTCTGAGCGGGAGGGGGAGGTCTGCAGGGAGCTGGGATGCGCCCCGCCCCCCCCCAAGAGCAGCCATTGTGCCCTTGCAATTAAACAAGAATGCTCTGATCTGACAATTCCACTGTGAAAGTTTTCAAATAGTGTTTGGAATGTTTACATAATTGTTCAAAAGAGGCTTTTTCAATGTACCTGTTTACACTCTTTACTTTTGGAAATTCTTTCAGCAATCAGGCCTTGGAGGGCTCTCAGCCTGTACTCGCCGCCCTTGATTGCCGAGGGAGGAATGAAAGGCCTGTCAGGGAATCGCTGGGAAAACATCCCCTAACAAACGCCCTCTAATGAGGGGGTGCTGAGAGCAGAGGGGGAAGAGCCGGGGGGCCGGGAGCGGGTAAGGTCATGGTTTTGTTGTGGAGCCTGTTGGCAAAGGGAGTGCCAGACACCCTGCCTTTGTGTGCAAATTTCCCACCAGGGCCAAGCGACTTTCCACAATTTAATTAAGTGGCTTTAGAGTCCCCAGCGTTGTCCTAACAAGCTACTCTTCATGAATGAAAGATTTGTCCCCAGCCGTGGAGGCCCGGCTGGAGACGAAGTGGGCAGCAGGGACGGCTGGCTCTGACCAATGTAACTGCTCACACGCCTGCCCAGGGAGTGGAGCGGCTGGGGACGGGCGGGGGCTGCGGGCGCTGGTGGCGGGCCTTCTGGGACTGGTCTCACCTAGCTTGCAGCAGATATGCCATCCATATGCCAAGGGATCACCACCGAATCGGCTCCACCAGGCCTGGCATTTAAATTGCTAATATTGTGCTGGAGAGCAATGACAGTCCTGCCAGGCAACAGCCCTGTAGCCTCCATAGACACAGACTTGGGGGGCTCAGGGTGGGGCGGGGAGCCCGAGGGAGGAACACTGGAAGCTGCTATTGGGAGGCTGGAGAGGTGGGGGACCCTCGGTGGAGAGCCACTGGGGGAAAGGGGTCAGAAACCGCTGCAGGAATGCAGCCAAGATGGGGCGTTGGAGCTGGTGGGCTGACTCGGGCCCTGTGTCATCCATTATTTCCAATCAGGGGCCAGCTGGAGTTTCCATCAAGGCTGCTCTGCAGGGGAAGGCATCTCCCTCACCCTAGAACAAGATGGGTTTTCTGGAATGACATTAACAAAGAAAGATAGTGCAGCTGGTGGGAAGCAGGAAGGGCCAGCCGTGGCTGTGAAATGTTCCCTCAACCATGGATGTTGAGTAAGCCTCCTCTTGGCCGTGGTCTATCAAGTAGGTTTGGGATCTGGGGCCTTTTGCCGCCACTTTCCAGTGGAGGGTTCACTGAGTGTTTTTCTCTGACTGTATTTTTAGAAAAAATTATGATGACAGTTGTTAGGTCTCAGGGAGGCAGGCAGCACATTCCATTACAAAGTTAGCATGAAATCAATATGTAAATAACCCTTTCTAACTGCCAGCTATTTTTGAAGGCAGAACGCACCTGATGTTGCGGGTTTGTTCCAGTTTACTTTAATACGTCTCTGTCCTCTGGGTCTGTGAATGCGCTCACATTCAGAAGATCCTTTCCTCCTCCTCCCTCCATCTTTGCATCCTCCCGGAGAGTGGCAAATACCACCATGAGCCAAGTCCTCCAACCTCCTGTCGTTTCAAAATCAGATTGACAGGACCTGCTGGGGGGCAGCAAGTGTTAGTCCCCCTTCGGCATGGTCATTTTTCAAAAGCATGGGTTGCTCCTCGGGGATAGGAAGAGGCAGCAGAAGCCTTGGCCATGGAATTAAAGGAGAGAGAACGCCGGAGAGGCTGAGATCAGGGTTGAGTTGGAAATTCAGGCGGTCACTGACAACATGCGGAGAAGTCATTGCCAGGACATAAAAGGTCAGAGGATCCTGGCCATGGGAGGAACCAGGTTAGACCCGGGGGCTGCAGCTCAGCAGAAAGAAGTAAGTCTTGGGTGAGCTGGGTTTGAGACCAAAAGTCCTTGAGTAGTCTCTCCTCAATAGCGATAGTTGTGGTGGTTGTTTAAATTTTAACTAGCTGTGCTATGTGCACCTGTATTGAGCACAGAAATACTTCGAGAATGTTGTGTGTCAGACATGAATGGTGTCAGGAAGCCCAGTGGGGTATATGATGTGTGTGTGTTTTCTGATTTCAAAAGGGTGATGAAGTTCAAGCTGATGACTGATAATAATAATAATGATGATGATGGCTATAGTTTATTGAGCACCTACTATATGTCACTTACTGTTCTATGTTCTATGCTTCGACAGTTCTAGAGTCTTTTCTTATCACTGAGCTGAATCCGCTTCCTTTATCTAATGCTCCACGGATTTACACCGCAAAGCTTCCTCTTCCGTGGAATAGCCCTTAAGACTGGTAATATCTCCTTCTGAGACATCTCTTCTCTAGGCTAAATACTCCCCATTCTTCAATTACCAGAGTCTCTTCCCCACCAGTAGACTCCATCGGACACATTTGTCACCTCCATATTCTTGCCATTTGGTGAGTCTCTGGAAGGAATTAGGGCTAGATATTCCTTTTGAGACTTTTTAGTGTGTGTCTAAAATACAAAAGGAGTGTCTTGTTGCTAGAATAGTTGAATTTAGGGTGAGGCATTAAGTTCCCTAGCGCATAGAGCTCTGCCTTTTATTTTATAAGGGCAGTCAGGTGGACTAGAAATTTGACCTATTCTCTCTGGGCCCAGAAAGCAGAGCTAGGACCACTGGGGATGGGGAGGTATTACCAAAAAGCCATATTTCCTTCCTTTTAGCATAAGGAAGACTTTTCTAATGAAAAAGAAGCACGCAACCATGGAGTGAGGTGTGTTGAGAGGTAGTGAGTGTCTCACAACCTGGAGGTGTCTCAGCAAAGGTGGGAATTATAGAACCCATGCCTCCCCTGAGCAGAGGGTTCCACACATGACGTCTAGGCGCCTTCCAACTCTGGGGTTCTGGTCACTCACTCACACATCTATGGAGACATACTAGATGCAAGGGGCCATTCTAGGGACTGAGGGACTCACACTTGATATGAATAGTGGGAAAAGGAACTATTTTTTTTTTAAGTGTGGCAAAATACACATAACATTAAATTTGCCATCTTAACCATTTTAAGTATACAGTTCTGTGGCATTAAGTACATTCACATGGCTGTGCAACCATCACCCCCATCCATCCACAATTCTCCTCTCATCTTGCAAAACTGAAATTCTATATCCATTAAATAACTTCCCCATTTCCTCTTCCTCCCAGGCCCTGGCAACCACCAGTCTATTTTCCACCTCTACAAATTTGACTCTCCTTTGTATCTCATGAAAGTGGAATTATACAATATTTGTCCTCTTGTGATTGGATTATTTCACTTAGCATAATGTTCAACCATGTTGTCGCATGTGTCAAATTTTCTTTCCCCTTTAAGACAGAGTAGTAGTCCATCGTATGTGTATACCATGTTTTGTTTATCCATTCATCTGTTGATGGACGCTTGCGTTGTTTCCACTTTTGTTATTGTGAATAATGCTGCTATGAACATGGGTGTACAAATACATGTTTGAGTCCCTGCTTTCAGTTCTTTTGAGTGTATGCCCAGAAATAGGATTGTTGGATCACATGCTAATTCTACTTTTAAGTTTTTGAGGAACTGCCATATTGTTTTCCATAGCGGCTGCACCATTTTAAATTCCCACCAATAGTACACAAGTGTTCTAATTTCTCCACATCTTTTCTAAAACTAGTTAGTTTCTGGGTTTTTGTTTTGTTTTGTTTTTGTTTTTGTTTTTGTTTTGTTTCTAATAGTAGCCATCCTGATGGGTGTAAAGTGGTATCTCATTGTGGTTTTGATTTGCATTTCCTTAATGATTGGTGTTGTTGAACATCCTTTCCTGTGCTTATTGGCCAATTGCAGATCTTGGGAGAAATGTCTGTTGAAGTCCTTTGCACATTTTAAAATCAGGTTGTTTATTTTGCTGTTGAGTTGCAGGGGTTCTCTATATTATGGACATTACCCCCTTTCAGATATATGACTTAAAAATATTTTCTCCCATTCCATGGGTTGCCTTTTTCTTTTATTGTTTGTATCTTTTGATGGCACAGAAGTGTTTGATTTTGATGAAGTTCAATTTATTTGTTTTTTCTTTTGTTGCCTGTGTTTTGGTGTCATGTCCCAAGAAATCATGGGCAGATCCAATGTCATGAAGCTTTTCCCCTTCTAAGAGTTTTATAGTGTTAGGTTTTGTGTTTAGGTCTTTGATCCATTTTGAGTTACTTTCTGTGTAATACGGCAAGAGGTAAAAGCCCAACTACATTCTTTTGCATATGGATATCCAACTTTTTCAACACCATTGGTTTGAAGAGACGATCCTTTCTCCATTGATTAGTCTCCATACCCTTGTTGAAAATCATTTGACCATTCATGCAAGGGTTTATTTCTGGGCTTTCAGTTCCATTCCAGTGGTCAATATGTCTGTTTTATGCCAGCACCACACTGTTTTGATTACTGTAGCTTGGTAGTCAGTTTTAAAATCAGGAAATGTGAGACCTTCAATTTTGTTCTTTTTCAAGATTATTTTGGCTATTTGGTGGCCCTTGGGATTCCATATCAATTTTAGGATAAAAGAAGTAATGTCTATTGAGTATGTATTATTTCTTAAACATTGTTGGCAATGCAAATAGGAGGTAGGGAAGAAGTAAACCTTGCCTTCTAAGAGAGTACCATCTTTTAAGAAAAGATGTAACAAATAAATGTAAAGCAGAAGTGGACAGGTGCCTTAAGCATGTATGCATCATGAAAGAGTAGAGAAGGGAGAAAAACCTGAAGGACAATGCTCCAGACTACTTTTAGGAAAAAAAGTTATGGTGAAGTTTTTGATTTATTGGTTATTAAAATCATGCCAATGTTTTTCTTGAATGTAGAGAAGTGGGTCATGCTAAGATAGCTAAGCCTTGGCTCTTGGTTCCTCCTTTCTCTTCCTTTCTTAACCTAATGGCTCATGGCTGTCCCTGATGACATTTAATCCACTCAACAAATATTATTGAATACCTACTATCCACTAACTAGACACTGGGATACAGCAAGCAAAACAGACCCAGTCCCTGACCTCCTAGAGCTTACATCTAGAAGAGGAGACAGACATTAAATACGTACATTAGTATATGTGGTTACAAGCTGATCAATGTAAGGAAGGGAAAGTTCAGGAAATGATGAGACCATGTACCAGGAAGGGGGGAGGGAGGACTGACCTGGTTGGGAGAGGAAGTGCCAGGGAGGGCTTTCCTAAGGCAGTGATTGATATTCTGTACTGAGATGTGAAAGATGAGAGGAGTCAGCCTGGTGAGGGAGGCTTTCCAGGCAGAGGGGAACATCATGCGCTAAAACCTCATAGTGATTGAACAAAATCGACTCTTTGTACCAAAAGAAATAAATAGCTAAGTAAGCATAGTACTACAAATGGAACTTCTGGTCCCCAAAGTTACCTAGAACCCAGGAAAGTTGAGGAATTCACTAACTGAACACTGAAACATTACTGTATGTGCGATTTAAACAGAAACATGTTGCCGCTGCCATTTGGATAAATGCCACAGAAAAGCCTACTTGGCACGATGTGGGGTCGTGAACTTGCTGGAAGATATGATTGGGGTGCTCAGGGGTGCTCAGTGAGGAACAGGGTTGTTACACCCTTGGCCCTTTCAGCTCTGTGTACATGATAATTTTGGTCTCTAACAGTGATCATTTAAAACACTGAGCACGGGCACCTGGGTGGCTCAGTCGTTAAGTGTCTGCCTTCGGCTCAGGTCCTGATCCCAGGGTCCTGGGATTGAGCCCCGCATCGGGCTCCCTGCTCGGCAGGAAGCCTGCTTCTCCCTCTCCCACTCCCCCTGCTTGTGTTCCCTCTCTCGCTGTGCCTCTCTCTGTCAAATAAATAAATAAAATCTTCAAAAAACAAAAAAACAAAACAAAACACTGAGCACATCAAAAGTAGCTTAAATATCCAGCCTGTTTTACCTGTATTAGCAGAACAGAAACAAGTGCCCCAAAATAGGGCAATAGCTAAGTTCATTATGGTCATCAACTCAACGGAATATCATACAGCAATTAAAAATGATAGTTTCAGTGAAAATGGAAATGTTGGAAAATTGTCTCCAGCATAATAGCGAATGAAAAAAAGAAGCATGTGCAAAATGATATGCACATCATGACTACAGTGGCATAAAATCATGCCTGCATTTGGATGAGGATCAGAAGGGTTAATATGTAAAAAGGGAATAGTTGTTACGTAGGGGGAGAGATAGTGGGTAAGGTTTTGTTTTCATAACTTCAGTGCTATTACATTTCTTTTTTATTTTTTAAAAACTAGTAGGCTTTTTAAAATCAAGAGTTTTCTTGGACACACAAAAAATAAATACAAACACAACATCTCTGGGCTTCACCAATAGGGTTTTGGGACCCCTGATGAGAACAACTTCTGTCAACTATCTGACCAAACCATTAGGTTGAGAAAAGCTGTCATAACTAAAGTATTGGTAGGAATCAAAAAGGCAAATATTTCTCCTGGAAGTTGAAAAATCTAAATAGTTGTATGATAGTTCCCAGTGTACTGATTTGTTATAGTTGGTTTTCCTTATATTTAAAGTTACTCGCTACATATAGTTATTCTTTTTTATTTTTCATTTGATGGTAAAAAAAAATCATAATATAAAATTTACTATCTCTACTATTTTTAAGTGTACAGTTCACCAGTGTTAAGGACATTCACACTGTTGTGAATGCAACAGATCTCCAGAACTTTTTCATCTTGCAGAACTGAAACTCTATACCCATTAAACAATAGCTCCTCATTTTCCTATCTCCTCAGCTCTTGGCAACTTCTATTGTACTTTCTGTTTATATAAATTTGACAATTTTAGATATCTCATATAAGTGGAATTATGCAGTATTATTGTGACTAGCCTATTTCTTTTTTTTTTTATTCTTATGTTAATCCCCATACATTACATCATTAGTTTTAGATGAAGTGTTCCATGATTCATTGTTTGTGCACAACACCCAGTGCTCCATGCAGAATGTGCCCTCCTCAATACCCACCACCAGGCTAACCCATCCTCCCACCCCCCTCCCCTCTAGAACCCTGTTTGTTTTTCAGAGTCCATCGTCTCTCATGGTTCGTCTACCCCTCCGATCTCCCCCGGTGACTAGCCTATATCATTTAGCATAATGTCCCCAAGATTCACCCATATTGTAGCATGTGCCAGAATTTCCTTCCTTTTTAAAGCCAAATAATATTCCATTGTATGTATACCACATTTTGCTTATCCATTCATCTGCTGATGGACATCTGGGTTGCTTTCATCTCTTGGCTATTGTGAATAATGTTGCTATGAACATGGATGTGCAAGTATCTCTTTGACATAAAGTTATGTTATGATGCCCTCTGATTTGGACTCTCTTTGGGAAATCACATTCTTCTCTTTGCCCATTGCTCACTCCTCCAGATTTGGGAGTCTGCAAGCTCTAAGGATTACCTTCGGTTAATCCCTGGCCCTTGAGAGCTGGGAGGTTTGTTCCCGTTGGTGAGAGCTGCTCTTAAGCTCAGTGTCAGAAGGTTATCTCCTTCCTCATGATGGCTCACTTACGATGTCATTCTTTAAGAGGTCATTCTCAATGCTACCACCAATATCTCAAGAAGCTGCTAGAAGTTTTCAAGAATGAAATGATGGCCTCAAAACAGCTTTATGTTTCTGAAGTGTGGTTTGGGCTCATGGTTAATCTATCCGTCACCAGTCATATGTTCGGAGATGATTCTACCACTTAATAACTGGGTTTTCAGGGATTTGGAATGTGTGATAATTTAGCTGGTGTGAGACTGATATTTATTTTTATACTGTTTATGAATTAAGAGACTGGTAAACAAAATAGTCCCATAAACAAAAGTACATGGTGGGGGCAGGAAGTTTCAATTGTCAATATAATGCAAGAGAGAATAGGTTGGATGCTCAGAGCTGATTCTCTAACATGTGTGAGGCAGGTGGCTAGGAAGGAAACAAAATGTATTCAAGGATATTGGCAGTTTAATTTGCATATAATTAATATACTAATTATAGGTAAGTTTGTCTAATAATTAAAGTAACGTTGTTAGAACTTCTACTTAGAAATACTGGTTAACAACATATACACTTGAAATTAACATTACATTTTTTCCTTTGTAATTTAAATATAAAAAATTCCACTTCTCACTACAAGTCTCTGGAAGCATTATTGAATGAAATATTGTAAAGTAGACCATATTTGCAAGTAGGAACTATGTAAATCATTCATTCAAGAAGCATTTTATCAAGCCCCTACCCATGTGCCAGACATTGTGCAAGGCATCAAACAGAATATAACAATGCATGCGACAGATAAGATATCTGCTCTCCTAGAACTTACCTCTTAGTGGATGGGAGACAGGCAGTTATAGACAAATAACAAACAACTCAATGAGTAAGATAATTTCAGATAGTGAGAAGTGTTATGGAGGCAGTGGAACAGGGTCATGTGACAACTAGTGGGAGGCTTGCTACTTTAGATTAGTAGGTGGAGGAGGATCTACTTGAGAAGGTGGTATTTGAGCTTATACTAGAATATGAGAAGGAACCGATGATGTGAATAACTAGGGGCAGAAAATTCCAAAGCAAATGCTCTAAGATTGCATCGGAAGAGCCAGGCACGCTAAGAAGAATAGCAGGTTCAAGGACTACCAGGGCTGCTGTGGCTAGAGCATAGTAAGAAAGGGGGAGAATGGTATATAATGAAGTTGAAGCCATGGGCAGGGTCCAGCTAAGTGGTAAGACTGTGGTAAGAACTTGGTAAGGCCATGGTAAGACCATGGAAAGGAATATTTCATTCTAAATGCAACGGCACCGTTGAGTGGGTTTAAGGAGGGCAATGACATGCTCCAGTTTGTGTCTGACAAAGATTCTTGAAGTTTTGTAGAGAATGAATGGTCAAGGGACAAGAGAAGATGCAGGTCCTGCACCTGATCAAGGACAGGCATGTGAAATAAAGTCAGGAGCATGCGGAGATTAAGACTAATTTCAGTCTAGTTCTTTTGTGTATCTTCTTTTTTCTCTCTGTCTTCCTCTTTTCTTGCTCTTTCTGAGCCCATCATGCCCCAGGGAAAAGTTTCTTAACCTGAAGGTTGCATCAGAATCACCTGGGGAGCTCTCTGTAAGAATGGTGCCCTTCTTACCTGGGGAGATTCTAGCTCAGTGGTCTGGAATGAAGTCTGATCATATTTGTTTGTTTGTTTAATCTACACAGGTGATTGTGTTGTGCACTGGAAGAAGTCCCAAATAGCAAAAGGTGGTGATAGGAGGGGTGTTGTATAGAAAGTAGGGAAGACAGGAACAAACTTTTGCCCCAAGAGACTCTCAATACAATACTGGAGACCAGACCCTGTGTGCAATTAATTGTGATACGAAATATGACAAAATCGGGGCTGATGCTGGTGGGAGAAGAGCTACTACAAAGAGCTCCTGGTATTCAGGGGAGTGGGAGGTCCTTAATTGTGAGGAGGGTCAAGATCTGATTATGGGAATTTTAGTCCCAGAGCATTGTTAATGACAATCGATGGAACCACTTCACCCCCTCAACTGGCTGTGTCCCGAGTGCCCGGCTGCCCATGGCCCATAGGCCATGGATACAGAGAGTGGGTAGCAGAAAGCCTCAGGAAACAAGCTGGGATATCCCAGTGGCTGAGGAAGGAAGGCAACACTGGGAGGCAGGGGAAGCTCTGAGGTGGGACTTCACTAATTCAGACCCACTCTTTCTGGCTCCCACCTGCCCCCACAGAGTCTGAATTAGTGTTTTGATGTGTTTTGGCAAGGTCATCTTTTCTCTGGGAGGATTGGTCATCAGTACAATGGAATGGGGGCAGTGCTTTGGATCTGTGGGCAAGTTAAAAAAACAAAACCAAACTAAGTTCTCAGGTATTCACTTGCTATATTGACCCTCAATAGTAGAACTCCAGAGTGGGGGAATTTGGGAAGTGTGTAGAGGGTCTGGTTTCGTCTCCAAGAATTTTCATCATGTGCTGAGAAACAGATAGAATTTGGGGTGGAAAGGAAAGGGTGTGGAAGTGAGAAAATTGTGGGGTTTTATCTACCTGCACTGCTTTACTCAGTTGTAAAAAAGCACACTAAACTTATAAAAAGATCAACCAAGGGGTGAATATTTGCCTTACAAAAGGGCTTTCTAGGGAGTTTCTTTATATTGCAAGGTCTCCCTAGTGCCTTCATTATTGTGAATCATTAAGTGGAAAAGATATGGTTAACATTAGGGCTTTGGGAGTCACCGGTAGCTGAGTACTATCCCAGGTCAAGCTCTGTGCTTGGTTTTCATGGACTGTGTGGGAGATGGGTCATCCGGTTGAGTTTCTACTTTCTCTGAGCTACTTCCAAACTCCCCGCTACTGTTGGCCTCCTCATTTGGCCTCTGCATCTTGTGGAAGACGCCAAAGCGCTTGACATTTAAAATTTATCAGCAAAGTTTAAAAAAAAAAACCTAATGCGAATTAAATGGGATTTTTAATCCCCTCAATTGTTGCCATCAGTATAATCACTAACAGAATGAAATCAGAATCAGTGGAGGAAGGTATTAATCATGCATTTGCATTTATTAAATATAATGCAAGAGAGAATAGGTTGGATGCTCAGAGCTGATTCTCTAACATGTGTGAGGCAGGTGGCTATGGGTCACCGGGAAAGAAGGGTGATGCCCCAGACTGTCTGTTCCTTTCTCACCAGCTCTTACACCTGCAGAGCCCACAGAGGCCCAACCAGCTAGCTGGTAAGGAAACTCCTTCCTGCCCAGAGCCCTTGAGTTGGTTTGGATCATACAGTAACTTTCTGGAGACTTCAAGACTCCGAGCTTATGACTGCTTAAATAAGGGGTGCAGAGTAGTTCTCCCCTGGGCTGGGAGTTCATCTCTGAAGTATGAAATAAATCCACTCCTGGGTACCCAGTGAGACAGCAGCTGGAGGCCAAGAGCTGGGGTGAGAGTAGGTCTGTGGGATACTGTCTTCAGTGAAAGACTAGCCCTAGTGGTTAAGAGCATGAACTTTGTGTTAGAAACAGACCTGCCTCTTATTAGCTGTGTGGCTCTGGGAAAGTTATTTAAACTCAACTTCAGTTTCTTCATCACCAAAATAAGGGTAACAATAGTTGCTATGATAATTAATGGGATAAATATAAAGCACTTAGTTCTGTTGCTAGTGAGCACTTGACAAACATTTTTTTTAACTGGTCTCCACACAGTTTATCTTTGGACGACACATGGTCCTGGCTGCCTCATCTCACGTAGGATTTCAACTTCTAGTGACCTGAAAACCCTTATCCCCAGCTTTCTTGTCTATATTCAGGACCAAACTCCATTCTAAACAAGACCCATGGATGCCTCAAACTTAACCATGTTCACAGCAGAACTGTGCATTTCCTCAGCCCAATCCTCCTTCTCCAGTCCCTAGTGCATAAAGGGTGACACTCTTCACCCAGTCACCCAAGCCAGGCAACTGAAGACCATCCTCATTTCCTTCCACCTTCCCTCCATCACCCAAATCAGATCAGATTTTGTAGCCTGTTGATTCCAGCTGCTAAGTGACTCTCAAGTCCATTTAGCAACTACTTCCTGGACTAGATCTCCATTCTTGCCTCCTGAAATTCACCCACCCCAGAGCCCACAGAGGGATCTCCTGAACTCATCTATCTGACCATTTCTGTTCTGCCTACAACCCTTTGATGCCTTACAGAATGGAATCTAACCTTCTTGACTTGGGTACAAGACCCTTCATAACTTTTTCCCTGCTACCTCTCCAGCCTCAACTCTTGCTGATTCCCCTTCCCCACTCTTGGTTCCTTTCAGGGGGATAAGAGCACGAATCTAGCCCTGAGTGTTTTGTAAAAGTAGCATTAAAAAGGTGGGACTTTCCCAAGCAGATATATTTTAAAATTCTAGAAGTATAATAACACGTTCATTTATTTATTCACCATTTCAATGAATATTTGAATACCTACAATGTGAATACAGTGATGGTATCAAATAACATCCCTTTCCTCATGGAGTTGTACTACTGTTGCAGGAGCCCATAAAGAGATCAATAGAACTGAGTAGACAATCCAGCTATGGGCTTAAGTATATAAAAAATATGCAGGTATTACAAAAGTGACATTTAAAAACAGTGAAGAAACATGGATGATTCAGTATGTGATATTGTGATGCCTGTCATGCCCTTTGAGAAACACATTAAGTCGGATCCCTGCCTCACACCATATTACCAATGCACTCCTAAATGGATGAAAAGTCTCAATGCTGAAAACAGGCTTTTGTCTTTGGCCCCACATATTAAAGTCAACCCTCAATCTCTGTCCTTATCCTCTTTCCACATCAGCTGTCACAAGGACCAGGCAAGTCATTTAAATAAACAAAATGGTCCTGCAGGGACTGGGCAACCTGGAAAACATTTGCTCCCGTGTAAATACGTAATAATCACAATCACAATCATAACCATAATAGCAGCACTACATTTGCAAAGCCAGGCACTTTTCTAATTACCTAACATGAATTTACTAATCAAATCCTTACAACAACTCTATGTAACATGTATAATTATTATAGATAGGTAAATGGAGGTACAGAGGAGTTAAGTAAGTTGTTCAAAGTCACCTAGTTAATAAAGGTTAAGCAGGATCCTGGACCCAGGTAGTCTGATGCCAGAACCTAAGCTCTTAAACCCAATATTCCAGCCAGTTATTAGACTAAACAAAAGATAAGCATGTGCCAGACCCAGTGCTTGGGTAGATAGTTTAAAATCCATGCCTTGAATGCTTTTATTTTTTATTTATTTATATTCTTTTAAAGATTTATTTATTAATTTGAGAGAGAGAGAGAGAATGTGAGAAGGGGGGAAGGGCAGACGGAGAGGGAGTGAGATGATCCTCAAGCCAACTCTCTACCGAGCATAGAGCCCAACGCAGGACTTGATCTCAGGACCCTGGGATCATGACCTGAGCCAAAGGCAGACACTTAACCAACTGAGCCACCCAGGCACCCCAATGCCTTGGATTCTTTTAGAAGGCTCACTCACTCTTGTGGTTTAGCTATCTCTTCTGCTGACAACAGCAAATTTCTATCTCAAACTCAACCTCCACTTGTTTCCTGATCTCCATATTTTTCCCACACTTTCTGGATCCCACCTGGATTTTCTCCATTCCCCCGAAATTTACCAGGTTTAAGCTGACCTCCTCTTCACTCTTCTCCAAACCTGCTCCCCCCATATAGACCATTCCCACACCTCCTGTGCTTTCCTCTCTTCCTCGTGTCTTCCCCAAATGTCATCTTCCCATGCACGCTCATTCACACATTCCTGCCAACATTCCCATTCCCTTTCCTTCCCTGGTTTATTTTTCTTCATATCACTTAGCATCTAACATACCATAGATTTTTCGATTTTTGCTGTTGTTGTCTATCTCCCATTGCTAAAATGTAAGCTCCACGAAGCAGTGATTTTTATTTACTTTGTTCACTGTTAGATCTTCAGTGTCTGGCATAGAGGGATTTTACCAAAAATGGAATGAAGAATGAATGAATGAATGAATTGGGGTTTCATCTTGTACAACAATGAAATTTCTTTGAGGTGTTTTGTTTTAACTTTGAAGGGAATACAGATTTTGCATTCTACTGTCTCTATATCCAATTTTATTTTAATATTAAAAATGTTTTGTATTGTTCCCCTTCCTCCTCCCCATCCAAATTTTCAATTAAAATCAGTGCTCCAGGTCAATGCTCCCTGTTATCTTGTGGCCTCCTGTACACCTGGCATATCATCACACCTCCCACCGCTCTTTGTCTTGCTCTTGCTCTGGCTTTCCCAGCAGCGAGTGAAGAGACCAGCTGTTCCAGGGAAAGGCCTCTGGGAGTGAGTTGTCTGTAAGTTCAGGAGCAGCTGAAACTATGAGAGACTGTGGAATGCCTTGAAGCCAAAGGCATTTCAGGCTTCATGGCTAGGCAGACTGAAGTTGGAGGTAGGGAAAAAATGATTCCTTGCTTTTTCACTAATCAAATCTATTTTTTCTTTTCCTTTTTAATGTTTTCCCTATCCCCCTTTGAAAATGATTTCTTTGTTTATTTTTTCTTTCACTCTCTCTTCCATTTGAAAATGATCTCACTCATTAATTTGTTTAATAAATATGCATTGAGTGCCTTCAAGTTGCCAGGCAATGTGCTGGGTTCTGGGGATAAAGTAGACACAATAGACATCGTTCTCACCGTCATGGAGATCCCAATCATGTGGGGTATGCACAAGAACACAGACTGTGGAATCTGGGGTGATGATTGCTAGGATAGGAATGGTTCATTGCAGGATGCTGGGAGGGCACCTACAAGAGAACATAACCCAGATTGGGGAATTCAAGGAAGACTCTCCAGAGGTTGTGATGGTTGGGCTGATACACAAGGATGAGTACAAGCTACTCAGGTCATTTGGAGGGGTTCCTGTCCTGGTGCCTGCATTCTATCAGGAACACCGTCAAACCAAAGTGTGTGTGTGTGTGTGTGTATGTGTGTGTGTAGAAACCATTCAATGTGGGTTGGATTTGGGAACTGGGGATTTTTTTCCCCTGAGGAAGAGCAGGCTTGGGTTCCCTCCAGTATTTGAAAGACTGACACATAGAAAATGGATTTGGCTTTATTCTCAGTGGCTCCCAAAGGCTGAGTGATAGTCCTGGGTAGGTGTTAGAGGCAGGTGAGGCTTTTGAACAGATCTGTCTAAAAACACAGGGGTCACTGAGGGAGGTTATAAATGCTTTATTACTGGAGAGGCCAAGAAGGAGCTGGAAGGCATGTGCTGTGATTCTTGCCAGGGAACTGGACTAGAATATCTTTGGTGGCTCCTCTTGCCAGAGGTTCTGGGACTCTGTGCCATTGCCCTTCAGGAGGGGCTTTGTTGAGGAGAGCCTGAGGTATATTTAGACTCTGCCTTGCTTTTGACTGATACAGAAATATCAGACTGAGCCTTGCCCATAGGAGCTTCCACACTCATCAGGGAAAGAAGCATGCACAAAGCTGCAGATAATTCACAGGTGATTTTGTGGAACAGATCATAAGAGTAAAAGAAGTTGGATAAAGGAGCAACTGAGTGACCTGGGGGATGGGGGTAGGGGATACACTGGAGTGAAGAGCTTTGTCTGGAGTTCAAGTCCCAGTTCTTACCCAGGTATCTTCAGGGGTGTCTTCAGGCCAGCCATTTCCCTCTCTGAGCTTTTGTTTCTCCTCTGGAAATTAAAGGCCCATTTGAACTCTAACACTGCAGGGCTCCATGACCAGCATCCTGTAATGACCATTTCAATAGCTGACAGTTGGGGAAAAGAGAAGTATTCACTCATTCATGCATACATTCATGCAGTCATCCATTTTATAAGTACTGGTTGAGCTCTCCCATGGGCTTGACCACCAGAGAAGGAGCCAGAGGCAAACACATAGATGATTGGGATGGTCCATAAGAAGACTCGTACCCAGGTTTGCAATGGTAACAATTAAAAATCCATCAATAGGGAAATGGCCCAGTACATGTGGCTTACTCATATGGTAACATAATATTCTTCATTTAAAAGGAATGAACTAGATCTCTTTGTATCAAATGGGTAGATCTCAAAAACAAAACACTGAGTGAGAAAAGCAAGATGCAGAACCATACACACTTGCCTAGTAAGTGTCAGATATCATTTGTAGAGGGCCTCGCCACCCCTGCACCTTTCCCTTCTCTTGATATAATTTTGTGCAGATATTCACAGCAACTGTGCAGCCTGTGCACTTTGGAAGAGGCTCACTCTACCCTCCTCTTATGGTGCAGGATGTGTCCTGGGCCAAGGCTGATGGACACAATCCCACCCTGTGGCTATAATATCTTGGGCAGGACCAGTTGCATAGACCATTTTAGGCCATGAGAAATGAGGAGAAGTTTGTTGGGGCTCCTGGGGAAGAAGCTTCCTCATCTTAGAGCACTTCCTGACCCACCGCCTCTCTCCCTGGATGCCGACAAGGAGGCATACCATCCTAGAGTGGATGGCAGCCATCTCATAGCGGGGAGGAGGAGGGGGAGGAGCCGGCCCTGGGATGAACCTGAAGCTAGGGAAAGAAGAGCCAGGAGACAAAAGAGATTGGGTCCTTGATGACACTGTTGAATTGCTAAATCAAATCAACCTTGAAATCCTCCTTGCCGCTAAACATTTCAGTTATGGGAGCTAGGAAATCCTCAGTTAGCGTTGGGCTTTCTGTATTTGAAACTCAAAGGATACTAACCAATATACTATCATGTAAATTAAAAGAGCACATACGAAAAACACTATACATTTTTCATTGATATATACATATGGAAGTAAAAGTACCAAGCAGGGACTAAGAGCATATCTACTCAATTCATGATATGGTTGACTATGTTAGGGGTGGGAAAGGAGCACTGAGAAATAGGTGTAGGGGTGGAAGACAAGGAACAGCTAGCATTTATTGAACATTTACTGTGTGCCAGGCAAGCATTTTCTAAGACCCTTACATCTGTTAACTTGATGAATTTTCATGACAACATTCCACATCTATTTTACAGATGTGGAAACTGAGGCAGAAAAGGGTTAAGCAGCTTCTTCTTGGTCACCTGGCTAATAAGTGGCAGAAGTGGGATTTAAACCCAGAGAATCTGGCTCCAGAGTCACTTATTAGCTTTATGTTCTCCTAATAGCTATGCTAAGGGAACATCAACCTTATCTATAACACTTTCTGTCTTAAAAAAAAAAAAAAGGTGAAGCAGAGGGAGAGGCCACATGAGCTTGGGTGAACATGGAAGGCTTTATAGCAGCCTGGCATTAGAAGCTGGACCTGGAAGTGAATCCAAATAAAGGTGGGACATACTGGATTGAGGGCATGTGAGCAACCAGGCAGAGAGGTGGGAAAGTGCAGGATCAAAGGAGCCCATTTGGATGATGTGGGGAGTGCGAGAATGTTGCTAGAAATCAGCTGAAGTCAGATGGCGTTGGGGCTTAGTCTCCATTCACCCCTATCCCAACCCCAAAGGATGGCCTTTTGTTTGCTGGGGGGCCGGCTGGTGCTTCTGCCTCCTCTCCATCCTTGACGTTCTCACGAGGTGCCCATCTGGTTGTTTTCGCTGTGTCTCCAGATGTTCTCTGGACTCCTGCTGTGAATTATCTGCTGACCCAGCAGTAGCCTCTTCCTGAGCACCCGGGGTGCTTTCAATGTAGAACATACAGCCACATTTAAACCGGCGAGAATTTGTCTGCCTGGGAAGCCATATTCAGACTGAGCTGCAGTGTAGACTCTATTCTGGGCTCCGATCCTGCTCAGGGTCACCTGCATAGAAGCGGGTGTGATGTCCCAGGGCCATCCACAATGGCTCCTGACAGCCACGGGAGGGACACAGATGCAGGCTAGCATGTAATTAGTGCTAGGAACGCAGCCCTCTGATCACTTTCCCTCAAGAACGTGCCTCTCTGGCTGAGAGGCAGATAATGGACAATCACAGAAGATCCTTGATTATGGCTTGATTGAGCTTATGGGAGCTCCAGACGGCTAATGCAATTGTGGCTTCCAAACCATTCAGTGGAGGGCATTTCCATATGGACGGGGAATTAAATAAAGCTGTCCTGAACACTTTACTGGGCTGTGCCTCCAGTGTCTGGCCGGATACAATCTTCCGCTTCAAGTGACCTCGACAGAGACTGTAGGGAGTGGTCATGACCCAGGACGAGAAGGCCAGCTTCCTCCTTAATTACTGTCACATTTTTTCCTTCAGGGCTCTTGACCTGCCTGGCATTAGCTTTTTGCTCCCTTTCCTGGAGCCAGAGGTCCCCTCCCTGCCCCCAGTACCCCCCACAGTCGGCACCACAGCTCCAAGCCTTAGGCTTTTCCAGAAGTCTTGACTTTCAGTAAACAGAGGATCTTTCTGGACACCCCTTCTACAGGGAGGTGACTCATTGGTCTGGTGGAGATGAGCCAGGGAAAAGAATGGGGTAGAGCACAGGTCTCAGGTCAGGGCCTTGGGGTGGTCCTAGATCTGTCCTGACTCATGTTTGGCCAAGTTCTTCTTTCTGAACCTCAGGCTGTCATCTGGGAAATAAGGGAAACGGGCTAAATGACTTCTAAAGTCTAGGGATTAAACCAATTACCCTCATCTACGAAAGCAATAAAGTAAGTGAAATAGGATGCTGAATTTACCTTCCAGCTGTCTTCAAATGTTGACAAAAGCACTGAAGATGGAAACTGTGGCTGCCACATGCTCTGCCTGCAGCTTCCCGAAAGAGAGTTGAACTGGTCCCCAGTCTTTTCCCCATCGTCCGTCTTCAGCCATGTAGATGGAAGAACTGGAGCTCCTTGAAGGAAGGAATTTGGAGGCATAGTGAGCTGCTGGCTTTGTGAGAAGAGCGGTGCCTTCCCTTCCCTGCCCCACGGTGAGGATAAGAAGAGTGTTCCCCCTACCCAAAGCCAAGTGACAGTAATTCCAAGAGAATCACTCAGAGCCTGAGATGCCAGCAAAAGTACAAACAGGCATTTCACTCTCCAGTCAGATAACTGCCAAGCTGCAGAAACTTCCAAGCCTACCCAGTGATGCCCGGGAGTGGAGCACGGTGGGAGAGCTCTTGGAAGACTTGGCATGCATCCCCTGCAATGTACATAAATACAGAAAGTGCTGCCTGGAAGATTCTGAAAGTAAGTGGTCGTTGGAGTCATGTGTGAGGCCAAAGGTAGGTCAAAGGACGGTCAGCCTGCGCATCACTGTGGCAATATGGCAAGGACACACAAATGTCTCATGAGGAAAGTGGATGTTACAGGATAGGTGGGCTTAGCTAGTCTTAGGTGGTGAAGACACTCTACCTTCTAGGCAAGGGGACTCCATCAGTAGAGGTCCTGGGGTGGAAGGAGGATTACAAGAGGTGAGCCAGAGGGCACATTGCTCATGTCAGAAGACTATTCAGGATAGAGATTCCAGAAGGAACCTCCCAATGAGCAAGCCAGTATTTGAAGGTCTGTCACCTCAAGGGCATCAATGCCAACAGCATTGGCCAAGAGAGAAGATAGGACCAGATAAGTTAAAGATAAGACTTCTGCTCTTTCCAGGGATGCCTGGATGGCTCAGTCTGTTAAGCGTCTGCCTTTAGCTCAGGTCGTGATCCCAGAGTCCTGGGATTGAGCCCCACATTGGGTTCCCTGCTTAGTGGGGAGCCTGCTTCTCCCCCTGCTTGTGCTCTCTGTCTCTGAGAGTAAATAAATAAAATCTTTAAAAAAAAGACTCTAATCCCCACACCTCCTGCTCTGATTCCGGAGTAGCCAAGAGTATCATGAGAAGAGGAAGAGGAAGAAGTGGAAGTATAGACCACACTCCTTCCATGGCCAGCAGACCACACCCACTTCTTCATGGTCAGCAGACAACATCCCTTTCTCAAATCCAGGAGTGAGACTTGAGCATGGTGAGGGGGAGTAGCTTTGAGTCATATTAAGATTGAAGTTTCAATTTGGGTGGTTTTGATTTGGATAGTTCGGGACTTTTTAATATCTGCAAACGAGTCTTAATTACCAAAGAGAAAATGTTCCCATGACTGTAAGGGAGAGGATTGCTCTGAGTTCTGCCTGAGACAGTGTCAGGGGGTAGGGGTGCAAACCAGAAAGAGCATGTTTAAAGGCAGTGGTTGGAGAAAAATAAAGCCTTTTCCTATTTATATGCCATCAATTTCAGACTGTTCAATATGCAGTTTTCATAACCAATTCTCTGATTCAATCTGTTATCATGTTTAGTTTGGTTTAGTGTCAGAAATGAAAAGGTGAAAAGCACCGTATTCACCCCTCAAGCTGGGCAAATACTGTGTTGAAGGTACAAACTGCATTCCCTGGCCCCCGTCAACCTCCCCTGGCTCCCCAGAGGGTAGAGGCCTGTTCTTGCTCCCACAGCCCATCATGTGCTGCCCACCCTCCCAGACCTTCTCTGCTGGATGGTATTTTTGCTTTGGTCTGTCCTCTAGACATGGTGCTTCCCAAGGGCGTAGACTGTATCTCTAATGCTTGGTCTAAAGTAGCTCTCAGCACGTTCAGTTGAGGAATGTTTCTGCCTCTGATCTTACCTCCCTGCCCAGTCCAGAGTTGGGGGGCCTCGGTTTCTCACCTATAAAATAGCAGATCGGACTGGATGATTTTAGGGGCCCTTCTAGGTCCAGAAGCCTTGGACCGACAGCATGGTATTTTCTATTTATTCCTATCCTGGGAGGCATTCTGACAACCAGCTGTTGAGTGTTCAGTGCTGGATTCCTCTGAGAGGAAAGGTCTGAAATGGGCAGGAAGGACAATTCACCTCTGTGCTGGTCACCTATCACGAAGTCTGTTTGCCTTGTATGGCAGGATGTCCACCGGGTCGCCGCAACAGGACTGGCCGATCGGGAAGGGCTGGGAGGGTGTAGACACTGCCCCTCCTCCTCATCCCTCCTGACCCCCTCTGCAGGTAGAAGGAAGGTTTGTTGTCAGGCGGCTTCTGATCTGAATTTCACCAGGACCACACTCCCTGGGAGAGAGAGGAAAACAAGTTAGATCACAGTCCAAGAGGTTTTGTGGTAAGAGACAGGACTATGGAAGTAGCTGAAAACTGGGCAACAAGGTCAAGGTCTGCCTCACACAACCACGCTGGTGCTGAGTCCCAAGCATTGACTACAGTTTCTGAAGTTCCTGCTGCCTGAGCTCAGGATTAGTCCTCTTCAAGGGAGGCAGAGATGCTGAGGGTGCAAGTGAGGATGACCGGGGCCTTAAAGGTACATGGGAAGCATGAGAGCCCCCAACTTGCATCTCAGGTTTCCTCATTGCTCCGTCTGTTGTTGGTACTTTGATGTTATATGTTGTAAAGGGGTAAGCGTTGTCAGTTGCACCTGTCTTGTCCACCAAAGCACAAAGCTCATGCAAGGGGAGTGCATGGGGGTAGCTGCACGCACTGGATTTGGGATTTTTCCGGGAGGTCAGGGGTACTCTGGGGTGCTCAGCCAGGCTGGGAGAGCCTCATGAAGTTGGGGAAGGACCACAAAGAGGGTTTTGTGGGCCTCGAAGTGGTGTAATTTTTGACAGCCATTTGTCTCTACACACACACACACACACACACACACACACACACACACCTGGGTCTTTTCAATAGATACGTGCCGAGCTCCGGAACTGACAGTCATGGCAGCTGATCATTTCAGAGTGCAAGGGTCTGCTGTCCCTCCATCTCCTCACACTCGGTCAGCATCTTTACACCAGCACCATCCCCAAGGGCCTCTGCCCCTTGGGAGAGCGGAGGGGTGCGTGGGAGCTCTCTGCCTGGGAGGAGAGAGAAGGGAGAAAGAACAGAGCTGCCATTCCGACCCAGCCATCCCTTTGGGGGCTGTGTGAGTTGCATGAAGTGTGACTTTGCAGAGAAATTCAAACCCCAGCCGGCTGGGACAGCTGGCCCCAGGCCTTCCCACACAGATGACTCAGGCAGGCCGGCCCCACTGGAGGCAGCTTTTTCATGGCTTGCTAAAAGAATGCTGTGTTTCCTGGTCTCATTTCTTTAGGGGCTAACCTAAGTCCTCTTAGGAATGCATCAGTGATTCTAATTCAGGTCTCCTCAGGGTGTTTTGGGCATACTCAGTTTATCCTGGTGACAAGAGGTGGCTATTTCAGCAAAAAAAAAACAAAACCAACAAAACAAAACAAAACACACACACAACAAAAAACCCCAGAAAACAAAAAACTTACCACCATGACTAGGCTGGGCCAGCAAGTTGGAGAAATGTTCCACTTTCCAATGAAAGGAGTCTCTGAAGCATCTTACTTCTTTTAGAGTTTTAATGATAAAATTAAGCCAATTTATGGGAGAAAAATAAGCACTGAAAGTCAGTTCTATTTATGGCTCATTTGGTTGTAAGGAATAACTTTTATCAAGCCATCACACAAACACAGGGAGAAGTTTAGGAGGAAACTGGCAGTGGAATATTTGAACTCAAAAGTAGGGTTCTCACAGGGACACATATGCCGGCCATTAGCCTCCCTGGGGCTGGAGTTGGAGGGAGTTGTAAGGGGAGGGTGTCTCTGGGGGCCTTGGAGGCAGCTGTCCCTGGGCCTGCTCTACCTTATTGTTGTGGCCCAGTGTTGTGGGATGAATGTTGTGGGATAAATTGTGCCCCCGCCAATAGATATGTTGTAGTCCTAACCCCTGGGACCTGCAAATGTGCCGCTCTTTGTAACTAGAGTCTTTGCTGATGTAATCAAGGAAAAGGAGTCAAACTGGATTTGGGAGGGCCCTATGTTCAATCACTGGTCTCCTGATAAAAAAAAAGTCACACACACAGAACACTTGGTGGGAGGATGGCCATGTGAGGACAGTGGCAGAAATTGGAGGAATGTAGTCGGAAGCCAAAGAATGCCAAGGATTGCCAATAGCCAGCAGCAGCTGGGAGGCACGGAGGGGTGCTTTTCTTCAGCCTTCTAAGGGAGCATGGCTTTGCTGACATCTTGACTTCCAACTTCCAGCCTCCTGACCTGTGAGAGAATAAGTTACTATTGTTTTGTTTTTTAAAGGTTTTATTAATTTATTTGTGAGAGAGAGCACAAGCAGAGGGAGAAGCAGGCTCCCCGATGAGGAGGGAGCCCGATTCAGGGCTAGATCCCGGGATGCCAGGATCATGATCTGAGCCAACGGCAGATGCTTAACTGACTGAGCCACCCAAGCATCCCAAGTTCCCATTGTTTTAAGCCACCTAGTTTGTGGTACTTGGTTACAGTTGCCCTAGGAAAGGAATAAACCTAGCTACTTGCCATGCCCCAGCTAACAACTGGCCCTCCTCCTTCCCTGTTCAAGTTCCTGATGCAAAAGGAATCTGGCCTCAGCCATCTTTTGTGGCTGTCCCCAGGCCAGTCAACTGTAACTGGATGTGCTGGGGTCACGTGGAACAGAAAGGACTCCACAAGCTCTAAAGACCGGAGAGGTCAAGCCTCCTAAGCATGTCCTGCATACCCAGGTACCTGGGGCAGAGCCCTTCCAACCTTGGGCAGGACCTGGAGGCCTTTCTCATCCTCCCTCTCCACCTTTCTACGCACCATCAACTTCCTACGTGTCATTGCTAATGCCTCTGCAGAAAAGTAGATAATTTTTTTAATGGAGTTCCTGTGAAAAATACAGGGACTTGGGTCCTAAATTCAGATGCCTAAGTCTTGAGTTTAAAGCTAGATTTTGGCACCTACCCAACTATATGACCATGGCACCAGGCAGACCTTTCCACTTTGCTGACCTTCGATGTCCCTCCAATGAAACGGAGTCAGTGTCCCTGGTCTGCTTAGAGTTCGATCAAATCAGAAAATACATGTGAACATCCTTTGATCTTGCTGAAACCCCAACCCCACAGGGAACCCTGCAGGCGGGGAGCAGCCTCCCAGTGCAGAGTAGGCCTCCGTGCAGAAGCTGGGATGTGCAGATGCAGGGGCAGGCTCAGGGATGGGGGGCCTGCTGGCCGCCTGCTTCTCCTTTGTCTTTTTTGATAATGCTAATTTGGTTACTCTTAGTAACAGCTATTCTCCATTACTATTACTCATTCCCGGCTCTGAATCATTCTGATGGATACAACTTGACATCAACCAATTTGCCTAATTCATCACCTTTGCATTTCTTTAATAGTAAAGACAAAGTAGGAAGGTTTTCCAACTGGCTTTGCAATTCTTCTCTCCTCCAGCACCAGTGGGGGATGCAGGAAAAGCTTCTTCAGAGGGGCTGCTGGGTGGAGAAATCAACTGGCCATTCACTGTGTGGGCTCAGTCGAGCTCAGGGTGACCATAGCTTTGCCTTGTCCTTGACTCTGCAGCCCCGAGGGCTCGTTGTTGGGCAGCCATTTGGGGTTGCTGTCTGTGATTAAGCCCAGCCCAGCCAGGACTGACAGTTCCGTCTGGTTCCCGTGAACTAGTGCGAGCTCATCCTCGGCCTAAAGGTTGGAACAGTTCTCCTTCCTCCGTTCAGTCCTGATTCTCTCGTCCCCCAATTCTGGAAGGTGCTCAGTAGACTCATCCTTTCAAGTCCAGCCCCCGCACCTGCCCCATGGTGGAAGAAATCTCCCACCCTGGGCTCTCAAATCCCTTTTCCCTCCCGTCATTAAGACCCTTGGTCCTTTCTTTCACATTACAAAAGAGAAATGCTCACTCTAACAAGCCAAACAAGACCGAAACACATACGGGAAAAAGTTAATATTTTCCCTGTTCTCTTCTCCTGTTTCTCCCTCACCCTTGTATCCCCTTGGGTAACCGATGCTTTGTTTTGTCTGCATCTTCCAATGCCTTCCGGATGTGTCCACACCAACATATTCATTCATATACTCACATACGGAAAGGATTTTTCTTCTAACTTTTAAAGGTGATCATATATATGATCACCTTTTAAAAAAAACAATATATTATGGACATTCCTTCAGGCCAATTCATGTGTATTTAGTTCATCCTATGGCTTCATAATGTTCCATATATTTTTCATCCCTTGTTGTTTTCTGTTCTTCAATCTTTGTATGTATTTTTGTTTACATGGGTGCTTATGTTTCTGTGGGAAAGGGTCGCAAACATGTGGCTTCTGGGTCAAAAGGTATGTCATGTGTAATTCTTGTGGTTTCTACCTGATAGGAGGTGGTGATTTGGCTCAACAGTGGAGTAAGGGGATGTCTGTGCCCTCATCCTCCCACCAGGTTTTAGATGTTAAATGTAAGGATTTTACATCTCTGCCTATCTGCCATGTGACAAATAGCATTTTATCGTTTTAACTTGCATTTTCTAAATACTGGCAAATTTGAACATCTTTTTCTATTTATTGGCCATTTGCATATCTTTTCCTGTGAATTCCTTGTTCAAATCCTTTGCTCATTTTTTATTGTATCTTTTAACATTTAAGGCCTGATATTATAGTTATTTTTGTACTTGTCCAACATTCCCCCATTCTAATAGCTAACATTTGTGTAGCATATAAAACACTTCCCACGTACATTAGCTCATTATGTCCTCACTGCAATTCTGCGAGGACTGTATTATTACCCTTAGTTTCAGGAAAGTAGAGCTCAAAGCTCCGTTGAAGACCCGCACTATGGTGGCAAGGCTGAGACTCCAGCCACCATCCCACAGTGCTGTGCAAGGGATTGCCGTGACTTTTCCTCCACGTGATGCCTCCGTGGGCCTTATATCAGGGGATACTCACAGAATGAGTAGATAGATATGGAGTGGATGGAGGAGGAAGGGACTGGTGGATAGCTGGACAGATGGAGGCTTGGACCTACTACCTGATTGAACACTCCCCCAGTAGATGTCTCCCGGATTTCTGCTGAAAAATGCCCTTCTCATTTTGCCTTATCACGGCCAGTGGTCTTGCTGGTCTATGATTCTTGACTTCTCCTCATGTAGTGAGGAATCTCTGGCCATGCATGGAAAACAGCCCCTGGCCTCAGGGAGACAGCATGTAGAGAGTGCCACAGAATGGGAAGACATAAGCAGCAGTTCTCCACTGGAGGTGATATTGACACCCTGGGGACACCTGGCAATGTCACGAGACATTTTGGTGTCATAGCTGGGGCAGGAGATGCTACTGGCATCTGGTGGGTTGAAGCTGGGGATGCTGCTAAACATCTTACAATGCACAGGACAGTGCCCACAACAAAGAATTATAAGACCCCAAAGGCCAAGAGTGCCACTCTCAAAGAACTCTGGCGTAGCCACAGCAAGCCCATCCATAGCAGTGTGATGAAAAGGAAGGAGATAATACTTGCAAAGTCATGGGGCTTGGCTTTGAGCATGCCGGTGCCTGGATACTAGCTGTGTGCCCTTGGGCAAGTCATTTAGCTTCTCAAAACCTTCGTTTCTCCAACGTAAAATGGGGATGGTCTTACCTCCCTCCAGAAGCTAGTGGGAAGATGAGGCAGAATGATGGGGATGAAAAGGTGCTAGGTAATGTGGGAGGTGGCCATTGTCATTGGAAGCATTTAGGGGAAGGTCTCTTACTTATCTGGGTGTGAGTTCCAGGGAGCTCGGTTTGGACTCTCTTAGTTTCTGGGCCAACGGTACGTAGGGTCTTTGGATGTGAAAATGCAGGTGTTTGTGGTTTGGAATCCAAAAGACTAGCTGAATGCTAATCTCCCAGTGTCCTTGTTTGCTCCTCTGAAAACTTTGCGGGTGGACAGCTAATCAATGGGGGGAAATGATGACTCCTGCATTGTGCACATGCCGACTGGCCGCCTCTAGCTGAGACCCAGGCCTTGGGAACATGCTTTTACTCTTGAAGGAAGGCTGGGCGGGGAACCATGGTAGAATTCCTAATCCTGGGTCTTGTTGGCTGGGGAGCAAGGTCTGATCCATTCCGGACATCAAACAAGGCAGAGAATGGAGAAGGGAGAAAGGAGGCACAGTGCCAAAATTAGGGCCTGGAAAGTCAGGAGAAACGAAAAGGGAAAGTGGGAGGAGGTCTTGAGGCACTTGGAGTCTGGGAGGGGATGCTTAGAGAAGCATTCTACACTCCTGGTCTGGAGGTGGGCAAATGATTTTTTCTAATCAGCCCTACCACATGGTCCCAACTGCAACCTCACCCTCCACTCTGACCACATTTCCTGACCCAGACTTGAATTTCTACTCAGTCCCAAGGCAGGCCCTCTCCTCCCTGTTCTCTTTTCCCCACACCTGGGCCTCCAACCCTTCCATCAACCTCTTTGCCCTGACTAGAATCCCATCCACCATCTTGGTGTGGTCCACCATGTTGACTTTGGTAGGGAAAGAGTAAGGGGGAGAGCCCCAGAGAGGGACTGGCCTCTTTTGAACCTAGGAATCAGATTCCTCAGCCTGCTGCCAGGCTATTCTGCCCCAAGGACCAAAAAGGTAGTCCTTTCCTTAATGTTCCTGGGCTAGAACCAGCCTATGTATAAATACACATGTTCTGTTTCGAGTCATAAATAGTGGTTCATAAGCATCTTTTACAGTTTATGGAATTCACAGCATGGATGCGAAGCACACTCTGCCCGGGTTTCAGACCCTAAGCCAGGCTCTGCATCTTCCCAGCAAGAGCATCCCGAATCCATTGGCCTTCTTTTCTTTCTGGAACTCTTGGGCTAGGGTTGCCCTCATCTCAGTAAGAAGCTTCTGTGAGGGTGGAGAGGAACAGATAAAGGCAAGGATGTCAGGATAGCTTGTAAGGTGATTCAGACCCTAGTTCTGGGAAGGAGGAACCCAGGGAAATTCCGTTATCAGTGTTTCTCGCTCAGCATAGGAGCAGACGGGGTGGAGAGGACACAGACCGCCTGTCTCCCCATGTGGGGACCAGCCCCCTGGGGGAGCGGAGGCTGCCTCCAGCCTGGCTGGGTGGGGCGGGGACTGCGGAGGCTGGTGTGGCAGCTGTGGGCTGCACCGAGGCCTGTCAGGGAGGAATGATTAATGAACAGCCGCACCAGCTGAGGCTAACCTTTGGAGAGCCGAGCAGGACATCTGCAGAACTGTCAGCGCTCTGACAAGGACAGAGCTGAACAACCAATTATGCCGCCATCACTAAGGTGGGCTGTCACTTTAATCCCAGCCATTCACTTAGGCAAGGACAGGGAAATTTCTCCTCTGCAGAGGCGTGTGCCTTGACCACCTTAACCATTTCAGGACAGGGCAGAGACCCTCGCCAGGAGCCGCCCGAGCTAAGCCTCCTGACAAGTCTTCCCACTCCTGGGCTTTCCTGGTTTCCTGTCCCTCCCTCATCCTGGCCATTGGAGCAGAACTCCAAAACCACACGTATGTCTCCCATTTCATTCTGCTGCCCCCATGGTTGGAGGATAAAATCTGAATTCATTAACCTCCCATCAAAGCTTTCCATCCCATTGGTTCACTCAATCATTTATCCAATCAACAATTACCTATTGAGGACTTGGTATGTAGTAGGCTGTCTGCTATCTGGTGAGCACAGTAATTAACTATGAGAGCGTTCTTACCTTTAGAAGCTGGTGATCTCAGAGTAGAGGCAGATAAGCAAGTCCCTAAGTAGAGTATAAGTTGTCTCACAGAGGTAGTAATGGAAAGCTGTGGGAAGTCAGGGAAGGACGGCTGCAGCCAGATCCATGGGACAGGCGCAGGGATGATCTTGGGCTTTGTCTAATGCCCTGAGCACACATTAGTCAGACAGAGAGGTGGGGAAAGGGAAAAGCAAGTACAAAGACACGAAGATGAAAAATTCGTGAATTCCAGCAATTCCATGTGTCTGCAATGCCAGGTCTGGGAGAAGTGGCCAGTAAGTCTGGAAAAGTGGCAACCAAGTGGTGAAGGGCTTTGAATGCCAGGATAACATGATTTGATTTTGTCCTGCTTCTTGGAGGGAAGTAGATGTGAGACATGCCCTCCTACTTAGGTTTTCGCTGCCCTCTGAATCTTACTACATATCCTGGATTCCAGGCACGGTAGACTTTTTGTTATTCTCTGACCTCGCTGTACTTTCACACCTCCATGTTTTTGCTCATGTTTTTTTCAATCTGAAATGTTCTCCTCCCATTCTTTGCTGTAAAGCTAGGAACTGTGTATTAGCTGCTAAAAAGAGAGGCCCCAAATAAGAATGGCTATAGCAAGATGGAAGTTTTGTTTTGCTTTTCATGTAACATGAAGGTTACTGATAAGTGATTCAGGGCCAGCCGTGGCATAATAGCATCATCAGGGACCTAGTCTCCTTCCATTCTTCTGTTCTATCATCCTCAGTGTGGCTTCCATCCTCATAATCACCTCAGGGTCACAAGATGGATGCTTATCTAGAAGCCTTGCCTTAAACTTCCGTTTTTATTTCATTGGTCACCCCATCTGCAAAAGAAAGTGGGAAATGTGGTGGTGCATTTTTTTTTGTTTTTTGTTTTTTGTTTTTTTGTTTTTTTCAGTATTCATTCTATCCCTCCAACAAAATCAGGGTTCTGTTAAGGAGGAAGCAGAGAATGAGTAGGCGACTAACAATCTCTGCCATAAATGCTAAGCAAAAAGCACCCATATGTGCGCCAAAAAAGAGACAGATATGAATGAACTTAAGGGTTCAAAGATCGAGAAGTCATGCTCTAAAAGGTAAAAGGTCTAGGAGAGAACAATGAAACCAGAATAATGAGGATAAATCTAAACAACCGTGAAAGCCTAGATATCCCCCAAATTTCTAACATTTATCTTGAAAAAAAAAAGTCTTATATGATGTAAAAGGAGAATAGTAGGATATGGTAATCCATCACTAAAACCCGAGTTAAAAAAAAAAAAAAGATGCAGCATGGAGTTGAAAGAAGAGAGTAAAAGTATGCTTAACTGTTTATCTTCAATAAAAAGATCTCAGAGGATTCCAATCCACACTTGATTCTGATAATTAAAAGAATGTAAATTAGGAATTATTTTGGAAAAATGTCAAGGTTATAAATAATGGGGTTGACACCAACATTCATCTTCTAATACATTAGAGAAATAAATGCAAAGAAAATAGAATTCATCTACCAATAGACAGGTAAAAAAGGAAACAAGACAGTTACTACAAGATGACAAGAGGAAACAAAATGGCTAGTTATAACAATGTGTAGAAATGTATCAAATTCCCCTATTAAATACAAAGACTTTCAGATTTTATACAAATAAAATTCATTTATACTCTGGGCACCTGGGTAGCTCAGTCAGTTAAGCGCCCAACTCTTCATTTTGGCTCAGGTCATGATCCCAGGATGGTGAGACTGAGCCCTGTGTTGGGCTTAAGATTCTCTCTCTGCCCCTCCTTGCTGCTGTCTCTCTTTCAAAAAAAAAAAAAAATCAACTATACTCTATTTGTAAGACAATCAACTAAAAGTCAGGAAAAATAATTCTTTAAAAAAAGGGGCGGGCAAATGCTTCAGGGAAACAGAAATCAAGGACCACAGCATTACCTGGGCAAAGTTTAATTCAAAGCAATAAAGAAACAAGAAAAAGAGTCTTGTTTCATGGAGAGGGAATCCCAACTTTAGCCTGAGTAGGACTCAGAAATCTCTGAGTATTTCTTTAGAGATGTGAACTGAGGCTAGGGGTCTCCCAGGAGAGAACCCAAGCTGTGTCCATTGCAGCAGTTGAGATAGAGCTAGGCATATCTTAGGAGATGATAGGCCTTTCTGTGCCAAAAGTCTTTTTGCCTGAGATTCTAGGGGGCTCATCGCTACGGATAAAGAAACCAAGTACAATGAGTGTAACCTGGGAAGGAAATCATACTTACCAGAAGGTGAAGCATTTTTAGGACAGTGTGGTATCTATTATTGGGATTTGCCTTTTGGTCCATTCTCTGTTATTTTTCTAATCTAAGTCTTGTGCAAAGCATGGAAACTACAATTAAAGACTTAAATGGTTACTTTCCTAAAACCATAGTTTAAAAAAAAAAAAAAAGAGCCAGCAGTGTGTCCTTGAGATCCTCATAACAGAGTATAATATAAAAGGTGGAGAGGGCTATCCATTCACTTCAACACTGCATTGAATACCCTGCAATATGATTGGTGTTTCCAAAGTATTAGTCTGATAGTAGTATGGAAGGAGTAAGTCTGGAGAGAGAATAGGTATTTAAAAGGCTGTTACAGTAATCTAAAAGAGAAGTGCTATTTGGAATCAATAGGACTCCAGTGTATTGTCATTGCTGCACAGCATAAAACAGGGGTGCTTAACAAATAAATTCATGGTTGTATCCCATACATGCCTGGAAGAGGGGCAGTGGAACTTCCACTTGTAGCCATAATGGAGTAACTGGGATCACCTCCTACCTTCCCTCCCACTGTAAAGGGATCTAGACAAAAGCTATGAAATAACACTTTCCAAGCGTTGGACAACGGTACTGCTGTGCTGTGATTCTTTGGAGAAGGGAAACCAACAAGGTAAGCTCTACAGTTATTCCAGACTTTTGTCTGGATGTGTCTTGTAGGTCATGGTTCCATGAAAAGCTAGAAGCTAGAAAAAGAAAAACAAATTGAACCTAAGATAAGCAGAAGTAGGGAAACTAAAGAATGGAGCTCAGTAAAATAGAAAAAAAAATAGTAGAGAAATCAGTGAAACCAAAAGCTGGTTATTTCAAAAGGTCAACAAAATTGACAAAGTTTTAGCTAGACTAATCAAGAATAAAAGAGGAAGGACACAATTGATCAATATCGTGAAAGAAAGAGGACATCCCTACAGATCCTACAGACATTAAGGGAGAAGATGATATTGCAACAACATTATGCCAATACGTTCAACAACTTAGATGAAATGGACACATTCCTTGAAAGACACAAATTGAAAACTGACTGAGGAATAAAGAGAAAATCTGCATTGTCTCATATATTTAAGAAATAGAATTCATAATTTCAAAATCCTCCCACAAAGAAAACTTCAGGCCTGGATGGCTTCAATGATGGATTTTTACCAAACACAATCCTCCACAAACTAAAAAAAATAGTAGAGGCAGGGTAGCACCTCCCAACTCATGTTATAAGGCCGACATTACCTTGATACCAAAAACAGGTTGTGGTGTTATAAGAAAAGTAGATCCTAGACCAATATCATTGATGAGCCTAGAAGAAGGGCAGAGGCACCAGGTGGACATGGCATTCCTCAATAGAAATCTGATGGGAAATTATGGCCCTAGAGGATATGGAGCTCTCAAGTAGGTGCTGGGTGGTGCAGAGAGGATAGTCTGTGGGAGGGAATTTGTTAATAAGCAAATGTGAATGCCCATCCCCCAAGGACTCCTAAATATAACAGAGAGGAACCACAGAAATCTGTAGATCCTACATGTGCTTGGAAGCAAGAGCTAGTGAAATTATGGTGTCATTTGTTTCCATGTGCTAGTAAGAGCTGGAAAATTTGCATTTTATTGACAGAATGTACACTTTACCATGAAAGTATAATTTCAAGATAAAGGCACAAGATAACCTTGCGTCCAAAAATAGAGAGCAAGAAGCTATTAGAAATATAAGAATAAATAATCAGAAATGCAAACTGACAGGTTTTACTATTCCTCCTTCTCTTTATTTTTTTAAAAACTTGGTGAATCGGGCGCCTGGGTGGCTCAGTTGGTTAAGCGACTGCCTTCGGCTCAGGTCATGATCCTGGAGTCCCAGGATCGAGTCCCGCATCGGGCTCCCTGCTCGGCAGGGAGCCTGCTTCTCCCTCTGACCCTCCCCCCTCTCATGTGCTCTCTGTCTCTCTCATTCTCTCTCTCAAATAAATAAATAAAATCTTTAAAAAAATAAAAAAAATAAATAAAAACTTGGTGAATCTTTCCCATCTATATATTCACTTTGATTTTGGCTCAGAAAGCTTTGGCTTTTATTTTTCCTTTCATTTTTAAAAATTATGTCTTTGATTATTACTTCTGTTATAGATATTCTATATACATCTTTGGCAATACCTTTGATTTTTCATTTAATTTCCTTTTTCCTTTTTGTCCTCCATATGACCTTTTTCCTCCATTGCTTTATCCTTGCTTTTTTATTTAGGAGTTTTATAGCTCTACTCCCAAGTCCCCCACATTAGTGACTCTTTTAAGTACTATTTTATTACTGTTACTGCTGTTATTATGCTTGTTATATTACCAGTACTATTCTATAAGCTTTTGTAATCTGCCCTTCACTTGAGCCAGAGACATGGGTGCAATCTTTGATTCTAGCCTTCTCTCTTTCCCTCCTATTTTCAATGCCTCATCAAGTCCTGTAGTTTTACCTTCAAAAGGTGTCTTGGAACCACCATGCCTCTATTCTCCCAGCTACTCCTTTTGTTTGGTTCCTCATCATTTCTCTTCAGGGTTATAACAAAAGCCTTCAAGCTGATCGCCTGGATGCCAGCATTTTAGGACAATAGCCTGATTCCTTAGCTAACCTAAGATACTCCTTATAATTTCACCCTTGTCTCCCTCACAAGCTGCATCTCTCCTATTCCTTCTCTTGGATGCCCCAGTAATTAGCATTTCTGACTGGCCAGGCTTCCTCTCCTTGTGATTTTGCATGTGCTACCTGGACGTTGCTTGCCTCTACCCCTTGGCAAGCTCTAATTCATTCCTCAAGATTCAGCTCGGACATCACAGACTCTGGGAAGACCTCTCACATCTGCCTCCCCTCCCTTGTCTGTGTCAGGTGGGATCCCCCAGACCCCACATTTTCCTCTATCACAGCACACATCACATGCTACTGCAGTCCTCTCTTTATTTGTCTGTCTCTTCCAACCCCAGATGGTAAGCTCCTTGGGAACAGGAATTATCTTATTCATCTTTATTTCTCTAGCACCTCGTGCAAGGCTAGTATGAGGAGTTTTTACTGAATGAAAAACTTAAGAGTGATGACTCTAACTGCAAGTCCTAGATAAACAGCACTCATGCTCACCCTTTGCTTAATGCTGCTTTAATCCAGCTCCTAGACTCTGTGATACACGCAACAGAAAGTCAGCCCCTAAACCAGCTGTGTCTCCAGATCCTGGTGCAGGGTTCAGCACACCATAGGCACTCAACAAATATTTCACGAGCTGGAGTGGGCTGCAATATATTATTCTGTCCCAAGTCGGGTCTGTGCATTGAAAAGGGGGCTGGAAGTCAATGATGAAAGGCTATTTAACTGCATCCACACCAGTCTCCACAGGGATTGTATGGATTTTGTTTTATGTGGGGAAGTGAGAGGACTACTGAATAGAAGAAACCCCGGGCTGCTCACTGGAAGGGATGTAATGACAAAAGACCTGGTGACTTGCAAGAAGGCATCTACTGGAGGGTATTTCTGAAGTTGGCCAAATTCAGTGTGATGTGCAGCAACATAGCAATCTCCTGCTCATTTGTGGGGGTCACCCAGCAGGTGGAAATCAGAATTAGAATGAAATCATGTTTCCGGGACAAATAAATAACAGAGCATCAGGCTCCCTCCACCCTGCTCCCCTAACACCTGGATGCAGTGAGGGGTCCGAAAGGCAGGATGATGGCTGGATATTGCCAGCCAATGGTGCCCACCACCAGGAGGGTAATTCTGGGCGATCCCAGAGGAGACTCAAAAGTAGATGCAGTAGGATGATAGTGCTGCCCTGTGCAGCTGCTGTGTCCAGCTGGACCAGGGCATTGGCCTCTGCTGGGCCATCCCCAAGGGCCATTTTAAGAAGGAATGATAAGATCTAATCAATTATTGTGTAGGAAAGGGAGAGAGAAATCCCGATTTTCCCAAGCCCTCCCTGCTAAAATCTCCTATTGTGGAATAAAGCATTCATTTTCCCTTACCTTTCAGTTCAATTTTAATTTGACGATTTTTTTACTAAGCACCTCCTAACTGCTGGTTCCTGCTATAGGGGCCAGGGATCCAAAGAGGGATGAAACACAGTGCCTGTGGTCATGGGGTTCCCAGTGTGCTCGGATGACTGGGGGACAGAAACAGAGGGGCTGGGCTGGCCCAGGTTCGGACACTAGAAGACGGTTGCACAAAAGACAGAGCCCAGCACCCCGATGGGCAGAGAGCTCCTTTCAGCAGCACAGGGTGGGGTGAATCCCAAGGAGGCTGGAACCCCAGTGGAAGGGTTATCTAAGCCAAAGGATAGAAGTGGGACATACCGCAGCACTGAGAACAAGAACCAGGTAAGCCAGCAATGGTATAAGTAGGGCTGTTTATGGGCGTGGTGGGGAGAAAGCAAAGACCTAAAAATAACCCCAAACTGGCCAGATCAGAAAGTACTGAGAGCAACCTATCATATGATTCCATTTATTTGACATTCTGGAAAAGAAAAAACCATAGGGACAAAGAACAAATCAGTGCTCAGGAGGGCCTAAGGGAAGGAAGGGGGTTGTGACTCCAAAGTGGCAGCATGAAGAAGCTTGTTTGTCTGGTAGAACCCTATCTTGATTATGTTGGCGATTACATAACCCTAAGCATTTGTCAAGGCTCTTAGTACTGTATACCCAAAAAAAAAAAAAAAAAAGTGAATTGTACTGAATGTAAATTCAAAAATAAAAATACATATAATGGAAAAAAAAAAAGAAAAGAAAAGAAAGTACTGAGAGCATCCAAGGGACCAGGAGAAAAGTCCTGCTGACTTTGGTCCTCTGGAACCTCCTGCAGTGTTTCTATCCCAAGTATTAAATGCCCATCACATGGCTTCTGTCCCAGCCTTTGGGGAGACGGACACGAACCATTCAGGCTTGAAGTGTGGCGTGAGCCACAAGCCCTGGGTGTTGCCAGGGGCAGAGGAGGAAGCATCAGGACAGGCTTCATGGAAGCAACGACTGGGACTGAAAGCTCCCGGAAGGGTCAGGGCAACCCCGATCTTGGCACATGCCCCCAAGAAACCGCCCCCAGCAGTGCCGGATGTCTGGGTGACTGGCAGTTCTGCTTCATCCCTTTCCTGAAATTCCATCTGCTGCAACTGTTCGGGCCTGGAACATTGAGATTCTGCGCAGCAGCGGGCCTATTGGAATGCACAGGAGGCCGCTGCCTGCCATCTCCTTGTCTTTCCCTGGGCTGTGTTCCCACGGAAGGCGTGAACCTTCTTTTCTGTGTCTCCTGGGTGGAACATTTGAATTCCCCTGGGAAACCCCACTAATTCAAAACCCAGTGACTCAGAATTTGTGATCATGTGAATAGGACTCGGATTAACTTGCTCCCTGAACTTGATGTGAGAGGAAGACTTTTCTAATCACATAAATAGGGCAAGGTTTCATGGGGAATGATGGATTTAAAAGTTATTTTTCAAGGGCTTTAGGAGAAATCAGAGTCACAGAAGAAATCTCAAGCCATTCAGCTCAATCACAGGTAGGTTTGGTATCCAGCTTCTACTGGCATGATTACATACATCCTGTGACCGGGAACTCACCCCTTCCGGAGACAGTGGATTCCATCTTAAGGCAGGTTGATTGGAAAGGTCTTTCTTATACCCAAATCTGTAGAGCCCCTAATCACTGGTCCTATTTCTGGCCTCTGGAGCTGCACAGAATGGGTTTGTGCCACAAGGCTGCTCATCAGAGACCTGAAGACAGAGCTCAAAACCTCTCCAGGTTTTGTCTTTACTGGTCATACGCACAGGAACCGGCCTTGAGGTCTCAAGCCTCAGGGAGAGACTGGGGACTTTCTGGGCGAGATGGCTTAGCGGCAGCCTTCCCAGGGATGGGAGTGAGCAGCAGCTGGGAAAGCCCAGGCCAGGAAGCCTCAGGCCAGTAAAGGACTGGGAGGTGGGAGGGGTTCTAGGTCCTGAACCACTCTAGGGCTAGCTGTGCCCTGAAACCAGGCTCATGGGGGAGGGGAACAGCTGAAACAGGGAGCATGGGGCTCGGGACAGAGTGTTCCGGCAGAGCACTGAGCACGGGCAGCACAGCGGGTCAGATGTGCCACGAGGCTCTCTTTCTCTCTCACTCTCCTCTTCCCCATCCTCGCCCTCTCCTTTCTCCTTGTTCTTTTCTACCTCCTCCTAAATCTCACAAGTTTTGGCCGGCTCAGAATCTCTCGTCTCTTTTGGCCTGGTGCATTCTCCTCGCTTCCTATTCCTCCCATCTGGCTCCCTTTCTTTCTGTCCTTGTGGTTCTCTCCCCTCTCCTGTCCTCTCTGCCTCATCACTGTTTCTGGAAGCCTCGCCCTCCATATTCAAAAAGAATATATCATATACACAAGCCACGCTCAACTGAAGCTACTTGTGAGCTGGACTTCTTTGTCTGTTATCTTGAGTGCTTTTTGTGGGGCAGTGACCCTCCCTTGAAATACAATGCTATTCCCTGCTTCTGAGTGATGGTCTCTGCATCCATTTCGGGATAGCTGAGAACAGGTAATTTCTGCAGCAGGCAAACAGGATACACAGATGAAAATCCAGATTCACAAATACAAAATGATTTGCTTCAGGAATTATTTAAATAGCCAGTGCATTTACAATGTGATTCAATTTACAAAGATTAGCTTCACATGCAACCTCTCTGTAACATCCCTCTTATGTATGGTGAGTTCATATCTGAGTCTTTAAAAAAAATCAGCAAAATGTTTGAAAGCCTGAGTCCTCGTTCCTTTGGGCAACCGGAGGAAGTAAATCTTTTTTCAAAGGCAGCTTGACATAGTGGGAAAAACACAGATTTTAAATCCTGGGTCCTTAATCCTCTTGGCCTAGAAAGGCTTAGTCTCTCTGAGTCTCTATCTTCTCATCTGTAAAGTGGGGAGAATAAAATGACCTGGCAGGTCCGTTGTGAGTTAAAAATGAGTTGACATTTCAAACTCGTGACCTTCAAAGCAGGTAGGATTACTTGAGATTTGAGAAACATGTGTATCTGGAGTCTTTCTTAACATTTTCTGATCATACGTAGCAAAACCGTAAAGATTTGGAGACTGGATTTAAGAAGGCCATGGTTCTTTGCAGTAAATCCTACCAGAAGAACCGTCATCAATTCCCGGAATTAGCTTAAAGAAAAACTTGTTGAACTGACATGTAAAGAAACCATGATAGCACCCTGTTATTGTTAGTGTGGGTCAATAGGTATATTTTGAATGATCTGTTTGGAAAACTGTGTTCCTTAGACGCAATAGGTAGGTATGAACTTATAATTTTATGGCTTAAAATTCTAGGCTCTGTATCAAAAGGACGTGGTACTTAATGTCTTGGCAGAGGATGCAGATTTCAACAATGAATAAAAAAGACAAAGTCTTAAATTAATTCATGCCAACGAAGAGGAAGATAGAAGAGGTGAAGAAGTGATTAACCAGGCAGAACTTCGTAGGATTAGAGGGCACTCCCTGTGGAGAATGGGGCTTTGGTCCAGATGCCATGGGGCTACAAGGTGCTTTATCAGTTTCTTTGTGAACTAAGAGAGGGAGAGGCCAGAAACTGGGTGGCAAGAAACCACCAGGGCCTTCAGAGGACTCCCCCAGACGGAATATCCAGTCAGCAGTGGGGGAAGATCATATGAGCTTTTGACACAAAATTGACTTCGAATCCAGAGTCCATGAAGGTAGTGAAGTACTTAGGAGCAAAGTATTTTACTCGGTTCCAGGACTAAATCTGAGCCAGACTGGTTTAAATAGTCATAGATACTAGTTAATGATTACAATAGAATGAAAAGAGCGTAACAGAAGCTGTTCACTAGTTTCCTTCAGTTCGAACCTAAATGTGCTAAAAAAAAAAAAAAAGTGTTAAAAAGGCATGTTTCAAGCTGTTTTCTCCACTGTCTCAAGTGTACAATCCCTTTCAGTCCCTGCTGACTGAATCCCGGCCCCACCTGTCCTCCAGAACTACCTGCTGGTCACCAGGGTATGCCATATTGCTAAATCCAGTTCTCGAGTCTTACGTGACTTGTCAGCGATATTCAGCACAGTTGACCACCACCTCCTTTTCTTTTTCCTTTTTGCATATTTTTACCTTTTTAGTTTGGAAATTTTCAAACCCACAGAAAATTTCGAAGAATACTCTGATGAACACCCATATGTCCTTCATCTGGACCCACCATTGGTGATGTCCACTTCAATCACTCGGTTAAGTTGGAACCCTGCAGGCTCCCCCACTGTAAAGGGATATCTTTCCTTTTCTATTTAGCAGGTGGTCTGTGGTGAGGTACTCTGATATGGATCCCCCAATGAAAGATTTTTACATCCATTAATGATTTTTACCTGAACCAATTATTGCAAAATGTTGAATTTCTTCCTCTTTCATCCCCTGTATATTTTGTAGTTGGCATTCCACTGCAAGGAAAATTTTCCCTTCTTCCCACCCCCTCCCCCACTTTATTTATTTTTGGTTTCTTGTTTTGTATCTGTGAATTTATTGATTTTTTTCATTCAATGAGTTGTAATCCATTACAGTTATTAATCATTTTAATACTTAAATTATCCTAAAATTGGCCAGTGGGAGCTCTCTTAGGTTGGCTCCTGTGTCTCTTTTACCTTACTGAGAGACTGAATAGACAAACAAACAATGGCCAGACTATGCATAAAAATAGAACTCTGAACCATGATCTGCAGCAACTAGCTCAGAAAGCTAATCCGTTATCTCTAGCTCTATAAGTCAGATCCTTAAAAAGTCAGACTACTATCTCTAGCAACCACCAGGAAACCATTTTCCTCTGTAACAATCAGCCCCAAATGGCCAGGACTTGACTAATAACTGCCAGTTTCCCTAATTTTTGTCCCTGCTGCCAATTTAGTACCTACCAGAGAACAAAATGTGCCCTCTAACCAATTACACAGGATGCCCTGTTTCTATTTAGCCCACCTACAGCTTTTCCCATGCCAACGGCCTCCAATTAGGGCATACCTGAAGGCTTCCCTTTCCCCCACTATGAAGCTTTTTCCACTCTTGTTTCTGCCTTTGAATCTCTACCAAAATACAAGCGGGGTGGCCAACTCCCATGCTATTGTAAGCTCTGCATAACTAGATTTTGCTTGTTCTCATTTGGATGGTCTGGGTTTATTTCCATAGTGCCTCCATCATTGTGTTAGTGGGGCACCTCTTTGCTCTTTGGCACAAGAAGTTCCAGGTTCACCTTGGACTCTCCCTGCCCCAGCCCTACCATCAACCAGGAGACTGATATTTAGAAACCAAGATCTGGGCACTCCTTGTGCCCATTTTTCCTGGGATCACTGTCTCCTTTTGGGAACACTCTCTTTTCTAGAGACCGTAATATTATACTCCCCTGTTTTCCTCCTCCTTCACATGACATGACTTCACAGAATCCTTTGCTCTCTTTCGTCCCTTAATCAGACTCTACGTGTGAAATCACTCCAAGTGCCAATCCTAAGTCCCCTTCTCTTCTCCAGCATAAGATGATAAATTCAATTTTATATATATATATATATTTACTGAACACCTTTGGTACAGTGAAAAGAACTCAGACTAGGTGATTGAAGTTCTGGGTTCAAGACCAGGTATTGTACTTGCCCATTGTATATGGCCTAGGGCAAGTCTCTTATTACTTCTTATTTCAAAAGCCTTATTTCTTCATGTATAAAGAGAAACATAATAAATAAAATAAAATATTATTATAAACATTTAAGTGCTGCAAATAATGGTTGTGAAACTCAAGTGTGCTAAAATGTGCCCAATCTCACACAGGTATTAGGAGAACCAGATGAGTTAGTGCATTAAAATATTTGGAATTGCCTGGCACGAAGTAAGTACCATATATGTGTATTATTATTATTATTATTATTATTATTACAACTCGTTACTTAACTCATATCTATTCTTTCTTCTGAGTAGTAGAAAGCCAAATCTTCCCTACTCAAGGTAAACCATGTGACTTCCAGATTTGAATATAGTGGATTTAAGGTTCTTTTCCTCTTCTTTCTCTTCTCCAGTCATCTTAGTTGAGGCGATGAGTGGGGAGATGGCAATGTGAGTAGAGTCAGATGGTGCCGGAGCTATGAGCTTTTCTCTGACTTGCTGGCCCCACTGTGGGGAGTTCCTCCTTTCTCTGGATATCAGTTTTTAACCCCAACACACACCCCACTCCATCCTACAACTGATGATGGTTTCAAGGCCCCAGGATAGCCCAGATCATTTTTTCCCTCTACTCTTGCTTCCTTTAGATCTGCCAACCTCTCCTCTTGGGGGCCACAGACACCTCTGTGTGAGTTTCCCTCACCATGCTGGAAAGCCTGACACTCTGTGGTTTAGGCCAGGAGCTCAGGTGCCTAGAAACTTCAGTCAGCCACCGCTACTCCGCCTCCCAGGTCATGCTGGACCAGAGCTCCCCTAAGAGTCTTGCTGACTCCCCAGGCTATTCCTTGGGAAGCCGGGGCATCATCTTCCTCTTCTCTGAGACTCCACCCCACCTTCTCCCTCACCCTCACCTCATTAGTCTGACTTTTCTACCAGGTTCCTCTCATTCCGGCTGCACATCCACTCCTACGAAGGACTCAACCCAAATAGATGGAAGGCCTCGGCCCCTTCTCAGGGACCAGAATCTCACCTCCAGCTACATGCCCTCACATTCTCCATCTTCTCATCTGATCCATCTATTTGGGGAAGGAAAATGTACTTATATCCCCATGTATTCTTCCCTACTGTATGGTTTGGTGTTTAAATCTGTTTTCGGTCCTTCCTTCAAAACCAAACTTTTAGAATAAAAACAAGGCAAACAAATAAATCTACAACCACTTTTATTTCTCCAAGCTTACCTTTTAGATTGAAAACTTTCATTTTCGGGCGCCTGGGTGGCTCAGTTGGTTAAGCGACTGCCTTCGCTTCAGGTCATGATCCTGGAGTCCCGGGATCGAGTTCCGCATCAGGCTCCCTGCTCAACAGGGAGTCTGCTTCTCCCTCTCCCACTCCCCGTTTGTGTTCCCGCTCTCGCTGTGTCTTTCTCTGTCAAATAAATAAATAAAATCTTTAAAAAAAAAAAAAAAGAAAACTTTCATTTTCAACACTTTCTTTCACTAGTTTTTATAAATATCTACTTAGAAGCTCCCAAGCTAAGAAACGGACTCTTTGTTCCCAGCTATGCCCTCCGAAGGCAACTGCACTGTGGTGGGGGAAACAGTGTGGGTTACAAGAAAGCATGGAGAAACGCAATCTCAATTTCAAAATATTCCACTTTACCATAAAAGCTACAGCAAATTTTTTCTGAGATAATACCTAATTTTTCTGGGACAATAGCTTTGACTCTTTAGGCTGGTCAGTTGGGTCTGGTTTATATGATCTTCTATCAACTAGTATCAACCTGATCAACCTATATCATCCTTGGTTTCCTCTGAATAACCAACCTCCTTGACTCTGGTGCTCACCTAGGGTAGGGTGTGGAGGATACCCTTAATGCCACACTTAAACAGGCCTACCTTTTCTATTTGGTGTGGAAGGAAGCCTCACATATCTTCTTGTGGAGCAGAGGCCACCCAGCCTGGACTGGACTTGCACCAAAGGGACAGCTGGGTCCACTGGTGGAGTCTTTCTGGAGGTGAGTGTAAGGCAGGTCTTGGAAGATGAAACAGACCTATGGATATGTATAGGCTGAGAGGAAGGAGATGGGGGACAGCATGTGCATGAGGTGGGATATTCTAGGCCGGTGAGCACTGTGGTTTTGCTGGAGCAGAACTGACAGACTAGGATGTACAGTGCTGAGAGGCGCACCATACCCAAGGATGACTTTGGCCAAGCAACATCATTCTGGATTGGGCAGCAGCATCAGGCCTGGGTAGTGTATTTGGTAACTAAGAAATCTGAGGACTGGGTGCCTGGGTGGCTCAGGCGTTAAGCATCTGCCTTCGGCTCAGGTCATGGTCCCAGGGTCCTGGGATCGAGTCCCACATCGGGCTCCCTGCTCAGCGGGAAGCCTGCTTCTCCCTCTCCCACTCCCCCACTTGTGCTCCTGCTCTCGCTATCTCTCTCTCTGTCAAATAAATAAAATCTTAAAAAAAAAAAAAGAAATCTGAGGACTTCCCTGGGACTCCAGTTTCTACGTATCAACAGAGGATTTGGGCTTATTCTAATCATAGCTTTTAGAGCAGGAAACTGCCTTATTTTATAAGCTTGTACACAGCAAGGCCCACCCTGAAATCTAGTACCCCATGGATCCATCCAACTGCTGGTCTCAGCTAAGGCAGGATAAAGTCTTTGCTAGTCAAATGCTTTGGGTCTGGTTCAGGATCACCATCTCTCAACTAGACTCCTCAGGCTGGTCAGTTGGGCCCAAGCTATATCATTCTATCCAAATCAACTGGTGTCAACCTTGTTTAAAAACATTCAGTGGCTTCCATTTCCCTATGAGGAAAATCCATATGCCCCCTCTAGTTTGCAAACCCCACTATGTTCAGGCCATTCCCCACCCTCACCTCTCATCCCTCTCCTCTTCCAATCTGCTCCAGCCTCTCTGGCCCTCTTTTTATCCTTCTGATGAGCCAAGCTTGTTCCTTATATCCTTTCTACTAGCAATTCTTCTGCCTGGAACTCTCTGTTAGATCTAAAGTGACTGCTGCTTCTCATCCTCCAGGCCTCAGCTCAAAGTGCACTGCCTCTTCTCACCACTTACTTGAAGCCTTGAAGTAGTGATGCTCTAGTAACAAAAATCACATCTAGTGTCCAGATCTTGATTTCTAAATACCACTCTCCATTAAAGAGAACTAGGGTTCCTTAGACAAATGGCTGATTCTAGGACTGGGACATGAAAATGCAAGATGAGCCTAGGACACCTTATAGTAACAGCAAGTGAAGAAGATCTAAAATAGAGAGAGAGAGAGAGAAGTTAAGAAAAATGATGGGACCATGTCAAAAGGACAAAGGAGTGAATCTGAATGAGCTCCCAATGGCCAAAGCTGGGACAATTAGAGCAGCAGAATACATTACAATAATATTGAATTATAACCCCCCAAATAATTTCAGTTAGTCTGTACTGATATAAACAAATATTGAATGAATAAATAAATAAGGAAGAAGAGACAAATTCCGCATGCAGGATTCCAAATAATTTATGTAGACCTTTTTTCTCAAGGAGGTAGACCCCTTAAGTGTGGCCTGTGCATAGTGACTTCCTTCCAAAGAATGTAGTAAGGAAAGGGGGAGGGGAGAGTAACTTGGAGAAACTGGCCAACACAGCCAAGTGATCAAGTCAACAGCAACAGTGATCAGTCATGTTGATAGTATGCACCCTTGATAAGGTGTGATGAGAATGGCACTTTTCTTTTGTGGTCTTCAGCCCTAAGACCCATAAGCACAGTGAAATTATGAGAAAAACATCAGAAAAATCCCAATGAGGGACATTGTATAAAACACCCAACTGGTACTCCCCAAACTGTCAAGATCTATAAAAAACAAGGGGATTCTGAGAAACTGTCATAGCCAAGAGGAGCCTAAGGAAACAGATGACTAAATGTAATGTGGTGTCCTGGATGGGACACTGGAACAAAAAAGGGATATCATGTAAAAAGTGGAAGAAATCCACATAAAATATGAACTTTAACTAGTGATATGTCAGTATGCCTTCATTAATGGTAACAAATGTACTATACTAATTTAAGATGTTAATAATAGGGAAACTGGGTGCAGAGTATCTGAGAACTCTGTACTATCTTTGCAATTTTTCCGTAAATCCAAAACTGTTCTAAAATAAAAACCTTTTTTTTTTGCTTAAAAAAACTCACTTAACAGTATTTTTAAATGTGTGAATTTTATTGGATAAAAATAATACCTTAATTTTTTTAAATGGGAAAAAAAAACCCAACAAAAACCTGAGGAATGTGAGAGATTTCCCCAGTATAGCTAGCAAGTGGTGAAGCTAGAATGAGAATTCAAGTCGTCCGATTCTGTATCTCATACTACCTGCTATGGACTGAATTTTTCCCCCCACTAAAATTCCTAGGTCAAAGGGCTAACCCTCAATGTGACTGCATTTGGAGATGGGGTCTTTAGGAAGTAATTAAGGTGATCATATAAACGGGGTTATAAATGAGGTTATAATTGAGGTTATAAGGGTGGGGCCTTAGAGTCCGATAGGATTGGTGGCCTTATAAGAAAAGAAAGTCTGTCCCTGCCTTCTCCCTTCCCCTTGCACAGACGGAGGAAAGGCCACGTGAGGACAAAGCAGCCATCTGCGAGGCAGGAAGAGTGCTCTTACCAGAAACAGAACCCGGCTGGACCATGATTTTGCACTTTCCAGCCTTCAAAATGGTGAGAAAATAAATTTCGGTTGTTCAACCCACCCAGTCTGTGTAATCTTGTTATAGCAGCTGGAACAGATGAACACACTACCTTAAAAAAGAATAAGACTGTAATTTATAGAGTACTATGTCCTAAGCACCATTCTGAGAACTGTATAGACATTCAATCTACGCGGCGACTCTTGACGGGTAGTTAAGTGATACTATTATTCCCATTTTGCAAATTAAAAACCTGAGGTTTAGAAAGGGTAATGCCTGGGATCACACAGCTAATAAGGATCAGAGGTGGGTCTCCCACTCACAATTATTTGATGTTAAAGCCCAGACTCTTTCAACCACTCCCCAGGGCCTCTGTGGGGAGTCATGCTCCAGCAACTTGAGGACAGAGTATCTGCACAATTTATTTGGAATTCTCCTGCATGGGAGATTTGTTTCTTCTGCTCCATTTATTAATTTATTTGACCATTTCTTTATGTCAGTATGGACTCATGGATATTTATTTTATACTTAGGGTTACAAACCAATACTACTCCAGTGTCCCTTTGACATACCCCCATCACTGTGTTTTTGCTTTTGCTTTCTTGAGCTTCCCTTCCTTTGTCACACTATAAGATACTCCAGGATCATCTTATATATTTTCTGCTCTAGTCCTAAAATCAACCATTTCCCCAAAGAGCCCTTGTTCCTTTTACTGGAGAATGATATTAGAAAGTAAAATTGGGGCATTAGATGTGGTCGTTGCTACTGGTGAGTCCCTGTTTCTAGGTTCTCTATACATTTCTGTATATAACCATTTATACCTATACTAATCAAAACATGAATTCATGTTTTACTTACTTATTAATTATTAATTACTTCATGTATCTACTGTAATCCATGCTAGCCTCCTCCCTTTGCTTACTCGTTACCTCTCATTCCAACAAGGAGAAACTTGACTCCTACCATCTGCCATTCATTCACTAATTGTTCAATTCCAGCATACAAGCTTAGTGCTATCAGTGAACTCATACCCCATGGGAAACAACTTTATCAACTAGAGTACAGTGTTTATTTACAGGTTGTTTGTGTTACCTTTAGTCATATAGACTCATTTCCAAAGTCACTTAGGTCAGAATCTCTGCCGTCTTCAGTAGAGTTGTTTCCTACATTGTAATACAGTTAGACTGCCCTGTCACTGCCTCTCCGGACTGACCTTGACCTCTTAAAAGATTTTTTTTTATTTGCATATCGCTATCCAATTGTCCAAGCACCATTTGTTAAAAGACTATCCTTTCTCCACAAAATTGCTTTTGTACTTTTGTTGGAAATCAATTGGCTAAATTATATGGGGGTTTATTTCTGAATTCTCTATTCTGTCCCATTTATTTATCTGTCTTGAAGCAAACACCCCAGTATCTTTATTATAGTATCTTTATAATAGTCTTGCAATCAGGTCGTCAGTCCTTCCACATTGTTCTTCATTTTCAAAGTTCTTTTGGCAATTCTACGTCTTTTGCACTTCCATATGAATTATGGACTCTGTCAGTTTCCACAAGAAAAACAAAGACTGATAGAATTTTGATAGGGACTCAGTTGAATCTATAAATCCATTTGGGGAGATTTTAATTCTTAATATCAAGTTCTCTAATACATGAACATGGCATATCTCTCCAGTTATTTATATCTTCTTTAATTTTTCTCAAAATGGTTTGTGATTTTTGAGTATACAGATCATAAATATTCTGTCATATTTATCCCTATTTCTTATTTTTATGCAATGTAAGTGCTTTTAACTTCAATTTCCAATTTTCTGTTGTTGATATATTGAATCATACTGATTATATGTTATATAATTGTATACAATCATTGTATATTGGGTAATTACATTGTATGAAATATGTTGCATCTTGCAATCCTGCTAACCTCATTAGTTCTAGATCTTTGTTTTTACATTCCATAGAATTTTGCATACAGGCAATTATGCCATCTGTGAATAAAGACATTTTTACTTCTTCCTTTTCATTCTGGATGCTTTCGTATCTTTTTCTTGCCTAATTGCACTAGCTGGTACTTCTATTGCAATGTTGGATAGAGGTAGTGAGAGTGAACATCCTTGTTTTTTTCATGATCTTAGAAAGTATTTAGTTTTTCATCACGAAGTATGATGTTAACTGTAGTATATTCTCAGATGCTCTTTATCAGGTTGAGAAAGTTCCCTTATGTTCTTAGTCTGTGAGAGTTTTTATCTAGAATGGATGCTAAATTTTATAAAATGCTTTTTCTGTACCTATTGAGAAAAATCATGCGGTCTTTAGTCTGTTATGGTGAATTACATCTATTGACTTGATAATGTCAAACTAAAATTTGTACTCCAGGGATTAAGTTCTATTTCATCATGAATTATTATCACTTTTATATATTGCTGCATTTGATTTACCAAAATTTTGTTAAAAATTTTTGCACCAGGGAGCCTGGGTAGTGCAGTTGGTTAAGTCTCCTACTCCTGGTTTTGGCTCAGGTTGTGATCTCAGGGACGTGGGGTCGATTCCCACGTCAGTCTCCACACTCAGCTTGAGACTCTTTCTCCCTCTCCCTCTGCCCCTTCCTCCCTGCTTTCTCTCTCTCTAAAATAAATAAATAAAATATTTAAAAATAAATTTTTTTGCATCTATACTCATGATGGAAATTGATCTCTAGTGTTCTCTCCTTAACATCTGTCTAGTTTTGGTATCAGAGTAACACTGGCCTCATAGAATGAGTGGAGAGTGCCTTTATTTTTCTGGAAGAGTTTATAGAGAATTTTTTTTTTTTCTTTCTGAATTGTTTGTTATAATTCACCAGTCAAGTTATCTGGGCCAGGAGTTTTCTTTGTGAGAAAGTTTTTAGTTATAAATTCAACTTCTCTAGTAAATACAGGTCAGTTAACATTACCAATTTCTTCTTGCATGAGATTTGATAGATTGAGCCAGTTAAGAAATTTGTCCATCTCCCAAATTTTAGAATTTATTGGCATGAAGTTGTTCATAATATTATCTTACTACACTTTTAAAATCTGTAGACTCCATAGTGATATCACCTCTCTAATTCCTGATGTGGGTAATTTGTATCCTGTCTCTCTGTCTTTTTCTGTCTTTCTGTCTCTCTCTTTTCCTGAGTAGCCTGCAAGAGGTTTAACAATCTTAGTGATGTTCTCAAAGAACTTGCTCTTGGTTACATTGATTTTTCTCTATTGTTTTATTTTTTCTATTTTATTAATTTCAACCCAGATATTTATTATTTCTGTATTTATTGCTTACTTTGAATTTGATTTGCTCTTTTTATTATAGTTTCTTAGAGTGAAAGCTGAAGTCGTTAATTTGATAACTTTCTTCTTTTCTCATGTAGTATAAATTTTCCTCTAAGTACTACTTTGGCTGTATTCCACATTACTTCAAAATTCTGTGTTTTCATTTTAATTCAGTTCAAAATACTTTCTAATTTACTTTTTGATTACTTTTATGACCCAAGAGTTGTTTAGAACTGTGGTATATAATTTCCAAATATTGGGAAATTATCTTTCTGGTATTAATTTCTAATGTAATTCTATTTATGGTCACAGAACATACTTTGCATAGCTTGAACAATTTTTAATGTATTGAGACATAATTTATGGCCCAGACATAGACATTTTATGTTCTATCTTGGTAAATGTTCTATGTGTACTTGAAAAAAAAATGTGCATTTTGCTGTTGTTGGGTGAAGTGTTCTAAAAATGTTAAATGGGTCAAATTGGGTGATAGGGTTGTTCAAGTCTTTTATATACTTACTGAATTTTTGTCTACTTTTTCTATCAATTATTGAGAGAGAAGAATTGAAATCACCAACTATAATTGTGGATTTATCTATTTCTCTTTGCAGTTCTATTAGCTTTTACTTTATTTTGAAGATAATGGGTGCATAAGCATTTCAGACTTTTATGTCCTTATGAATTAACCCTTCTATCATGATGGAATGACCATCTTTATCCCTTATAGTGTTTTTTTGTGGTGAAATTTACTTGGAGATTAATGCAGTTGCTTAGCTTTTTTTGGATTAATGGAATACAGTCCTAATAACTGTGTTAAAGAGCATGTCTATTAATTCTATCATTTGTATCATTTCTGAGTCATTCTTGATTGATTTTTCTCTTCATTATGAATTTTATTTTCCTGGTTCTTTGTGTACCTGACAATTATTTTACTGGACATGAGATATTGTGAATTTTACTTTGTTGGGCGCTGAGTATTTTTATAGTCCTAAAGGTATTCTTAAGCTTCGTTTTAGGATGTGGTTAAATTACTTGGAAACAGCTTAATCCTTTTGGTTCTTACTTCTAAGCTCAGTTAGGTGGGCCAGAGCAGGATTTAGCTAACAATTAATATTTCCCACTACTGAGGCAAGACTTTACTTGTACTCTAACTGATGTCCAGGACTTAGGAAGCGTTTCACTCTGGGTGTTGGAAATGGGCACTATTTCCAACCTGTGTGAGTTGCAAGCACTATTCTTTCTCACCTTTTTGGGTAATTCTTTTCTTGGCTTCATATAGTTTCTCACATACATGTGCTGATGATTATTCAATGAAATACTCAGGGGGAATGTCTGTAGATTTCTGAAGTTCTCTCTGTGTGCAGCTTACGTCTTCAATACACTGAACTGAGAATTCTAGATGCTTTTGTTTCCCTGGACTTCCATTTCAGCCTCCTCAAGTCAGGAACATGGTGAGGCTATTCCAGGGTTCTGCCTTCCTGCATCATTGCCTATAAACTTCCTCCAGACAGTAAACTAGGTCAGTAATAGGGATGTATTTGTTTCCTGTCACTTAGGCATCACCATTCTTCATTGCATAATGTCCAATGCCTTCAGAGCCATTGTTTCATATATTTTGTCCAGTCTTTGTTTGTTTGTTTGTTTGTTTCAGGTGGGAGATTAAATGCAGCCCTGTGACTCCATCTTGGCCAGAACTGGAAGTCCCATCAATTCACTTTTTCAATATTTAAACAAAGAAAGAAAATTTTTCTTTTCTATTTTTCCACATAGTTACCATCTCCAGTGCCCTTTATTCTTTCCTATAGATCTGAATTTCCATATGGTCTCATTTTTCTTCAGCTTAAAGAACATTCTTTAGCATTTCTTTCAGTTGAGTCTTCTAATGATATATTATCTTGCCTTTCATTTATCTGAAATTATTTTACCTTCATTTTTGTAAGGTATTTTCACTTGATATAGAATTTTATGTTGCCAGGGTTTTGTTTTTTGTTTTTATTTTAGCATTTTAATGATGTCTTGTGGCCTCATTTGTTTATGATGAGAATTCAGCTACCTCTGGCTGCTTTTAAGATTTTTCTGTCTATTTGTGTTTTTCAGGTATTTAACTTTGATGTGCCTATATGTGATTTCTTTGTTTATATTTTGCTTGAGATGTGATGAATTTTCTGGATCTGTGGGTTTCTTTTTTGATAAAATTTGGAAAATATTGGATCAATATTTCTTCGAATATTTTTTTCTGCCCTATTCCTTCACTCCTCTCCTTCTGAGACTGTAGTTGCTCATTTGTCCATCCACGTGATGCTGTCTCACAAATCAATGAGGTTCTGTTAATTGTTTTTCAACCTTTTTCACCCTCTGTGCTTCAGTTTGGATGATTTCTATTGAACTACCTTCCAGTTCACTGATTCTGTCTTCTTTTTTATCCAATCTACTATGATATTTTCTAATAAATATTTTTTAGACTTCAGATACTGTATTTCTCAGTTCTAGAATTTCCTTTTCATTCTTTTTCACAGTATTCATATTTCTTCTCAAATTTCCCCTCTCTTCACACATTAACACACCTTTTCTTGTAGATTGCTCATCATATTTCTCATAGTTATTTTGATGTTCTCTTTGGCTAATTTCAGTATCTGCCTCATTTGTCACTTTGTTTTTATCAACTGATTTTTCTCTTCACTGGGTTATATTTCTCTGTTTCTCCATATATATAACAGTTTTAAAAATGTAATTATGTATACAGAACTCTGCATTCTGTTATTTTTCTCTGAAGAACATTGAGTTCTGTTCTAGTAAGTAGGTAAATTACCACTGGATCTCCTTGGTCTTGTGAAAGCTTGGTTTCAGTCTTTAAAGCAAGTCTGTTTGGGTTTTTCCCTTAGACTAGGATGAGTGCCTTAATTCTGGGATGTTGTATTTAATCCTAGGATGTGGTCCTTCTGAGGTTTCAGTGGAAGCTTGAGGTACTTACTGAGGCCCTCCCATTTAGTAGCATTCAAACTTTGAACTCCACCTCCATGGTAGGCTGCTTCTGAATCCTCTGTTCAGTCCTTTTTTTCTTTTCTTTTCCCCAGATTTCCAGCTATTGTTTTCCCCATAGGCTTCTTGGAGTCTCACCCACACATTCAGGTTTCAGGTGTCAGCCAAGGACTAGAATGGCATGTATATGCAGCTCTGGGGGCTCCTCTCTCTATGGCTCCTTTCTTCCTAGGATCTCCCCCCTTCAATTTCCAACTGCCCCGGCAGGCTCAAGGTTCATCCTCTGACTCCTCAAGCTAATACAAGAGAAACTTTCTGCGTGAGCTCTCTTGGAAGTGCCCCAGTGCACCACATAGACTGGGGACTGCCCTCAAATGAGAAGCTGAATAAATGGGTATTATCCAGTGTGGTTCCCTTCTTTCAAGAGTCAAATCCCCTCTAGTTTCCAGTACCTTCAAACAGTTAACTTTCTTTCTGTTTTGTCCAGAGTTTATAATTAGGATGGGTAAGATAATTAGTACAATACAAGCTACCCTACCATTACCTTAACTTGGAAGTCTCCTGGTTCCTCATTTTTTAAATAAGGATAATATTTACTTCACAGGTTTTTTTCCTCTGTGTGAAAATTAAACAAGAGTACACTGTAAACTGCCTGGCATAGATAGATATTCAGGAAATGTTGTTTCCTTCTCTTTATGTTGAATTGGCATCTACTTCCTTTAATCTTCCCTTCATTAGTCCTTGCTTCACTCTCTGGGTCCAACCTATAAAGGATAATTTCTTTCCCATGCGGCAGCTCATCAGGGGTTTGATGACAGAGATCACATCCTGTGCCTCCAAGGCTCCTTTATCTTCAGGCTAAAATTCCCAGTTCTTCTTGCCGCATCTCAGGCCATGGGTTTTCTCCTGGGAACTTGGAGTGCCTTTAGCTATTTTTTCATCAAGGAATCTCCTAAGTTCAAACTCCACTTCTGCCGTTTATAAATGCTGTAATTCAAACAGGTCAACTTATCTCCTCAGTGTCAATATCTCCAACAGGAAAACGGGTTAATAATCCCTATACAGCTTGTGCTTTGCAGACTCAGACCCCTCCAACTTTAGCCACTGTTGGTGGGAGAATCCAAAGGAGTGGTATCCCCTGCTCAGGTTCCTTCTGGCACCGATGGAAGGACTGGAGCTCCAGTCCTATGATTGTCTGGGTGGTGGAGAAGCACAGGAGAAAGGGGATATTACAACCACAATTTCATTTTTAGTGGCTAGTTTTAGTTTTAATCACCAAAGGCAGTCACATCTTCATGTAGCAAGTTTCACTTTTCTTCCAAAGACCACACAGCGTAGTCTCATCTGAGAAATGCATATTCCTCCTGTTATAACTTCGATCCTATTCTTTACAAAATTAACACTGGTCTTAGTATGCCACAAAAGCATGTTCCTCCCTCCTGAGTGTCTCTGTCTGAAACAATAGGATCAATGAGTACATCCCTCAAAGTCTCTTTCTGATCCCTAAATTTCTTTAGAAGAAAAGGAATGGTAGTGATTTGTTGTTGTTTTTTTCCAAATGACCAAAACCAATAGCAAATGTATTAACAGTTCCTTTAGAAACTATAAAGTCCTTACACAAGTGAGTAGGATGATCATAAAACTTTTTATCCAAAGTAGGATATTTTGGGATGCCTGGGTGGCTCAGTCAGTTAAGTGTCTGACTCGATTTTGGCTCAGGTCCATGATCTCAGGCTCGTGAGATCAAGCCCTGGGTCAGACTCTGTGCTGAGCCTGGAGACTGCTTGAGATTCTCCCTCTCCCTCTCCCTCTGCCCCTCCCCCTCCACTTGTGTTCTTTCTTTCTCTCTCTCTAAAAAAAGACACCACTGAAAAAACAAAAAACAAAATAGGATACTTTTGAGAGTAAAAGGGGGCACTGATAATATGCCACAACTGACTCAGGAAAATGGGTATATGTATGGCATTGTGCCATTACATGCCATGGGGTCTAACTTCCTCTAAAGCTTCCTGATGCTCAAGGAATAAAATGTCAGGCGGCTAAATCGCCAGATGTTCAGACAAAGAGCCCTTTTCCCCATTCCTCCACAGAGACCTCCTTTCTCAGAAACTTCCACCTCCTGGTGGAAGGTGCAGGGAGCTTAGGCAGGATCACCTGTGCAGAGCCACCCGGGAAAAGGACTATGTGGTCACTTTTGTCTGAAGCACATTCACCACTCTAAAGGCAAAGACTTGAGCTCAAACCACCTTCTTGCGAGTCAAGGTCTCACTGCCCCTCATTGAGTTGTGTCCTGCCTGGCCAATCTGTGTTTACTCACATAGCTCCTGCGAAAGGTCACTGCCTTCCCCCAGAGGTGCTCATTTGCATGTAATGGAGCTGCAAAGTGACCCATCTCGCTTCCAGTTGAATTCAGCCCCAGGCCTAACCCAAGCCTACGTCCCAAACCAAATATTCAAGAAATACACATGTTACACTCATCTTGCTATTTTCTGAGCAAACCATGCTTTTTCTACTCCTTGTACCTTTCCACGCTGTTGTTATTGTGTCTAGAATGCCTTCATGTTTCTTTTTTTTTTTTTTAAGATTTATTTATTTATTTGAGAGAGCGAGAATGAGAGAGAGAGAGTACATGAGAGGGGGGAGGGTTAGAGGGAGAAGCAGGCTCCTCGCCGAGCAGGGAGCCCGATGCGGGACTCAATCCAAGGACTCCAGGATCATGATCTGAGCCGAAGGCAGTCGCTTAACCAACTGAGCCACCCAGGCTTCATGTTTCTAATCCTCTCTATCTGGTGAGATTTTACTTACTTTTCAAGTCCCAACTCAAATATTATACATTCTGCAAAGTCTTTCCTGACACCTCTCACCTCCACTAATCTGCCACAGGTGTCAGAATTCATTAGGATTTGCTTCTGCTAATGTAATATACACTACATTATATATACATGTATACACACACACACGTATTTATATTTATATTTGTATTTGTATTTAAAAGCATGACAATACTTTAAACAAGATAGGATTTTATTTAGCTTTCACATAGAAGAAGTCAGAAGGTTGGTAGTCCAAGGCTGATATGGTGGTTCCCTGGTGTCATCAGGGATTTAGTTTCCTATCTTTCTGCTTTGCAATCCTTAGAGTATGGCTTTCCTCTCAAGGTCACTTCATGTTCAGAACATATGTCCACATGACAGCCGGAAGAAGAAGTAGCAGGAGGACAAAAATGGATTTTCCTAGCTACTCAGAATTTCTGTGTGTTAAACTAACCTTGAATTCCTGGAATCAACCCAATTTGGTCAGACATATTATCATTTAGACACATTGCTGGATGCCAGTGGCTGATGCTTTAAGATTTTTGCACCTATGGTTCATGAGGGAGAGTGATGTGTAATTTACTTTCTCATACTGTCTTTGTCAGGTGTGGGTATCATAGTGATGCTAACGTCATAAAGCAGGTAGTAACTACTCCGATTTTTGGTGCTTTGGAATGCTTATGTAAGATTGGAATATTTGTTCCCTTGAATGTTTAGTAGAACTCACTGATAAAACCTTCCAGATCTGGAGTTTCCTTTATGGGAAGACTTTTAACTATTCAAATTTCTTTAATGATTACGGGACTCTCTGAGTTTTCTACTTCTTGATAATTAATGTTTTCTAAGAATATATGCTCATTTCATCTAAATTTTCTTTAATATATTCTATCTTTTTTCTGGTTCTTCCATTGACTATTCCTGCTGCAGTCCAGATGATATCTTCAGTTCTGTCTTCTGGTTCACTGACCCTTATATTTTATTTTTAGGTTATCTTTGGTTCTTCAAATCTTGATCTTTTCTGATAGTTTCATGCATTTAGCAGCTTTATTGAGGTATAGCTGACATACAATAAATGACATATGCTTATAATACATAATTTGGTAAGTTTTGCCCCATGTATACAACTGTGAAATTATCACCACAATCCAGAAAATAAACATATCTGCCACACCCCAAACTTTCCCCATTCCACCCATAACCCCCTTTTCTGTCTCTTCTTGCCCAGACAATCACTGATCTGCTTTCTGTCACTATAATTTGGTTTTCTTTTATAGAATTTTATATAAATGAAATAACATCATATATACCCTTTTTTGTTGTCTGGATTCTTTCATTCAATAAAATTACTGTGAGATTCATTTCTATTCTTGCATGTATCAAAATTTTACTCTTTATTACTGACTGTATTCTGCTCTATGACTATGTAACAATTTGTCTATTCATTCACCTGTTGATAGACATTTGGGTTGTTTCCAGGTTTTGGCTATTACAAATAAAGGTGCTGTGAACATTTATACATGATTCTTTGTATGGACATATGCTTTCATTTCTGTTTAGTGCCTACAAATGGAATGGCCAGGTTATATGGTAGGTGAATGTTTAACTTTTTAAGAAACTGCCAACTGTTTTCAAAATGGCTCTACCATTTTGTTACATTCCCCTCAGCAGCATATGAGGTTCAGTTTTTCTACCACTTTCCCAGTAATGGTTATTCTTTTTAGACAGTCCAATAGATGTATAGAGTATCTTATTATAGTTTAAATTTGCATTTTCCTAATAATTAATGAAGGTGTGTCTTCTCTCTCTGATCAGTCTGGCTAGAGATTTATCAATTTTAAGATCTCAGAAAAACAGCTCTTTGTTTGATTGTTACTCTCTATTGTTTTCTGTTTTTCATTGAGTTCCACTCTCGTTTTTATTATTTCTTTTCTCCCGCTTTCTTTGGGTTTCGTTTACTCTTTGTTATCTAGTTTCTTTTTAAAAAATATTTAATTATTTATTTGAGAGGGAGAGAGAGTATGAGTGGGGAGGGTGGGCAGAGGGAGAGGGAGACGCAGACTCCCTGCTGAGCAGGGAACCTGACTCAGGGCTTGATCTTAGGACTGAGATCATGACCTGAGCCAAAAGCAGCCGCTTAACCAACTGAGCCCCCCAGGTGCTTCTGTTATCTAGTTTCTTAAGGTGGAATCTGAGGCCATTGATTTGAGACCATCCTTCTTTTTAAGATAGGAATTTAATGTTATAAATTTCCCTCAAGCTTTAGCTGCATCCCATAATTGTGATATGGTATATTTTCACTTATATTCAGGCCAAAATACTTTCTAACTTCCTTTTTTTGTTGTTTTTTCTTTGAGATCTAGGTTATTTAAATTGTGTTAACTTCCAAATATTTAGAGATTTTTCCATGTATCTTTCTGTTACGATTTCTAATTTAATACATTTGTGGTCTGAAAACATACTTTGATGACATGCATTCTTTGAAAGTATTGAGACTTGTTCTATGGTCTAGAATATGGTCTCTCATGGTGAATGTTCCATGCATACTTGAAAAGAATATATATTCTTCTGTTATTGGGTGGAATGTTCTATAAATGTCAGTAAGTTGGTTGATAGTGCTGTTCAAGTCTTCTATATTCGTATTGATTTTCCACCTATTGTTCTAACAACTTTTGAGAGAGGAATACTGAAATCTTTTGACTATCATTGTGGATTTATTTATTTCTCTTTAAGTTTTATTAATTTTCACTTCATATATTTTCTTGCTCTGTTATTAGGTGTGTAAACTCTTAGGATTGTTGTCTTCTTGATAAGTTGCCCCTTTTGTGATTATGAAATAATACTCTATTTCTGGTAATATTTTCTACTCTGAAATCTATTTCGATATTAATATAGGCACTCCAACTTTCTTTTGATTTGTGTTAGCATTGTGTATCTTTTTCTATCTTTTTACTTTTAACCCACTTGTGTCTTTATAAAGTGGATTTCTTATAGACGGAATAGATTTGTTTTATAATCTAATCTGATAATCTATGCCTTTTAATTGGATTATATAGACTATTTATAAATTTATTGTTTTTATTTATGTGATTAGGTTTAAATCTACCATCTATTTTGCTTTCTCTTTGTCCCAGCTGTTCTTTGTTTCCTTGTTTATTTCTGCCTTTCTTTTGAATTAATTGGGTATATTTTTCTGATTCTCTTTATATCTTGTTGGTTTATTAGCTGTAGCTCTTTGTTGTGCTATATTAGTAGTTGCTTTCGAGTTTATGGTATACATCTTTAACTCAGTGCATTCAACTTCAATAAGGATACTGCTACACATATCGTCTAAGAACCTTACAACATACTTCTACGTCTCTACTCTCAGCTTTTGTACTACTCTAGTCATAGATCCAGCTTTGACACCATACCTCATGATGCATTATTATTATTTTTCCTTTAAATGGTCAATTATCTTCTAAAGATATTTAAATAATAGTAGTTATTGATTGCTACCTTTTACTGGAGGTTTCTCTCAGGTCATCTTTTGCTATTCTGTAGCTCTTTCTCTATGCTGCTCTGAGTTGTTCTTTACTGTTTTGCCCCAAGCCTGGATTCAAAACCTTCCATTCATTCCCGCAAAGAACATTCCGTACAGTAAAGGGGTCTGGTAGTGGGCAGGTGTGGGGAGATACATGTATAAGGCCAACAGAAGAAAAGAGAAAATTAGAACTGGATATCAGATAGACCTATTCCTACAGTCCATCAATTGTGCTCTCCACAGAGGTCATCCCTGGCCACCTTTGCTTCTCCCTCCAGAACTACTGCCATGTTGCTGGGCCCTGTTCACTATGTCCCTCTCCATGGACAGCAAGCCCCGGAAAGACCATGAGATCCTCCTTTCCCGTATTCTGAGGCACACTTCATTTCCTCCCCAGAAGACTGACAGTGAGAACATCTATCTCCTATAGAGCAAATACCCCACCTGAATCCCCAGGTCAAAGTCAGGTCCCATGGCCTGGAAGGCAGTCACAAGGTCAACAGTATGTTTTCCAAAGATTACACCAAAACCCCTCCAGTTCTACTTCATAATCTTTCACCTCCAATGTGAGATGAATAGAATATCAGGCATACCCCCTTGTTGAATATAGGCTCATGATCTCAATAACGTATATTTGAAAAAGTCACACAAACATCTCCCAAGACATGAGTGAAGACATTACTGGGTAGTCCTTTTAAAATTTATTTCTAGAAAAATGATCTCTCCACAAGGCCCTGGTCCTGTTAAAGACAGAGTTGATCTATAGCACCATATGCAACAGTCAACATCTCAGGGTACATTTGGACCATGTCACTGGTTATGTGCTTACCCAAGAACAGTGGGGCATACCTACTGACCTTACATCTGCAAGATAGTGTTATGGTTTTGAGTATAGACTGAAAGAATCACCTTTAATGGCTCTTTACAGAATGAAATGAGGGTCTTCTCAATAAAAATTTCCTGTTTCCCTCTAGAAGCAGATACTTTTCATGATCCTCCAAGTAGAAGTTTCCCAGTCCCACCAACTTTAAAATCTAGAACTAACTCCAGGTAAACTTTCTGCTGCCAATCCTAAAATAATTGTGTGTCTCCACTTGTGTGGAGGGTTGAGGCAGAAAAATATCAAACCTCTAATAATCATTGCCACCAAACATACACAACGAGAATGTCATCATTTGCCTTGCCCTGAGCCCCTTTGAGAGAGTCCTCCCAACCTCTAAAGAGTTGCTCCATGTTCTGCATGTTCTTGCCTTCCCTTTTCCCAAACACATATTTGGACCAGAGCTGGGCACTTGCTCCAAGGCCAGCCATGGCCCAACCAAACCATCTTACTCCAGAATTTAAATAAGAGTCAGCACCTGGTCAGCAGTGATGGGAATTCCACTTGAAATGTACAGTTGAAGTTAGAGTTGGTTCCATATGCAACATACCACGCATGCTGAGGTTATAGGGAGCAGAAACCACAGGCAACACAGAAAACAGGTGAGTAGAAAAGGAGTACAAAGCGAGTACTATGTGTCCCCTGGAGAGGATTTTCCTAACATCACTGACCCAAGTTGTGGGTCCAGCTGTGCTCTTGCCCTGGATGCTGTGACATCCTCCATATGGTAGAGACTATGACCTTCCCATCCAAATTCTGCTCCCTGCTTCTTGGTCTTATTCAGTGTCATAATATGCACAACAAAGAGATTACATTTCCCACCTCCCTTTACAATGGGAATAGCCTTAGTTTAAGTCCTGACGTAAGATACAGAAGTGGAGGTTGTTGGGTAGAACTTCCTGGAAAGCTCTTTAAAAGGGGGAAGGCAGCCAGGATGCACTTGTTTGCCCTCCCCACCCTCCTAACTGCCACTTGGAGTGCAGTTGATGGCTAAAGCCCCAATTTAAGGTGGATCCCCTGGCTGTGGATGGAGGAACAGAAAGATGAAAGAGGTCTGAGTCCCTGATGATGATCAAGCTGCCATGCTAGCTTGAGATTGCCTACTTCTCCATTTCTTTTAATGAAAGAAGACCAACACTTCATGCCAACATCACTCTGTTGAGAGCTAAAGGCAGCTGGCAGTACAGGGCCCTCACGGAGCCAGAACTCACTCAACAAATGTTCCATGCTAAGTATATGTCAGTAGCCCATGAGCTGAGACATAGGCCCTGCCTCACCGTGGTCACTGTCTTCCAGGGCCCCATGTCCACAGAACCGATGGAAGAGCAGATGCTGACCACCTAGAACAAGAACAGAGCTACTTTGTGGAGGGGCTACCCAACAGCATCAAGGTGGCTGGGTGGGGCACTCTTCAGGGCCTCCTGGTGGTCATGTGAGAAATCCCTTCTTGGGGCTTCAAGCTGCCATCCATGCTTGTGGGCAACAGGACCATTATTCATGAATTTTTAGAAACTCATATGGGAACCATTTTCTGTAATGGTCACCAGGCCTTCCTTCACTGGTTTATAGGAGAAGAGATGGATGGGATGGAATTCACAAAAGTCGAAAGTGACAGGATGATCTGCTGTTGGAATACCATCAGAGTGAAGATGGTGCAGTTGATGACGGAGAAGAAAGCTTTGAAGATGGCCAGAAAAAGATCAGTGAACAGAGGAGCCTCCTTGACTCAAATCCTAAAAACACATGGATTTCTTTCATCCTTTATAACTGAAGACTTATGCATTCAAATTGAATGGCCATTGGGTCAAATGGCTTGCATGGTTGTAAATAAGTTTATATAGGTCTCTCAAAGACAGGACAAAATTGTAATAGCAGTCATCTGAAATACAGAAAGTATGCTAAAATAGCAAGGGATTGGCAATCCCACCAAACAGGGGTTCAGATGATAAGGACTTTCTATTGCAGGATTTGAAACAACCAGTGGACCATAAATGGCTACATAAATGAGCCTTCTTTTCATTCACTGTTCAACCATGTTTGAGATTTAGCATGGAGTGTAGTTAAAATAATTAGCAGTTTTTCATCCTTTTTGATAAAACCCTGAAGCTGTACAGTAATACTGTCTTGAATATGCGGTAGTAAACTTGGAAATATTATTTTCATAATAAAATACTAAAAATTGTAAAAAGAAAAACTGGCAGTATCTAGTATGGTTGGAAGTCTGCAAATCCTATAACCATACAATTTCCTCATAAGCCTATATGCCCTAGACAGGGGTCAGCAAACTTTTTCTGAAAAGGGCTAGATAGTAAGTATCATCAGCTCTGCAGGCCCTGTGGTCTCTGCTCTAACTACCCAACTCTACATTCGGAGCATAAAAACAGCCATAGACAGTATGTAAATCAATGGGCATGCCTATATTCCAATAAAACTTTATAAAAACAAGTGATGGGCCAGAACTAGTCCAAGGATCATAACTTGACAACTCACTAGAGAAACTCATGCGGATGTGCACCAAAATGTGGGTACAAGAATATTATTGTCTATTGTTTGCAATAGCCCCAAACTGGAAACAACCCAAACCCAAATCCAAATGTCCATTGACAGGAAACTCAAAAAGGATATTGTGGTATATGTACCAATGGAACACCAAACAGCAAATCAAATGATCTCTGTATACACCGAAGAACATTCTTTTGAGATTCATGAATAAGTCTTAAAAACAAAATGTTGAGCAAAAGAAGCCAGATGCAAAGGAATGCATCTTGTACGATGTTTGATTTGGTAAAACTAAACTATATTGTCTATAGAAATGCTGTCAAATCAAGCAAACAAGCAATTATGATAAAAGTCAGAAAGCAAGAAGCAATAGTGACCAGGAATGGGTTTATAGTAGGCTTTGGGTGCTTAAAACATCCTCTCCCTTGACTTAGGTGATGTTTACAAAGGTAATTCACTATTTAATATTTTATACAAATTGAACATTCAGGTTTTTATACAAACTTAAACCTGTGTTTTGTACGTGTGTAAATTTCATAAGAAAATGTGAGATTTTCAGTTCTTTCCATCTATAAAATGCTACAGACCGACAGATGTTAATAATATGATGTCTGGGTCTCTCTGGAATGAAAGGTGCCACTCGGTTTTTATTTCCAGCCTAAGAGCAGGTGCCTGTCTTGCCCCATGTGCTTGGAGCTGAGGTTGACCAGCAGCATGAACCAATCAGGAGCATATCAGCCAGGACTCTATATCCATATACTTTCACATGCATGTTAACATAATTTCTTAGTAGTTCATATGCCTTTTATTTTGTCATCTGTAAAATACTAATGCGCAAACCCCTGAGAAAACACCTGCATTGTTCTTGTAAGTGAAATCAGACGACGACTACATGGTATTCTGGCGTAGTTGGGGTCTGCATCTCTCTTCCCTCTTTTACTCCGAAAAATATTATGAAATTGAGAAGTGCTATCTTGGATAGTGTCTCCTGGGAGCAGAGCACGTGATGAACAGACTTCCACCACGGAAGAGATGGGTGAGGAGGTTAAGTAAATTTTCTTCGTGTAGTTCCCATTAAACTTCAATCAGAGTTACAGAAAGAAATTTCCTCCAGGCGGCTGCGAATACAGGTATTGGTTTGACTTTAATAAAAGTCATAACTGATCTCTCTGAGGTCTCTCGTGGAATAAGCTCAGCAGAATTCAGGCAGGTCCTTGAGAGGGAAAGCGCCCACTTAAACATCGCATTATCCTAATAATCCCATTCCGGAGCTGCCGTCCCATTATTTTAAAGGTCTTCATTTGCAAATTGTGGTATTTGAAAGTTTTCTTTTTACATTATTGCAGAAAGCGGGATGGATCTTCCTGAGGGCCCCGCACCTATGTACACATTCCCCCGGCTTCCAGGCCAGCGAAAGACGGCATTGTGGGTAATCCGCGCTGCCCCGCACCTTCACCTCCTGGCCCTGATTAAACCACCTGCTTAAAGCAACAGCTACTTTGGAGGTAAGGATGATTTTAATGAGATTTGTTAAGAAAGAAAAAAAAAGTTTCTCTCATTGCTAAGAATAGCACTGGTCAGGATGGAGATCAGGAATAACATTGTTGCAAGACAGAAAGTCTCATTGCCGTTCAGTCATCTTTCAACAAATCTTTTCAGGGCACCTACCACCTGTTAGGTGCTATTCGAGGCACCAGAACAAAACAGTGCCAAGGTAGACAAGGAACTCCCAGTCTAGTAAGGGAGACACACAGTGAACAAGTGAAAAATAAGTAAGATGATTTCAGTTAATACGAAATTATTAAAAAATAAGACTGGATAATAGGTTGTGACAATGTAGGATGGGGGCACCAATGTCGATGGAGGGGGTGCTCCCTGCAAAAGGTGTCATGTGAATTCACAACTATGAGAAGGAGCCATCCATACAAATATTTCGGGGAAGGGAGTCCCAGGGAAAGCATATATAGCAAGTGTCAAATACTTAAGGGAAGACAGGAAGAAATTTGGAGCTGCTGGAGTATCCCGCATGAGGAAAAAGGGATTAAGAGATGCATCTGGAAAGGTCCTGCAGAGCTTCGTGGGCCACAATAAGATTTTAGATTTTTTTGGATGTGCAAAAATCTCTTTGCTCCTTTAATAGGTAAATAAGTGTTTCTTAAGATAATGTCTGGCTTTCTGGCATTCAGAGTTACTTGGGTGGGTATGAGGGGAAATGAAAAGTGGCTCTGGATTCTGGCTTAGTCCCTTACCTTTTGCACAACCGTGAGTAAGTTTCCCTGGCCTCTCCAAGCCCCGTCTTTGAAGTGGAGGTAACCACACCCACTTCCGACTCATAGCGAATATGAAATGTTTGTGAAAATGCCCCACCCAGTGTCCACACTCAGTAGGCACTGCGTAATTTTCAGTAGACTCTTCATCTGAATAAACCCCGGGGCCTGCTGAGCCTCCGGGGAAGCGTTCTTTTCAGTAAAAGCTTATTGTTTAAAATGAGGTCAAGCCAGTGATCATGCATCAGGAAAAACCTGAAGATATTAACAGATCCTGGGCAGGCAGCCTTGTTATAGTAGGGTAAGCACCCAGTTCTGGCACCAGATCTGCTGCTCACTAACCGAATGATCTCAGGAAACTAGGCCTGATTTCCAAATCTGGAAAACAGGGATACTCATCAACATAATCTGGCCAAGGGCTTCCAGTGCCACAGTGGGTGTGAACCAGGAGGGCTCTGCCCAGGTGAAGCTAGCCTCCTGGGCTCCTTTGCTTCACTTGCCGTCCCTGCAGGTCGAGGGCCAACTGCTAAGACCTCTGGATAAGTCTGAATCAGTGCTTGAGTTGGAGGAGCAAGTAGCCATCCCCTTCTGGAGTTCCCTTTGTCCTGTTCTCTATTGGAATTAAAGGAATTAATTTACGAATTTTCTTAGGATGTTCTGTAATTTACACTCTATCAGATTTAGAAAAACTTTAGTCTAAGTCCTTGGTCAAGTGTCCTCTCTCTTTGAGAGAGCAAGGGTACCTATCCTAATGCATAAGCATCCTGCCCACCCTCCCCTTTCTCCTTTTTGCTGAAACAGAGCCAAGAGAAATGGCTGTCACTCTGGGCCACCCAGGAGTCTCAACTGAAGTCACATAACATAACTACCCTGGTCAGCATAGCTTCAAAGCAAGGCTAACAGTGTTGCAGGGATTCCAGCCTCTCTGACTAGAAGGGAGCCTCTTAGGTTCAGGATTGCTTCAGAAACTTTAGCCTCCCTTCCCTTCTGCCATTTGCCTAATTTAAGGGAGGCAGATTAAAAAAAAAAAAAAAAAAGCATGGCTGAGACCAGGCAGGAGTGAGGGGCTGCTGGCTGTGGGCTAGGCCGAGCTCAGCCTGGGGCAGAAGGTAGTAAACACACCCTGCAAAGCTGGAAATCAGAGAAAGTCAGACCAGCTCCAACATGACATCAACAGACCCAGGTATTTCTGCCCCTACCCTGAGATGGGCCCCAAAGGGACAAACCCCATTGAGCCATGAGCGCTTGAGTACAATGCAGGGGAAGGAGAGTTAGAATGTGAATATAGAATCAGCTGGGTTCTGGTTTGGGTTTTGGTTTTTCAATTCTGGGTGGCCTGGGTGTATGTCTGTTTCTCCAAGTTTTGGGAATGAAGATGATGCAGGAGAGGGGACTCAGGATTGTGGGTGGGGATGGCGATCTCTCCACCAGGGAGGCCCTGATACGCACATTCTCCTATTTGACAGGTCAGTTCCGTGAAGTAGGGCAGGATTGATCATTATTCACATTTACAGGTGAGAAAGTTGTGTCCAAAGGGATTAAGAACTTGTCCTTTGGCGCGCAGTTTATAAAGGCAGGGCCTCTACGTAAGTCAGCTGCCTCTCATCCTGTGCCTACCGTGGGCCAGGAGACCCCAGAGGTCCTCTCAAACACCCCAGTGCCATCACCATGCACCTCAAAGGGAAGAGCGAGAGTCCAAACCCCCAGAAATGATGCTGACTACTCATTAACTGGAAGGAGAAAGCATGGACTCACAGCTCTCTCCTGCTTAAAGGAACAATTTGTACTGATTAGGGAAGGCATTTGTTCAAGTCTGCAAATCCTTTTAAGAACTGGAATCACTTCTATGCTAAAAAGGCCTGCACAGAGCTTCTAACTGATGATAATTACTAGTCAATTACTCTTTTGTGAAGCCCTTGGGCCCAACAGAGCACCTTGAGGGGGTGGTGCCTGCAGGCCTTGCCCTGCTCCTCCAGCATCTCACCTTAGGAACCTGAAACCAAGCAGCTGGCTCTAGGAGACCAGCTATCAGTCCCAATCTGGTTTGCAGCCCACATTTTTTTGCCCTATAAAATACAGGTGTGCCAGCTGGGACATACTTAGCTAAAAAATTACCTGTTGTTTATCTGAAATTAAAATTAAATTAAAATTTAACTGGGCATCCTATATTTTAATTTGCAGACTTGCAACTCTGCCCTAGCTCTCAAAGCACCTGCTTTGTGGTCTATATAATGAGGAATAATTGTGCCCCAAACGCCCAGTGTGTGGAGTGATGAGTTAATGGTTCAAAAGGGCCTTTGAAGTCCCAAACCCACAAGCAGTCCAAAGCCATGCGTGAATGTTCACATCACCACCTGGGCATTTCCCAAGCTGTGCCTTCACTGCCAACAGATGGCCTCATCAGAGATTCTGGACAGAGAATGACAGTATTCCTCAGTTTCCCATCCAGGTGGTATTGGGCACTGACTACCTGAATATAATTCTCCCACTACTTTGGTCTGCTGCCTGATTGGACTTCCTTTCAGAACCTGCACTTGGCTCTTCCTCGTCATGACCTCTCTCTAGTGGATGGATCAAATTCTAGGTCCCAACACCCCTTGTCGGCACATTAGCCTGGGTCATGCTAGTTGAGTTTCCAAGATAACACAGGTGAATAGTTGGAAAGAGTTCCACTGGTGTTCTCAATTGTCTGCCTCAGCCTTCTGTAGAAACCCATGGAATCTGTGGTTTATGAAGAGTGTTGGAAACAATCCTCTGCCTAAGATGCATTTCTCTGAGGACTTCCAATTCTTCCAGTTACTATAGTAACTGAGCACCTGGTTGTCAAAGACATGACAGAGGGTAGGAGAGGTAAAACCAAGAGCCACCAAAGTCTCCCCTGAATGATTAGCAGGTTAAATTACAAATGGCATGGAACTAGGTAAACAGGTAGATAGGTAGATAGATGCTTTCTTAGCATGAGTGTCCAGAGGAAGCTTAAGCTCTGAGGGCAGTAACCATGGCTGTCCTGGTTGCTATTGTAACTCTTGTACCTAGATCAGTGTCTTGCACATGATAGGTTCTTACATTTGATAATGGATGGATGGTTGAATGGACGGATGGATGGTTGGATGGATGACTGGATGGATGGATGGTTGGATGGATGCCTGGATGGATGGATGGATGGATGGATGGATGGATGGATGGATGGTGGCTGGATGGTTGGATGGATGGTTGGATGGATGCCTGGATGGATGGATGGATGGATGGATGGATGGATGGATGGATAGCATCCAACATTCAGGTACCAGGAAAGAGTTTAGCAGAAAAAGACAGGATGACACTCTAGAAGGAAGTCAAGAGCAGCAGTTCTGGGGCAAATGTGAGCAGCCCATTGGAGTCCCCCTGGGCAGGCCTGGTGGGAAAGGGTGTAGATGGAAGGACTTGGGCCTGGAATCAGAGCCATAAAAAAGACCTAGTATGTCTGTTCTTCCAGGCTCTCAGATACATCTGGACCCATTCTCTATTCTCTTCCATTTTGCAAGGCCACCCCTTGGTGCATTCTTGAGTTCTTTCCTCTCTCATAGCCTGTGTTCAATATATCATCAAATCCCATTGGCTCTACCTTAAAAATACATCCCATCACCATACTTCAATTTTTTTAAAAAAGGACAAAATAAAACTAACTTCCCAAATACAATTATGTCTTCATAGTTACAGTTTTCATCTTGATTCAAGCCACAGAATCTCTTGTCTGGATAGTTTCAAAAGCTCCTCACCATCTCCCTGCTTCCACTCTTGCCCCAGACACTACTCCCCAAACAGCAGCCACCATGATTCCTTTAAAAAGTCAGATCAGATTCTGTTACTCCTCTGCTCAGAGTCCTTCAATGCTTCCCACCCCAACTCATTCAGAGTGAAAAAAATAAGTCTTTGCAGTGGTCTGTAATGCCCCACACATCTGGACTCCATTCTCTTGCTGACCAATTTCCTTCCACTCACTGCTTTTCTGCTGCCCTGGACTGCTTGGGACTGCATACTATTCCTCAAATACACCTGTGTGTTTCTCACCTCAGGGCTTCTGGGCTTGCTCTTCCTTCTGCATGGGCATTTCTAGATTGGCCGGATCTAGCTCTGAAGTCAGCTAGAGAGGAGTGTTACCCCTGAAGCTTCCACCCTGCCATAAAGAAATTTCTGTTTCTAATTAATGGTCTCTTGGACCCCAGGCTGGGCTCATCTCCTTGCCAGGAGAAAAAGCCAGTAACAGTCAGTGACTCAACCCCTAGAGTAAGGAATTTGAGAACAAGTCATATATGGTTGTGTAGGTTGTACACTGCACAAGCCACAAGTCAAGGTGACTAGTAGGGGCTGGAATCCAGCCTGAGTACTGCTTGCTAAGCTTGCCAAATGGTGCACCCCCCTGCAGGGTTGCATCCTCCCAGAGGAAGCAGAGACCTGCTTGGAAGCTGACCCACTTACAGGGACTCTCTGAATGAGACAGGTGACATTCAAGCAAGAGACCTAGAAGGCACATGCTATGGCCCGAGTCCTGATTTTGGAAATAGCGGTTCTGGGTGGGCCTAGCAGTAGGAAACCAGCAAGAGGCAAATGCTAAGAAGTTAGGTGGGTGGTGGGAAAACCCCTGCCTCTCTCAGCCTCTCCAACTATATAATGTGGGTTCCAACTAGACTCAGGTTAGGGAAGCCTAAAACTTGTTCAGAATTAATGGAAGCTACAGACCCTTCTGCAGAAAAGGACACGCACATACACACACCCTAAATCTTGCACACAATTTCCAAGGACCCACACAACCCATCTACCCCACACTATCTGTTGCTATTAAGTCAAGTACCCTTGGTAATCCAGCATATCTCCAAGTGTTGTCCCAGCTCAGATGCAAAATCTAGGCAGCATCTAAACACTCCAAGGAAGCACCTGCTCAGTGGCAGCTTCCTCCACAGTTGTGGCAGTTGTGCTGGGGGCTGGGGCTGCAGGGAAGGATGGATATTTTGGGAAAACATATGGGAGTGTGGTCCTGCAGGGCTGGACCCTCCTTGACTCAAATGACCAGGGACCTCAGAAGGAAGTTCTTCCCCTCCTTGCCTCCCGACCCCAGAATCCCTCCCTTTTCTGTCCCTTTTCCTTCTAGAAGGAATAGGCAGAGCCCTGGCCGCCTCCTCCTCAGCGCAGACAGCCCCATCACCAAAGGGCCCAGACAATTAATTACCCACCATCATGGCGCCGTTTAGCCTTCAATTTTCCTGACTACCCCAAGGATTAACTCAATCTGTGAGACTTCACTGGGCCATTTAAGGGAGCATCATAACTCTTTCTGTTCCCCAGAAATTGTAACCCGGACTCGGTTTTGTAATGCTAATTGCCTTATCTTCATAAATTCTACAGTCTTACATAATTTACCCGCATTGTAGCAGGATTTCCCAAGAATAAAAAAGCAGGTGCCGTCAATGGTAATTTGAATAAGAAAAGACATCTTAAGTGGTTCTTCTCTCACTAGTAATAGAAATTAATTAGCTTTGAGCGGCTTTGGAGGTTTTTGCATTTTTTGCTGTAACCTGTTATGTTTTCTAATTGTATGGAAAGAAGGTTTGATTTGATCACATTATTTGGTGACGGAGAGGCCTCTGTTTGGAGTCAAAGGTACAGAAGGGTGGCAGCCAGAAGAGTGGGAAGCCATGGGAGGCATGCGGAGAGCGTGGGCTTTGCAGTCAGATCAACATGAGTTCTGAGCCCGGGTGAGCCGCTTGCTAGCTCTGTGACCCTGGACAAATCACTTCCCCTTTTTACACTTCAGCTTTCTCATCTGTAAGACAGGGGTCAGCAACTCCACGGGAAGACAGGACGTCTAGAGCTGAGCAGTTAAGAGCTTTGACTCTGCAGCTGGACATACCCAGCTTTGGATCCTGCATCCACCACTTACTTGGTCTGTGACTTTTCCAGTTAGGACGCCTTAACCCGAGAAACATAAAATGCCATTGAAACTGGCTTCAACAACAGGAAAATATATTACCTCACATGGGAACACTAACGTTAATGCAGGCTGAAGGAGTGGTACAGTTGATGGATGAATATCACCGAAGATCTCAGTCTTCTTTCTCTCTTCACTCTGCCTTATCCCAATGCTGGTCTCCCCCTCCCTGGGCAAGGAATAGAAGTTTCGGGGTGCCTGGGCAGTTCAGTCATTAAGCGTCTGCCTTCCGCTCAGGTCATGATCCCAGGGTCCTGGGATCGAGCCCCACATCGGGCTCCCTGCTCAGCGGGAAGACTGCTTCTCCCTCTCCCGTTCCCGCTGCTTGTGTTCCCTCTCTCACTGTGTCTCTCTCTGTCAAATAAATAAATAAAATTAAAAAAAAAAAAAAGGAATAGAAGTTTCCTGGTTCACATCTAGCAGAAGGGGGAGTGAGCCTCTCCCCCTAGATATAAATCCTTCCTTTCAGTCTGATAGAGCCAATTAGTTTACCTGTCCATCCCTGGAGCAATCATTGACTCCAGGAGAAGGCCACCCATGGATTGTTAGACAAATCGGGATCTGCATCCATACAGCTGGGATGGGGACTACTTCTCTTAAATCATGTATACTACCCAGTAGGCACACTACATTGTATAGCTTAACTACAGTGACTTAGGCAAGTTATTTATCCCGTCTGAGTTCAGTTTCCTTGTCTACAAAATGGGGACAATAAAAGCACCACCTCCTAAGGTTGTTGAGAGGATTCATAATACAGATCTAAAGCATGGTAGGCCCTCCATACATTCTAGTTTCTTTTTCCTGCTCTCACTTCTCTTTCCTTGAAATCCTTGAAAGAAATCCTCCAGGAGGTTATTCAAAGCAGCTCTGTGGGCTTTGGAAGGACTAAAAGCAGAAGAGGAGAGAGAGAAGAGAAACAGTTTCCCTGAAGATATTTTCCCAAGTGGCACCTTCTCAACCACAAGAAAACAGCAGTTAAGGGAAGATGGCTATGAAGAGAAGCCTTATTAAAACAGGACACGAGACGCATGGAGAAGGTGGTCAAAGGTATTTTACACACTTGCACCAATCAACACCACACACCCCACATCAGCTCATTCAGGATGGTTCCATCCTGAGTCCTGGCTCCAAGTCAGGGCCAGCCATGTGACAAGCAGATCCCTTAGCTAAGGAAGGTCCCAGGGTCTTTTCCCCAGTTGATTGGAGTCATAGATACAGGAGCTGAAAGGCAACTCTCCAATCAGTTGGTTGAATCCCCTCTTTGCACAGCTTTTAAAAACCTGAAGTCTAGAGATTATCAGACTGAATAAAAATGTAAGATCCAACTATTTTCTGTCCACACACACAAAAAGATGCATTTTTAAATGTAAAGACCCAGATAAGTTGACAGGAAAAGAAAGGGAGGAAAAGATATAGTGTGTTCTTTCTTATGTAAACAGTGAGCATATGAAAAACTGTGTGACTATATTAATATCAGACAAATTAGACTTCAAGATAAGGAATATTATGAGAGATAAAGAGAGATATTTCATAATGATAAAAGAGTTAAATCATTAGAAAGACACGAGTATCCTAAATGTGTATCTATCTATTAATGGATTCTCAAAAGAAATGAAGCAAACATTGGCTAGCATATTTATTTTCTCAGTAATTAATAGAACAACTAGACAAAAAATAAATAAGGATATAGGAGATTTGAACAACACTATCAACCAATTTTACCTCATTCACTATAGAACATTATACCCAACACTAGAAGAATGTACATTCTTTTTAAGTGCACATGGAATGCTCACAGAGATAGATAGGTCATGTACTGGACTATAAAATATGTTCTTATAAATTCCAAGAGATTGAAAATCTACAGTATGTGTTTTCTGATAATAGTGGACTTGAAAATCAGTAACACTGAAGTATTTAGAAAAGCTTCATTTGCAACGACGTGGATGGAACTGGAGGGTATTATGCTGAGCGAAATAAGTCAATCAGAGAAAGACATGTATCATGATCTCACCGATATGAGGAATTCTTAATCTCAGGAAACAAACTGAGGGTTGCTGGAGTGGTGGGGGGTGGGAGGGATGGGGTGGCTGGGTGATAGACATTGGGGAGGGTATGTACTATGATGAGAGCTGAATTGTGTAAGACTGTTGAATCACAGACCTGAACCTCTGAAGCAAATAATACATTATATGTTTTTTTAAAAAAAGAAGATAGCAGGAAGGGAAAAATGAAGGCGGGGGAAATCAGAGGGGGAGACGAACCATGAGAGACTATGGACTCTGAGAAACAAACTGAGGGTTCTGGGGGGGGTGATGGGTTAGCCTGGTGATGGGTATTAAAGAGGGCACGTATTGAATGGAGCACTGGGTGTTATATGCAAACAATGAATCATGGAACACTACATCAAAAACTAATGATGTAATGTATGGTGATTAACATAACATAATTTCAAAAAAAGCTTCAAATAATTAGAAATTAAACAATGCCCTTCTAAATGACCAATGCATCAAAGAAATCACAAAGGAAATTGTAAAATACTTAACTGAGTGCTAATAAAAATATACATATCAAAACCTGTGGGATGTAGTTTAAGCAGTGCTCAGAGTGACATTTGTGTGTGTGTACGTATGTATGTATGTGTGAGTGTGTGTGTGTGTTTAAATTCTTATATTGGAAAAGAAGAAAGTTTTTAAATAAATGATCTAAGTTTCTGCCTAAGAAGCTAGAAAAAGAAGGGAAATTTTTTAAAAAGGAAGGAAATAATAAAGATAAGAGTGGAAATAAATGAAATAGCAAAAAAGCAAAGAAGTGAGAAAAATTAACAAAGTCAAAATTCATTCCTTGGAAATATTAATAAAATTGAACAACACCCTAGCAAAACTGATCAGAAAGAGAAACTGAGAGAGAGAGAGAGGGAACACACCTCAGGTTTAAAAGAGCTATCACTATAAATCTATAGATATTAAAGAAAAATAAAGCAATATTTTGCCAATAACTAGACAGCTTGGATAAAATGGACAAATTCCTTAAACACATACACAAACCCAACTTATCAACATTGACACAAGAATAAATAGATATTTGGAAAAGGTCTTTGTTTATTAAATAATTTGAATTTATAATAAAAAAACCTTCTTATAAAGAAAATTCTAGACCCAGTTGATTTCCCCGGTGAGCTCTAGTAAACATTTAAGGAATAAATAACATCAATCCTACACAAATTCTTTCAGAAAATAGAGGATGGGACAATCCTCAACTCATTTTATAAAGCCAGCCAAACCCTGGTACCAAACCAGACAATGATATTACAAGAAAAGAAAGCCATATATCAATATTTTTTTATGAACATGGGTGCAAAAATCCTGAATAAAAAATAATAAATAGAACCTGGAAATATATAAAAAAGGATTCTGCATCATTGGCCAGGAATGCAAGATTGATATGTCTTGGGTTACTGTTAGACTTTTGGCATCATTCAATGAGATGGAGAACCCTAAGGAGCACCCAGTTTGTAAGATAAGATCACAATGCACAGAGTAAACTTGCAGGATGAAGCTCTGACCACGTCCCTTCCCTGCTTCCTCCCCTGCCTATAAAATACAGCCCAAGCCTCTTAGACACATGAGGTCTGTGATCCGAACACTGCTAACTTCTCCAACATCAGGTCCCTAACTCTCCTTCCCTCACAGCTTGAATCCTGTGCTACATTCATTTCCAGAGCTGTTGTGTCTTTTCATGTTCTTGTGCATTTATATTATCTGAACACTTTGCTTGGAAAAATCCCTCAACTTAAGTAATATATCAATCCTTTCTTTGGGAATCCCAGACCATTCAGTGTATGCCTTTAGTACAGGAATCTTTTGCTGTGAATTTTGCTTTACACATCTGTCTTTCTCAGTAGATTGTGAATACCTTGAAGGTAAGGTTGTTTCTCGTTTACCTCTGGTATTCCCTATGCCTAGTGATCAATAATGCTGAAAGAATATATAGATGATGAAGGGCCAAGATTTCTGTCTTTGCACTCACCATTCATTTGCAAGATCTTATTAAAGTCCCAATAAGTTCTCTGCAGAAGAGGAGAAATGCTAAATCCTTTAGGTGGTGGCAGATGACAGACATAACAAGTGGCATTTAACCAGAAAGACACCACGGGAGTGATTTCAATACAGTCATTCTCTGGGCTCTGTAAAATGAAAGCAGCCCCAGCTGCCCCTAAAAAAGTGAGACTACCATATAATGTGCTTGGGAAAGGAAGGACACTACAAAACACAGAACCTGTTTATAATAGTATCACTAATAAGGTAATGCTGAAACCAAGTTAATGAAGTTGCTTTTGTTAGAGTATTGGACACAAGGAAAGTGTGAGCTGGAATATTTCCTTTCCTGAAGATCTTTAAAAGTATAAGAAATATTACCTTACTGGCTATTTTACTTTCTGCCTGCAAAGCACAAATTAACTTCTTTTCTATCTTCATTGCTTCTCCCTTGGTTCAAGGTCTTATCATCTCTTGCCTAGGCTACTGCAATAGCCTCCCAGGTCTTCTGCCTCCAACCCAACCTAGGCTCTGGCCACCAGAGCGATCTTTCTCTAATACAGACCTGACCGTTCCACCCTCTCCTAAAACTCCACCTCACTTATATCCTATAGGAGAATGCCCAAGCTTCTTACATGATACAAAATGCCCTTCATGTTGTGCATGAACTTTGCAGTATAATAACTTTGTGCATTGCTGATGGGAGATGTGTCAGAAGGGCAAAAAGATTGAAAGCTATCCTAGCCCTTCTGCTTTTCCTGCCATTCTTTTTAGATGTTGCCTTGATGTTAATTGGTGAGTAACACATTACCACAGATTCAGCAGCTTGAAACAACATAAACTTATTATCTCACAGTTTCTGTGGGTCAGGAGTCCAGGCATGATTTAGTTGGGTTCTCTGCTTCAGGGTCTCACCAGGTTGCAACCAAGGTGTTGGCTGGGCTGTGTTCTCATCTTGAAGTTTGACAGGGGAAGCATCCACTTTGAGGCTCACTGAGGATGTCAACAGATTCCAGTTCCTTGAAGCTGAGGCCCTCTGCTCTGATGAGCCATCTGAAGCTCTTTGCCACATGGGTGCCTCCATAGGCAGCTCACTATATAGGTGCTTGCTTCCTCAAAACCAGCAGAAGAGAAAGAGCAAGACTGCTAGCAAGATGGAGTCTTTTGGTTTTTTTTAGAGAGAGAGCATGCAGGTGCAAGTGGGGGGTGGGGGGAGGAGCAGAGGGAGAGGGAAGGAGAGAATCTTAAGCAGGCTCCATGCCCAGTGCAGAGTCCAACATGGGGCTCAACCTTATGACCCTGATATCACGACCTGAGCCAAAATCAAGAGTCAGACACTTAACCAAATAAGCCACCCAGGCACCCCAAGATGGGATCTTATAAATATAATGTAATCACAAGAGCAACATCCCATCACCTTTGCCACAATCTATTGGTTAGAAACAAGTCCCAGGTCTCAACCACTCTCAGGGCATGAACACTAGAAGAAGGGATCACAGAGGTCATCTTTGTGTCTGTCCACCAGATGCCACAGACTTGTGAGCTCTTGAATCTTTGCTCATGCTGTTCCCTTTCTCTGATATGCCCTTCCCCATCTCCTGCCACTGGTGTAGAGGAACAAGCACTACACTTGAGTGACTCAATACTGGCTCCAGACCCACCTCTACTGGTTGTAAACCATAGACACTTTCTGAGAAGACCACCTCGATTCAAGTCTGCTTCTGCCACTTAACTTTTGAAAAGATACGGATTCTCTCCCAGGCTCAGTTGCCCAATTGATAAAATGGAGAAAATGGTGCAATCCACGTCATGAGGTGGCCGTGAGGATTAGGTGAGTCAATACAAGTAAAATGCCCATGGAGTGTCTATCACGCAGGAAGCCCTTGATAAGAGTTTTGTCATATCAAAGACGACTTCTGGGTTCAGCTGCTCTGAGGTGTGTCCCAGTGAGTGGATGATGCCACGGGAGCAAAGGACCTTGTCTCTGGGTGGTGGCTCTCCCTGTTCTCTGCAAAGCCCACCCCTGTGTGCCTTACAGAAATGACTTACCCAGACAGCATCCTCCTACAGTCCCTCTCCACCCAGGCTGCCCCTCCCCAGCCTCAGCAGAGGTCAGCACTGTGGACAGGGCAGGTCCTCACTGGACTTTGACAGCCCTCCCTGGAGCCAGCTTCCTCCTAGGGGAAGGGAGAACAGCCACAGCATAGCCCCAGGACAAGTGCATCTCCTGCTGCAGCTTTCAAAGACTAGCTCCCTGGGGCAGGAGAGGGGGGCCATCATCCACCTTTTCCATGGCTGCCTCTGAGTACTTTGAATTTCATTAGGGCAATTATTTCAAATGGAATTAAAAGGGTTTAAAATTAGACCCTAAACTCTTAACAATTAGTGACGCAGCGACCTGCCATCCACAGAACCACAATAGACCTATGTCGATTGGTACGTGAGCACAATGCCAGTCTCCAGATTTGCATGCACTATTACAATAAACGGCTTTTAATAAAATGAATATTCTTAATTACCACTGCATTAATAAGCTGCAAATTAGTCATCATTAAAGGCCCCACGGTCCCTCTCCACCTCTCTGAGAGTCACCGGTGGGCTTCATCAGCTTAGCTGCTTCTGAAAATGCTCAAGTTTTCCTGTGGCCTTCTAGAAGGTGGCCAGTTGGGGGGTATCCACGTCATGAGGTGGCCGTGAGGATTAGGTATGAATTAGCCTCAGGCCAGAGGTATGAAGACTGGGTCGGGTCTCTGGGATCCTTCTTGCTGCCCCAGCTTGAAGCTGCCAGTGTTTTGTAGGCATAGAAAGCATTAGGCCAACTTAGGCCCCTCAATCACCTGGATCACATCATTTGTTCACTGCAAAATCCATTCATTGATTTATCAGGCACCATGTCAGAGAGACTTGCTGAGAAGATATCCAGCATTTGCTTGAACCCCTCCGAGAGCTGGAGCAGCCCCTGCTAAAAGGTTTTCCTTATAGGGTCTGGAATCCGCCTGGACCCCACTTCTGAGGCACTGGGCTCCACCCCCTACATGCCCAGGGATGTTCTGGCAGACAGGAGCCCTGGGGGAATGTAATCTTGGGCAAGAACGCTAGACTCACAGACTTTGAATCTGCTCCGGAGTCACTGTGGGAGCCTGAGCAAGTCCCTTGCCCTTCTGGACCTCTGTTCCCCCATCTGTATGGTGGAGGCCAAGAACCCACACAGTTTTTCTCTAAAGGGCTAGATAATAGGCTTTGAGGGCCAAATGGCATCTGTCCCAACTACACAACTCTGAGAAACAGGCAGGAACAGAATTTGGCCTTGGGCTATAATCAGCTGGCCCCTGGCCTGAGTAAGTAATAAAAGGTCTGGCAGATCTGGGGTGCTGTGAATCTGTAAAAGAGCTATTCTTCCCTGGAGAAGTTTGGGAAGAATCTCGGGCAAGCTCTCATGAAGGCCATTTAGACTGCATTATAGGATGCTTTGTTATGGAAGGTGATTTGTATAAATGTGACAGAGGGTGTGCTGTCCTTTCCTGTTCCAGATTACACTCACCAACACACACACACACACACATTGCAGTGGGCGACTCATGAGATATCTTTGGCACCTGTGAATATTACTTACATGGTTGTTTTTGCAGATGTGATTAAGTATCTTGAAATGAGGCAATTATACTGGGTTAATCGGATGGGCCCTGAATGCCACTGCAAGCGTCCTTTTAAGAGAGCGGTGGAGGAAAAGTAGACATGGAAGAGGAGAGGTGGTGTGGAGAAGGGAGGCAGAGAGTGGAGTGATGCAGCCACAAGCTGAGGGACTGCCAGTTACCACCTGAAGCTGGAAAAGGCAAGAAGCAGAGTCTTCCCTAGAGCCTCCGGAGTACAGCCTTGCCAACACCTTGATTTCAACCCAGTGAAACTGATTTTGAACTTCTAGCCTCCAGAACTGTAAGAGAATAAATTTTGTTGCTTTAAGTAACCAAGTTATGGTAATTTGTTATAGCAACCATAGGAAACTAATACATACACTTTTTCTCCTATAGGAACCACGGATGTTCCTCATGCTTCTGTTAGCTATACCTTGGCTAAAAGGAGAAATAACAGTAATGATAATCCTTTAGACAGATTCCTGCACTGGGGTTTATACTGATAAAACATATCCATATGCATACAGTAGCCCTGTGAGGAAGACATTAGTCTCTACTCCACAGGGAAGAACTAGACTCTAGGGATGTGAAGTGTTTTGCCCAAGATCACTACTAGTAGGTGTCAGAGCCAGAATTGAACCCAGATCTTTTGATTTCAAGTTTACCCTGCAGCCCAAGTTGAAGGCTGTGCTAAACACACCAGCTGCAAAGAAGCAAGGACTATTGGACGGTTGGAGTCAAACTGCAGTTTGGGAAAGCAGTCCCTCAGAATGGAATGATAGTGCTGTGGTCCCCAGGTAAAGCCTGACTCGGGTTCAGGTTCTGATGAAGATTTATTGGGTATCTGCTGTCCAGTTAGCCTGCAGACCTTGTCTAAGAGCAGCTCCTGGTTGGGGACTAGCAGATCTACTGGGGACTTGGACCACCCAGCAGGTGGGGCTTTTGCGAGTCCCAAAGGGGACTCTTTGATTTATGTCTTTTCATGCCATTTGTGATAATCCCAAGCAGCACTCTGGTGAGTGCCAGAGTGGGGCATTCTGTAGCCAGCTAGCCCAGCATTCTTTCTACCACACCACAGCTAGGGAAACCAGACAATAGATGTGTTGACACTCTTGTAAGTGCTAGCCTGAAGGGGAGCAAACCCAGCCAGAAACCCACCTGTTAAAAAGCAACATCCTGTAAAGGAGGCTGGTTATCTAGTCTGCAACTAGAACCATGACTGCTATGGTAGCGGAGCTCACCAGACCAGATCTTTATTTGTTGGAAAATCCAGATGAGCACTTTACTCATGGTTCTCAGAAGACTACAGACCTATTGACTGAGTGATTGAACAACCCATACTAGAAAAGGATAATAGATAGTTTATTACACATTTAATTCAAGTACATTTATTTCCAACAATCACAAATGATATATATATAGTACGATTTTCTAAAGCTGGAGGACTGATACTTGATTTCAAGAGGTATTACAAGCTATAGTAATCAAGAAAATGTGGTATTCACATAGGATATACAGATTAAGTCAATGGAAAAAACAGAGTCAAGAAACCGAATTATATATGTTCAGTTGATTTTTGACAAAGATACCAAGGTGATTCAATGGGAAAAGTATGGTCTTTCAACAAATGACAATGGGACAACTGGGTATCTTTATGGAAAAAGAAATAACAAATCTTGACCCCTACATCACGCCATACAAAAAAATTAACTTGAATGGATCGTAGCCCTAAATATATAACCTAAAACTATAAACTATAAAACAGAACACAAAAAGTATTTTATTCTTTGTATTATATTTGTATTCTTTGTTTCACAGTATTAGGGCTCTCCAGAGAAATAGAACCAATAGGATAGAGAGAGAGAGATTATAGGAATTGGCTCACAGTTATGGGAGCCAAGAAGCTCCACAATCTGCCATCTGCAAGTGGGAGAACTCAAAAAGCCATTGGTATAATTCAGTCTGAATCCAAAGGCCTGAGAACCAGGGGGCCACTGGTATAAGTCCTGGAGTCTAAAGGCCCAAGAACTGAAAGCTCTGAAATCCAAGGGCAGGACAAGATGGATGTCCCAGCTCAAGAAGAAAGACAGCCTTCTCTTGTCCTTCACTTTTTTGTTCTGTTCAGGCCCCCAATTTATTAGATAATGCCTGTCCACATTGATGAGAGCAGATGTCCCTACTCAGTCTACTGACCCAAATGCTAATCTCTTCCAGAAACATCCTCACAGACACACCCAGAAATAATGTTTACCAGCTACCTGGGTATCCCTTAGGTCAGTCAAGTTAACAAAATTAACAACTACATATATATTTTTAAAATGAGTAAAATTTTTTTTTCAGATATTTCACCAAAGAAGATATTTATATGGTCAATAAACACATAAAAAGGTGTTCAACATCATGAATCATTAAGGAAAGGCAAATAAGAACCTCAACAAAGTACTGTTTCATGCTGACTACAATGGCTAAAACTAAAAAGACTGACAATACTAAGTGTCAGTGAGTGTGTAGGGCAACTAGAACTCTCACGTGTTCTTTTTTTTTTTTTAGGATTTAATTACTTGAGAGAGAGAGTGTGGGCATGTGCAGGGGGGGAGGGGTAGAGGGAGTGGGAGAGAGAGTCTTAAGCAGACTCCGCACTCGAGCACAGAGCCGGACTCAGGGCTTGATCTCATGACCTGAGACCACAACCTGAGCCAAAGCCGAGAGTCAGATGCTTAACCAAGTGTAGCACCCAGGTGCCCCAGAACTCTCATATGTTCTGATAGAAGGTGTGAAGTTCTACAACCCTTCAGAAAACAGTTTTGTAGTCCCTTATAAATTTAAGAATACACTTAATACAACACAGAAATGTAATACAACACAGAAATGCCTAGATATTTACCCAAGAAAAATACATGGCCACAGAAAGACTTGTACACAAATATTCATAGCAGCTTTATTCAAAATAGCCTAAAACTGGAAACAACCCAAATGTCCATCAACGGGTGACTGGATAAACTTGGTTCATCCATACAATGGAATACTACTCAGCAATGGAAAAATGAGCACTGCCAATGCATGCTACAGAGAAAACCTAGCGTATGAATCCATGTGTATGATGTTCTAGAACAGATAAAATTAGTCTATAATGATGGAAATCCCACCAGAAGTTGCCTGGGGAGAGAAATTTGGGGGGAAGGATTAACTGAGAAGGGACACAAGGACACTTTTTGGGGAGATGGAAATGTTCTATATATTGATTGGTGTGGTGGTTACACAGGAGTGTACATTTGTCAAAACTCAAATGGGTTCATTTATCTCATGTAATTTATTACCTCAATAAATTTTATTTTAAAAATACATATATATTGTGGGGTTCTGATCATTAATTTTCATATCCTTCCCCAAATAAACTGGTAAAAACTCACACTCAGATATGGACATAAAGACAAGTTCTTCCCAGATTTTTCTTTCTCTCGTGTTGCTCACATTCTAGGAATCCTCCAGCATGGGTCCTCTCCAGTCCCTGTCTGTAATGGCTCCCCACATCCTTGTAGGAGATCAGATTCTGCAAACTCCCAGCCTCTGCTTAGGACAGCTATTTGGTTTGGGGGAGTGAGAGTCACACTGTTCTGAGTATAGAACCAACTGAGAAAGAGATTCTGGGATCAGAGCTTTGCTAAGGCTAATAAAGGCTTAGTTTAGAGGTAAGCTGGGGTTCCCTACTATCCCTCCCTCTCCAATCACTGGCCTACTAGACAATCTCAGCCTCTTCCTCAAGTGCGGACCTGTCCCTCAAGTTGATCACGTGGAGAAAGAGGGGGTGCCCCAGTCCAGAGCACAGATGCTCCAAAAGAGATGGGACCTGGAAGGGGCTGAGCCACACTCCGTCCTCATTCTAAATTACCCAGATGCAGGTAAGTCCTGAGGAAGAGGTGGAAGAGGAGAGGCTAAAAGAGGAAGTTCTCACCATCTATAAAATATAAGGAGCTGTGAGGTGGGGGGAGCAGGGAGACATGCTAGCTGCCGTGCCTATCATTAGGGTTACCCTACATTCTATTCCTTCAGGGACAATCCCAATTTATGCCTTCTGTCATGTAGTAACTACAGATGGTGCCCCTTTCACCCTCAAAAGTGTCCCTGTTTAGACAACTAATGATATGATCACGCCACCTACCAATCATATGGAAAGGATTTGCTTTCTTCAAATGCTATCAATGCCTCTTTTCTCACCTGTTACTTTCTATGTTTCAAGCCCAGCAGCTCTTTCTCTCTCTCTGGGTACCCAGTCTACTGCATCCAGGTCCTATTCTACTGCAGGCTCGGGAAAGCTTTTTAAGTCTAACTTTAACCAGTTATAAAAGGTCCTTTTGGCAAATTGGATCCAAGTGGCCTATTGGGCGAATTTACAGCAGCCCTGATCTTTCCTGAGCATTACCATGAGATTCTTTGCTCTTTCACTTTTCCCTCTGCTGTGGGAAAGAACTGTTGCTGGAAGAACCACAGAGATGCACGTGACAGGGTTCTGTCCTTGCAGAACTGCTAACTTGGACTATTGTGGCAACTCTATATAACTCAAACATATGGGGCAGCTCAACAAAGAGCCTCCAAGCTCAGAGAAGGAGGGAGATGGTCTACCAGTGGATGGGAAGAGGCAGCAGGAGGCCATGGTACCTGGGCAGAGCCTGAGGGTGAGAAGTCTTGCTGGAAGCAGAGATCAGTGAGAGACCTCTCGGGCTCATGCATGTGATATAATGGTAGTCCTTCGGGTCTTCTCTGTTGCCCCTCCATCCTTCTCAGGGACTTCAGCCCCTCTCATAGGATATACCCCAGCAATCCTCCACAGTGCTACCCCCTGGGCCATCCATTGCACCACTGCCGAGCTGTCTCCCTAAATACAACTCTGTTCATTCGACCTCCCCAGCTCAAGAACTTGCAATGGCTCCCCTTGCTTACAAAATGGCTGCCACCTCAGCCTGTCATTTAAGGCTTGCCACAATGGCGCTCACTCCTCCCTCCTATTGTCATCTCACTATCCCCCCTTACTCAAGGCTTTTCACTTACATCTTGCTGTGCTCCTCTCAGGTGTTTGCATCCAAAGGAAGATGTCCTCATTCTCCAAGAATCAAATTCTCCCCTCTCTCCACCACCTTCTCCGATTCTTCTAGGCTACTGTGGCCTCTCCCGTGCCCTTTGCCTTGTTGCACTTCATTCATACCTCTCTTTGGTGACTCTCATCAGTCTGCTTTGTCCCCTAATTCACTGGGGTCATGTGACCCCCCCACCAGACTGAGAGACCCAATAGGGCAAGAACTATGTCTTTCATCTCTTTGTCCCCAGGGTCCACCCACAGCAGGGCTCAAAGCAGGTGATTAGGAAGTTCTGCCTGGTCATGTGGAAGGGTCCCATGGGACAGCTCCCACATCCCCTCAGTAGACCATTGCCTACTTGACTTGTGCCCTGTCCATGCCCAGGGCCTCAGAAGGTACCCTTAATGACCAGCCAGCCTTTCTTTGGGGGAGTTCACAAGATAGCCACCTGGCCCTCCAGTCATCTTTTTGTCTTTTGGGTGGAACTAGAGGGGAAAAAATGTAGTATATTAGTTTACTGCTTGATCTTTGCTCGCCTTCAGCAGAGCCAAATCTAAGCGAATATTGATGACTCCACAAAGCCCAGTGTTTGGTATTCACTCAAAACCATTGTGTATTCCCTAAATAGTTCGTTTTGTTTTCAAAAGTTCTAAAAAACTCACTGTATTGAAATGCATGTTGTTGCATCGATTTTTCTAAAATACACCTTGTTATCTTTTCTTTGGTAATTGGTGACTGGTAATGACTTTGGCAATTTAACATGTTCTTGCAGACACTTTTCCCATTCCCCTTGATAACTGAAGTCAGGAGTGAGGGCCTGTCTGTCAATCTCTGACGCCTGTCAGCCTGCATGATTGACGGCTTTTGGTCCCACAATAGAGACCATTTTTGCAGCCCCCGTTCTGTTATTTTCCCCTCCTTTAATACTTGTGGGGGATGGTGTTTGCTTTATAATCTGTGTTTAAAATCCAACTTGGAATGAGGCCAGCTCCAGAGAAATTATCACAATGTCTTGTTAGCTTTGCATCAGGAAAATTCTCCAGAGGGTTCCTTAAGCTATGATTCCACCTTCTGAAATTACCTCTACTCAAAAATCTAAGCTTCAGCCTTCATCCTGATCCCTTCAAATTCCTGGAGAAAGGCCGAGGGGTCTGCCCAGCCATTCTCTAATAGAGGGCATGACCAGGGGGACCATGTGCATCTGGAGTGGAGGCAGGCCATCCCCCTCTCCCGGGGCCTCCGTGTATAAGCCCCCACATAATGAATGTGGGACTGAGTGGCAGAGCTCAGCAAAAAAGAGAAAACTCTGGGTCTGCTGGGCAATTATATTCCTCAAAAACCAGAGCAGGCAGGAGCCTCTCCCAACTAACATGAAACAGCATTTGGTTCGGCTCGACACCGCTGTGTCATAGGATTGTCTGAACCTTCTGTAGAAGCAACTAAAAAAGATCAATGAGGGTCACAGATATAAGTGATGACGTGTCTTTCTGTGGTTATGAATAGTTTGGGGTTCACAGATCCATTTGAGAATCTGATGAAAACGATGGCTCCTCTTCTTAGAAAAAATGCATATCCCTTCCTCAAATCCTGCCTACAATTTGAGGGGCAGCTGCTCTTCCTTGGGATCAGGTTAAGATCACCTGCTCAATGTGAAGGTAACTGGTGATCTTAAGCAGTCTCATGACTCTATGACGTTGGATGCTGATCTGGGGGCTGGCTACAGGAACAAAGTCTGTATGTAGGAGGCTAATTCTTGGAACAAGTGCCCTTGGTTGGAGCTGCCTGTGAGTGTGACTGGGCGGGGGGGGGGGGGGATGTAAATGCCCACTGCTGGCTTATTAGTCCCTGGAGACTCTGGGCAGATAGGACAGTATTAAGCAGAGTCTATACAGCAAAGAAGGAAGACTGGAAATTTGGCTAAACTGAAAATCAAAGCAATGTTGGGAAACCAGAGAAGGAAGACGCTGGGTAAGTCAGAGGATGTCCAGTTTCCGTGTCACTTACAGAAAGACAGTGTCAGGAACAAACCCTGCAAACACCTTCTCAGCGGCCTCCTTCTCCAGCGTGGTCTGGCATATATTAGGAAGAGATAGTAAGTCATTCTTAAAGGGACTGAGCCTCATTGTAAAAGAAAAAAAAAAAAAAAAGACTAAAATTTAGTATCTTTCCCTTCCCTGTGCTCCATCCTAGCCAAACTCCTATCTACTGTTTGTTGCCAGGATTCTTTAAGGGAAGGGGGTCTCCACTTACCCCCATACTTCTCAGGATGAGGCCCAAGCTTCTTGCTGTGGATTCAGAACTCTTTATAAGAATAGTAACATCTGTCATATCCAGCAGGTACCACGTGCCAGGCGTTCACATTCATCACTTCTTTTAATCTTTATAATGTGAAGTGGGTGTGGTAGGCAGAATAATAGCCCCACAAAGATGTCTTTGTCCTATCCCCAAAATTTGTGTGTGCATTACCTCACATGACAAAAAGGACTTTGCAGATGTGTTTAAGTCAAGGATCTAGAGATGGGGAGGTTATCCTCACTGTCTGGGTGGGCCCAGTGTAATCTCCCTTATAAAAAGGAGGCAGAAGGGCCAGGGTCAGGGAAGGAGATGGGATAATAGAAGCAGAGGTTGGAGCAATGCCTCCATAAGCCAAAAATTGTGGGTAGCTGAAAAAGGCTAGGAAAAAGTTCTCTAGGGCCTCTAGAAGGAACACAGCTCTGCCAACACCTTGATTTTAGCCTCATGAGACCCATTTTGGACTTCTAAACTGCATCATAATAAATTTATGCTGTTTTAAGCCACTATATTTGTGATAATTTGTTACAGTAGCAATAGGAGACTAATACAATACAACTATCCCTCCACCCTTCTTTCCCCAGATGCAGAGCCCAGGTCTCAGTGAGGTTATCTGACTCTAAGTTTGTCCAGTTCTAAAACCCATAGCCTTAAACACCCAACACACTGCCTTGATGGGCTCCAACCTCATAATCAGCCACATCTCCTATTACCGCCTCCTCTACCCTCTACACTCCTACCATTTACACTCCTACCTCACCTTTACACTATTGGCATCTTGGGGCCCGACTACAACCAACCATCCAGAAGAGCTTCTTTCCCAAACCTCACAATGAACCACATGCTTCTCTCCTATCTCTGTTTCATCATGGCCTGGGTTAGGCTTGTGTCAGGACAAGTGGGGGGACCTATGGACCACCTGCCTCTAAATCAGAGTGCCCCAGGACATGACTCTGAAATATCATGCAATAGAACGTATATTTAAGAACCATTAAGGTGGTTATTTTGCTTTCCTCTTAGATATTAGTTTCACAAGGACTGGGTCTTTTTCAGTTCTATTGTCTGCTTTGGTCCATTGTGATAGTTGATTTTATGTGTCAGCTTATCTGGGCCACAGTGCCCAGATATTTGGTCAAACATTATTCTGGATATTTCTGTGAAAGTGTTTTTTGGATAAGATTAACATTTAAGTTGGTGGATTTGGAGTAAAGCAGATCGCCTTCCATAACGTAAGCAGATTTCATCCAATCAGTTGAAGGCCTCAATAGAACAAAGACTGACTTCCCTGAGCAAAAGGGAATTCTGCCAGCAGATGGCCTTTGGATCCAGACTGGAACTCCCCTGGGTCTCCAGTTTGATGGTCCTCCTGCAGATTTTGGACTTGCCAAGCCTCCAAAATCATGTGAGCCAATTCCTTAAAATAAAGCTCTCTCTGTGTAGCTCTATATCTCTGTGTCTATATCTACCTATCTATTTATATCTATCTATCTATCTATACAGAGATCTATCTACTTATATATAGAGATCTATCTATATATTTATATCTATCTATATATTTATATATATCTATTTATATAGATATATATCTATATATTTATATATCGATAGATTTATATAGAGATATATAGATAGATACACACACACACACACACACATTCACTGTTGGTTCTGTTTCTCTAGGGAACCTTGACTAATACACCCATTAATAACTGTTTGTAGGATGAGTTCAGGGTAGGGTTCATAGACGGCCTTTGTAGAAAAGCTTCAGTAAAATAGGCTTTCTTTCTTTCTGGTCTAAATGAAATAGGCAAGCAAAGCCAGCAGGAATGATATCATAGAGGGTCTAGGGGCCCAGAGTAGATGGGCACTTTCCCCTGAGTCAGGATTCCTGAGAAAATGGTGTCTTTCGCTGACAGAAAGTGTTTGCAAACTAGAGTGAGGCTGGAGGCAGATACCCAGGGATGCTGGTCCCTCTGGGGGGTGGGGGAGCTCAAAAGCAAAGAGGACTCCTTGCTGTGTATGTGCCCTAGCACCAGGGACCACTGGGCTGCTGGCGGGGGCAGCAGAGCCTGGGGTCTGGGACACCCAGACTACTGAAGCCTAAGCCCCACGTCTGCGAAAACAATTCTGAAGAGTATCTAATGATGCTTTTAGTAGTAACTGCTCACAAACTACAGCTTCAGGCACCCTGGGAGGCCATCTCTGGTTTCTGGTACACCCCGTAGCATCTCACTCATTTGCTTCAATGAAATTTTTCTGTGCCTTTTACAAGGCAGTCACTAAGAAGACAAGAGGTGAACCAGACAAAAAAGGTCTTGTTCTCCAGGGATCTTATTTCCTAGTGGAGTGGGAGTGGGGAGGTAATAAATAAGATAATAAACAGGTCAAAAATACATGATTAAGGCAATTTCAAGCACGAAGTCTCACAGGGCGCTACAAGAGTATATGGCAGGCTTTATCTTCCAGAGATGGCCACAACAATATCTCTGATCTCATGTGTCTTTCTAGAACCTTGCCTCAGCTCATAAGGAAATAAAGTCTAATTCCCACCCCCCACCTTGAATCTGGGAAGGCTTGTGACTCACTAGGAACCAATAGAATGTGGCAGAAGGGAAGCCATGTGACTTACAAGGCTAGTCATAAAAGATGATGTGGTGTCTACCTTGTGTGATAAAACATTTCTTCTGAAGCCCCTGGTGTCCAGAGAGTAGACCAACTGTCCTGACATACCATGTTGTAAGGAAGCCCAAATTAGCCTTCTCCAAGAGACCACATGAAAACGCCTTCAGGGGGTGCCTGGGTGGCTCAGTCGTTAAGCGTCTGCCTTTAGCTCAGGTCATGATCCCAGGGTCCTGGGATCCAGCCCTGCATCGGGCTCCCTGCTCAGCAGGAAGCCTGCTTCTCCCTCTCCCACTCCCCCTGCTTGTGTTCCCTCTCTCGCTGTGTTTCTCTGTCAAATAAATAAATAAAATCTTTAAAAAAGAAAACGCCTTGGGCGCCTGGGTGGCTCAGATGGTTAAGCGTCTGCCTTTGGCTCAGGTCATGATCCCAGGGTCCTGGGATCGAGTCCCGCATCGGGCTCCCTGCTCCTTGGGAGCCTGCTTCTCCCTCTGCCTCTCTCTGTCTCTGTCTCTGTCTCTCATGAATAAATAAATAAAATCTTTAAAAAAAAAAAAAAAGAAAGAAAACGCCTTCAGATTACATAAACAGAGAGAGGGGGAGATGCCCAGCCAGCCTCCAGCTGCCCCAGCCCTCCACTCTTCCAGCTGCAAGCACCATTAACTGCAACTGCCTGAGAGATTTTGAGCCAGCCTGCCCTACCAAGCCCCTCCCAAGTTCCTGACCCACAGAAACCGTAAGAGGTTAAACAACAAAAAAGGATTATTGTTATTGTAAGCCACTAAATATTGCGTTTATTTATTACACAGCAATCGATAATTTGACTAGAGAGTCTCTGGAGGTAAGGGACTACTTCATATTAGGAAGTTAGGAAAGCCTCTCCTGGGAGATGACATGTGAGCTCGGACCTGAATGACAAGAGGAGCTTGTCACAAGAAGATCTGGGGAACAAGCATTGCAGACAGAAGAAGGTGCACAGGTCCAGGGGTAGCAACACCCCAGTAATTTCAGACATGACCAGGAAGGCCAGGAAGGCTGGGGCATAGTAAATGAGAGAGGGAGCAGGAGGGGAAACGTTCAGAGGGGTTGGAGAAAAGCGGATCATGAAGAACCTTCTAGGCAGGCTAACCCTACATCCCCATTTGCCTGTGATGGTCCTGGCTTCAGCTTGTTGTTCTGGCCCACCCAGCCTGCAGGCCATGGTAAAAAGCTTGGGCATTCACCACCAAGATTTTTCTTCATTCTTCCCAGTCTCTGGGCTGATTCCTCCACTCCCCCACCCCTCCCTTCCCCCCACTCCTCCCTGCACCCTAGAGACAGCTTTTTCCCTCTCACGCATCACTCTCCCAACCTTGCTATTTACTCCCCTTTCTCTTACCCAGTTTGGAAGCAGCCAGGCCTCTTTCTTCAATGGTCCCAGACAGACCAGACAGCCTTAAACCCTATGGGAGGTGTGAAGTGAACTGGCTAGAGGGGGACATTTAGACTTCAAGATCCCGGGTTCAAGTTCTGTACCTGCTATGTCTGGCCTGTGTGACCCTAGGTGGCTTGCTTTACCTTCTTGGGCCTTGAGATTTTTATCTATCAAGTGGGAATTTTAAATGTCTACTTCACAGGGTTGTTGAAAAAGAACAAGTGATTCTTAAGAGTTGATTTCAAGTCTGAGGACACCTGACAAGCAGGAAGTGTTTTTAAATCAACACAAGAGGTTATGAATGGATGCAAGGAAGAAGTGCCTGATATTTGAGGGAGGGGATGAAATCACTGGAATTATGGGAGGTGGGGTCACCCTGGAGATGTTTAAGATGAAAATAGCTGGCTGCCTCTCTGGAAGGGGTTCTGGGCTCCTGCTCTGGAGGCCAGAACCTGGAACAGATGATTTTAAGATCCCTTCTGTTGATTAAGAAGGTAATGTATTCATTCAAGGGGGCCTAGAATCAAGTCCCAGTCCTCTCACATGCTAGGCTGTCAGTTGGCAAAGTACTGCCTCAGTTTCCTCATCTGTTAAATGGGGGAAATAATAGTACCTATGAGGGGAGGGTTTGGGAGCTTAAACAAGAATAAAATAAAAACACAAATCCTGTATGTCCCACAGGTAAGTACTAAAATGTTAGCATGCTTTTTCCTGCTCACAATGTGCCAAGCCCTGGGTTATATCCTGGGGTGGGTTGTGGGGGAGGGGGGGTAGGTACAAATATGAGAATATTTCCAGAGTAGTGGCAGGGAGGGGACAAGCACTGAACATCAGCTGCCATCATGCTCATTTAAGTCAATGAGGTGGCAGATGCAGGAAGGCAGGTACCCACTCTGAGTTGCTCTCAACCCCTGATGGCTTTCCAGCTCACAGTTCTGATTCCCACGAGGTCTGGCTGAGTTTGGTTTCTGTGAGACCTCCACGCCCTTACAATAGCCACCATCCACCCTTATCTCGGCTGGTTGAGTGGGGTTCCATTCCTTTTTAACCAATGATCCCTGAGGAATGCAGAAGAGTTGGAAGGTCATCGACATCTTGAGGGATCCCCTCAGGAAGGTGAAATTATTTCCTATTGGTCCTAGGGGAGGCTGGGGACCAGGAGCCTAAAGCTACATTGCTTGGGGGTGAGATTTCTGTGGAACAAAGAGCATGGTCAAAGGATAGAATCTGGAAAATGCAGGGCATGTTCAAAAACTGGAAAGTGGTACAATCTGGTGGGAATTTTTGTGTGTGCCAAAGAGAGTGGGGAGCCCCAGGGCTGGAGAGGTAAGGAGAAGCCAGGTCCCAAAGGCTCTACATGGCAAATTGAAGAGATAGAACTTTATTCACACCAGTGATGGCTTTTAGGCACGAGAAGGACAGAGTCAGGGATGAGGACTAATTGAGGTTAGAGGACAGCTGCACAGCCCAGAAGTCAGAGACACTAGAGAGAAGGCTGTGGCAGTGGCTGGGGGCAGAGATGATGAGCTTGGGTCTAGGACAGGCACAGTGGACATAGACAGTGGAAACTGATGGGGTTTGATGAAGCCAGAAGGAAGGGGTGCTCTGAGTTTAGCTGGTCAGGTGACCACCTCTCCTCCCTTCCCCCACCCCCTAGTATCGGGGATTGGGGCATCATGGCAGTCCCCTGGATCACACGGAGTGAAGAGGAGTTTCCCAAAGGAACCAGAAGGAAGACGATGGAAATGCATGTTGGGCAAAAACCAAACACAAACTACTTTGTCAGACATTTTGCTAGAACAGTTAAAATTTGGGGTAGGCTTGGGGCATGTGGAAGAGAAAGAAGAGGCATAAAAGTTCAAAGTCATAGAGGTGTTCATGACAGCATTGTTTTTAGTAGTAAAAACTGGAAGGCACTGGAGTGTCCAAGAGCAACAGACTGGTTAAATAAATTATGGGCCGTCCATTCAATGGAGCTGTACGCTAGACTTTAAAAGGAAATGGTAGGCCTGGAAAAGTATCCATGAGAGAGCGGGGTTAGCTCAACAAGGTGTTTTGGTTTTTTTTTTTTAAGATTTATTTATTTATTTGAGAGAGAGAGAGCGCGCACCCCAGCATGAGCTGGGGAGGGGGGGGCAGGGGCTGAGGGAGAGGGAGAGAATCTCAAGCAGGTTCCCCGCTGAGCGCGGAGTCCAACTTGGGGCTTGATCCCAGGACCCTGAGATCTTGACCTGAACCAAAATCAAGTCAGATGCTTAACCAACTGAGTCACCCAGGCACCCCTTTCACTCAACAATGTGTTTAACATGATCCTATTATGTGGATAAAGAAATGTAGTGATTTTTTTTTTTTTAATTCCAAGAGGATGGACTCTTGTTAACAAGACAGCAGCCACAGAAGAGCAGCATTTTTTGGGAGCTCTACGTGATGGGAGGCCCCCGAGTTCAGGAGGGCACAGCCCAAAGAAAGAAGAGATGAGTGGGAGGAAGCAAGAAGCATCTTAGCAGGCGCGGTGAGTGAGACGTGTGGGGAGGAGAGATGTCTAAGGCTGGCTCTTGCAAAGCCCCTGCACTGTAAGATTCACATTACTCTTCGGGCTCCGGGAGTCCGATTTGGGTTATTTTGGATGCACTGTTGGGCAGAGACCAGCCTTAAAGCTTTCTTAGGTATATTTGGGTCACCTCCATATATATTTATATAAGCATTTTTTTAAAAGTCTGAAAGGATATACACCAAACTGTCAACAGTGGTTATCTCTGAAGGATGAAATACCAAGGGATTTTTATTTCTTCTGTATTTATTTAAAAAAAATTTTTTTTTAACCTGGTCATGCATTATTAGAATAAACAATACAGATATAAAGAAAAGGGAAAAAATCTGCTAAAATCAGACAAAGTGCACAGTAAATAAATACATGTTAGCTACAAGCATACTTAGTAAATAGTAATTAAGTGACAGATTAAATAAAGCTAGTAACAAAGACAGAAATGAGAAAAACCAAAACAATGGGAGAGCCCCTTCCCCCACCCCCCTGCGGTGTCTGTGCCCCTCCCAGAAGGAGCCTGGGGGTGGAAAGCCTTTAGTCCACAGGCTAGAACCTGTTCCAGAAAGACCCGAGGAGCCCCAGGGCAGATTTCCAGGCTGGGCAGAACCAGATGCTTTGGAGTGTTGTGTCTGTGCCTGAGCTGCAATCTCTCTCTCCCTTCGTCTTCCCTCCTCTGTGCTCCCCTCCTATCCCCTCCCCTCCTTTTTCTCTCTCTGAAATCTCAGCTCAGCAAATGTTATGGGAATCAATTCTACATGAGACCCCACTGTGCTCTCAGGGTGACTTGCAATGGTGGGGTGGGGGTTCCCAAGGAAACTGGGAGAGAGACATTTATGTGTAAGGAGCTCCTGATCCAGAAGAGACAGAGGCCCCACCCCAGGGAACCAGATCTGTGTGACCAGAAAAGGGCCCTGGAGTGGTCTGAGAACAAAGTGTAGGTCAGTATCTCTCCCTGGAAGGTCAAGGTGACACTTGAGCAAAGAGGGAGAATGTAGGTAAGTACAGCAGACTGCATGGATGGGACCCAAGTTGAGGGGGCTGTCAGCTCCACCTTCAAGATCTATAGGTGATCTGGGGTGGCCAGACTGTAAGATGTGTGGCAAGGAAGTGCAGGATCCACATCCCAAGTGAAGGACCTTGAATGTCATGCAAAAGAGCTGAAACTAGTGTTCTAGGCTTTGGGGAGTCAGCAACAGATTTCAATGGAAGTGTGACAGTCAGGTGTGCATTTTTAAATGATCTCTAGAGATGATGTGGCGGACAGATGGGAGAACAGACAGAACAGTAACCAAACTGCAGAGCAGACCAGGCATGATATGATGAAGTCCCAGGTGAAGGAACAGCAATGGGGATGAGAAGACACCAAGAGAACCAGGCACACCCTAATGGCTGGGGCAGATGCCAGGGCACTGCCCCTGAGGATCTCTCTGGCAGACCATCTAGTTCATAGAACAACTCCTCGTTATGTATTATTCATCCATCCTATTACACATCACTTACTTACTTGAAAGACATTATGGATGCATTTTCTATGCTCAGCCCAGGCCGGTCACCAAGACACAGATGCAAATGGGACATAATCCCTGTCATCTAGGCACTCAGAGTCCAGTAAGGAAGGTAAATGATAGATTGATTGTAAAAGTGGTCCCAGTTATTCCATATATATATATATATATGCCTTTGCAAAGTGACTTTGGAGTTCCTCTTAGATGAGGCGGAATCTATTTCTCATGCCATAAATCTGGGCGGTCCTATGATTTGCCTTGGCAAAGAGAATGTGACTGTTCCATGCCTAAGCCTCAAAGAGACTGGGGCCCAGGCCCTCAGTTTCTTGGAAACTTGTCAAGCCATGAAAGACCACATGGAGCACAGCCAAGTCTGCTCAATATCCCAGCTGGGCCTGAGGAGATAGAATAAAGCACAGCAAGATCGGCCCAGCCCAGGCCAAATCAGCGGTACCTCCCAAATGACTCAGATTCATGAGCAATAATAAGCAATTTTTATATAAAGCCACAAGTTCCGGGAGGTTTATTATGCAGCAATGGCTAACTGATTCAGCATATAATAAGCTAATTCTTTTCAAAAGCATACTATAAAAGCTCAGGACCCAGATGTCACTAGGGGTCATACACAGCTTCTGGTCTCATCCTCCTCCCACCTAGAAGCAGGGATCAGCACTTCGTCTTACCCTGGGGAGACAATTCCCCATGGGTCTCTTGCATTTCTGCACACTTTGCAAGCAAAGTTCTGACTGCCTTTGTTTGGGACTGTCCTTTAAAGTATGTTTGTATAGTGAAGAGCCCTAGAAGCCAGAGTCTCTCGGGACGCCTGGGTGGCTCAGTCGGTTAAGCGGCTGCCTTCGGCCCAGGTCATGATCCCAGGGTCCTGGGATCGAGTCCCACATCGGGCTCCTTGCTCAGCAGGGAACCTGCTTCTCCCTCTCTCTCCCTCTCCTTGTGCTCTCTCTGTCAAATAAATAAAATCTTAAAAAAAAAAAAAAAAGAAGCCAGAGTCTCTCTCCAAGCACAGGGAAGGTCTGTTTGTAGTCCAATATAATAAAGATATGTCTCTTTCCAGGGCAACTTTCTTTCTTTCTTTTTTTTTTTAAAAAGATTTTATTTATTTATTTGACAGAGAGAGCGAGAGAGCACAAGCAGGGGGAACAGTAGGGGGAGAGGGAGAAGCAGGCTCCCCGCCGAGCAGGAAGCCCGATGCGGGGCTCGATCCCAGGACCCTGGGATCATGACCCGAGCCGAAGGCAGAAGCTCAACCATCTGAGCCACCCAGCACCCCTCCAGGGCAACTTTCAAACAGGCTTACTGCTCATTATAAAAGATGTGGGTTCCCTCAGCGAGGGGTTCCTCACTTGTACTGAAACCACTGCATGTACTGAAGGTGTTAGCTGTCTCCCTGTGTCAACCTGTGGGAATCGGAGCTTCGAGAACCAGCACGAATGCTGACACTCTGGCCAGTGTTACTGTCATGAGTCGCAGTCCCTTATGCCTGATTCAAGAGTCCCCTGTGTCCTGTCAGCGTCCATGACACTGTGGCAGGCTAGCCTGTTAGCTGGCAAGTAGGGTGAATCTCAGACCCTTCGCAGTTTTCGATACTTACCCTTCCAGAAACAATTTAATCCAGTTCCACAGAGGCTTACTGAATAACACGTTTCACCAAGAAGATGTCACAGGGAGACAAAGGAGAGGTTTACATAGCACACCACCCATGAAACTTAACAAAAATCCCCCAGGAAACATTTATTTCCTCCACACAGCCCACCAAACTTCATCAGCCATCAGCTGCCTCTTTTCCCTATAGGGCCCCTCACCAGTCCACCCCCCAGTCAGCCTCCCAGATCAACAGGCCCAGCCCCAAGTCTTTCTGCAGTTATTCCTTTGCTCAAGCAGAGAAATTTGGCACTGGCTTCCCCCAGTTTTGCCAGTCCAGCCTCCCCATGCCCATCACCTGCCACAACAAAGGACGCACCCTTCTTGGAAAGTAGCTGGACAAAATAAATCATAAATAACTCCTGTCTCAGATTTTTTTTTCTGACAAAGATGTAAGTAATGTGCTGTGAAGATGCAAAGGAGGAGAGGGTATATCCCTGCCCGGGAGATTTAGTGAGGAGTTGCAAAATGTAGCACTAGTCCTGAAAGTAGGCATAGGTTTTCCAGAGACAGAGAGAGCTGGAGCCTACAGGTGGGAATGGCGTGAAGTGAGAGAGAGGGGGGTGGGGGGGGAGAGGACCCTTCTGAGGCTAGAGGTCTGGGGTCTGAGGTTGAAAGACTGGCATGGGGACCAATCCCAGAAGGCTGGGGTACACTGGAGTTCGCAGAACAGAATGACCCATTGAAACCACCTGAAATGTAGCCCGTCTCTGGGTGTTGGGCACATGTGTGAGGTTCTTTATGTTCACACATGAAATATCAAAGCACAAGGGCTTGTAACCAAAGGAAACACCCACTAATCATAGTTTTCGCCAGGAACACCCTAACTGACATTTTAATTAACAAGCTGTTCTCCCCCCACTCCGTTTTTAATATAAGGACTTCTTGTTGCCTTAAATCTAAAATTAATTAAGTGAGAGTTCTCCTCTGGAGTGGAGTATATGGCTCATGCTAAACGGACGGGAGTGATAAGGTAAGATATATGGCTGGAAGCGGGGGTGAGGGGGTGCACTGGGAAACTCTGCTCCTGCAGCTGAGATGAGCCAAACCAGCCACAGCCCACCTACTCACTGAGGACCTGGGGCTCCTGGACTTTTTCCAAGAAATATGCCATTTGCATCCACGGCTAAGACCTAGGGTTGCTGAAGCTTAAAACACTGTTTCAAAGCCCTGCGTGATCTGGTCTCCACATCCCCAATCTCACCAAGCCCCACCTTGTTCATAGGCCCAGCAACACTGGCCTTGCTGTTCCCACAACATGACACACTCATTCCCACTTCTAGGCGTTTGCATCTCTTCTTCCCTCTGCTTGGGACACTCTCCTGGGACATGTGCCTGGCCAGTCTCAGGTGAGAGGTCACCTCTCTCTCTCAAGATCTTTTCAAAGCGCTCTACCAATCCCTCCCCCCCGCCCCACCACCACCGTTATCCTGATTTATTGTCTTCCCAGCACTCCTCACTAACTGAAATTGGGCATTATTGTTGTGTTCACTGTCTCCCTCCGCCAGAACAGTAGCCCCAAGAGAGCGGGGATCTGAGCCTTGTCCACTGAGGATACAGCTGGTGCTCAGCAACTGTTGAATCAATGGAGGGAGGGATGCGGTCCCTTCTGCTTACCCTTCTGCTCTTCCCCTCCTTTTCTTCTCTTCTTTCCCCACCTCTGCCTGGCACACTCACGCTCATTCTTCTGGTTTCAACGTAAACAATATTTCTTGGCCCTTCTAGATTGGGCCAGGCCCCTCTTTGATACTCTATAGCATTCACCATAAATGAAACTAAAAATAGTTAGAATTGGGTCATGTCCATCTACAAGGTAAGCTCCATGAGGGCCAGGAGTGGATGAAACACTCCATACTCAGTGCCTGCTATTTTAGTTTTATTTTTATCAACATCACTATCATCGTCATCATCGCTGGATTCAGAAGGAAGACAGACCTTCCAAGATAGCCTGCCACCACCATGTTCTCACTGGGGCATATGTTTGGGGACAGCAGGCAGAGGGATCTGTGTGATCTGAGTTAAGGTCTGTCTACAGCACAAGGGATCTTGGCACAAGTATCCTTAAGCAAGCATACCACAGAGGCCCCTTCTTGCTATTGAAATTTGTTCCTCCGGGCAATGAGTCAGCTGTGGAGTATCTCATCATTTTGAATGTAACATTTTATTTATCTGTTTGTCTCTTGAAGGACATTTAGACTGTTTCTAATTTTTTTGCCGGACAAATAATTCAACAGTTATCCCTTCACTGCTGCACCATCAGATCTTTTCCTCTCTACTGGATTGTTCCCACCAGCCAACAAACACATTGTAATTTCTCCCACCTTAATAAAATAGTAATAAAAACTCCATCCCTCTGCATCCTGTTTCAGGACCACCCCACTTCTCTGCCTCTCTTCACAGCAAAACTCCTCAAGAAGCTGCTTTTACTCAGCGCCTCCACATTTTCACCTTCTGACTCTCTTGAGCCCGCTGATATGGGCTCTCGCCCACCACGCCACCAAAACAACACCTGGCCAGGTGGCCGGGGACCTCGTGAGGCCAGATCCCTCTGGCGGCGCTCGCCGGTTCGTCCTCCTTCATCATCGGTGTCATTTAGCACATCCGATCGTGACCTCCTTCTTGGAAACTCTTTTCACTCCCCTCTTTCTTGGTCCTTGTTCTAAGAAGGGCCATTTTTTCTCAGTCTGCTTTTCTGATTTCCCTTGATGTCCCTGTGTTCCAAATGATGGCAGATCCTGGGACTCAGTCCTCAGACTTCTCTTCACTGCCCACCCTCATTGCCTGGTGATTCGTGCATCCCTTCAACTCTGAATACTGTCTACACACTGCCGACTCTCAGATATCCACCACCCACCTGACCTCCACCCTCAACGCTGGCCCCAGACATCCAGCTGCTTTCTCCCGCCTTCGCCTGAATGTCTGGCAAGCTTATTAAATGTAACATGCACACACCTTCCCATGCACCCCAAATCCTGATGTTTCCAGTCCTCACCCCCCACTCCCATGTCAAAAAGGGCAGTTCCATTCTTCCAGGAGCTCACGCCAAAAACCATGGCGTCAGTCTGGACTTGTCTTTTTCTCCCATGCTATATCCAATTTTCAGCCAATCTTGTCAACTCCAGTATTAATTCTAGATACTTCTCCACCACCTCCACTTTGTCCAAGTCTCATCATCCCTCACCCTGCCCCTATCCCCAGTCTCCTTTCAATACATCCATAGCAGCCAGAGTGATCTTTATAAAACAATGTGAGATCAGGTCGTTGCTCTGCTCAAAAACCTCTAATGGCTTCCCAACTCAGAGTAAAAGCCAACAACCTTACAGCGACTGACAAGTGCTACATGAGCTGGGCTCTGGCTGCCCCTCAGACTTAATCTCTAACCACTCTTCCCTCTCTCTCCCACCTTCCCTGCTCCAGCCACACTGACCTACTTTCTGTTCCTTAAACTCAGCACGCCCACTCCCGCCTCAGGACCTTTGTACTGGCTAGTCTCTCGGCCCAACATATTTCCCCTCCCCACACACAGACATATCCACATGCTTCAGTCTGCCTAGATGTCTCCCCATCAGAAAGGCCCTCCAAAGAACAGCAGCCCTGTGCCCCAGGGCTCCCTTTACACCTTACCTGGCTTCACTCTCCTCCACAGCACTTACCACGATCTAACATACTCTTCAACTTATTTACTCATTTATTGATTATTGCCTGTCTCTCCCCAAGTAGAATGTAAGCTGTATGAAGGAAGGGGTTACTTGCATTTCCATCCCTGGTATGTAGAACACATAGTAGGTGCGAGGTAAACATTCGTGGATGAATGAACATCTGTATAATATCTCTGTGCGCACATGGGTTTCTCCAGGTCAGACACAGGGACAGAACTGCTCACTGACAGAGTGTATACATTTTTAGTTTTCCTAGAGACAGCTGAGTTGCTGTCCAAGGTGGCTGGCATTGACCTTCCCATTTTCCCAGATCCTCTCCAACACAAGTTTTGCCAGACTGAGGGGCGAAAGTGGTATCCTGCTGTTCTAGTTTGTATACCCCTGATTATTAGTAAGGTCAAGTTTCTTTTCATGTTCCCTTTCACTTGGCTTCATCTTTGCTCATTGTCACATCGGGTTTGCCTCTCTGGGCCCCAGTGCCCTCTGACAACTGATCAGGTCTTCGCCAAGCTGGGAGATATTCTCTGATGCAGTTCAGGTGACAGCTATTCATGGAGAGCTCTATGGGTCAGGTACCTGTCTAGGCATGGAAGCTATGTCTGAAAACAATAGAGACAGAGTCTTGCTCTCATGAAGCTTGTATTTTATGAAGACAAGGCAGAAAATGGACAAGGACACAACAAGTAAATGATGTAAATCCAGACCAGGCTCCGTGCCCTGAAGCAGAGTGATGGGTGGGAGGGCCTGGTGCAAAAAGCCTTTCTGAAATGATATTTAAGCTGGCACCTGAGAGATGAGATGAAGCTGGCAGTGGAAAGATCTAGGGAAATACATTCCAAGCAGAAGGAACAGAAACCATAGAGGCCCCAAGATAAGTTTTGCAATTTTGAGGGAAAGAAAAGAGGCTGGGAGGTTAGGGTGAAAGAGCTGGACGGGCAAATATCTGGGGAAGAACATTCCAGTCGGAAGGAACTGCAGGTGCCCAGGTCATCAGGAGGGGGAAGCCAATAAGGTTGTTTGGAGGGACTGAAAGGGGCCACTGAGGCTGGAGCGAGGCAGAGGAGAGGGGCATGCACAGAGTCAGGGAGGACGCAAGGCCAGGGCTGCAGAGCCCTGTGCCATGTTGTGATGGTTCTGGATTTTATCCTAAAACAACAGAAGAATGATGAAGTCTTTTATGCAGAGGAGCCACGTGCTCAGATTTGCTTCTTTAAAACAAGCCACATAAAGCATGAACTGGAGGGGACAAAGCAGGTTGAAGGAGATGGGTGAGGAGGCTGGAGTAGACACTTGTAATTTCTATGAACCTCTGAAGGCCCTACTCAGATTTGGGGACCCATCACTCAGAGTCCTGTGGGGAGGACCAAGTTTCACATCCCAGAAGCTAAAAGGGCAGGGACTTACTCTCCTTGACCCCTACAGCTAGAAAGGGGTTGAGCCAGGATGGTCACCTAGCTGCTCCTGCCTGGGATTTGAGTCTGGAGCTGGTGACACAGAGCAACCAGGGCCACCCAGAAGTCATTCCACTGCAGGGGTGGTGGCATACAGCCTCATGACTGTCACTGTGACCATCAGAGGAGATGCTGTTCTGTCCTAATGCAGGCCACGGGCCAGAGGACACCAGGGTGTTTGGAAAAGCATGGCCCCATCTAAAGGGGCAACCACTGATCAGCCCCAGTGACCTGAACCAGGCTGGAAATCAAGCCCAGTTTGGCCAGATCTTCCAATTTCCCAGAAGAAGCTGGAAAACCAAAATTTTGTGTAAATCTCCTGGTTTTTATGCTGATTACAAATGAAAATTTCACAAACCCTGCAGGTTGGGGCAGAGAGGTCAGATACAACTTGCCAGTTTCATCCTTTTGAGATCAACAAGTGCTCCCTTCCATCAAACAAGGTGAGAGGGGGACATTTTAGCAGAGGTCCAGGAAACAAACAGCTGGAGATCGAAGTTTCTTGACTGGAAGGAGGCAGCTAAGCTTCTACCACTTCCCAAAGTATAGAAGTCCAAGGACAGAGGCTGAACTGAATCCAGAGAACAGGAAGATGTGGCCCCTCTGGATTAAAATAGCATAGCTGAAGGCCAAGGGCGTGGAAGAAGAGCAAATGCCCAGGGAGACAGCCTTCATCTTTGGGTGGCCCTGTCTGCCCCAGGAGCATCATGGTTCCTCTGGAGAGAAACAGGCAGCATTAGGCAGAAGGAAGCCTCAGAGACCTGGACTCTACGACTAATGCACCAAATGACCCTGTGCCTATTGCCAGCCCTCCCTGGCCTCAGTTTCCCCTCTGCCCCATGAGGAGCTGGGGCTAGATGAGCCCTAAAAGCAAGTCCAACTCTTCCATCCTATGCTGCTGAGATCCTCCACCCCAACATCTGCAGGATGAGCAGCCTCTCCGGAGATACCCTATGGGGGGGCAGCAGAAGCATGTTGAGACCCCCACCACCACCATGCACCGAGCGATCATTTCTGGAATAACTTCAGATTCAAAGAGCTTCTGTAAACTGCCCCATTTAAATTAAAACAAATCAATATGCTTTCTAAAATTTAGTCTCAGCTAAACAGCTGTGACAGTTCATAGCAACCTGAACTTGAAATGAACCCACCCTACGTATAAATAAAGCCTTTGATGTCTTCATTAGTTTCTCACATGCCATTTTTTCACAGTCTATCAGGCTAAGTGCTTTGCAACTTATATATATTTTTGCAGGAGGAGTATTTAACCTTCTGATTAGTCACCGCAAGCAGCACAATGACAGAAACCCTGATTTTGCACACAATGAATTTATTGATAGATTTAGCCCATTAGCTGTATTTACCTGTCAGTTCTATGGACACTAATGAGTTGTTTTTCAAGGACTAATGAGAACTGTAATGGCTAATGGATGTTTACAGCTTCACCGCGCCGCACCATGTGATGCCGTGAGCACCCGCTCCCGTCCCTCCAAGTCTTTAATTGGCACCATCAGAGGACTCTTTAATTACATTTGAGCAGACAATAAAGATCCTGGCCAAATCAATGGGAGGAAGGCAGCAGGATTCCACAGGAGGCTGGTCACTCCGATGGGCACCAGCCTGGTGCTCCAGGCAGCACTGTAACTTCCCCACAATACCCTTTAGAGGTAGGAAGTGTTGAAGAATGTCCAGGCAGGACATGTCTCTACAGATCTTCCTCCCAGCTCCCTTCCTTAGCTTGTAGAACAGGGCTAGAGGTTATTGTCCTCCCAGGGGAGTACTGTCCACAAAGTGGTAACCCTTCTAGGCACTGTTGGATTTAGTCAAATTTTTCTACTCATCAAGGACAAAACTTCATATGTGT